>NW_027325373.1:18480586-19752514 GCF_036924035.1 Leuresthes tenuis
CAAGCAGTTAATTGGGTGTTTGTACAACGGCTGACTCTTTGAGACTTCTTGGACAACTGTAGATTCTGTGACGTAGTTGTACTTGACACTAACCAGCAGGAGGATACTTAACACCAGCAGTGACAGGAAAGGTGGAAGCAAGTGCTTTCTTCTTAGTCTCAGTGCTGAACATCTTTTCATTCTGTGGGGAAAGAAAGCAAGAACTGAGAAACAGAAATAAAATTGTACAGGTTCATAACAGGAAGTGTTAAACTGGGGGACGAAGAAAAAAACAACAAATTCTACAATGTGCAATGTACAATGTCTTATTTATGTAAAAGACTGTCAGGACTAAGACTCTTTTACAGGAGAAGCATAGAGCTGATATGGTTTAATAAGCCCTTCTCGGTGATAAGATACGCAACATTCATGGCTTAAACTCCCCTCCTTTATCAAGAGACGCAGGCATACTAAAAAAAAAAGTAATGATAAAAAAAATAATTTATTCTATCGCAAATCATATCACTGGTACAGGTCATATAATGTTTAAAACATTCCCCATTCTAAATTGGGTTATCTAATTTTTTCCCCCAAAACCCAGGCAATTATCTCACAACCCCCAGGTTGAGAATTGAGACATTGGTAAATTTTTGGTAATCTTCCTGACAACTGTACGACTGCCTGTAAGTCAAGTGAAGTCTTCTTCAAGTTTTTTCTTAACATTACATCATATGAACATAACTATTCAATTTAGTGCGCCAAACGCACGCTGGTCGTCTGAAACATAGCGCTGGTGCGTGAAAGCAGTTCAAATATCACTTTTCTATACGTTGAAGCTTATTGAAAAGTCATTCAAAGTGTGAGGGTTTATAGTAACAGTGTAGTTATCAACTCAAGAAAAACATGCTGTTTGTCAGATGAGAGTTAAAGTTTTGAGTCCTTTTGCGGTTGAAATTCATATCACGCTAATGAACATGCAGCATTACTTTAAACAAAATGTCAAGTTGAACGTCTGGATATATAATCAGACAGAGAGCAGAGGCCTCAGCCACACTTTTAGACATTTTTAAAGAGATTTATCTTGTTCATTTGGCTCAAATGATGTGGGGGAAAACATTAAGGAGGAAAGTTTGAGCGGGGTTGTCCTCTGATCAGCTGATTATGCTAAATTTGCTAATAATTTGTCTGCAAAAGTTTTCATGAGTCATGAATCTGCGAAAATCTAAAGAGGCACAAAAGTGACATACAGAGCTGATTCCATCCACAGCCGCAATGTTTCACACAAACACTGCACACTTTGCACGCAAATATGAATATTTATAACAACATAAATTGTTCTGAGAAATCTGTGACAATATAAACTATCACAGTATAACTTTATTGTCCAACCTTGTGTGAATGGCAAATATCAAGCATGTTTAGTCGCAAGTTAACTCTTTTTGTTACTAATCAGCTGTTAATGTTATGAAACTTTTCTGAAAATGACAAATTATACTACATAACTCACATACTGTGTGTCATTAATCATTAATGGTGCCTCTACTGATCTCCACAACAAAACTGCATGTTTTTCCAGCAGGAAAGCATCTGAACATCACTCACATTCAACGCTGGTTGTCAGCCTAGTCTCTTGTGTGCAGAGATTTCTCAGAATCTTTTAATCACATTATGCACCACAGGTTGAATTATTAAAAGAGTAAAGAGTTTAATTATTTGCCCAACAACTCTCTCCGTGTGTTCCTTTAACACACTCATTTTAATGAGCGGTTGCTAGTTAACTTAGTTAGTGGTGGGATGCTCAAGCTGTTATGCAGTCAACTGAACAACTTTTCCTCCGTTTTGCTGCCCCATGTGCCAACGATTTACAAACGTGCTACTGGTATTAAATTCAAAACCAACATGAATTTTTCATTAAATGGTGACATTTCACAGTGTGAACATTTGAGATGTTGTCTTTGGACCATTTTCAGTAGAATACTGAGCTTAAAATGCGTCGGAAAATATTGCTATCTGTTTTCATCTTCTTCACAGTGGCTCAACTGTTTCTCTTTCTCATTCTATTTATTATCGCTCTCTTACTGGAAACGAGACTGAATCAATTAACACTTACCTTGCTCCATACGTTTGCCAAGCTCCTTGCAAGCCGTTTCAAGTCATCCTGAAAGTTATGAATACTATGGTCAAATTTAAGGTTTCATTACAAACGCCCCTAACTTCTGCAGTTTTAATAAAGCTGCAATGATAAATAATTTCCCAGAGCTGGAACTTACCGAAGTCAGAAGTAATGTAAAGAGTGTATATATCTCCGTTTCCTGCCACTCCACTTTTTACGCACAGCTACTACCACCGTACACTTGAACTGCAAAAACATCGAAATATAATTCGCTTCATTGTTACTAAGGATAAAGCAAGTCCAAAGGGCACAAGATGTAGACTCTCAACGGCTGATCTCCAACTTTGTCGCCGAGGACGACGCTGCTGTTAGAGAAATAACCCGGAAAGAGGGAGGAGTTCAGGAACCTAATTGCAAATTTCAAAGCAAAAATGTTTTTGGGATTACATGTCGTCACTATCGGTTTAATAAAAATACCTCTTCTACTAATAGCATGCAATGAGAATGACGCAGCGCGAAAAGACTTCCTCTCCAACAGGTATGAGCGAAGGCGCAGCTGATGAAAGAAGCATGAATGAAAACCCCGTGCCTCGTGTCATCTGAACTCACTCAGTGGACAAGTTCAAGGGGACTGTGAAACTCAGCAACCTCAAAATGTTGAAAGACAGCAACTTAAGTCTTGTTGTTTTAATGAAGAAGAAGACAGAACTGAAATAAAGCAAGCAGACCATTTTTTTTGTTAAACCAGATCTACCTGATGTGCAAATGAAGGGACACGGTCTACGTTCAATGGTTTCATTGTCTGTGCTCGAAATAAGCCAGTCCTGACTGTGTCTTTGTGTAAGGGAAGGCAAAGAAACTGAAAACTAAGCTGAAGGCTGAAAGGTTCTAAGTTATTTAAATATTATTTTACAGAAGCACAGAGGAATTACATTGGAAAAGTGCAATTAAGCTGTATTTCGCCATGCTCATCCTCTCCACCCCCAGAATTGTTGCATAAATGATTACTAAACAGGATTAATGTCAAATCAATCAAATCATTTTATCATGATAAGAGGAACTAAGTTGTGCAAATGGGAGCAAGGCAGAGCTAAAGAAATCTACAAATTTAACATTAATGTAATATCAGGTTGTAATGACAGTATATGGACATTTTAAAGGTAATTGAAAGAAAATAAATCACATCCTTTAAAGAATATTTAGATGACTAAAAAGGAAAGAAAACGCTGGGACCTAATTTGTTTGTTAGTGGTTTAAATCAGAGTTTTCCTAAATTTGAGACAGGAGGCCTCCTTTTCAGATAAAATTGAAAAAGGAAACCTCACTCTGCCTTTTTGCTTAGCTCCCTAAATGATCATGATTTTATTGTTAAATCCAATTCAAACTCAGCAAAAGTGAGCCAAGATGTCCACATATTGCTGTGTTGACACATTCAGAGTAAACTAAAAACACAAATGGACCGTCCTAAACTGACTAGTTTCTGACTGTGGGAAAAACAGTTAAGTACCCCTAGAACTGATGTATCTGAGCTCTTTAACCAGATCACAAATGTACAAGTAATCCTTTTGATAACTAATGTAATATTTCCTCACCTCCATTCACTTAGCGCCGGTGGAGAGGCTGCTAACACTGTAAAAACCCTTTGATCTAAAGAATTTTACCAATAGAAAACATCAATTTAACAAAAGTACCATTACCATTGTAAAATATATTATGAACAATAAAACATCAGATATACAAAACTGTGCAAAAGTCTTGATCCAGCCTTCATTTCTTTAGGCTTGTTTCCAAGCAGCCAGACTATCTTATCTATCGTTAGTATTTTAAAGTGGCCTTAGAGCAATAGTTCTCCAGGCTTTCTGAAGGTCTTTCCAAGTCTTTATTGGGACACTGGCTGCTTCTTGTTGTTTCTTTGTATGTTTGTACACGTTTCAAGAATTTGTTGTAATAACTTCCTGCTTTCATGAAAATATATAAGGAAATAAGGTGTGGCTCAGTAACATTTGCATAGCATTGTCTGTTACAAGACAAACATTGCTCAATAGAGATAATCAGAACATGAGCAGTCGGTGAGATAATGAGTTGCAGGTGTATAATATAGTAAAGATAAGATAGTAAACATAAAAGGATGGTATGCATTTAACAAATAAGCAGAACTAAATTGAGGTGCCCTCAGAACCCTGTTTAAGCTGTAGTTTCCTTATTCTTATTTGACAGTAAGACAGTAAACTCAGTTTGATTTGATGATAAGTTGGTTCTCGGAGAAACTGTCAAGTTCTATGCAACTTTTGATGTTTCTTTTGTATTATTATATGCAAAATTTTCCATCTAGTTAATCCATCAGTGCCCACATAAGGACCAAACGGCTCCACTCCTCAGTGGCCTTGACCGATCCCCTAACAGTGATTCACTTCTGAAGCAGGAAGGAAATGTCTTGTGAGTCTTTACAGACATGCAACAGTTGTGATGTCCCGGGAAGAAGTCACACTGTGAGGAGTTTAAGAGCGTTGAACCGAAAAAATACTAGTGTGTTATCTAAGAATGAATGCTATTTTCTTATAGCAGGAGAAAACGTGGGTGTCAACGTTTGTGTTTCCAGTCATTCCACTGCTGTCACTAAGGCTGTACGCTCTTCATTTCTTCTTCGTCCTGCGGTCCAGATATTTCAGTGTGATAACAGACGATTGCATACTGATAACTCAGTGTAAAGTCCACAACAAATACCTGCCATAAACGCAGGGCGCAGTGTTTGCTGAGTTTCAGTACTGTGTCAACAGCACATGCCTCCCAACACAAAATCAGTGTCATAAATAATATGTTTTGATCGAGTAACGTCTGTGAACATGTTTTCTTCATCAACACATAGAAACTTTATTTTGCGTGTTTTGCTGTCATGAGCAAGAGAGGAAGACAAAAAGTTGGGAGAGACTTTATTCTACCAGGTGGTTGTCTAATTTACATGACCTTTTACAGAGTTTACAACGAAAGGTGGGGCACTGCATGGCTCTGGTGGCTCAGCCAACATGTCTGTTTTAGTGGAGCACTCAAAGTTAAATTATTTGAAAAATAGATGTATGGATGCCTCAGGTTCTTGGGAATCCTAAAGAACTCTTAAAATTGACGCGTTAACTTACTTTAATATGGTAATTCCTCAATCTCATATGAATTATTATGTTACTAAATACTTATCTGAAGAATGTAGGAAGATGGTGGTTCAATCCCTGGTTGCCCCAGTCATAGTATCCTTGGAAAAAACACTGAACGCCACATTGCATTCATTGGTGTGTGAGTGTATATGATTGACTATATAGACTGCATAGGATAAGAAGTGATGTGTCAATGTAGTGTAAAAGTGGTCAACAAGACTAGGAAACTACAACATAAATGCGGTCCATTTTTTTACTGACCTACAAATGAAACATTTCTATCCAGTTGGCCGAGTTCTCCTCCAATCAGGGAACACAGACCCATTCACATCATTCACAAACATTGATGTGAATCATATGCTGCGGTTTTCAGGAAATTTCACCTCATTTTAACACCTTTTCCCATCTGGTAGAGTCCCAGAGTCTTGAAAAATCAATGTGCACTGAGACTGGTCTGTCTGTATGTCTTCAATACTGCATGCAACAGGAGAGAAAATCTTAAACACCCTCGTAGTCAAAATGACTTAATCTAATTTTAATATCCAGCACGATGAAAACGATCCTCAAATACGAGAATCAGAATATTCCTTATTGTCATTGTAACATCTACAACTAAATTAGGTGCCGCACCTGCAGTGTTATAAAATGACACGTGAAAAAAGTTCTATAGACGATATATAAACAAGGTCTATAAAAGGGTATATGAAAAGGTAAAAGTATTTGCAAAGAGTAAATAACATCAGATACATGTGTGTACAAATATATAATAAAAAAAGCTAAATTAAACAACAGGCACAGTGGTGTGGTGGTTAGCACTGTTGCCTCACAGCAGGAGGTTCCAGGTACAACTCCTGACTGGCGTCTTGCCTGTTCTCCCTGTCTATGCGTGAGTTCTCTCCAGGTACTCCTACCCCTTTCAAAAAGCATGTATGTTAAGTCAAATTGAGTCTCTAATTGTCCCTAGGAGTGTAATACTTACAATACCACAATTTTGCTCAAACAGCACCACACAATGGACCACTTTCAAAATCAAAATTTTCTTAATTGCTTTCGTTTGTTTCCCACAAGGACATAATGTCAAATGAGGGTTATTGCTGACAACATTTCACTGAAAGCCTGAAAGTGCTTTGTTTTGCTTTCCTTCCTTTATTTTGTACGTTACTCCACCTATGCTCCACCACCCAACCTTTTGCGCCTCTGCTTCCTGAATGTAGACTCTGGTGATACTTGTGTTGTTCTGCTGCCAAAAATGACAACTCTGTGTTCTTAGCTGTTTCCTGCATGCTTGCAAACTGAGCAGTCTTGGATATAACTCTTGAGTAATGTCAGACAACTGGTTGGTGATCAGTGGAGGGCAAAATTCACTAGAGAGCAACTTGTCTCACGAGTCCCCTCTGTCTTGAGACACCTTTCCTTTTTTTTTGTATTTTTCCAGGGAAATAGATGCAGTGATGTATTGAAACATGTACAAACATACAAAGAAAAAACTGTATAGAATGCAAATACAGTTTGTACAATTCTAACTTGCGTTAAAGTCAATATTTGGTCTGAGCACCTTTATTCTTCAAATGATCAGCTAGTCATCAAGCACTGCAGTGGCCTGATAAGGAGCCATTTATTTGAATCAGGTGTGGTGGAGGAAGCAAACATCGAAAACATGCAGAGCAGTGGGTCATGAGGACCAGAATTGAGAAACACTGCTTTAAGTAGTCTTCAGGAATAGTTCTGCAGGCTTCTTGAAGGACATACCAAAGCTCTTCTTTGGATGTCAGCTGCCTTTTGTTCTGTTCTCTGTCAGGATCATCCCACACTGCTTCAATAATGTTGAGATCCCGGCTCTGGGGAGGATTCATCCCTCCATAAGACCTGTTGCCACTGATTTTCAGTCCACTTCTTGTGTCATTTGGCATACCTCAGCCTTTTCTCCTTGTTTTCATTCCTTAAGAATGGCTTCTTGACACCTTCCATGTGTCTTTGTGACAGGCTGCTAGAAACAACTTGCCTAGAGATTTGAAAAAGTCTTTTTACTCACTTTGACACTGGTTCATCACTTGAGTTGTTTTTTAAAACTTTTTCCCTTGAATGCTGAAAAGGTTAGTTTTAAACAAGTTAAGAAAAAAAAACCTTAAATGGTCAGGTACAATACAAGAACTGGACTGAAATTGAAAGGAGCCAGTGGTCACAGAAAAAGATCGATGACCTCCGGTTCGATAAACATATAAACTATAAATATAGAGACACTGGGTTGGACTAAGCGGGTATAGAAAAAGGACGGATAAATATATAAAGCCGCACAAACACACGCCACTTTTGCCCCACCCTGTGACGTCATGTCCTGCTCGTGACGATGGAATGAGGTCAGGATTTCCGCGTCGCCATGTTGGTTTTGTGATTCGTTACATCAGGGTTGTAACAGTGCCATCACCGTTATGGTAAGAACCCTTGTTTCACAGTGAATCTCTGCTTTGGTATTACGACACTTTCATGATGATATCAAGGAGTAACTCTGGGTAGACTGAGTGACTGACGTTCTTTGGTTAGAGGCTGTGTAAGATGCGTGATAGCTAATGTGCTAATGCTAAAAAGTAGCTAACGCTAGCAATAACGGTTATAAAAACTTTCTTGTTTCTACATCAAATGTAGTAAGACTGTGTATTTTTAACTGAAGCTTCCTTTGCTTTCTTAGCATGCCATGTATTTTTAAAGTACTGTCTTAAAACTGCCAGCTAATCACTCTCTGTTGGCTTGGGTGTGCCATTTTTTGTGTTAACAGGTGAAGCTGTGACCTTAGGAAGCAGGAAGGCATCCTGAGACCATGTTGGCACGTCTGTTTAGGCTCCATGGCTTGCTGGTGGCCTCTCACCCATGGGAGGTGATAGTTGGGACCCTGGCTGTCACCGTCTGCCTCATGTCCATGAACAGCTTAACAGCCAGCAGCCAGGTGTGCAGCTGGAATGAGTGCCCCAAAGTGGAGGAGGTGAGGCTGATGTGGATGTAGCACTTACAAAAAAACAAGAATTCCTGCCTTAGTTGTTTGGATACTAACAAGTAAAAATGTCTGGTTTCTTACAGGATGTCCACAGCAGTGACATAATCATTCTGACAGTCACTCGCTGCATGGCCATCATTTATATCTATTTCCAGTTCAAGAATCTTCTACAGCTGGGATCCAAATATATTCTGGGTCAGTATGATTATTTATTGTGGCTTGGACATAATGGCTGTTCTTACTATGCCTGTCAGCATTTTTGTGACTGTATCACACCCAGAAAGCATTGAAACCTCCTGGATTCTTGGTCACGGTTTCGTCTTTTACTTCTGCAGATCCACACTTTTTGATTCAGTCATGTTGTGAAAATGTCAAAAAAGAAAACGTTTTATTCACTTTTGATGTATCAAAATATATGTATTTTTCCTAAAACCTGTAACCCAAGGCCTTGGATAACAAACAAACCTGACCTGAAATGTCGACATTGTGTTTCTTCTCTTTCTGCAGGTATTGCTGGATTATTCACAGTATTTTCAAGCTTTGTTTTCAGCACAGTGGTCATCCACTTCTTTGGGAAAGAGCTGACAGGCCTTAAGTAAGTCTCACAAATGTACTCGCATACTGTATACTCTTTGCAACCTTCTTAAAAGTGATGAGGGTTATGACTGAACTTACTTGTGAGGTCACTTTTTTTTTCATACCAGGAAAACACGCTGTTAGAACAGTATTAATCAGGTATTACACCATTCAGAATGTCAATGAGACGTTCTGAGACATCTGATGCTATGATATGTCTAACTTTATCTCTTAACTCTGATCTGTCAGCTTGTGTGGCGTAAGGTTGTATGGTCGTGTTCAGATTTGTATGCTGAAGTTTCTGTTATTACAAGTGTCACGGTCTATGCACCTCTTTGTTATTTCCGAATTCCGAAATCAGTTTTTGTTAAACTGCTCTCAAAAGCTGTTGCCATATATAGATATTAACCGGTAACGCTTATCATGATAAACTTGGAGACAAAGGATGGTTAAACATTTATGCAATCGCAGTGCAGCTGAAATTCCTGCAGTACTTAGACTCAGAATCTGGTGTCACACAGTCTGTTTAGATTGGCAGTGAGTCATTTCATTTAGGGGTAATATCAAAGTTATGTCTAATTATAAAATTGATACTTTAAGATGCTGAAAGGAATGTTAGCTCATCTTTTTCCTCTTTGACTCCCATTTTACTTCTCTCCCTGCAGTGAAGCCCTGCCCTTCTTTCTCCTGCTTATTGACCTGTCCAAAGCCTGCACCTTGGCTAAATTTGCCCTCAGCTCAAACTCTCAGGTAAGTGTGACACAGCTGGTTGCATTAGAAATGCACCTTCATTCATTTTGGGAACACAGCTGCTATAGATGTCAGTGTGTGACGGTGTCGCCGTGTGTTTTGTTTGTAGGAGGAAGTGAGAGAGAATATCTCTCAGGGCATGGCTATCCTGGGACCCACGTTCACCCTTGATGCTCTGGTTGAGTGTCTGGTTATAGGAGTTGGCACCATGTCAGGTAAAGAGTAGTTCAGCTTCTTTGCCTGTAGATGGGAATGTGCTGAAATTGTTAGAAATGTAGTGGTGACGCTTAACACTAGAAGTCCCAAAGTGCAGACTTTAGTCTGCACTTTGGACTTTAGTCTGCACTTTGGGCGCATTCGGACAGAGAGTTCTAAGAACTGTCCACCTCGAACTGCCCTTCCCCAGGGGAACTGTTTAATTTTGCATTCGCACATAAGCCGGGGACCTTGGTCGGGACTGATGTGACGCAACTGTCCGCGACAGTGACGTGTTACTGTAGCGCCACACTCAACAACAAAAGTAAGGGGAGAAGAAAACAACACCACCAAGAAGCTAACATGGAGAGTGAGGAGGCCACCGAGTTTATGGTCTGCATTACAGCGGTATTAATCATGGACGATCACATCAGGCGTCTAAGATCGAGGCTGGAAGAGCACACAGCGAGAGTCAGGAGACGAAGAATCGAGCAGCAGGCGATACTTCTTCGTTTCATGAAGGAAAGAAGGAGAGCAGAGCGCCGCAGACAAGGGGCGGAGCTACCAGCCACCAAACACCAATGTCATTTGTGTTCCTATGGAACCCAGAAAAGACTCGGAGAAGGAGCTAAAATGGTTATAGGAACTGAGGACTGTGGTCCCGATGCGTAAACTACCATAAATAGGGAATGTTTAGCACTCAGACCCAGACTTCACAATGTCACAACCAAGAAGGACCAGTGCTCAGGAGGCTTTAGCAATTCTACAGAGCATGTCGGACTGTGAATCTGATGGTGGAGATGTGCACCTCGCATTTCAGAATGAAAACGTTGCCACCAGTTCGTCAGGCGATGAGGATGCGACTGCTCTTGCACCAGTAAATCCTCCCCTCCAAAGATGCACCAGGAGACGGGTGGTCAAGTATGTGATTGAGCAGGACAGTTCAGACACAGAGGCCACGTCAGACGAGGAGGAACACACAGCGCATGTCAACCCCACTTATAATAAAAAACAAAAAGTTGCAGATGTGGGCATCACACCTGGATCCACAGAGAAGGCGAATAATGGCACTGTGCGGTTCCACCACAAAGTTGGAGACTATTCTGCTCATGAAACTCCACAGACAGCATTCAGTGGATCTGGAGGGCCAACAGAGTTTGTGACACGCAAAATCACGAGCCGCCCTCGAAGCTTCCTGTGTTTGTTGGATATCAGCACAGTCCAGGAGGGCCGTAGAACAAATTCCAGCTGGCAGATGAGTGTTTTCGAGCTGATGGCGTCCCTTTCTGCAGTACACTGCATCCAAGCCCGACAAGTTTGGAATCAAGCTTTGGATTGCAGCAGATCTGCCCACAAAGTACATGTGTAATGCCATCCCTTACTTGGGAAAAGATCTCACTCGTCCTAAGGGAGAGAGGCTGTCAGAGAATGTTTGTTTTGAAATTGATGGAACCATTTACGGACCAGGGAAAGACTGTAACTACGGACGATTTCTTCACCTCTCTGTCTTTGTCTAAGAGGCTTCTTCAAAGAAAAACAACTCTGCTTGGCACCAAAAATAGTGACATTTTGAGCTGGGCAGAGTTAATTGTCATTGGAATTGGGGTGTAACCTACAACCAAATTATCATTCATGAAGGATTTAGCATGTCCCTTCCTAAAATGACCGACCATTATAAAAAAAGTGTTTTTATGACAAATAAAAAGCGTTTCTCGGCTCATCTGACACAATAAGATGAATGTGTACATCTGTTTGTTGGCTAAATAGAATATAAAATATAAAACACACATGTTGGGCTGATCAGAGTTCATTCAAACAGCAGTTTGGCCTTTGTCTTTACAGGCAGCAGCCTCAGTGGTGGTGGAGTGGCTGTTCACAATACAATGGAGATAGTTAGCATCTTGAGAGGAATACACACTTTTTGCAGAGGGGAGGGGGCATGCAGCAGAAGTGAAAGTGTCTGGGCCCGAGTGGAAGATGAAACTAGTATTTTTCTATTGTTTTCCAGGTGTTCCCCAATTGGAGATCATGTGTTGTTTTGGCTGTATGTCTGTTCTGGCCAATTACTTTGTCTTCATGACGTTCTTCCCAGCGTGTGTCTCCCTGGTTCTGGAGGTAAGATGTGAACCTCTGGTATGAGTTGGGGATATGAGTTGCATGAATCTAAGTATTTATGTATCTAAGTATTTATGTTTGTGGTTAAAGCTGTCAAGAGAAAGCCGCGAGGGGCGTCCTATCTGGCAGATGAGCCACTTAGCCCATGTGCTGGCTGAGGAGGAGGATAACAAGCCCAATCCTGTGACCCAAAGGGTTAAAATCATTATGGTGAGGAACTGTTTTCAACCCTCTGTGCAAGTGTGAAAAGCATTTTGTACCTTCGATATTAGAGTGATAAAGGAAGTGTGTACAGTCTTACTAAGATTGTCTCTCTGATGTTATTTCTCAGTCTCTGGGCTTGGCCTTGGTTCACGCCCACACTCGGCTAACATCCGAGCATTCAGGTCACAATCACACAGAGGAGGGACCCAGCGGAGTAAAAAGACTGGACACAGCTGGCACCATGTGGCCTCTGAAGCTCACAAGGTAAAAGAAACATACAAAAAAATATGCGTACAATTCTACACGATCACAGTTGTCTGTCATTCAGCATTGTAATTGATTCCAGTGCGGGGATCTCCTTTCATGCCTAACCTTGTGTGTCTCCACCCACCAGTATGGAGCTGGAACACGTGATAACCCTCAGTCTAGCCCTGCTACTCGCTGTGAAGTACGTCTTCTTTGAGCAAGCAGAGACAGAGTCCACGCTGTCTCTGAGGAGTCCCATTAGCAGCTCTTCTCCGACCCAGAAGCCCAGGGCAGCAGAGGACTGCTGCAGGAGGGAGCTTCCAGCCTCGAAACCCCACAAAAACACAAGTGGTGTCCTGGCAACCAGTACTATGGCCTCACCTGTTTCAGACGTGAAACTGTCCTCTGAGGCTGACATCATCTTTAAAGACAAGGGTGAGACTTGTGTTCAAATCAGCTTAAATGATGAAATAAGAGTTGCTTAGAGGTTTACATCATATCAGCTTTCCAAGTCAACTTTTTAAATATTTAATGTTACTTTATGTTATTCAACTTTTTTTCCTGTTGAAAATTTTCCAAAAGTAATGGAGAACATCTCAAATACGATGACCATTACAACATTTTTAAATTGCAGCCAAAGGATTTAAAATAAATTGAAAAATTAAAATGAGTAAATGAAAGTGAACCTAAAGCTTTTCCACAAAACTACTAAGAAATGCTGTATTGTCATCCGTTTGCTTTATTTGTGCACATTCGAGTCAGTTAAACTGTCCTATGAAGTTAGCTACTGAATTAAGAGGTCACATTTGGCATATTTTTAAAGGTAGGAGGGGAGGAAAAAAATCACGAGTGGGAGACAGCACAGAAATGTCGATATAAATGTTACAGCTTGAGATATGAAACCTGCGTGTGAGCTTGTTTTAAGATATGAAAGGAAAACACTTTCAATCCAAAATGGTTAAAATAACTTAGAAGTTAGTTTTGCTTTAGATCTTATGAATGAAAAAGTTCAAATATAATTTAGTGGATATGTGGGTGCACAAATGTGTCTCCTGAATCTGGTAAATGGATAAAAGAAATCCCTGTCATAGCATTGATCGTGGACTGACTGTAATGCCTCATCAAAGGTATCTGTTAAAGTACGTCAGCTCACACGATGAACGTTTCCTTCAAGGCCAGATAAACTGATAGTTGTTAAATTTTTGCAGCGAGGAACATTGTGAGGATAATGTAGCGATATGATAAAGTTGAGTTCTGGCCTGGGTCATGCTGTTAACCCATTCAGCTCTGAGGTTCCCTCCAATCATTGGAACTACAATACCCATGTTTTCCCTCATGTCGTAATCTTTCTGAGACTGCTACTGCTGCCGGAGGAGGTTGTAGCTGGATTCAACCTCTGGAGAGATTTCTGTGGCTGTAACTCGATAAATAATGGTTCTACCTTTAGAACTGAATAAGGACGAGTAAGTGCATGAATTGACACGGAAAAGCCCTCATTCTAAATCGCTCTCTCCTGATTCCTGCGCCACAGAAGCGGCAGCAGCTCCAATGGAAAACGACACCCTCGCTCAGACGTCCTGTGTTCCTCCTAGTTGCACGTCAGAGCCCCGGTCGCTGGAGGAATGTATGGCTATCCTCTCCGATCCCCAGGTAAAACTGACCAGAACAAATGGTTAAGCACAGTCTGGAGCTGGTTTTGTTTGCTCGTGTTACATTTTAAAAACGGTTTGCATGTTGTGTGTTTTTTTTTTTTTTTAGAGAGGTCCTCAAATGCTTAGCGACGCAGAGGTGATGAAACTTGTGACCTCGTGTAAGATACTGAACTACAAACTGGAAGCAGTGCTTGAGACTCCAGAGAGGGGCGTGGCCATCAGGAGAGAAATGTTGTCACCCAAACTTCCTGTTTCCTCTGCGCTGGCTTGTCTGCCGTACAAGGACTATGACTATTCAAAGGTGACGACGGCAGGCTTATCTGTCAAATGTGCACTCGTGTTTATTGTTAAATAAGTGTTGTCTAATTTCCCCACAGATAACATATCTACATAGGAACAAATCAAATGTTCCTGTGTTCCTGTTCCAGCTGCTGCATAGTGTGTATGAATTTGTGTCCTTGCCCTGTAGGTGATGGGGACTTGCTGTGAGAATGTGATCGGCTACATGCCGGTGCCGGTGGGAGTGGCTGGCCCTCTTCTGTTGGACAACAAGCAGTTTTACATCCCCATGGCGACCACAGAAGGCTGCCTGGTAGCCAGCACCAATAGAGGATGCAGGGCGCTTTCTGTGAGTGAGGAAAATCAGGCCGTATGTGGGAGTGTGTTTGTGTAGGAGTGGGTTGCGCTGACATTGTTGTCCTTCCTGTGCAGATGAGCGGGGGCTGCAGCAGCAGGATCCTCGCAGATGGCATGACCAGGGGTCCCGTGGTGAAGCTGCCCTCTGCATGCCGGGCTGCAGAGGTCAAAGTCTGGCTCGACACCTCAGAGGGATTCAGTTTCATCAAAGAGGCTTTCGACGAGACCAGCAGGTCAGGAGAAGGGTCGGCGGTGGGATTGGCAGTGGTGGAACGAATAGAGAATGACACGATGAGGAAAAGTTGTTGTCAAATCAGAGGACACGCAGCTCATAAATGAGTGTCTGCACTTTGTAGGTTTGCTCGTCTGGAGAAGCTGTTGGTGTGCATAGCTGGGAGGAACCTGTACATTCGCTTCCAGTCACAGACGGGCGACGCCATGGGGATGAACATGCTCTCCAAGGTACGACCAGTCAGGACTCACTTTGGTCGTATCGTCTTCTGTGCAGCGTTTCACACAGATGTTTGTGTGTCGCCCTCTCCAGGGAACTGAGAAGGCGCTGCACAGACTGCAGCAGCAGTTTCCAGACATGGAGGTGCTGTCAGTTAGTGGCAACTATTGCACTGACAAGAAGTCTGCCGCAATTAACTGGATCCTGGGCAGGGGCAAGTCTGCGGTGTGTGAGGCCACTATTCCTGCCAAGGTGGTCAGGGAGGTAAACACAACTCAAACCATCATTTGTAAATACTTGATTCATAGTTTTGTCCTGTCTCGTATTAATAAAGCTAAGTTTATGCTGTTTTCATGCCAGATGTTTGGCATTGAGCATCTGGTATAGGCTGAGCCACATATTGGGATATTTTCAACTGGTTTTATCTTATTGCTGATCGATCCACGGTCATCGAGCCTGTTCTGTTGAGGAGCTGACAGATCCTGAGATTGCCCAAATTTCCAGTCACAGAGGAAAAATCAGGAAGAATTGCTGCTGTTTTTTGTACATTTATACTCTCTTCTCTGAAAGAGCCCATTTTTTATTTTCTGTAGATGCTGAAGAGCAGTACAGCTGCTCTGGTGGATCTGAACATCAGCAAGAACTTGGTGGGCTCGGCCATGGCTGGCAGCATAGGGGGCTTTAATGCTCACGCTGCCAACATCGTAACAGCCATCTACATTGCTTGTGGACAGGTAATGGATCACTCGACACGTTTAAATGTCAAATTATTGCTTCTTTTATAGCACTGGCAACAAATTCAGCTGATTCTGGCGAGATTAAAGTGGTTAAAATGACAGCACGCGTTCCTGGTGTAACTTTTAGTGACATTGGGCTGTTACAGCACGGCCTGTTCTGAAAAAGACACAATAGAGAAACAAAATGAACACATCTTTGGAAATGTGCGAGAAGCAGAAATGTATCTGTATGAGAAATGTTGAAGTGGACCTCATGAACGTTTGAATAACTTTATGGAATAAGAATACTTGATATTAAGAAGAAGCAATCCAATAAAGATCAGTTCGGATGTCTTTAATTACAGAGTAACTTTGCAACTAAAATCATTCTCAGGTGATGAAGTATGGGGAGATGTGATGTCACTTCTTTATCATATCATCTTCATAGTCCTATGTGACGTTTGCTTTTTATTTTCATCGTCAAAGTTTCAGTCGACTCTGATAACGGTGCATTTCCCCTCCTAAAAAGCCGCTCCTGTGATCTGATCTACAAACTAAATGCTCCGATTGCTTTGAAGGACTTTGAGCGCACTTTTACTGAGTAATAGTGCTGTGTTGTGGTTTAGGATCCTGCTCAGACAGTGGGGAGCTCCAGTTGCATCACTCAGATGGAGTCTGCTGGTTCAGATGGGGAGGATCTGTACATCAGCTGCACCATGCCCTCCATAGAGCTGGGCACAGTGGGAGGAGGCACCAACCTGCCACCGCAGCAGGCCTGTCTGCAGGTATTATCACTTCTACTGCATGTGATTACTTTTACAAATAGATGCAATCCTTTTGCATTTTGAATGTACAGTTCTTTACCGTTTTAAATCTGTGAACATGAAAACATTTTGTGACAGTTTTATAAAATGCATCTTTTGTGCATTCTTGTTACCGTCAGCATGTCATAAAGACATAATTTATTCACATTTCTTTAGTTTCATCGATGAAAAATAACAAAGATAACAGTTTTACAGACAGAAAATAGTATTTTTGCTCCAACAAGGTGATTCCCAAAGAGCTATTATCTGAAAACTTGGCATATCTCAGCATGGTGTGCAGTGTGTCCTTAAAACATTTGAGGAAACTGGACAAGTGGAGGACAAAAGAAGAAGTGTCAGGCCTAAAAAACTATCTACAGCAGATGAACAGTATCTGAAAGAGGAAAAAATCCAGCAAAGACCTGAAACAGGACCTGAGAGATGCATCTGGACCTTCAGCTGGTCCTTTACTGTTGGCCCAAGCCTCATCAGAAATGGTCTCCATGGAAGGGTGGCTGTCAAGAAGCCATTCTTAAGGAAGGGAAACAGGGAGAAAAGGAGGAAACTCTGAACGTAATCAAGTTTCACATCCAGTTAAACACTGTTTAATTTAGACTATCTGATGTGGTACGTCCGGTGTTGAAATGTCAGTCTGTTTGTCCTTTCAGTTTTGACTGGGGTCTTAGCTGCAGATTAAAGCAACTGTGTGACTGTAGCAGAAAATAAGTAAAGCATGACCTGAGTTTGGTGTGATGGGAAATGTAGGAGAACAGCTTTTATCGTCAGGAACACAGTGTCCTCTTGGCTATCTAGATGTCATGCCTTTTGTTCTTTACATTAAAAACCCTTTTCATCATCCTGTGTCTTCAGATGCTCGGTGTTACGTGTCCCAACCAGCCTGGTGAGAACGCCCGTCAGCTGGCCCGTATAGTCTGTGCTACAGTCCTGGCAGGAGAGCTCTCCCTGATGGCCGCTCTCGCCGCCGGGCACCTCGTCAAGAGTCATATGATCCACAACAGGTTAGATGGCTTACTTTCCTTCTGAAATCGCCGGAATTTTCCCAGTGATTTCTCACTTTGTTGTGTCCGTCTCGTAGATCCAAAACAAACCTGTCGGAGACGCCTTCGTCGGGGACAACTGCGTGACGGTAAACGCCCCTTTGTGATGGCGGCGTTCTGAAGGGAGCGCAGTGAGCCGTGGACCTCCAGACATCAGAATGCTTAGAAACACAGCCAACATAACTTGCTTTGTGTGTGTGTGTGTGTGTGTGAGTGTGTCCCAAAATGACTGCAATATGTTTTTGGGTTCAGATGTTACTTTACAGTTACTAATTTGTGCCAATTGTTTACATCTGAAAATTTTCAGAAGCGCTTGATAAAAGCCTCCGTTGTTGTTGTTTCTGATCTTTCAACTAACTGTGAATCACTGAGGGTGTCTGGATTGATGAAAATCCACCGTGCTGCACAAGAATCATGTGCCTCTTCAGAGTTTAAAGGCCACGTTTAGAGCTTGTGTGGTTTCTACGTGTGAAATCTTCAGACTTAATACTTTTTCCTTGAAATCGATCTTTGCACTTGCCAAAGCTTGCTTGAGACGGCACTGTTGATTTAGTGGGTGACTTCTGTTCCAAGTTTGAAAAGCCACGAATGTATGTTTTTACTCGGTCACTCGTGTCAGTATTTTTACTTTGAGCGACTCTCCCTGAGCGAAGGTGCCACTGTATACTGTGTATACTGTAGAGTGGCTGTCTGAAGAAAGAATGAAGTTTGTCACAACCTGGCAGATTCAAGTCGTTGCAGGCAGGCTTCTTCGTGGAGTTGAGGAAAAACTGAAAGCAATATTAATTTATTTCAAGTTACTATTAACTGTACAGACGTATTAGAGGATTTATTGGAATGGAGGGTGTGCTAAAGGATGATTATAAAGTATCATTGACCACAGATGCTACAGTTTCTTGTATCGTCATTTTCAGAAGTGGCCTTACATACAGTTAGTCTTAGAAATTGAGCTTCAGCACTCTTTAGATGGAGTATTACATTTTATTTGTCTTATTTAAAAAAAGAAAATAAATAACACTACGTTCCTCTTTGACGTCTCGTCTTTCTGTGACTTTGACAAATGGCTGCGAACATTGACAAATGAAGGACAAACTTATTTATTTCACTTTCCAAACAGGGCAGAAGAGATGCCGCGTCATCACAGTACATTTATAAGTTGATCCCACAGCATCAGTATGAACAAATTTACATTTAGTTCTATCAGAAATGTTGGCTTCAGGTGAGAAAGCTTCAGCCTGGTGTCCTTCCACTTAAAAGAGTTTCACCTGGCTTCACGGTGCATCTCACCCAAGCTCTGAAATCAAAGGCTAAAGGCTGATAAAGCACTACCACAACTGAAAAAAACCCATTTGTGCTGAAGTAGAAACACAACTGACACGTAGCATAACTAATGCATAGGTCTGAGACATGCCTGGAACCTTGCGTGGAGGTGATTCAAAACAGAAAAATCTCAGCCTCAGACTGATCAAAAGGTGTGCCGACAGTTTTCATTTAGCAAGTCTTAACTTTAAAGCCAAGTTCTTGGCTCAAGTTGCAAGAAGAAAATGTTTTCAGCACTGTAGCCGTCGCTACAGACTTCATGTAACAACTCAGAAATACTGACAGAGGAGGGTTACATCAGGCATCATCTTAATACGGAGACACCCTCACAGCCGCCTGTGGGGAAACAGGAGAAATGCATCGACTTGTTGAAGTGTGCGATAAATATAGAGCTACGCCGAATTCGGATGGTCTCGAAACAGATAAAAGATGGTAAGAAGAACCCAACCATGAGGCACTTCACTAGTGATTTCACAGGTGTGCCAACAGCACCCTTCACCCCATGTGATTCTACAGGTTCCTGGAACACTAAGGCATCTGAGCTGAAGTCCCAAAGCTTTACAGACGAAAATGTTAATAAAACTATTTATAATTTAAACTTTCCACTAGCTACAAATGAAAGCCAGGCAAATGATATGCATATTTATTTACACTGAAATGTCCTCTTGTCTCTCCTTCAGCACCCATAAGAGGTGGTTTCATTAGAGAGAGAGAGAAAGTCTGATAGCCCTCTGAACTTAACACAAACAAAGATAACAATCATCTCAAACAACTCGTGTTGTTTCACAGGGACAAAGTGAAACGGAAGCTTAACAGGACTCGTTTGAAAAATCAACATGGAAAATATAGCCTTATCTCAGTCTAAAAGCTGTGGTTTCTGCTTGTTTTTACAAACTTCTTACAGATTGTACATACATTTAAATATTACATCTGTCGTAAAGGAGGCGATGTCATAACAAACAAAACAAAAGAAAACCTGCATGAGCATGAAAGATGGCGTCGACAGCAGCTGCAGGATGTTTAGAGTGGGAAAGTAACACCACCGGCTCGGTGTGTTCATCTCTGGAGAGAAGTTTTAAAGATGTTCTTTAATCTTTAGTGACACCTGAAATAAACTGTCTGAAAGACTAAAATGTAGTATTTTGTTAACTAATCCACACCGGAGGAGTGCAAGCCTCCCTTCTCTCCTGGGACTAGTCCTTCGTTCAGTGTGCCGAGCTGAAGGCAGAATTTCACAGCTCCTAATTGGAAATATCAACGGGAGGTTCTTACTGTGGGAAATCAGACCATTCCCAACCTCAAACCAACCATCCACAACGGCTGCCTCGCATGTGAAAAGATGGGAAATCTAAAGCATTTCCCCCTTTTTTTGCACTTCACACACATCATAACTGCAGCTAAGAACTGAAAGGGGAAGAAAAATATCTTTCTTTTTGAGGAAGTTGTTTCTATTGCAGCGGAGCAGCTGTTGTTTTCTCAAAGCTTCAGGCACAGTTCTGTCCTTCAGTCTCCATCCTGAAAAGATGAAGGAGATTCATGTCGTCATTTTACGAAAGGCTTTTTAAAAAAAAAAAAAACAGCTAATGGTTGGGACAAAAAGGAGAAAAAGCCAGTGATGTCTCTTACCCGTGAGCCTCAGAATAAGATGGGCTTGCTTGCAGTTTTTTCCTGCACGTAGGAGGTGAAGCGCTTCAGAAACTTGGGGTACTCCCTTTTAGCTACAGCCCTGAGCACAGAGGCAGGAGCCCAGCCTCCTGGATTCACTGCACACACACAAAGCAACACGTTTACTGAGAAGGAAGGTCGGAGTCAAACAGACACGGCTTACAGAGCCAGAACATACACCAACACATTCCTGGATGTGAGGGAGCTGTACTGTACAGACGAGTTAAATGTAAAGTGGAAATGCATCCCGACCATGAAAGTCAGCTGAGATGAGAGTCTGTAAACACACACCATTGGCAACATAGGTGATTTTACACAAGATGTTGTCCCTGCCGATCTCTTTATCTCCCTCTGGTGGGCTGACCAGCGTCTGACAGATCATGGCGATGTTGATTTTGGCACGGACGCATCTGCTGGTGGGCTGTGAAAAAGAGACATTCGGAGAATCAACTCTGGAGTGTCTGACACAGCGCGCCACGCCTGAACTGGATCTTTGTGGGCCTGAGCTCTCACCTGTGCGTCGTCGTGGTCAACGGAGAAGTTACAGACCAGCCACGTGTCCGGGTCGCTCTCATTGTTGGCCATGATCTTCCTCATGGCAGAAAGGTACAACACGTCTCTCTGAGATGCAGGCCACACCCGCTGCAACAAAGAGCAAAGCTCGTCACTTCAGTTTTAACTTCAACAGGTCACAGGTTTGTGTGCGAATTCAGACACTTAGCGTCTGGTCCTACCTTATGGGTCTGATAGACAATCACTGCATTGTCCGACAGCGTCTCCACAACATTAAAGTTTTCAATAGTGGCTAAAGAAAGCAAACAAACGAGAACGTATCACAATGATGGGCAAAGTTTTCATGTTATTTCAGGAGTTTATTGCCAGAAGCGGCCTTTCTCTGTTATTCAGAGCACAAGGACCTACTTTCCCAGTCGTTGCGGTACGCCGTGTCCCAAAAGTAGTGGCAGAGCTCGTGACCGGTCACCCCCTTTACTGAAATAGTGGCCTTCAATGGGTCCAGCACAAGCCCATTCTCTTCCACCTCTCTCCTGTACACCTGTGGATACATGCCACTTATAAGTGAAATCAGCTCATAATCAAGGCTAAAACGCTGTGGTCCAACAGCCTTTTAAAACGACCTCGCAATTTATCCCATGATTCAGAAACCAGGACATAAACACTGTAAACATACTTTCATTTCTCCTTCCTCTACAACGAGCTGCCAATTGGCATCTCCGCCTACATCCTGCAGGGAGTAGGTGATGTGATTCTGCACCATCTCCTCCACCTACGAAACAGGGGAGAGGAAACAAAGACAATGAGATACAAATCATGTGGGAAGTGAAAAGGTGCTCAGGTGTCAGGACTGTAATAAGATTCAGGGTGTGAGATATTTTCCTGCTGATACAGATGTGACATGCTGGTCTATTCTTAAAGTGAGGGCCCAAACTTACAGGATTACTGGGGAAAAAAAACATTTAAAAAAGGTCATTTAAATGTGTAACAAGCCATGTTTATCTCCTAATTTATTCTTCTTATCTCCTACTTCAACAAGCTCCATTGATTATTTGCTAGAAACAACTGCAAAAGTAGACCCAAGCAGGCCACATTTGATCGCCTCTACATGCCAGTGAGGATTTTTGGCGATGCCGATATCTAACATGAAAGCCTTTATTGGACCTGGTACAAATCATTGTGCTTCTCTACAAAAAGGAATTCGAGAAGTATGTTTATTTCCCCCCAATTATGCTGCTGTCAGGTTATGTGTTCTGCTGCCTGAAATCCATCTCCTCTCCTGAAGCCGATTAGCCTCTCGACCTGCTGCGCTAATTAGCAGCATCTTGTTTTCAGTAATGTCATTTCTCGGGCAGTTGGTAGCCTGCAGCCACAAATTAGGCCCAGCTGACGACCAAACACAGCTGAGACAAACAAATAAAAAAACATGCAGGCCAGCAGCATGACATTTAGAGAGCGGGTGGATCCGTTCGAATGGCTGCAACGAGGGGATGAAAATGGAGTTTCTAAAAGTGACGCAAGGCCTGTGTGGATGAAACAGTTTGCCATGAAGAGCAAATGTTCCTGATCAGAGCAGCAGAAATGAGAGAAACCACACCAAAGTGTACAAGCAGCAGGCAAACAAATGATTAACTCACGCACAAAAAGAATTATGCTTCTCATGCTTGAAGCTAACCCAGTGCTGTTAAAAGATGTGTATAGAATATTCTTCCAGAAATGTATGCGGTTAATGGAGATTCAGCAGTAAAGCAAACAAAGTGGTGAGTCGAGACAGAAACACAGAAGAGTGAGCGGCTAAGCCTTGGCAGGAAGTTACCTCTGTGCCGAATCTGTGGGCATCAAGAGGGGGGGCCCTGACTATCAGACTATGAGGCTACAGGGAAGATGAGAACACAGGGGTTGATGGACATGAAATGTAACAAAAAAAAAAAGAATTAAATGAGAAGAACTGGAAGGCAGACAGGTGGAATGATTAAAGCAGCTGGTGCAGTTTGAGGAGGTAAAAAGATGTAGGAACCTTATTGGAGAATCTGTGTGAGCCAGAGCTGGAGTAGACGTCCTCAGGTGGAACTGGGGTGGATCGCTGTACCCTCGTCTTCTCAGTCTGAGACTGGACACACGCGAACAAAGACGCTTTTAGTTCCCCACACAACACGACGTTTCTGTCCGTATACATCGCACACAGTCCTCTCTTTACCTGTTCCTCTATTTTGTCCTGTCTGTCAAGAGCAGCTTCCACCGCATCGAAGAATTCCTCCTCGTTAATGAGGCTGTTCGGACCTTCCTGCAAGCGAAGGGAAAGATAAAGTTCACACAGTATCCACAACTTCTTCGATGTTCTGATCAACTTCACGCTGGCTTTACCTCATAATCTGGTCCTCCAAAATGAGATTTTTTCTTCAGCTCATTGAGGGCACATTTATAGCCCTCTTCTATCCTTCGTCTCTTTTCCATTTCCTACACGCACATAGAAAAATTTACTTTAAAATACGGTCCCACAGATTAAAACCTTGAAAAAAAGCATTTGTTCTCCAAGCTATTTGGAAATAATAATGATATTACTACAAACCTTGTCCAGTCTCTTCTGCCAGCTGTCTTCTCTTTTCACCATGAGGTCGATACAGTGGGACAGAGTGGCTAAGATCCCAGCTGTGGTGGCCTTGAATGTGATGGCCTCACCCTTAAAGTCTATGCCATTGATTCCCTTCGGACTCAGACACTGGAACACTGTATGAAAGAATAGCAGAGGAACAAAAATGCTGCAAGTGGTAAACAATAGAATTGTATGACTGATGTCACATGTGGAAAAGTGCTGGACCGAATTCCTGAAGTCTGAGGAGTATCTATTAACTGTCAAGAATGCAGTAGTTTCACGAGCTCTAATATTCATTTACTCTTTACGCTGCTCTCTCACTTGGAGACTTTGCTCACTTTCTGTCCTCTTCAGTTTAGTTTTTCTTTAAACGAGTAAACACTCAATTTGAAAAACAAATGTTCACTATGCATTACTCACATTTTTCTTTGCTACCATTGTGGTTGTAGAGAAAATCTCCATCTGTGCGGGTGTTAGGAAAGTCATCTTCATCATCCTCCACGACTAAAACAAACAAGAAAAACACACTGATTCAGACGGAAACAAAAGACAGGTATGTCCTGCACACGATCCTTTTCTTATGGGACTCTTGTGAAAGTAGTACAAAGCTGCCCCATTCATAACGTAAGCTACAGCACAGAGCGCCATGAGACTGACAGATCTCCGCTGCGCAGGACAACATGACAATGGTCTGGTTTCATCATCAAAATGGAGGCAGGGTGAGAGGGGAAGACAGGGAGGGAGGTGAGCAGGGACAAAAGCAGGGTTTCATTCACTGTGGTCATCCACAGGCACCCAGTGCAGACTGCCATGAGCAAATGTGCAGCCTGCCAACATGGGGAGAGTGAGCGGGGTTACGGAATAGCTGCTGTCTGAGTCACAACACACACTTGCAGCAAACAGTTATTTAGACCGTTGTCGGATCGGTTTTATAAGACAGCTAATCTCACTAATACCGTCTTTGTTTTAAAATGCGAAGCTCTGGTTCGTGTCTGGCAAATAAAAGTATGAAATCTTTGGAACAAATAACTGTTTTCCATTTTTGTTTGTTGACTGATTAATCCACCAACTGTTTCAGCTACAGGAAATGCTGAAATGCTCCAGGAAAGTGGTACTTTTACACTTAAAAGTAAAATGTGACACCAGAAAATATATTTGTAGTAGACAGGGCGACAATAATGCAAAACCGTTACGTTGTCAAATGCAGTTGTTTTGCATTTGGCTGGTGCCATCTTGACCTTTTTGGAGCCAGAAGTGAAAGCTGAGACTTAAATCCTTACTTTTTATTCTTTAGTCTTTTAATTGAATATGAATTGGAGCTGGAGATGTTAGGTAGTCACCCTTAAAGGCCATAAATGGTATTGTAGTCCAATGCATCTCCACATTAGCTTCATTTTTGACAATGAGTTGCAACATTTTTCATTTGGAGTCTTTACAAACAACAAAAGATGGCAAAGGAATTGTTGAGCAGGAGTGTGGGTGTTTGTGCTTCTTACTTTTGTCTCTCTGCAGCTCATCTTTGGACACGGCATCTGCGCAGCTATCAAAGTATTTCTGAAGCGTGTCCACCTGTCTGCACAAGATATCTCTGAACGTCTCCATCTCTGCCAGCTTCTCCGTCAGGCTGTGACCCTTCTGAAGGAACGAGAAAGACACTGCTTGTTTAATATTTCTGTGGACCACTAGTCAACCTTTCCAGAGCAGATGATCAGATCAGAGTTTCAAAAACTATCCAAACAACTCGCATGCATCCCACCTCCCTCATGTGTGTAGATGCAAAGGTGAAGCCAACGCTCCCCTCAGCGAGTGTAAATGGAAAACTCACTTTGAAGGAGGATGTGGAGGTGGCAGAGTAGCCGCTGGTGGCTGATGTGAGTGACAGCATGGAGCCGTGGCGCCGAAGACTGGACTCTGAGCCATATCCAGGATCAGCCTGCGGAGAGAGTCGCAGGTGAGGTGGGGAGGAAAAACACGTGGAATTCTGAAACGAATGAACGAGATTTAAGCTAAGTATGAGGAGGAGAAACGGACTGTGATTCAGAAAACTGTTAAATGGAAGTCATGTCAGTTTAATATGGAAATATGATCAGGAATCTGCAGTTTTGTGACATACAAAAAAAAAGAAGAAGAAAAAAATCACTCTGCATAAGTATCAGATTTGTGTCATATTATAGTATATAACTATTGGTTCACGGGATTCAACATTTCTGGAATAGATACCAACTTATTACATCCAAACATGTTCAATAGGTTTTAGCATAAGCTTGAAGGCGTTATTCTTAATGTTTTATTGCTATATTCTGAAGGGATACTGTGAAATGAACAACAGCACAACCAGACACGGCAGTAGAACTGAAACCACGTTCCTGCAGACCTGACCGGTTCCCCTTTCCTCTTACACAACATCCTGGCTCGAAAATAGATGGTCGCCTGCAGAGGCGGAGAGTTCAACTCCACTGAGGAGAGACGGAGGTGTGTCCCTTTAAGAGACACTTCAAATTTCAGCCACCAGGGGGCATGGCAGGCCAACGCACGTGGCTGAGATTTAAAAGGGACTGAGGTAACTGTCGGTCAATGACCAGGAGTAGCACTGCCTGTGGATTTTAGCCATTTCTGCTTGCACTTTAACCAACATGCTGCCACCCCAGTGACTTCCTACCACAGCTCGTCTCTTTGCACAGGGGCTGCTTCATCTGTTTGATATCCAGGTGAAAGAAAAATTGAAGTAGGCCAAGGATTTGTTGCTGCTACAGCGAGTGATAAAAATGAGAAAACACACATCAGTGCAGCAAGACTAAAAGTAACATTTATCATACTGCGTGTCCTCTGAGCAGCATGTGTGCAGCAATCTATGAACGGTAGGAGACGCAATACCTGGTGTTCCCTAAAGATAAGAAAAGGAAACGAACATTCTTTCGAGCAGAAAGAATATTTCTAAATCACCATAAAACAATGATTTAACAGGACTTCATATCTGGAGATCATGTCGTCATTTCTGGATATCACAAGTATGACGTGTCCAGCTTATCTTAACAGTGACGGTATCCTTAAAACAAGTGTTTCACATCTTCAAACATTTCGACGGTTGCCGTGTTAGCTGGAGTGTTGTTGTGTTTCCCTGGCGACGCTTGCTGAGGTGAGTAATGTGGGTTAGACAGGGAGCCTTTCAGGAAGAATAGTTTTCAGTGGTGACTCATTGTGGGTGGGATTGCTGGGTATGTGCACAAGACTCCCTCCTGCTCCCCTGAGTCACTGGTGCTTGGGATAGAGAGAGCGGGGGAGGATGGGGGGGGGGTTTCCCAAAGCAAACATCAGGAGTGAGCAGCAGCATGTGTTTTGACAGTCCGAAGTTGTGTTTCTCGTTCTACTCGTCTATGTCAGAGAGAGATTCTGGTTATGACTCCTCACTTTAACCTTAGATTAAAGTTAAGTCCAAAATTAAGCATAACCATACCAAGTGTGATATATAGAGGATTTCTGTTGGACCAGGAGCTTTCTTCTGGCTGTAAATGACGTAAACATAACCTAGAATTTTAGAGAGGCGACAGTCTGCATGTCCCACGCACGAGGCTGGAAGAACCATTGCTAACTCACTTCTGGGTGGGGCTGTACAACCAATTTGCATTTGCTGTGAGGAAGTGATTAAATGAGTAGCTAGCAAACTGAAGGAGAAGTTGGCCAACGCTACATGGACAAAACAGCAGAAGCAAAGACAGATTATTTAGTGCATTTCAGCACTTTAGTTCTTATTTAAAGATGTTCAAAGATGCTCTACAAACAGCCTCCACAGGTTTCATTAGAGTTCTCCATGTGCTGAGTGTCTGCGTGAAGAAGGATGATGCTAACCTTGAGCCAACTCTGAGCGTAGCATGCTGCTGTGTTAAGAGCTCATGCATTCGTCACAGACCAATAGTGTACCCTCTACGATAAAACTTACCACACAAAATAACATGCTTATGCAGAGGAACACACACACACTTCATGTGACAGTGTACTGTTCTAAAGACAAGTGTACCAGAACTCCTACAGTCCTACAGAGTTGCCAACAAACGCACCAGTGGTGGAGGGATGATTACTGTCCCCTGGACTCCTCCCCTCTCTCTCTTCCCCTCTCTGATATTCTAATAGAAACACACACACACACACGCACACGCATACAATAAACACATACATTCAGAAATCCAAGCTTGTTTACTTATTTGTTTCAAATGTGGCATGGGATTTGGTTCATTTTGCTGCCAGCAGTTTATCATCTGCTGTGTTACAGTGTGCAGGACTTACCTTGTGCAGCTCAACGGAGTCAATCCATCGGTTTCTGTGCTCCGGGTCTTGAGCTCTTAGGTACCACACGCTGTCGTTTACACTTATGTCCAGTCGGCACTCGTCAAATTCATGAGGCTAAGATACACAAACACAGAAACAAGTGGGTTAATCAGTGTGTTAAACTCTGTTCACTGAGGCCAGGTATGCAGAGCAGGCCTGCCTATTATTTAACATGACTTAGTTTGCTTTTGTGGTGTCGTAGCAAGAGAGAAGGTGAGAGATAGCCACCAACTCATTTCACAGTCTGTTGTTGAGTTGAACGAACAATCACATAACTTAAACTTTTTTTTTCCATTTACGCTAATCTGTATATCTTAAAAGCAATAAAAGTCAAAGAAGAGTGCACGATGCACACACAAATTCCATTTCTTAACAGCATCCTGTAGGAGGAGCAGTGACAGATAACTGGCTTTTCTCTGCAGAATGGAGTATTTTTCTAATAGCTCTCCACTGTACTGCAAGCATCGTAAACATGCTGTCGTGCCACGGCCAGCAAACAGAAACAGAACGTGTGTGGATGTTGATGTGTGCGCTGGGAAATGCGGAGGGACGGGTGGAGATAACAGCGACGTTAACCTGTGCAGCATACACCAAAATATTCTGAAAGGATACCTCAACAGCGAGTCCCAAGGTTAAACTGCTCTCAAGGTCTGATCGCCGTGACAGAGCAGGCTGATAAATGAGCGAGAGTCCGGCTTGTTCAGGCAGAGTCAAGGACAAGGTTAGAGAGGGACTGAGAACTGGAAAGAAACCGAATGATCACGCTGCACTAACCGTAAGCAAAATGAAAGAAACTCAAAGAAGAAACTGTAATACACAAACTGTGGATAGACAAGCGTTTACAGACAGAATAACATAATAACTGAAATTAACAGCGCCAGGGTTTGTTTAATTACTGCACTTATTGATTCCAGGGGTTGCTGGATCAATATCATAATGGGAAGAAAAATATAATTATACTTTATTGAGTTTTACTGTCTACCAACAGTATTTAATCTATATCAGTCTCACACTGCTTAAAAATGCTGAACTGTGCGAGACGAACACTAATCAAACAGGCAAATATAATCTTTAACTATTTAAATATCACATTTTATCACCCAGTCAACATCACTGCCAAGAGATCCAAACGTTCCTGAGGACTGCATCATTTCAGTGCGTTGGCAGACCAATAAACGGTCCACTTTAGTGTCTTTGACATGTCATAACAACAGTGTAACTGGGAAATGTTGCCAGGCATCTGTGCCACCACCAGATGCTCCGAGTTAATGATGCACGGCATGAGAATGCACACTGATATCTGTCAGAGTCCGACCTTTATTCAGCTGTTACCCATCAGCTCTTTGCACAAGATCAACACCAGTCACAGTGAAAGACTAGAAGAGGAAGCCCAAGTGAGAAAGGAAACGGGGGTGATACATCCTTAATCGTGTACAGGAACAACAAAAGGCGAGCAGACAACTCTCCTCCTCTCTTCAGCGGACTCGAGTCAAAACCCACGTTTCAGTCAGCAGAGGTTTGCACTTAGTTTGAGATAGTTACTGGGATCCAAGGCAACAGTAAAAACAAATGAATCAATCACTCTGAAGGCCTCTCCACAAGACAAAATGACTGACAATGCTGACAATGAGCTCAGATTGGGCCCTATGTGAAAAGCAAGCAGACGTGAAAAAGATGGTTGGGGGAGGTTGAGCTTGTGCAAGTCTGTGTGAGCTGATGAAACAACTGAAATAACATAAAAAAAAACAGGTTTGTGTAGAATACAGCAAATGTGAAAGCCTGGAGAACATCTGTTGCCCAATCTCTTATATAAGACGTCAGCTGCGCTTCAGAGTTTTTTTACTGTTCATTTTTTAAACTATATGGGACAAAAAGTAGATCATGTGCCTATCATGGAAGGCAACTTGAGAAGGAGATAGATTTAATCAGGCAGTTTGCTGAGTGTTGTTGGGCCTTCTTAAGCAGAGTATCAGAGGAGTGTTCTCTTTGTTTGATTGGCAAACCCTGTTATCAGCTTTCCGTGAAGCCTCTGCCAGTAACCATTTCTAACAGAATATTACACGTTTCCTCTTGTTGTGGGATCCTGCAATAGCTTAAATTCTACATTTGCATCCCCCATGTCAGCATCGTCATTATTTGAGTGAGTTTATTTGTTTTGGATGGTTTTTAAAACTGTTGGGAACTTTAAGGGATCACGTTAAAAAGGACGATGGGAGCAAAAAAAGGAAGGGGAAAAAAAGGGAGAAATATCTTGTAATATGATGCCAAAATGATGAGACAAAACGGCTTCAGCCTGTCTGTTGTCTTCAAACATAAACTTCCTGCTCAGCTTCAAAAAGACTCCCCTTCTGTTCCCTCCAACCTCTTAAGCCAGTGTACGTGTCTGCAGTCACAAACCCTCAAACACAAAGCTGCACTAAACCCAAATGTCTTGTAAACGTTAAAGTAACCTACTAACTTCAAATAGTACAGTTAAATCACATTTATGCTCCAACTAAAAGTCTTAGTCCTATTTCTTAAACCAGGCCAGAGTATGGCAAAGTGCCAGGAACATCTTTCTACAGACTCAAACGCCAAAAAGGGATCACTACGGCACAAGCGGCGGCAACAATGACTCACAGAGAGGTCAAAGCGAAAGGCAAGGAAAGGGAAGGCTACATCAGCAAGAGTAAAAAGATATTGTTGATAGAAGACAGACACATTCCGAAAAAAAAGGCATGTTGTCCGTGACCCTCCCCTCATAACCCCCCCCCCACTGTGGAGGAAGTCACAAGCTGTGAGGAAGAGTCACATTTCCTGGCAAAAGACATCACACATTTCCATAAGGCCTGGCATCACTTGCATCTGTCCGTTTGACTAAGTTTCCCTGTCTCTCTAACCGTTTCACAAATATTAATCATTACAGATATGTTGACACAGAAAACTGCCACAAAGTAATCCAGGCCAAATAAATTTTGGATCCAGTCTGTACTACTCACCAATTCCAGCGAGAGAAGGAATTACAAGTAGGCCAGTGTGCTCCTATTAACTGACCATGGATCTAAATATGGCAGTGGAGGTTGTCAGGCTTTGTTGGTACAGTTGCAAACCAACGTGAACCAAGAGTAAATCTTACAATCACAAAAACCCACCACTTGAGTTAGCATCACAGGATAAACCAAGCCCACGTTTGGGACAGAGAAACCACTATAAACAAAAAAGGAGGAGAGAATAATATTACTAATAAGTAAGTCCATCCTCATCTCACACTTTAATACAAAGATAATTCATTACTTTGGGCTCTGGTTCTTTCACAGTGAAGAAATGACACTTTAACTTGTAGTTTCACTAAGATTTCACACAAGTCACCAAATCAGTCACAGTTCATTTTAGACCCCTGACTTCCCTTTGACCTAAATAACACACTCAAATGTACATTTGAAACCATTTGACCTCCTTTTAAATTCTATTTTTTCTGCTACAATAACATGTATAGACTCAGGCCCTTGTTGATAAATCCTAACCTCGTGGAACTTCTGTGCTTTAACAGCAAGAATTTCCAACAGCGGGAAATACTGGGAGGACTTAAAAAGATTTATTTTCAGAAGTGCAGGCTGCAGGTGGATTGGCCTTCCTAAGCTAGAACTTTTCATTATTTATGCTCCAGACTTATGAAGCCCGTTACAACTGGAATGAGACGTGACGACAGCAGAGCAGCACGTGCAGGTTGATGTTTACATAGGCTGGGAATGAAAAAAGCTGAACAAATACACTCAGCCTACTTTTCCCTCCCTGGGAATAATCATTTATCAGTTTCCCTTGTTACTGTTTGGAAAGAGAGACCGTCACGCACTGATCTGAGTCCCTGTTGAAATGCAATGGAAGGTGGAATATTGAACATCCAGAACTGAAAAACATGTATTGAAACACTTGAGTTGAAGACTGTGGAATCCATGATAGGATTTTGTTAGAGGTCTGATTAGCACATGGGTGGCTGCTTCAATGACTACATTCTCTGAACAGCGTTGTGCTGCATTTGCAGGTCTATCCTACAAAGTGAAAAGCATAGTTATTGGGTTTCTAGTTAAGTGTTACCACATAGCATGCTGTTTTTAATCTAGAACAGCCACCTGACAAGCCACTTAGCCTCAAGCACAATTTGAAACACAATCAGGGGTTGTTGGTAGAAACAAAAAAAAAGGAGCTGCAGTCTGGAAAACTCTGGGGGTAAAGCTTCCCATCTGAGCGTCAAGAATTTAAGAGAATCATATGGTAAATGCCTGACATCTGAATCACATTTTACATGTCAGATGCAGAACTTCTGAAAACCATGTGAGGGAGAGAGGGGGGTGGGTAGAATGCCTCTGGAGGAGAGAAAGTTTTTCTTTTCTAAATCAGAAAAAATGAGACTGATATTTGTACATTCAGCTGGTAAAAGTCAAAGCAGTGTTGTACAGTATAAGCTTAAGACTTAGTTTATATGTTTATGAGAGACTGACTCACTCAACTGTGGGGATTAACACACATGTGACAGTGCGCCTGCATCACACCCCAAAGACCGAAAGGTGATGGTTGGCCATGGGATTTCTGTGCTGTTGCTTCAAACAAGGAAGCTAAAACTTTAGTGAAGGTAACTCTGATTCTATGATGGTTTTCAATTACACAGAAACTTTGAAATAGGACATAAGATCGGTGACACTCACTGGCAGAGTTTTGAAAACAGCATACAGCCACATGGACAGAATACTGGTTACTGTGCTGGATTATCAGCGAGCCTGATACAATGACAGTCTGTCACATTAACCTTTTTTATGGTGAATGCAGCATATAAAGTAGACCAGTAACAGTTGCTTTGGTCTGCGTTACATTTCTGAGGAGGTGTACATCAGACCACAAGGAAGCTAGTGTTGGCCATTATGTATCCGTACACAGGTATAACAGTCTCTGCATCTGACATGCAAGCATAAATTAAGCTTAAATCTTCAACCTACAATGAGAAAAACAGCTAGAGAAAAAAAAAGCACACAAAACAGGGAAAAGTGCAGTAAAAGGTGACATTCATTGAATGCTACTCAGATTTACCCTGAAAGAGACATTCTTTCAGGCCAAAACAGTTCAGAATGTTGCACAATTCTTAATTAATCTAATTGTGAGCTTACTAAGCACCATTTAGGGCAAAACAATAAGAGCTATAGTCACAGTCTTAGCTCCTCTTGCACAAACAATGCTTTCTCTTGCAAGATGTTTTGTAAGGGGCAATATTGCACAAGTTTAACAGAACAATCTCAACATCACTTACAGTAATCACAGCTTTGCTAAGGCACAGGGACCCCCGACAGCCATACTCTGTCTCATCCTGAGACTTGTAGTAGCTTAGCGTGTTGTTTTTCAGCACAACCCAGCGGTCCTGCCAGCCATGGATGTAGTTTGTCCACTGAAAAAATAAAAGATAAACATTCATTACCTATAAAATGAAAAGAACAATACATTAGAAAGAAAATGTATCATTTGAAAACGTTAAGTTTTGATGACACTACGACTTTAGCTCAGCTGAATGGCATGTTTGGTATTTTATAATGGTATGTTTGGGAGCTGTACTGTAATTTATGGCTTTCCATGAAAAATGTCTCCTTCCTAATGTTTTATCTTATTTACATGTAGCAAATACTATAGACTACAGTATCCTGCCGTCCAGTACAACAGAATCAGTAGCCCCCATTTCACAAACGACCGCAAGACTTTTGGACCAAAGAATTGTTCCCATTGTTTGACGAAATCTCTAGTATAACAAGAAAAAATGTGTAAGCCTAAACGGTGCTGGGAAAATCTTGGTTGGGATATGTGGGACTTTATGTGGGAGGTGTACGGGGCTTAGTATGATCGAACAGGTGAGCTTTTCTGAATGTGGACCTGCTTAATCTCACAATATGCTTGGTTAGCAGGTCAGCTTGCAATCCGTTTAGAGGCAGCCAGTGTACAGCGAGATTAATACCACATTGGCTTGCTCGAAGCTTAACAAATTAAAACTGTCATCAGCCTGCCCAAAACAGAGTCTAACACAAGTGAGCTAAGGCATATGGCAAATTAGGTTACTGAGTAGTTGTCTAGCAGTAGGCTTAACAGCCTGTTTAGCACAGAAACAGAACAGAGCATAATCAACAACAGCTTGAAGTGTTGTTTTTCTACACTCGCTTCCCAAGCATAGGTGACTTTTACCAGTATCCCAACCAAAGTTTTTTTCTGTACCTCGCAAGCTGTTGTTGAACCAATATTTACAACATGACTGGACATTTGCCTATAACCAGTCCCACCATTGGCTCATTCAGGTTGAAATTACAGTGGACATGGAAAAGGAATGAGCAGCTGGCCTGCTTTAAGCCCTTCGGTAATAAGTGAACCACATGATCTGGAAATATAAAGTACCAGTTATTCACTGGTTTGGACACCTTCAAAATTAATTTCCAGGGGTGGCCTGTAACTTTTTCAGAATTAAAACTTTAAAGCCTGTATTAAGTCTTATGGCAAACCTAGCAACTACTCCCAATTGCTTATCTTATTAACAGCAATGTGTAAACATTGGGTCAACTGTGATGATCCGCTGTACGAACTGGTCCACGATAGTTATTATCTGATATAGTTGTTACAATGTGTTAAGATATGGATAAATTACTTCATAATTCTTATGAAGGATTCTAGCTAAGCAAGGCATACCTTGCTTTAGCATGTCAATCTGAGCTTTGCTTTTGGCTTAGAGGGGGATTACCACTTTGAGTGATTCAGCTGCTACATGGAAATTATACTATAGGGATTCAGGATAACCCTATCTTTAAATAGGCATGCGATGATTTGACATAACGTTAACCAATTGCTCAATTTCTTTTTGATATGAAGACATACGCCTTCTTAGCAGATATGCCCTCATTGTTTCTAAAAAAGATGGACAAATTCGTTGGGTCAACAGTGACTCACCTTACTGAGGATTCCGCTGAACTCCACAACCCCAACGGGATGCAAGTACTCCTCTCTGGGCTCTAAATCTTCTTCACTACCGGAGGAGTTCCAACTCTGGTTATCTGACATCCTTTTACATATATTTTACTACAAATAAAAAACAAAAACGAACCAACACGGTATACGACACTCAGGTGACTAACGTGAGAATTATAAATACGTTATGAGCAGAGCTGTCCGGTCAAGCAAAAAGAAGCAACAGTTCAATGAATCATGATGTGCTGTTATTGATTGGCTAATAGCTCCGTGTGCAAGACGAGTTAACCAAAATAGCAGCGGACCGCTCCAAAGATCGATAGCTAGCTCCCACCGGGTAGCGTTTGTTAGCAAAAAAAAAAAAAAGGTTAACCCCAATTTCGTGGTCAAATAGTGGAGGTAAACGTTAGCTGTGCTCGAGACGTTAGCTGTCAACTCCGCTCTACGGACTCTTTTCTTCGGCGTTCACTGGGATTAGACGTAACAAAAAAAAAAAAAAAATGCGGAAAAATGTGTTGAGAACGGGCTAAAACAGTCACAGGTAACCCGTCACTGCCTTTCAGAGTATCATTAAGACTGTGGCAGCGTTTACTTGCTCTGAAGACTGTTGACAGCTCTACAGCACAACGCCATATTCATCTGACGTACAGAACTTCCCCTCAGCGGCTGTACGAGCGCGTGTTCCAACTTGTGTGTTGCGCAGGGGCGCTGGCCCGAATGACGTAATCAATTTTACTCCTAATTTGGAAACAGGCTCCTCCCCCTGTTTATAGTACTCAAAATAGACGGAGGAGTATAGGAATACACCGAGAAGTACTAGAAAAGACGCAGAGGAGGACTTGAAAATAGACTGAGGATTGCTCAATTGATATTTAAATTGATAGTTTACGTTTTTTTTCTGGATAACTGTAGGTGCAATTGTTTTGTTTAATTAATCTTAAACACTTTGGAACAAAAGAACGCTATTTATTTAACAATTTATTTAATCCCTTCTAAAACAAACGATTTTTCCACCGTCATCTCAGTAGCATACTGAATTATGTTTCTTGGCTGATTAAAAGGCGCCTCAGGGCAGACCATGTTGACAAACTGTACGTACTTTTTCAAGAACAATACTTAGTAATACAGCTCAATTTCATGTTGGGATGCAATGCAAAATGTACAGCACTGTGCAAAAGTCTTGAGCCAATCTTCATTCCTTTTTATTTAGCTTTCTAACATTTTTAAACTGGTCTTGAATAGTAGTTCTTTGGGCTTTCTCAGGGAACTTGAAGGTTTTTTTCTTTTCTTTTTTATTATTTTTATTAAACATTTATTTAACCAGGAAAAAGGTCCCATTGAGATTAAAAATATCTTTTGCAATGGAGTCCTGGTTTTATTGGACATTGGCTGCTTTTTCCTGAAAAGCCTGAAAGGCTCTGCCCCTACAGTGCAAGTAGCACGAGTGAAAGATAACTCATGGGAAAGTTTCCACAACAGAGATGTCATTTTCAAGTCTTTAATTTAAGAGGGCACAAAGTTTTCATAAGGAGGAAGGAAAGTTGGTGGATGAGTTATGCACAATATTTTCAACCATGTGCCTTCCTTTTTAGGTTTAGGCAATTTCATTTCTCAGTTAGGTTAGAAAATCTGTATTCACAGATGCAAAAACAGGTTAAAACTGTGTAAAAGATATTTATTTTCCAAAGTGTTTCTGGCCCTGTGCTGTTCCCACTACAGAATAATCAGTAACAGTACAGATCTGCCGGAGTTCCTGAGGATCACTTCTATTGGATGATATTAGTCAAAGATGATAAAAACAGCAAATACTTTGCAATTTTTTGTTGAGGATTGTTTTTCTGAATTGGCACACTATTGATTCACCCTCTCCATCTTTACTTCTGGGAGACTCAGCCTCTCTGGGATACTCTTTTTATTCCCAGTGATATCAAGTTGTGTTATATTCAAACAGCTTTTTTGTCTTTTTCTATCATCACAACATTTTTACACATAGAACTGGCTTCATAGTCAAGATATACAATTCATACAATTTTCAATCAAATCTGGGAAATGAATGATTTCCAAATGTAATATTCTGTCTTCAATTTAACTTTACACTGGGATTGTGAATGAAAGATTAACAAACACACCAAATATTGATTATTACATGTAATGCAGTTATGTATAACTAGCTTGTGTCATTGGAGTTTGAGGTCTGTGTATTTGTAGTCTAGTTAAGTAATCCAGCCTCATTTAATCAGTTTTTGCACATTGTAAACTCTTTAAACTTTAGGTGAAAGGTATAAACAATTAAGACCCACAGTTCTAACACTGTAACATGTATCTAGAACATTAAAAAAGCACAAATCATTATTAATGTCTGAAAAATGCATCCTTAGTTCTGCATTTATCAGGAAACATGGTTTGATCACATTTTGCTGACACTTCAAGCAACATATGCAGAACCCACAGCTGTCATGACATTATGAATCAAGTATTGCAAAATTTTGATTCATGAGAGCACCTGACTTGATTTAATCGCAGTGAGCGCAGCATTCCACAAAACCAAGAGGAAAAAAATCCACACAGAAATCACGTGAAACAACTGAAAACATGAGTCCTGAGTCTCAGTAAAAGGCTGATTTTAAAAACAATCGTAAAGGGCCCCTTAAAGAGAGGAAATTCTTACCTTTATCAACACTCACCAAGCTCACTACTTTGATAGAATTTTGTCCTTGAGAGACGTTATGTGAATTTACACTTGAGAGTATTTGTAGTGAATTGAATTCTTTATGACAAGTTATTTCAAAGCCGCAGCAGCGCTGATGGGAGTAATTTATTGTGCTGAAGAGAGTCTATTTAAACATATATGCTATATATTCTAATGGTATTTTTTTTTTGCCAGTGCATATGTTTCACATTTTTTAAAGGAATGCAATATATACGTATACACTGACCAGCCACTTTATTAGGTACACCTTGCTAGTAAAAGGTTTGATCCCCTTTTGCCTTCAGAACTGTCTAAATTCTTTGTGACATCCTTTCAACAAGGTGTTGGAAACATTCCCCAGAGATTTTGGTCCATATTGACATGATAGCATCATGCAGTTGCTGCAGATTTGTCGGCTGCACATTTATGATGCAAATCTCCCGTTCCACCACATCCCAAAGGTACTCTATTGGATCGAGATCTGGTGACTATGGCGTCCACTGGTGTACAGTGAACTCATTGTCACGTTCAAGAAACCAGTTTGAGATGATATGAACTTTGCGACAGAGTGCATTATCCTGCTGGAAGTAGCCATCAGAAGATGGGTACACTGTGGTCATAAAGGGATGGATATATCTATACACACAAGGACTGTCAAAATGTATTAATTAATTGTAAATATACTGTATATATACACACAAACAGAAATATATATGTGAACACATTAAATTTGACATATTTATAGAACGTGTGCACATATAGAATGTGCGTATAGAACGTGGGCACGTTAATCTTGCGTAAAAAGCTAGTTTTGCATTAAAAGATTACATTTCAGTTAACTTGCACATAGGGCCCTCAAAATGAATGTGAATTACCCGTGCAGTGGTCTGTTGTTCTCTGGCCAGCTGTTCCCGTCTCTGCTTCTGCATCCTCCTTTACAGGAGCTCCTCATCCGTATACTCTGGCTCAAAACAGTAAGGACGTCCAATCGTACTCAAAGTCGTCATCCACGTCGTCAAAATCTGATAAATATTCTGCCATGTTGCACAAAACTAGCAGTAGCAAACTCCGTGTGAAGATAGCCGACCGTCAGAGACCACGGAGTAAATATTCATGCTGCAGAAGCGCAAGTTGATGACTTTATCCCAAGTGACCCGGGAGTAGAAAGCTCCCAATAACAACAACACGGCAGCTCTGAACTAACAGTGCAATAGTACGAGTTCATTCATCTTAAAGTATTGGTGTAATAAAGACAGATAATGCCTTATTTAGAGGCTATATTGTCTATGCCCCGTTCACTCCCGTTATATGGATATACGCGGATCTTGAGTGATCTAAATAGCATCCAAAGGACACAGACTTTCACCAAAATGTTATCGATGAGTAGATGAATGAATTTTATGCCAGAAATAAGGTCCAGGTTGAAAAAAACCCCCGAAATTCCCCTTTAAAGTATAAAGATTTTTGAACATTGTCTGGTTTTTAGGCTTAATTTGAATAATTAGTTGAACTACACATCCCGATGATACGCACACACTGAAATTAAGTGGCTTACTGAACATGTAAGTACATGTGGCATTTAGGTTTAATTCCTACTTAGCACTAATTTAACATATTACAAAGTGACATAACACATTAATTCATGGAAAACGTTTTCTAACTGGCTTTCCTTTCTTTTATGCATGTACTTCTTTTAATCGTGAGTCATTTTACAATTCTTAGGTGACTTATTGGGCACATACACAAACCCATGTTACACTATCACACACACACACACACACACACACTGTCTTGTGAAATTCAGGAGAGGAGGGTAGAGCTTTTAGCCATGTCATGGGTTTTGTGTGTCTGAATCCTTTCCATGAAACCATGAGACCTGCAAATGGAGACACCACAAGACTTCTATTAGCAACGGAAGTTAACTCTTCTCTTCCATTAAAAGGAAAAGTTGAAGGAAGCTGAGGTTTCAAACACACAGTCGTCACACTATGATGTTTTCACTAATGTGAACTATATGTGATAGACAATCTGCACAGGAACCTTATTGCTTTATAATTTAGTATCATCCTGTTTGACTGACTTCATCTTCAAAGCATCCATTTGCAGACTTTCAAGCCTGATATCTTCATTTCAGTCTGTATGTTATTTATGAGAGAAATAAAGTAAAATATCGTGTATTAGTATATTTACATTATGAGAGGAGAACAAGTGGGACGACTGACATACATGGCCCTTATCTCTCAGACTTTAAAGTTGAAGTCAGATCCGTTTTTTACCCTGCAGCTAGTCCCTTCGTTTCACATAAAAATCCTGCCAGTCGCCCGGCAACGAGGTAGCCCTGTCTGGGGAAGGGGTTGCAGATAACCTGTTGTTTGACTGGAAGGGATTTTGCCCGCTGATGCAATCACGGTGGCATACAAATTGTTCCTGACTTAGTGGATCTGTGATTCATTTAGAAACCAGGAGTTGAGGACCATGACTCAGGCAGGGCTGATCAAGCAGTAAAGTGATTAAATCACATCCTATTTTGAGCCACATGTTCCTTATGGGTCAGCAGCTTTAAGTGGGCAAAAGGGAAGCAGTTGCTCCATCAGGATGGATCATTTTAGCTCATACTGACCACAGACTCCCTCAGAGGCAGGGGTATACCTAGTCAGGAGTGTAAAGTTTAAGAAAGTTGTTTTTTTTTGTGGTATGAATCAAACGAGGACGACGCGTCAGTATTTTTACACCAGCTGAATGTTGACGTGAGGGCTGAGCAGTGATGGCAGGGAGGCTGGTCTCAGGATGAATCTTGTATAAGAGGAGCTCTAAGAAACCTCACTAAAAGGTTTGAGCAGAGTGTGGCTGCCTCATGTGCCCTCTGCTGGTGACCTGTACTGTTGCGTTCGTGTGAATGTGTGCGTACAACAGCTGTGGTACAAATCCTTACATGACATCCCATACATAGCAACTTGGAAGGAGTTTCTTGGAGACCAGGAGAAACCATTGAAATGTTCACAAGCTGTAGCAGGAAACCAAACCTTTATTCTCTAAATGTGCACTGATAATCCTTATCCACTGACAATGGAACCCTTTTATGTAATTTTCAAGTATAATCAAAGCAGAAGTCCTTGTAAGTATTTTGTAGTATGTTGTAATTAGAGTTTTGTTTAGCTTTTTGAACAGTTCCAGTAAAATCTATCCTAAACCTCTCATCTTTAGTTACATCAAATATAGCCTGACAACTTAAATCAATGGCAATCATTCTTGTGTTGCTCTTCACGCTAAATGAAACATAGGCAAATAAAGCATGATTATGTGGGCAATAGTACCCTCTGTTGGCCATAGGTGAGACATACATAAGAGTAAAATCCATTCAACACATCCAAGTCTGAGACATTTGCGAGCCAAACTCTTTGTTTCTCATTTTTGACCAATATTTGGAAGCTTGTTCTCTAGAGAAAAGCTTTTGTGGTTGTGTAAGGTCATTCTGGATTGAATAATACATAAACAAAAGCAGAGGACACAACTGAAAAGGGAGTGGAACTCTGAAGTAGGCATTAGGGAATAGGCTTTATGAGGAAACAGAGCTCCCATTGTTTTTGCTGGGATAAAACAAGTACATCTAGAAATTACACAGTGTGTCCAACCAAACAGATCGTTGTGGACTCATGCATTATAGATGCTGTGTAGCCACCTTATTCCTGTCTTGAAATATGACTAATATTTACCCAGAATGATTCTGATTTTTCCGCAAACATGACAGCATCTCTTTTCAGTCTATACACATATGCACAATAACTTGAACTTGGACTGACCCTAGCTTTTGGGATTACTTAAGAATCCCCCCAACGTTGCAATTTCCCCCCAACGTTGCAATTTTTTGCCCAGATTTAATATACATGCAGTAGTTTCTTTTTGCTTTAATACAACTTTCAAATTATATAATACCGTACATAGTTAACCGAGCAACTGTTTTACTAGGGGCTTAAACAACAAAACCCTGATTAATAAAATTAGTTATATTCCACATCACTAAAAAGAGAGCTGAAGAAAACCATAACAATAAAGAGCTTAACACAAAATAACAGACTTTAAGTAGTACAGTATTGAAGTAGTTGTCATATTCCATCCTTTGGCATCTCCAAGGCAGAATAATTATTCAGTTGGCTGCTGCTAATGATCAGTTATAGATTTCTTGCTCCTACACATGACACATTAGTGGCATTTCACAGAAAGAATTAAGACCTAAAACATGGGACGGTTTTGGATCTCTTGTAACAAACTGCAGTATGTTCTCAGAAATCACTGTTGTGTCCACATTGTATTCTTTATATCCCACCATCAACAGCATAAATCCAAGGGTGGATGGATTCACAGACTTTATAAATCAATGTAGCCCATATTAATCTGATTCATAAAAAGAAAAAAAGTGAACCTTTTATGTTTGTCTGTGATGCTCATTTTCATGGACAGTTTCTATGTGATTACGACACAGAACAGGGTTTGTATATTGAAAAAGACAGTGCCCGTTTTATCCATTTTAGTCCCCTGAATATTATCAAATATTCAAGATATCAAAGTTCAACTTCAGACACACCCCTTTAAATGTGTTTGGGAGATTATAAAACCCCACATATTTTTTATTAGGAATCAATACCCGTTTTTTCAGACAGATTATCATCAGTTTCTGACACTTTTCAACCACATCAGACAGCATATTCATCAGACAAATGCAATCCTGTTGACTGCTGCCCCAAGTTTAAAGAAAACAAAAATGCATCTTCTCTTTATTTAAACAAACCCTATCTCCAGTTAAGTAATGTTGTGTAAGTCTATTAACCAGTAACCTCAGTAGAAACACAAATGCTATGTCTTGAGGAATGGAGATATTGATAGGAAGTGTTTATATGCCTTTTGTGGGCTGCTTGTGTGAAACAGGACAGATATAAGGTTCTTTGAGCATGTTCAGACTATACCGGCGCCAGTGCTATTGACAAGATCAGTTAGTTACCAGTAGGAGGCAGTGCGGTATTTGGGTTAATTAAAAGGTTAACAACTACAGGTCCTCCTTTCCACTTGTTTGGTATACTGAGGAAAAGCAGCAGGATGAAAAGCAAACATAAAAACAGCTTTTAAAAAAAAAAAACGCATAAGAAAAATCATGGACATCATAGTGTAAAACATGAGGGGTGTCCACTTTATTCCTATGATAACACTTCTTATATTATATCAAAATTTGGATTTGTGCTGAATACCTGCATATTTTGGTAGCAGTTCACGAGTGCTTTCGAGAAAAAAACCCAAACATTTACAGTACATTTTTAACTGACTCTCCTCCATTCAAAGTGACTTTTATCATATGCTTAAATTTGGATTTGATAAAACTACAGAAAAGTATGTCTGTCCAGTATGCCTCCTCCTTATTACTATGGATTATGCCCCCCAAAAAATCCAACAAAAATGTTGCAAATTGAATGTTTATGAACTTCAGTGACATATGATATATCATAAATATAACCCCAAAGTTTCACTTTTAGTTTATTTTAGTATAAAAAATGATATACTATATATTCAAAGCTCAATATCTAGACATATTAATGGAGTACTGGTAAATGTTCAGTTTACAATTTACATAAAACATTAGCCTTTTATGTCCAACTAAACCAAACAGGTGTGATATATTAGAGACGCAACACAAAAAAATTCAGGAGAGCGTTGACGTGTTTGAGGCTATTTTGAGTGACATTAAGCCTTTCTGATAACCCAATGGGGTAAAAAAATTTCTGTACAAAAAATGCAAAAAAATTGAAATAATATGCTAAATTAGCTCTAAGATAATCACAAAGACAAACAGAGCATCTAATAGAAAGCTGAAAATGACCACAGGGTGATACAAAACAAAGAAAACAACCAAGCTATGATCTGGTGTTTCTTTTTTGTCTCTTTCAGCCTTCCTCTGTTGTCCTCTCTAGGAGTTTTGGTCTCACATGTTTGTTCCTTGAGGCCCGTTGTGTCAAAATCTGTTCATTTCTACAGCTAAGGACACACAATTTCTTTCTTTCTCACACTCTCAGTGGTTCACACCTGCAGCCCCTTGTTATAACACTTTGTGATGCTACACTTGCTCAACTATTCCCATAATTAATTTACAGAATCAGACTTGTCTTCCAGAAGAGGACACTTTGAGCCACTGAACTGAGTGAAGCCTCATCATGGAGGAAACATGTCAGCTGCTATGAAGACACCGGCTGTATTTCAGTGATGGCTCCCAGTGACATGGAGGCTCTTATTTACCTCCTGTCATTTACCACAGACTGAACACTTATTTAGACTTATTTAATCCTAAGTAAGTGCTGTCATAATTTGCACAAGCAAGGGAAAAAAAGAAGTGTTAAATCTTGAATGTAGACTAAATCTGCACAGATATTTTGAATAACACCACCAGAGGGCACCTTTAAATTAAAGCAATGTTTTGGTTTGTTTACTGCTCCATCTTGTACAACTTTTCTGGCATCTTCTCCAGTGGTGCACCTCAGATGAATTTAATCAATGATAAGTCATATAGCTTTACACTCAATTCCAGAGCTGGATTTTCTGCATTATCAGATGAACTGATGACATTTGGTATTTGTGGATGAAATTCATCAGATGAATGTGTACCTGAGGCCACTGAGCATCTTTATCCCTGCAAAGTAAGGATACTTTTTATTAGTTTTCCTTGCTACTCAATTGAAACAAAATAACATGTATACTTTAAATCATGTGCTTACAATCCATCCTAGAAATGGATTCTAAATCAGCCAATTTTAAAGTTAAAATAGTTATTAAAAACGACAAATTACTTAGCTTACAAAACAAACAAAAAACCCTGAAATGTGGCTATTTGAATACATTTGTGCTCTCCTATTAGCTTACTTATGTCTGAAGTTGAATTTTAGTGATGTTCACTTCTCCACATGGAGCACAGTGGTGCCAAAAGTCATATTCTGTCATCTAAAATGTAAGAAACTGAAATCTAGTCTCTGAACAAGACAGTTCCCCATTGAAAATCAATCAATCTGCTTCCTTCACAAAGCAGTTCTTTATAACCAACAACAGCATTTCATTTTGGCACCACCCTACAGGGGCCCTATTATAGTGAGAGCAAAGGAGGAAGTAAAGAGGTGTAGCAAAAGAGCCACAATATCCATGCAGGGAGGAAGTCTGGGTGGGTGGAGAGACTTTAATGAGGAAAAGAGCCGTTTGTTTCCAGCTTTAATGCAACAATCTTTTAAGCATGGCTGTTTCATTTCCTTAAATATGTGCTAATGAGTATTAACAACAATGATCCCATATTTCAACCCAAATCCTTATTTTTCTTCAACTCTATAGCTTTAATGGATTTGCTGAGTCACATGGAAAAAATTGAGTGCACCTAAAACAAAATTATTTAAAATAAAATAAAAAATCAAATCAGGAACTCCAGATAAGTTTAAAATTCTAACAACCAGGGTCTTTTATTCTTTTAGGTATTTAAAGAAGCTCTCTAGAATATCTGAAAAAAAAATCTACAAGTGCTGAAGACTTAAAAAAACTGGTCCTTTCTCCAACATATCATCTGCAGAAAACTCTTGCAACTGTTGACGTCAAGTTTCATGAGTCTGGAAGACATTGCACATATTTGACCTGCATAGGAGAAAGACCAGTAAACAGCCTTCGGAATCTAAACAGAGCCATGGAGCCAAACTGTTAGCTGATAACCATAAAAGAACAAAAGACACACCTTTTGGAATAATGTGCTACTAAACAGATAAATAAAAGACAGTTTGTTGTTAGAGATATTTTGTTACAGACAAAAATAGCTTTCCCAGGAGAAGAATCTCATACCAAATGTGAAGCATGGTGGTGGAAGTGTTATGGTACAGGGTTGTATTGCTGCTTCAGGTACTGAATAACCTTCAGTCGCCGAGACAATTACTTTTGTACCATCTCTGAAGGTTCTTGAAGACACTGAAGCCTGACAGGAAGTTGACCTTTCAATAGTAAAATGATCTTGAGCAAACCCACAAATCTAAGGAATTGCTAAAGATACCAAAAAAATGGAGGCTATGGAATGACTGATTTGTGTGGCCAAAAATGTCAGCCTGCATATGTCAGAGGCTGACAGACAAGAATGCCAAATGTCCACAAGAAGTTATTACTGTTAAAGAGCTCAGTGCTAGTTTCTGTTTCCCTCTTTTTTTCTGCAGAAGAATCTGCTGCCAGTTTCATATTGTAAATTATTGAAAAAAACTAAACATTTTTGTTTTGTTTGTGTTTATCTAGAGACACTTTGGCAAGAGAAGCTAGTTAGTTAGTTGTTATTTGTCATTTGTTAGTCATTTCAGGTTGGGTGATTTGCTGTTTGAGCACATTCAAAGTTAGCTGTCACATACTGTATGGTGTAGGTCTAAATCTTCAGTTTTTTTCCGATATATGAGGGGGAAGCACTGGGCAGGAGGAACGCAACAAACTGATAACATTTTCCAGTGTGCCTGAGCATGTGGGTGTGTGCTCACCTCTTTCCATCCATGTTTTAAAGACAACAGAGCAGAACAGCAGCGAGCGGCAGCCTGAAATACAGCTCATTTGTCAGTGACACAGGAATGCTTTGACCTTCCTCAGACAGGCAGGCTTTGCTAACTCAGCACTTTCGCTTTCTTGCCATATTACAGTCGTCATCCGCATGAGTGAGAATGGCTCTCACTTGTATAATGCAAGTGCAAAGTGCCTCACACAACAAGAAGCAGCCTATAACAATGGAGGGCTGAGGCAAAACCAAGGGTCTCGGCTGTACAGGGAAACGTAAAGCAGTCAGACTGGCTTAAATACTTAACTTATACTCCCATGGTATAGTACATATAGTACAGATGGTGAATAATGAGGATTTAGGTGTTTTCTGGTCTCCAAAACAGCTAACATGTGGGTGCAGAGACATGAAACCATTTTTGAGATGGCAGGAAATTGGTTTACTGTCAAAAGAACGTAGATTGATCAGAAAAGACATGGACAGCTGTCTTGCTTTTGAGAGCACTCTTTCCTTTTTATGACAGCATGACTGGAAAAAATGTCATTTTGAGAAAGTAAACACCTCGCACCTGGTTCTGTAAAATGACTGCACATTACGTGTGTTATATGACCGCGCAGGGCGATCGATCTCGTCAGTGGATGATCTTAAATCTACTTGACTGACTGCTGCAAATCACTGCTTGCAACATTCTGGTTTGGTTGCTACAATTCTAAAGAAGCCCCTGATTGTACCCGTTTGAAAGCTACACTATTCAAATAATGTTATTCTGCATCACGTATCAGCATTCATGTACCGAAACTTTACAGGTAATTTCTCACAGTTAATAAATCATCCACAGTTTAAGGCGTCAAAGAATTCATTGGGAAATGCAGATATTACCCAAATCCTTCTTCTAATGACTTATAAGCAAAAGTTAACGGTTCATTTTAATGACATACTCAATTTAAACCAAATTTCATGATACTCACCCTTAGGAAAAACTGATGTACAATGAAAGAGTGGTGATCTGAAAAGCTTTAATTGTGTTACTCCTAATTACATCTCATTTAAGATAAACTTCAGCTATTTCCTTGTCATCAAGATGGATCTTTATCTTTAGCACAGTGGAATGTGTCTCATATATTTTAATGAAATAAGCAGCTTCATGTCAAACTGACTTTCCTTTGGAAAGTTGCCAGGTTGATTCCCTAACTTCCCCAGTCGATTTGTCAAAATGCATTAAATAGCCCCACACTGTGTTCCTCATTTATAAGAATAAAAACATCAAATGAATGCAAAGCAACACTGGAGTTTCTCTGAAGTGATGAAATAAATAACAGCTACGAAAAGAAAAGTATTCTTTTTTAATCAGGTTAGTATGAAATGCCCAAACTCCTGCAAACAGATGAGTAACAAATATGTTTGATGTCTTTTTTTTCAAACCCTTTTAGTTTGCTTGGATCTGGTAAAAACATCAGTTAATATTGTAATTCTACAGCTGCTGATGTAGTAAAAGACCTACTGCCTATTCTTCTTGGATAAGGGATCAGTTGTTCCTCCTGAGGCTTGTTGTGGAGTTTTTTTTTCTTTTTTGACTCCAGGGTCTTATGATAAAGAGTGTTAACATGTAGAAATATGAAGCTCTGTGGAAAAAAAGGTAGTTTGAGGCTTAATGTACGCATCTTACAATATCAGATGAAATTGAATCCCTTTATTTGTGAGATGCTTTTTTTTTTTTCAAATTTAGTTTTAACTTAGCTGTCCTGACACTTTGGTTATGAAGTAAAAAGATTCTTGCAATGACTATGAGGCATAGTGTTGTTTACAGAGAGCCAGAGTGTGAGCTGCATTGATGACAAATGGCAGCTGTGAAAAGCACATGCACCATCGGTCACAGGCATGTCCAGAATAAACGGCCAAGAGGCCTCAATATGGCACCATGTTTAAATACGATAGTGCTCTTTTTGTCTCTCCATCAGTTTTTACAATCACCTGGGTGACCGATGACTATCTAGAATGATAGCAAAGGTAATTACTCATTAACAACACACATCAATTAATTTTTTGATTTTTTTAATTCCGTTTGTTTTCAGTTAAGGCAATGAAGGCCCATACAACACCCAGAAGCTCCTGCTCTGCCACTGCAAGGCCAGTGGGGAATCAGATGGATACGACCGTTAATAGCAACACATAAAAGCCTAGGTGGCAAATACATCATTAACGTAAACTGCCTGAAGGACGGACTTCGCCTTCAGTGGTCAGAAATGAAGCCAATAAAGAGGTGGCTTCAAAAATTCTCTACCATGAAATATCAAGTTTTCTCCATACATTATTATAGTGTCAGCTAGGTTCGATTCTTCCGATCAATATACCTGTGATTACCTCAAGGTTGATTACATAGCTACATCAGTATATTTAAAGATACATGCTTTTGTTCAACTGTTTAAAAAAAAAATCCTTCTCTGCAGCACTTTGGGAACCTTGTGTTCATCTTAAATGTGTGCTATTTAAATAAAGAGGATTGGATTGGAATTGTGATCGTGGCAGCCAAAGACCAAACTTGAAGATGTAAAGAACCATTTCACAAACCAGTGGGTGACCAGAGGGTGCATCCACCTCTTTCAGATTGCATTCTTTATTCCAGGGCTGATCAAGCCAATAAATCATTTGTTTATTGGCTTAAAGGTCCAGTTTAGAGGGCGTGGTGACAAATGTAGTGGCACAAGTTGTATATTGCCAGTAAGTTAATACACCCCCACTAAACCCTAAACTTTATTGGCCATTTAAAAACACAAAATGTTAAAGGCTCCATCTGGAGCAACTGTTTGGTTTGTTCCTTCTGTGTAATTGAAGTAACTCGATGATGCAACATGACAGTCCCAATAAAGGTGAACCACATCATCTTTGAATATAGATTGATCATTTTAAGAAAACACAATAGTAATTTTTCTCACAATTTTACAGTAATGAAAACATAATTCTAGGCATTACACTGCATTTCCATCAGTAGATCCTCCTAAATGTTAACTATCAAAACTTTAAACCGTAAGATTTAAAACAAACAAACAACAACACTCACACAGAATAACTTTAAATATTTCAAAAGGGGTAAAGAATTTATGAGCCTGGAATTATTTATGATTAGTTCAGTGTGCCAAAGCAGGAGAACAGCTTACATAAGATGTAGCACTGCTGTAAGCATGAGCTAGGTGTCCCTTGCTTATTTTATATTCCGCTAGAAGACTAACTGCAGAGGTTCACAGAAAAAAAACTGTGCTTTTAGCACTCGCTGCCTCAATGACAGGCTGTGAATATAACTAAGAAATATCATCACTGAGCCTTTCTGCATGTCTGTGTCTGAACATCACACGGTTCGTAAGGGCACTAGTTTTAAATATTGAATACCTGAAAAAAAGAGAGCTGTCTGAAACATATTGTAACATCAGTCTTAGTTTCTACTCTTCATGCTAATTTTTCCAATTAATCTTCTGCATTATGATCAGTCATAGAGTCATTCACGAGCGGATGTTTTTGGTGATGCTGCTTTACCTTCAGAGGACTGCTGGTAGTTTATAAGTGAAGGACTTCTGAGATGAAGCCAGCTCATAAAGTTCATGAAATGAGTCATAAGTAAAGACGGAAGAACAAAAAACAAACAAAAAATGTCCTCTACTCCTTTGTCACAAGATTATTCGGAGAATTCGAGTTTAAGTGTACAAAGACTTCTCTAACTGTGTATTTAAGTTCAGTCAGGATAGTCTTGAAATACAGTGCTGTTTCATTCTGGCTTTTATTCAGTCCACAGAGCTCTATTCACTTCTAATCTTAATTGAATTACATAAAAAAAACAAGACAAATAGCTTTGAGGCACAAGTTGACAGTTTCACAATGATGCTGCATTGTTACCAGGATGCTCTTTATTCTATAAATCCGTTCATTGTTTACGACCTGGATGATAATCACCATTTTTTACTACAGCACATGTCTAAGGCAAGTGTGAGTGTGAAAATGTGTACCAGCAGAAATTCCTGGCATGCTAAACCACTACCTGTCCTTTTCTTCCCTGCTCTGAAATGCATACATCATCCTCACATTTGACGTTTTTTGACAGGATGTTCACCTGAATAAGGCGCATTTATTCCCTCTAGTATATGATAAAATGATATTTTAACAAATTGTCAATTTAAAAGTTGATATGACAAACATTTTAGCAAAGACCATTTGCATATCTGAGCGGCTCCTTCTTTCATGTGGCTTCTGTCTCCTTGATAAATTGTCTGAGAAAAATTGTTAACCTTAGATTTTTAGACGACATAAGTCAGTCTGAGCTGTTTTCGGGCAACTGTAAGTCAAGATGGAAAAGAATAATGATGAAAAAGTTTGAGGTTGATGAGTTTCCGAGGTTCCAAATGCAATCGTTAAAGTTCATGTTCATTCTTATTTATGCTGACCATCTTCTGTGTCGCATCCACTCATCTGCCAATCAGTCACAGTTGACCAAACCCTGCCCATCGCCCCAATTCGTGGTCCTCAACTCGAAATTTTTCCAGAATGCAAACAAAAACTTAAATCTGTATTCGGCTGAACCTTTATTTGACAAATCAAAAGAAATGATTTCAGTGTTCACTGATCAACGACATTCAGTTTTTAAAAAAGTAGTTTAATTCAACTCCAGCAAAACACTCAAAAAGATGCAAGATAGCTATGTTTACCATTGTTTAACATCACTCTTACTTTCAATACTTTATTTTATGATTTGGGAACTGAGACTAATTGTGTCCCTTTTTTGGAGGAATCTTTGTCTATTCTAGCTTAATACAAGATTTCATCTGCTCAATAGTTCTTCATTGCTATTGTTGGATTCTCTTCTTCATGATGAAGAACTACACAGTTCCCGCTGTCTCAAAAAAGCCCGGAACATTAAAAAAGGACACCCACCATCCTGGTCACTCTCTGTTTGAACTGTTGCCTTCAGGCAGACTGAACAAATCAATTAACACAAGAACAAATGGACTCAAACACCATTTTTATCCAACTGCAATAACCACCCTCAGTGCTGGAAAAAAATTATGATAATGTGCAATATGGAATCTGAATGTGACAGAAAGTATGAATGTCTGTAGATGTCTGTTCATACTGTTTTTATATTTTTATGCAGATGAATGATGCACTGACTGGAGAGCGCTTTTAATTTCGTTGTACCTGTGAAAATGACAATAAAGACCTATTATTTTCTATTCTATATTTTCAAATGGAGACAGATCTGGAATACAGGCAGATATTAGTCTGGATGGTCTTGTGAATCTGTGATACGTAGAACCAGATGTCAGTTTTTCCCCAGAAGCAGCTGAAACCTGGACTCATCCGACCACAAAACACATGTCCATTGTCTTTCTGTCCCTCTGTGCTCAAACACAGCTGAGTTCTCTGGACATAAACTCATCTCAGTGTTGCTATTTGGCTTCCACCTTATGTAATACAGTTTTAGGTTACATTTCTGGATGAAACGGTGGGCTGTGTTGACTGAAAATGATTTTAAAAGGTATTCCTTGAGTAGTTGTATTGATCATAGTAGCATGACTGTTTCACCCGAAACTGAAGGTCACAACCATCCAATATATATGATCTTCTGATTGATAAACTACCCCAATAAATGTATAATGTGTGAAACAACTCCTATCATGTAAAAAAAACAATATCTGTCTTATAAAGGAAATTGGTGTTTTTGTTTTTCTTTAAGTTCATCTCTATATTTTTGTAAAATCCTGTAAGATTGCTCAGCCTCGTCAGTCTTCATCCTCCTTTGTCCTCACGGAGCATGTTCTAAATCAGTTGGTGGACATTGGTCAGATGCCTGCGGCATTCAGTGCTGACATAACAGTTTATATATAGCACCTTCGAACTTTTAGGGGGATCCGAAGCTAAATAATTCTAATGTGGCCTATGAAAAACGTCCTTATTTTTTCCATACAAATCAGTGTAGCCTGAAATCTAAAATGGCACCCTGGGATCATGGGGGGTGAACTCTGCTTTAACAAGAAATTTATAATTTGACATTTAGACATTTTATGATTTGTGGTAGGATTTTCTAGCATCACAAATACAATGTCTATAGACAGATAGGTTGTCACAATTAACATCTTTTTCTTCTGACATTGTCAGTATCTAAAAAAGTGTGCCAGGTGAATATAATATTTAAGGTCTGGATGATTTTGCCAGGACTAGCAGCTGCAGTGGGTTCTGCCGCACATCATCTGCTCACTAATTACTGCAAAAGGACCCTAATGAATAAGACAAACCAGTGTGATTACTAATAGGACTGAAAAGTGTCCTCTGCTTGCCCATCACAAATGATAGCTGCTTGTTAAAGAAGTCGTTAACAGAACTGGTCCCACTGACGTATTTAACCTTTCAACTCGATACAGATGAAAGTGCTGAGGAAAGGATATACTGTCACAGCCAGGCTTACTACCCGAGGACGTCCCAGATGTGAGTCATACAGGGTTTATTGATGTGTGAGACATGCAGGAGTGGGTGGGAAAGCCGTCTTGCCGGAACCTTTGATTCTCCTCGCTGCTCAGCTGCCTCTTTTTCTTTTAAAGAGAGATCGTCAGTGTAATGCAAATGTGCTCTGATCATCGTCAGAGAAGAGCTGATGACACAGGTCCAAACCAGCTCACGATATTTCCATCTCATAAGTTATTCTCCCATCCTTTATGCGTCTTTTCACGAGCTCCCCCCAACCTTTTCACGATCTGCACGCATATGCAAAGCTCCTCCTGCAATATCTCTGCAGCAATCTTCAAACGGTTAATGCTGAAATTCCTCTTGAATGCAAGTGTGATACACATTTGTGCTACATAATTACACAACACAACACCTCTACACTGGAAATGTAAGGTTTGGATTGATGCTGCTGAAGCATATTGTAAATACAGCCTTGGAGTGTTGTGAACTACCAGACCATGCTGAAATGCACAACTTATGCACATAAATCACGTATCTATTCAATTTCTGGCTTGGACACTCTCTTCAACTCTTAAGGACACCCCCTGGCTAACTGCCTTTTGGAGAACTGCAGACCTATTTCATTGACCTCGGCCAATAACGCCGTCTCAAGTTCAGTGAGAATTGTATCATGACAACAGGCTGAAGTTTAAAGGAACTAATGTAGGACCACTGCAAGCTGCCCCATGGCATGCATTAAATGCACAGAGTGTTGACATTTCAAACTACAGAGCCCTAAAGCTTTCTATCATTTCTTTAAGTAATCTTCAGGAATAGTTCTCCAGGCTTCTTGAAGGATGTTTCAAAGCTCTTTGTTGAATGTAAATAAACATATGGACAATAAAAACTCCACACACGCAAGGACAAAAACACACCTGTAACTAAATATGTGTCCATTTATGATGCTCACACATAACCATCCTAATCTCTTCAAAAAAGGCAGTGTGCCCTCCCCCTGCTGCGTTTGCCGCTCAGTCATCAATCAGTACTTCTAGTCTCTTCTTTAACCATCAACCTTGTTTCAATGTAACACCGCCCCATGTTTCCTTTGGACAATATATCAAATGTAAATTCCTGTGGAAAAAAATCAATACTTCATAGTGCTGCTGTCACGCTGTGCTACCTTCTTGGGCAAGCCTTCCTGAATATCATCTAACTATAATGTTAATGTAATATATATATATATATACATATGCGCTATAATGTGATATTTAGTTGCTGAACAGGTGATGCCATAATAACAACAACAACAATAATAATAATAATAGCCAAAGCAATTTTATTAAAGAAAAATTTGGTTTGATAAATGAGATGGAGAAAGTTGCATTATAATTGGATGTAGTTTCTCTCCACAACCCACTTCAAAAGTCAAACTCTTTCGACATATGTGCGGTGTTTCAATAAGCCACTGAAGAAAAATATGACAGGTCGTACTAACAACAAGAACATTTGAAGAAATAAAGGGCTGCCTCTACCTGAAGCTGTTAAAATAAATAAAGTCTTCTGCCTCTATTTGAGAAAATATTGGGTGTTTAAAAATACAGGAGGAATATACTCTACATAATTGCAGTATCATGTCCAGGACCGATAGACAATGCAGAATGGATTTGATTGGCAATACACACAGCTCAAAAGACAAACCCAGACTTAAAACATTCAAACGAAAAGTGTGGCCAAAACAAGAATTAGATATAAAGAGAGAAAAGTCGAACACATAACTTGTAAGGTGATTTTAAAACCGATGGAAAATGTTCGTAAAATCCTTCTCTTTTTCTAGTTTCCTTTCTTTGGTCTCTTCAGCCAACCTCTAGCTGACAAAGAGGGAAAACCAATTAACATCACTGTCACTATCCATCTATTTTCCTCCATCCTAATAGAAGATGACAAATTATGGAGTGCAGTATGGGATGCCATGCCTACTCTCTGTGTGTGAAAGGATGGAGTAGTGGTTTCCTCTCTTTGTCCTGAAAGTGACTATAACTCAGACGCCACACCAGGCCTGTGCAATTTTTGTAATAGTTGTTAGGGTATCAGTGGAAATTATAAGGGATAGAGCACAACATCACCTGACATTGCCATCAGTGTTCTGCAAAGTGATCTTAAAATGAGGCTGGCAGGGAATAAATGTCATAAATGACAACTGGAGTGATGCTACCGAGAAGTCTTCATGAGAGATCCAGCGTAGACTTGCTGCTTCATCCACTGGTGCAGCAGTGGATTTAAATAGAGATAGGCAACTGTTGCAATTTTAAAAATTTGAATGACAAAAACAATGCCTGATTCACTTACTGCACTGATAAAATGTCCATCTATTACCTAAACCTCCTTTATCCTGTAAGGGGTCAAAGAAGGGTTGGAGCCAATCACATCTGATAAGACTAACATGAATCACACCTGCTGCCAATTTAGAATCACCAGTTAACCTGCATGTCTTTTAGTGCCTATGAACCCAAGCAAAGCAACAGAATGCTGCTGCAAGCACCATCTAAGTATGATTAGAACCAGTTTAAAAGATATACAAAATACAAATACAAAGATATAAATGGAAAAATTTTCAGATATAGTTTTCAGGTATCACTCCTTTGATTGCTGTAAAGACTATAATACCACCATAAGTTCATTTAAACACCTTTATACTCTTTTCCTTCTCATAGTGGACATACAATTGATTCTATAGTCAGGGAAACTATATGAAGATGAGTTCTGGAATGCATGCCACTCCCTTATTTCTACAACTATAGATAAATAATCCAGATCAGGATCCAAGTAAATCATGTCAAAACTGAGGCAATCTCCCACCTCTGGTAAAGTTTTAGGTAATCCTACAAACTAGCTGCCCTACCCCTCCTCTCTTCGATCAAATGAACAAATATCACAACCAATGGCACAAGTTTTACCTTCCATGACCTAATTGTACGGTAAAAGTAGGTTAACAACAAACAAAAGCCAAACAAAAAATAATGATGGGAACAAAGGCCAACACTAGCTAACACTACTGACCTCCAACAAGTCCACCAATCACAATGCCCAAATAGTTGGTCATGTTTAAGGTATGAATGCATGGGGACCCATGTGAGCATTTCCACATCAGAGAATATATAATTCTCAAGTATTTTCATTGACAAGCCACAAAGTTCTCTTCAAGAGGAAGGATTTTGATTTAGGGTTTGATAATCCGATTACATACAACATGTCAAACCACTGAATGAGACATGAAATTCACCATCAGATATAACAACCATTTTTTTTCCCTAAAACTTGCAACATTACTTGGTTAGGGTTCAAAAACATAATTAGGGCTTCAGAACATTCTTTTTAGAACGTTCCTGTTTCCTTAATGGATACCATTTTGTTGATAGCTCTGGTGACATGTGAAAACACTTCTGCACTTTCTGGTTGGATTTAACCTTTTATTATGAATTTCTTCAGGTCAAACATCAAACTAACTTCTTGGTTAGGGTTTGAAAGAAAACAAAAAACAGGTATGAATAAACTATGGTCTGTGTACTACGTGATCACTGCCATTTTGATTTCCTTGAGGTGACATTTTCTTTAAACATAATCATTGGTCATTTTTGCCTGCATGCACTAAACATCCATGGAGTTGCTTTTGTTGTGCAGTCTCAGTGCCTCATGCCCATGGTGCACTGCCACATGACATCACATTGCCAAACTGTATGGGTATGAGCTTCTCACATTACATTACATTTTTTGGCAGATTAGCAGATTTTTTGTGGCGGTCAAACAAATTCCCAGTAAGGAAAAAGACCTTTAACCAAGAGACCCTGGTATGGTTCCACCTTCTTGAGTTTTTTTAACGATATGAACCCATCACCCTGGTAAATAAGCAGACTGGTCAGAAATGTTGTCAATTGAGGAGAAGCTTGATGTTTTCTGGTGGTAGTGGCACATAATTTTAACACATTTATAAAGCAATACTACAAACTGCAGTTTCCAGCAGAGACCAAGCTGTGTAACAGCTAATGTTGTCCCCAATGAGTTTAACAACAATGAGAATTTTCTGACTTTACAACTACACTTGGAAAACTTTTTCCAGTTTGTCCATTGGAGGGTTCCCAAATTTGGGCTCAATTGCATGGTAATGTTAACAGTAGTACCCTGTGTTAAAAAACATGTTTTGATAGAAATTACATATACGTACATATAATCTCAATATTTCTCGACAAACAATCCTTATCAACAAGCAAATAAATTCATATTAAGAGTTGGAGGGGTGGGTCTGTTTCCTTACATCCAAGCTATGGGGATTAAGGCTATCTCCTTACAACTCAAGCAGTCCGTTTTTTTTTTACATTTAGTGCTTCCACTTTGGTTGAAAGGATTTTTTTTAACTGTCCTCCAGAAGTGTAAACAGGGGTACAATGCAAGCTTGGCTGTTTCTGAAAATTAAAAAAAAAAGTATCTCATGTATCTTAGTAAACAGATAACACAGCAGCACAATATCTGGACTTCAGAATAGTACAAATCTGTAGATATGATCAAAAATTGCATAGTTTACCACATTTTCTCAGACCTAAAAATATTGCATGCTTACTTATTCCCAATGCAAATTGTTTCCTTCCTACGTATGGCATTAAATTCAATTGTACAAAAGTGACACTGCACAACAGTATTAGAAAATCATGTTTTCTTGTCCAGTTTTTCCAGGTTAACATAGATGGCTTCCTTGAGTCCTCTCTCAAACCACCTGTCATCTCTGTCCAGAATGTGGACATTACTGTCCTCAAAAGAGAGTCCCTCCTCCTTAAAATGTAAGTGAACTGCTGAACCTGAAGAGCTGGCTTTCCTATGTTGTGCCTGTGCTGTTGTGTGATCCCTTATATAAAGGTCCGTAGTTTGTGTTTAGGTGTTTTGTCCTTTGGGTTAACTAGTCTCTGTCTGAAGGTGTTCTTGGTTCTGAAGTGCACCGGAATATCATGTTTGGAGAAGATCCTTCTGTTTCTCAGGGACTCCCCACCAGCTAGTTTAGAACTGAAGATGCCTATCAAACGAGAGGTGAAATGTCTTCGAGATCCACAAATCAAGTCCTTCAAGTCCACCTGCCCTAATTCAAGCTCTTAGGATTACCATGACCTGGATGACTGAGAATCTACAACAACAATGCAGACCTTTGAAATTAGCAAACTATTCAAAGGTCTCTGCCTCAGTCAGTTTCTGCAGAGCATACAGTTCTGCCGATCTTCATCACTTCACTTCACTTCATTTTTCCCCTCACCTCTACACCACCAGCAAGCTTTTATTTCAATATACTGACATCTTACGATTGGATGGTTCAGCACCTGAGGGATAAACTGAGTCAGTGTTCATTTTTCTCTTTTTACAGAGATCTACCTCTACTTTACCTTAGGCATATCATGGCTCTTTGTGCAGACCGGTGTTCTCACCTCAACCTTGAGGCCTCCGACTCCTCTTCCCTCCTTGTTTGCTTACTGACTTCTTACCTCTCTACATCTTTGGCCACACTGTACATCTGAAAGATGTTGGATATTCATTGCCACCATTTCCCTTGTTATTTAAAAATGAATAAATAAATAAATAAAAAAATTAAGTTAGTCATTCAGCCATCATCTGCTCTCTCACTATATGCTTGTTGCTTGTGTGTCAACTCAGTAACCTGAGAGTGATTACATGTTGCTTTGACTGATGTGCCCTCGTTATATTGCCGCCCCCACTTGCCTCATTGCATTAAGTTTCTCATGACACTTACTCACGCATGCCCTTGACAGCATCTATACTCCTACTCACAAACACACACAAACACACAAACACACACACACACAGATGTCATTTGCAGGGCTTGTAATTAGTCCATGCACTTTAGGAAGAGCAGACTGCTTCAAAGATGGTGTTTTTTGCTCTGTGCTTCACATCAAGGGAGTTGGTGGATTCTTCCAATGCCAGGATAATACGATGTTCTTTGTGATGCCTGAAATTGTGTATTTGTGCCTGAAAAGACATGAAATACAAACCAGTTTGAATTTTGCGCAATCGAATGGAAATAAAAAGTCACTTAAAACAACCAAATGCCATTAAATAATCAATGATGTTGTTAGCTAAAAAGCTCAACACTTAAGCTCCAGATTAAAAGCTGTTATAAAACTGACTTATATATGAAGCAGAAGAACTAACGTGCCACTAAATGAACGCTCGCGTCATTTTTTCCTCAAAGGAGAAAAAGAACTTGACACTTTGGCATTTGCAGTAGATTTGAAGACAAAAGTATCTGCTCTCCCTGGGGTTTGGAGACGTGGAACATGAAAGATCACAGGGCAAAGGCAAATCAGGCTGTTGTCATGGAACTTTCCAGATAAGAGGAAATGAATCGACATTAAAAATAGCATCTCCTATGTTTCATTTATTGTATTTATGTTATTCTGATTCAGATCAGATTTGACCATTAGCCTAAAGCATTCATTTTGGCATTTAGTTGGTTTCTTTTCCAGACAAATGCATAAACAGCTGCAGTGTAGTATACACAATTAGGTTTCTATAAGTGCAAACATGGCATTTGCTTGAATTATAAGGATGTATACTATCAGTACAGCCATCTTTTAATAGCAAAATGCAAAAATCTTGTCACAACTTAACTAATTGTGTTATGCAAATCAAAAATATAAATTATGCATCATAACTCCATTGAATGTTGACGCCCCTTCAAGCTGATTCTCCTCCTCTCATCCTGCTGGAGTCCCTTCCTCCTCTACAGCCATTTACCCCCCTGCAATAAGAAAGGTAATTAACCTTGCTTTAACCTGATAGGCTCTTCCAGAGGCCATTTTTCTTGTCACTTAACACTCAATGTTATCTCAATCCTCACCTGCTTTTTCATGCAGCTTTGTGAAAGGATGAATACAGAAGCCAAGGCTGGGCCACAGAGTGTGTCAGACTGAGTAAACAGCATTGCACCTATAGATATGAGGTGTTGACATTATTAATGTAATCTCTCAAGATGTGATCTAATGACAATAGTGCAGTTTCACAATGTTGATTTCCAGCAGGAACATCTATTCTATCGATCCATTCTGCAACTCCAGGATCAAGGTAGTGTGAAACGTGGTGTGAAGATGACGAGACATCTGTATATCCAGCACATGGAATGCATATAAGGATAAAGAAAACGTGAATATTCACTTATACTGCTGTAGTGTTTGATATTTACCACCTCTGCAAAGTTGTTTTAGGAAACAATAAGAAATATGTAGTGACTGATAACTACCAGCTGCGTAGGGGGTTTCGGCTAAATTAGGACATTTTGAGAATAATACACTCCCCAGTTAGTGTGTCCATAAGAGGCTCAATAGATACACACACCATGCCTATTGATGGGAAACATGCAACATCTTCAAGGTCACCGAAAAAAGGCAGATTGTACTTAATGAAAAGCACACCCACACTAAGGCAGAGAATCAGTGGACATTCAGGCTTGAAAGATCTTCTTTAGACTGATGCATCATTCTGTAATTCTGATGTGGACCTGGTTGACAATAAAAGTTTCTGTGTTCGACCAAGTCTATGTCAGCTGAGTTCTTCCTACATCATCTACACATAGGCTGTTTGAAGGTGACCATCTCCAATACACCACACTGCCAAACCTTACAGCAAAATTCACCCGAGTGAAGCAAGGTGAGGTTTTGTAGCTCGAATGTACCTTAAGACCCAGACAAACTATACAGGCCAAAGTGGCAACTTGTCAGTCACAAATAAAATCCAGCTCATCTGTTTTACCACAAATAAAATCATAGATCATGATTTACCACATGAACAGTAAGGAGGGTATGAGACAGAGACCATACATGCAGAATAAAAGAGTTAAGGTAAGAAATTGAGTTAGACATAAAGCTAGTTTCCCACAGAGGTCTATACAACCACAGGAGTAACCCCCTGCTGCTCCTAAAGAAATAAAGTACAAATTATGGTTTACGGTACTGGCTTCAAATGTTAATCCAAAGATTGCATTGATATGTCAGATATATTTTATACACCATAAACCTTTCCAATAGATAATATTTCCGATCTGCTTTGAGCAAGCTCTGTTTTCAGGTGCCCAAACTTCTTTAATTGTGAAAAAAAAAAAAAAAACTCAGAACCTCTCTTTAAGTCCAAGCCTGTCACTCTTGCAGTGTAATCTGCCCTACCTTTGCATAAAATACCTTTTGTCTGATTGCGATCTTGTCTTTTCAGTCATTACCCCGCAGGGTAGGAACAAGGACCAACCGATAAATCAAATGCTTTGGCTTATGGCTCTATTGCTGCTTCACCACCACGGTCCAGTATCGATGATCCCCACAGAGAGTCAGTATGGTCCCTTTATCTGTCATGATAGGGACCAAGGTTCTAAAACTCTTCCACTTGGGATGGACATTCCCTCTTCAACTGAAGAGAGCATGCTATCCTTTTCCAAGTCATAATAAACCGTATTAATCCACATTCCAGCTGCATCACACTAAATTGATTATGTTCCTGCTGCAATGGTACCATAAAGACAACATCCACAACAAGCAGACTTTCTGATTTCCATGGCATACTTTGAAATCTATAGGGGTTGAACACTCCATAACAAACTTTAGAAGAAGATCCAGACAAAAATGACCCAGGATACCTGTAAGAATAAGGGGGAAAAAAAGAAAAATCGGAAACAGGGAAACCAGGATCTATCTTTTCTAATAAGATCTTGGTGGCCCACAGAACCTGGTTAGATATGAAGACGCTGCAATGTCCAGAGAAGGGATATTGGATGATTTTCTACAGGGTGACAAGGGGAAATAAAAGGCAAGCATGCTAGAGTTCTGCACCTGTAACATATGTAAACTGTCTAATAGTTTGAATAAGTAACACTTGTTCCAAAGTACTTACTCAGTGGTTTTGAAGTTGGCAAAAACAAGTAATTACCTACATCTCAAAGTACATTTTTCAAAGTTGTTTCAGTGTGGGAGGTACGAGCCGAGAGATGAATGTAGTGTATAATTACAAAGAAAACAAAGCAGTGAATCCTGATGCATTTAAAGCAGACCTTTCCAACAAGTCCCTTTGTTTTTTTAAGCATTGAATCATGCGCTTACCAGGGCATATAATTAGACATCAATTAAACTCTGTCACACATACAACTAAACTGTTCAAAACAGCCTAGTAGTGCAATATTATAATGTATTCCTGTAATGTTGAGAGGTCTGGAAAAAATCAAGTTTATTCATAACTATTGATAAAAATCAGGAGAGCACTTATATGCACAGAATATTAGTCGTATAAATGAGAGTGCTGTGTTTGATACCTATTTGACCATCAGTTGCCACACACATTTATGTGTTGGGATGTAATTTTCTACAAAAAAAAAGAAAATACTATCAAAGTGTAAGTTACTGAGTTACTTAAAAAGACGCCAATGATCATTTCTGAGCTGTGATTTGGTGAGCTGGTCTTTCCCCAGCCATAACTAGCAGCTTTAGTCGACTCATCTAACAACTTCCTAACTACAGCCGATTTACTAAAACCACACTTTTGGCAAACTCTAATGGAAAATTTAGTCACGGGTGGATGAGCTGGTAGGCTCGTTTACATGCCTGGTTTTGTTTTCCCACCGCTCTCTAGAGATTAGCTGGGGTGTAAAAAAGAAAGTAAAAAGAGGGTTGACACATCTCACAAAAAATTTGCACCCACAGTGTATTGATATACTGTATCTTTAACACTCACTGTGTAAGCCATTGCTAAACACCAACAGTATAGTGACATTCCACCATATTGTGCCATACATGCACATACATTGTAGATAGTGACAAATTTAAAACATTAGAATTGGAAATAGAGGTTTTTTTTTCCAATTCTTGTCAAAATTTTCCATTGTATGTCCTCATGTCTAATAACAGGATTAGTATTTGACAGTCCCCTCTTTGGTTGGAATCACCCATATCACTCATCCCCCAAATAACACAGTTGTACATATTTTCTTACAGGGTGAATAGCACACTTCACGATGAGGAAGTTGATGTTTGTTTGATTGTTGAGTTCCCCTCTAATATTTACAGTAACATCATTGAGGCTGCAAAAAGCAGCAGACTGTCCTTGCGCCTGTACGGCGCTCTGGCCTGTATCACAGCTGAGGGCCCGCCTCGAAAGAACGAAGCGATCGCTTTCTCCAAGGAGCCATTAGGTGGTGTGATCATGGGTGCAAACTGGTGTTACAGCAACTTTCTGTTTATGGGGAAGGACTGCCATCTAACAGGAAGTCATTGGACACCAAAAATGTGTCGAATGAGGGTTATTTTAAATGGAAGGAAGTTCTGAGACTGCTAAAATAAGAAAATGTTAATCGCTCCTTGTCCTAGTTTTTTCATGTTTTAGGTTTCTGTTAAGTCATTAGTTTTGCCATGTTTTCCCTGACTTCACCTGTGCTATCCCCCGCACTCCTTCACTAATCACCTCCCTTCAGTATTTAGTTTCCAGGTTCCCCCTTGCCCATTGCGAGATCCTCACCGTCACTCTTGAATCAAGTTATCAGGTTTGTCACAGTTCCAGGTTTTTGTTTTTGTCAAGTTTTTTCATAGTTAGGCTCATAATAGGCTCAGCTGCGCTTTTTGTTGTTCCTTTTAAATAAATCAAGTTTTCACTTTGAAATATCTGCATCCGGGTCCTACTTCTCCATGCCACATACCCAACCTCACCAAACATGACACTCCTCACGCAAAATTTCATGAGTTTTGGGGCATGTTTAAACTCCCAAATATTTATTTGAAAATAAGAAGAAAAAACACTTGCATTTTAGGCCTTTGGTGACCACGCCTTAAAAAAAGCTGCTTGTCTCTGCTTATGCAGAATAATAAAAGTCTTTTATCAAGGTCCAGCTATGGATCAACATAAAGAGTTATTTACTCCTAAAATGGGCCATGCTCCACCTCTACCATAATATCATGCGCAATTGTAACTTGGAGTCATCCTACGAAGAAGAACTGTTCCAAACAGATAACACATGACCACCTGAGGAATGGGTCTGCCTTGTAAAATGCAACCTGTAGATGAAGGCAAATTAAACAGAGAAAAAAAACCACAGTCTTGTGATTAAAAATGTGGGAGTCTGTAAGCAGACATCATGATTTCTGTTATTAAGAATGCTGCTCCTGGTACATTCTCAGAGGGGCAAATTAGTTAAAGCTGAGTACCTCTGGGCCATGTTTGTGTGTGGCCTCATACTACTAATGTGTGCGTCTAGTTTGTTTCAACCCCCCACAGTAACAGCTGCTAGATAGAAGTGCCGATTAATCTTTTTTTTTTTTAACATAATGAGTAAGGAGGGATGTCCTTCCAAGCCCCCATTCTTGCTTATTGAGATTTTTCCTGATGGTTATTTCTGAGTTGTGAAAAAAGTGTTCATCTCTTGGAGTTCATAACGACCCATCTTTAGTCATGCAGAATAGTATGGGTGTTTGAGGGTTGCTTACCATTTTCACACATACTTTCAATGAAGTCTCTCAGCCTCTAATCTTTTTTGCTTTTTTGACAAGTTCCTTTCAAAAAGATCAAATACACACACACACACACACTCTGCACAGGTGAAAGCATCCACAACTTCTACACATACATTTCCATAGCAACATTAATGCATGTGAATTCACTGATCTAGAGTAATGTATTAAAATGTAAATTGGTGGATTGGCGGATTGTAAGACAAATGGGATATACAAATGTTTGATTCGTTTATACATCCCCATTGTTGCATTCAATAAAAACATGAACCAAAAAAACAATTGAGCATATTTCTGAAAAAGGAAATATTTACAAGCTCCAATTCAACATCTGATAAAACAATAAAAAGACATTCCAAATTGTCGCAGGTGGCATCATAGCAGGGACTCACAATGTGGGTAAACAACATGCATAGACTTTTATCTTTTAAGAGATAAGTTTATTAGTAGAGTATATTTTGCGACCTAAAACTGAAAATATATTATTACATTAGAGGTAAAAGATGTAATAATATGAGAATAAACATAAATTCAATAGCAAATCAACTTATCCAAGTCAATTCTTTTGGGAATATTTCACATCCACAAAGTAAAATTCCAAAAATCCCACCCATCATTTGAAGTCCAAACAGTAAATAATATTGATCAGATGTTTTCAAAGTGTGCTGCAGACCTCCCCAGAGGGGCTCCAGTTTCAAGGGAGCCTCAGTGAATGGAGTTGAGGAAATATTAGACCTACATTGATTAGGAAAAGACTGACATCGATGTTTGTGACGTAGTTGAAGATCTCAGATGCATTCATTATTGGGGAATTTGACTGTTATATGTACATTACGTTGGGACAAACCATTTGTTTATTCAGTTTAGTCTGGATGTGTCAAGCAGCAACATGCGATTACAGCCCAATCTCACTAGAAATTGTGAAACGTGAACTGTTGTCTACACGTCCCATATGTAGGAGTTTAACAATCCACCTTTAAAAATTGTGAGATAACAATTTCTTTGTAGACGGTTGATTTGCTTAGGGTAGTGTTGCCTCACATGACGTAAGCCACGACCAGTGAATATCAAATGGTGTAGCCTGTAATCTCTAACCCTAATCGTATATATTTCAACATCTAAACCTTACCATGTACTCTTAACCGCTAACAGTCGCCTTTAGTTGGTAAGAGTGAAGTAGAAAGGTGAAAAGACTAATATTGTACTGGTCAAAATTTAAACTAGCAATCTCAAGGTTGAAGGCCAAGGAGTTCGATACCAAATATCAACCCCTCCTTTCCCCTTAAGCCAGGAATATACTTGTTTTTATTCACATGTTCGTGTAAGCAACTTGCTTCATTGTGGGGGTAACTGTTCATATACTTGCCTGTGTACTACATCTGGTCCAGAAGGATTGGGGGTACACCCGATGACTTGGGCCAGAAAAAAAACAGGCCATCAGCATTCATCACGCCTCAAGCAAATGCAGGATATGTAAGGCAACCATGATAAACAAGCGTATCCCTATTTCAAAGCAATACTCCTGGCCTTGCACTGCTCTTTTGCATAACTTAAGCGTGACAATGCTAAACTTCACTACATCGTGAGAGTCAACTTAGTCATGTCCCAACAGAAGTGGAAACATCTGTCATGATTTGAGAATCAAAGAAAAGCAAAAAAAAAAAAAAAAACTAAACAAAACCAAATATAAACTCATAGTTTCCTTGCCTGAGCTGACGGTTTGATATGTTCAAGAAAAAAAACGCAGTATAAGGGCACTGAGATAAAAGATCACATGAAAGACTGTTGTCCGACTATATTAAAAATATGAGACCTCCTTGCAAACACATTTAAAGGTTAAATGTGCATGTTCCAACCTACTGAAAAGCAGAACCCTCCTTACAGATGTTTTTCGAGCTGCTAAAATGACATAATCGAAGTGTGTTCAAACAGTTTTGAAGTGTTTGTAACATGGCAAGAGACTGTCCTCTATCAGTCCACACACGTATCAGGGTTTAAGGATATGTTTAATTACGGAGGAGCTCAACTTTTCTTTTGTAGGAGTAAGAAATAAAAACCGGATGGGCATTTGACTTGCATGTGTACACAGAGATATGCTGAAAGTATATTACCCCATTGGTTTTCAGATTAAGTTCCATCCAGTTAACTTCGTGTTTAGGGTCACGTTTCAGCCCCCTCCTCTTGCTGTTTTTATACGTCCAACAGTCTGTGATCTGCATCGCTGTGCCCTCGTCAGAGACGAGACTACTGTATTAAACGGAAATACTCACCCTTGTCCGTAGGATGCAGCCCTGCTATTGATCTTAGTTTGTCTAGTACTCCTGCTCCCTCCCTCCCTCCCTCCACACTCAACGCTTCCCACCTCCCCTCAGCCTCACTCGGGTTTTCTTGTACTGCAGCAGAAAATCCGCTGCATCGAAGACAAGAAAGAAGAAATCTCGGTGCGATGCAAACTACCTCTGTGGCTGGGAAGGGGAGGAAAACAGGGAACTGACACTTCAGGCTCACCAAGCTCGGTGGGATGCAGCTAGTTCCCTGTAAATTGTAAGTATGTCCTTTTTTTTCCCTATTAAAACTTCATATTTCTCCGCACTACGTTTTGGCGTAGATCACACATTTGTCCATCATTTAATGTGCAAAAAACAAACAATGCGAGACTCACCGACTGATTAAAGACGCTGCTTTTAGCAGTGGCCATAAAATGATGTATAAACGGTCGGTGCGCATGATTGACGGGAAAGTTTGGGAACTTTCCAACTTGTTCAGCAATTCACATCACAAATGATTGACCAAAATAGCACGTAGTCCTCATATTTATTCATAGCTTATTTTGAGCCTGGCATATGATACATTTGCATTTCATCCTGAATGTTTTTTTTTTAAAGAAATGCGGCAAAAACAGGGGAGGGTTGAATGCACAGTTCAGCGATTTTGTGACTTTTCCGATGATTTTTGAGCAGCCTCTTTGCGTGTGTGTGTGTGTGTGTGACGCAGAAATGAGTTTGTACACGCACTGCGAGGCAACCCCGAGCTTCCCCATCCTCCAGGCACACATGCGGTCAGGGTGAATCTGCAGTAAGCTGCGCAGAGTGAGAACAGATCCATCTATTAGTCAGGAGCCAGTGCTCGATGCAGTGTGAGGATAGTCATCTTACTGTACAGCGTACTGTGACGCCGCCACGCAGGGATGATTGATTCCCAGGCAACAGGACAGCCCGAAATCTAATTATGGGACACGACTTGCGCCAAAAGACTCCGCGTTGATTGATGTTCCTTCCTGTACGTGGTCTGTTCTGTTCTCACCATGTGGCGCCGCTGAGTAGAGGCTGCAGTGTAAACGGAGGAAATGGAACAAAGGCGAGGAAAGTGACACGACTTTGCATACAGCTTTCCAAAACTTCCCAGGTAACAATTCTGGAAAAAAAACTGACCAGGTGTAGGCTTCAGGGCACTTCTCTGATTGGATAAGCGTTCCATTTGAACAGATATTTATCAAGTCTGTTAATTAGTGTTTGCCTTTGGCTTACATGTATCATTGTTTGGTTTTGCTCAGCAGATTACCAGATATAATGAATATGCTCTACCATTCCTCTTTTGTGTGTTATCCTCATGTCATCTATATTTGAGCAAACAAGAGTCTGCACCACATGTCATGATGACATCCAGGGCAGAAAGTCAGGATGCAGTCTGTCCGCAGAGACAATAACCAGTTCATTACTGAAACTGCTTAAAAAAATACTGCACCGAAAAGATTTCATAACCCTCTTTACCGTGTAGGTTTTGTGAAGGATCTTTAATTCTTAAATGTGTTTGGTGGTTAAATGCAAAGTGAAAAATGAAGGCCTACTCAGATGTTTGGAAAATACACTGTGCTATCTTGTTGGGAGTCTAATGAGACATTGCTTACCACTTTCATGTGTGATGCAGCAGGAAGCCATTAGTTTACAAGTATGATTTCACAGAAACATTTGAGGTGACCACAGTCTCTTTGAAAACAAGGGTGTAGCACTAAGATCCCTGTGACTGGGTGTTAGTGTAGAACGTTTTCCCAATGCGCTTGCATGGCAAAGATAAGGTGTATGGTATTCAGTTGGTTGTCATTTGCAGTTTATGCCATTAGATGTCACCAATATCATCATGGTCACACATAATGTTGTAAGATTATGTGATTACACTGCAGAGACAGTGCAAAAGGAAAGTTGGTTAGATGCAGTGGATACTTAGTCCCTGGTTAAGGTCTGTTAAAGACAAACGACTCTGAATTTATGTTGACCGGACTTTCACCAGCAAACCAGGGTTGTGGGGTCTGTTTAAAACCGCTATTTGTTTAAAAAGTTATTGTTCAGATTTTTTGTTTTGTCTATCTTTTGTTTAGGGCAGCAAAACTACATGTACTCTGTTCAGCAGAAGGTCTTTTTTTTTTCCTGTGAGGCTGCGCAACCTTACCAAGAAAATTACCGGCTGGAATTACTGTGTTCACAGATCTGACAGATATTTCTGTTAGAAACAGGCAGCACAAAGAAAAATTAAATCTATTCTAGTGAAAAATGTGTTTCTTTTTCTGACTAAATTTGTTTAATAGAATTTGAGTTATGAGAAGGCAAAAGATGAAAGGTAACAAAGAGCTGGGAATTACTTGTGAGTCTACGTTGACCATTTAGGATAAATAAAGACAGACCTATTGTAAATTAGTGTAGATTACAAGTTTATTTTGGTTTAGGGGTCCTGATGTATTTTCATAAGATCTTCTACTTTTCCCTCTGTGTTTAGTTAGCATTTGTCTTGTTTCCAAGTGCTGCATTTCAATCAGGTTGATTTATTTCTTGATTTTTAAAAAAAATAGGCTCTTCTTTTGCACCTTGAATTCTTGAATTCCCATTGTAATTTGTAAAACTTGCGTACTTTTTGATTCCAGCTTTTCCTCCCGCTCATCTTTTGCACTCACCTGCTTCATATCAGTCATTACTGCAGTCTGTATATACGGGGTCCGGTCAAAGCAAAGAAAACACCGCCTGCCTCCTGTTATCTTCTCCTGAGCTCATTCCCTTTAACTTGATGGAAAAATGTCAAAGGGTTGAGAGGACCACACTTAGCTGTGATGTGGGTCTGATGCAGTCAAAGCACAGTGGTTCAATAGATATTTGACAGAAAGTGCTTTAGATACTTTGTCTAATGCCATTTTATCGCATTGTTACATGAACATTATCTAATACATCATCCATCCATTTTCTACACCCACTTAATCTAATTTGAGGTCAAGGGGGCAGGGGGGGGTGGAGCCTATCCCAGCTGTTGTTGGGAAAGAGGCATGGTGCACCCTGGACTGGTCATCAGCCATCACAACACAGAGAGAAACAACCACACTCAGTCCATCAGTTTAGATTCACTAATGAAACTACATGTTTTTTGGTGCTGGACGGAAGCTGAAGTACCCAGAGAGAATGTACACACACATGGTGGAGAACATGACTCCACACAGAAAAGCCCCAGCTAGGATTTGAACTAACAGTACTAACCACCCCTCATAAATATCATGTGAGAGATAATGTAATATATTACTTTATTATCAAGATTCCAAATTAAAAAAATAGTGTTTGTCCCTGGCTGTCCACTCACACTCGTGTCCTCATATTCATCCACATGATTCCCAATTAATACAAGTGGAATGAAAATAATTGAGCATTGCTTTGAAAGTTGCTGACACAACGAACTGTGGGAGAGAATTGTGTCCTCTCTTTCATAAAGGGTGCTCCAGTGTTTCCTCTACTAAAGGACATAGGAAAGGAAGCACTAAGGCTCCTTTCCTTTGCATTCAGAGAATTTGAACACCTAAAGATGGATGCAGCTTAGGGTCTTCTGTTTAATTTAATTCAGTTAGGAAACAGTTGTTTTTTCCTTCCTAAGGAAAAAGAAAGGATTTGATCATACTTATGTATAGCCTAATGCCCTGTTTTTCTGTCTTTATTTTGGATTCTTGTTTTTGTCGACTTTGCGTCCTTGTTGTGCCTTGAGTTTTGTTTTTGTAAGTTATTGGAGTCTTTTCCTTCTAATTTTTGCGGCCTCCTAAATTCTGCCTGTATTTGGGTCCTCACTTCTACCACATATCATGTCTGTGTTTTAGAATTCACTTTAGTGTTGGCGTGAACTCAGGGACGTTAGTGAGTAGGTTTTGTTATCTTAAGTATGAAAAAGCTAATTTGGTATGGTACTATTTGTACCGTACTCTACATAATAATGGCGTTAATTCTACATCACAACAGGTGGCATACAAGTAAATAAGAATATTTTCCAAAAAGCCAAAGTATTTGTTTATGTTTAAAAAGTAAATCACCGAATGTTAAAATATAAAGCTTTGTGCAATAGAGTTTCCATTGAATCAGAAGCTCAGCATCTACACGGGGAAGCCCCAGCAGCTGGCAAAGTTCCAGCAGTCAGTAAGCCCTCAGTCGTTATTATATGCAAGCAATCAGGCAGCAATGTGTGTATTTTTCTGCATGTGCACATACAAAGATCTGGAGGAGATCCCATATTGCTGTGGTGTTTGGTAGTTCCCTCTGCATCGGTGCCTCTGTTAACATGAATTTATATTTTTCTGCCCTTCATTAATGCTCAGTGCATCTTTCAGCTGATGTTTAATGTAGTATGTATTCATGACTTTCAATCTAGAGCTCCCCGCTTCTGCTTCACTGGCAGTCAAAATGCAACGGTCTCAGGTGGACGCATCTTTGGTTGTTGATCCTCTGGCTTCTTACTGTGAAAACAAAGCATGAATCTAATGTTTGAAAATGTTTAGTTTCAAGTGTTGGGGATTCTGAAGAGCTTTTCTCATCAAATAAATCTATTTGAGTTTTATATCTAGTCTTTAGTTTTTTGCAAAAAAAAAAAGATGTGCTATAAAGATTGAATCTACAGCTTCTAGACTTTACTTCAGTAAAGTTAGACTACAGCTTCAGTGTCAGTCTAGTGTCAGTGTAGGTATTTACAGGGATCTTGTAGCATTGATTGAATTCAGTGTTCAGAACTATGTTCAACAGTGTTATATTGCTATTAGAAGGAGTCCTTTATTCCTACTAAGGGAACGGGTACACACTGGTTCTGTACAAGGTATCCTGTATTTTTATGCTGTAATTTATCCTTTATTAGATATGTAGGATGAAACCATTTGGTTGCGTTTTGGAACTTTACCAGTAGATGCCACTAAATCTTGCACAAGCCTTTAAAAACTCTTTACATGTTGAGGACAAAATGTAGTCTATAATGAAGTTCATCATCATTGTAATGACAAATATGACTCAGCACTGTATTAGTTGTGTTGTAGGGCAACTGTACTTATTTGCCATTGGTTTGACCAGCACACAATGGGTCTCAGTTTTGATTGCTAAAAACATCCAAGTCAAGGGCTTAATTTAATAAAAGCAGTTTTTACTTAGACATGCCTGGCAAATAAAAGAGCATCCTGAAAGCATATATTCTGTTTGAGACTGCATTCTCTTTTGCAGTTTTAACAAAAGTGATCAGCAGTAAGTTTTAGTGAGTGTCATTTTTATTTTTTGCCTCGAAAAACAAAATCAAAGACACCACCAAAGCAAGAGAAACCAAGAGCTTAACTCCAAGCAAACAACATAAACCTGACAAGCAAGCAGCAACAATGCGCTGGCAAAGAACAATGTAACCGGAGGAACATCTAATCACCTGGGAGGGGTGATTAGATGAACGCATGCAGGTGGGTGATGAGTAACATGGATCAGATGTTAACTAACTGATCAAGGGACAAGACAAATATTGCTGTGGACATCTGTGGACAATGGCAGGAAACAGAGAAACTCAAACTCAGCATCAGAACACGATCTAGGACTAAAAGCTCCACAAAGTGAACAAAAAATTAAGTCTAACACAACATGGAAACAGGGCAAATATTAACTAACTAACACAGAAGAAAAAACTGAAGTAAAGAATAGAATAATACCAAGACAAACTTAACTGTGAGATATTAATGGAACATCAATTTGATAAACTAATATACTAAGTTCAAACTGAAAAACAACTAAACCAGTTCTTTTTTGTGCCCACACTCCTCCTCTCGAGCACATCTGAAATAATGGCTCAGAAAACCTGCCCTTGGCTAGGATCAGTATGGTGGACAAAGAAGAGCATCATATTAAAAATAAAACTTGTTGAAGACAGCAAAGCGCCTTTCAGCCTTACAGCCATTGCCTGTAAGAGGACACTACATCTGAATAGGGTGGCAGATGCAATGGAGGGACATCACCATACAAACTCCCAGTTGATTAGTAACATTAAGAAGATTATATTTTTTATCATGAATTTTAAGAAATCTTTGCTTACATGAAAAATGGGTATTTGGAAGCTAAAATGTCCTAATTTTTTAGAAAACAAAAATGCACTTTGTTGCATTTTGTGGGTTACTTGAGTCAACAGTCTTTAGTGAGGGGATTTTGAATATCTGATTTTAACTATATAATTCAGAATGATACCTTCTATAATTTGGGCTATGAATACAAAATGAAAGGAGTAAAATTGGAACATTTTGTGTCCATAGGTAGAGCTGAAGGGGTGATTTCTGGCTTATGATAAAAAAAATCATTGTAAAAAAAAAATATATTTATATATATATTTTTACTTTTAGCTAACAAATATCACGGTTTTTGATAAAACTATAATTGTGTCACCGTGTTTTATTGCTCTCCTCTTTTGCTGATCTGGACTTTGTTTTTGGGTTTTCATTTTGAGATATTTTGAGATATTTTGTATTCTAGAATGTATTTTTTTTTAGGTTCTTAGTGTTCTGTTGACCTTTTTGGGGGAGGAATTTGTTAATTGCTGTTTTATGTTAAAATCAAGGCTCTCTGTGCTCTATAGTTTCTCTATTTGCAGACCTTTTTCTAGTTAAGTTCTAAAGTTAACTGCTGTTAACTTTGCTTTGTTGTTTCACAACTGGTCTCTATTGATTGTCATCACATGTTTGCCATTACTTCCCTGAGTGTTTATTCATCCTTGTTTCCTTTCTTCATGGCAAGATGCTGATTCTTATCACCCATTCTTTCTCTGTGGATATTTTTTCTTGTTTGTTTGTTTTGTTCTCTTTTAAATTTTTTATGCCTGCTTTATTTATATTGGAATTTCTGTTATTTGACTCCCTCCTTTTGCAGTGCCTTCCTTTATTTTATGCAATCTTTATTAAAAGACTTTAGTTTTTTATATACTTGTGTGCATTTGGCAAATTGTATATTTGTACACGCAGAGTAGGAATTATCTGATTAAATACTTTAACTTTAAAGATAATCTCCATGTTACAATGTCATTGTTACTTCTTGGATTCTTTTTTTCTTCCACTTCTTTGAAATATGATATATTATTGGAGCAAAATAGCTCAAAATCTCAAAAATCAAAAACATTTGTTTCGTCTGCAGTGTTTTGTTGCACTAATAATGGAGTGTTGCTTCAGGTATTTATGAGAAAACTAAATGGAATGGAAGAAGTCCAGCTTGAATTCCACATTTGTGAAATGTAAGGCTTTTATCAAACTGCTGCACGATACTTTAGAATTCTCTGACACAAGATTTACCACTATTGAAACTACTAGTACTTTTGATGTGACATAAACTGTAGGCATTTGTGAACATTTACGCATATCTAAGCATGTACCACATGCCTCAATATTGTTAAGGCCTCAAAAGGAAGGAAATGTTGTTTAATCATAGGAAATTAGTGAAAAGAAATTAAAGAAAAGTAAGAGTGCAGCTTCAGAAAGTCTGATTCTCTTGAAAGGTGTTTCATTCTGCTATTGTCAAGCCTCTACTTTAAAATTGCCAGCTCTGGTCAATGAAAATCAAGGACAAATACTCATGTTCTTTTAGTAGACAGCACTTCTTTGTTTAGCCAGGTTTAAGCCTAAGCAGGTCTACAGACAGATAACTTACACACACCGATGAATGCATCAGCGGCAGCGTGGATTCAGTGTCTTAACTACCTTGACATGTGAATGGGGAAAGTCAAGGACTGAACCACCAAACTTCTGATTGGCAGATGGCTGCTCTGCCCTTTGAGCCACAGCTCATATAGAGGTGTTTACGCCTTTTAGATCTTTTGTGTTATTTCTATGAAATGCTACTTGTGTAGCATCTGCAGAGCTTTGAGTGTAGCTTCATTCACATGATGCGCATGAACAAATGTTCACTGCAACCATCTGTGGGCACCCCAGAATGCCTGCAGGGCTCTGCACACCCCACTTGAATTTACATATTGTCAACCATTATGTTGCATGCAGTTGCATGCAGGATCTTATCAGAGTTGCATGTTTTGTGTTGCTCCCTCCAAACTTCAGCAGCAAAGACATTGTTTTTTTTTTTAATTTTTGCTCAGAATAATGTTCTTATCCTGCAGAACATGATTTTTTCATTCCAAGGTCCCAGAGCATGCACCTGCAGTGTGCATGCACATGTTTGTGCGTCCGTTGTATGCGTATTTCTGGGCGTGCATTTGGGAGTGATTAATGAGCAGAGCTTGATGGCGTCAGCGGGCCATGACAGCACAACCGCAAGGAAATCATTTCTCCTTTCTGTAGACTGCTGATTCAGAGCTTACAGGAATTGTGCTGATTGCTCAAATCATATCATAAGGGTGCTGTTATGATAACCCAAATCACTGCAACACAGCTGAATAAGCAAGAGAGTTACCATCAGAGAGGAAATGAAAGCGGACATTAACAATATCAGCTTGGCTGTTTATGGTGGGAAAGGCTACGATTGGGGAATGAAGATGAGGGGACTTCTCATGGGAAAATACTCAGTGTGTTGATGAGGACATTTGGACTAGACTTTCAAGAATTATCTCCATAGCTCCTACTGCATTAAAACATTTGGAAATGTCAACAATAATGGCTATTTACATAAGGAGAAGAACCAATGACCTGTCATGAGTAATAAAATGTCAACAAGGCATATCTTTCATATTCTGCACTGCCATCAAGACAATGACTTTGAAATTCTTAGTACACTTGGATTGGATTGGAGAGAAATGAAAGGAGGGGAGAAAGAAGGAGTAAATAAAAAGGAAGAGAGGAGAGACTAACGGTTATAAAGAAAAGAAAGATCAGGGATTAAACACAGATCTTGCTGCCTGTAATGCTTATTCTACCTCCATTATTGCAGATCAGTGTGTTGATTTGTCGTATTCTTTTTACCCATTCAGAGCATAACATGAGGTTTATTAGAGTTTTGCCTTTGTTCTCTTACATCAAATACCCAATCAAAGGAGATGTTTGGCTTAAAATGAGATTTGGGAACTTTGCAGTGATGAATTTGTGCATATATTCAGAAAACAGTTTGTTTGAGTCATGCGCCTTTTTAAAAACAGTTCAGCAATACAAAAGCACAGAATCTAAACATTTTTATAGATAACCAGTATAGCTGGGAATGGATAGCAAACTAATTGTTTGTATATTTAAGGTTGTCCACCATATTCTGTTTTTGTTAAGCCGGATATTTCAACAAGTGGTAATGTCACAGGTTTATCTGTGCCTGAAAAAAAGGATCTTTTTAATGTCTCAAAATGTCTGTCCTCCTGTGAAATTAAAGAAAAAAAAAAGAAAGTAAGAAAAGAAAAGAAAATCAATGAACGAGTAGAACAAAGATCAGAAACCCAGGTAGGAAAACAGGTTGGCATCACATGGATTGAAAACAGGTGAACTGAGAAATTACAAGGAAAAGACGAGACTATTAAAACTAAGGCTAATGAGACAAAAGGGAAAATAATCAAACTGCCGAAAAGAAGGAGCAGACCACAGGGACAGAACACTCATTAACTAGAACCAAATAAACTAAGCTTACACAGTGACACCACTTTTGAGTAGACAATTAGATAATATTTGGAGAAGGCTGGGTTCACATAGTGGTAAGAAATTTCGATGGGTGCCAATGCAGCTACTGCCTGTTGGAGATCCCAGCTAAAAGATGACAGAAGATATAGGCAACTATGATTTGTACTACACTTAGAGGAGTAGCCTCTACATCCAATCATTTGTTAGGGAGAAGGCAAACAAAGTCTAACACAAGTCAGTACAGTAAGCATTCTTAGTTTTCAAAACACAATGGTTTTGACAGTATCTGTACCTCAAATTGTGTAGCCGCAGCAGCTTAGCCTCTTGCTATATAGCTGCATTTGTCCACAGCGCAAAAATACAATAAAAGTGTCACGATAAAAACTAAAACAATTTCTCATGTCACCTGTGTTGTTGTACAGGACAGAGGAAAGTCAAGACTTTTAAAAGCAAATGAAGAAACTATTGGAGCCTTTAACATGTTAGCATTTTATAATTTTTTTTAGCGTTTATTATTTATTTATTTATTATATTATTATTTATTGCCACATTTTCTGTTGTAAACCCACGCAGCTATAGGAAGTCAGTGCAGGTTAAATTCCTCAATGTTACTGTTTGCATTAATGCTGGTGCTGCCTAATGTTTAGAGAAACATTCCAAAAGAAACATTTGGTGGCAGTTTTTTCTCTGTGATCCTTTTTTGCAACAACATGTTGCTACGATTAAGGAGACATTGCTTTGTGGGGCACAAAAACTGCAATGGAAGTGACTGTTCATGGTACATAGTGTAGATGTTCATATAGATCCACCACAGAACTGACAGATGGGCAGGACAGAGACAAATCTGATTTATAAATCTGTCTGCTACTTCAGTACCATGGACAGAGGCATGTGTGTTTGTGTGAACTCAGTGCAGTGAAGCTGCTGATATTTTACAGCCACGATTACGACTGTAGATTTGAACTTTTATGAAGCTCAGCCAGATTAACACCAACATACCCCTCTGAACAATCCCCTACACATTTTCTACCACTTTGAAATTAAGAGTGATAATGGTGGGTTGACAAGGTTGTTACCATTTCCTTTACTCTCCTCTCAAATCAGTCACTACATGAAATATTTTGTGAGACATTCTGAGAAATTAATTAATCTAAAGTGAGATGACATGTGCAGCTCCTGCATAGAACAGGTAAATAGATTTTTAGTTTATCTTGGGATACTTAATGAAAGTAATAGGAAACAGCTGATATGTCCCTCCATAAAGTTTAAAGATACATCAACCAATATCTCTTTAGACAAAAATTTTTTCTTTGTGTACACAAACACAAATGTAAAAGTAACTCGGGAGTTGTGTGCTAACACACTGACTCATTGCTGAGAGATTAATAAAAGTAATTTACAAAAATGATCTAAAAAACTTCATAAAATGTTTCACGCCTGACCTAAAGTCACTCATTTTACTTTTGTGCATGTATATGAAGTGCAAACTTCAAAGTGTAATTGTCCTAAAACTATAGAATACACACACTTTTCTCTGTGGCTTGGTGCAGAGATGCTTTCATGGCCTCGGGGAGTTTGTGTCTCATCATCTGGCCGTGCACAAAGTAAGTTAGGACACTTTTCTTACTTCATTTGGCTGCTGCATTGCACCAAAATCTCCTGGGCTGCTTTATGTCACTTCGGAGCCCCTGGTGCTTAAATGTTCAGGTGATGGATCCCAACTGATGTTTTATATAATCCCACTGAGCAAAGGTGAGCAGAAACTCCATACATCACCCTGACATGGTCTATTGCGGCACTTAACACAGACTTAACACCTCAGTATGTGCATTCTACCCCAAGGACTGCTGGTATAAATAGAAAAGCATGTTAAGATAGATTGTCTTCCTCTATTTGACTGTCTTGTATCACCTTACCACTACTGAAAGCGATACACTATACAGAATATTGAGGTATTTCTATTTCTGTCAGTCAGTGTATGGGAATCTTCTCACAGATTATATCACCATTTGAGGTTATCTGCTACTTGTGTGAGTGAAGTTGATCAGTAGCTACCAGCCACTGCTGTTCATCTTGATTTTTAAACATAAATGTTGAATCTTTGATAGTGGAAAATTTGACATTAGCTAAAATCTATACATACCAGCCTCTTCTTGTCATATTTCTAGCTATGAAAACCCTTCTTTAATTTATTTTTGCGACTACAGTATAGGTGTATTCACCCTGACCTCTGTAATTGCACTGTCAGTATGAAAGCAGGACAGAGGGGCTTTGGAGATAAATACAAGAGCCTGAAAGCTTCTTCTACAGTAGTATATCAGCATGGTGATCGCTGGTTGTTCAGACGGCTCAGCCTCGTGTGTTGACAGGTCTTCTGAGAGGCCATGCCAGTGTCATGGTAGAAAAAGCCCCAAGGGGAATCACTCATATGGCTTGACATATATTCCAAGACAAGAAACATAAACCAGAAATGAATCGACTATGACAGAATCCATGCATTTCCAAATGCACTATAAAAACGAATAAATTATGTCAGGTATGAGTAATATTTTAACTTTATCCAGCTTCATTTGATTTGACATAAATGTGCACTGCATGGAGAAAAAACAAAGTCTGATTTAGTATGTATAATACGAGCCTCAAAACTGGAATGTACAACATTTTGCAACAGAAGCAATAGTGCTCCAAGGAAATATAGTAATGATATTATAAACTATGAGTTCTAGCATTGCAATGTTAAAGAAGCAAGGGTAAAATTAAATTTTCAATCAATTAACTTAAAGGAAAATGCACAGAAAGACATTTATTAAATAGTGTCTGACATGGAAATGACAGTATCCAAAAATATAGTTACATTATTTTGGGAAATAATGTTAAAGCAAACTCCAGTTTCAGAAAAGATGAGAAGTTGTGTAAAATGCAACACAAATGTAGTCTGTAATTGGTTAATAAGTACTTTTATCTGTAATTTGTTGATTAGTTTTAGTGAACAGGTACAAGTACAAAGGAAATGATTTCCAGCCTCTTCACTGACTTCGTTGTATTGACAAAAAAAAAAAAGGAACATGAAACGTGATGTCAGCAACACACACAAAAAAGCTGGGAGAAAGCCACTGAACAGCCAGTGTCAGGGTTAATGTATTTGCACTTTCCTTTACATGGTTTTGAATATCATTCGAAGCTGACTCTGATTTAAGGGTTTATGCAAAATAAATCATGTCAATTATTTGTACATGATTTTAAGAATCTAAAAGGGTCATACCTAACCAGTAGTTATTAAAGTGATCATATACTCTAAAATTTGATTGGCCTATGTAAAAGAAAATCCTGAAACAAAGAGTGATCCGATACAGAACCTTTCAAATCATAGAAATATGTCCTCTATGTTGCAGCTACATTTTGAATAGTTTGTTTTTGGGAAGCCCAAGAACAAGACAGCTCTGAAAGTATGAAGAACAGTTTTTAGTATTGCCTAAAATAGTTTCTCATACACGCCAACCCCTCAAATTCCAACCTTTATCACCCTCTAGAAAGATCCAGAAAATCCATGAAATATCCTTGTTATTCATGTATTGCAACAAACTTATCAATGAAGTAACAAATCAAAGATGGCAAACACCTTCATATGCCTGCCACTGAGGATTTTCCTGATTTATGTGATAATAATTAGCTGTGAGTTGACCTGTATGGCTCCTGAAAACAAAGTAATAATGTTGCAAGCTTTCCATTTAGTTTTCTTTAAGTAATTGTTCTATATAGGTTTGAATAAAACCTACTAATACAATCATAATACAGTCAAATCAGATTAATTAAAATCCAAATTGGTCAAATTCATACAATACCAATATAAAAAATAGTTGGCTGTTTAAGGAAACCAAATAACTATGAAATATCCCATAGCATAACTATGGGATGTTTCAGGGTCACCTGAGTCACCCCTAACTATAAGCTTTGTCAAAAAGGAATCTCTACTAATCTTGCAAGTAGAGAGGGTGTCTGCTTCGTGGACCCAAACTGGAAGCTGGTTCTACAAGAGAGTGAATGATGAATAGAAATGAAAGACATGAGGGGTCATCAGTGATGCAAAAGTGCTTAATTTGGTTTTGAAAATAAGTACAGTGATGAAAGCAGTTGCTTTATCCAAAGATGTTTTAACACATGGACCTTTCTGGATGTGAGCCTGAACTTCAGACAACTGATTTCCTGGAAATCTTTCACAGTTTATGTGTAAAACAATTTGAGCCCCCAACATATACTTATAAGTTTACGAGATGATTCATCACAGCCTACAATTAGACCTATTGCCATCATGCCATTAGCAGACTACTGTCATAATGTGTGAACATAAATTAGCTGAGCACAAATAGTCCAAAATACAATAAAGGCTACTCCAAAAATGCTTCAAGGTGTAATTAGATTGAGTTCTTGGATTACAAGCTTTGCTGACAGCAAGCAAACATATCATCACAGAGGTGTACTGCTTATTGGCAGTAAATTCCAATTGTTTAGACACATTATTTCTTTAATTCCTTGCAAAGGTTTAGTTATAAGTATTTTTCTCACTGTATCATTTACTGAAGCTACAGACCTCTGAATAATAATAAAAAAGCTTTGTAATAAATCTTATCTTTGCAGTATAAATGCTAATTTTGTGAATTAACTTATAGCTTAAACTGAATCAGTATTCAATTTATTTAGCTTAAATGAATTTACAGCATGCAAGTGGATATAAAAGATAAGGTTCTATGTATAACTAATTGTCATTTGAAAATGTATTTGCTCTATAGTTTTCAATAGTTTTAGTTATAGATAAAAAATATTATTATTCTTTACAGGACATGGAAAATATCATTTTTATGCTATTTTCAATGTTTGGTCTGAAAGGTCATTGACACTGTACAGTTGGTTTGCAGTAAACTCTTTTCTTTTTCCAATCTTAGCACACCATTTCATGGTTAAATGGAACTTTCTGTCAGTTTCAGTGGGGAGCTTGGCCGTCTCAGTGTCAAAAATGCGCTTTCAGAGTTCTTTTTGGTATGCCAAAAAGAAATACCGTAGTCAGTTATTTGTGACAGACTACTTTTAATCATTCTAAACCTACTTTTCTCTCTCTGTCCCCACAGGTTGATGGTTTCTTCATCTGAGCTCTGACCGACCTGACACTCTTTCCAGTTTTACACCAACTGTCTCAATTTCAAAACTGTCTGGTTACTCCAGTCCAATGGAATTAGACATTATCAATGATCATTAGTTTTAGCTGCTGGCAGCTGGCTGTTTTTTCAGTGCATATCAGCTCCCTTAAATCTTACTGAGTCTTGGATTAGAATATCAGAAGAAATAACAACAGGTCTCACCTGGTGCCATTAAAGTGCAGTAAAGCTGAAGTAAAAGACATTTAGTGCCAACTATCCTTGTGCTGAGATGGATGAAGCGCATAACAACAGGACTTCCTTGGTTAAAGGTGCCAAGGACATCGCCAGGGAAGCCAAGAGGCAAACTGCCAAAAATTTCAACAAAGCTGTTGATCGTGCCTCCGATGAATACTCAACCCATCACAGCTACAACCGCTTCCAGAACGAGGATGAGGATGAGAATAACTACAACAGTTACACTCAGCAAGATGGTCACTATGCTGACAATGCAGCCAATGATGAGGACGGGGCCTCCAGCGATGCAACGGAGGGCCACGATGATGAAGATGAGATCTACGAGGGGGAGTACCAAGGTGTGCCTGCCCATAACGATGGGAAGCTGAGGGACGGTCAGGTGGCTCTGGGCCAGCCGGTCTCTGACAGCCTTAAAAGCCGCAAAGAGCTAGAAAACGAGAGACAGGCAGATGAGGAGGAGCTGGCCCAGCAGTATGAGCTCATCATGCAAGAGTGTGGCCACGGGAGATTCCAGTGGCAGCTGTTTTTTGTACTCGGCCTGGCGCTCATGTCAGATGGCGTGGAAGTGTTCGTGGTGGGATTCGTCCTGCCCAGCGCTGAAACAGACATGTGTGTCCCCAACTCTGGTGCCGGATGGCTCGGTAAGGCTTGGCATTTTATTGGGAAAATTTTTTTTCTTTTCTGATGATAGTAAGTCACTATCATAGACCAGTTTGTATACATGTCCAAATGTAAGAGCTGACCAAGCCATGGTTGTAAACTGTGAGATGAGAATATCCCATGTCTGTTTTCTGTCAGGCAGTGTTCACATGAAATAATGGGAATCACAACCCAGGAATAGTAAGATGTGTAAGTTGTAACCATGGAGATTTTTATCCACCTGTGTAGCTCCCTGCTCCCTCAGATGAACAGGGAATGCACTCCTCAAAAAAGACATTGGAGATTGATCAAATACTGATTGGCTGAAACATACTTCGAAAGGCCGAAAAATATAAATAGCAAAGATGAAGAGGTGAAAAGTTCAGACAAAGCTGCATTGAACAATCTTCATTATTTATATTAACATATAGTTTCACACCATCAAAGAGCAGATCTTTGACTATTTTTGCTTCTTTCTTTTCCACAGTAGAACAAAGCTTAAGCACATAGATGGATGTTTAAAAAGCCCCAACAAAGAAGAAGAATGTTCAAAGCTTTTTTCTAACCATAGGTCATAAATGAGAGCACAATAGAAAAGTAAGGAGCACATTAAGAAATCGTGGTGCAAGAGTGGTCTAAAAAAGTGTAATACTTTTTTGTCACTCGAGCTGTACCCTGGATATCACTGTACTTTGTACTACAATTATACAATCTTAGTGACAATAGTTTACTTTTATGTTCTGGTGAATGTATCCAATGGAAACAGCTGTGCAATGAATTTAGAATCACCAGTTAAGCTAACATGCGTATAGTGGACTCTGTGAAAAAGTCAGAGTATTTGGAGGAAACCCCATGTAGGCTCAGTGAGAACATGCTAAATCCAGACAGAATTTAAGATTAAGATTTAAATCAGGAACCTTCTTCCTGCAAGGCTGCGCTGCAAATGGTCACATTATTACACCAGCAAAGGACACACCCATCTTTACTTACTTTTGAATAACCTTGATGTTGATAAAATGTACACTTATTTACCCTTAGTTGTACTCGATGATTCTGCATTTTTGAAATATACAGAGTAATTTTCTGATAACTGTATAGAAACAAAACCGCTATTTATCTGTGCGAATCACCAGTGGCAAGAAAAGTAGCAAAATGCAGTGATTCTGGTAAACGTTCTGGATAAGTATCAAACTAACAATCTCCTCCATGAAAGTCTCATCATCCCCTACTTCCTAAATTAAAGCTTTTGTAACTTTATGCTTATTAGCGAGACCTTGAAAGTGGATGTTATGGCATAGGAATATTTATGGTGACGTAGAACATGGATGTTCTTGTAACTCAATCTTAAATGACATCTGTGTAAGGAACAGAGGGGGGTAAACTTAGCTGTAGAACTTAACTTCAAATTTGTTAAGTTTGATTGTGAAATTACAAATTTTGTGCCTTGGACCCATGAAACTATTTCAAATTTTGGCAAAAGATCAGGTTGAGAAAAGGGCATCATCTCTATTGCTTTTGATTTGTTTAGCGGAAACCATTCTCTACTCTCACGAGTAGTTTTCATTTTCCTGTTTCATAGTTTAGGGCTGTGCCTGTAAACTGTTTAAGGAATTTAATTAACTAAAAGAAGCAGCCTGGTTTTCATACAGTTAAGGTCTTGAATTTCTAAAATAAAGTTCCTCTTCTTTCTGGAGAAGCACTGGGAAGCATCTGACATTTATCCAGCTTTGCTTCCAGAAGCCATGAATTCTGCTGAAAGTCAGTTTTGAAGGCATGGAGAGGGAATCTGACAGATGCAGATACAGTAGATCAAGGTAATCTAAGATATATGGCACATATATGGACTGATATAAACCTTTGTGTTTGATGGGATTAGTTTTCTTGCTGGAAATGCTGATGATATGTGCTGTTAATGACATGTACTGTTATGCACAGAGAGTGCTGGTGGGTGACACTCAGCCTTAATCTCATTTCTGTGGAAGCTGCCAGCGAGTTGTCATGGCACCAGGTATTTGGATACACGAGTAGGAGGTGTGATGACTCCCACTCTGGGGAAAAGTTGTGTGTCTGTACATTTGAATGTGTGCGATTCATCTCTTTTTTTTTTTCCCTCACACTGATAACAAAAATAGCTGAAAAGCACAAGCCATTTTTTCTCATTATACTGTGTTAAAGTTTTAGTTCAAAACAAACAGTCACTTTTGCTGTTATCACATTGTGACCAATGACAAAAGACAATGCTAACTTTCAGGGAACATGATGGTGTAATATTCACCCTGATTTCTCCCTATTCTGAGTCATCTCTCTGTGGGGGAAGAGGAAAAGAATAGAAACAATGAGTCATTTTACCAACTCGCTTACACACCGCATAAATAAAGGATGTGTGTACATTCTCACTGGTGCAGAATAAACCTAAAACGACAGACTTAATAGGTACCTTTAGCACATATTTTCTGCACAGGTCAGTGACTCTATGAATTGTTATAAATAATAGCAGTAATGAGGAACATAACACCGATCTTCAGTTCAAACTATAATTTGTGACTTAAAGTGTGAGCAATACAGAACTTGTTATGTGATCTACACGACTATGTGGTGTAGTGTACATTTGCAAGGCAGGCGAGCACCGTGCAGCTCTGCCACCACTGGTGTGTGAGAGTGTGTAAGTAGAGAAATGTGAAGCAAAAGTAGTAAAGAGTTTGATTAAACTGAAAAGGTAAAAAAAAAAAAAGCTAAAGTGTATATGGAAAGCTTTTAGACCCAAATTTTCCACAATTTATGTTTCAGACTCAGTTTAAAATGAATTTAATTATTATCTTTGTTTTATTTTCTCATTTTGCATTCACATCAGCAACCAAATCCTTTGTTGGTACACAAATCACAGCCTCAAGTCTTCTGGAGAATGAACCTACAAGCTGGACACATTTTACCTTTAGCCTTTTCTTCAGTGTCATCTCTCCAGAATTGCTCATTTTCACCTATTTTGGATGGGAAGCATTAGTTTATGTCTTCCTACTGAGTTCACATCCAGATTTTTTATGCAGAGTTTTCTCAAAGCTGCTGCTGTATTTCAGAACACCCATTACTTTTTGTGTAATCAACAAGCAAACATACGACACCAATCATATCATCTCGTTGGCATATGTGCAGGTCTTTAAAAATATTTCCACTGGGTATTTCAATGAGTGAAAATTATCCAATGCCTGTTACATCTTGTACCGTGCATGATACATGATAATTAATTCATCTATTAGCAAGTGTTATGAGGATATCTTTCCCTAATCTGCTCCATGTACTATTCTGTTCCTGTTAATTTAATCTAAAAGGTGAGATGGTATCCAGATATCAGATGTTCTGTTTTTTTTCCTTCTCTTGTCTGCCCCCTCTGTTACCCTCACACTGTAATCCCTTTATTACACCATCTTAACGCCTCCCTGTGTCTCATAGTCATGATGGTGATGTGAAGATATGGGCTAGAGTTAATCTCTGCAGTATTGTGCTTCACTGCAGTTTAGCCATGGTAGACTGGCTCACGTACCTCCCCAGAGGAAAAGGGGGAGATGGAGAGTGCTGCTTTCCTATTAAAGCCCCCCCCCCCTTTCCTTTTCTCCTTCACCACATATGGCTTGAATTTGTCTGTGGGTGTTTTGCTGCCTCACTGGCACTGTTTTGAGGGTGTTTGGTGAAATATGTACCTGCTCGGATGAAGCAATGCTGCAGGTGTAGCGGGGAGTGAAGAATGTCTGAATCAGTAACAGTTTTGTGAAACTGATGCTGAGATTTCTAAGGTGAAACAGCTCTGTGTGTTGCAGTTACTTTACACATACGATCACACACGCAACTGACAGGTGACGTTAATCAATGCAATGCAGCGATAAATAGGCTTGGCTGCAGCCCGAAGGTAGCTAATTAAAACCTGTCACCATCTCTCTCAGAACAAAGCACTACCTGCTGATATATTCACACATTTCCTTTCAGAAAGTTTGCAGATCTGGCCATGTTTATTCGCTGGAAGCAGTAAGAGTTGATCATTCATATGACCACTCATGTTTGTAACACATTTGCTGCTCCAGAACTCATTCTTATTAGATAAAGTTACCTCAGTTGAGCACAAAAAAATAAATAAATAGAAATTTGAGGAAGATATTTTTCTTCAGATTTTGCCATCGATATCAAACTTTTCTAATCTTTTCTAACTTTAACATTCACATAAATAAACGATGGAAACCTGACTTCCGCGGCATAATCAAGCCTGTCAAGAGACATAGTCATAGTAGTATAGTATTAAGTCAAGCATAGTATTTCATCCCAGTTTGACCCATCTGCAACACATCACCTGGGAGGGCTGCTAGACGAGTGATCAAACAACTCAGATTTGCTCCTTTTGCTTGGAAATGCAGGAATTCTACTCTGTGCACCTCCCTCTGAATGCTTTGGCCTTCGTCTTATTTCTGAGCACAATGGTAGAAAAGTCCCTAACTATTGCAGACACTGCATTAATCCACCTGTCAGTCTCTTTTTCCGCTTTTGCACCACATATGAAAAAGACAAATAAACTCCATTTGAGGCCACAACTCACGCCCAAACTGGACCAAGACCAATATCTTCTCTGACCAAGAACCAAGAGGTCAGGCCTGGTGCTAATTCTCATCCAACCTATACACAGCTTTTCACTGCAAACCATCTCATTGCAAGCTGGAGGTCACTGCTTGTTGGAGTCAACAGGATTAAATCTTAAACTCACACAGCCAGACACTGCTTGTCCTCGAATTGAAATCCCTTCCATTAAAGTTCAGAGTCTTTTACAAAAGATTGTGGTGCATGACTTGCAATGTTTGACTGCATTGTCACCAAAAGCAGGCTTAAAAGTGAAATCTTAGTTTTGAATGCAAAATAAAACAAAACAAAACACAGATTTTACCAAACTTCACTGTACTTTCAGGCTGTGTTTCGGTTATGCTGTAATCGAGATCAGCTGACTGGAAAAGAAAATCGTACATAAAATGTCTGAAAATCAAGAATCTAAGGACACAGCTCTCTGTAGGATTGTACTAATGCATGTATGAAGAATCCAAGCTCAAAATTAAATGAAGCATTCTATTCAGCGAGATACGTATAAGATACTCATGTATAGCTGGCCAGATGGAATCAGGATAAAGAGGATGTGACTACGTGGGTTTTGACTTTAAAAATCCTTTGGGCTCTGCAAAGACACCTCATCACACCGGAATCTGGTTGGTAGATGGATACAAATGATGCTCTGGGCAGATTTAATCACCCGCTGGAGAACCTTCCTGGTTACCTATCTTCCCAGTTTGTAATGTTTCTTGTGATGCTCTTAACTGCTCCTCTCTAGAAGTTTGCAAAAAGTTTGCATGGAGTTTAGTTATCTTTTAGCCTCCTCGGATGCTTAGTTGTAAGATGATAGAGTTTTTCTTTTTTTCCTGATACTGATTCCCAGGTACCTCAAAGTATTCATCTGCTCCACTATAGCTCCACCGATGAAAAGGGATTTTGTGTCTTTGCCATCCGTTTTTTGGCTTTATTGGATTTGAGCAGAAGATTGTTCTCTTTGCACCACGCTGGAATATAAATTTTTGTCATGATATAAATTGTTTGGAATTTGACCGATAATGATAGTGTTATCTGTTTTATAAACAAAAGTGTTGTCTTTATATCTGGGGATGCGCTTGTGGAGTACAGAAAACCCAAGATGTGACTGCCACTCCAAACTTCCTCGGGTCTGTTTGAATAAGTCAGGTATGCAGGGTGTGTAGAATGTGGTCCTCGAGACCCGATAGCTTAATTTTTAGAGCTGAAATCAACAAAAAGCATTCTGATGAAGGGGCTTTTATTTTCAATCTGTGTGAAGACAGGGTGGAAAGCAACAGAAATAGCATTTTCTGTGGATCTGTTGGCTCTGAAAGCATCCAGACTGGCTGGGTAGTTGTCTACAAAACCAGTTTCTCAGAGCACAGCAGCTATTTAAACTGGACACTGCAGAACTTTAACGTACAGGGATGATAGTGGCTGTAAAGTTGGGAACACACTCCTGTGACACTGATATGTCAAAGAAATTCTGACCTGTTGGTGATGCCACAGGAAAAGTCTGAAGATCACTAAAGTCAAGCCATGAAAATGTTTTTATATTATATTAGATAATTAGTCTGAACCAAAAAGGTGGACCAACTAATAAGTTTACATGTGCAGTTAAGATGAGCTGCAGTTAGTTCAACTGGGCCATTTAATAGGACTTCTCTCCTAATCCCACCTTTCAAAAGAAGGAGGGGATCAATCGATTGACGTACGTCCAAGACCACTACAATAGGTGGTGATGCTCCCTCTTTAAGTAGTATTGCTGCTTGCTTTTTCGCACAACTGTTGTTGTTGTTGTCATTATCTGTGTGGGTTGAGCCGACTTTGAGAAATTCAGTCCAGTACGGTAAAAAAAGACATTTACAAGTACTGTATTTTAAAAGTCCAGTTTTAGTTGGACAAACGGAGTAATTAGATGTTTTCTAATGTCATGTAAACACACAGAGATCTTACTGGTGTTGTTAAAAAGTGTGTTCTTAACAATAATATATCCGTCATTAGCTATGAGTTTTTATGCGCTGATTTGGACTTTGGATTTGTCTTTTGATTTTCAATTTGGTTCTTTACTGATCCTGTCTTGACAGCGCCTTTGGTTTTAGCTTTTCATAAAGTTCTAGTTTCGACACCATCCTGCTCCTTTCCATTCCATCATTTATCCTCATTGAAAAAAAAAATGCAATATAATTTTTCTAAGTATCTGGTTTCTGTTTGTAACATCAAATTGACAAAACAATACAAACACTACATTTAGAATGAACAGGTTTTGTGTAATGTTGCTCTGTTTGAAGGGAAAAAAAAAACAAGCAAAAAAGATAAATGTCAGTTTCCGTTCACTGAGTTACTGCTTCCAGTACTTGCTCTGAAACTGAACACAACATTTCTAACTCATCCTAAGCACTGCGGTCCAGTAATTAAACTTTATATTGTAGTTTATAGATCACTTTGACTCAAGGTGTGAATCAGGTAACAATTTTCCACTGAATTGTTTTCTAATAGAATTATAGGGCACATACTGTGGATGAATACCATGGATGAACTCCTTCACTGAGTCCGTGTTGAAAACAAATCAGCAGGTGTTGATGTAATTAATATCTGAGGACTGTGCTTTGCCCAAAGGGGTTTTCTCCTCCTCCTTCCTTACCACTCCTTGTCTGTCTCATCCCTCACCTACCCATCAATCACATATGTTCCTCTGGGAATTGCTTTATCTGTTGAAGTCCTCAAGTGCTTCCTTAAAGTCCTGAATGTTCCCATTGAGGAAATAAGCGCTCGATTTGACTGAGATGACGGCTGTCTGTCTGCCTGCGCTCTCCTCTCATCCATGCCAGGACACTGCATGGCGGGGAGGAGAGAAAACAGAGCGGAAACTGAAGTGTCATGAGAGAATTACACTTACACATAAGAGCTAATTACTGAGGAAAAACGCAGCATGTGTAGAGACTGCTGAAGACAAGTTGGCTGAAATAATCCCTCTAGTCATGGAGAAAGCTGCACATTGCACCATTCAAAGTAGTACGGACACGGTCTGTTGTTGCTTAAGAAAAAGATTAAGACCACCATTATTCTTTTCTCTTCATGTCAGCGTTAAGTATATATGAACTTACAGGAGCTTGAGCCTCACTGATTTCATGGCTGCTCTTTGGCAGATTTGGCGTGGTTCCGGTGCTCTCTTGACCTCTCATGAGTGTTTTCCATAGCTAAAGCTTTCCTTACTTTGAGCTTCATTCGTTTCTCACTTCTCTCCTTCTATAGAAGCTTCATTTGTATGAGCCAACAGGGATATTGAAGGGAAATTCCCATATTTTTCAATCTTCACTCCCTTTTTCATATTTTTTTGGGGTCCAAATTATGAATAGAAACAATTATTTGGACTTTGGACTCTATCCAGACACAGAGTCAGAATGCTGTAATTGATGATCCTTTAACCTATTAAGACCCAAGGCTTTGGAAACTTTTTTGTTCTCAACCTATAAAGCAACTTGAATCTTGACATAAAATCATTTGAGAAGTTAAGCCATTAGCTTTTGTTATAAATGACTGACTTTGACTTCATGTCTGTTAAGATTTTTTAGAAACTGAAATGTTAAGTGTGCTTAGAAAATGGTAGTGGGACATGTTGCATCATGTGACAGGAACGGTAGCCAGTGAGTCTAAAGCTTTTTGCAGTGCAGATTTTTCTAATCCTAAACATGTATTTCTTAACATCTAAACCTAAGCATGGATATTAATCCTAACCCTGGTTATTTATTCTCAACTCTTACTAACCACAACCGTTAGTTGGGGGAGTGAAGTAGAAAAGTGAACACTATGGTAGTGAAAGACAGGATTTTATCCAGCAATCTTGGCAAGGGTATGGGACATATATCACTATACCACTACCTCAACCCTGGCATTGACATCATCCATCCAGCCATCCATTCAACCATCTATACCTCTCCCGAACAACACTCCCGTGCTCCTCCTGGGAAATCCTGAGGCATTTCCGGGCCAAAAAGCATATATAATCCCTCCGGCATCTTCTAGGTCTTCCCTGGGGCCTCATCGCCAGTTGAACGTGCCAATAAATCTGGAGACATCATCATTTTGCAAACATAAACGTGGAAATTTCATCAGAAGCGTGACAGGAGCTCTATTAGGCAGCAAGATCTTACTCATAAGTTGGAGGACTAAGTGTGCCATCTAGACCCAAGAGGACCGAAGATGGGGCTATGCAGCAGTGTACAGGATGCCCTTCAATAAAAGGTTTTAAGCCAAGATGCTGTTATTTTAAAACCAAGCCTTGGTTTTTACATCTACTCTATATAATGGAAAACCAAACCTGTGAAAATGTGAAGTATTGCCAGTACAAACTAATCTGGATAAATATAGATGCCTGTTTTTTATGTTTTTCCCTGTACCTGTGCTTTTTACTGACCTTTGCTGATTTACATAAAACTCCCTAAGGGTCTGACCTGAGTTTGAACCCTGCAGAAAATGACAAATCCAATCTCAAAAGCATTTATATTGCGTCTCAGATGCATCATCACCTCCATCACCCACCCCCTTTATTACACACACAAACCCAGTGTGAGCGGAGCCATAAAACAAAGACGTTGTTGCTCCCAGATAGCATCTCCTTTTGTACAAGCATTCAAATGTTGCTACATGAATCAGAGGATGTCCCTTTTTTGTGCAGAATGCAGCAGTTTGATATTCGGTTTGATATTCGTAAGTCAGCTGTGGCGTAGCCTGCTCTTCATATCCTGCTGCCTATAGGAGAGCCTCGACTACCGCAGCAGCACTGCAAAGATCCAGTGACTGTCACCTGTAATGAATCACTTGCTCTCAGCATCATGTCTGCGCAGTGTGATAAGACCGTCTACTTTAAGCATATCTGTCCCATCACCACAAACGCAGCGAGGGGGAAAAAAAAGACAATGCTTGCTTTCCTCTGCCAGCTTTCTTTGTGGTGCTTGATGCCTCATCAAGCAATTGCATCTTCACTTCCACATGCATTAGCATTTTTATTAGCACATACAGTCTGAAGTAGACTTGTTTATTGGCTGGACGATTCTCACCCCTGTCCACGACCGCTATTTCTGCTGGGGAGTAGGAAGAGAAACGACCCCACCTTCCTTCGAATAGGAAGCTAAAGGTACAAATTCCCAAAATTAAAAACACAACTGCGAGGTCAACCACTGTGCCATATCATCCTTTTCTGCTCAGAAACATTAATCAGCAGACAGATAATTTAATTTATAGACAATCAAACTGGATTCGTGCCTGAAGAGCTTTAAATTTAATGGGAGGTTAAATATGGGGGCCTACAAGCCTTGGTGTTGTTTTATTTGATATATCAATGACATTTGTGTTCAAAATATTACAGTTTCTTCTGTTTACAGATGGTACAAATTTTTTTTTTAATCTGGCTACTTTAATGATTATTGACTCGATGGTTACGTAAAATGTCTGAAATTTAGAAGTGCTTTAATGAGATTTTATCTTTAAATTTGATGAAAACTAAATCTGGAAAAAAAGGAGCATGATGTACTCACAGTAGTTATAGATGGGGTTACGTCTGACCGGGTATTTAAAGTAACATTCTTAGGGGTTAATCTGGGTCACAAACTCAACTGTAAACCTCATATGTAATTTATATGTAATGTATAATGCAAAAAATGTGTGAAAGCATTGCAGTTTTGAAAAAGGCAAAGAATGTTTTCTAATTCTGTGTCGTACTGTTTACTTATTCTTCCCTTTTTGGGTTTACTGCATAGAGATGCAGGATAGTTCATATACAGTATGACTATCTACTATTTATGTATTACAACTGCTTAGAGTACCAGGTTTCTTTATAAGTTGCAGGCTTTTTTCTGATTATTTTCTGATTCACATTGTTATTCGTAGGACTTATCGGGGATATTAGTGTCATAATATATTTGATATTGACAGTAATCATGATATTGTAATAATTAAATGAAACATTTATGAATATATCATGATTTGATTTATGCCAATGAAATCAAAACAATATTGATGACAAACTGGGATTTTTGTACAGTTTTTACAGTTTCTTTGGCTTTTATTTTGGTTGTAATTCAATGACACAATGAAAATTAGACAAAATCAGTTCTGAAAAAAAAACACGGTGAATTAGTTTATGGCAATATTTATATTTAAGTTTACGACATCTTTGCTAGTTCATACATCTTCTAAAAATGCCTTTAACCAAACTGACTACACACCAGGCAGACCTGCTATTGCTGCAGGGATGTTTCATCCATTGAAGAAAAATGCCTTTCACTACGTTAAACACTTAAGGGTGTACTATATAGAAATTACTTTGTTACTTTGAATAAAAAGCAACAGTTAAACAAAACGTTAAAAAGAGCACGATGGTTTCCTTAAATTAATTATACAAAAGTGGTAAAAACTTCCTTTTTGCGTCTCAGGCATTCAAAGTATGACACAAATGCATTTTCCCTTGCTGTTCAGTATGTACTCTTTGTGTAATCTGTGGAAATATATTTAAACTCGGTTGGCTATTTGTATTTTGTAACGTTAAGATGAAGAATGCAGCAGGTTATTTTAGATTATTAAACATTTCCTCTTTCTCTTCTTTATGCAGTCAGAGATTGTGTATAGTTTGTTCCAGTAAGTTACTGTGTATTTATAAAACTGAGATTAAAATGTACACACTGAAATGAGCCACACAAATGAATAAATCAGATGAAAGGATTATATCACAATAAAATGGGTTTTTGCCAGTCATTACAAAAGGCATATCAATTTACCATGTTAGATATCTATCAATATATTAATCAAAATGCAAACGGAAACTCTTGTAACATTTTGTGATGTGGTGCATAATGTTTATCTGAAACTGATCCTGCCTGTCCTGGACAGTGGAATTGATCTTAACTCAGACATTTCGAGTGTCATTAGAGAGACGATGGAATACCAAACACTCAGTGCGGTCAAAACAAAGTCAAGCTGATCTACAGTGTTATGGACTGGACCCTCAGTCTGGTGTGTTGAAGTGCCCCAAGCCAAGTTCAACTGATCGATTGTTGCTGTGCTATTTATATAGACTTACATTTTATACAGCCTGTCAGTGTTCCGTCAATAGCTGGAAATAACAGAGCCACCTTCTACAGCTCACTTCCTCCACTGAGGCACTATGAAAGTTCCAGTTAATGCTTAAGGTGATCTTTAGCAGGCTACTGCATTATGAGGACACCCATACCTGCAATGTCACAAGTTTTCAGAGAATTATCACCTGACTCTGCAGCTCCTCTGCTCTTTTCACACTTTGTTTTTATGCTCACAACTTGCAGCGGTGACAAACCCACTCTCTGTACTATCTGCCCAGCACCAAATAACTGAGTCACTGTCTACAGTAGTTGCAGATGACGGGGACAATGTATCTCAGATTCAAATATTACCACTGGAGGATTATAAACACCATTTATAATCCTTTGCGTTTGATGCCAAAGTATAGTTCTTCCCAGTCAAAGTCAGAGTTCTACACTACTTGTGGGGCGTTTTGCTTGTGTCGGCGGTCAATATGATTCTGTTTGGAAAGATGTTTTTGTTCTTGTCCTGACTGGCTTTGGTAGGAGTTTGATTCACCAGCCGTCTCTATGGTATTGATCTGATTGGTGAATACTCACCTATGAACGAGGACAGGATGATGGACAGATGGCTCACCTGTTCATTAGCCAAGAAAATTTTAAAATCATTTTCAAATATCTTTAAACTTTCACTTCATTGATGGTTCTGGGTAACAGAACGTGTATCCACAGGTAGACTGTAGTGTGTCAGTTCACATCACCTTCATATATGAATAAATATATAGCACATAGCTCAGTTGACTCCTCCGACTGACCCATTCACCACGATTATCTCCATTATATCCACAAAGGAGATAATCTGCCATATAGTGAAGCTTTGGCAAACGGTGGGCTTTTCTACTTCCCTGCCACTCCCTTCTTTCCCACGTTGTCAAACCTTCCACAGTAATTATGACATCACTCTTTTGGTCCTGCAGTCTTCTAGCTTCCAACAATACTAGTTTTCAGGTGAAACTGGACTGAGAAGTGGTTGTAAATGTTCTTGATGCACCTAGCACTGTAAATACACCTGGTTATAGCTTATTCTGCACGTGGAAGCTTTATGTCTACATTTGAAAAAAAAAAAGCTTTATTCAAATCAGGCACTTGTGCAGATATATTTAGATCACATTATTTTGATTACATTTTATATTGATTATGTGCGTTCATTGATGATGACTGGATGTCGCTTACATGTTTGGCTAAAGCATCAGATTTGAGTAACTTCATCACAGGTAATTACAAACTTTGTTAAAAACAACCTAGATAGCTAGAATTGGTTAAAACATTTGATTATTTACAGTCTCAATCGAAATGTGCATCGAGTCCGCTTTGGTTTTAATTCAGCTGTCTCTGAATTTCTTCTTTGAGTTTTGCTTTCCAAACTGTAAAATGTGTTTTTCTTCACTCAACAGTTTGATTTACAGACAACTGACTGCAGATGTGAACGTTTTCTTTCTTTCTCTGTGTCTTCCCTCTCTCCAGGCAGTATAGTATATCTGGGGATGATGTTTGGAGCCTTTTTTTGGGGCGGTCTATCAGACAAGGTGGGCCGCAAACAGTGCCTGCTGATATCCCTGTCTGTCAACGCTTTCTTCGCCTTCCTCTCCTCCTTTGTTCAAGGCTATAGTACGTTCCTCTTCTGCCGCATGGTGTCTGGCTTTGGGTGAGTTCACTTGTACTTTTCTCTTCAGAATTGTCTTCCTGTTCATCCTTCCCTCCACAAGATTTTGAAACCCACTCTGAGGATTTCTCCCTCTGCAGCCTGTGCTGTCCTCCCGCCGGCTCCCCTGCTGTTTCCCCTCCTCTAAAGTCAAAGTATATGACAAGAGGTTATTGTAACTGCCTGCCATCAGCCCATCCTCATCCCCTGAGTGGGGTGCGGGGGAAGGAATAAAGCGAAACAGAAACGTTTGCAGAAATGAGCCGAGCACAATAAATGAACATCTGTGCATTTTAACGCTAGTGTGGTCTCCTTGGCTGCCCTCATCCTTGATAGATGACATCCCATCACATTCATCTGACAGTCTGCTCATACAGTATATGAACCTCCAGAAGTTCCAGTGGTGATGACTTAAGTCTGATGACAAAACTCTAAAATAAGACTTAGCTTTTAAGGACCTTAACGTGTTCATGTGACCAACTCAAAGCATATAACTTTAACCACAGATAAGTGTCATAACAACAGCATGTAAATCAAGCTGGTGTACTAAAGAGTCCTAAGTTTGATTTGTTTGCATGATGAGTGCACACCTTCATAAAGTTCCATCACAACATACAGGTTCAGTCTGTATCAGCTTGCAGCTACTTCTGTTTAATTGCAGTCTGTGTTTCAGCCTGGAAAGCAGCTTCTATCTTAATGACTTTAAATATTTAATCGCTTTTATGCTGTTTTATGCTAAATTCTCAACCTGTATGCAGAGGCAAGTTTGTTGTGTAAGAAGATATTTATGACTGTACTTATACCTTGAGGAATACGTGACATGTTTGTGAAAAAGTGCCTGAGCAAACAGATCTGCACTGTTTGTATCTGCAGTGGCATTTGTGACAGGGTAACAGCTAACCAAAGGAATGCTGAGATTTCCATCTTGGGAGAAACACAATCTGGCATTGAGTGCTGTTGCCAGTTTAACTAGATGCTGCTTGTTTCATTAAGCTTTACCTTACCTCATTAACTTTGATACTATAAACCGTCTCAGCAAACAGGAAAGAAAGGAAGATTCAAAGTACCATCTGGTCAAATTGCACAGATACAGTTTCTGTAATCTTTTAAATTAGGCTAAAATAGGGAATCTTTTTCATTTTTAGAGAATTGTCATAATTTCATTGTTAAATGTTAGTTTGTTTGATCTGAAAGAAATATTAAAATTAAACAACTTTGAAATATCATGTTCACAGGTTTTTCTATCAAGTATAATCCCATGAAAACCAGGTTTAGTTTGAATTCATTTCAGCCTGCAACATTCAGATGTGTTTGCACAGACAGTTTCCATGTTCTTCACATTCACATGAAATAGCTCAAGGTGCGTGGATGCAATCACAGTAGAAATAAAAATGTCATAGTTGGTTGCTTGAGTAAGTCATGTGACAACTAGTTGTACAGTACAAATCAGGCTTTAAATTCATGTAATGTCTGCTGTCCATTACATACAGAAGTTTTGATCTTTTGTAAATAAAAGCTTAAAAATTTAGTATGAATTAAACAATATAAATTTAAAACAGTACTGTGCGAAAATCTTGAGCGACTCCTCCATTATTATTTTCCTTTCTAACAGTCAGACTTGATCTTGCATAGTTCTCCAGGCTTTCTGAATTACTTGTGAAGTTTTTTTTTGCCGTCATTTACAATTTAGTCCTTGTACCAGAAATAATGAGTTTTTTGTGTTTGTATGAATCATTCAAGTAAAAGCACCTAACTTCAGGGATGAACCAGTCTTGTTTCTACATATAACAGACAACTTAGCAAATAATCCATTTAATTTTATCTTTAGGCACTTTGTTACCAGCAGCCTGTCACAAAGACACATCATTTGTTCTCATTTCTTCAGTTTCATCTATGAAAAGCACCAGAGATAACACAGTTTGACAGACAGAAAATAGTATTTTTGCTCCAACAAGGTGATTCCCAAAGAGCTATTAGCTGAAAACTTAACATATATGGGCAGGGTGAGCAGTGTGTCCCTACAACATTTGAGGAAACTGAACAAGTGGAGGACAAAAGAAGAAGTGTCAGGCCTAAAAAACTATCTACAGCAGATGAACAGTATCTGAAAGTGATGTCCTTAAGAAAGAGGAAAAAAATCCAGCAAAGACCTGACACAGGACCTGAGAGATGCAGCTGGACCTTCAGCTGATCCATCTACTGTTGGCCCAAGCCTCATCAGAAATAGCCATGGAAGGGTGGGTATCAAGAAGCCATTCTTAAGGAAGGGAAATGGGGAGAAAAGGCTGAGCTATGCCAAATGACACTGAAGTAGACTGAAAATCAGTGGCAACAGGTCTTATGGAGGGATGAATCCTCCCCAGAGCCCGGACCTCAACATTATTGAAGCAGTGTGGGATCATCTGACAGAGAACGGAACAAAAGGCAGCCAACATCCAAAGAAGAGCTTTGGGGTGTCCTTCAAGAAGCCTGGAGAACTATTCCTGAAGACTACTTAAAGAAATTACAGAAACCTTGTCTCAGAGGGTTCAGGCAGTGTTGGAGAAAAAAGGAGCTCAGACCAAATATTGACTTTAAAGCTCATTAAAATAGTAAAACTACATTTTTGCCTTTTATGTATTGTATTTACATTCATATTTGGACTTCTTTCAGTAAATTGCTTCATCTTTTTCCATTTTCTGGACAGTTTATAAAGAAATGGGGGGAGGGCCAAGACTTATGCATAGTACTGTATTACTGATACTTCTCTGCTACTAATCCTTATACTAAGCTAAGAAAACTGTCTGCTGGCTCCTATTTATCATAAAGAAGTCTACATTTCTACAAAAAAATCCAATGAATGTTGCATGCTACCAGAAAGAAAAGACTGATATTGTACAGATGTAAAAAACAACAACACAAAAAAAAAACTAATACTTTTATGTTAGAGTTGCATTTTTAACAAAAAGTATATCCTGAGGCAATTTAGAGAGAATGAGAAGTAGCTTTATTCTATTTCACAGCTGTTAACCCACAGAAATAACTATCGTCTTTGTCTGTATTTGTCTCAAGAAAGCTGAAATAAATCCATTTTAGCTTTAGAAAAAGAAATGTATGGTGATTATTATAACTGCAGTCACAGATGGGCCTCTGCTGACTCTTCTGACACCTCACTGATGGTCCAGCTCAGTGCAGCTTTTTCATTAGTGTCATTGGATCAGTGCTGTACTGTGTAGTATGAGACAACGTTTCTGCAGTGGAGATATTGATTTAAAAGCACAGAAACATTGCAGGACAGAACAAAAGATGCATCATGGCAGTAATATCCTGCACGATTCCAAACTAAAGTTAAGATGGAGTAGACAATGTTACTGTTTCACACAGATATTATTCTGAAGGGGAAAAAAAAATGGAAAAATGTAGTTTTGTTTGGAAATCTGCTCTTTAAAAATAAAAAAATAATTAAGCTCATTTTCAAAGGGAGCAGAACAAAAAATAGAACTGCAAGAATCCTGATTTTTGTCTGATCAAATTAAAAGAATATGAATATGACAGGATGCTGGCTAAACTGCTGGCAATCATGGACAATCTCTTTCACCCCCTCCACAAAACACTGGACAAACGATAGGGGAATTATCCCATTCTGTTTTTATTTTGAATTTTTTCTACCTCAGTTTTTTATTCTACTGTATTTTACTGCTATGATGACATAATCCTCCTTCGGGGATGAATAAAGTCATATATCTATCTATCCATCTATCTATCTATCTATCTATCTATCTATCTATCTATCTATCTATCTATCTATCTATCTATCTATCTATCTATCTATCTATCTATCTATCTATCTATCTATCTATCTATCTATCTATCTATCTATCTATCTATCTATCTATCTATCTATCTATCTATCTATCTATCTATCTATCTATCTATCTATCTATCTATCTATCTATCTATCAGTTCCGTAGACACACCCCTTGATGCATGCCTTAATCTAAGAAAAGCACTATGTGTAGCTAATTGTGGCAAACCAAATTTGCAGGATTGGTGGAGCTGTGCCGATAGTGTTCTCATACTTTGCGGAAGTTTTGGCCCGGGAGAAGCGAGGGGAGCATCTGAGCTGGCTGTGCATGTTCTGGATGATTGGAGGAATTTACGCCTCAGCCATGGCCTGGGCCATTATCCCACACTATGGTGAGTTACCGCCCTGGCTTAATGTATCAGTCATATCTATGCAACTTTGACATGAGAGCCAAAAATACTTTCTAAATTCCAAACGGTGATCTTGCGCTGGATTCGGGAGACTGAATTTTCTGGATCTGAATCTGAATTTGGGATTGAAACCTGAATTATATAATGTTTTCCCTTTAAATATGGTGAAAGTATTTTCAAGAGAAATACATAAAATAGTAGCAGAATAATGAAAAGAAAATTATTTAACAGCAAAAGTGACCTGATTTAGATAATTAGAACTAACAGTAGAACCATTTCAGTGAAGGACTGAAAGATCCACATTGGTTCTGTTTTATTTATGGAAATCTGTCACCTATTTATATCTAAAGATTTGTCCTTCGGGCTATATCACTACCGTATCCCATAAAGGACAAACGAGTTAGTCAAGAGGTATTCAGTTGATTGCTATTAGCCTTTTGTGCCACTAGATGTTGATGCATTCTACACACTGGATCTTTAACATCTCAAAGATGCTTTTCTCTCATCTGTAGGATGTGTCTACATACTATTTAATATGATATACATTCTAGTTTAAAAGATAACATTTAAGTAAAAGACAAATTACTTCAAAATGGCTTTCAAATGAGCAAATGTGCCATGGGCAAGTTACGCTAAAATAACAGAAAGTTATCAACTTCTTCAAAATGCTGCTGCAGAAAGTTTTACCATTTTTAAGCTCTCTAGTTTTGGTCCAGAGACCAGAATAAAATCCTTTACAAAAGTCCAGTGGAAAGGTCATAAAAGCAAAAATGACCTTTGGATCACCAAATGAGAGGAATAAACTAAACAAAAAAAGGCTGCATCGGTATTGTTATGTGATAATCTAATAACAGCGTCAGGGTTACACATTTCAAGAGTATGGGCCTCTATTTATACATGAAACCTGGACTGTATGCTTGACAAAAGGAGTAGTTATAAGCTCCTTTAGGAAACGTTTGGAAGATAATTGAAAATTGCTGACAAATATACATAAAAATGGAGTACACATGGTTCACAGTGTACAGTGGCTGAAACAGCAAAGTAAGGGCAAAATAGGCTGATGCACTGGGGTTTTCATCTCCAGTGGTCACTTCTACTCTTCTGCCAATGTGAAGCTCACACACTACCATGACACATAGCACAGCTTTGGAAATATTTCTCCAGTTGTGGGGATCAGTTAAAAATCAAGAGCCTCCAGGGGTGCAGACAACAAACAGATGGACTGTGGCTGTGAAGGTGGAAAACTGCAGCAGAAAAACCAACAAAGCATATGTCAGCCTTCACGATCAGGCACAGTAAACTGATCACAAAATCGGTACACAGAGCTGCACGGGGGTGTATCAGACAGGCAGCAGAAAGTGTTCAGTTAGATTAATGTCTTTTTTTATTTTTTAGCATGACTAAAATTGTGCAGGAGCAACATGCTGTGATCTTCACACTGCATATGATATGCATAATAAACATTTTGCTGATTTCATGGATGTGTATATGGCCTTGAAAATGGAAAAGATACAATTTTGGCTCATTTAGCAAATCCCATATTGTATACAGAGTATATGCAGAAGAATAACAGAGCAGGGAGGAGGTGTGTGTCAGAACATCAAAAAAAAAGAAGATTAAATTGAAATCAATCTGCTGCGGACGCTTGAGAATGAGGAAAGAAAGGCAGAGAAAGAGATTAGAAGGAGGAGGGGGGAGAAGAGGTGGAGAGTTCACTTGATTTATGTGGCCTGGGTTGGGGGATAATCGAAAGGTGAAGGGATACAGCAGAGAGCTAAAGGGAGGCAGAGAGAGCAAAGGGAGAGATAGTGTAAAAGAGGACGGGGAGAATAGGGGATGCAATTTTTTTTTCCCATTTTCAGGGCGATGTTGATCAGATATAATGAAGTCTGCTCCTGGACACTGTCTCTGCTGGTCTGTGAGTCTGTGGCTCTATAGATGTGTAGACACCAGGTTGATTAAGTACCACTACTGAGCGGTGTTCTTATCTGGGGTGAGGAAACGATGTCTCTTTAACATGTTAGGAAAAACTAGTTCAGGTAATTAATACCTCTTTTTGGCCACGAAAGACCAATGAAGACAACATTACATACAAAGCAGGCATAAACATTTCAGAGAGAGACAGAGGCAGCGGTATAAGTCCACCCATCAGTTACAGCAGAAGGCCCAACCCTTTTTAACTTCCATGTCATCACAAACTGACACTTGGTCAGGAGCCCACAGCGTTGGTTTTGAACACAAAGTGTACCCCCAAACAGTGACTTATGGGCATTTAGGGTTTCCTTGGCTGGCAACATAACACTGTTTTTAATTTTTTTTGTTAAGCTGTTGTAACCATGGAGTGAAATATGTTTTCTTTTTTCTTCTATGCACAGTAAACACCATTGCATAATTTTCCACACATAATGCTTAGTACGAAATGAATAAATATGAAAACTACAAGGTAATGACAAACAATCTCTTAAAAAACGTAATCTATTCATGTCATATGACATGATATTGTCTTACAGTCCACTTTAAAATAATTATTTTCCAATTAATTGTAATACAGTCATAATATGGTAAAATCCAATTAATTAAATTCCAACCTAGTCCAAGTTATATAGAGCCAATCATATTTTTATATATTTAAAAAAAAGCTGCCTATCTAAGGTAACAATGGTAATGGTAAACAATGTTTAGAAACATCTCCTCAATCCCAATCTCCTGATCTGAGCATGCACGAGGCTGCAGTGGAAAGAATAAAACTCCCTTTTAACAGGAAGAAACCTATAGCAGAACCAGACTCAGGAAGGGTGGCCATCCGCCTCAACCAGCTGGGGGTTGAGAGGACAGAAAAGAGGGGACAACAAGCACCATAACACCAGACTAGTGATCCCTGCAGAGAAACACAAGTTAATGACAACAATAATGTCATATTTACATGTAGAGTGACCAGAGGTGCATCACGGGAGATCCCCCAACAGACTTTCAGGGTCACCTAATGAATTATCATTTATTTACCACAAAAAGTACCAGTAAAAGAGAAGCATCGAAGATAGCTTATTAAAAAGTTTAGTTTGAAACAACTTAAAGCCTGCACATCATGTTTCAAACAGGCCAAAAATATCTCCAAGCATCATGTTAGGACTGTATGTGAATACAGTTTTACGTAATACTGTATTAGCATACAGGAGCTCTAAAGTCTTGTTTCCTTAATCAACAACTAATTATGTACTCATTTTGTGAGCCCTTTTGTTTTTCATGATGTCTGTGTGAAGAGCCACATTTCTTTAACAGCTCATGTTGCTTTGACAGATTATTTACCCAATTTATTATACATATTCCACTTACATTTTGTGACATACAGCATTGGACATCGTTCTCGTTTCAGGGTTCATTCTTCACTTATTAATCTTACAAATTTCTTCCGCTCTTCCCAACATGGTGGAGGTATGCAATGTCTAAGTTCTTGTGTGCAGAAGCTCAGAGGTACATGAACGAAGATCTGTGTCTCACGTTCCATGATGTACCCAAGCCCATAAGCCTCCATCTTAAAAAAGCCACAAACTTTATTTGTGTGAGTGACCGTAAGAATGCCTGCAGGGGCTCATAATTGAGGTCAATTGATCAGACGCCAGTGTTTTAACACATTTCTACTCCAAGATGCAGTGGAGTGTGGGTAATAGGTTCCGCCGCAGTGCTCTCCGCATTGACTGGTGGACAAAGGCCAGATAAGTGTATGTGTGTGTGTTAGAGAGAGTGCCACTTTGTCTTTCTATAAGATATTTAAGCTCTAACAGAGAAAAGAGGCTAATTTTAACAAACAAAATGCTTGTAGCCCGCTGTGTCCAGCTTTACCTGTTATGTATGTGATGCATTGATGGATGTAAGTCGGCTTTGTCAATGTCTTTTCTCTGTGTGAGTGTGTGTGTGTGAGATCATGAACAGATCTATGATTTAAAATTCATGTGCAAACATGCACAATGACCAAGGACAGTGTGCGTGTTTATGCGTGCGTGCTGAATGTGTGTTTTAGCGGTGCTCACTTCCTGTAGAGTAGGGACATAAATCCTGCTGACTGTCTGAATCAGTCAGCCATCCCCTCCAGTCCATTATAGCTGTAATCCCCCTAATGAGGTTTGTACTCATACAGGCTGGAGCAGCCCCACAGGCCACACATACACTCACATCCCATTCAATGTCTTTACTAACATGTTGATGCTGATTCTTTGATCACACCAAATGAATAGAATTCAGACACGGCAGTTCCTGACTATTTTCTCACAAACTGTTGCTCAACAATATGCAGTATTTTTTGGAACCAAGCAGATATACACTTTTGAGTTTGACCTTAAAAGTTTCTCCTTTAATAGGAAGCAAATACTGATTTGATAGTTGGATCTCAACAATAGCTTGTAGAAAAGAATTGAGCCAGTAAAATAGAGACATAAAAACAGCTACAAGGCACTGACCCCAGAGCATCTCTGGTTCCTTTAGGCTCCCATTCAAAAATCATTAGCTTTTCTCATAAAATGGTCCCACTATTTATTATGGTATGATCAACTAGAAATACTCATGAGCATATTGTTTTAGTCCACTTTGGGAATCTTTCAGAGCATTATTTTGCTCAGATATATATATGCTTTTTTTATTTCTCCATGCTTAAAGTTCTTGAAACTTAAATTAAAAGGTACAAAGTGGATCTATGTTAGTACATAATGTTGCAGATAAGTACAGATTTGAATAATCAGTTTCCTAGTTGTTTCCACTGCTGACATCCAGAAACATTTTTGGACACATATTCAAATTACTGCAACGTATAATTTAAACATTTAAACACTGATGTCTTTTTTATGTTTGCTATCATTCATAGTATGGCAATATAGTTATATTTCTTGAGTTTCAACAGATTGAATGTCTATTGTGCATTCAGTAATGCATTTTTATTTTAGCTGTCAGCGGATTCACTATTTAAAAAAGTCAGAAAATGGAAAAATGTATACACTTGCTCTCATGCTGCTACTGCACTACTTGTACCAATTAGATGACAATTCTGAGTTTTGCTTTACTTCTGTGATCTGCTATGTTCTCAGTAGTGTGTATACATGTTGCCAAATTCAAGAAAAACAGAATGTGGGTCACATCCTTCAGCGAGCCTGAGAGTATCAACCTCTAAAAGACAAGCCTCATGGGTACTACACTAATGAGGTGTTCAGGCACTCCTCACCAGCTTGTACAGTAAAAAAAAAAACTGCAGAAGAGGTTTGTAGTTAAAAATTCACCCTTAGTTGCCATCAGCACATGCTGATGATAAAGTGGCTTAAATAATAGTAAAAGTTTTGTGAAACGGAGTCCATATGATCAGTTGTTATGTTAAGCTTCAATGCAAGATAAAAAAACTGGCATACAATGTTCCATTATGACACTCGAGATTTCTGTTTATCAAAAAACAATGACTAATGAAAGATGAGTGTATCTCTGGCAAAGTTAATGCAGTAAAATAACAATCTGTGGCTTAACTTTCCAAGTCAAAGAGGATCACACGAAACAAATTCTTGAATACTGGCAAACTTTACAGGATTGTCTTAATCTTCACACTCCACTGACTGTTCAACCTGCAGCATCTTGTAACACAGAACACCCAACAATCACTTAGAGACGCCCTCACAATCATTCTGATTACTGATTGATAATCTAATTTAATAATCTTATTGTCAATCTGGAGACATTAGACAACTGGCCTGACATGGAAAATCAAACATCATAGGAGTCACCAAAAAGGCAATTACAAGAAAGCATTTCTACAACAGACAAAGAAGAACCACTTTACGTGCTGAGTGTGTGCAGTGACACAAAGGACGTCGTTGACTTAAAGGTTAATTAATATCAGTGTGTGGCAGAGAAACACTACACATTTGTCCACTGGTAATAGACTGAATTGTGAACCTTCAATTTGTTCAAGCTTGAATGAATAAAAAGAAACTGTCTGAAACTGTTTCAGGTATACAATTCAGTTATTGTGTCGGTTTCAATGTTTGTTTTTCACATTACAGGTTGCATCTGGTGACCTGGTCAAGCACCTAATTGTTTCTGACTGACATTTGTGTCCCTCTCTGCGACTCATTCTGTGTGCAGGATGGAGTTTCAGCATGGGATCGGCCTACCAGTTCCACAGTTGGCGAGTGTTTGTGGTGGTGTGTGCGCTGCCGTGTGTCTCTGCAGTCGTAGCTCTCACTTTTATGCCTGAGAGCCCCCGCTTCTTTCTGGAGGTAAAACAGAGTATATTGTTATACTGGCAGCACTTTCATTTTTCCTAAAGGAAGGACTTGGTGATTTTCTACGCGTTTCCTACTGTGAACCATTCTCATAAAGACCAAAACAATCATGGTCCAATGCTGCAAACACGTACAGTCTGTGTATCCAGGGCCTTTTTCCCTTAATTTCCCTGCATTACAGACCTCCATTGTGTGCAAAACTCTGCACTGTAACAATGGGTTTCAATAAAACAACCTCTAAAAATAATCAACCTCATCTTGTTATAATACAGATTTAATAATCATTGTTACTAAACAATGTCAAATCATCTGTTAAATACAATTTTCAAACAAGTATTGTTGTCCTTGTCCAATTTAAATCTTGATATAAGACATCAAATTCAGGAACATGTAACTTATACACAACCTTATACGAAGCTGCAATTTCAAATAAATGAAAAACTAACTAATAGAGATGCTACCGTGCTCTGAATACTTTCAAAGGTGCTAATTTATGAAAACCCAAACATGTATGAAGCAAAAGAAAAAAACCTGTCAACCATGCAGACATCCCATTCTGATGGCGGAATTGAAGAAGACACCGGGCACTGTTCCTTTTATAGGACTGGTGTACAGGAACACCTGTAACAGCTGAGCCACGGCCACCCCAATCTATTCTGGGTCTTATCTGGTGGGCTGGACACCTCTATTGCAATTTAGCTCAGTGCCTGTCCATATGCTGCCTTAATGAATGCCTCAATGCTGTCTTTCAGACCAGCCTGTAGCCACATATCACAAGACATTCATGTTATATAAACAAACATCGACAACCCCAGTTCTAGTCCTTGTTGTCTTTAATCTGGAGGATGCGATGTCTGTGATTTCCAAAAAGAATTTCCAATTTTGACTCATCTGACCACAGAACAGTTTTCCACTTTGCCTCAGTCCATTTTAAACGAGCTTTGGTCCAGAGAAGACGGCAGTGTTTCTGGATCATGTTCACATATGAGATGATCACAGACGATGATTTCTAGACGTGTTCCTGAGTCCATGCAATTATTTCTATGACAGAATCATGTCTGTTTTTAAACCAGTGCTGCCTGAGAGCCTGAAGATCACAAGAATCCAAAACTGATTTTAGATCATGTCCCTTGCACACAGAGATGTTTCCACGTTCTCTGAATCTTTTGAGGATGTTATTTATTGTAGATGACGGGATATTCAAAGTCTTGATGATACCCTGATGTTTTTCTTGATTTGAAGCAGACGTTAGACTGTCTAGTGCGGTGATTTGAATAAAGAATTCGATTAATGTTATTAGTTTAAAGTAAAGAATAACAAACAGTTCACAACGACTCCAGTGTGCAATACTGGTGCCCTGTGTTCAGTGAAGAAATCACTGTGTCATCAAGCTCTTATGTAATATTGAAAAATGAAAATATATGAAAATGAACTGGGACAGGCTCCAGCACCGCCATGGCCCTGAATTGGATTAAGCAGACATGGAAAATTGATGGATGGATATGTAAAAATCAGAATAGTCAGAGGTGTCCTGAATGTTTTACATAGTGAATGTAAACTGTTTTTTTATTATATAACCACACATATTCTACTGTGAAATCTAAAAGTAATGCACTCACTGAGAGGCAGTACAGCTCAGAATAAGTGTACTCGCTGGATGAAATGAGAGTATAAGCACAAAAAGCCAGACCAGCTGACTTGGTCTGACCACAAAAGGCATGAATTCTGGGATCATGATGTGTACAGTATACATGATGCAACGATTCAATATGTGTAAAAAGTGTTCAACTTTATCATCTGTTAGACGGGTAAACACGACGAGGCCTGGATGGTGCTCAAACAAATCCATGACACTAACATGCGTTCCCGAGGAGAGCCTGAGAGAGTGTTCACCGTGAGTAAACGCCGGCCGCTGCTCTACATCAATGCCACTGCTGCAGTGCCATCAGCAGGTGACAGATCAGTGTCTCCCCCTGCAGGTGAACAGAATTAAAATCCCCAAACAGCTGGACGAGCTGGTGGAGATGCAGAATGAGTCGGCCAACCCGGTACTCAAAGTCCTCTTCAAGATCAAGGCTGAACTCAGAGGAGTATGATGCTGTTTTACATTTTTTAGCTGCTTTCATGATAGCTTTTAAATGGTTATTTTAATCCAATAAACGGATTTTTCCTTTTCCAACAGATCTGGTTGACTTTTATGAGATGCTTCAATGATCCAGTGAAAGATAACACTATAAAACTGGCTGTAGTCTGGTTTACTTTGTCTTTTGGGTAAGAAATTATCTTTATGTCTCCTCAAGCTCTTCTTATACACTTCCATCTATTATTAGACGCTTAGATCCTGTTTGATAATGCTGTCTATTGCACTGGATGATACTTGACTCATCACTACTTGCCATCTTAATGACATCTTCTATAAAGATCCTCTTTCGCAATGTTTATCATGTTTATCAAAGTTAGATTTCATTTGCTGTTAATGTCTTTTACTTTATATTAAATCCGATTACTCTCAGCTCTAATGGTTTCCCCATTGATTGATGCTAGTTTTTCTGCTTTTTTAACTTGGCTGGAGTGGTTTCGTTTGATTTCTAATTAGATTTTGAATTCAAAATCAGTTCATTGGCGCATGTTTTTGTTTCACCACATATGTCCATGTGTATGCATTTTGGCCTTGTCCTAAACTAAAACGCAACTATTAAAATTTCAGTCTTGGGTTTCCAGTCATAGATTGTATGCACATTCTTTACCCAAGTGACCAGCGGTCTTAAAACCTTTCTGAAACATTTTGCTGAGTTTATGCACCTGCAGTGGAAGTGAAATTATTAAGTCACCGCAGGTTCTTCCATGTGCTTAAAGGTCAGAGCAGTCAAGGTGTCTTTGCACTCTTTCTCAGTGTGAAATTCCACAGAAGCTCTCCAATAAAATGGACAGTAAAAATCAATGCAAGTCTTTTTTGCCAGTACAAGCAAATTTGCTGAATGTGATGGTTCTGGTGGTCTTGATTCCACAGTGAAATTTCAAATCCTGTTTGGACCTGATGTTCAGGAAAAACCTGCAAGCAAACATTTACACGAGACATAACAAGAGCTCACCACCTTATGACTGATTCAAAGTCAGAAAAGTTTCTATCAATATGGTGTGTGATCCATCCTTCTGTTGTCTCTAGTTCACTTTAAGTTTAAAGATTTGCTGAAAACATGGAATATCATAAACAGATAAAACCAAAACTTTTCCTTTCATCAGTGGTTCAAACACTCAGAGGCAAGTAGAGGCAAATGACCAAGAGAAGTCCGAAAACAAAACAAAAAAATGGTGTGAAATAGGTAAAGATCATGCACAAGAAATGCACAAACTGTCACATATAGGTGGTGGTGAGGAATTAGGACCCAGATGCAGATACAGACCGACTAAGCCAGAAATGCATCAAACTAAAACATGAGGGGGGGGGGGGACAAAATAAAAAATCTGAGTAAATTTGAACAGATTAGACTGGCCAGAATTAAAACAAGACACTAGGAACAGCACAAGAGATGTGTGCATCTGGAAAAGAATGAACGAAACCACCAGGAGTTTAAATACAGAGGAGGGTGATTGGTGGGTAAAGACGGCTGAGGGAAATAACACAGGTGAAGAAGGTAGAGCTGATGATCTGACTGAAGAGCGACTGAGGAAACAAGTGAGGAAGTGAACAGAACCCTAACAAGAAACAGAATAGAAATACCCAACATGGAAAAACTAACACCAACAAATACCAAAACAACACTCAACAACGCTCATGACACAAACACGGGCTGAAGAGAGAATCGTCATGTGAATAAAATGCACCTGCTGTGCTTGATAAAAGCAGTAGTTTCAGCGAGGTTATTGCAGATGATCAATTAATCAAGTGCTTTAATCTGATTCACAGCACCTGGCTGCTACTTACCATCTTCATTCCTATACCAGCCATTAGGGTGCGCTTAGTATTACACACGCAGCTTTTGCATTTTGGCTTATTTTTTATCAAGTGAATAAAGGCTTGTTGTAATAGGTGAGTTATTTACCTAATTTTAGGACCTGGAAAGGAACAGATGTTGTTTTTATGTCCTGTCATGCAAACCTTAGAATTTGAGAAGGGAGTGCTTTTTGACATGACTGCAACATGGAAGGCTGATAAATTCAGAGAATATGGGTCTATGGGAAGAAAGGCCGAGGCAGGAAACTGCAAACACAAACGTAAAAGCATACAAAACACACACCAAAAATCACACCATGATTATTCATTTCATATGAATCCAATTTTAATGCCTCCAGGTTACTTACTGTTTGATACTGTAAGTAATGTCAAGGGTCCTTAATAATAATTTGTAATATTTTACAAATATATACAGACACTTATTGTGAGCCTGAGATCATACTAAAGATGCAGATTTAAGTTGTTACAGACAGTTGAAAAAATCTGTTCTAGTCGAGAAAGAGCAAAGACATACAGCAGCAAAATAAGCAGTAGAGTGCAACTGCAAATTTAAAACCACTTAAAATCCCAGCGTCGTCCCTCGTTATGGTTATGAATTTAAAGTGACCAGTGTCGCCTGCATTAGGGGAACCTTTAATATGGGCCACATGTGACACACTTTACGACAAAAACTGTTACTGTCTTCAGGTTCTACGGGCTATCAGTGTGGTTCCCAGATGTAATCAAGCACCTTCAGGCCGACGAGTACGCCTCCAGAGTCAAGATTCACAACAACGAGCGCATTGAATACTTCACCTTCAACTTCACCCTGGAGAATCAGATCCACAGAAATGGAGTCTTTCATAATGACAGGTAAAACAGGCTTGTGTGTAAATATTTGCCTGAGCTCTCAGTTTTTCCCAGACAGAAAGGGGGTTAAAACCAGCCGCAGTGTAACACACTGTGATTCAAACTGTTGAGCCTCCCTTGGCACAGTGCTGTAGTGAAAGCTGCTTGTCCCATAGTGGGATAACAGTATCGTTTGTCATTCCCACAAACAAGCACTGCAGGTAATATTAATCCTGCCTCCTTTATCTCCTCCGCCACCAGGAAATTAAAAGGCTTATCTCTCTTATTCCTTCTCTTTGTCAAACAAACAAACACACACACACATCGGTTCCTCTTCCTGCTGCTTTGAGTCTCGCCTACACAAAGGCAAGAGAGAAGACACTTTATTATACTGCTTTATTTTTGCACTCTCACTGGAGACCATTTACAGATAGAATAAATCAAAACCAATACAATGACACTGTGGAGAGTAACAGATTTTTATAGATTTATATTTGAAGTCCTGTGACGTCAGACATGCTGTGGTGAAAAATATCTTCCACTTAACTAAACTAAGGACACTAGTTAAACAAGATGGCTAACACTGACTAGTCATTTTTATTTATAAAGCTTGTTAAAGCTGCCATAGATAACAAAATTGCTGCACACAGCATTGAGGAACAACAATGGCAGAACAAACGGTAAAAAGGAAATTAATAAGACAGCAATGTTTGAAAGTGTGCAAAAGGGACAAAATAGATGAGGAAAAAAGTGTATGAAAGATATTTATAACAAAAATATTCAAGATTAAAGATGTTGCATGGAACTGAAATATCGGGAGGATCCGTATGTCTTTAGATATATTGTTGATGGGACACATTTTATTGACAGTGGAAGGCTGTTCTAAAGCTTTGAAGAGGACATGACAAAGGCACAACCTTTCTCTCTGGTTTATGTTGAACAATGATCAGTTTTAAGCAATTCTTCTGAGGATCTAAGAGGTCTGGAGGAAGAATAAGCGCAGAGAAGTTCAGAGGTGTGCATTAAAAAAAGAATCTAATCAATTCTGTATTTTATAGCAAACCTGTTGCAAGTGCTGTGGTAACATCGTCCCTTTATCTGGTTGCCATTGGAAGCTACAGATGAGATGATACCCAGATACAAAGTTGCAAAAGTTAAACTTTGGTTGGGATTTCTCGGCCTTGAGGCAGCACTGCAGGAGCACTTCTGAAAATCATTGTTCGTAAACACAGCTAACCAGCTGACGTCTTTTTCAGGGAGTGCCTTGCTTATTTCAGCAAGCTAGATCCGCAACCAACCGGGGTCTCCGTCCTTAGACTTTACACAGTGAGATTTTTCTCAGATTTCTTTTCACTGTATTTCACGAAAGGCATGTAAAATTTTTCAGAGAAATATTCTTATGAACTGATATATGATTCTCCGACGGAGTTTAGCGCAAAGTGGTAAGCCAAGACCTATCCCTGCTGGGAAAGATAAAGTTTTTGGTGGACGATCCCTTTATACCCAACTCTGACACCCTCAACTGTCACCGGTTAATTTGCTGACTGTAGAATCTTCCAGAACACTGTTTCTGGAAGACTCCATCAACCTTTCTGTCTTTGCTTTGAGTGTTGGTGGCATTAAAATGTTAAATATTAGTTCATATTTACTAAATCTAATTAAGTTAGTATGTGAAAAACTTAGAGTTATTTTTTCTTCAATCAAATTTATTATTTATTTTTTTAAGATAGGGTTTTTAACTTGTAAGGGCAGCTTACAGTTAGAGAATGTCCAAATATATACAGCAATAATTTATTTTGAACTCACTGAGTCTGTGCATTCAGTGAAAATAGTGACTTTGCATTTCAGTGATACAGTTAACAAGGCACACACTGTAATCTTTGCAAAGGAAAGTAATTCTGCATCAGCACCTTTGCAGTCAAGAATATGTTACAAATATCTGTTACAAATCCTTCTTCTTTTTATCTTTCTCTCTATAATCACCCCCCCTCCCCATCCATCCCCGTCTCCTCCCAGGTTTATCAGCATGAGGTTCAAGTCGGTCACATTCATCGACTCATATTTCGTCAGTTGCTATTTTGAAGATGTCTCCTCAGTTGGATCATTCTTCAAAAACTGTACCATTGTGGACTCTTTCTTTTACAATACGGGTGAGTCTGCACCTGTGAAATGCGCTCGCACTCAGGGAATTCTTCTTTACACAGAGTTCCCTGTACTTAACTGAAAATCCCATTTTATCGCTGTGCCTTCACATACGTCCCAGTCAGTGTTTCTATCTCTTTCTGACAGTCATAAAGTCAAAGTGTTTGGCCTATAGAAAAAAGAATGGATTTGAGCATTTATGGCTTAGCTTCATGCTGCTAAATTACTGCTTAACCTCTCTTCACCCAGCACAGATTGCCTTTCTAAGCTCCCAATGAAGTATTTAACAAGAGAGTAAGCAGAGCAAATGATGAATTAGCTGACAGTGATGTAGACATAAATCATATCACTGTCACATCACATATCTACTTTTACTTGCAGAATAATTTATTGAGCAATCTCTTTTGATAACTAGCATGGAACAAATTATCTGCATTATTCAAATCTCAAATTCTACCATTAATGAATCCTAGCTGTATTACAAAGGTTCAATCCAGTCATTTCAGGGGTGACAAAAACACTGAAAGGAAAGGAAAAGCAAGAAAAGCATGAAATGATCTGAGCGAAGTGGAGCTGAATCAGACCTTGTGGGAGCACAAGGTGGAAAAACATTTTTCCTTCAGCACTCAGGAAAGCGCTGAACATGGAAATAGTGAGGGCATGTCAGGTTTACTGGTAATGCCCCATGGGAAATGAAGTCCCTTTGCTCCCAGTAATGTGTCTCCAGAGTGGAGGGTAAAAAAGAAATGAGGAGAGACAGAATGAGAAGGAAGGGAGTGTTTGGTGAGAGAGTGTAGGGCCCACAGACATTTAAACTATTATAATAATACATGTTCTCTTTTACTATCCTATATTCTACCTTGCTTTCAAAATAATGCAGTGACGTGAAGTACACCGTCTTTCAATCCTAAGGTTTTACATGTCTGGACATCAAGTAATCAACTGTGGAAGTTTCATGTTTATCTGTTTGTTAACTGTCCTCTTTTCTCACATATTTACAGATATTGATGACACTAAGTTAACAAATTCAAAGGTGGTTAACAGCTCCTTCCATCACAACAAGACGGGCTGTCAGATGACGTTTGATGACGATTACAGTGCCTACTGGGTCTATTTTGTCAATTTCCTGGGAACATTGGCTGTGCTGCCGGGAAACATTGTCTCTGCTCTGCTCATGGATAAGATAGGCCGTCTCAGCATGTTAGGTATGGTGTAATATTCTCTCCGGTGGCTGAGGACCTGCTCTGACTTTTTGTGTGGTATATAAATAGCAACGTGTTTTTTTTGGAAAATGTCTCTGTGTCTTGTCATGCTGGCCTTTCCATCTGCTGTGACCTCTAGTGACGTATATGATGTTATTTTGTGGCTGAGACGTAACAGATGTTCCATTCGGTGTCCTGCAGGAGGCTCCATGGTGCTATCGGGCATCAGCTGCTTCTTCCTTTGGTTTGGCACCAGCGAGTCGATGATGATATTCATGCTCTGTCTCTACAATGGCCTCAGTATCTCTGCGTGGAACTCCCTGGATGTGGTCACAACTGAGCTGTACCCAACGGACAGGAGGTGAGCAATGGCAGAATACAGTTATAGAATGACATTTTCTAGAGTTTTGCAAAAAGCAAATATTTCTGCACAGAAGATAACAAGAGCATTTGAATTGTATCTTTCAATCAACCAACAACATTTTCAGGGTTACCGTTTTAAAAAATGTTGTAACATTTCCAGAAAATGAGTGAAAGCTATTTTTGATGTTGAAACATGAAACATTTAATATTTCCTCCTTTAAAAACATATCCAGATCTATGGCTTTTACGTCATGTATTTCTATTAAATTTCCCTTTAAAGTAGTGAAATATGTAACTTAGAAATTCAGCTCTTTCACATCCGTTGTTTGTGCAACTCTGATCACATCTTTTTACAGTGAATTAAATGACTTTGAAGTTTATTCCCTAAACGGCTTTTGTCCAAACAGTGTCCCTATAACTGTGTTGTAAAAAGCCAGACGAGGTTTTTGCTACATACTAGAAACCCCTTCTGTGGCTATAATGATACATATAATATATGTAATAAAGCTAAATTCTATGATAACATGTTGCCAGTCTCTCATCAAAGATTATTTCTGTGATGGAATCAGAGTGACCGTAGGAACATGACTAGCCAACATTTTTTTTCCCAGCCTCCAGTGTGGCTTCGGGGAGAAACGCTTGCTTTGTGCGGTAACTTCATTGTACACAAAACTGATCAAAAGGTTTGACTGGGTGAACAAATGGGGACTGAATAATACGTGCCTGCGATGTAGTAAAATTTTCTTTCTGAATTTCTTATTGTTTCCTGTCTGTGGCCACTTCTGGGCTCCATTATCCAAAAATAACTGATATATACTTAGCGAACATTGTCCTTTTGTTTTTTTTTTTTGTCTCCAGGGGCACAGGATTTGGTTTCTGTAATGCCATGTGTAAACTGGCTGCAGTGCTGGGCAACCTGATCTTTGGCTCACTGGTTGGCATCACCAAGGCTATTCCCATCCTGCTGGCATCTTCTGTGTTGGTTGGCGGCGGGCTGGTGGGGCTCCGACTGCCAGACACACGAGCCAATGTCCTCATGTAAACTTCAGCACAGAACAATGTGTTGTTTACCAGGTTTTTACTCAGTGTACCGAATAATGACTCATTTACGGAATCTGTTTTATTTTCACTATCCCTGATATATACAACAGTTATTGCCATCGTCATTATTGTATGAATTATTTATTCATTAAAAAAGATGCTGAATATCACATTACAAGTAATTGTTATTCTCATACATCTGAGTAAAATACCTGGTAAATTTGAATAGTAAAATGCAGTTTTATACAAGTAGAGCTGTAGATATACAGAGGAGGTTCATCTGGATTATCAAAGATTACAGATGCACCAGTTGTCAGGTTATTACCAAATCTAATGGTGTTATTGCAGGAATTCATTCAGGTAAAGGATTATTTGAAAAAGATCAGTGATGATAAAACTCTGTACATCAACAGCTCAACTTTCATGGGCTGTTTCACACATGCAAAAACACACAAGCATGTGCCAAAACAGCAAAAGGCTTAGACTTCCAACAACCTTCCACTCAGTGCTGCTCAGATTTAAAAAAAAAGAGTAATATTTTTGGAAATATGCCTTTTGTCCACTTGCAGATGTTTAGCTTAGCTTCTGATATACAACAATCTAAACCTTTAAAAAAACATCAACAAATAGCTTCTTTCTATGTGAACATATAGCAGCGTACCAATGTCCCTGTCAGAGAGCGCAGTCTCTCCTTTTACCTGCCTCATATTTCCTGCTAATTAGCAATTTGTTTTTGGACTGTAAGTCTCTTTCTGAGCAAGCAAATTTCTCGCTTTTCCTCCACTGAATAACACACCTTTGGTCAATAAGACTCACACGGGGAGAAGGATTTGATCTGAGTCCATACAGTTCAGGTTTTATCAAATTAGAGAGATCTATGGTATACATGAGATATATATATACATATATACATATATGTATATATATGAGATACTTTATTGGTGTCACTTTCAATTTTGGCTTAGTTTGTTTTTGTGAGAGTATGCTGCTCTACCTCTTACCCAGTGTGTTTTATTAGAAAACCCATTTAACAGGTAAATACTGGAAGGATGGCACTACTCTAAAATTCCTCTACCAACATCTCTAAAGCTCACTGACAAACATGTTGTAATATGTCTTTTGGCTCTGCTTCAAACAATAGTATAATATGTTTCATTTTTTAAGGCAGTTTGTGCTTTATGCCCAGTAGTAGTTCTTATTACGACACAATGAACTGCAGCACATCCAGCAGATGCTACTGTAAAACCCAGCCGTCTTTTCTCTCCATTAACTAAAAAAGTACTTTAGCACAGTTCTGAGATGCTTCTGTTTGAGCCTTTTCCTTTAGTGCTTCAGCCCAACTAAAACTCAGAGTGGATTATTGTTCTTTTTACTTCACAGCAGTTTTTTTTTAACAGCTTTAGGTGTTTGTTACTTTACAAATTTTCTTATGAAGACATAAAATGATTAGTAAGCTATTCATTGATACACTGACAAAACTATTCAGCCCAGTCTCACAGAATAAAATGTGAAATACTTATCCAGCACATCTTTTGAAGTACTATATTTAGATAGGATGTGAGGTTTATGCCTCCAGTACATTTTGTTTGTTTAGCTTGAAAGCAAGTGATCCAGGAAAATGATGACTTCCTGATATTTTGATTTGATATATTATTATAGAGTCTGTTTTTATAGCAAATTGTAATGTTTTTCTAAATGTATACATCTCATTTTTAATGCCTAAGCTTAACTAAATAGTTTGTAATGTGTAAAAAAAGCAACAAAATAGTGAGCAAAAGCACATATTACAAGTTATTACATATAAGTTATTTGAAGGCACTCATGTTCAGGATGGGATGCACACCCAGTTCTCACATTAGGCAGTGTGGAATGCCATCTGCCACCTGCTCCAAACCTCTAAATGTGGACTTTTTTGTCTACTAAATGCAATAACTTTCAAGACATGACTATTTCACTAAATTATGTGAAAGTGTGTAACTCTATAGAGTTATTTTCATGTTCAGTAGCACGAAAAAACAACAAGAATTGTGTCTGTGGACATGAATCAGGGTCAAAAAATATATATATCTTTAGATATAAAGATACATGATCTTAAATATCCTAAATTTATGACTTTTTCCATGTTTTACCAGGAGACTGGGTTGAGCTAATTTGCTCATTGTTTTAAGCACTTGCATTGGTTTTTCCTCACCATTATGAGAACTTTTTACAAACCAAGGAAGAAAACAATCAGTGAGGAAAATGCTAAGCAGACAAGTTATTTTGAAAATGTACAAAGCAGTTCGGGCATAAGAGTTACTTGAGTAAAAGCCAACTCATAGCCCACTTCAATTCCGTTCAATAGCACATTAATTGTCCCTAAAGTAACATTATATTGTTTCAGTGTAGAGTATAGTTAGAGATGGAAAACGTTTTTTTTTTCTTTTCAAATTGAAATAGGATAAAAATCAGTGGACAATCTTTTGGAAGGATTAAGTGTAGCAGAGGAGACGCGTGGTTAAAATCTTAAGAGATCACCACAAATGGATAGGGTTGGGTTATTTTTTATTTTTTTATTTTTATTAGCTTGGCAACAACTTAGCTGACGATGTCCCACACGATGTAATGTAGGCAGCCTCTTGCCTGTCAACATGGACATAAACTCATAGTCAACAGTTCGACATCTGGGTTGCAGAGATGCTCCTTCTCAGTAAGATGTCCCTGACTACACCATCTGCTGTTAACACGCACTGCAGCCCCCCTTCCTTTACTCCCTTACTATTACCCTCTGTCTGCAGTCTCTGTCTGAGAGCTGGGTACAGAGGTGTTAGACTTGTTCATTAAGCCATGTCTTTCCGTGAAACAAATAATCTTGCCTTACCAATATTCCTTCAAATAAGTAACATTTTTCTCAGCAGGCATTTCATTGTATTGGAGTACTTTTTACAGTGCTGTGTTAGTTCTTAACTAAATGATTGAATACTTAACCTACCTCTGTACCTGGATTTATGCAAGGATCAAACAAAAATGATTGTAAATCATTGAGCTTTGGAGGGTTTGGTAGATTAAGAGGCTGACATCCTCATTTTGATTCCAGTCTTTATGCCACACTAAGATAGCCAGTTGATAGTTTAAGAGATTTATTATTTTATATTATTTATTGCTCTACCAGAGTGCTTTTCTGTTTCATGGTCAGAATCAGAAGGTTTTTCTTTGAACAGTTTTTCACTAAAGGTTGATGATCTTTAAGCCTTTTGCTGCAATTTGCAAGAATGACAAGGCCATAAAAAATATCAATAACAAAACGGTAGTTTAGTCAAAACTGGCAACTTCAGCAGCTACATTTCTAAAGTGAAAAGAAGTTTACATTTTCTGCTTTTTACAGTCAAAACTTCTGGAATTTGAATCCTTTTGTCTGAATGCTTCCTCTCTCGTGTCTGTGTTTGTCTTGTGGCACTGAGCTCATCATGAAGGGCTTTGCGCTCTGTTGCAATCTGATCTGTGAAGAAGAACTTATACCACAGGAAACCTCTGTTGGTATCTCATTATACTCCTCTCTTTTCAGTATTGTTTGTCTCATTGTCTCGGTTTCCTCATAGTGTATCTTGTGTCCTCTGTTTATCTCCTCCTGCCTTGCTGCTGCTCCCTGCAAAATTCAAAGGCCTTTCTCAAATGTCGTGCCTCTTTCTCCACCGAGCTCATCTCTTCTTCCAAACCTTTGCTGGAAGCTTTGCTGCTCCGTCCTGCTTTTTTCCCCTTTTTGGTCTCTTCTGGCTGTGTGTATATATTTGTGTGCGTTTGTGCGAGTGTATCTAGACACCAAATTTGCCAAGTTTTTTTGCTATACCAAGGAACTCAAATGTAGGAAGAAATCATGTGAGAAACTGAAATTAAAAGCCATGCGTAAAGGGTCATTTCACCCAAATTCCAAAAACAATGGAGTTTAGTTTGACACTGCACTTTATGCAAGCACATCAATCACCTACATCTATCAATTGTCTCCATGATCTGCATTTACTTAACTTGACGTTAATTAGTTTAGATACAGGTGGGAATATGTGTCAGCATCCTGGTGAGTAGCCTGTCACATTTTGTGTGAACGAATAAACAGGTTCATTTAATTGCCCCTGTAAATGATATAACTACAGGATTACAACCAGCACCGCCAACTTCAGGCATTTGCCAAAAGAGTATCATCACTAAACAAAAACTGTATTCCACCATTCCACAACAGGCAGTCAGGCAAAGACTACGAGCAGTCCTTTGGGTCTGAACAGCTTTGTTTTTTTCTTCTTCATATTTAAGTTAAAAGATAAATTTCAGTGTGTGAGTACAACACTTAGACTGACAACCAGATGATTCTAAAGCAATATATCCAATGAGCAATTTGACATCTGACTAAAATTACAAAAGTGAAACCACTGGGGACGCCAAATGAGAAGTCAGAGACTATCCAAACTAATAGGGTTTCTCCTCTGGGGAACCTGAAAGTTGGCTGAAAGCAGTGACTTTGAATAGTTCTTAAATGAATGATTTCTCCAGTGATTTCCAGGTTCACTCCAGGTCATTGATTATATCTGACAAAAAAAAAACTCAAACTATAAACATTGATAAAGGCTCCTTGAGCTAAAAAAAAGGATTTTTTGTGATTTGGGTGAATTGAAACTGCTGCTCCTTGAAACATTATAAAGAAAATTGTTGCTGCTACAATATCTGAGATTTCATGTAAATCACATTAAGAAATGGTAACGTAGAAACAAATAAAAGTTCTTATCTGCATTTTTTCTATTACACAAAAAAGACGCAAAAGTTCTCTACTGTTTTAAATCATTACTTTCCAATCAGCTTTAGAGATACTTTTTTTATATACTTGATGTTGTTTTACTCATATATTTAGTTTTTTTTTTTTTCTTTTGTGGCTCATGACTCACACGCGCAGCTGTTCATTTTTGAAGATATTTTCTAAGACTGGAAGATATGAATCCTCTATCTTGTGTTTGATCTTTATCTCTGTCTGTCTTCTGTATTGTTCCCGTCACCACTTGTGCTGAACAAACATACTGTACATCAGAAACAAAACCCTGCATGTTTGTTACTGAAGTCCCCCTGTTGTGTGTGCTTTTTCCATTCTCGGTGTCTTTGCTGTTCCTCTGTGGGGGTTAACAGACATGTTTTCCCGAGTTAAAGGCGAATGTGTCATTCTTGTGTGGTCAGATTTGTTGTGGACAGGTGTTCATTATACAGAAATAAATTCTTGTGAAAGGACATGCTTGTGGTGAGATGACTGTATGTACCAAAAGCTGTTATTCAGCAGGGGTGATCAAATCTGCTTTTAGGAGTGTTTCCACTTAGATTGATTATTACTCCAAAGTCACTGCAGTGAGAATAAAATCACCAACATTGTGGCTTTCAGATCTGAAAACCTCTGCTGTCAAACAATATGTGGAAGTGTGTGTAAAAACAATTACCTGTCCTTGATATGATTTATTTTGATAAGAAAAGGTTTAACTGAATGCAGTGTAAAGGTGGATTCCTCATGTTGAATAAAGAGTTTCATTTGAACAGCTGCGGGGCTTTGTTCAAATTATTCAAACATGGCAGTACTTCGTTTAACCAGCAGATGGCGCCATTTATACAAATTTGACCGACATATTTCTGTGTTCTCTGTTTTATGACTATCGAGAAAGTTATGTTTATAAATTCTGAATACCTTCATTAACACTTACTGAATAATTATCAGCCTGCTTTCCAAGAAACATTAACTATACTGAGTCTGTTTGGCTTTGCCGGTAGATTCAGAGGTGGCACTGTAACTTTCACAAAGCTACGATAAATTAGTCATTTGTATGATAAATGAGTGAGTTCTATATAATTTATACATGCTAAAACACTATGACTATAACAATGAGGGCAGCAGTTATGTCAGCAGAAATGTCTAGTTGAGTTGACAGCAATATCTGTCTCTGAATGTTTTGCCAAAGCAGAATGCAATGTAATGCTGTGCTGTGCTGTAATGTTGCTGTTACAGGCTCGTCCACTTGGAGGTGCCAGTGTACTCGACCGGTGAGGGATGTCAAAATCATAGCCCTCAGTTTACCCTAAACGTATTACTCCTGGAAATAGGAAAGGATTTAGTTGGGTAATTCTAGCAGGTGTACCCACATGCAGAAGTCCCATCTTGCAATACTTTGTGGTTCAGTGTAATATTGATCGAGATTAGTTTGAACTATGAATTGTGCTTGTTCCACAAAATACATGAAATAAGCTTGATTTCTTAAAATCATATTATGTAGTTGAGGGAATTATAGTAATGGAATTACAGCTATAAGCTTGTCTTCCTGTGATAACATTGACGGAAATTGAAGATGTCATACTCATTCACATGTGAGGCAAGTGTTGATAGAAGAACAGAAATATTGTTCTTCTGTTGTTTCCCAGGTAATATCAGGCTGTGCAAATTATAGTATATTTGGTGCCTTGACCTAAGCCAAAATGTAACCAAAGAAGCAAAAGTAAGAAAAACATTATTTTTACTCATAATGTTTATCAATAGAGCAGCTTTATCAAGGTCTTCCTTTCATAAGGCCTGCCTGTGCATACTAATAAGCTGACGGCCCAAAACAGGTCAAGTGTTGCTTGTTCTTTGTTTCGTTTCAAACGAGACAGACATTATGCAAGTATTTGAAGCCCAGACCAAAGTTGAATCTGTAACAGTTACCTTAGCTCACAGCCCAAAGCAGCAGTTTTACAATAACTGCATCAAAATTGTTGAAGCTTTAAGCCAAATTTGTAAAATTGCACATATTCAAACTTCAAAATGTTATATGTTATATTCCTGTTTCCTTTGAAAAATATTTCCAGCTTATAAGATGGAGAAAGATAGAGGGGAAAGTGGAATTGTACCACACAGAACACAGAGTAAGAGCCCCATCAGAACTGAGGTTGTGCGATTTTTTCTCGTCACTTTGCTGTTAGTTGCAGTTAAGAGGCCACATATGAACAGACCGATATAAAATAGAGCATGGAGATGAGTTGGAGTTAATGAAAAGCACAATCGTGGAATTTCCTGGCAAACCTATACCATTCTCATTGCTACCACCTACTCACACAAATAAATCATATTCAGCAACTAAGATGCAGAATGACAAAAAAAGAAAAAAAAAGAAAAGCAAAATTAGCCAAAACAAGAGAATCGGGGTCATTTTTCTTCACTGGAACAAGCTTTTGTGCAATTAAGGGTTTAAATCTGATGAAGAATTTGTAATGTTGCATCTGGGCTGAAAATAAATGTTATTATTGTTAGCATTGTGGAGGAAGTTAATGGTGTTGAACTCTCACCTAATTCCATGATGTCAGCAAGGTGTACTATTTATTTATGGTGCTGAGCTTCCTCTGTCTGGCATGTGTGGCTTTAAGCCATAACCCAAATAAAAAAAGTTTCACAATGATAATATCTTTGTTACCAAGTTTGTACGAAAAACAGAACTAACTGTGATGTTGGAAGATATTTTCATGACCAGCCCATATCTGCTCATCTCGTCTGATGCTCCCCACCATCTGGTTTAGACCAGATGAAGCCTTTCAGATGAGAGATGAAGTGTCTTTAAAGTTCAAGAGGAAGTCCAGTTGCCCTTATTCAAGCTCTTATGACTACTATGACCTGGATGAATCTTCATCAACAGCTGAATGTGAAACAAAGGAAGAGAGTAATTGTGAGGAAGATGGTCGTTAATTATCTCCTTTAAGATTTCAAATGAATCTCATGATTCAAAAAATGGGTTGAGTATCTTAACTGCTGTACATTGTGACATTTTGTGTGGGAGAGAGTGTTAATGTAGCAATATGAAAAAAGATCTGAGCGAGATTTTAAACTACATATATATGAAACACAACATTTGGGTGTCATCAGCTGACAGTACAGCATGATATGTGATTACAGGAATGCACAAAGTGTCGGTTTTCTGGAGTCAATCCGCTTCACATTATTTCTTGTGAAATTCCAGACTTAGTCAAACAAAGTCTATTTAGTTATTTTAGTACTTTTATTTGTTGTCAAATATAAAAACAGAATATGAATTCTCAAAACAAAGCTATGAAGTTAAAATCATGCAAATTGTTTAAGAAAATTTTAATATAATAACTAATATGTAACTAATATATAACACACAAAAATAGGAATGCTGCATTAAAAACAACTTCACCTAACAAACCTCAGATCCACTGCTGGTTTGAAATTAAAGTTTCTTTCTTTTTGGATTCCAGCCAAGAGAACAGCTCCCTCCTCAACACTCACAAATTTAAAACACAGAGTCAGTTCTTGTTAGCATACATGTCTCTCAGAGAGAAATGCTCAGGGTCTTGCCTTTGAAAGTCATGACGTAGAGCTTGGAGCCCGCAGACTTGGACATGAGGATAAAGAGGAAGGGGTCCAGACAGGCATGGAGACAGCACAAACACACTGCCAAGTTAAAATAGATATACAAGCTTTCTGTTCCATTCACAAACAGTTGCAGATAATGGAGGAAGTGAAGGACTCCAGCAGGGAGGAAACACACCACGAAGATGCCAAACACCAGTGAACTGGCCTTGATGTACATCGCCCAGTCGTAGTGCGATCGCCTGAGCTCTCTGATGATTCGGGCAAAGCACACAACTGTAACCGCCAGTGGCATCAAAAGGCTAAGGACTGTCAGTCCCAGGTTGTAGTAGAGCAGGAAGATGTGAGAGCTGTAATCCAGAGGCAACACGTCATGGCAGGTTGTGCGGTTCAGCTCAGGGAGCCAGTAGCTCTGCTCAACCAGGAGCTCAGGGACGATGGCAGCTCCAAACACCCCCCACACGGCCACGCTGACCCAGGCAGTGAATGTCCTCTTGGGGAGGCTTTTGTACGTGAACGGGTACACCACGGCCATATAACGCTTAACACTGATGCAGGCCAGCGTCAGGGCCGAGCAATAGAGGTTGCCATAGAAACAGGCAGTGACCACCCGACAGGCAGGTTCTCCAAGAACCCAGTGGTTTCCATGGAGATGGTAGTGAACCTTGAAGAAGAGGGAGATGAGGAGGAGGAGGTCAGAGACAGCCAGGCTGCAGTAGAGGATGGCAGAGGACACCTTCCTAACTTTAGTTACGAGCAAGCACAGGATGGCGATGTTGGCAGGGATGCCGACAGTAACCACCAACATGTAAAAAAAAGGGATGACCCGGGTGCTGAGGGGGCCTCGGAGATACTCTATGGTGATGTTGCTTAGTGACTGCAGAGCTGAATGGTAATGAGTTGAAATGGGAGCTTGGGTGCCATTTAGGATGCAGTTTGTCTGACCGACTGGGTCCCCTTTAAATGTTCTGGGCTGAGGAACAGCCTTGGAGGAATTCATTTGAGCTTTTATCGTTCTTTTCCCTGAGAGAAAAACAAGAAAATGCAAATTGATTTTATTCAGTCATTCGAAAAATGTTAAAGGAATAAATCTTACATGTCTTGATTCGCAATCATTGAAAAATATTCTTTCTCTAGAAATGATTTTGTTAGATGAATAACGGAAGCAAAACTATTTCCCAAAGTCTGAGTTAATTCCTTCAGATGCCTTTAGATTTTTTTTTTTTCCAAATACACCGAAGTTGATAACTTAAGAAACACAGTGTAGAAAATCTTCACATTTAAGGACCTGAAATGAGGCAATGTGAACCATATTCACTCAAAAAATGACTTAACAATCATGAGTGACACTAGTTCAATAACTGGTATTAAATAGCATCTATGTAAATCTCTGACAGTAGTAGCTTGCTTTTTTTTTTTAATTTGTTTTACAAACCATCTCAAGAGAGATTCATTTGTTTTGTTCAGAGAGCTGCCAGCACGACTCTTCAGCTTTATACTTGACAAAATGACTTTAAAGAGTTTAAAGTACTATAAAACCACAAACCAAAAGATGTGGAGCTGAATCTTACCTTTTTTCTGAAGTGTGCCGCTTATAAAGAAGACAAAAAGCAGAGCACAGATAAAAAGTTTCCTCATTTTCTTTCTCTCGGGGTTGAACAAGCCTCTGCTCTCAGGCGACTGGCTCTCTCCGGGGCTGTTTTCATTGCTGTTTAGTTTCACCTCTGTGTTTGGTGTCACATCCGTGGGTGTACACAAGTCGTGAACACAGCCTCAAATGTACAGAGTCGGAGGGAAAAAGAGGGGCATCGTGATATGACTCGACAGATGTCTTTGGCCTGTGGTTTCTGTTTTAACTCACCATATCACTCTGATTCAGTGGTGAACACCTTTTCATGTTTATATATATATATTTTTTGCTTTATATTTGTTGTTTATATACTTCAAAATTTTCTACCCATATTTTTCCCCCATTATTTTACAACATCTATTCTTTATCCACCTATAATGAACTACTTGACATTCGTCTCTTTAACCCACAGGATGTCAGATATAACATCAAACAGAAATGTACAAATTTGCTTTTGTACAGTTTTCTGCCTTAAGTATAATCTGAAACTACAATCCCCCATCGGCGGAACATCGGCGGACCCAAAAAGGAAATGCCTGCCTGAAGATGATAAGCTCATCTGAACACGAGCAGTTTAATTTTAGTCGTCGTTTCCTCTGTTATGGTCTTCTGTAAAGTTATAATATTCACAAAGAACTCTATCTGCTTACATTAACCCTTGAACACTATTGTACACTTTTGTATGACCATCAATAACATAGGATGTATTTCACCAGTTATAATGTACCCCTCCCTAAAAAAAAATCTATCATCAAAGTATATCAAAGCACAACATGATGAGTTGAAGTGTTCTTCTTTTATTTCCGGCTACAATGCCTCATAAAACCAAAAAAAAAGTACCATAGGAGGACCCGATAAAAAGAAATTAGTGAAATTAGTGAAAATTTAGGGAATCGTTAATGGGACGCATTAATGGGATTATTGAAAAATAATAATAATAATAATAATGCAGCTGGGAACTTGTCATATAAGCACAATCACATCGCATTAGTGTTCTAGGGTTAAGGACACGAGGAGTTCAAAGTACTCCCTGCCTCTACCAAAGGACAGTTTATTATCTTAATGCTAGCATCCAGCTGATCGCAGATGTGACCCAAGCCTTTTTTTAAAGGTATTTATCAAGCCTGTTTATTTTTGTGTTCGGTTTTGACCTCTTTCTCAGTACAAGGTGACTATTTCAAATAAAAGATACCCACTTCCAGTATGTCACAGCAAACCATTAACAGCACAGATGTCTCATACTGAGAGGAAAGAAATGCATCCGCTGCAGAGATCTGTAGCGTCATCAAAAACACAACAGACACCCACTGTTTCCACATTTGGTGAGAGCCACAATAAGGTCAGAGAGGTTTTGTTTTCTCTTGCAGAGTAATCGTGCACTGACGTCATGTTCATCACCTGCATTTGTTTGACAAATAACAAACTAACAAATTGCTTTCTTGAGAGAATGAAAACTTATAAAATATCACAAGTAAAATTTCTTTCGTTAGCAATGAAGCACAAAGAAATCAGACATTTATTTTAGGCATATGAGAGCACTGCATCTCCCTCCTACTTTCAAAGGACAGCTCGGCATCAGCAGCAACCCTCTGCTTCCTGCATCCTGTCATGCCTCAGTTGAAGTTTGTGTTTCTTATTTCCCATTGTTCAAGTTAGTTTGTTTTTACTTGCTCAGAAAAAGAGGATTATTTATGATGCAGCAGCAGAAGTCATTTATAATATCAATTTAACTTATTATAGAACACTTTTGACTTACAAAACTTTATTGTCCCTTCCTACCAAGTATCCTTTGAAAGATAATTAAAAAAGAAGAATCATGTCATCCACTGCATGCCATAGCATCTATGTTGATGATTAAAGGCTAAAAAACTAAAGGCTAAGGTTTTTTTTTATTATCATTCTTATCTTAAAAGTATTTCAATTCAGGGAAGCTGACTATACTTGTTGGAGAGCACGGCCACATCTTCCCACAGCAACATAAAAAGAGTTTTTGAGTCTGTTTGCTGAGCAGCTCAGGGACAGCAGCCTGCTGCTGAACATGCTCCTCTGTCTCATCAGAGTTTGGTGGAGTGGGTGTTGTGTGCTGTACAGGATGGACAGAGTCCTCTCCAGGGTCCGTCTCTCCAGAGAGTCCAGCTCCCTGCCCACCACAGATCCAGCCCTCCTCACCAGTCTTCTCAGGAAGTAAAGACGACTCTGTCCTTCACGGTGGAGGCTGTCTGTGTTAACAGTCCAGTCCAATTTGTCATCCAGCTGCAGTCCCAGGTACTTATAGGTCCTGACGACCTCCACTTCAGAGCCCTCGATGGATATGGACCCATACAGGAATGGGCCACATTCCAATTTATTGTAACAAACATATTTTTTCTTTATGATATCCTCATCCTTATTTTGTCTTCCATACTTGTTATCCAAGGCTTCCATTTATATAATACTAAATGCTACACTCATGAGACAGGCATGTGAAACGAAATTGTGCAAGTGTCCTTCCTGTCCCTCAAGACACATTTTTCATGGTAATTACTCGTAATTGTTGTTGTTATCACAGATGGCTCAGATAGGTGGGCAGTTTAGATGGTTTCCTGTGCTTTGCTTATTCAAACATGTTGGCCGGTTTTTACACAAGCAACCCTGTCATGAATCTGGGAAAGTTTTCATTTCCAAAGCTTTCCTTCGCTTTCTCTGACATCGCAATAATTTAGAAATCATGCATGTTTTCACTCATATCTCTGCAGGATGAAATTTCAGGTGTATAGAAGAAGGTTCATTGTGCAAAGAAGGTTCATTACAAATTGAACTAAATGTCTTTGACTATTGTGTGATGTGTCACTCTGAAGATCAGATTTTACTGTCATGTACACACATGTTGGCACATGTTGAACACACGCATGCACTGGGTCACACACTCATAGAGACAGATGCCATACTCTGGAGTGGTGGGCAGCTATTCACAGTGCCCGGGGAGCATGGGAGTACGGTGCCTTGCTCAAGGGCACCTTGAATCGGCAAGGAGGTGGACTGACACACCTTTAGCTGTCAGTTTCTCCAATCTTTGAGTGGCGAGAGTGGGAATCAAACTTCCGGTTATTGGACGACTCACTCTAACCACTGATGACAAACCCAGTCCTTAGTCCCAGAATGTTTTGCCATAGTTTGCAGCTTTACTGATGAGGTTTGGAATTTGCTGACCTTGTCACATTTGTTTGCAGATTCTCGAAGCAATTGTTTTCAGACAGACTAACAAATAGCTGGCTTTCTCAGGAATTCTAGGGAAGGAAAGCAGAACGAAAGCTCGGGGAAATTTGACTCAACAGCCATCAAGTGGCTCCAAACACAGTGAATAAATATTTCTGTGTTTCCTCTGGTTGGAAAAGCAGTTATTCTCTAACTTTCTATTTCTTGAAAACAGAAAAAACAAACCAGTTTAAAAGGAATGTGCAAGTGGAATCAACCTGGTGTTGCAGAATCCTCTCTACTCCTTTCACTACACATAAACTCTCTGCTTGTGAGAGGTCAACCTGTGCAGGTATAACATCGGATTCGCTACAGATCTCATATAACAGGTCGTGACCTGATTCTGTCAACTCTGAAACATTTGATTGCTATTAAAGTGCTGTCATTATTTCGACATTCAGTTGTTCCAAGAAACTGTGGAACTTGTCGCAACAACGGGCGCAGAAGTAGATGCCAAAGTAGTTCTACAGACAGACAGATGAACATGCACACCTATTGACATGAATTCTGGATAAACCGGTCATTTTTTTCCTTTTTTTGTTGTTGTACCATCGATGCCAAGCCTCAAGGCGACACCTCTAATTCTTCCTTTGCTGTTTGCTCTTTTTGTAAGTGATAAAGAACTCCGCTTCAGCTCTTGCACAACTTCTGAACCTGTAAAACACATACATGTTGTTACAAAGAACTATATGAAATAACACCCTGCGATTACTCACTGTGAGGACTTAGCTCAAAACTTTGTTACCCTGCGTATCCCTTTCCAGTGGAGATGTTTGGTCATAATGCACAGCAGCACGTTTGGAGAAAACCAAACACAGCATATCAGCACAAACACCTCATACCAGCTGTCAAGCACGGTGGAAGAGGGCTGATGATCTGGGCTTGTTCTGCAGCCACAGGACCTGGACACCTTGCAGTCATTGAGTCCACCATGAACTCCTCTGGATACCAAAGTATTCTAGAGTCAAATGTGAGGCCATCTGTCCCACAGCTAAAGCTTGGCTGAAACTGGCTCATCAACAGGACAATGATCCCAAACATAGCAGCAAATCTACAACAGAATGACTGAAAAAGAAAAGAATCAAGGTGTTGCAATGGTCCAGTCAAAGTCCAGACCTCAAGCGGACTGAAATGCTGTGGTGGGACCTTAAGAGAGCTGTGCATAAACCAATGCTGCAAACCTCAATGAGCTGAAGCAACGTTGGAAAGAAGAGTGGCACAAAGTTCCTCCACAATCATGTGAGAGGCTGATAATGTGACACAGAAGACCATTACTGCAAGTTATTGCTGGTTCAAGCATTGCATCAGGTGTGCTCAGTTTTTCCATACAGTGCCTCTGAATATTTAGCATAGTTTATATGAAATAAATAATGTGTTATATGTCTTATGTTGTTGTTCATCGGAGATTGTATCTACCAATGTTTAAGCTCCAGTATGAACTGACAGTTTTTTATAATGTCCTAATGCTTAGAACCTTAGAAGTGAAAGAAGTGTACTTTCTTTTTAACATGACAAGTGCAGTGAGCAGAGAAAACTGGCTAAATCAGATCAAAATTTGTACCAATTTACCTTGAAACTTTTCTTTTGTGTATTTCAGCATCTTCCACCTCTTCATGTGATCACACATTGAGTCCATAATGATGTGAGCAGGGCTCACACTTACTGAAGAATACATGAGGGAAAGATCAAATACAAGCTGGTGGACCTGGAGAAGGATCAAAACATCTGCCCAAAACCTTCAAATGATACTGTGGGCCCTAATGACTCTGGTAGGATGAATGTATATGTTTTGGACTGTAGAATTTTGTCTCAAATGGTTCTGCACAGACCAAGATTTAACCCTCTCCTTAACAGATCCAAAAGTTTTATTTTTGTGCATGAGATTGAATCCTGAGTGAAAAAAATGAAGTGTGGAGATCAGGGCGTGGCACTGGACCCCCCTGAATTCTCATTAGACCCCCCAGGTGCCCCCCCCCCAGACGATTGACATGTCACGCAGCGCACGTCTTGTCGATGGAAAGTCCCTCCTGTACAGTAGTAGGCGCTGTTCCACAAAAAGCTGTAATCCACCTCACACTAAGAGAAGAAGAATCGTCACAGAAAAAGAGGCAGATTTAAACACGGTCACACGGTTTGTCCAACAGCTGTTTTTGCTGGATCGTGGAGCCTGGTTTGAACCTGAACACGAGATCAACCAAGGAGGAAGAGGAGAAGGACAAAACGACTTTATAAACAGTGAAATTCTAAAGTAAGTTTCATGGTTGTTTCCCAATGAGTGACTGTTTAAAATCCATTTTGTGTTCAGATAGCTACGGGTATCAAGCTAACGTTAACGTTACATCTCATGGCGTCTGTAGACGACCAGCGGCAGATTCCAACGGTCACTCCACATTAAATGGGGATTTGTTTTTGTTTTTTAAACCTGGACCTTATTTCTGGCATAAAATGCGTTCATTAATCACCGATAACAGTTTGGTGAAAGTCGGGCGTCCTTCGGGCGCTATTGTAAGGGGAGTGAATGATGCAGAGAAAATACAGCCTCTAAATAAGGCATTATCTGTCTTTATTTCACCGATACTTTAAGAAGAATCTTTGATTGAACGCGTACTAATGCACTTAGTTCAGAGCCGGCGTGCTGTTGTTGTTTGGGGGTGACGTCATCGACGCGCCCCGCTGCGGCACAGCTCATTCACTCCGTGCTCTGTGGCAATCTTTGCTGTTTCTTCAATGATTTTAGAGGATATAAACTAGCAGACAATCAACCAGCTAGATTTTTCATGCTTTATTGGCTTAAATGAAATGTAACGTGAAGTTTAAAGACAGTCAACTAGCTGAAAAGTTTGAATATTAAACTTATATCTACAGTGGTCTATTTGCCCTGACATTTTTTTAGACTGCAAGTGGAGATTTAATAACATTTGTGTGATTGTAAGGGATGCTAGGAGTAACAAGACTGGCTTATTTTTTTTCATAGGGTCAGTTAAGGATGAAAAGAAATGTAGACATGATATATGACTTCTTTGTCAAAAGAAACAAATCAGAAAACGAGCCGACAGTCAGAACTCAGCTCTGTCATCAACAGTCCTGGCAGCTCCCATCCTGGGACTTGTCAGGAGAGGGAATGTCATGCAGAACCCAGCCCAACATTACCAGGTGAGCGCATCTACAGAAGCAGTCACAAGCTCAGTTCAATCATTTTAAGTTAAGTTTTAGATATTTTGAAATGTTGGTTACTGATAATGTTGTTGTTTTAACGGAGGCTGCATTTTTATTTTAATTACACTTATATTTTTAACAATGCAGTGCCATCGAGGGTGGACACAGAGACCTTTTCTTCTGATGAGGATGATGGTGAGCCAGAAGAGCCAGAGCCAGCTGTAAATCAACCTTATGTCAAAACAATAGCAAACGTGCTTCCTTTGACTGCAGCCCAAAATATAGCTCAGAGGGGTCATAGAAAGTCTAAGGACTCTCAGAATAAGGGAAACATTTTGGCTATATTAGATGAAATAGCAAAGCATGACCAATTTATCGAAAAAAGGCAGCAATGCAAAATACACGAGTCACCAAATCCAAAACTAAATTCTTCAGGGCTTCGCTGAGATGGTACCGAATGAAATCATAAAAGAAGTAAAAGAAAGTGAAGTGTTCAGTGTGATTGCAGATTAAACAAAACGGTATGACGGTGCATCCGTCATGAGCGGGAAATATTCCGGTGTGTCTGCAAGAATTCAAAGCGATGCCAGATTTGCATTTTACCTTCACTGTAATGCGCATTGCTTGAATTTAGTTCTTGTGGATGCTGCAAAAGCAGTGCCTGAGGTTGGTGACTTTTTTGCACTTCTGCAACAGCTCTATAAGTTTGTATCTGGCTCATATGTGCATCTGAAGTGGCTTGCAGTTCAGAAAGAGCTCTATCCACAGCAGCAGCCCAGGGAGCTACAGGCACTTACAGACACAAGGTGGGCATGCAGATACACTGCATGCCGTAATCTGAGGGACAGAATTCCAGCAGTTCTGAGACTGTTGCAGGATCTTGAAAGACATGGTGAAAGACCAATGGAAGCGAGGGGTCTTGTTTCTCAGATAGATTTATAGTTCATAGGACATTTGGTTGCCTTTTGTAAAGTGCTTGGTGATGCCAAAAGTCTTTCTGATATGCTCCAGTCCAGCAAAGTATGGAAAGAGGTTGAGCAGCTTGCTGAGCAGTGCAAAATCAGTGTACAAACGCAGTATAAAAGACATCCGAGAATAAGCTGAAGATTTCTTAACTCACTGTTGATGAGCACTGAAGGACAGAGAAACTGTGATGATGAGGGCTTCCACATATCACTCTTTTATCAGGTGATTGACTGTCTCATAACTGAGCTGAAGAGGCATTTTTCAAAGAAAAGTTGTGGAATCATGCAAGGTGTGCAGTCTCTGAACCCAAAGAGTGCAACTTTCTTAACTGAGGAGCCTCTGTTTGCCTTTGCACAGACCTTTGAGTCTGATCTAGGTGATCTCAAACATGAGCTTCACCAAACCAAGCGACTTCTTGATAGGAGAGTGAAAGGTGGATTAGACAGACCATCTACGTTTCTTGAACCTTACAAAGAGGTTTTCCATGAAATATTCAGTCCTGCATAAGGTACTTTGACACTCAGCTAGTGTCTCTGGTCATAAATCTAGGCTAAAAACATATTTATTTCAGATGGCTTTTAATACCCAGTAGTATGGTGACTCTTTTATATTATCTTATTCAATTTTGCTGTATTTTATTTTATTGCGTTTACTGTTATTTTATTGTTTTGTACTTATTCTTTTCTTTATTTATTATCTGATGTAAAGCACTTTGGTACACCGAAATGGATTGTTGTAAAGGGCTGTATAAATAAATTACATTTACATTTACATAACTAAGCTCCTCACTATGTTCTACTTAGACCAAGGATAGTTTGAGTCAGACAGTACCTCTGGTCATAGTTAAAACTTACACAATGCTCTTCATGGCAAAATGGTGTCGAATTATTTGCTGATAAATTGATACCTTTTGTTGTGTGAGTGGCTGAGCATTTTCATTCTTGTAAAAATGGTTGTTTGTTGAAAAATTGTTTTACATTTTGTATATTTTTTTATTAAACTGCAAATTACATACATAAATCTCATCTCCTGTGTGCTTAATTTGTACTTAAATATATTTCAACATTTACTACAGCTATGGGTAGTAAATGAGCTATGTAGCTCAGGAGGAAGAGCAGTCGCCCACCAATCAGAAGGTCGGTGGTTCGACTCTGGCTTCCCCGGGCTACATGTCGAAGCGTCCTTGGGCAAGACACTGAACCTCACGTTGCCTCCCAGTGTATCACTGGGGTATGAATGTGTGTGAATGATTAGAAAAAGCACGTAGTTAAGACGTGCTGTATGAATGTGTGTGAGTGGCATGTAGTGAAGGGCTTTGAGTGGTCAGTTAGACTAGAAAAGCGCTATACAAGTACAAGTCCATTTACCATTTAGAGGCTCCAATTGCAAACAGTATAGTGTGAAATCTAGCTCCACCACTGGTGAAGACATACATAAACTGATCGTTGACATGTTAAGTCCAAATTTAGGTTGTGGGAACGGAATGCTTGCCCAAGAATATGCAAAAAAAAAAAAAAAAAACAGCTGTTCGATGCAAAGACAAACATACAGATGTGTGTTTTACAGTGAAACATAATGGCATCTCTGCTCCTCAGAGCTTCTTGGACTGTGCATTTATTGAAAGAATCAAACACTTATTTTCAAAACTCTTTTGGAATTGGAACTTTTTGAACTGGACTCACTTTTGGTTGCCATGGAGACACACAATGCATCTGTGAAACCGGTGAAACTCGGATCTGTGTGACAACGCCTACTAACCTGCTGAGGCCAATCAGACATCACTCAGTCGTAAAGGGTGAGAAATCTTTTTTATGCTCAAATGTAACTTGAACAATCACACCTGTTATATTGTCCATATCCTTTCATCTGAATATGGCTCAAACTGGGGTCATTTAAAGAACAAACTTACTGTGCTAATATTGTCTCTTTTTGCTCAACACAATTCCAAATAAGATATGTTTATCTATTGATGTTTAGGGAGATAATGCATACACTTAATATTGTTATTGATTTTTTTTTTTTTTTTTTTTTATTTATTAAGCCCAAGCTGATTCACAGATGGAGAAACTTCTTGTGGAAGAGAGTGACATTAGCAGCAAAAGGACTTTGCTGGCAGAGGTGAGTTGTTTGAATGTGTCTCCCTGTGTCACATTTGATTTACTTTTGCTCCTTTAGCAATAATAGTAATGTTTAGCATCATGACTTGATGCATTTTCTGACTAAATACAATTTAAAAACAGAAGCTTGGGAACATTTTTATAATAGATAGATAAAAATATTGCTATGGTCCATGTTTGAGAGGGGGACAAAAATGCAAACAGGCTGGAAGCAGACCAATGTTGAAACAATAACTTTGTGTAAATAAAACAAAAACAAAGATGCCACCTAAGCAGCAAACTAAGTAATGTAACATGGTGATTGAGTGACAAGACAAAGGCAACTGAGGACATCCAGGAACAATGGCTGGAAAACAGGCCAAACCGAACAGACAAGAGACCAGAGATAAGGCTCCACAAAATAATACAAAAACCAAAGCAGCGACAAACTGGAGCTGAACAAAGGCAAGGAACATAACAAAACCTGACTAAGTAATGAAAACAAGGCATCAATCCCGTAAATCAGTCCCAAGAAGATATCAGAGGTATTAACGGAACATGGCAGGAATCCCAGAATCTGGAAGATAAAATTGAAAGATACTTTTCACAAAAAAGAATCTTCATTTTTCACTTCTGCCATGCATCTGGACCCCTCCTCCCATGTAGTTTGGAAGAATGATTCCACTCACCATCTTTGTCGTGACTGTCTCTATCTCTGCCTGCTTTTCCTTCACAGAAACGGCGCACACACCTAGACAGACCTTGTGAAGAGGGTGAGGATGGCGTCGGTGAATGTGTGCCGCATCAGCCAACCTGCACTGCGAGGAAGCTGTACCGCTGTGCCGAGTGTGGGAAGAGTTTCAAGAGGCTGGGGTATTTCAGGAATCATCAGCGCATCCACACTGGAGAGAAGCCTTACACCTGTGACCAGTATGGGAGGCGTTTCATTCAGTTAGGGCGTTTGAAAAATCATCAGAGTATTCACACTGGAAAAAAGCCTTACCTATGTGACCAGTGTGGGAGGACTTTCAGGATGCTGGGTTTCTTGAGAGTTCACCAGCGTAGCCACACTGGAGAAAGGCCGTACACCTGTGGTCACTGTGGGAACAGTTTCAGGTGGTCAGGGATTTTGAAAAATCATCAGAAAACTCATATGAAAAAATTGAACTTACTGTTATAAAACAAGCAATAAAGAAATTTGTTGTGTACGGCCATGAAATGGTCTCGATAACATTTGTTTGCATGCAACTTAAATTGTCAAATGCTGTCAAATGTTTTGTAGCAAACACACACAGGTTTCAGTGTTGCTTTTGGTAACACATTAACATCAGCTTCTGATTTCTAATACTCATTTTCTCAGTATTAATTAGTTAATTACAAATTTGGCCATTTATCTATTACAAGCATTTAGATGCCTAGAATGAAAACAGTTTTTTTTTTTTTTTTAATATTTAGATCAAATGAACAGAAAAAAATTAAAACAAACACCAGGGAGGTTTTGAACCTCAAAACTATGTACTTCTGAGTTGTTTTGAAACATTTGTTCTGCACTTTCCTAAGCCTGAAACTGCCCTGTAGCACCGGGAGGCTGAGATACCACAGTTCATGATTTTGGTTTGCAGCCCCACACCACACAGCTTCGCGGCGTCTTCAACATATCAACAAACTCGTGTATGGCTGTACATGAGCGGGGCTCACATGGAGATTTGTTTTTATGGCGGCACGTTCTAAGCGGGAGCCAAAGAGCAAAAAATTTGCCAAATTTCCTAATGTTACATTAACTTACTTCACTGGCAGTTGTGGTCAGGATAGTCGTAACTAAACCTGAGGGCAGCTAATGTCAGTTTTCATTGGCAGATCTAAAGCTGATCAACACCAAGAACAGTAACTAAAATGATAATAATGAAAAGTTCATTGTAAATATTGCTCCAATTCAAGTAGATGATGCCCACACCGCAACTATATCACCATCGATTTTGGCAAATATGACCACTGGAATTAATCATGTCCTCTACTTTGTTGTGCTGAAAGATTGACAGCTCCGAGACTCATTTTTCTTGTTATTCATATTTTCTGTGTTGAAAATAGATAAAGCTTCTCTGTGAAGTCACCCGGTCGTATACACCACCACTTATTAGACATCCTATAACTTGATATTTGGCTGAAAAGTACATAGAAGCATCAAAAAACCTGCAACACACTGCAAAATGGCTTTCAGTGCTGACTGGAGCCCTAAAATTTGATTACCTCAAGGAAAATTCCCAGGAAATCATAAAACTTGTCACAACTAGCTTGAAACAGTGACAAAAAGAAAACAAGAGGCAACACAAAAAGTTAAAGCTAGGATATATAAATTAATTTAGAAATTAAATCAACCAACTTACGGTAACTTCTCGGGGGAGGGGCATGAGGCGTGTCAGTCAGTTAATCAGAGGTACCTGCATGTATGCACGAATGACACATGGTGTATGAAGTGTTGTGCCAAACAAAAACCAAAAGGAATTTAAAGTGAATGGAGTAAAGAGGAACAGTTACTTTTTCTTTCTTTTTCAGTTTACAGCAGTAGCAGATCATCAAAATCCACTTTGGGTCCTGGGTACTGTTAGAGCGCAGCACATGCAGGGAGTCACCACTCACACAATATTGTTGTTCTATCATTATCATTATAGTTATTGTTCTGAAGAAAATGAAATAAAAACAAGTTGTCTACCATTAAAGTTGGTATATAAAAAAGGGTGTCCATGCAGGGTAAAGCTGGCAGGTTGTTGTGTGAATGCACTGAAATGAATGTGTTCATGAGTGCGGTTGATTTTTTTTTCTGTGAATTTTGAACTGAACGAGGCCGTCATTTAACTGGTGAATGCTATGTGAGCGTAGCATTTTAAAGGAGTGAAAAAGTGAGGACTGCCAGCTCTATCTGAAGGCTGTAATAGGTGTTTTACACCTGTGTCACGTGCCATCACTGAGTACAGTTTTATCTGAGGTTTTGGTTCCACACCAGTCACACTGCTGCTGCTCTCATTTCTTACTTTCTTTTGGGCGTCTGGCATGTTTTTGGTGTCTGGACATTTTGAACTACTTACTTTATGTTAGTGTGATGTGGTGATGAGACTGAAGCACTTGTGACTGGGCTGATAGTCTTCCACTGGTGGGTGAAAGTGATAAAAAAGAAAGCAGGCTATGCATTAAAATGACTTTTTTTTTTAAATCACAGTTTTATTTTGAGTATTTTGATGGTTACTAATAGAATAGATCAATGCAGAGATGCACATGTGTCATTTCAGATGGCCGCCCAAACTGTGGAGGGCCAGCAATCTGGGCAGGTCCTCACAAACACCAAAGTTACAGAACAAAATGATCAATACTAGACCATAATAGACATTTGCAATGATAGAGGAAAAATGTACTTATGGACAGAAGTTGTTAGTTGAACTAGTCTGTTAGAAATGCATTCAAAGTTCTGTTTAAATATATATATGGTGTTTTTTTTAATATACTGTTTTTTGTTTTCACGACTGTAAAATCTTATTTTCTCTTTGTATGAGTCTTGTGAGTCAACCTCACTCTCTGAGAGCATATATTTATTCACAAGAATACAGTAATCAACTGGCAGATGATGAAACTAAGCAGCCAGTTTGTGTCAACCAGAAGTAACAGCAGTGTGAGCCAGAAGCCACACTATCGCTATCTGATTGACAGCCCTTCAACGGTTGTGAAATTCCTGTTTTTCGGTTCAGTTCTTTCCAGGCAAGGTTTGATCCCCCACTGTTGAGTAAAAGGCCTGTCCTGACAAGAAAACGACCAGGGAACAACGCAAGATTTGTTTCAGCTACAGCAGACATCAAAACAATAGGGAAAAAAACAAATTGCACAACCCAGACCTGGAGCTGTGCCAGCTATTTGACTGTGGACCTAATCTCCCACAGTTTGCATCCTGCCTCCTCCGCTGAGCAGGAATGAGCTAATGTTATTTCTAAAACAGCCAGACCCAGCAGGCTGGGGGAGTAAAATGACCTGTACGTTATGTACCATGTCCAGCTGTACTTGTTCTCGCAAGTGTAGAGAAACTATAAACTTTTTTTTTTTTTAAACATTGGATCTGCGGTCTATCAGGAAAGTGGTCCCATACAGTCACGAATCCACAGGAAATGATTGCCCCTCTTCATTTCCCTTTCAGCTCTTTGCAGCTATAACATCTTCCTGCTCGTTCTCTCGGTTAACTCCCACAACATTCATTGTTTTCGGCAAAAAAAGCACTTCCTGACAAAATGCCAAACAGCAGGCTGGTGATAAAAAGGAACTTGCTGTTGAACACAGTGGAGCATTTAACAGCTAAAAAGACAAAAATGTATATATATTCCAGGAGCTAAAAGAGGTTAAATCAAACCTAGACTAATGTTGGCTTGATATTGCAGGTTTTGATGTCTTTTTTGATCCCCAAAAGTTGTCTGGGTTCTCAAGGTACTGAGACAGCCGGCTGCTTTACTGATAGTCAGATTTCTTTGGGTCTTATACATAGGCTATATGTGGCACACCGAGTTAGAATAGAAACGAAGACGTCGTTTTGGCCCTGTTCTAAACAGGTGCAAACTTGTATCTTAGTTGATTAGATAACAAGTGGTCTGTGTTGAACACAGATGAGTTCTCATTAAGAACCCATAGAGGATGTAGTAGCATTCAATGTCCCAGGCCACAGAGGGAGGTTGTCTGGGACATTTGGAGTCTGAACAGTCAAAACAAACTGAACATAAATCTGGCCTGGGCCATACTCAGGGACCACCTGTTTACTTGACTTGACTCCAAAACAAGCAGAGGAGGTTCGCTTGGATGACCCTGGGAGTCAGCATTTAGATAACGGCCTTTTCCTCAATGTGGAGAACCAAGGCAAGCATATCTCTGTTCCTCACAGCCATGGACTGTCTTTTAACCTAATACGATCACAATGGTTAAAAATAATCTTATGGTTTTGGATGACATTGTCTGTAAAAAGCTCCGTTATTTCACCGATTCTTGTCCTTATGGTATCCCACACAGCAAAATCAGACTGAAACAACATATAAATATGGTCAGAAGTGTTGAATCTATGCTTGATTGATGCAAATAAACCCATTTACATAACTGACAAACTGGAGACAAGAAGAACAAACTCTCTTAAAGTTACAATATTTCATAAGTTTCTGGTTGGTCTCATGGCAGTTTGGACAGTTACACATTGACTGAAAAACAGACATCTGCTGGATTAGGAAAACTGAATATAATTCATTGCCTTTTGCACTAAGAATTGCTGCTTCTCCTTCTAAAGAAGACAGTGTGTGTTTGCTCACAATCAACCTGAATGTGGACGATGGAGTCCAAACTTTTTTCAACCTGATGAGCATCAGTAATTCCTTTTCTGAGATTCAGAAATGATCTTGTGTTGGTACCACAATGCACTGCCACAAACATATTGTGAAGACCAGACTTCTGTTCCTTAAAAAAAAACAAGGGCCTCCACTCACATCTGATTTTGATTTAAATCTAAAGTGAACCTCTGACCCCAAAAGTTCCCACAATGCTGCAAATGATACAAATGAAAAATGTTCAATTTTCCTCTTTGAATGATTTACAAATCATACTTTTGTCTTTGTTTTTTAATTAGATTTTCTTTGTCTATTTTAAGATCTGTGTGAAAATCCGATGAGGGTTAAGATGGTATTTATGCAAAAATGTAGACAATTTGAGTCATGTATTGAGTATTGAGTGTAAACCCAGTAGCATGTTGTAATCCAAATATTTTTCTATCATGACAGTGAGCAAAAGAGAGAAAAAAAAGGGAACAGATTGCTGTGACAAATATTTATGGGAGGAAATGGGTTGAGCTTGGTTGGCCGTGAGCTCTGATACCGAGTCCCAGGGGACATAAGGTTCAGGGTGAATGAGTCACTCCCATCTCCTTCCTCCCCCATCAGACTACAAAACTCTCTTTTCTTCTCAAGCAGAGACTGGGTATTCCTTTCATTCTTAACATTCTCTGTCTTACATTTTCTGTTTTCAATTACTGTCCTCAGTCCTCAGTCTCCAAAGCTTCAGAAGTTCTTTTAGTAGACACTTGAGGGCCAAAAAGTTGCATGACTTTATGTGAGGTGGTGGGAGCTATCCGGTCATCTGACAAACCAGATATAGAGGCGATTACAATGTGCACAGCTTGTTTATGGAAGCAGTAAACAAACACTCATGTTGGACTTAAAAGGGAGAGGTCAGGACGGATGTTGATATGAGCTCAACGTCATGATATTTAAGAAAGTGAAGCACACTGTATGTGCATTTCTCTGTAATGCAGCCAGGTGACGTTTCAGCCCTCCAACCGACTTCAAGTGACCAACTCCTAACACAGCCGAAACAGGAAATAATGGCTGACCAGAGTCATCTGAAATGATAAAACAAAATGTGGCTTTCATCAACCGAAATGATCATTTGTTTTAAATCCTACTAAATCCTACTGTCCACTGCATTTAATCCTGATGTGTGATGTTATCATCTGACAGCTGCAAACAGAGGAATAAGCATCTCCAGGGATGAGCTGGTAAGTATCAAGTAAATGAGGTTAAGTTTATGCATCGCTACGTTCTTTCCTCCATCCTCTGAAAAACTCCCGGTGGAAAAAAAAACAAACTTTTCACTACAATAGAATCCAAACTTTAAATATTCAGCAACATGTCAATAATGACATCATGGAAAGTTCTTATTAAATGAGTCCCACAATTCATATAATTTAAGTCTCTTATGGTCAACCGAAATCCCCAAACATCAAAGTGCTGGTGCATAGAAAAGAGGTCTTAAAGACAACAGACAGATGTACAATGAAAACATTTAACCAAGTCTCAGGATGTGTGCAATTATTGCAAATGATCAGAATTAATCAATGACAAAGGGCTAAAAAATGGTTTTCGGTCAATTGAGCCGAGTCAGTTGATGAGATACAACATCTGGGAGTAAACTAAACATCTGATTAAATCTTAATCAAAAGTGAGATTTAAAAGATGATTTGCGTCTTTTAAAAACTAATTCTAACAATCTGTTTTCCTTTAACAAATAATCATATCTGCTTTCATAGCGATCGCTTAAACACATAAAACTTACCAAAAGACATTTAAATTTGAAAGCATTTTTAAAACAACTAAAGTTGTAACCTTTCCCAGAAATGGCCTATTGCTCGTTGAAGCAGAATGAATATGTAAATGCCACTGAAACTAATAAACCTTTCAGCCAAAAGACTAAGACTAGATTTTTACAAAGCAAACAAACAAAAAGCTGTTACCCAGTTGGTATCATGTGTGTCATTTGTAAAACCAGCCTTTTGTTTTGTTGGGAACTTGCAAACAAACCAACTTCTGCTGCTTGACGACCAGACTTTGCAACTAACTTCATCCACGAATGTGGTGAAATGTTGAAAAAAAAAAGAAATATATCTTTAATTTTTTATATATGTACAGATTACCAATATGCAAGAAAAATATTCTTAGAGGATAAACTGGTATTAAAAACTGGTATTATTCATTGTTAATAATAATTTCTTCTTTGTACAGTCTAGCAGAAATGATGGGGGCTGCTGATATTGATGATCATGTGAGAATTAAAGTACACAGTTGCCAAAAATACAAACAATGGGTCAGCTTACCCCACTGTCCCCTACAGTATAACCTTGTTTTGTGGCTGCACTGTTTCTGTTATCACGATTTGATTTCACTCTGTAAAAGAGATGCTCACAGGGGAGCTTAGACTTAATCCTTTTTCCATTTTACCATAAAGGCCCAGAGCTTCTCTGGTAATCAAGTGTCTAATGAGGCTACCAGAGCTTAGCTTCTAAATGAATGTGGTCTAGGTTTTACTGCGATTCACATAAACTAGAATAGGTCATCTTTTACCAATATGCAATCAGCATAAACATTCTTAGACCTGGGTGAACTGACAGTGATGTAGCAGGTCATTTCTTTCTCTTATATCATCATACTTGTTACTCTTATTTTGACGTATGCTATATTTGAATAACTTTGCCTAAATTTGGGATATGGATAACACATCCAATTGTAATTAAAGAAAATGAAAAGAATGACAATGATGAAATCTAAGATTAATGAAAACGCGGCATCTATTTGTGAAATGACCGGACAGCCACAGGCATGACGTCACTGATTAATTGTGGAGAGGCGTGAGGTCTGCAGTAAGACACTCTTGGAACTGTGACATGTGAGCCTGCATCGATGATTGATGGGCTCAGTTAAAAACTGCGTGGTGAATATTTTACATCCACCAAATGATCGTCTGGATCCATGCTGGAGAGAGACGTTGAAACATAAAATGTTTTCTGGGTAATCTGAGCTTGGATGTCGCTTCATTAGATCAAGCTGTTGCTCTGTGACGGGAAAGCTGACCTCAGACGAAAGGAATGTGTCTCTGCTCTCATTCTGCGGCTTATTGGTGGAAGGGTTTAGGCTCAGCCGGACACTGGGCGGAAACCAGCTCACTCACATTCAGAGGATGGTTGATGATCAGAAGTAGTCTGGGGTTGAAAGGGAAAACACTAGGAACGTCTACGCAGATTAACGGCGTACAATACAACCTAATTCCTCTCTTGGTTGACGACATTTTTTTTCTCCAGCAGAATGTTTTCAGCATCTCTCAAGTGTTTGCTCTTGGTTCTGGTGACCCAGCGTGCTGCCTTGGCTAGAAATACAAGCGGTAAGAAAACTTTAAGACTCTTCGTGACACTTTTACAGATGTTGAAGACGTGTCAAGCAAACAGAAGTGTGTCTTTTCAGGGGTTTGTCAGGCTAGAGATGTGTCGGTTTGCTTCTTAAATTAGCCAATTATGATTGAAAAGAAATGCCTATAATTGAGGTTTAGGGAAATTTTGCTAAATCCAGTTGTTCCAGACTCTTCAGTGTGAGACCAGTGTGATAAATTTGACGTTTTGACTGGTGGTTGGACAAATCAAGACGTTCGAAGATGCAACTTTGTGCTCTTTTGAAGCTGGGATGGGATGCTTTTCACTACTTTTTTAAAACCTGAAAAAAAAAAGCCTATCAAAACGAGACGATGTATTCATATGTGAAATACTGTTTGAGAACTAGGAAGAGGAGAATATGGGACTTTCTCCCTACTGTTCTTGCTTGATAAAGTGATTTTAGGGCTTGTTAGAAAAGTAAAAAAAATTCCCAAACTGATTTTAAGATCAGATCCATTGATCGAGTAACCAATTGTTTCAGTTTTTGTCATGATATCTGTCTCTCCTGAATCTTGGGTCACCCCGACACATTTTTTTTTCTCTTTCCAGATGCCATAGGACGGTCCTTTATCTATTTTGAGTATCCATCCACAGATGAACCAATAGACTGGAGCATAGATTCAAGAGATGTAGATAACAGATCGTTTGTTCACTTGCAGAACAGAACAAATCCCAGACCAAGCATCTCGGAAGAGGCGCTGCTATTTCTAACGGGCCCCATCTCCACCATCCTCATACCTTCCTTCTACACTCTGGTGTTCTCCATCAGTGTGCCCCTTAACATCTGTGCAGTGCTGGCCTTTGCTCAAGGTATCCGGCCCAAGAAGCCAGCAGCCATCTACATGCTGAACCTGGCCTTTGCTGACCTGCTCTTTGCTTTAGTGCTCCCCTTCAAGATCTTCTACCACTTTGTAGGCAACAACTGGATCTTTGGCCCGTTCATGTGCCAAGTGGTCACTGCCGCCTTTTACTGGAACATGTACTGCTCCGTTCTTCTCATTGCTTGCATCAGCGTGGACCGGCTTCTTGCTGTAGTTTATCCCATTGACTCCCTGGCTTGGAGGAGGCCGCGGAATACAGTCATAGCCTGTGCAACCATGTGGATATTATCCTTCGCTGGCTCTGTGCCTCTTGTCATCTCCAATCAAACCTTTGCCCTCCAAGAGCTGAACATCACCACTTGTCACGATGTCCAACATTCAAGCAAGATAATTTGGCTTAAGAACTACTTTATCACCCTATGCTGTAGCCTTTTCTTCCTGCCTCTGCTCATCACAGCGGTGTCCTACACTCGAGTAATCTGGTCGCTCAGAAGAGTCCCACAGGGGCTTTCATCAAGTTCCCGCAGAAGAACGAGAGCAGTGGTGATGGCTTTGACAGTGCTCGTGATATTTGTGTTGTGTTTCATGCCCACAAACTGCCTGCTGCTGTTGCATTACCTGATGTTTAACGAAGAGCTTAAGAACAGCCGCGAGGCCCCAGATGGATCCTACGGATTCTATCTGATGTTTCTGTGTTTGGGAAGTCTGAACTGCCTCCTGGATCCTCTGGTCTACTACTTTGGATCATCCCAGTGCAAGAGGCAACTCTCCAAGGTGTTAATGTGTCAGAGGATTACAGAGATGAGTAACATCACTCATTCATCATCTGATTCATGCAGATCCAGCACCAGAAAAATTCTGAAATCCAGCCGTACAGAAAACGTTACAGTTACCAAAATGGACTCTTTACAAGACAACCTCAACAGCCAGTACAAGAAACTGCTGGTCTGACTGACTGTTACACTGAGCAGCGTGTTTTAACTGACCCTCACGTTTGATTTTGAAAATTCTCAAGCAACACAAGAATATTCTGAAGTTCAAGTCTTTGCACATAAGAAGCACTTACAGTATAGCTTTCATTGGATATTTATCCTCTATAATTATACTGAATGGAGGGTAACTTAACTTGTGATGCCAACAGAAACAGTCAAACATGTTGGTTTCATAATGGCAAATACGCAATGACAGACGTGACTTTTGAGTGATGACGATAACGCCAAAATAGTGAAGGAAGTTACGATTTTTATTTAGTTTCAGCACTGTGTATTTACAGTTGCAGAGTTTATATGTAAATTTGTAGATGCGCTGTTTCATTTGATGGAAGTAAACTGTTCAGTAATTGTGTATTTTCTGTCTATTAGTGGAGGTAAGCTTATTTTGAAGCACTTGTGTATCACCTGTGTAAAGCTGTCAGTAACGTCTTTTAACTTTTGTAAAAGTGTACCACTTTTAAACATTTTTTCTGCTTTTTATATTTTCTAAATAAATACCTAAGACTCTCAATGCAGTGTTTTAAGGTGAAATAGAAACAGCTTTGAGACTAAATCCTATTCTTTCATATTTAGATTTGTGCTGACACCTGCTGGTGAAAAGTGAGAACTACTACCTGCTAATAGTGGAGGAATAATTCACTTAAGCCTTCACTTAACTATACTGAAGTACTGATACCACACTAAAAGTACCTTTGTAAGTACATAAAATTCCAAAAACAGGTGGCTGCTAAAGTATAATGTTTTAAATGTGTGGAACATTATGACTCGTACTTTAAAAAAACAACAACCCTTACTGTTGTAGTTGATGGGTCTTATTTAACTTTTTAAAACAGGATTTCAGCTAATGATCACTCTCACACAGGATTGATATGCTGATTCTATTCTTTTTTTAATTGAGAGGATGTTTAAAGAAAATCTGACAATGGCGAGAGATGATGTCACAAAAGTTTTAAAAACACGTGAGAGTTGGTTTCATTCATCTTTCTATTGCACATCTCTGCAGCTAGTTTGATCAACAACAAAACTAATATTTTGACTATATCCAATATCCTGAAAATATCTAAAACTGTCAGGTAAATATGGTGCACTAATAAGTACAATACCGCTTCTTGTGAGTTGAAGTACAGCGTTTAATGAAAAGTCACAAGTACAGTATAAGTACCTCAAAATGTACTATAGCATGTACTCTATCCAAGTGAATATTGTTTTACTATTGCTGAATGTGTATTTACCTACCAGTTGCTTTTCAGTACCAGGAGGTGGCGCTACATCACTATAAGCAGAAAGAAATCAATGTGCAACTCACACCACCTCTGTTTAGAAATGCCAGATGCATCCATTTTTTAGGCATGCAGCTGCACTGGGTTGCAGGCTGTTATTGTTTCCAATACAGTTAAATCGTTTACTCCAAAAAATATGAGAATAGCAGTTTTCAAGTGCTTCAAGGGGGGTAAGCTCAAATGCATTTTCCCTCATCTTAACTCATCTTGAAGCTTTTTTTGTATACAACCAACAACTCAAAACCCATAAATGCTCAGTCTGCAGTTATATGAGGTGGAAAGGTCCTGTAAATTCTCATGTTTGAGAAGCTTGAACCAGAAAATATTCATAGCCATTTTCACTCTTAAATTGAGTTTCTGCTGTATGTGCCTGAAAGTTAAAGACAGAAAGAAATGGACAAAAATAATCCAAGTGCTGATGGAGTGACTGCTCTGAGAGGGATAGAAATGTTTGGAGTAGGGTTTGTCATGCTTGTGTCAGTATAATCTCACTGTGGGCCACATGGTTTGCATGATGGCAGCTCTGCACATGCCACTTCGTATAACACCTGGCATACATTATTCATTTAATGAGAACTGCTAAACACACAATTTCGACATGAAAACAATGACAGAAAACAACACATACAGCAATGCACAACAGATGTTCATTTTAGTGAAATACACATGCTTTATCCAATCATTTCTGTAAAAAATAAAACGTGTTTACTGAGGCAGGGGAGCTGCCCTAGAAACTAGTGAACTGCCCTAGAAATAGAAAAGTTAGGAGGTGAATGATAGCTGTAAAGCAGCTTGTTTTGACTCAGTTATTGAATCAACACCAATATCAGGCCTTTAAATCAGTCACGTAAAGTTAAAGAACTCAGAGCTCCTTATTCTTGTTTTAACAAGTAACCTGATCAAAACTTTTTCAAAAGAGATACATTTATTTATAATTTAAGAAGTATATCTTTGAGGAGTGTGATATTTACTTATTGATTAGTGAATAGTTAATAATAAAAGTTAGTAATGAATAAGTCGTTGCTTGCTTGCTATAAATTGAAACGTTAATCCCAAGGAAGTCACGGTAGTGGATATCTAGTATATATTCTGATAAGAGTTCATAATAGTAACCGTAGCTTCCTGTAACAGGGTTTTGAAGTTTTATTTTCGGAGAGAATCTAACAAAATGAATACTACTGGGTGTGTCTTTGGTCACCTGACGTATGACGCGTCACGCAGGTATGAAAACTTGATGTTTTCATACCTGCGTGACGCGTTTGTAGGCGGCAAGTAGAACACGAAGTGCATCGAGGTCGGACCGCGCCCGCAGATACTTATTGTTGTTTTTCTTTATCTCAACCCGTTATCATGACTTTGAAGACGCGATGGCTTCAGCTGATCTTGTTTTTGTGTTGGACGCAGCCGTGTGTGACGGACAACGCAGGTAATGCATGCGCTTATTCGTTTTAACAGTCGTTACTGAATTGTTTGAAGTGGTAATAAGCTCGGGTCGCACAGGGTCGGTAGCCTTGAAGTGCGTCGCTTAAATCGAAACGTTAAATAGGGGCTCGGTTTGTTAGATTTCCCCTTGGGTGTCAGTCAGAAACGTTTTGGTCACGACAAAATGTGTAAAGCAGGATGTTAGGCTGGTGACAGCAGGAAGGAAACGGGTCACAGTCTGATCATTTGCCTTCAGGTGTTGGCTCATCATAAACCTGTTCTTTGTATATTGAGACATTACAGGAAAAGGCTTCACTGGCACAGAGACTAAAGATGGTGTGTGGGTCAGTCCCCAAGCCCAACAAATCCTGACCAGCCGTCTAACAACAGTCTTCCTCCCGATCGTCTACATCATCGTGTTTGTTGTTGGGCTTCCCACCAATGTCTTGGCAATCTGGGTATTCCTCTTCAGGACGAAGAAAAAGCACCCGTCCTCCATCTACATGGCCAACCTGGCTCTTGCCGACCTGCTGTTTGTCATCTGGGTTCCACTGAAAATAGCGTATCACTTCAATGGCAACAACTGGATCTACGGAGATGGATTGTGCAAAGTGTTGGTGGCATTTTTCTATGGCAACATGTACTGCTCCATTTCCTTTATTGCCTGTATAAGTGTCCAGCGTTACTGGGCTGTGGTTTATCCCATGTCCCAGATGCAGAGGGGCAACTCTGTCGCTGTTTCTGTCTCCATCGCGGTCTGGGTGGTGGTGTGGCTCATCACCATCCCTCTCTACCTGTATGATCAGGAAGTGAAACTAAGAAACCTAAACATCCTGACCTGCCATGACGTCACCAGGCCCACACAGAAGAATATTGCAGCAGGTTACTTCTTGACGATGGGAACGCTGGGATTTGTCGTTCCCACTGTTGTGTGCATCATATCCTACGTCCTTATGCTCAGAGCTCTCAGGAACAGCATGGCGGATCCTAACGTCGCCAAGAAGCGCAGAAAGGCTATTGTCTTGATCGTCACTGTCCTGGTTATGTTTTTAGTCTGCTTCACCCCCAGTAACATCATGCTGCTGGTGCACTACATCCTCCTGCTGGGCGAGGTTCAGAACAACTTGTACGGATTTTACATCACCACCCTGTGCTTGGCCAGCCTCAACAGCTGCTTTGACCCTTTTGTGTACTACTTCATCTCTGAGGACTTCAGGGAGCATGTGAAGAACACGTTCCTCTGCAGGAGTGAGAGGACCGTGGAGAGGATGAGGGTGTCCTTCAGTGCTTTGAAGGTCTCCAAAAAGAACAGCGCATATACATCTGACACAGGGAACACACAGAGCAGTGACTGCTAATGGATCCTGGGTCTGACATGTGAAGAAATCTAGACACGTGTAAAGATTTTAATGATCATTATTATCATTGAGGTTTTGAGTTGGTGTTTTTTTTTATTATTATTTTGTAAATATATTTTTTTTTATTAAAGTGTTTTAATAATGCAGATTTTGTTGTATTCTTCTGTTTACCTTAATTAAATTGTGATTTAAACGATCTGTCATTTTATATTTCTCTAAGTTCAGATTTTATTAAGATGAAATAGTCCTGTGTATAAGTATGCCAGAGGGCTTTGGGACTGAACTCTTAAATAGCTTAATTTCACTATTTAAATCAATTGATTACCAAAGGACAGTACGACATCAAAGAGCCGAAATAAAGCCGTTGTGTTGATTGTCATCGTCTTGGTCACATTCCTAGTGTGTTTCATCCCCAGTAACATCATGCTGGTGGTGCATCAATCAATTTAAATAGATTTAAGAACGGTATTTCCATTTATATCAACCATTTCTGTCTCCCCCTTATCGACTGTTTACACAGTAGGTCTTCAAAGTGTTAAAAAGCACTGAGTTCAGCCAAAAAGATCTTAGTGGGCATTAAAATGTCTGATATTTTCCCCCAAATTTAAAAATACCATGAAAAATATACTTGCCTTCAGGCTATTTGCATATCATCCTGAGCAATTTAGTTGTTAAAAGACTAGTCAAATGTTTCTGCATCCACAGTTCTGTGCAAAGGTGTTGATACACGTCTCATGTTTTTTTGTTTTTTTTTATATTTTGCTTCCAAGCAGCCAGACTTTCTTCTTTTTTTTTAAAGTGGTTTATTTAAAGTGGTCTTGAGCAGTAGTTCTCCAGGCTTTCTGAAGGTCTATTTTTCTGTCTTTTGTTATCAGTCCGGTCCTTGAACCTGACCATTTTCAGAGCAGTGTGTTTTTTGTTTGTTAAGCCACTTAATACTGACCTATGAACCATTCAAGCATCAAAAGTTGCCAAACTCACACTTAAAGCAGTGCTGTGTCGACACATAACTGACAGCTTAGCAAAGAACATATTTTAAATTGTATCGTTAAGCTCTTACAAGTATCTTGCCACAAAGACACATAATTTGTTCCCATTTCTTCAGTTTCATCTATGAAAAACACCAAAGATAACTCAGTTTGACAGACGGACAATAATATTTTTGCTCCAACAAGCTATTTCCCGAAGAGCTGTTATCTGAAAACTTGGCATATCTCAGCATGGTGTGCAGTGTGTCCTTAAAATATTTGAGTAAACTGGACAAATGGAGGACAAAAGAAGAAGTGTCAGGCCTAAAAAACTATCTACAGCAGATGAACAGTATCTGAAAGTGATGTCCTTAAGAAAGAGGAAAAAATCCAGCAAAGACCTGAAACTGGACCTGAGAGATGCATCTGGACCTTCAGCTGATCCATCTACTGTTGGCCCAAGCCTCATCAGAAATGGTCTCCATGGAAGGGTGGCTGTCAAGAAGCCATTCTTAAGGAAGGGAAACAGGGAGAAAAGGCTGAGCTATGCCAAATGACACAAGAAGTGGACTGAAAATCAGTGGCAACAGGTCTTATGGAGGGATGAATCCTCCTCAAAATCACCTGGTGAGCAGACATGTTGCAAACATGGATATCTCTAGTTAAATTTAGGCTACTTTTAGTCCAAGCAGTGTAGTCATAAACACATCCAACCAACTGGGATTTCATTGTTCAGTCTAGTTTGAAACGTGATTGATACATAGTCTGCTCGTCTTAAAGAACTTTCTTCAACCAATTTTCGGTTCCTGTTTGTTGCTGTTTGCTATTCATCTATTGGTTGTTTAAAGATACATTCTGAGTTTGAGAACAGATGACAGAAGTGTCACAACAACATGAGGGCATATGCTTTTTTTTTTTTTTACATACTTTGTGTAATCCAAACACTGATATTAAAACAACAGATGTCTCTACATAGATCTGCAGAATCTAAGGGACATTATATTGGAACCATGCGCTTTCTGATTACTGTTGATTTAGTGATTTGACATACTGTATTGTAAAAGTGAGATTTCAGAATGCTGTCAAAAACATTCAGATGAATAAATGTACAGATTTGTATCCAATTAAGCCACAGTTTTTTGGCTAAAATGGCATCCCTCAAGCAGAGGGATGAGACAGAGTCAATGTTTGGCTTGACTTGCTGCTAAAGCTGCTAAAGTTGACTGGTTTTAGTTTCAGTGCTGGTTAATTTTGTTTTTATGTCAGATCCTAATCTAGTGCAGCATCCAGTAGCTCTGAATGTCATACAGCTGATTTCCATATTTCCTCTTGTTGGGGATTTTTTTGACGAGGCAGAAAGTTAATTTCCCCTTGTTGTAAAAAAATGTCTTTTGTGCCCACGTAAGCCATTTATATTGAGTATTTTATCATATCAGTTACATTAAGCCTTTAGAATTATTATTATTTTTTGTTATGTTAAAATATGATCTAAAGCTAAATCCTCAACCAAACGTGGCACCTGGTTTCTGTCACGGTGGCAGTAATGATACGCAATAAACAGCACTTTATGAGGAACTAAAAGAGGCCTTAACTGTTTAAAACATTGTATTTGAGGATACATTGTGTGGCAGGCTGCTGGAAAGGTCAAACTGTTCCTTTTTTCCAAAACGACGCACACTTTTAACCTTTGTTCTTAGCAGGTTTGTGTTGGTCCTCCACAGTATCACTTAGAGTGCAATGGCCTGCAATGATTTAATTTCTTATGTTTGAACAAGTCTCTGTGTATGAATTGAATATCTATTTATCGATAGGTATAGAGTTTTATAAACAAAAATGCGATATCTCCAGCTTCTCAAATGACACATCACCGGATTTCCTTGTCTCATGTTGTGAGAATCTAAAAGCATGAAGACTTTCAGTCTGAGAAAGAGGGACAGAAGTGCCAAACTCATTTTGAAAAGCCAAATCCTCAGGAACTTGCTTCTAGATTTAATGGTGTTGAACAGAAAAAATTTGTATGTTTAATCCAATTCTGTCCGTAGACGTGTGATATTGATTGTGTGTATATTATTTTCACGAAGATTTAAGAATACACTTAAAGCTGGCACCCATTCTGCACATGCCCCCCCCCCCCCCCCCCCCCCCCGTTTTGTTGACTTGGTGTGCATGTGTCAAGGTAAGTCTGGTTGAATCAAGCTGTTTCATTTGTCCCGTGGCATTATCAAAACAGGCAGGATTGATCACTCGTCTCATTTCATGTGACGAGAGCAGGCTGCCAAGACCACGAGAGGCTAAAGCGCCTCTGACAGCACGTACGCTGGAATGAACAAGAGTTGCGCTTTTACAACAGCTGCAGTTTATGTTTAATGAAAGTTTGTTGCATCACGAACGTGTTCCATCCGTCCTGTCTCAACCGAAACTGAACCTCTGCACACTGACTCCTCTTGAACAAACAACAAACAAAACTCTGTATCTGCAACGTAGCTGCTTTTAATACGACAGGCTACTATGAAATTATGATGTACATTTTGTCATTACATTGGAAAAACGCTGCATATTTTTAAAACTTTGCTTTTAAAGACAAGAAATTAGAGAAATCAAATGCATTTTAACATAATGCAGCTCTGCCTGCTTTGTGTTGCAGCTGTTCGCAAAGTTAGTTTTGACATCAGACATGATAGGCACACAGCATTTAATGCAAAAATGGAAGAATCGTACGGATTAAAAAAAAAGTAAAACTGATCTAGACTATTTAGTGGGAGGAAATGTTGTATCAACAAAATGTTGATGTGAGGTATGTGAGCTAAGGTGAGTATCATGGAAACGTAATGGAGTGAGCAAACCCGGTGGGCGGGTTAATGACGTACGCGTAAGAACAGGTATCATCGGGGAGTGTCCTTCAACACCGGGAGAGGTTATCGCACATTAAATAAGCAGCCGCTGAAGGGAGACGGTAACATAGACGCACGTTCGTGGTAGAGGACGCAGATATGGATTTTCCACGGATGTTTCCGCTCCTGTTTGTTTTCTGTTGGATTTCTGCCTCGGGTGTCATTGCAGGTATGATCAACAAATCTTCGTTGTGTCGACGACCAAAGAGAGTGCAATTAAAAAGCTTACTTAGTCAATAATTAAGCTGCCTATTGTTTGCAAAGAGCTTTGAAACATGTCCGTCCGATGTAATGGGGAAATAGTTGTGTCGAAATATTGTTTAACCTTGAATTGTGACATGCACGCGCACTTACGTAAGAGAATACCAACCAAAAAGTACCTTAGATTTGGATTTAATCAATGTAACCCGTTGAGGTGTAGTTACTTTTAACCATGGAATGTATTTGGAGGATTCATTATCCAGTGAAGTTGCTTCATTAGGCAACTTGGGTTCATTTCTTGATAGTTTAAGCTGCAAGTCAGGATGGTTTTCCATACAAAATCAGTACATCATAGATCTTGATTTATGTTTTTTGCAAAAAGTCTGATCCATATCCATTTTTATGTCCAGCCACAATCCCAAATCCAAACAGGTTTCAAGAGTTTGCATTTTGTAGAATATTCTGAAGGATAATTTTTAACCTTTAACATCTATTTATTCTTCTTTGTTTTAGATGGGCCTACAGGTCGAGGTTTCATTGGAGTTTTGGACCCTGAAAACCAAGTTATTATTGATCATGCAGCATCAGAAACACTAAAGGGTAATCTCACCACCGTCTTCTTCCCAATCATCTACATCATCGTATTTGCGGTGGGACTTCCTGCAAATGGAATGGCTATATGGGTCTTCCTCTTCAGGACCAAGAAGAAGTACCCCTCATCTATCTACATGGCCAACCTGGCTCTGGCTGACCTGCTTTTTGTCATTTGGATGCCTCTAAAAATCGCCTACCACATAAACGGCAACAACTGGATCTACGGGGAGCCACTGTGCAAAGTCCTTGTTAGCTTCTTCTATGGGAACATGTACTGCTCAGTCCTGTTCATCGCCGCCCTCAGCGTGCAGAGATACTGGGTGGTGGCGCACCCTCTGTCGACGCAGAAGAGGAACAATAAAGTCGCTATTAGTGTCTGCGTGGCCATCTGGGCTTTCATCTGGCTCACCACCACTCCTCTGTACCTGTATAACCACACGGCCAAGCTCAAAGACCCCAACATAACAACCTGCCATGATGTGAACATCATTAGCGACCTCACGGATCCATTCCCTTCGATCAAGCTTCCGTTCTACTACTTCATCCTAATGGGTACGATTGTGTTCCTCATCCCATGTGTGGTGATTGTTGTGGCATATGTCCTACTACTGAAAACTCTGGGGAGAAGCATGGAGGACAGTACGACATCAAAGAGCCGAAATAAAGCCGTTGTGTTGATTGTCATCGTCTTGGTCACATTCCTAGTGTGTTTCATCCCCAGTAACATCATGCTGGTGGTGCATTACTCCCTCCTGAAACACGGAGTCGTAAACAATGGCTATGGCTTCTACTTGGCAACGTTGTGTCTCACAAGTCTCAACAGCTGCCTGGACCCGTTCATCTACTACTTTGTGTCTGAGGAATTCAGAAATCATGTGAAGAACACTCTGCTATGCAGAAGCAGCAGGACAGTGGAGAGGATGAGAGTTTCCTTCAGTTCCATGAAATACTCCCAGAAGAGCAAGTCGTACGTGTCGGATTCTGGGAACACAGGGAGCAGCACCTGTTAGTGACAAAAGGAGGGAAGAGACTCATCAAAGTGAACTCATCAGATGAACTTCAAATGTGAAGATTACTGTGGTTTGAAGAGAACAGTCTGTAGTCAATGATGTGTATAGCGCAACTTTTAGCAGCTGCTTTATGTTACAATGTGAAATATTTTGTTTTTATTGTATTTCTCATATTGTGTATATATAGCTATGTAGAGGGGGAATAAGGTCAGTTAAAAACAGACATTTATTGCTGTAAGATGCACATAATGTCTGATTAATGTACCTTTTACCAAGAGTGTGACTTGATCTTTGCTTTGAAGATACACGAAAGCAAACTATCTGCAATGAAAAGGCCACACAAATCAAGTTTTCATGAAAGAAATGTTTTATTTTATATTGTGTATATATATGTTTTGTTGCCCATTTGGCGATTTCCTACAGCCTTCAGGTTTTACCATGTCATTTTAAACTTCTTGTGCCAAACATTTGCTTTTATAAAGTTTTGAATTTGAAAACTGTGATATGATTATGTATTTTCTTAAATGAATTGTAAATGCAGGATGTAGTTTCTGTGAAACCCATTGTGTAATTTATTGCAGTGAGTCACTGGCCTGCTTGTCATCAGGTGACCGGAGACGTTCGTCCGTGACACGTTCACATGATTTGTTAACTATGCCCTTTGGAATTCGTGGAATGTGTTGTGCTGAAATGAACAAACTACACAGACCAGTTCTTTAAATGCAAACTTAGATATTCATTTAGGAGGAGGTCTTCTGAAGGAAAGCGTGTAACATAAGAGAGGGTTAAGGAATGTTTAAGGGCATGATAAGGCATGAGGATGATCTAAAGAGGTTGCCATCTCACTGGTTTCGGCGTCATCTGTCAGATATGTAAACAAAAATCCAAGCATTTCAAAATTCACATCTTGGTTTTTGTAGCTATTTTTTAACTTAATGAGACACCAAATACAAACCTGATTTGCAACTTTTAGTTAACACAAAGCCCTCACAATATTATTTGTTAAATGTTTCTGATTCGCTTAAGCTCTCCAACAGTATGTAGTCACCAAAGGAGAATTGTATCTTGCGGTCTTTTGTCTCGAGATAAATTGTTTCAAGTAATGATCCCACCCAAAGAGTCACCACCATCCCCCACACACACCGTGAATAGCTTCCTGTGTAACGACTGGTTGTGGGCTGTTTGAGGAGGTAAATGATTGTGGTTAAGTGTCAGCTTACCTTTAGTCAGAGTAGAATACAGTCCTTTCACATGTTGAGGGCAGAGCCACGCCCTGGCCAAGGTACACTGACACAGCTCCCCACAAACAAAAGCAATGATCATTAATCGTATGACTGATTATTTCCAAATATATATGCTCAAAATGCTAGATTTTAGTTAGAACTGGACGTTTGAGACCTTTTCACATGTAATATTGATGGGAACAACTTCTGTTACAACATTATGTAACTGGAAAGGTAAATGGCTGTAATAGTTCCCCATGAACATTTACAATAGCTGTCGTGTTTTTAAAATATACAATATTGTTAATTAAAAGGGTTTTAAAGGTTATTAAACCACAAGGTGTCACTCCCCAAAAGAGTCACGGGGATGAATAAAAGAAGGCTGAGCAGAGACTCAAGCTAACCAAAACAAAAGGAAAGTGGCACAAATTGAGCAGAGCTGCTAAGTAATCAAGAGATTACCACAAAACAGTATGAAGAGACCAAAACATAGACATGAAGTGACCATGAAGAGAGCTAAAATGTCACAAAAGACACACAATAACTACAGGATTTACCATAAAGCTTTAATAACATGCAGAATGACCACAACAATACATAGCATAACTACAGATAGATGCAAAATTAGTTGAAAAAAATTAGTGGGCCCGAGAACAAAAATGAAAAAAACAAAAATAAAAGCAAAAACAACCTGGCAGAGGCATGAAATCTGCCTCTGACTGTCTGTCTTCTTCCTCCACTAGATGAATGGGAGGGCACATTACATGTCTGTAGCAGGGGACAATTCTTTTATTTGTCATAGTTTATATTAGGTCTACTTAGAGGTGATGATTGTCATATTCTACTACATTTAAATTGAGTCACACCACATACTATCAGTTAAAAGCCACATTGTTGCCAAACTGTTCAGAAACAGCTTTAAGTCTCATTTAAATATACATTTCACAATTATTCAGGATCTTTACAATGCAGTAATGTTCTAAGTAGATTATTTCTACAGATGCACATATATGTGCAGTGCAAGTAGTCACGGGTACTGGCATTCTTCCATGATGTAATATTTATACTTCTTAGGTATATGTACCTTGTTTGAATACTGGTGTCTATGTTTTGCCAGCAGGGTTGCTCATCAAACCGCCACTAAACTTCAGGACTCTACTGGTGGGTGTATTAGTTTCAAAAGTTGGGTTTTATTAATTAATTTAAGAGAAAAAACAAAACTAACTTAGAGTGAAAATACATGCATGTGACAGATATAGATCTGCCTTCCCCTTGCTATCTTTGTCTGGGCCTTCACAGATTTCTAAGTAAGAATGTAAGAATGTGTGCGAGAACTGACATGTCGAGCGAAAACATGTTAAACCGGTTCTGACTGAAAGCGCTGTTGCAAGGTCACTAACAACAGTAGACAGAGAGAAGTCACAGAGAAAACTGGTGTTTCCATCAGCATTAATGATTCAATGTAGTTCTGTGTGAGAAAAGAAGATGTCAAATAAAAAGATGTCTAGTCTTTGCTTCACATGTATTTTGGAGCCTTGCTTGCTCTCCTTGAGTTTGTAGGAAAAGGGACCTCTGCTGGCGGATGCTTTAAAGTTTAGGAAGTACGATGCAAAAGTAACAGTTAATGATTCTGCCCTTCAGTAAAAAAACATATTTAAAGAGCCTTAAAGTTTTTTTTTTTTTTTTTTTGAAAATTCTGACCCAATACAACCACCTGACTGTATGTTTAATTTTTCATACTGAAAAAAAAATACGAAGAAAAAAACATTTGTGAAGCTTTTAAAAGAATAACTTCTGCTTCTCTGAACAAATACTCATTCGGAAAATACCCAAAATATATCTTCACAGATGAGTTTTCTTTTGAGGAGTTTTAAGAACTCCTCAAGCAAGGACATCTTGTCTCAAAGACAGAACGATAGATTAGTATTGCACGCACGCCATGATTCTGGGATAGAGCTAAAAGCCGCCATTCATGCCTGCGAATGAGAGGGTCAGCACAGAGGAGAGAGAGAGTGTCCGTGCTAACATGAGCGAAATCACTCTGACAGATCACACCACCTACCGTCAGCAGACATTCAGTTAGAGCTGCTCGGTGAAATTTAACAACACAGAACTGTGCTTTTATCTTCTTAACCTTTATTTTTCAAAGAAGCTCAAAACATGAGTGGAAACTGACCTGAGAATGCCATGAAGACAACACCTCAGTACATTAATATAAATGTGAAATCTCCATGAATAACACATACATGCGCATATTCCACATTTATTATAATGTATACTATCACTGTCCATACAGACATAAGGAATTTTCTTTGACAGCTTACCAGACATTACCAGCTGAGGAAATGACCAGAATAGGGTGAGTTAGTATATTGACATAATTAACAAATTAAATGCTGCAAGGTTGTAGAGAAGGAAACTGGTCTCCAAGAGAGTAGAGAGAAAAAAAAGTGCATTGGAATGTGAGGAGGTACAAAAGATGGAGTTTTGAGTAAATGAGGAGCAGAGTCAATAAGAGATTTATTCAGGCGCTTTAGTCCTTTCTCCCTTTAATCTCATCTGGCTCCTCTGTGGCAGCGTGGCTGGAGGGAGTTGGCACGATGTGGGTCCCCCCCAGCCAGTCCCAGTGCGCGAAGAATGGGGCATAGTTAGTACCAGGTCGCTGGTGGTGAGCATCATGCTTGGGGGCACCACCCCAAAGGCCAAACGGCACAAGGTTATGCGTGGACCATGGGAAGTCGAAGCCACAGTGGTCCTCAGTGGAAACGTAAACGTTAAAGACCATGAAGGCCCAAGTTGTGACGCAGTGACACTGCAGCAGGATGGGGTCGGCGGTCGCCCAAAATCCCACGCTGAACAACTCCCAGCCTGATAGGTACTGGGTGACCAGGCTGAAAGGCTGGTTGTACTGGTGGTGCACGGCATGGAAGGTGCGGTACAACCAGGGAACACGGTGGTGCAGTAGGTGCCACAGGTAATACTGGAAATCAAAGACAACCATGCAGCCCACTATGCCCAGGAAAAAGCTCCAGAGAGTGGGTGCTTCGCGGGGCAGAGGAGTCGGTGGCCTCCACAGCCACTGTGCAACTGCAGCAGGAAAGATGAAAAACAGGTGGTTGTAGATGGTGATACCCAGGGTAGTCCAGATGTTAGGCCAGGTGACGGGTCGGTCAGGATGCAGCCGGTAACGATTTATACAAGGCCAGGAGGGAGCCAGCAGGTCCAGCATGGTGTAAAGACCAACCAGCATGAAGTAGGTAGCGACTGACAGGATCACAGGGAAGAGAGGGCTCCTCAGGAAATCATGGTGGTTCTGGCGCAGGTAGTCCCAAACAGGCTGCAGAACCAAGTCCTGGGACTGACCCCCGGTCACGTTGTCTACGTCCGACATCCAGGACAAAGCCTCAGTTCTTAGTAACCTGCCTGTGCTCATCACTAATGTGCCGTTTCTCTTCCAAAGAGGGCTGATTCAAGAGGATTATTATCTAACAAGCCACAGGAGAGGATAAACAGGGTCGAAATGAATGGAAAGATCCAATCAGCCTCTTCATATAGGTTAAGCGACAGCAAATTGTCTGGTGATGTTGTGCCAAATTGGACTGGTGGACTGTCTTTGCCTCTTATGTATGTTCAAGCCCCACCTCCACCCCCCTCCACCCTCTGCATTTTAAAAGAAGGCCCTTTTTCATGGCCACAAGGCCCGCAGCCAGGACTCAGGAGCCGGGCCACAACAGCTCTCATTTTTGACCCAAATCATGGAGAGAGAGCTTCCGTTTTTTTCTTTTGAATTGGACTTGTTCACAAAAATCCAAGGGACCTTGTCTCTGAGCTGTTAACATTAAACAGCATAAAAGAATATCAACCGTCATGCATCAAGTTATATTTTTAGGCCTGTGTGCCAGCTATTGACCCCTTTGATGTTTTTGTCTCTTACACTCTCAGATCATCAGACACATACAGTGCACACATGCACATCCACACACCACATGAGCCCAAAAGAGTCATTAATCATGGAAAAGTTGTCAAATGTGACATGCATTCAAAAGAACCGGACAGAACTGGAACAGCGACCGACAGCAGCTGTTGTTTCTATGGTGTGATGCAATCACTCTGCAGAGAATGGACATTTTGGTAAATATCATGTGATGGCATGTTGATGCTTTTTACAGTTATATTACATTAAACTGTATCAACACAAACAGGGGTTAACAACACAAGTTCAGGATTCAGAAGTTCTTTATGTTTTTTGCCATGGCAGATGAATTCCTTTGCCATACATCTGACAAGTGGCACCAATCATCGCACAGCCCCTCAAATATCTAAATATATCCTTAGTTTTTAGCATATTGTCAAATAATAGCCTAACATAAAAACGCACAAACATATTTTGTAGTTCTGTGATATGTTATCTCTTCTTTTATGAAAGGATAAACTTATTAGATACACTATTTCTTTTAATGTTAACATGTTCATATTGTTTTTTATGTGTTTGCATGAGAGAATCCAGCTTTTGATGCAATAATGAATTGAATCTGTAAAGCACCATCAACAGTCTCAAAAAGGAGAAGTTATATGAGAAGTCGCATGTAACACAAAGAAGATTGCAGGAACTAATCATGATTACTTAACGGATGGGCCTGTAGAGCAAATTTACATGTGATGGTGATGTAGAGCTTTACATTTACATGTATTCTCTAAGGTAGTCAAAAAAATGACCTCCTGTCATCTTTTCCTTTGCTCTTTTCCTTGACCCTAATGGAAAATGTGATGGGGTCAAGAAAAGATGGTAGGGAAAATTCTCAAAGAGCAACACTGAAACTAAGCTGCTCCATAAATATTCAACAAAGACTTTAGATACTTCGTCTACTGCAATTTTATCACATTGTTGCACAAATGTTATCTTTTTTATAACATATGAGAGATTATGTAGAATACTGATTTATCATGAAAGTTCGTAAATGAAAAATAAAAGCCAAATTTACAAAAGGGAAAAATAGTGTTGTCACAGTTAATACAATTTGGATTGAAATAATCAAGTGTCACCATGAGTTTTACTTCCACAAGGAGTTTTTGGAATAGAATTTTCCTTTCTTTCACAAAGAATGATCTAGCGTATCTTATTCTAGAGGAGCTCTTAAAGGATCTCTTTTGTCAGACAGTGAGGAGAATGTTCGCTGAACAATGAGCTGAGATCTGTTCACTTTCTAAAATCAGCCAGCAGAGGGCAACAAAAATCAACTATTGTGCAAAGACAGAGTCATTGATGAAACCCTGTGAATAAGTGTCAAAGGGGAAAATCCAAATAAATGTGATGAATAATTTTGCTTTCATCATGAGGATAAACGTCCCTGGTTTTAGGAAGGATAAAAAAAAACAGCATCGAGGTGGAGCATTCAACTCAGAATCCAGCAGTTCCGACTTTTTAACGAGTGGTGCGTAGCGGGATGAATCGTAGAGCTGTTAGCACACAATCATAGAACAGCTTTTTCACTGAGGTCGATGAGCACTGCATTGAATAAAACTCTTTTAAACCACGAACACAACTTGATTTTTGCAGCTTTATTTATAAATTTTGTTTCAATGTCTATCTATCAACAATGCACTTCTTATACAGAACGATTTTGTGCATTATCCATCCATCTTCTATACCCTCAATCTATCCCAGCAGTCATCGGGCGAAAGGCGGGGTACACCCTGGACAGGTCTCCATCACAGGGCCACACAGAGACAAACAACCATGCACGCTCACACTCACTCACCAATTAACCTGACATGCATGTTTTTGGATGGTGGGAGGAAGCCGGAGTACCCGGAGAGGACCCACGCATACACGGGGAGAACATGTAAACTCCACACAGGCAGGGATCGAACCTGGAACCCTCTTGCTGTGAGGTGACGGTGCTAACCACCACACCACAGTGCAGGAAATATATTCATAAACACATGGATAGGACAGCACTTCTATGTATAGCTCAGTTAATCAGAAGTACTTTGAAGAAAATAAAAAACACATTTGATATATATATATATATATATATAGAAGAAAGGGATTTAAATGACTTTGAATGTGGCATGGTTGTTGGTGCCAGACGGGCTGGTCTGAGCATTTCAGAAACTGCTGATCTACTGGGATTTTCACACACAACCATCTCTGGGGTTTACAGAGAATGATCCGAAAAAGAGAAAATATCCAGTGAGCGGCAGTTGTGTGGACGAATATGCCTTGTTAATGTGAGAGGTCAGAGGAGAATGAGCAGACTGGTTCGAGATGATAGGAAGGCAACAATAACTCAATTAAGCACTCGTTACAACCAAGGACTGTAGAATACCATCTCTGAACGCACAACACGTCGAACATTGAAGAAGATGGGCTACAGCAGCAGAAGACCACACCGGGTGCAGCTCCTGTCAGCTAACAACAGGAAACTGAGACTACAATTCACACAGGCTCACCAAAATTAGACAATAGAAGATTGGAAAAACGTTGCCTGGTCTGATGAGTCTCGATTTCAACAATGAGTCGACTGTACTCCAGTGGGCTCCACAGTCACCAGATCTCAAGCCAGTAGAGCACCTCTGGGATGTGGTGGAACGGGAGATTGGCATCATAGATGTGCAGCTGACAAATCTGCAGCTACTGCGTGATGCCATCATGTCAATATGGACCAAAATCTCTGATTAATGTTTCCAACACCTTGTTGAAAGTATGCCACGAAGAATTAAGGCAAAAGGGGGTCCAACCTTTTACCAGCGCCTTTCGAAACAAATGCTGATATTACTTTTTACCTCACAGAGTTGAGGCTAAATTGTGGTGGAGAAAAAGTCTTCAAAATGTTTGTGTTGTTGGTCTTGCTTGTGCTATAGCTGTCGTAGTATCCAGCTATTCACCACGCTGTTTCAGAGGGTGGGTGTTCAGATTTGGTGTGTACTTACTCAGTGTTCTACAGACTTTAGATTTAACGGTGCATTGTCAGCATGTGGTGTGCAGGCCACAATAGGATCTGCTGCACGACCAGAGAATCTGGGCCATTGACATGTGTGGTAAATTTGATTTATTCCAAGTTCCATGTACAAATGTATTTAGATCATTAAAGTTCTAATTGGGTTCTAATAAGAGACTGCAGATTTTTAGACCAGCTCCAGCAACATAGAAATTCTCACAGATGCTCTTGAAATTCATCGCCAAGACAGGAGAACCTTAGAGCAGAGAGGAGTGGGTCGCTGTTCTCTTTCAGATCCACTCTCCATGCTTGAGTGTCTGTTACTGGTGAAACAACAAAACTGCAACAACTGAGAACGGGTGGTGTTTTAGAGAATCCTTTGAATTCATTCTGACAGAATAATGAGCATAAATGTGTTTGAATTTAATGCAGAATTTATTATGTCAGTTTCTGGGCTGTTTTCAGAGATCTCTGCCTCTCACTTCACAGACAGACACTTGAGTATGAAGTGACCATAGTGTTACTTCATCACATTTTTAGCACTTCATCAGTGAAAGACATCCGTGAAGCAGCCAGCGCTGAAAGAATAAAGAGACCTTGAGGCAGGAGGTCTTAGTGACTAACTTGTTAGATTAACTCTTATAAAACAGAGTGGCTGTGAGCAACTTGTCAAAATAATCAGCTGTTAGAGTTTTGAACAAACCATTTTCGGATCGGCGTTACCACTTGGCCGAGGTGCAGGTAAAATGAACTAAGTTTAACTCAGTTTTACACACCATCATTACTATACAACACAAGGTTTCTGAAAACAGAATGACGAGCTGTGATGCTCCTCCAAGAGACACAGCTGAACATAGGTCCAGTTACAAAACAGTCATTCTTCAGCAGTGCGTTTTATCTCATCAGCATTAATATGTGTTGTCCTGATTGATATATTCTACAAATGTTTAATGAGGCATGGCTTTCATTACGGTTTTGGTCCTGTTTTGGTGTTACGTAGATCTTCTGATTTTTTGTGTTGGGTTTTCTGTTTGGTGTCATGTCCTGTATTCTGGTTTCTGTTCCTCTGGTTTGCCTCTGCCTCTTTATGCTCCCCTCAAACACCCGAATTCAATTTGCCACCCAGTTATTTGATTCCTCTGTATCAATACTTTTTGGTTTCTTTCTTTAGAGAAAAATCCTTGTTGTTACTTTGGCTTGTACCACATGCTAAGCTTAATTTGCTCTTATCAAGTCTGTTACCGTCTTTGTTTGATGTAGAAGTTATTTATTTTACACCTGCCCGCCACCAAAGGCTTACCTTGATATGTTACAGCACATTAAAATGTAAATTTTAGGTACAGCACTGGTAGTCTGCAGTCCTGTAGTTGTTCCTCCATTAATAATAGGGCCCCATCTCGTGGTTTTACAGAGAATTATCAGGATTTGCATACAATTTTTATGGCTTCTGACTATCTTTTTTTTTTACTTTTGTGTAATATTTACAGACAAGCAACATCAAAAGCAAACCTTTGCCTTGGCTCTCACTTTAGAGTTGAATAATTTCAGTACAGATTGTGCACACATCCTTTGACAAAACTCTGAGAAAATAAGCTCATGACGGCACATCATTAGTGTTCAGAATAGATCCTGAATAAGCTGTGTTCTCTGTGCGGCGGGTTGGTCAACAGAAACAGAAACATCATCTTCGTTGTGTTTGTAGTGACCATGAAGATGCTGAGTGCACGAGTGACTGTAACATGATAAATCAAATGTCTGGTAGGTGTAGACACGCTTTTCTTTTCCTTTTTTCAGTGTTTTAAATCCTGTTTAGGATATAGGTATATATACCATTATGTTATTTCTTTTTTATTTTCTGGAGCATTTTCAAATTGATATTTTAATAGTTATTCAATAATTATTCTAAGGGGCTGTGTGGTTTGTACATTTTTATTTTCTTTACCGTAGAATGACTTTCTGACATCCGTTCAGAGCAATTTTTTTTTTTTTAGCTGTAAATGATTAACGGAATTATTGAGTCTTACTACAGATTTTTATTTTCTATAACAAAAAAGGGAAGAGACTGTTGATTGACGATGAGAGACTATCTTTCATGTTGTAATAAAGAGACTGCATGATTCTTTGTGTCCCTGAATAGTAAGTAAAAAAAGTTGAATGTTATAATGTAATAAAACCAAACCCCATACTCAATATTAACAGACCCAAACAATAACTTATTGTTATTCTGTTGTATTGATTTGATGTGTTTTTGCTGTTGGTTTCCCAGGTCACATCCAAAACAACACTTACTATCTGCAGCTGTTAAGGGAAACAGTTTCGTCACCTTAACAAATGGGAATTTATTTTTTTCATGGCTGTGGAAAAAAGCTGTTAGTACACCTGACAACTAATGTCCCTCAGGTGTTGTCTGTGGGGGTTGAAGGCTAAACAGAGCTGTTCTCCACTGTCAGTTATGATACAGTGCCAGAGGAGGGGCAGTAATGCTTAAGAGGGACCGTCGGACACAAAATGACAAAGGATGAAAATAAATCCAACAAAGAGAGCATGACAATTTTGAATCACAAGGTGAAACTAAGGAGAACAGAGACAACAGGCAAAACAGGCAATCACAAGTTTTATTTCTCCTCAGTCAAGAAAGAGTTTGCGCTTTTTTTTTGACTGTCATTATAAAGCAACATCATAGATGTTCTTTGAAATGGTTGTACAAATGCAACAAGAACCAAAGAAGGCAGCATAACACCATTTTTACCAGCTGAGTGCAAATGTTTCCCAAATATGTTAAAAGAATTTAGACGTTTGTTAAAGTTCTTTACTCCGACTGCCCTTTTAGCTTGATATAACTATATTGAGTACATAGCATTATTGAAGGATTAAAGGCCATTATTAGAGAACATACAGAGTAAGGTTCATTTTGACATATATTTTCAGTTAATTGGAGGTGCACTGACAGCTCAGCTGCTAGACAGCATACGCCCAGTGAACATAGGCTTAGTCCTTGATAGTGTACCATTGTCTGACCACCATGAGGAGATCAGTTTCTATCACAGGGAAAACCTTAACAAGATATTTAATTTTCTAAACCTAGCCAAGTGCCTTTAGTGAGTATTCATAACCATGCAATGTTAAAAAAGAAGGGGAAAAAGATATGTGACCAGACCTGTCACAGTGCAAAACACAAGGCAAAACAGGAGAGGAAACCTTGCAGAACTCGAACTTGGTTCTCTTAAGTGAAAGCTGATGTGTTTGAAAGCTGATGCGTTCCATCAATTTGCCAGCCCTGTAATAAGCGTAGTTTGCAGGTTCTCTCCTCTTGAAAGTGAATGTTCCGTTGTGCATGTGTTTAAATGCACATGGGAACATTTTACTGTGTAAAATGGTTACATAAGGAATGAAATTGCACATGATTTAGGTTGCCATTTTATTGATGTAAAATAGCAACATACTTTCTAAAAATGACACATACGTCTTTCATTTCACTAATGTATTATGCAAAGGTGGAGCTGATACACGTTTGTATATAAGGCATATACTTATGATAGTTTATTATTATCATTATCATCATTGTTAAGAAAAAAGAGACACTGCCAATGTGCTAAACGACAGTGTATGTAACATGTATTAAAGTGCAACAGGGCCAATTAGTATTTCTTTCTTTCTGGTTACTGTGGTAACATGGTAGAAAAATGAGAAGGGCGGCTTGTAGTGTCTTCGCATTTATATTGTTTGTTCTGAGGTGATGAAATAAAATCATTCTTATTGTCATGTGATTCCTACACTGATAAAACAGTAGAAGAAATATTTCAGGGACCCGAAATGCTACACAGTGGAACTTAAATTTGGAACAGGAATAATTGTCATTATTACAAATTTCTAAAAACATGTCATGGTATAAATTATTTTTATGCAGTTAAGTATGGTGAAGTACACACATAGAGAAACATTAAAAAACTGTTAGGGTTTGTGGATTTTTGGACTTCACATTTGATTTTTTTTCTTGTCTTGATTTGTTTTTCTTGTTTGTTTCTTGTTTGTTTGTTCTCTTGTTCTTTATTCAGTTTGTATTTGTTTGATCTTGATTTGTCTTTTGGTTTTCAGTTATTCTCAGAGATTCTTGTGTTCTGATTTTCTTGTCTTTTGAGTTTCATGTTATTACTCCTAGTTAGCCTCAGTTCCCCTGTTCTGGTTCTCAGCTCCACTGCACACCTGTCTCCTCTCAGTCAGCTTCAGCTGCAGTCACTTCCTCATTCATTCCCTCCAGTATATATTCCCCTTGAATAGCCTCAGTCTTTATCAGACCCTCACTGTCACTTTCCTTTGATTGCATTTGGAAAAACCTTTAGTTAATATTTTCTGCCTATCCAAATTAAACAAAGGCCATTTACCATTTATTCATACAAAGATGCCTCAAATCACATAAAAAAAATCCTAAAAACATTGGTAACAGAAACAAAGAGTAGTAAGTTGCCATAACAATATATATATTGTATATCATTAAAATGTATCATAAGTGCTATATTGTTTCAATGAATTGTGAAGCTATATAAATGTGTTTAGTCTTTGAAAGAAGATACTAAAGGTAAAATGATGCAGCCTGCACATTCAGTGAAGTTTGGAAGACAGTGTCATTCTTAATAAACCTCTTCCTCTAAGATGATCACATCAGGCCAGGCAGACAGGTCTCAACCCATCTTCCTGTCGATTAACTGCTGCACAGGACTGGAGTTACTTCAGGGATATATTGAGTGATGCAGACACCTGTGTGAAGACCCACTCGTGGCTCAGACCTTGATGAATGCCCATGAGGGCTCCAAGGCTGCATCAGTGCATGCTTTGTTTTTCATTTAAGTACACTGATTAAAATCTGGAAAGGAAGACAGTTACCATGGGCTTGTCACCTGTGGAATTAATTATCTCCACAAAGATAGAGGATGGCCCACTTAGTTCCTCGCCATTTCCTGATAAACAAGCTGTGCCGTAACATCTCTCATCACATTTGTGCAGGACTCTAACCAGGTGAGAACACTTCTCTCATCTGCTCTGTTCTCGTCTGTAAACAATGTTTTAAAGTTTATAAAGCATGTCATCCTTTTTTTTTTCAGGACACTAAAAGAGTCTCTAGCCTTCCAGCGTAATGCCGAGCCAGCTTGAGGGTGCCATGGGAGCGCTGATAACAGTTTTCTACAACTACTCTGGAAATGATGGAGATAAACACAAGCTCAACAAAGGCGAGCTGAAGCAGCTCTTGAACAGTGAGCTCACTGACTTCCTTATGGTAAAGTAAACATTTCAACATGATGGTTTTGTTGTTATTTAATCGCTTATTGTACATTTAAATTAAAGTTAGTATGTCATAAAGTAGCATTTAAAATTAGCAGCAAAGGAAACCCTGTCCTCTTTGTGAGTTTGTGTGTGACTCATTTCCTTATTGTTCTGCGATGACTACTTGTAATTGCAGTATTTTGATAAGGGATCTTCAGCACTTTGGGGGATGCTTTGCTGGTGCCTTATTCACTGAAAGGTCAAATTAGATGATGCTGTTTTGAGATGATTTAGCATTCTGACCTTGTGAAAGGAAATTGATTTTTTTACTGATCGCTATCCAGCTGTCAGAGTAACTGCTGGTGACTCTCACATCATAGCACGTTGGGATATAAAGGATGTGGAGAAGGAGATAGATAAGGTCATTTGAGACAAGTCCAGGTCCTGAGTCTGTGTGATAGCAGTGTGGAAAGCCTCCGACTTCAAATGATTAAGATTGTGTCTACAAAGCCGCTGAGGTCTAAAACCTCTGATGCTTTCACTCGTTTTTCTCCGCATTGCTTGTCTTCTTTCAAGCGGATGGGAAGCCTCAGGTGCTCACACATCATCATCATCATCAGTGGCCCATATCACCTCCAAATATAGACATCCCCGTGATGTCATCAAATCCCCCTGAGCTAGTCACCTCTGAGAATAGATGCAGCCCCAGAAAGACAATCACCACCAGCTTCTGCCAACAGAAAACTTTGACACATGAAAGCCTTGATAGATTTATTTATCTAATTTGTTTATCTAACTGAGATAGTGAAAGTGGATGAACGTAAATGTCAATATACATGAGATAAACACGCTGAGTTATTGTAGTCACAAGGCAGGCAAGAAAAACGTGAAAGACATGAATATGCTGAAATAAGAACTGCAATACAGAAAAGACAGCATACATCTCTAATAGAAAAAGTACAATCTATCGCATGCATGTACAGAAATTAAAAGTAATCACAGGTTGTATGTTCCTTCAGCAATTTTTGGGGCTGAGCTTTAAAGGTGGAGCATGTGGAAGTGGTTAACTAAGCCAGAATTAGAATTTATGAAATTATTTCAGACAATTACCACAAAAAAGTGATTGGTAAACAGTAGTTACAAAAAGAAGAATCTCAAACAACATATACATATTCACCAGTATTGGCTCAACATCACATTACATATTCATATATAAATTTGAACATGAATAGAAACTAATAATATAAACAACATTTCCAACCCTCCAAATGAGTTGTGTTTAATGGCGCCTCACAGGCCCCTTCAGTAATCCCCAAGTAAATATTCCGCTTTTAGTTCTCTGTATGGTGAGTTCATTGAAAGGATGTGTGTAAAGTCCATGCAAATCTGTATATATACAAGCTTATTTCAACTTGATAAAGTTCTCAAAGCTCAGCAACTTTGAACTATTCAGAACGTTACAATGCTGTTACGAGAGCTTTGTTTATCAAATGCTTTTCCGGCTTTTAGAAAAAAAGACTTTTGTCTTATTTGTTGTTCATATTGTAAATGAGCAGCTAACTGCAATATTCAGTGTTTACACCTTGTAAGCACTGACTCTCAAATGTTGAAATTAGTTTACAATGTAAAATGTGACACAACTTATTAAAATTTTCTTTAACAGTTAAAAAAAAGACTTGATTTGATGATCCAGCCATGAGCTTGGTTCATTGCAGCTGTATGAATTACAGATTACTTTGGAATACTGTTTGCCTGTGTGAAAATCACTGCATTGTCTGCACACGTTTGAGCATTTATGTTTGGGGGTATATTAGGTGAGTCATTAACAAGTATGAAAATAAGTTGGTCCCTGAATAGAGCCTTGTCAGACCCCTACAAGGCAGTCAAAGTAAGAAGATTTGATCCTTTCAGCACAAACGCAATGTGCTCTGTCTCATGAATAAGATTTGAAAGGGTTGCCTCCTGTATTCTTTTTTTCAAAGTTCAAATGCAAATTTGAAACAGTTTGATGTTGTGACACAGTGAATATCACTGAAAAGTGATGCTAATACTACACATTTTCTGTCATTTTATGGCAGCAACCCCCTTCCCTTAACATTTACTCCAAAAAATGTGTATCATTTAACGACCTACATTTAAAGAACATTTTCAATCTGCCTCTACGTCAGAGGGCCAAAAAGGAGAGCTGCGTCTTGTTTTTCAGTCCTGAAGGAATAGTGGGCAAAGCAGAAGCAATTGCATGTGAGCATGGATCACTTAGCAGCAACGTGTCGCTGCTTTCCACTAACATGGATGGGAGCTTTTGCTTTTGTGTCAGTTTTAAGCTCCAATGATCAAACTACTGCATAGATGCTGCAATATAGTATTTTTAATTGGCCAAACACGGTTCTGAGCAGTTGACAGTATTGGTTTCCAAGCTCAGGTACGATCATTAAAAGGCATGGGTGACAGCTAAAGAGAAGCCGAAACTGCGTATTGTAATTACTTTCTGTTCTCTGTTTGTCTATAGTCTCAGAAAGATCCGATGCTGGTGGAGAAAATCATGAATGACCTGGACTCTAACAAGGACAACGAGGTGGATTTCAATGAGTTTGTTGTGTTGGTGGCCGCCCTGACCGTCGCCTGCAATGACTTCTTCCAAGAGCAGAATAAAAATGCCAAGTAGTTGTAGAAAACTAAATGTAAACCAAATGTAAATCTCAATTTGTAGTTTAAGCTCATTACATTTCATGTGTTATCAGTTGAATGTTCTGCTGTAGTGTTTCCTTTTCATTCACTGTTGGATTGTAAGTTGAATTCAGTTACCTGAGTGATGCAAATTATTGACATCTGTATTTTACTGTGAATGAGAGTAATTAGAAAGTGCAAAGTACCCTTTATGTAAGTCATCCAAAGTGGATGACTCGTGATTTGAACTCTAAAGCTTTTCTCTTCTAGTTTTATTTACTTAAGACAGCATAAAGAGGCTGTTATCGGTAATTTATTTAGTGACATTTTCCTCTAGGAACAAAGATCTTTGTCATCTAAAATTGTATCTGTGCACCTTGCTTAGCTTATGTCCCAACAGATGGCCAAGTACAGACTCTTGTTCTTGCAAAATTATAAATGTCAGATGTCTTAATATGTAATATTTCCCTGATGGTGCATTAAACAGGGATCGTTTTGTCCCCTGTGAATTCGGCTCCTCCACAAGGAGAAATACTTTTCCCCTCATCCTGATGTGAACTTAAAGTCATGGAAAAGTGCACAGGCACACAATAAACATGTCAGGAGTTCACCTTGTGTTTCTGTGATGATGGTTTTACTTTACATTCTCTATAGCATTTAAAGTTCTGTGTGTTTGATTTTCCTTTTCTTAACGTGCATAGAAATATTCAGATTAGGAATCAAACTGTTTCTATATTTGACTTTAAAATTACATTTTATTTGACACAGCTGCTGAAGACTTTGGGTAAAAAATAACTAAACAAAAGTCAAATGAAATGAAAAACAACACCAAAACTAAATGTAGTAAATAAACTGCACTATTTAATCTGGAACATAGAACTCTTTTTGTGGATTTATTTTGTTTTTTGTATTATTTAGACCTGCAGCTACAGGCATTAAGGATGAACGTGATCTAAACTTGTTAAAACATTTCAAACAAACATTTCTTAAAGCCCTATTCTTGACATTTGTAGAAGGATATCCTCTGACATGCACCTTTTAATACACAGAAAGTAGAATCAGCTGACTTAACATGAGACTAAGCGAAGGTCAGTCTATGGTCTGTTTGAAATTAGGCAGCAATTCAATTCTTGTGCATTAAAAGTTGTAGTGAAAGAACAGCATCTTAAAAATGCTTTTGTTTCCTTTTTGCCTTTATAAAACACCAAATAATTGACCCTCTAAATGTATACACAATGAATGAGACGAGAAATGTTTGACAGGCTAATTTGTAAGTATCAATAAATCCAAGCATCATTCAATTTTCTCTTACTGGACATCCCTCAGGGTGATAGAGGTTGTGATTTTTGGGAAATGACTTTGTACCAAGGCTGAATGATGTACGGCAATCCCAGTCTTAACGGACCACCTGGGTCCAGCAGCATCAGACATGTCTTCCCCTCAAGCATAGAAGCAAGTATTCTCAGCTCATGGAGGACATAAATGGCTGAAGCTGTAAGGGTAATCCTCTGTATGTTCAATTCCAAAAATACTAAAGGGAGTTCATTTGTAGTAATATACTCCGCTGTGACGAGGGAGAAAATTATTGAAACTAAATCAGATGGAAAGTGTGATTTTTCTATGTGTGCAGATGGCTGCAAAAACCCTCTCAGTTACAATGCAATTTGTCTGTGATTGGCTGCAATCGAGCGGGATAATCACCCGTGGGAAGACGCCATGGAGTAATTATGGCTTTTGTTGCATTTGTAAAAGGTTGCAATCAATCCTGAGAGTCATTTGATCATTTATAGATGTGGATATTTATATTCTAACTCTCATGATTTCTCTCCTCTGTCACTCACACTCCTCAGAATGTTCATGCAATTATTTCTTCGTTTCCCCATGAATGTCATGTGCATGAACAAACTTCCAGCAGGCAAAATGCCTTTTTCCAAAAGATCCTAAAATTTGAGTCAGGACCAGCTCATCACTTTCTGTGTGAGCATAATCGAGAGAAAATTACTCAAATTATGCAGCACAATCATGAAACAGTTAAGACTAAAGCGCTTGCACCTGAAGTGCAAATGCAACTCTTTGGCAAGTTTCCAAATGAATGAAATGAATGCATGGAATTGGGACAAACAAAAAATAAGAATCAACTGTTAGATATCAGGACAGAAGATTGAAACATTAACTGAATACATAAGAAATGGCTTAAGACAAGAGGACATTTTTATTTTATTTTACAGAATGCTTTGTGTGAAAGAACACAGTCATTAATATCATGAAGTCAACTAGAAAGAATCGATCAGTTAAAAAAGCAAAGAGAAATGAATGGAGAAGGTTGACGACAGAAAATCCCTTTAGACAGGTTTTATATAGAGAAGAGCTCACGTACGCAAAGTAAACATGAAGAACCAGCAGCAGCAAGGGGTCCCCTGCTGGGAGTCCTCATGTCACCATCGTGTGAAGAAACAAAAGAGCCCAGCAACCAGGACGTACAACCGGCTCCTGTTCAAAAAGAAATGGCTTGCCAGTGCAGATAGGGGGAGTGGTATGCACATTATAGAATAAGGTAAACCATAAGATGATGTAAATTGAAAAAAACCAGCAGTGTGTCAAACAGAGTTGGTCTCTCCTGAATCTATGAGGTGGTTTTGTCGTAATCTCTGGGTTTGTGTTTTGGTTTTGACTTTGGTTATTGCTTTCTTGGTTTCTAATGTCATGTTCTGGAAAGCTGTTAAGCAGCTGGAGCAGCTAAGTGGGCTCAAAGCCCAAGTCATTCCTAGAATAAGACCCCAAGATGAGTTAAAGAGGAGATATCTTGGATGCAAAGCAGGAATAAAGTGAAGAAATAGTGGAAAGCAGGTTAAACAATTCCTTCCCTTGGTTGTCGTGGGAGGTGTGGGATCACTGGCTTGGACCCCTGATGAAGGCACACCAGGACTGTCAGGATGGTAATATCATTGTTTTCACTGAGACATCGCCACAGGAGCAGTTTTGACGCCTCCTTTCTCAGCTTTGGGACTTTGGGCGGAGACTGCAGGCCGAGAGATGTTGAACTGTTGACTGTGACTTCCTGTCCATGTTGTGTACAGATAGAGTTCACCTGTGTTACCTGCCAATGCTATGTGTACGACATCAAGTGTTAAGCTGCTGACAAGCTAAGACACAAACACTCCAACCCATTGATGTTGATCCCTGAAGATTTCTACTATGCCTTTCTCTCTGATACACTTTAACTTTCTTTCATTATATTTTATTTTGTTATTTCCTCTATCTATAACAACAGGATGTCTTCAGCAATAATGAATATTGCAGCATTAATCCCCTTTGGTGATTAATAAAGCATTATTGAATTGAAATGGAATTTATTTGAATTTAATTTAATTTAATCTAATTTAACTGAATGACAAACAATGTAACAAATAATTTAAAGACAGGTTATAGCAGTTTATTAGGGAATAGCTTGGAATTGAAAATTGTAGTGAGGCTGCTGATCATAAGAAACTGAAGTAATTAGAGTGATTTTGTTCTAGAAAGCTAAACAATAGCTATTAATTTCTCTTGTACAATATCTACTGTGCTGTATGTGTGGTGTAACCTTCTGAACAAACATGTACACAACAAATATAAAGAGCAGGGATGAAGGGGAAGGGCAACCAGTAAGAGGAAGTGGAAACATATGGATGCACTGCCCTTCTTAGATTATGAGAGTATTAATGTTGTGAAGAAAAGAAGCACAGATGAGTTGTAACTACATAAATTAGGTCAAAACATTGTGTTTGATGAATTTTTTGTGTATTTGTCATCTTTTATGTTGTTGAAACTCAATGACTGATATTTTGAAAAAATGTTTTTATCATGTAGAATGTAACTGTTAGCATTGATTTGAAAAAATATTTTAAAATCCTGTTCTTCAAACGTGCCAACAATTCAGACCATTACTGCACATGAAGACGTGTACGAGATGCACGTAAATCCGGATTGCTATAGGTTGTTTGGTCCATTTAAAGGTTGCCAGAACAGTTTTTCCTCCCTTCATGTGTCATTCCTGCAAACGTAGCTGCCACCTGTGACGAATGTCTTTCAAATATGCCTCAAGCACTTATCTCCCTCATGCTGTCCATTCCCCTGTTTCGTCACTTTGTGCGTCACTCTTTGTTTCATAACTCCTCATCACGAGTGACCTGTGTGTTTGTGCAAGTGTGTGTATCTGTAGTGCTTTCCTTTTCTTCATTTATATGCTTAATGTTTGTTGTGGTGTGTCTGACCTAGTCCTCATACTGCAAATTGTACTCTTGTTAACAATTACAGGGTATAATTGCATTTCCTACTATGTTATGCCTTATTTGTGAAAAGTGGGGGGAAAAAATACAATCTTTAAACCTTTTGAAATCCACCAGTATAAGTTAAATGATGAGATGTAATGACAGAGGAAGTGTAAATGTTATTTTATGTAATTTATAGTTTATTTGATGGGCACAATACATAAAAAAATGTACTGTTATAATGCACATGGGGCTTCTAACTGTGGCTGATATGAAAACCTTGTCCCTGGCAAGGAATTTATGAAAAGGTGAGCTTGGTGTATCCTATATTTTGATGTTCTGACACTTATAACCTTTCGTAAATGAACAAAATGAGAAATCATATGAGTTCACGTTGAACACGAGGGCACTCCTGAAATGAAATGAATAGATGAATAGAATCAAAATGCAATTATTCAGAAAGGATTGATTCATATTGAATGTGATGAAATTCATAGTCATTTTGAGGGAATATCGGTCAGTTTAATTTAAAAGCGCATGGCACTAACAACTCAAAATAGCTTTAATGCAGCCAGAGGCGATGGATATGTTGGCAGGGCAAAGTTAATAGCATCCAGGACCTCACTGGTGAATCTCACAGAGATAATTATAAAGAGGACATCTGCACGAGACAGGGTGTTGACAGGATTTGGATACACATTTCAAGCAAAGTGTGACAAAAATTTACACTCATAATTGATGGACATAAGACAGACTTTTTGTATCTAATCTATCTTTATGTACTAACATTGTAGGTAATGTGTTAAAAATACATTGACAATACAGGAACTTGCCTAAGCACATTTGACTTTTTTTGTGTAAAATTGTTGCAATTGCGTTTACATGTATTTAAGCACAAATGTTAATAGAAATGCTCAAAAATGTAAAGTCCATTTGAAATGGTTCTATAATTTGTGATCAACCTTTTCTGACAGTTGTTGGCGACATGGTCAGATCTTTAAAGGTAATTGAGAAGCTTGACAAATTCACACAATAATATACAACAACACGGGTTTTTTTCACAGTTTTGTGCAGTGAGAACATATTAGATATTTATGAGGACATCAACGGTAAATAACACCTGAGGAGGCAGATTTTATTTAGATAGATTATTCAAGAAATCATTCAGTTATTGATGTATGTCTCCCCAATATTCGTGTTTTTTAGCACAACATAATAAAAGTGATGGTGCAACTTTTCTAAATTAGAACTGTTTTTAAATGTGTATGAAATGTTTTGATTGGTTGATTGGCCTTTTGAGGTGAGAGGTGTTTGTAATCAGGACTGTATGAAGTACTGACCGATATTTGCCATAGCTACTGAAAAGACTTTTTATAAAGAATTTAGAAAAAGTAAAGTGACAAATCTCATTGCCTGGAACAATTAAATGAATATGCATGTTTGGTATTTGGAGATGCACAGCTTTGCGTGTCTGCTCCGAGGTCATGCTGAGATGCAAATTATTGATAAATAATTTTCCCATCAGAGCCAAGATTCAAATGTCAAGCTTGATTTTCTCATTCTGTAAAGTACGAGAAGAACTCATAATAACTAACATCGTCAAAAGCAACCTGTCTGTCAAAAAAAGTCAGCCAGCAAGATCTGAATAATATCATGGTATACAATAATGTGATATGAAGGTTGTATAGCTTAAAGGGGCAATTTAAAGAAGAAAAGATCTGTGTCACACTCTATAGACTGCAGGGAATCACCAATAGGCCTTGTTATATTACATTTTTTTGTGTCATGGAGCGACTGCGTCATCAGGCTTGTTTATTAGTCACTTCACTGAGCACAGAGGGTACCTATAGAAAACACAGATAACAACAGAGCAGGAGAACACACATTTAAGAACATGACAGAAACGTAATGTAGAGTCATCGAGAAAAAGATTAGATTTGTTCGGTTACACTGGGTGACATTTTCTTCAATGAGATAGGAGCCAATGGTTTTACTGCGTAGTAAAATAATCACAAGCAATCAAAATCTTCAACTGAAAAGAGTCAACAATGCAGCTTTTCCTCCTGTTTGTCAATAATGTGAAGCAAGGCTTTTCTGATTGATGTTTTTAGCTTGAAAAAACTTTCTTCAAGCTTGTTGGCATCACATTTTACTCCAAATTTCCAATTAACTATCAGAGAGAATACCAATATTTGGAAATGGTTGTGGAAACAGTAGATAGTCATGGGATAGATGTAGAATAGTACCGGCCTCGTACTTTAATTCCCTTTCATCTTCTTAGACAGCTGTATAGCTCCGTATCCTCACTGTCCTCTGCTATACTACTCAAACAAAATGAATGAAAGACTACTAGAGGCTCATTTTAATACAATGCGGACTCATTTGTTGTGTGACTGCAGGTGTCTATTAATGATAACATACCTGCAGGCCTTTAATCACTTTCCGCTTCATTGGTTTGCGCTATTCAAGTCATTATTTTCAAAGATATCACCTGCTGTTTTCTCAGTAATGGCAGTGAGGGGCTGATATATACCAAAAAGAGTCAACAGGGACAGTGACGTCATTCAACATATGAGGGGATGATGAGCAACTTCTTTCCCTCAAAACCTGAATGACTTTTTGGTTGTTTGCCAAGGCAATAGCCCAGAGTGCATTTCTCTATACTGAGAAGCTGAAATATGATTATACTTGAAGCTATTGTAGTTTTGATACAGGTTTAAGACTCTCAAACTCTGATCTAAGGATCTCTGGGGAAGTCAGTATCGAGATTATAAATGAATCCAATTGGTGCATACTCAAATTTAGTGCCTCAAGTTCAGTAACTGACCAAATGGGAAATATGGTCAAAACCTCCCTTGTTTGCTGATACTTGTGGCATTGAAGATTTTATTGGACATTATGGACATTATAAAAGGCCATCATTTGATCATGTTATGATGTTTCAAAATGTTTCTGAGATCACAGTAACAAGGATGGGACTTGCAAATTCAGGAAGTGAGATCACAGCAAGCTTTTGTTTGACCAGGACAGACGAGAACAGAAAAACAGCCCAGAAACAGATGAAACATTAGTCAAGGGGTCTGAATCTTTGGAGACTTTTATGCTGTACAGTAAATCACCAAATGTGGCTTTCACACACATTTTCAAAATTAGAATAACCTGTTGAGCTGTGCTTTAGTCAAAGTAATTGCTTCACCTGAACCCTTGAGAATAATAAGAATAATGCAGAGTAAATAGAAGTTTAAGCAGCTTTATGGTACAGGCATCTGTGATTTAAATGCTAATCGGTCAATAAATGAATCGGTCCAAAAAATATTTGCCACACATTTGGAATAATATGATAGAGCCTTTACTACTTTTATAGAGGGAAATAAGACAATCACAAAAAATACAGGTCTAACAAGAATTGCATTAAAGGTGTAAAGGTGCACTGACTTCTGACATCTGTCAAATATTGAGGATTATCCCCAGCCTATATGAGCAATTAGAACCAGCATCAATTAGAACCAGCACCAGCATCATGTTACCATGCCAGTAGATTATCACACTGTCAGAAAAATAAGAAAAGTGGCAGGATTTGGTATCGGTGATGGATAAAGGCTTCATATTTGACCTTATGGTTGAATGCTAGTGAATATTTGAACTAGAAGGAATTCCCTCACAGGGTTTTAAAGATGTTGCACTCAACACACCAGAAGAGATGAATATCTGCTCGGTCAAATAGAAGCACAGATGAACATAAAGTCATGACCGCTGACTGTCCCAAGGTAAAACAATAAAAAATATAAACTATGGTACAAATTTGACATTCTTTAGTTGCCAACATGTTTTTTCTTCTGTTCTGATGCAACACAACCTGAAGCTTTTTTAAGGTACAGAAAAATACCTGGAGACGACAAATATAAATGATTGTACTTGACTGTCAATTCTATCTTCGTTCAAATAATGATGATCATGTCTATGAGCTGTTCTCAACTTTCTACTGCAAACTACACGGGCAAAATTAAGCAATGGATCCAGAATTCAATTTGGCAACGCAAAACGGCACCCCACTGAAAATAAATGAGAAGCGAGACTCCTGACACCTGAAACGTTTAAATGTGAATCCTGCCGTGGAATACACATTCAAACAGGAGGCACGCTTTTAGCATCACTTAGAAAAGAAAGAAAACCACAGGTGAGTGCTTTGCCATGCCGTATAGTTTTATTACAAAAATGTTTTTTTTTTTAATCAAATTTACCACATAATAGCAATGAGTACCGTTATTTGTCTCATGTATATCTTCATATGCAGGGAATGAGTCAGCACATTATGTTTCACTCACACAACGAGATGGTAAAATTCATTTTAGCACCATTCCTCTTTAAGAATGTTGATCACAAACCCATAAATAACAATAAGTATCATCCAATTAAATACAGATATTGTAAACGAAGCATAAACAAAAACAATAGCAGTTACATCAAACATGAAAGGACACTTAACTGAGATATATTTAGCAACAACAATGAGCCATAAAAGATGACAGTGTGGGGGAAAATAACCAAATTGAAAATGGTTGAAAATGTGGCATCTATATGACAGAATACATCTTATTCTTTGTACACTTTTACATCAGCGTCTTTGGGTTTTAGACTGACTGGGTGGTTCTGTTGCCTTCAATAAAGTAACTTTAAAAATGTCTGCAGTCAAATGATACATTTGTCTCGTTATGATCCTGTTAGAATCAGTTGTTGAAACAGAAGTTTTCCACATTGTTGAGTTTGATCGTCTGTAACTCCTGCCTGTCTAGTAGCCTGTAGCTGAATGACACTCGGCTGACAAAGTTCCCGCTGGACACCATCCTGACCACTGTGTTATCACAGCCGATCTTCATGTGGGCTGCAGGGGGAAGAAGAACAAATTGTTTTAAAGTGGTCAACAAGAAGGTGTGTTTAATGCGGAGTGAAGGAAGGCATCAGAGTGTTCTTACTGGGTCCAGTGAAGGAGATGCAGAGGTCTGTAATGGGAAACAGCTTAGATGTATCAATGCCATTTCCTCCCAAAAGCTGCACAAAATCTCCAGCTTCTGCACATCCAGGCAGTGATCTCTGTGGAAATCAGCAAATGATATATGACATGATATAGGAGCAATAAGCTGGGTTCAGTTTCTCAACACATTGAATTTCCAGGATCTGAGTGTGTTGTAGAATTAGTTATACAACAAGTAGTTCCGACCAAGCAATCTGATTGGTCAAGAAGAAATTTAGAACGTGCCCAAGTCAGCATGACAGCACGCCTGACTCATCACCTAAAATATTAATCCGCTGAAATTCCGAGACCAACATTAACGTCAGCTCTGAGTTCACTCACCTGGGACTAGAAAATGCTTTCTGTTGCTAGGTCGTTACTAAGGGTCAGATTATTTGCTGCAGTGGTAAACTATGTTCCATTACACATAGGAGTCTACTGGCGTGACTGATTGGGTTTCAGTTATTAGTCAGACCCCATGTGTTTCCATGGCAAACGTGACGCGCACTCACAAAAAATGTTAAATTTGAGAGCAAACTGTCCATCAACATCGATATATTTTGATTATATATTTTATTTTTGTTGGCATTAGTTGTATAATCATTAGTTAAATGATTATAAAAGTAAAAAATAGGATAGAGTTTAAATGCTCATGTGTGATTGATTAGTAGTATTGTTGAAATTCTCAAAGTATTGCCCATCCTTACATTTACAAGCAATTTTTTTTTTTTACATTTGGAGCTGTCATTGCAGAAAAGGCAAATGGGAAATAAACTACACCAACAATGGCTTAGTTCCTTTAAACTCCTTCCCTTGGCACTGACTAAAAACTCATCTCTATTCATCACTTTTAGAAGTTGTTTTTTTCACATTAAAATAAACTCCTTTGACCTAATTCTGCATAATTTCATATGCTTGTATCTGTGGCTGCAGCTGCTCAACCTTGGCCCAAACACTGAGAGCACTATGTGGTCAAGTTGAAAATACTTGATTTTCATTAGTTATTGTCATGAAGTGTCTGAACCAGCTGAACCTCATCTAAATGGAATGCAGCCATCACAAATACACTTGTTCATTTCCTGCTAAGACATCTGAAAAGTCTATTGTGCCAAACCTCTGACAAAAAGCACTTGTTTGAAGATCTTATGATTATATTGTTATGGGCCAAACTTTCTTGTTGAGTCCACTTTGGACCTCCTATGTAGGACCAACTGGATGGCTGTGTAACTATTTTTTCAACAGTAGGAAAGACATAAGCCATTTCCACACATGAAATGTTCTAGAGATAATCTGCAAGGACAGATCTTGGAGATCTTACAAAGCATTTATTGCCAGCGTGTGAGTTGGTGATGCGTGCTGGTAAAAAGCAGCTGATGGTTCTAACGGGTCCCTGTGCACCGGAACAAACATTTGTAACCACACAGAGTGTGCTGACTATGCATGTGCATGTGTCGCCATTCGAAAAACAACAATGGACAACAATGGTCAAGGAGCTAAAGAATATGACGGTTGTTTTGAGGAGAGCATTTGCAGGAGAACTGCTGTCATCCATCCCTCTAAAATATACAGTAGATGGCTAACCCAAGAGGTGGTATGTATAGGATCACATGTACATCTGTAAAGTTTCCACAGAAAGCATGAATTCCCTTTAAGTGTAGCATTTTCTTTCTCTTTTCTGCTTTCCACTCGGACCTCGCTGTAGTGGCTTTATTCAGATACATGTGGTACTGATATCAGCACCATGAGGAGCCTCATCTGCTATTCTCAAACACAGCAATTTACTATCTGTGTTTGGTTCTGAGCAGGTAGTGTGCAGCGGTTTTATAAAAAACCTTATTGGTGAAAAGTGAAAGAAAAAACAAAAAAAGTTGTAGTTGTTAAAAACTAAAACAAGGAGCACAAAGATGGTAAAAATTTCCAAACATCTGCAAAGTCGGGGAGAAATCAGCGATTTGAACGTTTCCTTTGTTTACATTGGTAATATAAGAATATTTTAAGCATCTGCTTTCACCACAAAAAAGTTGTACATTCTGTCTAGCAGAAGCGGGGACCTGAAGACTTTTTGGTCTTGAAAAACTTGACCAGTACAGCAGAAAATATAAAAATAAAAGTTTTAAAGTCTCCATCAATTTGAATTTCAGTGTTTTAGTGTATCTATATGATCTGTTTCGCTTAACGCTACACCGAAACTGTCATGATCTGTGGTTTTCGTGTTAATTTTTTTCCTGTCTTCTGAGTTTTTCCAGTGTTTTTTAGACGGTTTAATCGTCTATTCTTTTGTTCCATGTCATCAGTCCTGTGTTTTGATTCTGGCAATTATTCTATAGTTTTCACAGTTTCTTTCTGTTCCGGTCATTAGCTCCACTGCCTTCACCTGTGTTCATTATCCTCAGCTGCACTCATTCACTAATCACAGATACATGTACATGCATAATCTCCCCACAGAGCCAGACTCCCCACAGAGTCTGAATGGAGATACATGCACATGCATAGTCTCCACGAAGTCTCTCAGTCATTGGCAGATCCACGTCATTATCTCCTCATGCGTTTCGCTACCATCTGAGCCTGTATTCTTAGTTCTCTGTCTGATTTTCTTGATAGTTCGTTGGATTCGTTTTTCGGTTGATTTTTGGTGTTCCGGTTAATCCACAGTCTTTTTTTGTTATAGTTTTTAATAAATCAGTTTAATTTTCCATCAACCTCCTGCCTCATCCAAGTCTGCTTTTTGGGTCCTTCTCACCCTCCAACACCACGACAGAAACACCTATATCTGGCCCATTCCTTTTTTCATTCTTTTAGAAATTAGTGAACATGTTTATGGCATTTTCGGGTACATGATAATGTTGGGTCAATCAAGCACACTTTGATTTATTCAGAATTTCAGCTGAGATAATAGGAAAAGGTTGGTGAAAACTGATCAGGCCACTGTAGCTCACCAACCATAGCAGACATTGGTTTTAGGAAGTGGTGTAGCCTCACAGCTTCTGTTTTACAGAAAATTAACAACTTTAGATTTTACTCTGCTTGCCAACTCATGGGAACTTTAAAGGGAATAACATTTACTATGAGGAAAAGAGGAAAGTGGTATATAATTGAACCATTGCTCTGAAAAGACTGTCTTAATGTCATTTTTCATTGCTTTTGGTTTCCTTGAACAACTATCAGTGCATCCACATTGAATTGAAATAGGGACAATACTTCTTACACTGTCAGGAAATAAACCAATAGCATTAATGCAAGATATTAGTGTATTTAATGACTTTGCTCACCTTGAGGAAGCTGTTGTGGTGTCCCAGGCTGAATTCTGAGATATCTATTGCAACTGGATATATGATAGAGAAGCTGCAGTTTCTGTGCTGATGTGGGATCATCATCGTGTAACTGCCCTCTGGTGACTGTGAGATGACATTACAGGCTGCAAAGAAAAGGATTATACACACAACTTCAAGTATGGGCAAACACACTATCACATGCATGATTTACATGCACATTATCAAGGTTGTATTTCTTTCCTTTATCTTTAATCATTCTGTCTGATAATGAACATTCAATGGGTTAGTTAAAGAGGGATAGTGTAAACTGCTTTTTGCAAAATTGAAGTTTGACGTTATCAACAAATTAAGTTAATAACAAATTCTGAATAAGAATGTAATCTAAATATAAAATTAACTTAATCTGGGTGAAATACTGCCTTCTGATCTGCCTTTTTGTTGCATGTTCTCTGTGGGACAGCATTTGCAACGAGTCCACGGTCTTGATGAAGAGACACAGTGGTGGCAAACTGTCCCCTGTGGGTGCAACTGATGACTAAAGCACCCTGCTAAGCTTGTATCATCACCACGGAATCACACATTAGCTGCTGCACAAATGGACTGCTAGCTGAAATGGCTACATCTGAGTGCACGCATGCATTTTCTTTAGGTTTACTTTCTGAATCCAATTATGTGCTTACGGAAGGGGTTGATGTGTTTCTTGACCGTCAGAGAGAAGCTGCTGCCAGCGCTGTGAATGCGGAAGAAGACCATGGCCACGTTCTGAGAGGAGCGCACGCTTTTCCTCACTGAGCCAGAGTCACAGTAATCCACATAGCGCTCGTATGGAGGCAGCGGGTGGTCCTGGGAGCTGGGGAACTTTTCGCCTTTCATCACCCAGCCATCAAACACCTTTGTGGGACACATTAATATAGAGAAGAATGCTTTGCTTAAAGTTCTCCATGAGCAGAGCTTTACAGAGAAATGCTTGTGATTAACAAAAATGTTTGGCCCTTTGGGTTTGAAAAGCATGCTGAGCGTCAAGGGCAGGTCACCCAAAGTAAGCAGGTTTAGCACAATTGCTTATGTCAAAGGAGCTTTTTGTCTAATCAGGAAGTGTTTCTAATCTTAGCATGTCAACTGATCCCAGTGTTTGGTGGCATAAAAACAAGAAAAGACTGCAACACAAAAGCAAAACAAACTCGCATTTCATTAGCTGTGATTTCTGTGTATACACAAAACTATATGAGATACCTGAGAAGCTGTTTCTGTGGAACATTTGAGGGTGCTGAAACTGAATGCACCAGGATGCTGTTTGCATCTTTCTAGTGGAGGAAAAGAGTGTTCTGTGAGAAGATTTGTTATCTTACTGTGATGAAGTCCCCTCCGCTGCAGTCAATGTCCACATTGTCATAATCCACACTGATCACTTCATTGGGCTCTGCCATGAAGAAAGCGGCACAGTTGAGCTGAGGAGACTCTGCTGTGAAGGTGAACTGACCCTCCACTGCGACCATGTCCAGACAGCCTAAAAGACAATCACACAAAAATGACCGAATGTGCAGAACAAACAGAAACAACCTTAAAAACACAAATAACTACCTTGAACTATGAGATTATTTTCTTTATTGTACGTTTCCTCTCAATATTTTAAAACTAGATTAGAAGAAGAAAGCACTTTAAAAATATGTTATCTATTTGCAATTGATGAATAAATGCATATCTGGCTTGTTTTCTTTGCTTTAAACACACATATTGATGCTTTATAAACAATAGGTTTAGCAAACTATAGATAACTTACGCAAAGGTCGTCGATACATCAACATATCAGGAGTTTCTCTCTTGAGTTCCGAGTTGAAAAATGAATATAATTCATCTGTGGAGATGTCATTGTTGTGCTGGAGGAGGAGGGATACGTGGGCAAATTTTAACCTGCATCTATTTATCTTTTAAGAAGTGAACGACGATCAATTTTCAATATATCCCAACTTACCTCAATATATCTGGAGTCTCCCTTGAGGACGGACAGACACAACACCAGAAAAAAGAGCTGCTCTCGGAAAGTTCGCTCCATAACACGCATCTGTGTGCACGGCTCACCTGAGCAGAGAAAGTATGCTGCTCCGCAGTCAGCGCTGCTTTTTATAGGACCAAATCCCGTAACGACCAAGTGACATGGTGTCTGTCACCCACCGTGGACGCCCTCCCCTTCCACTCCTTTTGACCAATTGCGTGGTTGTGACGAGAGCGAGAACATGCGAGCAAGATGGGAGATGGAAAGGAAGAGGTGAGTTGAGACCAAGACAGCGTGAAACTGCCCATAAATCACACCTTATCTTCCATCAGCCTGTCTTAGGAGCAACTATAGAGTCCCTACACACTGCCTCACTTTTCTGTGTTTTTCTGGTAGAAAAAACAGAACATAAATAGCACAAAAGTAAAAGAAAAAGTACACTGGAAGAATAATGATGAAAACTGTTATTTTTTCATGCCAATTCTCTAATAAGGATAATGCTAAATGTGATATTTCCTGATTTCATTGTTTTCTGATCTCAGAGTGAAGAATAAACTTTGAGTTCAATTTTCGCTTTCAGGAATCAGATAAGAATTTCAAATTAGTGATGACCACATAAAAAAAAGGTAAAATGGAGAGATTTCAGTGTTGTTTAAGTAACAGCAGAATAAAGTTTATGCAAAGAACCTTCTAGCACAGGACCACAATGTCAATTTCAAATTTGGGAAGAAGGGATATGAAATATAATTATTTAAAGATTTGAAAATGACATTTATCACTTCTGTAAAGAATTTGTAGTTTTCACAATCAGCGCTGAAAACTTAAGATTTAACGGCCTTTACTTTCAGGCCAACAGGAAGCTCTGCTTCAAAAATAGGCATGATTCTTTTTAAAGGTTTTTTTTTGTACTAATGGTCTTTTTTAGAAAGTAGGTGGAAAGAAAAGGGGAGGAGAGAGTGAGGGAAGACATGCTGTAAAGGGCACCAGGCCTACGCTGAGGAACCGCAGTCTGTACGTTTGACTCCTGCTCAACTAGTTGAGCTATACGGCACCCCAATAAGCATGCTTGTGCTGTGGAAATCAGTGTGTGAACTTCTGACTACATCCAAAGTAAATCTGGCTCATTACTGCATTCACTAATGCCAGTTAAAAACATGCATAAGCAAAATCTTGAGAAGTGGTCTCCTTCTATGGGACCAAGCTTACATAAGATAGACTAAGGAAAACTTTCCTGTTGTCTAGTCATTACACAAGTCATGTCTGTATCTTGATTGTCTGTTATCAGTGCAGTTTGTGACCACAGATACATATCCAGAGAGCTAATGTTAAAGTTTGTTATACTTTAAACTAAAGCAAATCAAATATGAAAACGCGGAAAATTTGTTAATGGAATGTTCATATTAACACTACAGTAACTGACTCCTGTAGCAGCCTGCTATGAATCATACAGTTTTCTTTTCTCACCTGGAGTACATTCACTAAGCTGCTTATATGCCTGCCATGTGAGATATGGTCATAACACACCCCCAGGGCCTTGTTCTGGTAATGAGAAAACTCCAGCCAAAGCTGAACAAACAACAAGCACTACACAGTCTTTGTCATCTTATGTTATCCTGCGCTTTTATATTGAGAGGAACATAATAGTAAAGGTTGATAATAAATCATATTGAAATTATACCACAATACTAAACAAATCGTGCGACAAATCTCACATGAAATTGCTTTAAATTTGACTTGCAAAGCACAAATTAGTCATTTGTCTCATTATGTCTCTGCCACAGATCTAGCGCTTCTTTCAAAACTATAATTGAGCCACTGTAAAGGACAATTAGCTCATTCTATTGGAAAGAAAAACTAATTATGGGGCGAATTAAATCAGTGAAATACGAAATGGTCGAAAACATTTTTTTTATCTGCATGCAGGTACTTTATTGAAAGTCAAGGACAAAGAGTAGCTGTCCTCCACCTGCTTGTGCTCAGTCCCTGCCAGTCTGCAGGAGCCTCAGGCTCGTTGAGAAGGTCATTTCATTCAAATGAAGAAATTGGGCCTGAGTGTAATCCACCCTTAAGACAAAAAAACCCAGAAAACATTTGTTTCTGCAAGATAAGCAATGTGACCCTGTGTACATTTAGCAAGGACATATCAGAATCTGGAAAATCCATTTAACATTACCTAGAGGGCCAATAGAGTTCTGTACATTATTTATTTTATAGATTAAGTTTTTGTTAAAGTGGTTTTCTCTTGCTATCTATGACGGTCAATTGAAATAAATGTAACAGTACTAATATAAGCATAAACCATTGGTAGCTATTCATAATAAGGAAACAGTGCATAGAAAAGAACAGAATGGTGGTTGAGATTTCCTTTTCCTCTCAGCCTCTTTCCTCTTACTGTAGCACATTATTGTGTTTTATAGGTCTGCTTAAAAACCCATACATGATGAGGAGGATTTCTCTATTGTACCGGAGAGAACAGTAACATCTAAACAAGTTTTTTTCTGCATTAAATTTACTTACAGTTTAATGTGCAAGCAGTCAGCTTTTGTCACACAATTTCTTGGTGAGATTTGCTGCTTATACCCATGACACCTTTATCTGCCTTTATCTATGTTAAGATTATGTGGGGACTGTCACAATATCAGATTGTAATTACACAATAAAAGTATTTTTATGATGAATATAACACGATAATGTTATGTACATACTTTTTAGGGGTGCATAGTTTATGCCCACTTTAGCAAATTACATTCAAGGAGTATTCTTTTTGCTATTTACGAGACTAAAGATTCATATTTGCACGATTTATCTCTTAAACATCAAGTTTTGTTTCTGACCAATACTTATTTTACCACACATTGATATTAGTTACACTACCACTTTAGAGAAAGGCTCTTCAGATGTGACAGAAAGGAGAAATAATGTCATTAACATGTAAATTTATTTCTTACTTCGGAAATATACAGACACTGTAAAGTGCTGTACCTACACAGCCCGATGCATTGAACCTGTGGGTGTGAATAATACAGAGAGACTAGTTTTAATATCTTCAAAAAATTGCCAAGACACCTTGGTTGTGTTGATCAAAATGATAACACATGTTTAAAACCACACTAAACTGATTCAATACAACTACATGCATGGAAATCTCACTGCACAGACACACACCTCTGCATGTTAAGAGGTCCAGAATTTACAAACACAGGCATTCCTACAGCCACAGTCACTACAACAGCATCATCCCACGGCCGTAGTGACAGCTGCAGCCAGAATCAGTCAGTCTCAGATGCAGCTGGACAGCGAGATGGGTCTCTCTCCTCATCTTCCCATAATCGTTGCTACTGAACAGTCACATCTGTTGAAATGCACAGCCAACAAGTCAAATGGCTGGAATTTGAATGAGACCGTTTTTGTTACAGTATGATTTGTCAGAGGTGCACAGACTGAACAATAAAGATAGACCAAGCCTGTGGCTCTGAAAAACAGGCAGATGTGCTTTAATCCTGTGGCAGGCCAGTCCAATGGTAGCAAAAACTAGTGCATTTGTAAAAGAATGTTTAGAAAAATTACCCTTTTTGTCACTTTATAACCTCAGTGAACCTTTCCCTGATAAGTTTATGGTTTCAGTCGCTAGTTTTATGTCACATTAGCCATAAAGACCTGGTGTATAAGGTGTATAAGGACCCGTTACCATGTTTACAAAGCTGCTTTACGTCATACAGGATTAAAATGAGTGCAACATTTAGAGGGACCTACTGGATGATGTGCAATAAGTTATTCATAATTATGTTAATTTTATACTTGCAGGCAACCTTTTAGACCCCTGACGTGTTTATACAGTGGGCTCTGTGGCTTTCAGTCTGACATTTTATGTCTTTTGCAGCCATCAGTTTCTCCAACACATTCTAAAAGGAAGAGTGAGGTGGGTATTTAGTTAGTTGCAACGTGCCACTGCACAACTAGATGTCACTAAATTCTATACAGTGTACCTTTTATACCATGTCATTCAATTTGTAAAGTATGGTTCCACTTTAAAGGCACGCTCTAAGGTAGGGTTACATTGGGACTGACAAGCAGCTATCATAAAGCCATGGGTTCTTAGACCTGCAACATACAAGTATTGCCTCTTTGAACAAAATGTCAGACTGAAAGCCTGAAGCATCATGATACTGACATTTCAACAATGATTTCTGAGATGAACCAAAAAAAATCTATTAATCTGTTCCATTTCAGATGGAAATGCACGACATTTAAAAGTTTTTTTCACAAACTGAAACACATACAACCGATAACAGCACACATGCCAATACAAATTGTGAACATGCTGCCTCACAGGGTCCTGAGCCAAACGCTGTGACTGAGAGGCTGTGACTGGACTGTGAGATTACTTTGTATCTGCTCCCCATGACACTGATAAACAGCCCTCACATTCAGTCCAAAACATTACTTTTGAGAGAAAACTTTAATTATTTGTGAGACTCCAGGTGCCTTCGCATTTTCATGAATAAGAAAATTGCATTTCTTATCACAACATAAACTGTCACACCTTACTGATAGTCTCCTGTTGATGCATTCTGGTGCTCAGACTAATACAAAGGGTGAGAGATGTCAAAGAAGACTTCAAAAAGATCCAGGTTTTATCTCGTTGCTTTAAAACGAACCCAACTTTCATATCAAACTTAAGGTTCTCTTTCATGTATAACACATCAAATAAGGGCAGTAAAACAGAGAAAAACAGCATGAAAACCAAGTTGTGGCAGTGTTCAGTAAAATGTTCAATCTTTGCATTCATTTGCTCAGTTTTCTGCATTTGTTACATCTGAATAAAGTCGCAGACAAGCCCGATGTGTATCAACTGAAGTACTTCTGCACTTACTGCCATGTCAGTCTATTTTCTGATGAATGTCGACAGGTTTAATTGACATGTTGTATAGCAGTCTCAATCATCTTTTAAATGAGGCATGAATAAAATATGTGCATTCAGTTTAGAAAATAACTGCCTCTACTCATCTGCTCTGAGGAACCACTTAAGACATCACCGACCTTGACAAAGTCATTGTTAAACAACAAGCTCCACAACAAAAAAGAAAATACTATAAAGTCTACGTGAAATTCAGTTCAATACAGAAGTGTTTTTTAATCTCTTCTGCCATATTTTACCGACTGAATACACCAACATCTGCTCCAACAAGGACAAAGGGTTATTGTGAAGCTTGTCATTTCCTGGAAAATAACGAAGAAAGAAATGTTCTTCATGTGTCAAATGTTTGTTCCTCCATCATGACTGTGAAGGACCGAGCCGGTTAGACATAAGGACAGGAAAAAATGGGTTTCATTTACCCAAAAAAATGCAAAACACACCAGATCAACTAACTACATTGGGCCCTTAAGAGGTAAAATGAACAAAACTGAACTTAAATCATGACAGAAACTTAACCAGCAAAGTAACTCCAAACTAGCTGCTCAACATAATCAAACTGACCCAACACACAACAAACAAAGGGAATTTAAATACTGGCTGATCAGACCGGTCTGCCACACAAGGGGAAATAATCTAACAAAGGACCAAAACAATTGGTTTAAAGTAGCTGTTAAACCAATTTGAATCAAACAATCTTAAGTAAATAACTCAGAAATCAAAGAAATACTAAATATTTGAGAAATAAATGAATTATCCCCCCATGATGCGGCAGTTCACGATATGTTAAAAAAATAATGTCACAAGATATGAAAATGACTCATGTAAAAGTGTTGGTGCATGTAGGTGGAGTTAGTGACGTAGCTGTGTGACTGCAGGTGCGGCCATCGCAATGACACATGCAGAGTTGATGTGGTGTTAGTTAAACTCTTGGGTATCTGCAGGCCTCAAAACTGAAACAAGAAATTTGTTGTGTAGACTGTTGTGCTCTGAATAACACAACATTTCAGAAATGATATTAGCATGAGTTGCTTGTATTTTCATGTTGCCAGTCAGATGTTACAGAGCATGATTTTATTAATAAACCATCATCAAGCAATTAGCAACAGCCAAAATGCTGCCAAACCCATATTGGGATGTAATGATATGATTAAGGCGCACACATTTTTACATATACTTTGGATGGATGGATGGATGGATGGATGGATGGATGGATGGATGGATGGACATTTGTACATAATCTGACAAAGACTGGACACCTCCGTGTGGCTCAGTCTGATTATTGTTGAGTATTATCTTATTCAGGGTGAGGTAATATTCCTGTTTTTTTAATTATTGTTTTATTTGATATTGTCTCATTTGTGCTACTTTTGCTTCCTGTGTTTGAGCCACTCTTTAGTTGATTGATACACACCAGTTTGTCAAAAGTCATCACTTACCTGGTAGGCTATAATTACTCCACAGTTTTCAGCACTCATGTCACAGTTTGCACCATCAATCAAGGTATTCAGGTGTTCACGTTGTGTTCTTGGTTTTTGAATTTTGTCTCTATTTGGATACACTGACAATGTAAATCCATTCTTAGAAACTATTTAAAACTATTTAGTTATCCTGCAACCCCGATATACTGTTATATTGCACCAGAGTGCAGATATTCACTCAACACTTTTCACTGAAGTAATTTCGGTGTTTATGTTTTTACTTTATCATTTTCTGTTCACGCTACATGATGCATCATCCACTTAATTGCATTTCAGTGGGAAATTTAGCACATTTTGCACTTGAATAATTTCACTTATATGTGTGTATGCATTTATATATCAGATTCACACATACTTTTAATCTAATAATTTTCATTTGAGACATTTTTACATGAAAAGATGCTAAATGCTTCATGATCTCAGGTTATCAGGTATGAGGATTTCTACCTTAGGCCAGAGCAATTTTAATCACTTTGTTTAATTTTGGATGATTAGGGGCCGACCACAGTAGTGGTTGGATAAAATTAACATTGTGAAGGTTCCACTTTAACATTGTGAAGGTTCCACTTTGAGCTTTGGTTCTACTTTTTCAAATTAATAGTTGGAGTCTGAAAGAAAATATTGAGTAACTCCACCTCAGCTATAGCAGTACACTTTATTTTTCACACCATACTTCAGTAATGTAGACTATTTCTACTTTCACAGCTCTATGTACATTTTCCTGATTGAACTTTGATATCTAAGAAACATTTCTGTGCCTGACTGTGCTGGATGCTTTTCTACCTTTTTTTTTTTTTTTTTTAAATCAAACCAAAGTTATGGTAATGACCTCATTTCTTGGCCGGATTGGCCGGATGGGGATTAAAAAGACAAAAATCCAAATAGATCAAAGTAAATTATTATATAATATGCTTTACAAGAAATGACCTGTTCTAGAATTGTCGTAGTTTCCTTACATGATGCACATCTTAACATGTGACATTTATTTTCGAACATTGCTTTTTAAATGTTCCGTAAACATTCAAACATAGAGTTGTCCCGAGGATACTGAGGTGTGAAGACAGAGGTCAGCGTAAGGACCTCAGCCCACATGTAAGAATTTATGGGCAATCCTGCACACACACACACAAATATAAAATCCTCCTTCATGCATCAAAGTGTAACATAAGCCTGAACCGGGTGTTTGTGAAGGATTCAGTTCAAGCATGAATAATTCAGATTTAGAGAAACAAAGGCCTGCTTATGTCAGAACAGTCCAAGCTGGACATTCTTGCAGGTTAAGCAGAAGAGACTGAAATCCAGCTTCCGGATAAACAGGATGAGAGCACATTCAGCATCTTTAGCTTTCATGTGTCTCCCTGGAAAGGTTTTTATCCATTGTTTCACTTTCATATGTATGAGACACAGGCAGCAACTGATGCCACAGTTTATTGCTTTTATATTGCCGAAAGAGAGCATGTTGCTTCTGCTAAACTCACTCTTTTAAGGAGCTTACATTATAGCTTCACGTCAACTCATTTTCATTTTCCTTCATCACATGCAAATCCTACTTTTTTCCGCCCAGCGGTATCATTCTCACATCACGGAGCAGGCAGGGAAAAGTTTCAGGTTCCAAAAAACTGCTCAAAATAAACAGTATCACACTTTCTGTCCTCCTCTGCCATCTGCTGGCCTGCTGATGAACTTGTAAAGTAAAAACATATAGGGATTTTATTCATTTATCCAATTATCTATTACAAATAAAAAATATGTCAAAAATATCTGCCAGAACACACAATCCAATTGTCTTTAAAATGAATACATTTCTGAGGACTAGTCATGTGTAGTTTCATGATAAGTTTAAGAAAATAAAGCAATCTAATTATAAAAGGTCACAACTCCCCTTGTCGCTCAACACTGGATAGCGATCTAAATTTGTTCTGTTACTGTTTACGATCAAACAGTGTGACTGTCAGCAAACAAACTCCAACCACGCGGTGTTGCTGAATAACAAACGTATCACAAACTCTGGAGATGGGCAGTAACTCAGGACATTTGTATACAAGAGCAAAGGCAGCAGCAAGAAAACGGCCTTAATATGACACAAATATTTCATTCAAATCAAAGCCCAACTGTATATTTTGTCAGTAATGTGAGAAAACTTTTAAACCGGCCGCATGAAGTTTAACTGTGAATCTGAAATTCAGATTTTCTCCATCATGTATTTGTCTAATTCAGTGGTTTGCAGTTATGGGTTTCTTTGCATATTAAACTTTAAAATGCTTTTCAGGACAACTGACACTCACAGATGTTTTGATATCTTTACAAATCAAAACAAAAGGTGAAATCTGAACCTTATATAATGTCCACAGTTACTGACTGCTGCTTTCTGTCTGTGTTGGAGTTTCATGCAGCTGTTTGAAATGACTTTCGGTCAGATCTTTAAAGTTTACACATTTTTTAATGGCAGATTTCAGTTCCTTGCAAAGGTTTTCACTCAGATTCTGATCAGGTCCCGTTTCTGGACAGTTAAAACAGTCCATTCTCTTCCTTTTTTTAAACCATTCCATTATAAGTGGGATGTGTCTTTCAGGTCATTGTATTGCTCAAAGACTTTGACCTCAACCCTGGTTTTCTGACAATGGGAATCACATTTCTTATTAAAATGCTCTGGTAATCCTCTGACCTGATCGTACTTCAGATGCACTTAGTGCCTTCAGTTTAAACCAGCCCCACACCATGATAGAACCTCTCCTCTGTTTTACTGTGTGTTTCCTCTTTCCATAGAGAGATCGTAGCTTGGCTATGAAAGTTTTGTAAACACTTCTTTTGCCCTTTTGGTGTCTCTCAGTAGGGGCATCTTCATCTTGGTTGGGTGTGCAGTATATTGAACAGGCTCAAACTGTCTGTCAGCACAGCTAAAGGTCAATCCAAAGCTTTTTGGATGTCTTGTGCTGTGCTTTCTCTACAATTCACTCTGACTCCAGAACCCTCGCAAGCTTTTCATGTTGAGGTTCTTTTTACACTATGTGCTGGAGCTATCCACACAGTTTTGACTGAAACTTTTTAACAACTTTAAGAACTGATGTTTTATTTCAAATGAAAGTTTTGTTGATGTTCAACGACCTTGGAAAATCTATTAAAATGTTCTAATGATCAAATGTGGGGTTAAAACAACAAAGACAAGCAGATCACATGCTAAATACACACTGATCAGACACAGCATCAAAACCCCTGGCAGGTAAAGTGAGTAACACTAGTCATCTTGTTACAATGCTGGGAAGAACCGCATTCTGGCATTCACACTGATGTTACTTTGGCATTTGCCACCTACCTAAACATTTTGCAGACCAGCCACATCACCCATGTGGCAACCACATTCCCATGCAGTCCTTTACGTGCAGCCTCACAAAAATGCTGTTGAGGCAGAGCTTAAAGAGTACAGAAATGACTTTGAAGAGTTCAACCGGCTTCAAAACTCCAAAGAAACTTTTCTGATGGGATTTGATGGCATATGTGGGAAGCAAACTCAATTCACAAAGATCCTACCCGACAACTCAAATGTGGGCCTACAGGATGTGTTGCTCTTGTCTTGGTATGGAACACTCCAGTGCACCCTTTGTTTTTGTCCATGCCCTGACCTGTCCGAGCTCTTTAGGTGACATGAGGAAGACTCATGTTGTTGTTATGATGATAACACTGCTGTGGAATAAACAAATTGGAATATAAAGTGGGAAAACATCCATATGCCTGGTGAACAAGGTACATGTCTAGCCCTGTCGCACTGGGTGGTAGTACAGTCTGTGATGTTGATTTCTTATTCATGTCAGATGTAACTTCAACACAGAAATATCTTGAGTCAAGTTGTAGCAGTGGAGTAAAAGTGCGAGAAGTAAGTCCCTGTTTTTTATAGTCAATATATTTCTAATTGCAGCTTCGTGGTGCACTTCAGATATTGTATTCACCGCTCTTGCTGCGCGGTGAGGACACTAGGGCCGCACGGACACCGAGTCTGCCCGATGCCATCTGAACCAAGAAGGTTGTGAAGTTCAGAGGCCGACATCAAACTAACTTTCCGCCACTCGGTACCTGTCGGAGACCACGTAACTCCCTCCGCAGCTCCTCACACCGCTGACAGATACAGCACTGCGGATCCGCGCAGCGCGCAAACAGTAGGCGCTTTGTTTTGATCCTCAAGGTCAGAACATCGTGGATATAAAGTCATGAGTGGGCTGTCAACAGAGGCTTCTCCCCCCAATGGACCTGTAAAGGTAAGAGTTCACTGCAGAATAATATCTCGTTTTTTTGCCCACATCGCATTTTAATGCATTAAATATGCCCAACTTCTTTTACATTTTTTTGTTTGTATTTCTTTATTTCTTCTTGTGAGTCATTGGGTTGATATCACGCACACATCAACTGCTACACTCAGTGTCTATAGTTCACAAAAGAGTAAAAGTTTTCTATATAGAGGTAAATCATTCGAACAGCCGTTTATAACAGTTATAACAAATAGACCTTCTAGGACGTTAAAAACTTACAATCGTCTATAGAACTGTATGTAGGGGTACTGTTACTTTTGTTCGATTATTACTCTTTTTATTCCAATTTACTTTTTCATGTCAAGAAAAAGATTAATTTCACTCTTTTAGTTTTAAGGAGAATAATTTGATTTCAACAACCATAAAGAAAGCACGTATAGCATAAGAAGTTTGATCATTTAGTATTTAAATAAGCAGCTCTAAGTGTGATGTAACTCAACAGCATCTAAAAGGCTCAATACATGTAACTTTTGGTTGCTGACAGTTTGTAAGAGTGTTCTGCTTGAATAGTAATTAAATAGCAGGCCATGTTGCAAATGTACACAATTGAACAGCTGTGACCTGGTTGATAATGACCTGGTTTATCTTAAACATCGTATTTTCACCTTACTTTAATGCTAAATTTGTCATATTTTGAACCACCAGTTGAACATAAGAGTCCAGCCACCAGAGGGCCATCTCAACAGATGATCAAACAGTGCTGAGCAAGAAACTCGAACACAAATAAACAGTTTGTTCTCAAATGCAGTGCTGGAGCAAGCATTTAGGCCCTTTACTTAAGTAAAAGTACAGCTCTAATGTTAAATTGCACTATCAGAGATGAATAATGTGTATTTATTGATTTATAGTATGCTTTATTTGTCAGAAGTGATGCAGCTCATTTTAACTGTTTTATACTGTTAAAAAGGTATGTAAGGTTACTCATATTTGATAAGAGACTACACTAACCATAACTAAACAGTGTCAAAACCAAACTGTTTCGCCTTGATTTGTTGCAATGTCAAAGCACCAAAAATGGTCTTACTTTTTAACAGTAGCTCTTGATGTCAATTCTCCTTTTTATTCACTCCAGCGTCAGAGCTTTGAAAGTACAGAGTTCACTCTTGAATCTCTTATTTCAAAGAAATCTGTTCCTAAGGATCCACAGAAGAGTCAATGTATTAAATCACACTTTTTGTATAATCATGCGGGACATGTGGCTAAACTCAGTGAAGTGATTCTGACAGTCTTTTTAGAGTCAGTCATCGACATTATTTGCTGCACTTAAGTCCTCACCCCAGATGTTAGCCAGACCCGCTCTGACATGCACGCTCAAGAGTGTATATATTTGAAGACGTGCTTTAATTTTCTGGCAGAGGGAATGTGTTTATACAGAGAGTCTAGTTTCTGAAATCTGTCCAGTGTTGCCTGTAATATGTTGTTGAAAGGCAGAGACACAGCGTACAGCTATAATTTTGAAATTTAATTCCTAGATAGTTTTTAACATTATTATTCAACTTTGTATATAGTAAATGTATAGCTGATTAAGGCTTGATAGATCATGATGTTAAAATGTTTTGGTTACCAACACATAACTGCACATTTGATCATAGATCAACAGCAAGTGTAAAGTAATCCGTCTCCCAGAAAGCCGAAAAACACAGAATATTTTAAATACTCTGACATCTTACACCTGTAAAGTGCTGTGGTTAACATTTATTCATGCATGCAACAGATATGGAGCAACATTATCATTCATTTGGAATCATGTTTCTGTCTAAAATTAGTTTGTGAAACTGTCAAGAAGTCTATAAAATTAATAAGTGATAAATAATTCAGGACAACAATTTCCCAAAAAACAATAAGTTTTGGATTGTTTGAGGTTTGAAATAGCATTAGAGTTTGCTTTTGGGGGTTGGGACAGGTGGTGGAGGAACAGAGAGGATTCTCAACTAGGGACCAGTATTTTTATTCTTTGCTTTGTTTTATTTTTACACAAGCCTTACTGCTTGGTTAAGAACAAGCACCAAAACTACAGGCTGGAAAACCATCACAGCTTGGACAAAACTGACCCTTGAAAGTTACCAGCATCAAAAGTCCTGCCTCAAACAAAACAAAACATGATGCAAATTCACCCTGACGGTTGTAATGCCATGAAAGAAAATGAATCATTTATGTCTGTCTACATAAAAATGACACATGGTGAATTTTTCACAATAGTCCATGAGACTGGGCTCCTTATTCACTCTCTCTGCTTACCGTGTGCAACACTGATGTGAGCTGTGGGGGTGAATCAAGTCAACGAGCTGAGCAAAATCATTGAGTCCTGTCTGTGTGATTTTTCTAAAATACTTGGGACCTGATTATATCTCTGCAGTCGTGTCATTCATTAATATAAATATAATGATCAAACTAAAATATAATGATTACAGCAGCTTATAAGAAGCTTTTTCTTCATAGCTTAATTACTTTTGTGCTGGCTATCCTTTGTCCTTACCGATGAAGGTTTTAGGTTTTTAATGACTAAGGACACATTACACATGCTGACATAAATTAAATTAAATGAAAAGCACTTTATTTTTCCCCATTAGAAAATTCTAAACCAAAAAACCCTAGTTTAATTCCTGAGTGAAGTCTTGTTTCCCTGTTCTTAAAGGATTTCTAAGACTATTTTTAGAACGCTGTGCATTGAAAACGCAGTCGTTCCTTTTCTTGCTTCAACCAAAGAAAACTGTAAGTCTAAATTTAGGAAAAGATGTGACTTGGACAGTCGAATGTAAAGCTGGAAATTGTTGCCCTCCTCAGTGAAGTACATGTACAGTCTCAGAGATGTTCACAGTAGTTGTGGTCTGGTGTCATCTCCACTTACACTTAAGCTTTCCATAGTACCAGCATGTCATTTGAACACATTTTAATAGACATCACTGCACAGTGAGCTTCAAAGAAACCATTTTCATTTCTTCAAAGTGATAATATAAACCACTGACAGAAAAAAGAAGCAATTTTTACCAGATCTTTTTATAGGGACCAAGTTTTTTGGAATTGATGGAAAAGATAGGAGTCACGCTAGCAGCAGCTTTGAGTCTTTCGACTCATCTTAAGCACTCATTTTGCCCAGATAACACATTTAGGCCTAATCTGACCACTTGGGGGGCTTATGGTTCAAGTTATGGCCCTGGCAAGTATTATGTTGTCTGGATGTGACCCAACTGTCAAAAGCCGACTTTGACATGGATAACAAGGCCAGGTGTTTCCAAAAGGTCCAGAGAATATGTGGAATTGAGCCATATCTGATGGATGGCTGATCCAGAGTCAACGCACACCACCATTAGAGGCCAAATGTAGGCCAAAGAAAACTGCAGATGTAGGGTATGTTTGGCCAAACATTCTTTGCTCTTTGTAATATTTACAATATTGTTTTGTTTCCTTCTACTAGATTAATTCTGAACTAATAAAAGAACTGGCAAGTGTATATGATTGGGCGCTCCATATCTTTAGTAGTTAGGTGTAGATACTGTACAGTGGTAACACCTCTGCCTACATCTTTGGCAATTTTTTCTTTAGTTCTGAGTGTCTGTGCTGAGCAGAAATGAGGGTCTGACACACTGGCAGAGTGCTTTGGTGGTCATGCTGCCCTGACTACAGCAGTCATTAAGCTCTAAGAGCTATTCTAATGCATTTGACTTGTCCTCATCTACAAACTGTGAACAGCTGGATCAGCAAGCAAAGTATTTATTATAAGGGTTCAGGTTATCTTTACTTTTCAATTGTTATTTTTCTTCTTTACTGTATTGTATTTAATCACATGGGCCATATATTTGTTTGTGTGTGTTTGTGTTGATGTGCCTATAAACGTAGAATGTATCTATGTCATTATTTAAAGGCTAGACCTAACCATGTACTTTAATCGCCTAACCAAAACCATTTTTGAGCGAGAATGAAGTTGAAAACTAAGTAATTGACAGTGGGAGGACATAGAAAAGTAAAAATACAATTGAAAACGTTGTGCAAGATGGATCTCAAACCAGCAATGTCTTAGCATCACAAATGCATGTTGATTAGCACGTCTTACCATATCCTTTGTCCATATAAAGGTTGAAAAGTGTTGTTTTGCTATTGACTGAACATAACACAGTTGTTACGTTGTGGGTTGAACTCACGTCCCGTGGTTGAAAGCAGCATCTTTGTGGCTTGTTAAAGAACAAACTTGAGAGGGACATTTGCTCTATGTGGAAATCTTCATAAAAGTTGTATTTGCCGCCTATAAGGGGGGTTCGGAGTTTAAGGGTACGAACAGATTATGTTTGATCATTTTGATGGGAGGACTTGTTAATTTGCAAAGCACCAGTGCAAATTAGTTGTGAAACCATGTTTAACCCCTTAAGTTCTTTTTGTGTAAGGAACAGACTTAGGAAATAAGAACTGTACAATTTCTTTGCCTATATTTGTAAAACTCCAACATTTTGCTCTGTGGATGAATTCCAGTGTAGGTATTTCATGTTATGAGATCACATTGATGTACAGAAACAGACTGTTAGAGGCTAAGCAATCAATGGACTGATAGATTAGTTAAGTGCATCCCTTCTCAAGCAGGAACGCCCAGTTCTTTAGTTACAGCCTCTCCCTTAAGGATTTGATCATTTATTGTGAATTTATACAGGTCAAACACTTAATTGATTAACTGAGGAAAGAGTCAGCAGATTAATTACTTATGAAATGAATCACCAGCTTTGTTATCTCTCACACTGGTTCTGTTGTCACTCTTCCATAACCTAAATGTCAGATGTGCTCAAAATCTACCTCTGACCCCAGCACACAAGCACTTAAAGCGAACTCAAAGCGTAAATTTCAACAAAAAATAAGCCGAAAGATAAGTTGATTTAGTGAGTAAGTGGGTTTTCATCAAGCCTTCATTACTTTAATAGTACTATATCTAAGGCTTTAAATGACCCCTAGAGTCAGAGCATGGCCTCCTGGGAGATTAGAGAGTCCCGCTGGAGAGATGGAAGTGATATAATGTTAGTGTGATGGACGGAGAGGGAGGAGAGAGGCAGATGGACCGTGGCCAATGATCAGCAAGCAGAGTAACTAAAGAAGAGACACAGAAGAGATTTCATAGAGCCAGTTTCTCTCCACAGGCCGTAAATGCGAGAATGTCACAGAGGATGAGCGCAGAAACAAAGCCGGATATGAAGCAAGAGGTGATGAGGAGCAGCCAGGTGGTTTAGTCCATTTAGGCTATTAATTTTGTTCATAAGTCAGGGTCGTTTTGATGCGCAGGCGGGTGGTACAGGCCATCGGCGGGGTTTGGGTAGATTATAGCCTGAAAAACGTTTTTGTCCCCAATATGATAACGAAATCCAAAATCCTTCACTAGCGGAGGCTGAGGAGAAACCGATTCATGGGACGCATGAATTAAATAATCACCCACACCTCACGTTTCTGTCCCTTAATGTCCTTAAACGGAGGTGTGTGGAGGAGAGAGCGATTTGAGCCCGCAGCCGATGCCCGGAGAAAACAGCAGCCTGTGTGCAGGCAGCTGTGGACGACAGGAAGGTGGTACCCAAGTGTCGCTGTTTATTATCTGAGATCTGACTCCGGAGGCGCGTCGCTGAGGCATGGGCTGCGCTCCCAGTATCCACGTCTCTCAGAGCGGGGTAATCTACTGCCGAGATTCAGACGAATCCAACTCCCCTCATCAGACCACCACCATCTCCCAAGGCACAGCGGCCACGCTGCACGGGCTATTCATCAAAACCGATGCGGCCGAGACCATCCCCTCCGTCATCACCTACCAGAGTCGGCACTCGCGCAACAATTCGTACCGGGATCGCAAGGAGAACAGCGGAGAACACGTCCGCATCGAGGCCGAGACGCAGACCAGCCACACCAGCGTCAAGGTACAGTTAAACGAATAAAACTAGGTGTGTTGGCACGTGCATACCTTCATTACCGGGTTGTGAGTGACAGCAACACTTGAGGAGGTCCCTGTTTTTGTTTTTGTCGCCAGAGGAGGCCTGAGCCTTCGGGTCTGGTGAAATCATGAATCTGACTGTAGTGCATTCAGTCTCCTCTCATTCACCTCGTTTATCTATGAAACTCTGGCTGCAGCCAGCCAATAGTGTGCTCGTGATGATCATGTAGCTTTGACCTGCTAAGTGGCAGTCGTTGTTCTGCTGTTATGCATGTTTCAATGCATAACATGTCTTCCCATGATGCAAATGATAAGTAGATTACATTCCAGTTGAACACTGAGCTGACAGAATGGACTGTAGGTGGTGCATCAACTTGTTGAGGGCTTTCCCGATGTAATCTGACTGCAAATGTTTTCTATTTTCATTCAGTATATGTTTATAGTAACTTCCATGCACACGGATACTCCTAACAGTGTGTGATCAACCATAACAAATGTTATATATAAGACCACAGAAAGGTCCTGAGCCTTTTTTTTTACATTTTGTCAGGAAAACAGAAAATAGTTGCAGCGGTTTATTGAAACGTGCAAATATGAATATAAATACAGTGTATAAGATAATACTAGAATTTGTACAATTTTAGCAAGCTTGAAAGTTAATATTTGGTCTGAGCTCCTTTATTCTCCAACACAGCCTGAACCCTCTGGGACAAGCTTTCTGTCATTTCTTTAAGTAATCTTCAGGAATAGTTCTCCAGGCTCCTTGAAGGACATCCCAAAGCTCTTCTTTGGATGTTGGCTGCCTTTTGTTCCGTTCTCTGTCAGATGATCCCACACTGCTTCAATAATGTTGAGGTCCGGACTCTGGGGAGAATTCATCCCTCCATAAGACATGTTGCCACTGATTTTCAGTCCACTTCTTGTGTCATTTGGCATAGCTCAGCCTTTTCTCCCTGTTTTCCTTCCTTAAGAATGGCTTCTTGACAGCCACCCTTCCATGGAGACCATTTCTGATGAGGCTTGGTCCAACAGTAGATGGATCAGCTGAAGGTCCAGATGCATCTCTCAGGTCCTGTGTCAGGTTTTTGCCTGATTTTTTCCTCTTACTTAATGACCTTACTTTCAGATACTGTTCATCTGTTGAAGATAGTTTTTTAGGGTTCCACTTGCTCAGTTTCAACAAAATATATGCCGTTTTCAGCTACTAGCTGTTTGGATATCACCTGATTGATGCAATAATATTCTTTCTGTCAAACTGTGTTATCTTTGCTGTTTTTCTAAAGAAAAGGGAACAATTTTGTGTCTTTGTGACAGGCTGCTGGTAACAAAGTGCCTAAAGATACTATTTAAAACTGGTCATTTGCTAAGTTGTCTGTTATGTGTCGACACAACACTGGTTCATTCCTTGAGTTAGGAGCCTTTTCAGGTCTGTTTTAGAACACATCCATAAAACATTCCTCTGAAAAAATGTAGGTTAAAGGATTGAACTGAAAATGAGTGAAAACCCCTGAGAGACCCTGGAGAACAATTGCTCAAGAACACTTTAAAGGATTACAAGGGAGTCTGGCTGCATGAAAGCAATAATATAAAGAAGAAAAAGGCCTAACGAGACTTTTTACAGCACTGTACTTCAAGGGAACATTTCAGTAAAGTTTTACCATCGAAGGCATTCTAACTCCTTCCGTATTCTCCAGTCACCTGCATAGTGGATGAAGTTGTTCTAGTACTCCCTTCTTTGCATTTCTGTTTTATCAGCCGTCACATGTTGGAAAACAGTCTTAATGGGTTTCTATAGATGAAAACTTGTTCTTGATTCCCTGCAAGTTCAGCTCTGCAGCTCCAGCCACAGGTTCCCACAAACGGACTGTCAGTGTGCAAAAATGTGAATCCAATTGGTTAGTTCTTAAGCAACAAAGGCAGTGTGTATGAAAGTGCCAAAAATCAAAGGATAATTTGCTGTTTGACAAATTGGGTTTAGAATAAGTGAACTCTTCTGGACAATTTATGGCACTGACAGCCCAGCTGCCTTAGTTTTCTTGAGGTTTCCTTCAAAGCTTAAATACGTCATATAAGCAACAAGCTAATAATCTAATAAACAAAATCATCATGCCATGAAGTAGAAAAAAGTCTTTAAATTAAGAGCAAATTTCAGTCATCAGGGAGATGCTGCAAGTAATTAGCTATTAACTCAAACCAGAAGGGCACACAGAAAGCTCAGTCCTCCACCAAGGGCAGTGCTCTCTCACAACTGTAAGAATTTGGATTCATATCAGAATCTAATTAGTTATTCCGTTGCCCATCCACTTAGCTTCATGAAATTAATTTTTTTGCAGTATTTTGCTCACTGACAAACAAAAAGCACTTGAAACAATTCACCTCAGCTGTCAATTGGCTAAGAAATCAGAAATCTCTAATAAAAAATAAAAGAATTGTAATGAAAAGAAAATCAATCCCTCATGTCATGCTCGTGGTTGTTTTTTTCAGGAAATTTCAGTTTCATCTCAGTGTTTTCCTTCCTCCTCAGCAGACAAAGTTTGTGAGGTTTTACAACTTATAATTTTTTTTTATTGGTTAAACTGTTAACCTTTATAATCCTCCATCTTCAGAGAAGCAAGTTGTTATTCACAAGCTCGTAACTTAAGAAAGTTTCATACATGAAATCCATGTCCTAAAGACACCAGAGTTCACACTGAGAACAGCACAGCTTTCTTATCACGCTTTGTCATGCATATATAGCGTGTAAGTTTTGAATGGATCACCTCCCACGAGGAGGCATGTGAACAGATACATCTGGATATTTATGATCCAACCCTGGAGGATATAGTTGTGTTTTGTTAAGAAGCGGTGCAGTACATGATCGAGTCATAAGACTCTCAGAATACATTAACCCAGTCAGAGTTCAATTATCAACTTGAAGCCAAGAATCAGATAGCAGATCTAGTTACTTGATGCATATCACAAAAAAACCCACAAAAATTATAAGTGAATCTCTGAATAACGAAGTCATTCAGTTAAAACAATGTTGGAGGTGGAATGTAAGGATAAATTCAGCAGCTCTTACAGGTCGATGAACCAAACTTTTCTGAACTCTGCAGCCAGTACATCTGTATTGCTTGTCAGATATGGGAACAGGATGTTGCTTGAGAGGACACATCCCCAGCATCGCTTATCAGGATTATCAAAAAGTCACGTTCAACACATGCAATACCAGAGTGGATAACTGCAGTAGGAAATATTGCACCACAGCGCATCCCAAGGCGCAGCCTCGGCCAGCAGAGTTTTTAATGATTTCAGAACTGAGGACACTAACTGTTGCAGTTTTCAGAGGAATCTTGCAGAATACTAGATTTCAGCTGCTCCTTTTCATGATGCCCAGTAGCAGACAAATGTGGACTGCAGGCAGGCTTGTCAAGCACACACACTCTGTGTGTGTATGAAGTAATGCTTTTTGGAAGTCGTGCAGAATGAGGTCTGACGTTGTCCTGCTGAAATAACCAAAGACTTCACCTTGATGGAAGTATATATCTCTCCAAAAGTCTAACATCCACCTCTGTACCTTCACACATATGTCGTCCACGCCATGGACACTGATGGCACCCTCATACCATCACAGGTGCTGGCTTTTGCACCTTTCTCTGATGACAGCCTGAACGGGGTTTTTTCATCTTTGTAGAAGCAGACATTAGTTTTTCCGCAAAGCAGCTGAAATATGGACACATCTTTCCGTCCATCTGAGATGAGCTCGTGTCCAGAGATCTCGGTCGTGTTTCAGTTGATATATGGCTTCCTCCTTGTGTAATACAGTTTTCAGTTATATTTCTGGATGTGGCGGTGGACTGTGTTGAGAGAAAATTGTTTTTCAAGGTACTAATGAGTCCATGTAGCTGTACTGATCATGTTGGTATGAGTGTTTCTCATACAAGGCTTGAAGGTCGTCCAACAATGGTTTCTGTCTGTTATGCGCTGAGATTTTCTCAGACTCTGAATCTCTTCACAATATGCTCTATAGATGCCGAAATACCAAAGTTATTTATAATTTTGCAATGAGAAATATTTTTTGGAATATACTGACTGTTCCATCCCCAGGGGTGGTGTCTCTAGGGGAAAAGGGGAGGTAACATAAAGGAAAATAAAAAACAAAGATTCAGAAAAGTAACCAGGATTTAATGGACTAAATTAAACATAGAACAAAACAACTCTTAAAGTACCCAAATCTGACTTAACAACCAACATTAAGAAGGATCTAACAAAAGAAAACTCAAAAATTCCCACAAAGTGCTCTCTCTTAACAAGTAAGACACATACACTATCTCAAAGTGCCTACAAATAATTATAAATGAGCAGCGCACCAGGGGCCAGCTACCACCACAGTCTTTTCAGCTGACCACTGAACACCAGGAACAAACAGGTTTAAATGTTCCTGGCTGGCTCCAGGATTGGTGCATCTGAAGGGAGATGAACCAGTCCTGGATGGGTAACCAGACAGCCTCTGAAACAAAAAAAAACTACAACAGCAGACCATGGGTTGTAACTGACTATTTTCTGACCAAGTTTACCCCCCCCCCCCCCCACCTGCTGATGGAAGAATCTTCCAGAATGCTTTTAATTGTATGTTGTGTAATCTTTTCTTTCTTCTTTTGCCTCTCTATTGCTATCTCTATAACTGTTTTGGAGTCTGTTGCTGGCATCGAATGCTAAATGAAAAGTACGGAAAATTCCAGACACAATGAGGTTGGTCAGTGAATACAATGAAAACTATTTATTTTGTGCAAATTTTATAACACAGCCTACATCATGTACTTTATTGTGGCTAATATAACTTTCCTCACATAGGAAAACTACTTTCCACCATGCAAAGTGAACCATGTTGCAGGCGCACAGGTTAACTGCAGGAGTCAACATGGTTTATTTTCATGAAAAATAGACCGCTTTCAAAATGTTCTCATGTTGTTATTAAGCATTTCTTGATGAAACATTATTAAAAAGCTGTGCTTTTAGAAATGAGGACATAATTCGGCCATTTCAGAAGATGTTTAGAACATGTCTTCAGCTGCAGGACTTACTGTTTTGAGCTGTGCACACCCCACGTCAGTTTGTGATGTTTTCAGGAAGAAAACTGTATCTTCTACAGCCCAAAAGAGAGCATGTTCAGGGATATATATGCTTCAAAAAACATGTGATGACATGACATAAATTAACTTGATTTCACTTGTTTTTACCATTGAGCTATACTAACAGCAATCTCTTTACACTTAGTAAACCACTAACCAACCTTGTATGACATTTATGAATCAGTTTTTTTTTATTTTTATAAATGCTGTGCACTGTTTGTTTTGATTGGGGTTTTTATAGTTTTAGAGTCTCTTTAATTTGCATTTTTCATTCATTTTTACCAAAATGGTCCTAATATGGAAGAAAATTGGTACACAGTGAGCCGTTTCAAGGGATAAAATTACATGCTGCTTCTCAACCCGAAACAGAAATCATAGAACACGATGTAACATTTTCATGATATTTTGGTCCAGCACCAATACTTTTTATAGATTAGTATCATGAGTTTTCTGCTATACAGATTGTGTGTGTGTATGTGTGCTGGCTTGTCAGCTGTTCTTTTGCTCTCTCTCTCTGTTTCCCCCCCATCTCTGAAGGCTGAGAAAGGATCAATGATACCATTTATTATTAAAACCATCTGCCTTACCCTGCAGGATCTTGATAATCTGCCATGGTGTTGATCACGCTACCACATGCTTTTGTGTGTGTGTGTGTGGGTGTGTGCGCGTGCATTTTCTTTTGTGCATGTTTATATACACAAGTAATTTGTTTACCCCTCTGGTGAGTACAGCAGGGGTGTGAACAGTCACATGTGAAGGAGCTGATGCTGGTGGCCTGAACAGATTTCCCTGCAGGGCTTTGTACAGTCACAGTATTTGACCATCATGGCACCTCTCGTATAAATGTGCAAAAGTTCAGCGAACAACAATGCAGGTTCTGTGTTCTAAAAAAAGACTCCAGTGCACAACTTTGCAGAATGTTAGGGGCTTTTTTAAATTAAGTTACAGAAATAAAAGAATGAATAGAAAAACTACGCAGGACCAGTTCAACAGAGACGAAAACATGGAGTTGCAGAGTTATGATGTGGGGATGCATTCTGTACGATCGAGCTCGGAGATGCAATACTACAGTCAAGAAACAGGAATGCTATAGAGTAACAATGGCTATGTTTACATTCATTGTAATGTTCTGATATTACCCTGATAAAAATCTTACTGCCATGCAAACAGCATCTTCTGATCACCTTAATCTGAATAAGGTCAGACAAAATGGCGATGATCCTTTCTAACTATAACGAAGTAATATCATTCTCTAAAGCCTTTATTATTAAGTGTTACTGATGGTGGCTATATGTTTGTCTTGCTCTTCGTTACACAAAGACGTATGATTTAAAGGGCTACGCATAGCCACACCATCCTCCTCCCCTATTTCCTCCCTATTGCGACTTTGTGGCTTCTTGATCAAATTACTTTAGAATGACTTCTGCTTTGATGTGGAAATATATGAGTTGTGTCTCCTTCGAGCCGCGTGTAGGGGTGCTGTTTTACATAATGCCATTAAGGGTCGTATTCAAGGGTATTAACCACCGACTTACATGGTCGTCCCAGCTGGAGATCTCATTGGTCTTTTCATCGATCAGGTTTTGTTTCTTTCACGACATCTGGCAACACAGACTCTGTAATGCTCCGTGTTTTAAAAGCAACATGTAAATGGAAATAAAAATGTAATTTCTTATATGCATCTCATGCATAAACACTGTAATTGGAATAGTGTGTAATTTAGAATAATGTGGATAGTCAGAATATTGCTGTGCATGTACACATATCCACTGAAGAACTCCAGTATTATCATATAAGCTTTTTTGGCATTCTAATCATATATGAATTATCCTTTGTTGCAAGTTCTCATCATGTCATGATTATGCAACTGTGTATAACAAAGTTCTGTGTGTGCAAAGGCTGTATTCACCATGATGTGTTAAAATGTCTGGAACCAAGGCCACAGTTCCACTTTATTTACATAACCATTCTCATCATATACAGTAACTCAATAACAGATCTTATTGACACACATCAGTGGTGGCGTGCATAGCACTGGGTGGTGCATGACGTAATAATTGGCAACTTGGATGGCAGCAATGGAGAGTATTCACAAATGAGTTGTTTTCCCACTGTTTCTTTTCTCAGCATGTCTCTGTTTTTCACAGTCAAAGGGAGTTTTTTTTCTCTGCCAGTTAACTGGGTTTGAATGTAATTTTTGTGTGGAAAAAGAGCTTTTGGGAAATATTGGCTTACGTCTCCTTACGCAGTTGTGGAGTGTTTGGCTGTAATTAGGGCTGTCACAGTTATTGCGTAATCGCAATTATTTCTGCTGACCGCAATAATTTTGCGTAATCTTTTTAATCATCTCTATTCATATGCAAGAAAACAGCTGGATGAAACTAACATGTCATATTTCCATAATTATTTCCACATCATTTTCCACTGTTTGAGGTTTGACTGCCATCCTTATAATGACATCATCTTGTTGCACCCCCTTTTCTCTTCTGCTGTGGTTTAATAGCACCTGACTGAAGAATTACTCCCATTGTCTTTTTATCTTAAGATTCATAGCCTCTTTTATTCAACCCCTCCATCTATTAACATTTGTATCATGCATTTAATTACAAAGCCAAACACTGCAGCTCTCCTGTGAGCAGGCCAGGAATAAGGAATTATGGAAGGAGGCAAAACTTTCCAAACTTGGCCCTTTTTTCTGGTTACAAAACTGGCACAATCCACCTTGCTTGAGCTGTAATACCAACACTACAGATTTCAAATTAGCACTCAAACAACTATTTGAAAATCCAGCGAAACAAACATAACCAGAGCATACTTTGTTCTGCACACAGGGCTTAGGTCTGGGGTCACACAATATATAACAGACAGTAACAACGGATATATATCCTCAAAAGGAAGTGGTTCCAGTAAAAACATTGTGTTCTGGGGGGAACAAAGGCGCTGGATCTTGAAAGAGAAGCTGCAACTCAGACAAATAACCACTTCTTTAACTGACACTTTTCTGATGAAATTTCAGAGTCAGGTGTCTCAAATGTAACGTGAACCAAGATTGTGTTTTTTATTACCAGGCTTCCTTCTTTATTTCATATTTACTTAAGCGTTCAGATAGGTTCATGCTCACAGTAATGTCACCAATACAAATATTATTGCTGCAGAAAAAGGAAAATTCTCTGGAACAATCCACTCAGTACAGCAGTAAAAAAAAAAATTGCGGCTCTAGTGGAAGTGGCATTTTGGATTTTTGATTAAATAGTATGAAACGCTCTGTGCTGGATTCACCCTGACAAAGACTGCTTTGCTCCCAATTATTTCACTGGAGAAACTGTAAATATGAGTGGCAGCTAAGCTCAGCTGGGTCGCAAAGCATTTAGTTTGTGTATGTGAAATTATAGTTAAAACAAACTTTATATATTGGTGATAAAAAAGCCTATTTGCCACTGGTGTGCAGCATACAGTATAGATTGTACACAGAACATTTGAATTTAGAAACATTATTGACCCTGATGCTGCCTGATGCTACAGTTCTATGAGAAAATAAAAAATAAGGAGTTTTTTACTCTCTCGTTTGAAGGCTTGAGGTGTATGTGACTTGGTGATGCTGTTATACTGAGATAGACAGAGTTCTGATAGGGACCAGGAGGCAGAGCTTGGTCCAGTTCTCCCAATTTAAGCCTGCATACATATGTTCGGTAAGCACGGTAACATGCCCAGTTGAGTGAAGCTATAATTACCGTTTGACTTGGCCAGTAATCGGACCACCATTCTTGACCCAGTGTACATGTAAGACCGAGGCCCGTTTGAGTCTAGTTTAGCATATACATGCAGGAGTGATTTGACCTCCAACTGATTTTCTGGGTGTTTTTTTTTTCTGGCTTTGAGAAGCTTGATTTTATGTGGGTTTTGGTCTGTTTAGTATGTTTGAATGTATTTTAAAGACTTGTTTTTGGGTTTAAGTCGATAAATTGACTTCATTTGTTCAAAAAGTAGACGATATTTACTTGCTAACGTGTCTTGCTTCTTACTTATGTCGTGTTCAACTTTGCTTTTTAACTTCTTTCTTCTTTGGACAGAAACGTGGAAATAGCCTCTTTCATGTTTTGTTTTTTAAATTTTATCTGTCATTGTGTCCAAAATCATAAACTCATTTATTAATGCATACTGACTATTTTAACTATTGTATGTAGAGGACTACATATACAGCGCTCATCACAATAATAAATGACAATAAAATTAGGCAATGGGTAATTTTCTCTGCATTGTTTTTGACATTGCTGTCGTACAATTTAATGTATCAGATCAGTACCAATATGCATTTTCATTATGTACTCAGTGCCTTGTAACTTTTTTCACCAAATGAATAAATCTTAAATCTTAAAGTGGTTTCTGTTATGATTGTCTGCCTTGTTCACAAATGTTTTTACATCAAGCAAATCATTTTTTTGCTACAGCTCATGTCTTGTGTCTGCAGTTATACAAATATAAATACATTTAAAAAGACCAAACTACAACAAACTACTACTCAGTTTGTGGCTGATGTATGTTTTATACATCTACCTGCCAGCTGTATCATTTTCACATTAACAGTGCGGGTGGAGTATGAGGTGACTGGTTGAAATAAATTTACAAAACAAATTAAATATATACGGATTGTATTGCCAGTGATCTACATGCCATACGAGATGCAAAGATTTTGGCTGTAACCTAAACACAAAAGAAGAAGCTAACCTCAAAGAAGTCAAATTTGCAACAAATAGCTATCAGTGGGTAAAACAGCTGATCTGATAATGCCATTTTGTATTGATAAACTATTTATTATTTCATTTGTAAGACATTCAATCAGCAGTAAACATTTCATTATTGTAACATGACAGTGTAATGAGTAGAATACTGCTTTTTGTTGCGACTAAGTCTCTTGTCCCCCTTTTTAATCAAATTAGCTTTGTTTTATTTTTAGCAATTTCATGACAATGATAACCCTTGAAATTCCAAAAAGTTCAGCCCAAGATTACAGCTGTTTTGAGCAGAACTATTGTAATCTGTTAAAAGCCATGAAACATCTTACTATCGTAACCTGTAGAATACAGATTTCACACTAATGTCATGACCACTCACAGCTGAAACCTGCTATTTTTTGGCTCTAGGTGGGAATTGCCTTCTTCAAGGTTTGGTCAAAATGCTCTAAAAGGTTCAAAAATAGGTATGGAGCAGAACTTGTTCCATGTTTTGACACCTAAAAGCATGCTTTTAGGTGTCAAATTAGAGTTGGATGGTGCCTGAGCTCAGCCTAATGAGGAGAACCTGAGCTGATTACAGGGTTTGGCTCTCCTGCTTCTTCATGTTGAAGGAGTGTACTTTTACCTGTGTTCCAAATAACAGGATGCATATATTATGTAAGTGATCCTTAATTGTTATCATTTTGCTGTTATTTCTCAGTGAATTGTCATTTGATCTGTTGTATTGACAATATCAGTTTCCCAATCAGGAAGTAGTAAATTAAAGTTTGGCTGACATAACACAGCAGGAAGAACAGATGCGTTTGTCAGCAGCAGTCATCTTTTACAACAGTGTGAGCATTTGCTGGCTTTGTTAAACTGCAGTGTGCTTGAAGCACATCCGTAAAGCACCAATATAACTTGTAATTTATGGGGTATTTTCAATTACCAAATACCATTTTTGTGTGGACACAAATTGAGATTGGGTGACGGATGGGGAAAATCATTGGGACTAAAGTGGAAAATAGCTTAACTGCTTGACTGACAAAGTGTGTGTTTACATTTATGTTATCTCATTGAAGCACAGTCTGAGGTGTTTTCTGTGCAGCCATGTTTATACGTTTCTATTCTAAGGCGACTGTCGCATTTCAAATATAGCATTTGGATTTAAAACTTGAAATGATTTTTATATCATTGCACACAAAGTCTTCATTTAAATTGTATGCTGCCACATGTGAGAAACAGGATTCATGCAGTGACGCTTCAGAATAACTGCTCCATTAAAACATTTACATAGATATTTAAGCAATTACCAAGCGAACAGGCGAGAAAAAAGTAGACAACACTTTATCTGCTCATATGTTTGAAGCATGGCCATGTTTAGACCTATATGGTAAACTCGTTAAAACCGTGCAGAGTGAGCAGCAATTTAAAACTTTTGTCATGTTAAAGCAGCTCAACATCAAGAACTTCAGGATTTTTACTCGTACATTTCGAGGGATGAATTTTCAATTTACACCAGTAGCAGGTTTCAACAGGTTTCCTTCTTCCTGTGAATATCATTTCTGTGTGACACGCTTGCTTCTTTGTTGTGCTGACACCCTTTCGTGAAAGCTGAATATTGTTATATATAATTACTCTAACTTTGCCATACCTCATCTAGGGTTTATGTGGGTTCTTTGGGGCAGTGAAATTTTTCATTGTTTCTCCTCGTTAAAGAAAATTTTTTACCCTGATTTGACCTAACCACGGTTTAACCATAAAGCTTCACACGAGTGCACTTTTTGACTGCTGCAAACATGCCTGCTGGTCATACTAACAGCAACACTTGAGGCTCATCACTTTTCTCTAACTTGAGCCTCCTCTGTTCTCCCTCCTTCTGCCTGTGACCTGGCCATTTTTCACAGTTAAATATTTTCAGGATATCTCAATTTCTAAGATTCCAACAATGGTCAGTATTCTACCGGCACGTTTACAAGTGTTTACATGTTGCAACTGTGTCACACATCACATTTAAGTGACGTCACTTTATAGTAAGTGCTTAGAAACAAGAATGTCTCATTTGGTGAAATGAGCCGGGCTGCACAGGGGTGTGGTGGTTTACACTGTTGCCTCACCATCGCCTCACAAGAGCAAAGAATCAAGAAGGTTCCTCGTTCCAATCGCAGCTGTGTGGAGTTTCCATGCTCTCCTCATGCATATGTGGGATCTCTCCAGGTATTCTGGTTTCCTTCCACAGTCCAAAAACATGCTTGCATCTCTGGTGGGAGGAACAAAGATGCCTGGGGAGTTTTAGACGGGAGGAGCAGAGTGTGTGCAGCTTCAGCAGTAAAATAAAGGGTTGGTTTTAGAGACTGACGTCTTCTCAAAAATGACCTCATGGGTCATATGTTCATGCGGACAAGTAATAAGCGATAACTGCATTCAGATAATATGTAAAAAGAATTAATTTTTGTCCTAACCATGACATTTTCAACCCAAGCTAAGTCGTGTTGTCGAAGTGTTGTTACGTTATTGAATGGTTGTAATTCAGAAGTTTAAGAAAAATACTGTTTTTATATTTAGATGTCAAACTTATCTCCCATAGCTGAAAGCCCTACACATAATCCTCCTTCTTCATTCATTAGTGAACTATTTTTTTTCCAACGAAGCACTGGAATGGCATTTGCTCTGATGTGAAAAGCTCATGATATTATATTGTATTGAAATATTTGCACCAAAGTGTTTTATCATTATTTGAAGGTCATAAAGGATGTTAACCCACTCATATTGGCTGCATCGTATGGATGAGCCTTATAGAGTAATACCTTTAGACCCGGAGCAAGATTGACAAGTTTTTTATTTCTTGTCTGATGCAACGTTTGTTTTATTAGGCCTATTTTCATTTTCAAGACACACAAAATTGAAGTTTTGTCAAAAATGCATTCCAAGTGAAAAACTTCTCAAGCACTGTATTTCTGAAAGGATCTTAACCTGAGGTCTTCATGGTATGTTATCTTTAATAGGGTGATTTTACAATCTGGAGGTTGCAGTCAAGAAGCCTGCTCGCTTGATAAGGTTAAGCTACGTCAAAATAAGATATGATCAATCAGAGCTTATCACTGACTTTAAGGTGTGGACAGAAGTCTAACAGATAAGACTGATATGTGTGGCTGTGTACAGACTGAGGCCAGCTCCAGGTCAATCCAGGACCTCCAGAAGGCCATGTGCTCTTCAGATAAAATAAGGCCTTGTTGTAGGACTATGATTCACATAAACATGAGGGCCTACGGTTAAAATACTGTAAAAGTGACTCATAGGTATTTATCTTGTTAAATAAAAAACAAATCACATTTTTTTTATTTTTGGAGATGGTGAGAAAAGTGGCATACTGTACTGGATCAGAAAAACATGTAGCCCTGATCTGAATCCACATAATACAATATTGTCAATCTGCATCACTTCTATATTCTACACTCTCTGACTTCAAAGCAAGTGTCATTCACAAGGTCAGGTCTGGATGAGAATTACAGTCTCTTTGTCCGTTACTCAGACAGATTAAACATGTTACTGGAAGTGTAACAAACAGTGAAAATCCCTTTAAAAGAATGAGCTAAACATACCGTAACTTTTAAGTTTATTGCGTTCTGATGAACAAGCTGCTCTGTTAAATGTGCAGTGAGACAGTGCTAGAGGTTTTATTATAAAAGCCATTGTTTGATCTGTGTTATAACAATGTGTATTTACTATATGCAATGACATGATATACCTGGGCTCCCCGAGCAATTAAGGGATTATTTATATAGTACCTTTCAAAGCCAGCGACACAAAGTGCCTCACAAAGAACGTAAACATAGAATTAGACAAAATGACTCCCAGATGAAGATGGTCTGCAAAGGGGAAAAAAGCATTCAAATGTTAGAAATCAGTTGAAGTTCTATTAGTCAGGTCAGTGAGTTTTTCCTGGAAGGACGAGAAGGTAAAGACATGAGGTAAATGTACTGTGAGGTTAAAGGGACAGAAGTGTGTAGGGGTTTTTATAGTTTGGTCTGTTAGCAGCAGAAGTAGCAGCGAGAGGAATAAAAATGATACTAAACACTCTCAGATTCAGCGTGACTAACTGTATACATCAGGTATTACATCCCATGCATTTTGTGAATATATAACCCCCCTTTCCAAAATAGTTGGAACACTGCGTAAAATGTAAATGAAAACAGAATGCAATTATTTGCTAATCTGATGAGCAAACATTTTATTAAAAAATAGAACAGAAAACATGTCAAATATTGAATATTTCATGAAAAATATTTGCCCATTTTGAATTTGATGACAGCAACATGTCTTTAAAAAGTTGGGAGACGTCCATGTTTTCCACTGTGTAGCATCCCTTTTTCTTTTAAGAGTCAGTATACATCTGGAAACTGAGAAGAGTTATACATGCTGGATCTTTGGGAGAGGAAAGCCGTCCCATTCTTGTCCTGGTCTTGTTTGTTGTGTTTTCTGTTTCATGATGCCCTGAATATTTTCAATGAGTGAAAAGTCTGGACTGCAGGCAGGTCAGCACAGCACCCAAGCTCCTCTACTATGATGCTGTTGTAACAGATGCAGTATGTGGTTTAGCATGGTCTTGCTTGAATATGTGTGGCCCTCCCTGATAACATGGGCAACACCGTCATTTTATTCATGCTTACGGTACTCACAAAAAACTTTGAATGAAATTAAAGATGTTAGTATGAATGTATACAACCAGGATGTTGATTAGGCCACCTTTACTTTCTCTGACAAATCTCTCTTTGAAATTCAACCAGACGTTTAGATTTTTATATGCTTTCAGGCTTAGCTTCATAAATTTTCCCAGCATGCAATCGTGGTACATATAGATATAAGGAGACCCAATTTCAGGGCTGATGTTAATGTCCATGGTCCCCAAATTATTTGGTACGTCCCTTTAAGTTGAGATGTTCATTCGTTATATTCCAAATCCCACAAAAAAAAAAGCAGTCATGTGAATTGTTTCATGTCTTTGGGGCCATCAATTCAAGCACCCCAGGCGTGTTTAGGTTGAACAGTGACATAGGTGCATACCCTCCCAGATTTTGGGTCCCCTTCTAATTGTACCAGAATGAGCAATCTTTTTTTCCTATTATTTTAATAAGCTCTCTGTGCTTAAAAACTAATTGGATTTTATATTTCCCCAAAGTGATATGTTCTAAATTAGTCATTTCTGTCACTATAAAGCCTTACTTTTCATTGCAGATATATATGTTGCATTGCTTCGCCTTTAGTTTTCTTTCTTTTAACTTGCTCTTTTTTATGTACATGACCTATTCCATTCAGTTCTTTCTGCACATCAAGGCTTTGTGTGTAACCCTCACTGCCTTTATTAGGTCCACATGAAAGCTCTAAAACAATCCATCACAGCAGCTATGCCATAAATTCAACTTTATCAAAGCTTTTACATTCTCACTTTTTATTTGCATTGTCAAATATGATCATTCACAGTACATTTGTTATTGAGGTCATGGGTGGTAGGGTATAGCATTCCTAAACTGTCCTATTTCAGGAGCTGTAACTGTCGAATTTTTAAGTTTATATGTTTATTTGTCAGGATGGTTTAATGAATAAATAACCACAGCTACAGCTGACTTGTATATTTAGTAATGATGATGATTACATTGCATATCAGAAGTAAAGCTTGTTGAACCAATGTACATTACCAGGTATATATGCAGTACATTCAGAGACAGTAATGGCTTTAATTGATTGCTTATTATATTCTTATGTACACCTTTTAAGTGTCATGTGACTAATGTGAGTGGTTGCTGTAGCAAAGCAAAATGTCTTTGTGATTAAAAAGTACACTGTACTTTCACAACTTTCATATTTACAACCATCTCTCACCATAGTTTCTACTTTTCCCTCTTGTCTTTCTCAAGACAGTTCTGCAGACTCTAGTATCTATCCTTTTTGTCCTCTTTCTTTCCTCGCCCACTTCTTGGCTGTTTGAATCCTAATGAATCAAGTGTGTAAGCGAGCTGTCAGAATTCTTTTACGTCTCTGTCAATCTTGTCTCCACTACTTTTTTAACTCTAAGAGATATTTGTCTGAGTGCTCAGTCTAAAATCCTCCTTCACTTACTCCCCCTTGTTTCTCTCTATATGAGCACTTTCCTACCTACTCTATGAAGGCATGCATCCAGTGACGGCCTTACCCAGCACTTCCTCCATCGTCGTCTAACTGCATCTCCACGTTGTTCTCTTAACAATGATTCTTGTAGTGTCCCCATTTCTGCTGCCTTCCTTCCTGTTCTGTTTCACATCTGGCTGTGTCTTCCTAAAGTAAAACACAATTACTCATGTTCCCACGAAGCCAACACTCAACCGCACTGATATTTTGAGTCTGTGCTTCTTGTCAGAGCACAGCAGTGATTCAGTCTTCTCAGCCTTGCAATGCCAGTCTTTTGTCTTTGTCTTTAAATCAACCAAACACACTTAGTATTTCTTACTGATTCCCTTGGATCATCTCTGGTTGACCTCCTGTTTTGTCAGACCACACCCTGACTGCTGACAGGGACTTCTGCGCAGCTTTCCAGGAAAGTCTTTGTGCTTAGAGACAAACAAATATGATGTGCTGACCACATGTCAGTGACAACACAACCCCGCCAGACTGTAAGCAAAAACACAGTCTTCAGGAGATGCGCTGAATCGTTTGGCTGATCATGGTCTTTTCTATCTTCTCAGTCTCTCCTGTTTGTGACATTTTGTAGAACAGCCTAAGACAGACCACCCAAATTCAATATGCTCCTACATCTTGATCTAATGTGCCAATTGGCAGGACAGCATACTTGATTAGTTCAGAAATGTTAAAAATCAATTTTAGACAGGGTTTTTTTTCTTTTAGGCTTTGTATATGTTAAGAAGAACATGCTTTCATGTTCAAATATTTAGTTAATGTTAAAAGAAGACACGTCTTTCTCCTCCTCAATGTTTCTGATCGTTGACTGTCCAACAGATGCTAGAATGCTTGCAAAAATTCTGTTTTTGTAGATTTAATCACCGACAACCCTGATGTTCTCCTGCTGTGGGCTTTGTGGCTCTGTAATGTCACACTGGTTCCTTTGTTCATGACATATAAGAGTTATAATCCACACCACAGTTAGTGAGATTTTCCATTAGAATCTAAACATGTAATTTTTTGGCATTTGCTCAGACTACAGATCGTTTTTCTTGGCAGGACAGTCAAATAAAGATTTTACCAAGCTTCTAATCTTGGGGGAAAATCTCTTACCCATGGTCCTCGTACTTAATTCTTTCATCATCTGCTTCATGGTAAAATAAATAATCCTCACTTGTCTTTTTACTGTGAAGCAGGTTCAGAAAGCGTTTTGCTTATATTAGCAGAACATTAAAATCATTAACGGCTGCACACGCCTGCTTTGCAGTTGCAGTAAGAAAAAAATGCATCTAGAAGCAGGTATTCATGGCGGATAGCTTCTCAAAATGAAGATAAGTGACTGTGATGGACTCCACAGGAGAAGACAAGTTCCTGATAAAGTTTCTGTCCTTTTTTTTTGTCCTATTTTCACTTGTTTAGTAAGGGTGGGGTTTCACTGAAAATATGAGACCACACACTTTTCTGCATGAGTCAACAGGTTTTTGGGGGTTTTTTTGTCAGCCCTGTCAATCTAACCAGATCAAACCACACCCAACCAATCCCAGCAAAGCAGAGTTAAACTCTCAAAGGATGTGTTCTTTTGCTTTGGACTTAAAATCTAACAACATGTATTGGATTATTCATTAAAAATCGGATTCTTTTGTCATACAACAGGAGACAATGTGCCTCACAAGAAGATGGTACACAGAGTTGTCTACAACCATCTAAAAAATATCACTTGACTTGGCTGAAAATATTGAAATAATTTGAATTATTTCTTCATTGACAAGATTATTTTCTCTTGTGAGTAAATGAAAACAATTACTAAAATGTGTTTTTTTTTTCAATACAGGCCTCAAAACAAGAAATTACTGAAACAAAGGTAGATACATTTGGAAACTATGCAAAATCGAAAATACAGACACAAAACTAAGTAACCGTGACTTCCTTCATCCCTTACTGCATGATCTTAAAGCAGTACCAGGGAATTCTAGGGGCCAGATCTATAAGACTCACAAAGTAAGAGAGTGCATACGCATTCTTTTAGCCAGATGCTTAGAGGCGGGACTGATTCTTTCGTAAATCTCTGATCATCGTGAAAGAGTAGTTTTCCATCTCTATTTTTATCCATGAATAGATGCGGACTCTCCGTTTATTAATCATTTGAAAATGATAACATAATTTGCACCACAACTAGACAGACATGAGGACGAAGCGACAGCGAAAGAAAGAAAGAAAAAAAGAAAGGAAGCACAGTTTTACTGAATGTAAAATTGAGATACTCATTAGTGAAGTAGTGAAAAAGAAATCTGGCTTTCTTAAACAGCTTTTGGAAGCCTAAGACAGCACATGAGCCAACTTGTGCCAGAAAATTAGAGCTACCATTACACACTCATTCTCATAAGGTGCATATCTATGCAAATTGCTTGAGTGATTTCAAGAAATGTAAAAGAATAATGTTTATTTCTGGCAACTCGCTGTAAACTGGAGATGCAGAATGAGCCGTAGCATGCCTACTCAGTCCCTCTAAAAGGACATCAGAGTGCACTACTTTCAAAATCTAAATAAAAAATCTGACTGGAGAACAGTGTTTCTGTGACAGTTCAGTAAATGTATAAAAAAAATCTGCGTAACATCTATGTCCATGGATGGAATCCAAGAACTTTAACTTCCCCGTTCTGTGATCCGATAATAAAGAAGTGTCCTGAATATGTGATGTGATCCTATCCAGGACAACCACATTAAATCAATTTTCCCCAGTTTTAAAGCATGGAGGCGAGGTTGATATAGGACTGCAAGATCCTATGTGTTGATTGCACTATGAATGCCCGTAAATGCACCAAAAGACCATTTGAATATTCCACCATGATAATGATGTAAATACACATGCTCAGATCACACAAGAGTAAAGAAAGAAAAAAAGAATTACTGGCTTAATGTGTCCACAAACATGAATGTTTGAAAAAGAGCAACACAAGTCATGCAGCATAGAAAAGATGAGAAAAACAGCCTCTGAAGAATGACTGAATATTTCTCATGCAATTTTTGCAAATCTGGTGTCCTCCATGCTGAGGAAATATTGGCAAATCGAAAAATTTGAGCTCAACAATGTATGGTAACTCTTGCTTGCACTGAATTCCTACTGTGAAATCTGTCTTTTGATTATGTTTAATCTGAATGCTTTTAGCAAATTCTCTACATTATTTTGCAGTAATTCAGTGAATGTGAGATGATGCGTGTTTGGATCATTCTGTATCGTGTTCTGTTCATACGTTACATGGCTCAGTGTTTTTTTATTATTCAGTAAATGCCAACAAAATGCACACAAAAGATGTTTACCAAATCACTTGAGGTCAAACTATAGTCCCTGTATGTCTCAATGTTTGTGCTTGATGCAACAATGAAGCACACCAACCAAAATGAAGCTGCTTAGATTATTCATGAGTAGTATTAACAAGTTTTTGATGATGGTTAGTCAGTTATTAGTAGTGGCCACTTGAGTCCACATGTGGGTAAAAATGTGTTCACCTTTAAGCCTAATCATCAGTGACAGATAATACTGTGTGATGATGGGCAGTTGAGTCACTAACTCCTACTTAACTGTACCTCACATACAATTTGTATGACTGTAGGAAGAGTTTGTACATAGCATAAGCCCCCCACCCCATCTCTAAATGATCATTTCTCACAGAAGAGATAGACATTTGGAACATTTTCCCAGGATTTATGAGTATGTGTTCAGAAACACATTCACCACATCTTTCATCAAAGACCTTTCCATGAGAATTAAACCATTCAGCCATGTGTAATTTTGTCAAAAACAACTGGCTTTGCAGGCCTTAATACCCAGACATGACAAGCACACACTGCCCACTACGGTACATTGTGTTATGGTACACTGCTGAGTCATTGTGTATTATGTAGTGTGGCGTTAGCATGTGTGCGCATGCGTATGGTTATAAGAATGCACATGTAGCGGAGCTGCTTATTCACATTAGAGTGACGCATGTGTTTAAGAAGCCTGTTGACGCTAACCAGTCAGGCTGCAAACATACACACACACACACACAGCGCAGTGTGTGATGCTCCCACTGTAGGATTATACAGGTAAACCTCTGAGTTCAGTCTGTGGCTGCTGGCTAATACCCTCTAAATACGTTTGCAGTGGACTGCCTGTGCTCCCTGAACATATTCCATGTCTGCAGTGTAGGAAAGGTTGTCACAAAAGCTGTGTTCAGGAACGTCGGGATGTCCAGATATTTGTTGTTGTAGACGAATATTGCTATTCTGTTATACTCCACACATCTGCCTTATAAGAAGAAGCACTTGTTGCTCCATGGATTTAAAACTGAAAGTAGGTGGAGAAGAAGATTAAAGTGGTGAAGTGCAATAATAACGGACAGGTTGTGCAAGGAAAAGCAATATGCCAATATGCTTCTGGACATTAATGGTAAAATGGTAAGAAATGTTGGCACCTTTTTTGCTTTGTGTGTGTTCAACTTGCTCAGTCTGTGAATGATTCACAGATTCTCATGTCATCCTTGTTTCCTCTGCAGGTTTCAGCTACAGAAGAATGTGTCGGACCTATGAGATTGACTCAGGAGCCAATTCAGGTAAGTGCATTGCAGTCTGAAAAACATATTACTTTTAGGATGATCAGGGACAAGTTTGGGGAGGCTTAAATGTAAGGATCTCTGAATAGAAGAAAAGGAGTATGCTGCTCACTTTTGTTTCAGTTGAGCTTCACAAATTGTCTTTCATATGTTTTTGTTTTTTGTTTCTTTTTGCAAAATTCTGTACTTTCTTTGTCAACTATTTTCATATGTACAGTAGGTTTTTTTTGTTCTTTAGCTCATAAGAAATGTAATTTTCTTATTCTCCAGTTTCCGGAGATATGCATGATATTGGATGGTAACAAAATATTCTCAATAACTCCCTTTCTTTCATCTTCAGTTATTTATACCATATTTATTTACATACACTGTTCCATTAAAACTAGGAAGAGACGGCCAATGGACCAATTGTGCTCTTTTGCTAAGTTCAAGTCACATTGGGATTTTCTGCAAATATAATCTTTCCACAGGGAAAAACCAATGCAATCAATTTCCTTTACTAGTAAAAAAAAACATACAAAGGCCTATTCAAAATGTAATTTTTTTTATTTATGAAGTAACTTTGTTCAAAGTCCAGCTAACAGGGAGAAAAGCCAACTAAATCAAATCAGTATTTATTAGGAGAACTGTTAGGATGATTACAGTGTGGCTGAAAAATGTATTCAAAACTTCATCTGAGGAAAAATGAGATATTTTAATTGTTTAAAGAGTGAGTCATGTCAGGAGGATATCTTCCAAGGTTTTCTACTTAAGACTGTTCTTGAAAAGATTTCTCATGTTAATATCAATTTTATAAATACAAATTAAGGTCAGATTTGGATCTTGCACTTAACATAATATGAACCAAATCTGGTATTCATCCCTTGTGACCTATTTACTGAAATGTTTTTGTTTTTTTCTAGCACTATAGTTAATGTGGTATCACAGACTCTGCAGACACCTTGTCTGTCCTCTGTTGTGTCAGTCTCGCTGGGATTTTAACTTGCCCGTCAAGAGCCCTGGAATATTGCAAGGTTAGGCAGGGTTGAGTCAGGGATTGCTTGGGCTCATCCTCTGGTAAGGGATTAGGACATGTGCAAGTAAGATTTATGCTTATGTAATATAAAAAGTAAGAGCTCCTAGGGGTTACAGGCTGCAGGATGCAAACACCACAAAGCATTCCTCTATTCTGCCAGTTCCTACCCCGAGAATGAGCTGCTTTGTTAGGTGCTTGTTTATTGCCTTGATTTGATTTGCTTTGGTTTGAGCTGTGCTGATTTGACCCATCTCCAGGGGTTTCTGAGTTCAGCTCACTCCAGTGAAGTGATGTGAGAAGCCTGGCAGGCCACTCATGTTAATGTTCAGCTACAGTGTGCCGCTCCATCCCTCCTCCTCTTTCTTATTGAACAAGCCAAAAAGCGTTGTAGCAGGAATCTCTGGCAGTATGCGGGCAGGTGGAAGGCTTTATTAAAAAGGCTTGTAAGAACTTGTCTCATGCCTCATAAAACCACAGAACAGCCCCCCCCCCAAAAAAAAACCCAGCACATTTTTACTGAAGTTGTACCTCCAACATTCTGCTGAATCCATGACCTAACCCTCTCCCACTACGCTCCTTCCACGGAAACAGAGAGATGAAAAGAGAGATAAAATGCTCTGCAGGGCAGAGCTATATGTTGGGACTTTTCCTTGACATTTACTGTTACAGCCTGACAGCGCTGGACAGTTTCAAGTTCTCCAGATACCTCCTCCTTCACCCCATCTAGAAATTCACCCATGATACAGATGATAGAATGAAAAGCATCTCTTTTGTTATATTTCTCAAACATATACATGTGATGTAGTTGTAAAAATCTGGTGATATACTTTTAGCAGATGTGTTTTCCCCTGCAGAACCTTCAGTCACTGTTTGTAATGTAAACATTTAGAAACCCAATGGAAACTTTGCTGGCAAGAAAAATAATTGTTTCATCAGTTCCATTTTTTTTTCTAAATTAGAATTACACAAATTCATAGCTTACAGCCTCATAACGGCAAAACCGCCTTATAAGAAATTTGTCCATATGATGTAATTCAGGTGTTCTATCTGAGAGCGCGCTGTATGTCGGAGGTTTAATGGCTTGATTTAAATCTACAAAGCTGAGCTTTATCGTCCGTCCATTATGTGAAGACAAATTCACTCCTATAGCCCAATCACTTGATAGCTTTTTCATCAGCTTTTTGTAGCACTGCAAATTTTGAATGAACAAATTAATCTGATGACCATCTTCCTGATTATTGTTTTGAGTCCAGTGATGGAAAATGTGTATCAGAATTTCTGAAAGCACCGCTCACGCTATTAAAACTACCTGTTTTAACTCTGTTTTAATAAAAACAAAGATATGTACCACTAAAAGGCTGCGATTTCGCTTTAAAACGAGAAAAGTTACATAAACAAATCCCTAAAATGATGCCTGATTAATTTTCAAAAAATCAACTGACTGCACATTTAGTAATTGTTTCAGTTACAAGTTATTCTGCAGAACACTAAAACTATTTGGATACATCTTAACAAGACCTCTTTTTAAAATGTAGTAATTTTTTTGCAAGACTGATTTGCTTCCTCAGCATTTCTTTTACCAGATTAAAGGAAAGAAAAAGTATATTTATTACATGTAAGTGCTAATTTATAATGTAATCCAAAACACAACAAATGATAAAACCTGTAAGAAGTATTCTAATTTAAGTCATCAGATGGGGAAGTTTCTTCTCGACATACAAAAAATTAAAAAATCAGTTCAAACTGGTGAGTTGAAAAATGTTTGGACCTTGACAATCTGTGTTTAAAATACAAATCTCCATTCCAGCAGCACCAACGCTAACTAAACTTTTCTGTTCATTCTTACTAAAATTCTAAAAGTTTTTAACAATTTTGTAAACATAGCCAAATATATTCCAAAAACATGGTGAAAACTACTTATATCTTTTGGCTGTTGACGGTATTCTATCATTTAGAAAGTGATAAAACGATATATACAAAACTCTTTCTGTGAAAACCCTCGATTCTAATATGTCAACATAGTTAAAAAAGCGTTTTGAACCTGGTTGCATCTAGTATTCAAATTTCTATTAAGGAAATGCATGCAAATGTATTACTTTAATGTTAATTATTGAGTGGAAAAGTGTCAGGATTGTGAAATTCAGTAAAACTTTTCATCTTATTTACTTGCATTGTCTCCCCTGAAAGATCTCATATTGCACAAACTCACAAGTTCTTCATGTTATTTGATATATTTATTTGTATTTTAGCTCTATTGGTTTGCTTTGTTTTGTTGCTACATGCAAATGAGAATCACAACATGTTTCACCCGGCGTACTTTGCTGCAGCTTCTCCTGCCTGAGAAGCTTTATTTTTAGCTCCTGTCTCTTTAAAGTCACAGCGTGTGACATTGAAGGTAATCCAGTGACAGAAATACAATGTGTTAAACAACTGCTATGATTTTATTTTTGTAGAAACATATGAAAATAAGAAATGTTGTGTTTTCGTCACCTGAGAATGAGCAATGCACATCCAAAGATGCCTGCCCTCCTAGCCCTCTGCCATGTTCCACATCCATGTTTTTGCAGTAGCCCAGAAGAAATAAATCCTATCTGGAGTAGACGAAACTTATGTAGTTGTAAAGTTTGCAAATTGCAACTATTCACATAAAGCAATGGCACCGAAGATGGGTTGGGTCAGACAACAGATCTGATCCAGTCTAATGTAGTGCCAACCCTGGTAACTGCTGCAGCTGCTGTTTGACTCGGATATAAACCTCCTCCCTCCAGTGGAATAAAAGAGGCAAAAATAAAAAGACCTGGGAATTGAATGGAGCATTAGAAAATATGTTTCCAAAAATAAATGTATTTATCAAACTAATAAACTTATCCACATTCATCATTTATTTACTTGAGGATTTATTTCACTTAGATGTTTATTTGAGTATTCATCCATGTATTTATTACTGACCGATCACATTTTCTGATGACCTGAACCCTCTGCACACCTCTCACACGAAGACACATGAAGGGAGAGACAAAAGCTAAAATGCATAGTAAAATCCTCTTTACGTGCTCAACAAATTGCTTGACATTGTACATGTTTGACAGTTAAGATTAAGATTAACATTCAGTTTTCTTTATGATACTTAAAAATGTTGGAAGACATTTTCTGCACCTTTCGTGTTTCAGACCCCCAGGCCTTCATCAGATAGAATTCAGATAAACAAACTGGACCAGTACCACGTGTGTAAACACCAATCAGAGAGCGCTGACATGTACTGTCAACAAACTAAGGTTACTGAGGGCTGCTTCACACATTAGTGATATTCAATACAAAGTGTCTTCAGGTTTTGTGTCGTCACATCATAAAAAGTTGAATGCTAATTTATCTCTGATGAGCTCAGACCTCAACAAAGATAATGTAAAAGCTAGTTGGTCCAAGACTCCTCTCTGTGTTTCAGGGTCTCCTAACGATATGCCATCTGCCTCACGTATGCAAACATGGTAGATTAACTTCTGAAGTCTGGAAATGTGAGTCAGGCCACATCAGTCGTCGAGGATAAGCCTCTGTGCCAGCTGAGCGCTAACTTCAGTGTTTTCATACAAACAATGATGCCAGTGAGTGACTGCACTGTTTGTGTAGCTTGATATGTTTAGAAGTAGAAATGTGATTTAAAGGTGCTTTAGCCAGGAAACTAAGTAAGCATTCATTCTTTTGTGTACCATTAAGAGCGAGATACCTTTGTGTGTGTACGTATAGCAGATATATGTTGGTGTGAGGGCAGCCATCTGTTTGAATGTACATCTGATACAGTATTAAGACCAGCGGCGCCTCCAGGCTTGTCATTGGTGACATATTTGGGTGGCAGATGTGTGCAGTCTGTGTTGTCCCAGGCTCCACTGGGTACTCTGTGTGTGGAATTTCACATGCTAGCACCATGGTTACACAAGCCAGCGCAGGATCAAAGACTGTAGACCTTTCACAGGCACTCACAAATACGATTCCATTTTCTAGCTCTGTCCTCTTCTTCTTTTTAACTTCTTTTTCTTTCATTCTCATCTGTTCTTTTTACATTTCTGTCTCTACTGTCACCAGCTGTGAAGGACAGCACATCACACTATAAAAATACTCCCCTCCTGAGTTTTGAAAACAGTGCAGGAAGTGTGGAGAGTCATGACTTTAACTCTCCTGTACCTCCTTTACCCGCTCACTCATTATCTTTTCCCTCCCTGTCTGCTGCACTTCCATGGACTCGCTCTGTCACCCTATCCTTTGTTGTCCTTTGAGCGAGTCAGGAGGTGATGCTGCTGCGAGGCAGAGCTGAGTACTGTTGGTTCTGGCTGCAGTCCAGCTGCCTGTGAGTGCTCAAGAGCATGTGTCTGTCTTTGCTGTAAGTGTCTCATAGAGTGTTGCCTTTCCTGACTGTACCAAAGGTGGTTGGTGTGTTAGTGGTCAAAACACAGTGTGGGATCAAAAACACGAGTCCACACTCTGCAGGTTTTCATGTCTGATGGTGTGAAATACAGATCACTTTTGTGATTCTGTGCTGCTCAGTTTCAGCTTAGGGAGGAATAATGCACTGTGGGAGAATGACATTTACATGATGGTGGTTATTTAGCTGCTTCCTCCATCTATTTTAGATTCCCCTTTTCAGAATCATGAATGTGACCAGAGTTGTCCCCTGCATGCACTGAGCAAAACGGAGATATGCACCCTGCACAGACCGAGCTTATCAGAGAAAACAGGTCGACAGATGAGCTCACAATTATTGACAGTTCAGTTCTCCAGAGATGTGTGTGTGCGTGTGTGTGTGTGTGTGTGTGTGTGTGCACGTGCGTATCTTGGGACTGTGGGACAAAAATACATGGATAGCTGGAAAGTATATTAAAATTTCACACAGAAAAAGCAGTGAGACAGAATTTTCTTGGTGTGAGAGACAAGGCAATTGGAATCATTTCAGTAATGGAGGAGCCAAAAAAAATAAACACACTTCACTTACAAAATACTAATTTGCTGTGTGGACAAGTCAACACCAGAGATTAAACTAGTAAACTTTAGGGATAGGTAAAGTCTTTGAAGTGAAGACAAAATGGAGGCGAGTGTTGTAAAGAGCTTGAAATGCATTCAAATAATTCATGAAAGGGTCTTAAAATATAGACTGTTAGAATTCAAACATCACGTTTCTTGTTAGTTGACAAGTTAGTTATATTTAACTAAAATGATAATAATTCAATACTTCAGTAACAGTAATGCAAACAAGGATATGAGTATGTGTATGAATAATGTAGGGCACAGAACCAGAAATGGTCCTACTTATTGTACCCTTGGTGAGGTGTCCATGTTGGCCATTATGTACTTACCTTTCTCCACCTTATTAACAAGAGTGCTTGAATTTTGCAACTTCCAAAAGAGTCAAAGCTGTATTTTGCCTTTTTTTTTGCCTTTTTCACCAAAGATGAATCCAATCTGTGCGAAAGATTTATGATTGAGATTAATTTATTTGCAAGCTTAAAGCCAAATTGAGTTGCGTTGTTCCGATTGATGGAACTTGTGTATCTGTTCAAAACCTGTGTTCTCTTTAAAAAAAAGAAAAGAAAACGTGTGAATGGTAGGTTCACTGTCTCATCCAGTTACCCATGTCATTTTGTCTCCTCAGGTCCTGCTGGTGTTCGCTAAGGAGGACAGCCAGAGCGACGCCCTCTGGTGGGCCTGCGACCGCGCTGGGTTCAGATGTAACATTGCACGGACACCCGATTCAGCTGTCGAGTGTTTCCTCGACAAGCACCATGAGATAGTTGTCATTGATGGACGTCACTCGCGCTACTTTGAGCCTGAAGCTGTCTGCCGGTGAGCCTTGACTCTGTGACTTGCTGACATGGACATTTAGGACTGACAATCACTTTAATATGCTTTAAAAGCACTGTAAATACGACACTCTTATTTTCATGACCTCTGAAGGTCACTCGTTACTAGTTCTACTTTAGATATGAACCTAGTAATTCATTTACAAAATTATAAAACATGTTAGCTTGTAGGCTCCAGCCCTAAATTTGGATTAAGCGGAAATAGAAAATGGATAGATGTTAGCTTGTGAGTTTTGGAGACTCTGATTTTTGTTAGAGTTACAGTAACTGTTTCCCTTTTTCTTAATCTTTTTGCTAAGCAAAGCTACTGGCTGTGGCTTCATATAACCCAAAGAAACGAGAATGACTTTAGTCTTATCCATTATGTCTTGGCAAGAGAGTGAATAAGCAACCCTCCATTGTCAGAAATCTGGCTTCTTCTCTGTTGCTGTAAACAAAGGGACTTCCCAGCCTTCATCAGCCCCAAGTAAAAACAAATAGCATGTAATCCTTCATTTTCATCAAACTTAAACCTGAAAGGAGGAGGTTTTTACCCAAAATCTGTGAAATAGTTCAGAGAGTTCAGCTTGTCTAAATACAGTTGCATTGTAAACCATACAGCGCTGGAACACTAGTTGTAGAGGGCTTGTTGGTGCCATCTGGTGTTTGCTGGAAGCACCACCGACTTCACAGAAGCTCTAAGAATACTGAAGTTCCACAAGTTTCTTAATCACTTAATCCAGTGTTGCATTATGAAGAAGCTGTGGACAACTGATTGTCACAAGTCTTCAGATATTAAAGAAAAGTGGTGCTGAGTGAGCTTAGCTACACATTGTGAGTTTGTTTGTTTACTTGACAGCTGGATGGTGGCTCTTGGGAATGAAGCATAGAGGCTGTTTTTTTTGTCCATTTTTCCACACCAAAAGCCCCTGGCCCCTTTTCAGAGACGTATTTTATTGTAGAATAACCTCATTTGCTCCCTGTTTCTTACCAGCTGTTAAGTTCATATTGGTCTGTACGTCTGTCCCCCATTACTCTCTGGCTTGCGTGAGCATTTCAGGATTTATTTAGGAGGTATTTTTAGGGCTGTATTTTGTACTGTTTCTCTGTCCTGCTGAGTTCCACAAGTATATTTTGAACGTCACCTTACTTGATTTAATGCAACAGTAAAGGTACTGATTATTGCTTTGAATTAACAACAGCTGCATATTCTTTGGCATTTTTGGTCTCTATAAAAGATAACTTATTTGTAATTTTTTAACCCTTATTGTCTGCTGCTTGGTTTAGTTTTTCCTCAGAGCTACGGGTTTCAGTTATTGTTAGATACAGTGCTGACCAACCCAAACCCTCCTCCAAAGCCACCGCTATATATTTTGTTGAGTGATTTTATTGTAAGTGCTCCATAATTTTACCAAGTAAAGGAACAGATCCATTTGTCTCTGCTGTCTCCTGATTACCACAGTTTGGCAGCTGCTATATGTGTCCTTAGTTCAATATGATTTTTTTTCTGTCTCCCCCCATCCATTTATATTTCTTATGAGGGTTTGTGCCATCATCTGTTCCCTCAGCTCCTCCTTTCGTCCTCCATCACTGTCTACTCATTCCTCCTCCACCTCCAGACCACTTTCCCGTACGTTCTGCCAGCGATGTGGCTTTGTGGCCGAACCTCTAATGCACATGTTGTGTTTGGTGTTTCTGTGTCAAGCACAGAAATGTTCTGCCTTTCTTCTGTGGCAATGACATCACCCCCATTCTGCCCACATGTTTATCCTGTACCTGAGTCCAAGCCACTTCTCCGAAGCTCAGTGTGGATGAATTGAACTCTTTTTGACACTTCTGTTGACTTTGATTCTGCATTTGTTTTATTTCCAGGATGATCCGTGCCACAAAACCCTCTGAAAACACAGTCATTTTAGCTGTTGTCCCACAAAAGTAAGTCTGAATTAAACATTTTGAGATTCTCTGTTATAAGGATGAATTTTGAGATAAAAAAAAAGAAAGACCCTAAAACTTTGCAGAAAATCAAGCTTCAGTTAAACTTTAATTTCATAAATAATAAAAAAAACATAATTTGACCAGCGTTAAGCCTCAAAATCCAATATTTTTACAAATGACTGACAGCAATAAGACAGCAATTAGAATAAACACCATTAAAAAGCATTTAGTCATGTGTTCCACTCAAAAATGTTGAATTCATCAAAGAATAAAAAACTTCCTGTAACACTTTCACTTTAAAGTCTTGCAAGTCCATCTGTTTGTGGCCTTTATATCTGAAGAAGTCAGGAATTCTAACACGTCCCTGCTTTGTGCTTATGAAACTTCCCATGTCAACAGTCAACGACAAATAATTTGCCTGCACTCCCTCAATTATTTTTATAATTTCTATATTTGCAACCAGCTTTAAGCTGGAGCCCATCACTCAAGCTAAGTCTGGAGTAAATGAGTCTGGAGTAAATGAGTTTTCAGGGCCTATAAAATTTTATATTTGTGCTGTAGGTGTGGACATCTACAAGTATAATTCAGAAAAATGATTGCGGTTGCAGATGGTTGTAATTCTTTTTTGTCATTGTGTAGACTGCCTGACCAGGAGGAGCCATCTGTTCTTCCTCTCCTCTGTGCTGGATTTAGCAGGGTACGTCCGACCACTTTCCTGCACTTATGACTGTGTTTACAAAAGATGTAGGCCCAGCAGTCTTCTGCTTTTTACTCCAGGACTTGTTTTAAAAGGAATCTAAAGAGATTTAAAACTAAAATAGCAGCATGTTGGCAGTTTTGAAAGAGGCTGTGCGTTTAATGGTGTCCCAATGACGTAGGAGGTTTCAAAACAAGTTGCAGTCAAGTGAATTCTGACTCATTCAGTTTTCCCACTCTTCTCTTTGCCTCTCCTTCAAACACCACTTAACCTTGTTTGGCCTCCAGAGGTTTATGGAGAACAGCAGCGTGTCAGCGTGCTATAATGAGCTCATACAGATCGAACATGGAGAGGTGCGCTGCCAGTTCAAACTAAGGTACAGCAGAAAAAAAGGCTCCTTAACAATGCACATATCCTGCAGTAATACATACATATGTAGACACATGCTGTATGCAACATGTTCTTGATACTGAAATTGCTAATTTGGAGTTTTTCTTCATCCATAGGGCTTGCAACTCTGTTTTTACTGCTTTGGAGCACTGTCAAGAGGGTGTGGAGATCACCAGTGAGGACCACATCATACAGGTGGAGATATTGTACACAGAAATGCCTGCACATGAACACATACTGTGCAAACTCACAAGAGATTAAATGCCTTTAATGTTTTGGTATTTAAAAACAATATCAATGCTCTCTGGTTCAGACAGTAGACTGCATACAAAAGAAAGACACCAGGTGTGACACATGAACTAATACATAAGTGCAAAGTCAATACATTTTTCCAAAAGTCTCTGTTCTAACAATATTCGCCCAATAAGATTAATGTGCTGGAGGTCCTTTTGGAAATAATTTTGTAATAAAGCTGATATTTAGCCTTAAAGAGACGTACTTTTGTCTAATATGGTCAAAAATACCCCTTTCAGCTAATCGCTCCTGTCCAAATATGGTCACTTCATGCTCCAAAAACCTTAACTTAAAATTGAATCCTGTAGTTAAAGGAAACGCACATATACTTGCATTATTTTAAAATTCTTCAGTACATTTGGATTCAAACCGAGATTATGACTTGGACAAATTGTATAAATCCATGGCAACACAAGCAAGACTTTTTAATAGAGTGAGTAGTTCACCAACAAAAATGTGTCCGCATTAATCAAACAGCTTTTACCAGAACAATGACAAAATCTTGGATACCAATCTAAACTGTGTATCTAAAACCTTTCTGAATGTGTCCCAGTATGTTAACCCAGCATTTGAGCGGATGATGGGCTACCACAAAGGGGAGCTGATCGGAAAGGAACTGACCGAACTTCCCAAGAGCGACAAGAACAGAGCTGACCTGCTGGACACAATCAACACCTGCATCAAAAAAGGAAAGGTGAGATCTACACCCATCCGTCCATCCATCTGACCAATCTGTGAAACAAGACAGTGGTTCATAGCCTGACTGCTTTGTTGCATCTGAAGGAATGGCAGGGTCTCTACTATGCCAGAAAGAAGTCTGGAGACAGCATACAGCAGCATGTGAAGATCATGCCCGTCATCGGCCAAGGAGGGTAAGCAAAATGGAAACAGTTCAAAGCGGTCACTGTACATTTCCCAGAAATACGACATTCCTGAAGGATTCCTACTCTTATCTCCACAGGAAAATTAGGCATTTTGTTGCCATCAAGAGACCTCATTTTGACAACAATAATCAGGTGAGTTTCACAAATAACCTTCTTTTCAGTTTTTATTTCCTCTCTAATGCTGTAGTGGATTTCAGATAGGACAACTGCAGTATTTGTTACACACTTTGGTGGTATGTACATGAGACTTTATTCAGTAGCAATAAAATCTTTTAGTGATCAGATATGGACTCATTCAGGTCCCTGTGGTAAAACTCTTAACCTGGACTGCACTATTTTGCATACATATTTGCAAGATCTCAAACCTCTTTTTCTTCAATATTTGTTCCACCAATGTGTTAGTAGTTTCTTTTCTGGCTTGTGCACCTATTTTTGAACAATTCATAGTCTTTCAATGAAAAATAAATTGTCTTGGCACCTGCAAATCTGCAGCTGGAACAATAACTTGTAAGTTTTCAACTGGGCACTGTGATGAATCAGTGTGCATGTCATATTCTACGTGTCTGAAACAAGGGATGTACAACTCGCTTAACTGGTAACACTTTATTGATTACTGTAGTTTGAAAAGTACTGAAAATGTAGGCTTGTTTCCTGGCTAGCAACAATGTTGCAAAAATCCTTAACTGGCTCAAGAACCAGAACTAATTTGGTGGAAAAGGGATAGGCTACCTGATGTATCTGCAATCCTAACTGCAGATTCAGATAAATCTGTAACCTAAACTATTGGAAGCTGTTTGAAGGGGTAAAGGGAGACAACAATACACACTTTGCAAAAGACTTGGACATGGATTGCAAACTCTGCTGGCAGTTAGCTTTAGATAAATATTTCAAATGATCTGTAGGTCACAGTGTCAGATTTAAATACTTCATTTGGGAATGTCGCTTCACAGGCTTCCAGCATTGTTGAGCCCTGTGCAAAGTTACCGTGAAGCAGGTGTGTGTCTGCACTCATCTAAGCTCCAGGCCAATAACGTCATACTATGCTAAGCTACAGCAAAGCACCAGGATCCCCCACTAAGGCCTAGGAAGGCTGGAAGCCAGGCGCCAAGGCTATTTATATCTCAGGCAGAGCTGCATAGGGCCCAGCTTTAGCTCACTGTTCACTTTCATGGTGTGTACATAAGGTGAGTCAGCCGTTGGCATCTGCCTGCCAAAACCAAATGGTATTCATTCCTACTTGTTGAGATTGAGAATCCTTAGACATGGCACTGAGTGATTCCATTCTCGAAATCATGAAAGTCCTCCTGCAGAACCTGAATTTTGCATCGTCAAACTGAATGATGTGCCATTTCTAATTTATTTACACTGCAAACAAATAAAAGTGAACAGCAGTTTATTAAACTGGATGACACATGTAAACTAAATCATGTTGTGAACCACATCTTCTCTGACATGCTTCTTCCATTTAACAACTCGATTTTGGACGTCCTTTCAGGATACCACTGATCTGACGCAGTACTTCTTGCTCAATACATTTTCCTTTGAGCTATTTAAATCATATACTATCCTTGTTTTTTCCCACCCAGGTGTTTGGCTGTACACCACGGTTTCCACTTCAATGTGTTGTTTAGTTAGCAGTACTTGTCCAAACACGACAGACTTGCTCCAGGTTTAGGGTTAGTTGTGTTTTTGTTTCCCTCTCAATTAACAAGGATCGAAATCTCAGCTGTTTTCCAGCTTTAGTCAAGGTAATTTTAAAAGATGTTTTTTAGTCTGTTTGCGCTCTACAGCCCAAGAAGCCTATTAAGTTTCAGCCAGCTAAATCTGGCAGCTTTGAATGCCATACGAAGTGTTTACAGTGTCTTAATCTTGTTTAGTTAGTATGTCAGTGGAGACCTGAAAGCAAGTAACTCTGAAAATGAGGTCTTTAGAATAAATGAATTAGGTAAATGCATAGAGTAAGATAAAAATGAAAAAATAGAATAAAAATGTAAAATAAAAATATGATGAGTAACTGTGGGAGGGTGACTCTAAAAACTAAATATAAATTTAATTTAACTGATATTTCAGGGATTTCTTTCATTGCTCCATATCAAAATATATATATATTTTATTGATTTTATACATAGAGATGGATTGATGTATGTGGACAAATTCATTACACAAACGTGCATATTTGACTGTCAGCAGAGTAAAGGTGCAGTGAGTCACTAGATGAGGAAAATCTTGTGTAATAAGATTATCGAAACTACAGATCCAAAGCTATGTAACCTTGGTGTGACTAACTGGATAAAGTGTACAAACTGCCATCTGCATGTGCAAATGTATGCGCTACAAAATGTGAAAACAGTTTGAAATATTACACTCATTCTCAGAGAATTCAGTAAGTTACACATTTTCCTTCTCTGGCTTGTTTTGCCATTGTAACAGCTTTTAAGGAAATTTCTTGGATTGATAGTCATAGCCCATGGTTTGCACTGTGTGCCATCAAAATTTCTAAATACAAATTAAATGCACAATTTAAAGTTAACTTAAGCACAGAATAGCATGAATGAAATCCCTCCTTTGTCTTAATCCACAGCTAATATGCTAACTGCTCAATAATTTGCACTTTGTGGTCCTTTATGAAAATGTAACTGCTGTTATTTTGTTTTGGTTGTTAAAAAAAAAAAAGATTGCATATATATTTAAAACTTTAAAGTTTAGTTTAGTTGCTAGCAGTTAGCATGTTGCTTACTTGGTTTATTTTAATATAAGGTTTATGTAGTACTTATTTTGTATGCGTTTACACAGTAAAAGCCATATTCTGGTTTTGAATTAAAGTTTAACCTTGCATGTATTCAGTTATATTCCGTTTAATTTCTCATTTCAATTACCAATAATCTTAGAGCCCTTTATGTATGTATGTAGCCCATGTTGGCAGTGTTGTCTATTGTTTATGCACTTTACAACTGTGAATACTGGATTTAGAGCTTTTGGAAAATCTTTGAATCTTTGAAGAAATTATGTGCAATAATCAAGTTGTATCCTATTTGCAAATAATTCAAAACACTGAAACTCTGAGTACACTTTCATCATGACTCTTTTAAAAGTTTAAAAGCCAAAAGTGAACCAGCATCTGTATTTTTAATACAACAGTACTATGATGGGAGAACATCATTCAAAACGTGAAAATGATTGGTCTTTAATCAAGAGAAATTGTCCTTCCAGCATGTTGCTTTCAAGGAGCAGGAAATTAGGTCAATTTAATCCCTTGACCTAAATCTCTTCTTGCTATTTGTCTGTCAGGTCCACAAGTTGAACAAGGAAGAGAGGTGCAGCGGGGAACATCCTCAGTCAGGTAACTTACCACAAAATGTTAGTTGTTGCCACTGTTTTTAATGTAAAAGTTTAGATTCAGCCAAGTGTTACTGTTGGGGTTAAAAGAGCACAGATTTCAGAACTTATTTTTATTTTCAACAAAAAACTTTGGGGTATTCATTTAGCTTTTGAAGCTAATTTTGATTAACATTTTCTGATTAAACAAAGCAGCAAATGTATCTGTATCAGTACAAAGATCTCAGTCAGTATAAATAATGTTCATTTAATGTTCTTAATTCCCTGTACAGAATGCCATTCTCTACGTCACAGGGACAGGAGGAAAGATTCAATTGACGCCAGATCGATTAGTTCTCGTAGTAGTGACGGTAAGGCTATTCAAGATGCTCTATTTATTCTTTTTTTAATGCATGAATAGAGCTTCAGTTTGAGCTATTGTGTAGATAAAAGCATAAAACAATGGAAGGACACAATGAGATCAATGCAATGGTGATACAATGCAGACAGGAAGACAAAAGAAGAATGGGGGTATGATTAGAGATGACAAATCAGACAGTGAGTCAGACTGTGTTATGGTAGGTACTTGAACTAAAGAGATCCTAAAGGGAGATGTTGTGGGCTGATGACATGCATACTCTACCTCCTCAACTCACTCTGACGCACCTGCTGCTATTTTCAGGTATCTCAGATGAATGTAGCTTCTCCTCTGCCTTGCCTGCTTCTGCTAATGTTCTGCTTCTGTTAATTAATAGACTACGAGGGCTATGACAGTGCTCAGGATTTCACAATACACACAATTGTTATTTTCGTAATTGCAGCTCCAAGTTTACAGAATCGAAGATATTCCTCTGTCGCCAGGATTCATTCAATGACCATTGAGGCTCCGATCACAAAGGTATGTTGCTTATGGAAGCAATTTTTTAAAATTAAATAAACAGTTTAGGTTATTTTGGGTGACAGAACACCTGTTCATTTCAATCTGAGGAAAAGTTTGACAATCCTCAGTGATCAGAGTGAACAAATCAATGTCTAGATGCATAACATGGTTAGAATTATAGTTTTTCTGAGTCTTTACATGCATTAATAGTATATGCTGTTATTTGTGCAGTTTTGCTGTATTTTCACTGCAAATCAACAAAATGTGAGAAATACCAACATGAGGGAGGGCTGTCAAATAGGACACTGAGGACATCATTTTCCTACGTTGTAGTTGTGGAGGTCATTCTTACTTTTTAATTTGAGTTAGACTGTGTTTTTTTGGGGGGTTTTTTTTGGGAAGGCGTGCACAGACATTCCGCGCCTCCACCTTGAGTTGTTCGTTGTCCTTTTGCACACTTCTTTGAGGTCAGACTGGCAAAATCAGACTTAGAAAATTATCTTTTATTTCTCACAAAGTTTCCACAAAATTGCCCTGGTTTCTTTGCATGATTACAAACAAATGTTGCATCTTTTATTCATGTCTCATTAAAATGATCACTTACAACAAGAAAGAGATGATGCAATTTTTACACTTTATGTATGTACACAGTTTCACATTCAATATTTCTAATATTTCATTGGATACATGCCGTATGACATGTTGAGGAAGCCTGAAATCTGCATTCAGTGCTTGTTTTTGGTCTGAGAAGAACAAGGATTAATACAGTTTTCCAGAAATGTTGTGCAAAATAAAGCTCTCCAGTTTTTCTGCACAAGCCAACTGTACTTTACTTAAGTAGCTGACCTTGTTCGCTAGTGAAACAGCTGGAGATTGATATGATGGCACTAAAAGCACGAGACCTTGGCCCATCAATGTTTAGTGGCAGTGTTATTAGAATTATTTTTAATGATGAGCAGGTTAAAATAAATGCAACCCCCATCCAACACTTCATTGGGTATATTGAGATCTTTCTGTTAAGAAGAGTGTCAGCACAAGCATTAATAGATATGCCATCTGAGTCACTTTAAGCATTTGCTCTCTGTGTAATAGCTGTCTTAGCACAGTAAAAACAGCAGACTGTTCGGCAACGGAACTGAGTGTTGAGTTCAATATGGTTCAGAAGGACTGGAATTGATTTCGAGCAAGGAATCTAAATTTTTGTGTCCAGTATGGATAGATTCTGGCTGTTGTCCAACATCATTTTTTTTGTTTTTTCTTACTGTTTCTTTGTGAAATAAACACTTTTTTAAATGTAAAACTGTTAAGAATTAAGTCTTAATAATAGCATCATGACTTGAAAGTCTAAGAGAGCAGATGGAGCAACAGTTTGAGCCCTAGTTAAGCTGTGGTCTGGATGTGGATGGTGTGTTACAGCATACAGTTTGTCACACTGTCTAGTTTTGTGCCTTCTGCTGCAGGTCCTGTGATGCTCTTGTGTATTAATAAGTAGCTTTATTTGGCTGTTTTGTTCCAGACCAGATTTTCACAGCATCACATGCACATCTCCATGACACATACACAAAGAATCACTCTGTTATGGCATGTAATGCAGAGGGCTCTTTGTGCATTTACTTTTTAATATAGTGTTTGTTTAAAAGCTGATAGGGACTTTTTTTTTTTTTTTTGCCTCCGCAGGTAATAAACATCATCAACGCAGCCCAGGAGAGCAGTCCGGTAACGGTAGCTGAGGCCCTGGATCGTGTGTTGGAGATCCTGAGGACCACTGAGCTCTATTCCCCTCAGCTTGCATCAAAAGAAGATGATCCCCACACCAATGACCTGGTTGGGGGGCTAATGAATGTAAGACGCCGTTTGTGTACCTTATTTAAGCTTTTTTTTTATATAGATTACTTAAATAAAAATGAGTCTTTGCTTTATCATGTTCTTACCTCATCATGTGGATGGAACTGAACCTGTATCCTTGTTGGGCCAATACTTTTTGGCTCCTAAATCAAATCAAGTGTGTATATTTGGATTGAAAATAATCTTTGTTTATTTGATTTCAATTTGCTTGATAAACCAAAGAATGAAGTAAATAAATTCACAGTTGTGTTCCTTTCCTTCACTTCCATTAGGTGACCTTTTCACAAATGGTGCCATGTGATAAAGATTGGTGTAATTGCTATTCTTTTCTACCATGAAAACAAAAAAAGACAACGCCTATAAAGCTGCTTCCAATCATCCAGATTTCCTTGTGATCTTTAAAAGTGGTCTTCAGCAATAGTTCTCCAGGCTTTCTGAAGGTCTTTCAAAGGTTTTTTATTTGTTTTTTTTATTTTTTTAATTGGCTGCTTTTTTTTTTTTTCAGTCCGGTCGTTGTACCTGACCATTTTCAGATGAATTGTTTTTTTAGGCCTCTTAACTCTGACCTATAAATCATTCAGGCATAAGAAAGGCTCCTAACTCAAGGGATGAACCAGTGTTGTGTCGACACATCACAGACAACTTAGCAAATAACCAGTTTTAAATAGTATCTTTAGGCACTTTGTTACAGCAGCCTGTCACAAAGACACATCATTTGCTCCCATTTCTTTAGTTTCATCTATGAAAAACACTAAAGATAACACAGTCTGACAGATAGAAAATAGTATTTTTGCTCCAACAAGGTGATTCCCAAAGAGCTATTAACTGAAAACTTGGCGTATCTCAGCATGGTGTGCAGTGTGTCCTTAAAACATTTGAGGAAACTGGACAAGTGGAGGACAAAAGAAGAAGTGTCAGGCCTAAAAAACTATCTACAGCAGATTAACAGTATCTGAAAGTGATGTCCTTAAGAAAGAGGAAAAAATCCAGCAAAAACCTGAAACAGGACCTGAGAGATGCATCTGGACATTCAGTTGATCCATCTACTACAGAAATGGTCTCCATGGAAGGGTGGCTGTCAAGAAGCCATTCTTAAGGAAGGGAAACAGGGAGAAAAAGCTGAGCTATGCCAAATGACACAAGAAGTAAATCAGTGGCAACAGGTAACAGTGGCAACTGAAAATCAGTGGCAGCGGGTCTTATGGAGGGATGAATCCTCCCCAGAGCCCGGATCTCAACATTATTGAAGCAGTGTGGGATCATCTGACAGAGAATGGAACAAAAGGCAGCAGACATCCAAAGAAGAGCTTTGAGATGTCTTTCAAGTAGCCTGGAGAACTATTCCTGAAGACTACTTAAAGAAATGACAGAAAGCTTGTCTAAGAGGGTTCAGGTTGGAGAGTAAAGGTGCTCACAGCAAATATTAGCTTTCAAGCTTACAAGACTTACAAGTCTATATATGTATCACAGTAATGTCAAAAGTTAGAATTGATAACTGTCCCCTACAAATGTACCATTTACCCCAGTAGAGGTAACGTGTTTGAAAATGTCTTTGTTCGGCTAAAGATTGAGAGCTTTAAAATATCAACTTAAGACATTGTTAGTTTTTGTCTCTTCATGGGATATTTAAACGTGAGGAAAGTATTGAATCCTGATCCTAAGCCTAAAACTTAATTCTTCCTTTTCCTTGCAGGATGGATTGCGGCGACTCTCTGGAAATGAATATGTTTTCTGCAAAAGTAAGTTTCAAAGCATCACCATGTTAACCACCAAAGACAGAATGTTCCTGGACACACTTTCTACAAGTAACGAAAAATTTAAGACTGAAAAACTGATCAGGATTTTCAGACGTTAAATTAGGTGCAAGGAAAAGGAAAGCAATGTTACTACTTTTAGCAAGCTAGATACACTGGTAGTAACATATCTTTTTCCAATCTGCACAAGATAATAAAGAAGAACAATTAAATGCAGTTTAACTATTCGGAGTCTGCACGTTTTATTGATTTTTCAGCAATTTAATCAATCGTTTTTATTGTGTAAAAGACGTCTGTAGTGTATGTGGGGGGTATTGAGATTTACCGAATTTACTATTGGTCCACAAAGGCAGCATGCATGCATTCTCTGACATTTATATTACAGACTCCTAAGCTTAAGATTATGTCCTTTTATTTTTACAATATGTATATTTGCAACTCGGTTTATCATGCAACTCAATTATTATTATTAAAGTTATAAGAGTGCTCAACTGAAAGAAGTTCTGAATCAAGAGACTAGTTTTCTGAGAATTTGTCTCCAGTATCCAAACCTTAAGCTGCAGTTCACACAGTCCTTTTATAAAAATTTATAAAAAAAAAAAAAAGACATATAACCAGTATGTTTGCACATAGATTTCACAGAGCCAATAGTGATGCAGTCTTTTATTATCTGTCAAACCCCCCACAGAGCATCCTAGGTTTGCCCCTTTTATGGTCGGATCACTTTGAACCGTGTATGTGTGTGTGCCATGCTTCTGTCTGTCTGCTAGATATTAGCCAGAGCCAGCTGGCCATCCCAGTTACTTTGAATGATGTTCCTCCATCCATCGCTGAGATGCTGAATGATGAGGAGTGCTGGGAATTCAACATCCTGGAGCTGGAGACAGCTACACACAAAAGGTACCAAGACAGTTTTATCAAGGCAGCTGAGATAATGATTTATTTTTCACTTGCAAAACCTTAAAATAGAGATTTTTTCCCCCATATTTACCTCAAATAGAAGCATTAAAAAAAAAAATTTAGACTTTGGAAAAGGTGTTTATTTGGCAAGTTTCATCAGTGTCATTTTCACAAGTTTTCTTAACATGAGAAGCATGCAATCAAAGAGGTTTGTCAACAGAAACAAGGTTCCAGAACTTCATATGGCCTAATCCTACTTTTATATTAGTTAAACTATTCCAATACTTCAATTATGACAAACTACTATTCCTTTCAGAGTATTTCTGTTCACAGAAACTCTATTTTCTAAAACTACATCAACTTTTTAATCAGAACATGGAAGACTAACAATGAGTTGTATTTGTCGGGGGAGAGGTATAAAGATAATCATTGTGTATTGAAATTTCACATGTAGAAAAAAACATTTTATGGATATAAAAATGGAGGAAAAGTGGATGAGAAGGCACCTGAATGAAGCTAAAAGAGTGGCCGAGTTATGAGTGTTCATCATTGATATTTCTTTCAAGAACTCACTTTTCATGCTCACTTGCAGACCGCTGACGTACCTCGGGCTGAAGATTTTCACAAGCTTTGGAGTGTGTGACTTCCTAAACTGCTCGGAGGCCACACTGCGCTCCTGGCTGCAGCTCATGGAGGCCAGCTACCACTCATCTAACTCTTACCACAACTCCACCCACGCTGCAGATGTGCTGCATGCCACAGCCTACTTCCTGCGCAAAGAGAGAGTTAAGGTTAGGGGGGGAGGGGGGACACACAATGGCATAACTGACCATTTAGAAATGAAAGCATAATAAAACAAAAAGCACTAAATATATCATATATTTAGATTTAAAGATATGCCATATTGATTAACCTGGGCCCCCTTTGTGACCCAGCTGGGGTTGATCACCAAGTCCACAGCCCTCATCTCCTCATTCACAGTGATCTCGAAAAAAGCCTCTTCTGCTTCTTTGGCTGACTTGATGGCCCTTTGCCTACTGGCCCATGTAATACCCTGTGCAATGCAGGTCCGTCATAGCAACAGTAAATCCTTAGAAAACTTCAGCAATCACCGCTGTTCCTGGCCTTTGCACAGTTGTGGCGGCAGTTTCTGGGAACTGTGGTTGCTTCCCTGGTTGAACTTTTTGCTTCCAGGCTTGTGCTGTTACTAGCTGGCCAAAAGAGGTGGGTCCTGACAGCTAGTGTGAGCTCTCCTCCAGCCCTGAAGAAAGCAATGGTCTTCCTCACGAGGCATGAATAACATAGTACCGTGATGACATAAACAGTAACAGTAACAAACAAGAGGCAACTTTTTTTTTTCATCTGAATTAAGTTTTTACAGAGAATGGAACAGGGTCATTTATATATGAATTGTAAATCATTCATGATCATGTGTATCATTTGGGCTGTTTAAATCAATCAGATTTCCTCCTGTAGAGGATTGAAGTGAAATGTATACATGGGAAGTACAAAACATTATACCATTTGAATGACCAAAAATTGGATGACATTTATTTTTCTGTTTCCAAAGGGCAAATGAAAGTGGAAACATATAGTTCAGGTGTCAAACTTTACAATAATGGGCTGTGTTTTCCTCAAAACAAGCCAAACCCTCCCTTCACAGTACTTGTGTAAACATAGTCCCGTCTGCCCTGTTCAAACTGGCCAATCAGGTCGGATATTCTGACTGGACCTGAAATAATGAAAAAGGAAATGTGGAAAAAAGTCTCCCACAGGTCCATGTTGGGTCCAATACACTCCTTTTTATACATACTCCCTCGAGGCAACATAATCAGAAAAATATGATATCTCCTTTCCCACCGACGACTCAAAATTATACCTTCTTCAGAGATCTGGGGAGATTCCCTTGAGGGGGTCAAAGTCTGAATTGGGAATATTTTTTTCCTCAACTCAACAGTAACAAAACAGAAGTGGTTACTTTTTGCTCTTCCAAACCCAGAAACATCCCCACAACCAACCTGGGTAATCTCACCTCATTTCTCAAGACCTGTGCTGAGAATCTTGACATTATTTTTAATTCTGAACTCTGCTTTGCTTTCCTTATTTAGCAAATCTCCTCTGTGGTCAAGATCAACCCTTTTCTAAATAAAAGTTTGCTATCATATCACAATTTGGAAAAACAAATTCATGCCTTTACAACATCACAGCTAGATTATTGCAACTCCCTCCCAACGAGGTCTCCCCCAGTTCCTGGTTTCACGCTTTCAGATGGTCCAGAATGCAGCAGTACAATTGTTCACTGATACCAAAAAATAGAAGTGTTTTACTCCAGGCCTATCCTCTCTCGTCTGGCTGCCAGTATATCACAGGATTCCCCTCCATTACCATCTTTAAATCAAGGCTTAACTCATCTTTATTCCTTGGCCTTCTCTGCCTTTTTAAAGTCATAACGTCTTATTGCTATTTTACATCTGTGTCTTGGCCCTTGCTGCATATTAGCTTCAATGTGTTGTCGTCTGTGTTTATGCTTTTTTATTTTTATATTCTTATTATCTTTTTATAACCCTTTGTACTACACTTTGGACAGTGTGAACTGCATATATATGTGCTTCATATATATATATACATTTTACTTATTCTTTTTTACTCACTGTTTACAAATGAAGAGTGATTCCAGCAGCTTATAAAGTGATGTGTGATCTGTTTATAATAGGGCAACATAAGTAAAGAAGTCTTATTGCACCTTTGAAGATATATATCACAAAGTGCTTCAAAATAGTATGCTAAAACATAAAAACAAAAGTTAACCAAAAGCAAGTTTAAAAAGATGAGTGTTTTTTTAAAAGAGATTACAGAGTTCCAGAGTCTGGGGGCCACAGTTACAGAAGCTCCAGCAGGCCATGATCACATGACCTCAGGGACCTGCTGGGGACGTATCGATGTAAAAGTTCCCTGATCTAAGCTGGTACTTCTCCATGCAGAGCTCTAAAAGTCAAAACCAGTATCTTAAAGTTGAAGTTGATGGGGAGCCAGTGTAGCTGAACGAGCAACTGTGTCACATGCGAGTACTTGGAGCACTTAGTGAGAAGCCTCGCAGCAGCATTCTGAACAACCTGCAGACACTCAAAGGAGTTTTTGAGTATGTGTAAATAATCCAGATGTGATTAAATAAATGCATGAATAATAATTTTAAGGTCAGAGCGGGACACAATGTGACTTAACTTTGCAAAATTTATTAAGGGATAATAAAAAAAAAAGAGCAAACCAGAGATTTAACATGAGCATCCAAAGTAAAAGCTGAGTGGAAAGTTACCCCAAGGTTCCTGATATAAGATTTAACTAAAGAAGCAAAGGGACCTAGAGTTTCCATTACCTTAAAAATAAATCTAAGGGGGAATAAACAAGGACTTTAGTCTTCTCTTCATTAAGTTGGAGAAAGTTGTCAGCCATACAACTCTAAGCACCTATGCCAGATCTGTTATCTAGAAACTTAGTGGAGCTTAAAAGGGATATACAACTGAATGTCATCTGCATAGCAGTGATAGCATATATCCTTAAAAGTGCTCAAAATGTGCTGAAGAGGGAGTTTATATAACAGAAACAATAAAGGCCCCAAAACAGAAACCTACAGATGAATCGGTTAATAATATATTTATGAAAGCCCAAACAAGCTCTGACTAGTATCTGCTCGTATATGTGTAGTATGCTCAGGGAAGTCCAGTACTGACGTCTCTGCTTTGTTTCTGCTGTTTTCTCCAGAGTAGTCTGGACCAGCTGGATGAGGTGGCGGCGTTGATAGCAGCCACAGTCCATGACGTGGACCACCCGGGCAGGACCAACTCCTTCCTGTGTAACGCTGGTAGTGAACTGGCCATTCTGTACAATGACACAGCTGTGCTGGAAAGCCACCATGCAGCCCTCGCCTTCCAGCTCACCATCCGTGACAGCAAGAGTAACATCTTTAAGAACATTGACAGGTCAGTTTTAACAATGAGCAGAGGTTTGAATTTTGTCTGCAGTGGTTTCCAACAGAAATGGATTACTATGTAAGATTTTAATTAAGGAAAAAAAAAATGAAAGCAAAGGACAAAGCAGAAAACTAATATTGAATGGTCGAGATCTGCGCGCCCTCAAGCAGCAACACATTAAAATGCAGACACAATTCTGTTATTGTGGACATCACAACATGAGCACAGGAACATTTGTGAAAGTAGGCACAGCTCTCATCATGTTCCAGTTCGTCACTGCATCCAAAACTGTGAGTTAAAACTCTACCATTCAAAGAAAAAACATGATCCAAAAATGCCACTGCATTCTAAGAGTCTGATCTTAAGCTAGATGGAGAGAGACAAGTGCAAAGCAATCCATGGTTGGATGAATCAAATCATAGATGACACATCCGCTGGGCTCAAAAGAAGAGGAGCCATCCAGCCTGTTATTAGCTAACAGTTCAAAAGCTGGAATCAAGGGGCCACATGCATATAACTAGCAGAAATGTGCATGTCCATTCTTTTTTCATAAGTGCAGTGTATTGTTCTTTTTTATAACTATAAATCATTGTCAACTATATGTACGTGCACAAACCTAATTTCCACTCCTATTTTATCCATGGATGGATGCACACTCTTCAACAATTATATACATTTGCATATCAATACAATATGCACACAACTAAATACACTTTAATGCAAACAGTAGTGTAGAAGAAGCACAGTTTTTCCAAATGTTAAACTGAGAATCTGGTTCGAGAAGTAGAGAAAATAAAATCAGTTTTCTTTTGAAGTGTCAGTTCTAGAATCATGAACAATTCTGGTAGTTCAGAGGAATAATTAGATTACAAACAAGCGGCAAAAGCATGCATCAGCTCACACAGGAACGGCATCAGGGATACAGGCAGATAATGGGCAGCAACTTTAGCTTTATCTGCAAAGGATGAACACATAGAATGTAAAGTATACAACCATGCATGAAGATGAAGCTGAAAATGTCTGGATCGTGGTTTGTTGACTGTTTTCTAAAATGGAAGCTGAAAGCAGCACATGAGCCAGTCTTGTGCCAGAAAATCAAAATGATCCCTAAATACCGTTTTAGTCACTTTAGCAAAGTGTTCCACAGCCATTATGCACAACCATGAAAAACAACTATAGATATTAATAGTCCCCACACTATATTATGAATATTATAGCCCCCAAAAAACTTTAAAAAAAAAAAATTATTTAAAAACTGTAACATACATTTCTGAGATTATCTATTTAGTTTTATTTCAAATTATGTTGCCTCTTTTTCCATTACCCTCTTATATCAGAGATAAAGTGCCCTAAAATGTGTGTTCACATGGTCTGAGCAATGGGTGAGGTATGCACCTTCCCATCAAATATTTTTAAACATGCCTCTTCCTCAGCTTTTTAAAATATGTTGTTTAAATCAAATTAAAAAATAGCTGATATGTTTCCTTTACAGCTACATTTCTGTTTTTACTTTTTATGTTTAAGCTAAAACTACTTATAAATCATCACATTATGACAAAGCGCCCAAACTTATTTGGAAATGGGGTTAGAGAAAGCTACCTGAACATGCTTTTGTTCATGCAGTGGTAGAAGAGAGTGTGGCATAATAATCTCTTATCCCTCATTACTGACAGGAATCAGTTCCGAACACTGCGGCAGGCCATCATCGACATGGTACTGGCCACAGAGATGACCAGACACTTTGAACATGTCAGCAAGTTCGTCAACAGCATCAACAAGCCAATGGCTGCCATAGAAGAAACCAGCACAAGCGTAAGTGACGGTGTGCTTAGCTTGTATCATTTTAAGATTTAAGATCTTTTATTTTATCTTGTTAAAAGCATTTACACCAAATTGTAACCATCACATAATTCTATGTATCGTGTGAGTATGTGAGATTTTAATCACATTTTTTCATATTCCGCTGATCCGCTTTATTATGGTAACCCTGCTGTATAAAAACAGAACAACATAATACAGCAACGTGCCATTTTTATGGAAAGGCAGAGTCAACGGTTTTTGCTAGTGTGTATCACTCTCATCAGTCCACTTAGATTAGCAACAATTACAGCTTTTCCTTGAGCCATTTTCCCACCACTCACTACATCCAACAACACAACGCTAAAGTTGGCTTTGGAATAGGCAGTTTGGGGAAAGGCAGAAAAGGGCTTTCAGTGTTTTTTGGGACTCAAGACAACTTAGACATATCCAGAAGAAAAACAACACTGCAACACAACATCAAAGTTTGGACTAAATAATCCATCAGATTGTATAAACTCTTTAAAATACAGTTTATGGTTTGTGATGCCTTTATTCTATTTGTACGAGCACAATAAGTCTAAATCATTGTTTTAACGTGACATGGCATTGGTTGTTCCTATCTTTTCATTTTAGGGCCACTATAAATAATGCACAGGACTACGAGTCACTCCTGTAGTGACTAAAGCAATTAATTAAAAGGAGATGTAATTTCTCTTTTTACAATAAAGCTAAATTAGTTGTTTTCTGGGAATTGCTGAATATTTCCACACACACAAAGTGTGTCTTGGTAAATAAATGTAAAAGCAATGTACAGATAGTATTAGGAAACAGAGTATACTAGTTTTTCTGGATGCACAGATGTTCCTTTTTGCTGTGTATTCCCGACAGAGCGTGAACAGCGACTGCGAGGGTCAGGCTAACATCAGGAACTCTCCAGAGAATCGCCTGCTGATAAAGAGGATGCTGATCAAGTGTGCAGATGTGGCAAACCCCTGCAGGCCACTCGAGCTCTGCATTGAGTGGGCTGGACGGATCTCTGAGGAGTACTTTGCACAGGTGAGGGGGAAGCTGGAATTAATAGAGCAATGCAGTACAAAAGCTTATAGCAGTACTGTATTTTGTAAAGAGATGCAGCCATTTGTTTCTTTTCAGCTCTTTGTTTCACTTTGAGTAATTCATTTAATGTAGGACTTCTCATCTTCCAAACAGCTTGCTTATCTCAGGTGATGATTTTACGTCATTGTTACTTCATTGTTCTCTCTGGGTGTTTCTCTGCAGACAGATGAGGAGAAGCGACAGGGGCTGCCAGTGGTGATGCCAGTGTTTGACAGAAACACCTGCAGTGTGCCCAAATCGCAGATCTCCTTCATAGACTACTTCATCACTGATATGTTTGATGCCTGGGATGGTAGGAGCAACATTTTCTGCTTATTCTTGGGTATTTTTGTATGCAGTATGTGCTCCTAATATACATGAACGACACGTCTGGTTGTGCTCGTAAAGGATCAGGCTCATAAAGTGCGGCCAATCACTGCTTTTCAAAGAACTTTCTGTTTTCCAGAAAAAGTCATCTGGTTTCTGGAGCGTCCTCACAATGTTTAATCTGGCCATAACAGCTACCATGTGTTGTAAAATCCATTAATTATAAGCTTAACTGCAGGAATTCACCTTTTGTCAATAAAATATCCAAAGCCACTTTGGTGATCTTTATAAAAATTAAACAAAATGCTCCATTCCTTTTTAAAACAGATGTTTAAGCAGCATGTACAGTTTTTAGGAACCACTGCTGACTGTCATTACACCAAAACCTCGCCTAGACTTATCAGTATTAGACACTAATAGGTCTAAATAAACTTGCCTTGGCCACAAATGTGTTTGCTGTGACGCCTGGCAAGATGGACTTTTTTGTGATCTCAATGTAAATATCAAATTCTACTTATACAGCACCTTTAACAACTGTTGCTGTTAAAGGTGCTGTGATATTAAAGTGGAAAGCCATTAAACACAAAAAACTATTTTAAAAACTTTCCATAGAAACCAAATTGAACACAATGAAATAAGTGGAGCTTAACACCCTGACCATTGTTTTTCAAAAGACAAAGAAGATGTGGGTCCTCCACAGCGACTTGAAGATTTAAAGTCTGAGCGGTTCTTATACGATACTGTAAGCTGCTCCAGAGATTAGGAGCAGCTACCATGAAGGCATGATTACCTCTATTTTTGTGCCTGGTTCTTGGAATGTACAAGAGCATCCGATAGGTCACCCGAAGGGATCTAGCTGGGTTATGTTAATGCAGACATCTGTAAGGGTAAGGTGTAGCCGGCCATTTAGAACCATAAAGTTCTTCTCTCTCCTAAAAATAATCATGTTTTTAACCTTTTTAATATGTCCATAAGATGTTTTTATGTGCAAGACATATGATCAAAAATAAATGACATTCCGTATGTTACACATAAAACGTTGGAGGAACCAGCCTCACAACATAGGGGGTGGGGCATTACAGCCATTTTACATGCACTCAAAGGTACTGATGAAAATGAGAAGCGAGTGCTGATTCAAGATGGGAGTTACTGGCTGCTTAGTCTGGTGGTCGATAGCCGCTACATTTACACTCAGTCCTGTACAATTAGGGCAAGCACAGACGTGCAAGTAAGTCCAAGTTGGGGTGTTACAGGTGTTAAGTAAGGATGTGTTATCTGAAGAGATGAGTTGTTAAGAAATTCTTGAAGGTAGGGAGGGATGGCTCTGCTCTCAGTCTGGTCGGATTGTTAGTCTGGTCGAAGTTAGGAAATCTGCTACAGTAGACAAGTATTACAGTAGTTGACGCCAGAGATAACCATGGCATGTATCCAGAGTTGAGGCTGATACGGCCTTATTTTTCTTATCTTATAAAGTGCAAAGCCACATGACTAAGAGACAGAAGTAACAACAGATGGTCATCAGTCACAATGCCCAGGCTTCCTAGCTAGCTGCTAGCTGCTCACTCACTAAATGAGGAAAATCTCAAGAGCAGGTTTTCAAAGTCTTAGACAGTAAGCAGGTGTGCTGGGGTATGGTGCTTGTTGACCCATCTTTTCTTTCCTCTCAACCCCCAACCGGTCAAGACAGAATAGTTTGTATTCATTTATCTATAGTCGGTATTAATCTGTTCTTACTTTGGAAAAATCAGTCAAAGTCCCCTGAAACAAATGTATCAGAGCTCTTTAACTATATCATAAGCATTTGATTTATTCTTTTGACAGCTAATGGAATGCTTTCTCACCTCCATTTGCTGAACCTCTCATGAAACGGTTTGGAGCCCCCTTTGGGGGGCTCGCCTCATTTGAAAAGCAAAGCTCTATAGTCATATCCAAGCCTTTTTAAGGCCATGGTAGGTTTTTCATGGCAAAAACAGAATTGAAAATTGAATATTTTGAGGAATACAGATGAGTTTTAAAACTGCTGGAGCAGTCTTAGAATCAATCCTGGACAGGTCTGTGGAGGAAGACCCAAATTATTTATTTCACAAAAATCCAGTTGCTTAAATAAATAGCCGACATGAATATCTTTAAGTTTAAGTTAAGTTTGTAGTATTCCGCTGTTATTTTAAGTTTGGAACAGAGGGGCAGATGGGTCGATTCAATTAAGGTGCTATTAAGTTTTCTCTTTTCTGTGGGGACATATAGAAAGATAGACCCCTGTATGGTGGCCCATAAAATCTTTAGAGTAGAAACAGAGCAAGCTTGAGTCCCAAACTCTGAATCACTGCCCTACTAAAATGTTTGAAACAAAACTTCCTGTGGCCGTATCTTTACTCCAGATGTCCATTACTTCCTTCATTTTTCCTGGCAGATTGCAGGAGAGAAAATGATAGAAGGAAAAAGGGTACTTAAGGTACTTGTATTAGCCCCCCATTCCCACTGAATTTCCCTCTTTGTATAGACTCCCCGAGAGGGAACTTGTTTACTGTCAGCACAGCTCTGATGTCACGGAAAGATTCTAAATGCCAGTGGGACAGAGAGATACTGCAAGAGCATCAGAGGAGAGGAAGCTGGGGGAAACAGTGGCAGGGTCGGGGGTTTGCGACCACTTGATTTGGGGAGGGATAAGGAGTAAAGCAGAAATTCACTCACACATAAACACAAAACACAAATACACCAGGGTCACTGTCAGTTCGCAGCGAGGGTCAGGGATGCAACGTGGGTCATTACCAGGCCGGAAATGAGGATGTAAACAGCTCTGAGCAGGACGAACACTGGGAACGCACACACTCTGCAGAGCAAAAGCTTTGTGTGTGAGAAACAGAGGCAGACAGACCTTTCAGCCCCAGCAGTCCTTTAATGCTGGAGCAACATTGCAGAATGTACACAACATTAGGCGCTGTGCATGAACTAACTGCACGCGAACACATCGTCCTGCCAAGCAGCACCATGTGGAATGATAACAGGACGAGAGCGATGGCAGGTGGACGGTCAGTTTACGTTTCACTGGAGGTGTTTATGTTCATTTCTAAGGGGGATTTCAGTTTTACAAATTCCTTAAAGCCTTAGCCATGAATGAGCAGCTACATTAAAAAAAATCCATCAATAAATAGAAGTATTCAAACAAAATTTATAAAAATTTAAAAATAAAATGAATGCCATTAAAAAATAAGGTAGAAATATCCATTAATATAATATTTTATACAATAACTACAGTATAAATTATATTTTTATTTTATTAAAGTTGTATATAATGGCATGTTAATTAATTTTGTAACTATTTATGAACCTACTTTTGATGGATAGCAGACAGCTGTTGGTCTCCACTTTGTCTTTTAAGTTAATTTAACTATTCTGTGTTTGCACCTCTTTAAATGTGACAACTTGCTCTTTTTCATATTTCAATATTAATAGTTTGATATTAATGTAAACTGGATATTTTAACTGTCTGTTGGGCATTTCTCTATAGTAAAGGTTTTTTTTCAGAAATACAGACTAAACCATAGGCCATTGTGGATGGAGTAAGCACAGTGGATCAGACTGAACTCCATAAATCTGCAGATATATGTGGGAAGAAATTGGAAGTTCTCTGGTTTTCATTTGTCGCAGGAATAGTATTGGGATGGCTTTGTTGCACGTATTCAAACGGACATGTGAAGAGGGAAGAAAAAAGTCTGACCACAAATGAGTTAGTCAGCCATCCTTTGGCTGCACCGGAAGCTCACAGATATTGGCTGTTGCCCTCTGAGGCCAAGTCATTAGCCGATGTGTTCCCAGATTAACAGAGGACTTACTTTATTTTAGATGTTTGTTTTATTTGGCTCGGACTTCTGAAGCACCAGCTTTAATCTGTTCTGGCAAAAGTTGTTACCATTTAATGAGATTATTGAAAATAAATAAATTTCTTGTCTGTTTTCAGTAAACACAAGATGTGAGTTAGCTTTTTTTTGTTTAAACTACTTGTATTTTAACCAAACCGCCAGTGACTTCCTCTTAAACTATTCAGACATGATCTGAAACATCAATATTAACCTCTTTAACATTTTCAGCAGACTAGTGGTACATTTGTTTGTTTTTTTAAACTTGGCATTAACATTCTACCAGGCATTTCTATCAGTATTCCAATCCAGAGAAAAGTCGTTTTAACGATGTAACGGTGGCGTCATTTCGCCTTCTGTGCCTTTAGACGCCTTCCCCTGATCTAATGTAGTTTAGCAGATGCCATTACATTAGATAATGTTACTTGCAGCTGTCCTTTGTTTTTATTTGGGATTCAACATAACATGAATGAACTTTAACACATGACCCCTCCTTCCTGTATCCCATCAGATTTTTGTCAGCAGTGGTTGTAAATACATCTCCCATGATCCCCACGCTGCGTTATCGTCATCAAACTCCGTCTTTTGTTGTTGCTTTGATTGTTAGACCCCAAGCTGCAGCAATTGCATATTAATGTTTTTTCTCCCAAATCCTGGAAACTATCCAGCTCACCTTTTTCAAAGCTGTAATTCCCTAATTTTTTTACAAATTCAAGTCTGGCTTTGCAATGACAAACTATTTCAATGTACACAGTGGCTATGTTTACATTCTGATTAACCTGATTAAGACCTTACTCTGATTAAAACACTTTCATGTACGCAGCTTTTTTAAAAAATAATCATATAAAGCATTGTAGTTTTCTGACATCACTCACATTTTGCAGATATTACATCCTATTGGAGCTCTGCGACACTCGCTTTAGAGTTACAACACACACTCTGGGCTCCAGAGTTCCCACATCTGCTTATTATGAGTGATTTTGGACACAGTCGCTTGTTTTGGTCTGGTTTTCACAGATCAAGTTGCTCGTTCTGTCACAAGATCTGGCAACATCAGTTCCGACGGCGTTCAGTGCACAACAGGAAGCTTGGGGGGAAAAAAGAGAAAAACAACACAGCTTTGGAGCAGGGAGGAAATCTCTGGAAGGCTAATGCTCCGTGTTTTGACAAAGACTTTGAAAACTTTGGTACAAGTATGGGATGTAGGGGAACCTAATATGGACATGGGTTATTATTAGGACTCTGCTGTGTAACAAACTGGAATATGAGTGGAATATCTTATCTGTAGCTGATCTCTATTTAATGTTTGGAATATCATTGTGCATGTACACGGATCCATGTCTGATAAAATCATGTAAATCTATCCTTTAAATCAACCAAGAAAAGCACCTGTGTCAATAAATTTAGTATTTTCTTTGACCTACCTCAACGTTTCTGTGTATTTGCAGCCTTTGCCAGCCTGCCTGGCCTGATGGAGCACCTATCGGAGAATTACAAGTACTGGAAGACCTTGGATGAGATGAAGTGTAAGAGCCTGCGTCCACCCCCTCCTTCTTGACCTTCTCCTCTCATCCAGCTCTCCAAGCAGGGAATGATGGGACAGCGGAGGCAACCCAGCAGTGGAACAATTATACTTTTCAGCTGTGATTTGACGAAGCTCTGTGTCCTCGCCTTCCCTGAATACGGCTAGAAAACTTGGCAGTTTAGGACTCAAAGGGCAGATATCACTGACTGATGAACACTGAGGCGCAGTTTCCATCCTTTCTCACGTGCTTTTAGCTGGACATGGTGTTCTGCCAGCAGAGAACAGGTATTTGGGGGCCCTGTCGACTGTTTAACTGGCACTTCGTGGCCCCCTGAAGTATTTCTTATAGCACCTCTATGAAACTGTGTGGACCTCATGGCTCATCTGACAATCTGTACCATACACCAGAAACCTGCACTTTAGCTAATCAAGACATTTTTATTTAGAGCTACTTTTTTGCTGTTTGCTTTCCACACCTAAATGTTCTTAAATTAAATTGTTTTATTTTATATTTGTACGTCATTGCAAAAGGCATATTGAAGGAGTAACAAAAACCAGAGCCTGGCTAAAAGTGAGTACCTACTAATGCCATTCAGCAGATGTGAGTTCACATCTTAAAACGTTTAATTGCAAACTTGTGAAAGTGCTCAGCTGGAATTATTCATTCTTATTAGCTGTAAGACATGTTGACTTGTGTTTGGGACCAAATTCTTCCAACGTCTGTCCCTCCTTAAAGATTGCAATAGCAGACTTCCAGAGACAGTCAAGCACCAGGGTGTAGTCCCAGCCAGCAGACGGAATTTCTAAATTTCCAACCGCATACACGAGGCTGACCCTGAAGGGTTTTATTCTGTGGAGATGGATGGCTTTTAGGGTCCTGTTGCTGCAGAGAAATAACTGTGTTGTGAAACGTCTCACCACATAACCTACTGCTGTAGTTCCTTCTATGTCACCGTCTTTTGTGCACTGTGAAAGCAGCTAGTGGGGATAATGGAGAGCCTCGTCAAACATGTATGTCAGAACAAATAGAGTTGCACTATCAGAGTTGGTTAGTTATCAGATTTTTCATTCATAGCTTTGTGACACAAACTGTAGACACAGAAAAAAGAAGAGACAAATTGTGAGTATCAGATCAGTATATGTAAAGGTGCAGTTTGCGCATGTGGAGCTTTCGTTTGGACCTCACAGAATACTGAATAAATTCGAAGAAGCATGTAGCTTTCACTTTCCCTTTTTTTTTTTAAGGCATGTGTAAAGTCCCGTAAACATAATTCAGCTTGCAATCATTTGGAATATGTTTTAAATTGGTTTTGGTTTCAGAGGCAAGGCAAAAAAGGCAATCACATCACAGAATTTGAATGACGTGCCTGCCCTCTAGTGGCGATAAAGAGCTGATGCACGGTAAAACAGATGAGACTGAGAGGAGATTACGAATTGGCTCACCAGATTCCAAAGTCACCAAAGTCAGCTTCTTTTCATGTATTTATACATATAAATATATGTATATATATATATATTAATTAAATATTTTGGAATCCCAGCATCTCTCAGGTCACTTTTCAGGTGAGCCAGTTTAGGAAACAGCTAAAGCCAGCAGGAGGATCTTTTGAGATGGAGATCAGAGGCTAAGGCTAAATCTAATACCCATAAACTACTGTTGCTGTGAGATTATATAATGTTTTACTAGTTCTTGTCGCCATATTAGAGAGAAGTAGGAGGAATTGTAGCTGTGTGTGTGTGTGTGTATAATCCAAAAGGGGCACATTCCAGTATCAACCAAAGGCACAGAAAGCTTCGTACAGGTGCCTTATTCACTGGTCTTCTTTACAGACACATGTTTTAGTTGAAATAGTTCTTCCCTCCTCTGCACAAAATAAAAAAAAAAAACACAAAAAAAGCCATAAGTGTTTTAGGTCTTTTAAAAGAAAATAAATAAATATACGTCTGATATGTTGCTTCATGGCGGTTTTGAGTTGGTGAGTCGGTGTTGATGGTTCTATCACGATAGTCCCCACATTTAATCATTTGTTTAAAGACAGACTCTGAAGCGAGCGGTTCAAATATGTATTCCACCGTATGGTTTCAACTCACTTTAAATAGATTAAACTGGTCACATCCATGTTCAATGTATTTATGTGGTCAAAGTATTCAAGTCTTAAAAAAGGAAAAAAAAACGCCTTAATCCCGTCTCGTCTCACCGTTTGGGTTGCAATACACTGTAAACTACCTAATGTACCTGCTGTTCCTGTAAATACTCAGCCAATAGCATTTTTGCTTTGCTTTTTACATGTTTTGCTTACAGTATGTACCTTTTGTTTTGGATGTTAAGTGTTGTTGATTTCCAAAATCTCTGAAAAAAAAAAAAAGTCATTTTTCTTCTTCTTTTTTTTTTTTTTTTTTCTTACCGTGACTTGAAACGCGGCTCCAGCTCTGAATGTTTCGTAGCTGCCATCACTGATCACGAGAGGATATTTTTGCTAATCTCTAATCAAGATTTCTATTCATAAAGAGGATTTAGATATTTCAGATCTACATGTCAGACAACCATGCCTTTTTTTTTTTTTTCTGCTAGCAGCGATGACTGGAATATGAAGATATCCTTTAGATTAGCTGACAGCCAGTCTCTTGAAGCCTTGCTTTGAGTTTACTGAGGCAGAACCAGGCTTTTTAGAGCTGCTTGTTGAGTAATGAGCCTTCATCACTTACAGGGATTTCTCTTTCATCCCTAACACTGATGGCCGTGACTGCGAACGCGCCAATTCCGTGTTTGGTATCATTTATACACAGAACAATAATCAGATAGTGATATACAGTACAAAACTTATTTTTATGAAAAGAATTATCATTTCTGGCCATGACCGTAACTGTACTGTGTTTTTAATGATTTCTGCTATAAAGGCTTTATGCTAAAATCTCCTGAAATCTCCCACGTTTGTTTGGAAAGTTTAATGTATTTCGCCCTCTGCTTCATGTCTTATTTTGATGTTTTCTGTCAAACACAAAAATGTATTGTGAGAGACAATTAAAGAACTATTTAAATATGAAGTTGTGACATCAATGGCAGCAACACGTTCAGAAGAAGGGTTAAAAAATGTGCTTCTTTTACCTCCTTTGCCCTTCATTTCAGGGGTTGACAACAGTCCAGAAAGTCTTTAACATCATCGGGGGTGCCTTAGCTCGGGGGTTTCAATGAGTCAGGGGTCCCAAACCCTTCACTTCCATGGTCCTAAAAGTCACTTCAACAAGGCTGCTGACTTTCATTTGCAGATGGCCGCCAAGTATTTCCTAAGTAGGGTAATTTGTGACTCTTCTCCTTCGTCCTGCCAGTGATCCAAAATGTTTCAGTTCATAAAATGCACCTGCATGAGAGAGGAGTTTAGACAGGAACTATAAGCAGCAGTATCCTGTGTGGAAGCATTTTTGACTGAAATACAGCTGTACAGAAGAAAGGATCTCTCATTTTGTTAAATGCCTGTCACCTCCTCCACCAGCACTAAGACACAAGAAGAGAAATCAAGGGTGTATAAATGAGTAAATAATATAGGAGGTCAGTTTTACAAACAATTGAGATTATCCGCTGCAACTATTATTTGGTTTTTTTTTTTAACCTTCTGTTCTTCATTGTACTTTACACTCGTGAAATCAGCTATGATAGTTCCCTCTGCCAGTTCAAGCCAACTTTCCACCGACCAGCAAATGAGCTGCGTTGAGTCATGTCCAGGGGGCTGCAAGCCGTGCAAGCCCTCCTGAAGTGGCTGAATCCTCATAATCCCTCACTCTGTGTGAGGGGAGAGTGATCCAAACCAAAACTACCAGAAATCCAACTCCCAAACACTAGTGGGAAATAATCACAGCAAACATGTGTCTCACATTAGAAATAAAATTCAAAACGATTTATTCACTTATTTCCAGGTAAACAAGGTAAAGACTAGACTCCACCACACATAAGTCAATAATTCTGCATAAAAAGGCACAGCTTTCATGTCAGTCAGCATTTCATCAGTTTCTCAGCAGGTTTGGTAACATCTCAGTCCTCCACATCAGGAGAAAATCCAGGAAATGGATCTTCAGTCCCTTCGACCCCGACCAGACAGACGGCTGAGAGCGGCTATCGACTTTCAACATGTCAAAATACATCAGTGCAAATTAAAAGTCACAGTCGGCTAACAACACAAGTAAAAGACAAAGATCACAACAGCCCAAAGCAGAAGCAAAACTATCACATTTTGTTTCTGAAATGAGGTTTTTGTCAAACACTTGATTTGAGTCAAAAGCCCAACAATAAGTGCTGAATATCCATAAATGTAAAGAGCAATCAGTAGACTAAGAATGAAATGATTGGGAGCAGCACCTCTCTCGGTTACAGGTGCTGCCTTAACGGTTAAAGATCAAAGTCCTCCGTTCTCCTCCAGTTTGTGGAACAGCGCCAGGCTGCGGAGATGCGACTGTCTCTCTCCGTTCTTCCAGAGAATCAGCAGATGGTCCGTCGAGCATGTGACCAAACCGTTTTCCCTGAAACTGATGAACATCTGAAACAAGGACAAAACGTACAGCTGAGGCGCTGCCATGGAATGAAACTGAAGTAGACTATCAAGCTGGAACATACCTGGACAGCTCCTGAGTGTCCGATCAGATCTCCTGTCAGCTCCAGCGTCCTCATGGCCGGGATCTCCATGACCTTCTTTGACTGAGGAGCGGACTGCTTGTTCGACCGACTGAAAGTCCACATCCCAAAAAACCCTGCGAGAGGATCAGAAAATAAGGAGTTAAATATGATGTTTAGTAATCTCAGGTTAGAGGTACATGGAGGATTTCTGACAGGGGAGTGAACAGCTACTCAAAATGTGGACTATAGGAAAAGTGAACAACTCAAAGCTCAAATATCTTATTACAGTTCAAGCAAACGCTCCATTTACTGACTTTAACACAGTGTTATGTTTGCTACAGTTATTTCTTTTGTCACATTCTTACGGAAGGGAAACAGGGAGAAAAGGCTGAGCTATGCCAAATGACACAAGAAGTGGACTGAAAATCAGTGGCAGCAGATCTTATGAAGGGATGAATCCTCCCCAGAGCCCAGACCTCAACATTATTGAAGCAGTGTGGGATCATCTGACAGAGAACGGAACAAAAGGCAGCTGACATCCAAAGAAGAGCTTTGGGATGTCCTTCAAGAAGCCTGGAGAACTATTCCTGAAGACTACTTAAAGAAATGACAGAAAGCTTGTTCAGAGGGTTCAGACTGAAGATAAAGGTGCTCAGACCAAATATTGACTTGCATTTTTATTAGAATTGTACAAACTCGGTTTGCTTTTTCCTGACAACATATAAGCAACTGAAGGGTGACTCAAAACTTTTGCAAACACTGAATGCTTGTGATCAACAACGGACATGTATTATTGCTTTCAAATAATTATTAAATCCACAGGAGGACACGAGTCTTCAAATAGCTACATGTTTGTACAGGAGTGCATCAACTACTTACCATCCTATCAGTTGTGTAACATCTGAAATTACATCTGCAATCCTACGTTTGTGTTTGCATCCTGCTGTGCGTGCGTGTGTGTGTGTGTGTGTGTGTGTGTGTGTGTGTGTGTGTGTGTGATAACCTGCAGAGGCCGGTTCAGCAGGTAACGGTAAGTCTTGGATCTCCCACATCCTCACGCTGCCGTCTTCAGAGCACGACATCAGCTCACTGAAACAGACAAACACAGCTTAGTCTGACAGACGCCTGCATGGTAAATAAAAGCTGAGCTCTCCTGCTGAAAGACTGAACCGAACACGCATAACTAGCAACGGGTTGGATCTGGACATTGGGAGACACGAAAGACTCAAATTAAACAAGACTGCAACAGAATAGAAATTAATTAGATGATTACGAAGCCATTACGAAGCTCTTGTAAACAGCTGTGCGTCCATTAAAGGGGAACTCCGGTATTTTTAAACCGAGACCTTATTTCTGGCATGAAATACCTTTATCTACTCACCGAGAACAGTTTGGTGAAAGTCGGCGTCCTTCGGAAGATATTTCGATTCCTCGAGATCCATATAACGGAGTGAACGGGGCAAAGACGATGCAGCCTCTAAATAAGGCATTATCTGTCTTTATTTCACCAATACTTTAAGACGAATGAATGAATGAACTATTGTACTATATGTACTATTGCACTGTTAGCTCATAGCTGCTGTGTTGTTGTTATTGGCGGCTATCGGGGGGCTTATAGAGGGCTTTCTACACACTCGTCTACTGCTGCAGCGCGGCTTATTTACTCCTTCCTCTGTGACAGTCGGCTAACTTCACACATAGTTTGCTACTGATAGTTTTGTGCAACATTGCAGGATATTTATCAGATTTTGACGATGTGGACGACAACTTTGAGTACGATGGACGTCCTTACCGGAGTGAATGAGCTGTGCTGCAGCGGCGTGCGTCGACTTTTAACCAAACTGTTCTCAGCGAGTAGATAAACGTATTTCATGCCAGAAATAAGGTCTAGCTTTAAAAATACCGGAGTTCCCCTTTAATACAGGCAAACATTGTAACATGAGGTCTGGCTGAAAAAAAATGACAATGGCGCACTCATGTGGATGAAAAATGGAGTGCATGCTTCCTGCTCATCCAACGAGATCAGCAGCACAGTCTGTTTGTTGCTGTTGTGTTAGTCCAACCACAACGACTATAAAAATGCATAAAAATGTATGAAATTGAGCATCTCAAAGCCAAACTAACACACCCACATAATGTGGGTGCATGCATTCACTCAACTAGTCTCAAATGGGCCTAGGTGCTCTGTACATTTCCATCTTTTTGCATCTTTCTTTAAAAATAGTCAAGTGTAAGTGCCCCCATGCATGTATACTGGGACAAGGAGAGTGGTCCAGTTAAATGGCCAAGTTCAGCTGGAAGCATGGCTCGACTCTGTTGTGCATGGAGCCATGCTGACTATTCCCTGGTAACCGTCCTTAGAGCTGACCACGAACGCTTTGCAAATCCATTAAAGTGACTGGCATTCACCTGCGTCATGCCACAGGTTTCATAATCCATCTACAGAGAAATCTGTTTTTAAATGAATAAGATTGAGGGACAAATAAAATATTCGGCAGAGAAACCAATATTCTCTTGACGTAACTCGCACTGCAACCTTTTCTCTGTCACTATTCAGGGAGAACGGTGTGAAAATGCACAAGATCCTACCAGTCAGACAGCAGCAAGGTGTGCAACACATTAGAGTCATGCGCAGCCTTCCTGTAGGCCACCACTGTTTTGGTGGCGACGTCGTACACGTAAAGGCCGCTGCCCACCGCTGCAAGGATGAGCTGCAAAACACACATATGACGTTTTTCTTTGGGATCACTTCAAAACTTTTTGGTTTTGACGATACACATTGTTTAAAAAATTATTTTGGACTTATTTTTCATGAACCCAAGATAATTCATGTTTTGACTTCATTTCATTTGCAAATAAATGTATATTCCTGCATTTCAGGCCTGCAATACATAAAGAAAAAAAAAGCAGGGACGTTACAGCTTTTACCACTTTGTAATATCAACGAGCACTTACCAGGATGCCAAATGGCGCAGAGTTTCAGACCGTGTGCAACATTACGGGGTTGCTGTTAGATGTTGCTCAAAAAAAAAAAAAAAAACTGTTCTAAACTTTTCTGCATCAATGCTGCCAGCACAGTGTGTAAATTAGCTTTGCCAAGAGCACTAATACAACCAAAAACCATCTGATTGGTCTGACCACAAAACATAATACCAGGGTGTGGAGATCATACATGCAACTCGCATTTTATTTTACGCCATTGCAAGCCCTAAACATGTCCCAACCTTTTTTGGAATGCGTTGCAGGCCTGAAATACAAAAGTGGATCTATATGAAGGGTTTGGTTTTGTTTTGTTGTAAGTGGGGTTGTGTGAAGTACTTGCAGTCAGTTTCTTACCAGCAGAAACCAGTCAGAGCGCACAGTTCCCGGTCAGAGAATCAGAGGCTTTCCCGACGGGCCGGCTAAAGCTAAAAGCTACTTACAACAGGGCCAATAGAAGAGCAAGATTTTTATCATCTAAAGCAACTCAGACCTAAAACATTTCAAAGCAGTCTGAGCAAACACTTCAGTGAGGACACATACAGTGAAATGTTTGAGGTTGGAGTTGTTTTAAATGGTGAAAAACATGCTCCTGTGGTGACCCTGTTCTGAGTAGCTTTTAGCCTTATTTCACTTGTCAGGAAAACGTCTGATTCTCCAAACTTCTGTCGACAGACACCAACTACTCATAAGTACTTTATACAATCCCACTCCACAGAAACTGAAATATTCCTTCAACAATCAAACACGTTTTTCTTGTTGTTTTTTTATGACGGCATGATTTATTTTACCGTTCCAGCGTCACCCGTCCCGTCTTTTATCTGCACTCACCTTTCCATTGGTAGTCAGGTGCTGTATAGACATTTCGCTGGGTTTCGGCGCCCCCAGTCGTATTTCAGTCTGTGAGCTGGATTGAGACTCCTCCCACAGGATGTGCTCATAGGACAAATTGTTCCAATCAATAGAATCCCACAAGATCAACTCGCCTGCATCGGAACCGCTGGCAAAAAGCCTGTCTGAGGAACCAAAAACCAGAATTTCTCTGCATCTCAAAACACTCAATAGATTTTGGCTTTATCGAAGCTTCAGAGTCTAAGCACACCGACTGACCGTTGACGTTAATGAGCGCTCGAATCTGGTCGTGGTGGTCGGACAGACAGCGGATCTCAGCCACTGACACTGATGAATCAGTGGAGACTGTCAACCTAAAGATCACTGCACAGAAGAGGGGATCAACTTATTCTCAGCAATGCAAACTAAATCTAATTACAACAAGCAGACTCCTACCTATCTCTTTATCCATAGCAGCTGCTATGCAGTTCTTGGGTAGTTCTATCAAAGCAGTTATTCCTGCAAACGACGTAACACACACAAAAAAAAGGCATTTATCAGTTTATGTGCAAACAGCAGCATCACGGGTGAGCACAGTTGGTGTTTTCCCTTACCAGTGTCGCTGTGGTTCTGTCTGTGACACTGCAGCTGGAAGTCTTTGTTCCACACGCACAACTCTTCTCCACCAGAGACACACACACCCAGTCGCTCCAACACCAGCAGACACTGGAAGAGACACACACACACACCGGATCAGAGCGTGAAACACAAGCTCTTTTTGATTTTCACATACACACAGACACAAGAAACATCAGCAAAGATGATGAGAAATCAAATATAATTAACCTATAGATGCTGCAATTAACCTTCAGCTACACTCAAGGAGGCAATTACCAGTTTCTACTTTGAATTATAACTGGGATAACTATCTTTAGTGTCAAACCAGCTAATTAGTACATTTCATATCCTGACAACACCAACATGAATGCACAGATTTAGATGAGTTTAATACACAAGGAACTCTAAATCAAAGGGATGAGACGCAGTGAATGTCTTATGTGCTAAAATTCAAGATTCCTAAATGGTGGAAAATTTCTGCATTTAATGACACTGTGACAGAAACATTTTTCAGACTCAATATTATTAATTTGCGATTCTTTTTAATGTTGGGTTCAGATATTTGATCGTATGACACATTTCAAAACTGATCTGGCTGGGAAGCATTACAGCAGAAGTGAGCAACAGGATTTGTGTTACATTACATTATCAAATATTCCTTTCTCTTTCACGCCCCCTTTTCAAAAGGTCTGACCTGCTCGGATTGATTAAAAACAGGGTCATGCAAGAGAGCTGCTCGGTCTTTGATTGACGTGAGCCAACTGCAAATGTGTTCCCTGATGACGTCATTGAGTAAAGGAAGAAAAGCCCAGAGTGCAAATCGCAGCTCAGGAGAACTTCATAACTCTTAGGGGATTTACAGACGGACTGGCCAAACATTTCTATCAGCTGATATTCAGCTTGATGACCGCAACTGGCCTAAGAGCAAATGAAACCCTGTCAGCTGATGGCAGTGGCCAGTATCTATCCGGTGTGTCCTGGTTGTATCGCATTGACTTTAATCTGAAACTGAAACGGTTTACGATGCGTCTTTTGAAGGGAGGAGATACTTTAAAACAGTTTTCTTACAATGCATCCCAGGCATTAAAGCCAAAGACTTTAGATTTTACGATTGATGCATCCCTTGTATGTCTGAAGTCCATCTACAAGCTTGATTTTCCTTTCAAACAAAGGTTGGTTGAAACAAGTCTGCAGTTTGATCGGCAGACGCCAATAACTACGTCTGACCACTACAAAGACGTTCCAGCCTCCGACCGAATCTCAGCTTGCTTAATATTCTGGAATAGCTGGAAGGGAAGGATTTGGTAAGAGAGGAACTACAGACAATGACACGAGGTCAGGGAACACAGGAGGCAAACCTTAAAAAAAGAAAGTAACAAACAAAAACACAAAAGACGTGACGGAAAGCTCGATGGAGAAACTGCGGTTCAGAATCTGCGGTTCAGAATCTGCGGTTCAGAATCTGCGGTTCAGAATCTGCGCAGGACTTTGTTAATGTCGGTAATATCATGATGGACTTTAGAGAGATGTCACATAAAGAAACTTAAAATCCCTCCTCAGAAAATCAGGCGAGCAAAGACAGATGGAATAACCAGTAGCAGCTTTTATCAGACTGTAATGTTAATGATAAACACACTGAAAATCGTGTGCTCTGAAATCAGCTTCAAGAAAATTATCAATTTATTACACTCACCTGGAAAACTATATTTATCTCACGTTGTTCATATTTAACTTTTTAAAAAAAAATAGTGACTCAAAGGACTTCAGTTACCTTTACAGAAGACTGAAGGTCTGAAATGGTCTGAACCCTGTTTCCTGTATCAGGATCCCACAACTGACAGCTGTGATTAAGGAGAATAAATCCTGAATAAAATACAACAGTGATATCAGGACAGTTGGGTGTGTGCGTTGTGCAGTGTCTGAGGATACGCTGAGACTTCGGTCTGAGGAGGCAGTGATGAGCGACGTGTGCGATGTGACCTCATTACTGCAGGTGAAGGTGGTTATGGCTGTGATTTGCTGGGAGTGGCCCCTCAGCTCCTGCAGCCTCTCGCCAGTCTGCCAGTTAGACAACAACATAAAAAAAACATATACATATATATATATATATCTTAATTAGTTATAAATGTGTCGTGAACAACTACATATTGAACAGAAATAATAAGCTTGCAACATTTTACCTCAATATTCCACACCAAAACAAGGCCATCATCCCCTGCTGAGGCACATCTGGAACACATAAGACAACACCAATAACTCAGTTTGCACTGTCCATTTTTCATCTTTAGCAGGCTGTGACTAGCCAAACTCACTCTATTCATGTGAGGAATCATTTCCTATAGATCCATCTCCACCTGAGAAATTCTACAATACATCTGTCCTGGAGCTTAGCACCTTAACTCGCCCTCTGACCCTGAGCCATCCACCCTGCCTGTTCCCAAAATCAACACACTGGATGAGCGGATGAAACAGAGATAAAATGAGAACAGAGGAACTGTTGAGGATACGTTTTCAGACTTCAGAAGCAATCTGGAGAGAATTTTATGGCCTTTGCCCTCGACTGTGGACCTACCTGCGGAGAGGACGAGACCCCGAGGAGGGGGTTATTACTGGAGGAGACCAGGCGTAAAGCAACCCCCACCTCCTAACACACACACACACACTTAGGTCTGTTATAAATCCCAATCTGACCACTTATGCAGACCCACTCTACCATCCCGGTGTGTAGTGCATTCACACAAAGCAGCGCAGAGAGGACAGCAGGTGCAGAAGCGTTCTGAATGTGTGCGGGCAGCACTGAGAGGCTTTGGTTACACTGAACTGTGAGCACACAATCACACAGTGGTGATGATTGGGCTCTTGTCATGCTCTGTAAGTTTGCTGTAGGTGAGGATCTCCTGTCAATCACAGAGGGATAGAGGCCAGCCAAGGGTAGAGAGGTTAGAAAGAACGTGGGGGTGAGGGGGGGGAGTTGTGGTGTGCTTACCTGAAGTCATCAATCTGCACCAGAAATCGAACAATGTCAAAATGTCCTTTCAGCACCTGCAGCTCAGTGAAGCAGTTTTTGGGCTGTTCCTCTCCGATGCACAACACAGGGCTTTTCTGCAGACACGAGAGGGAGAGCGGTGAGACAAACAGGCTGTGGTGGAGAAGCAGAGACTGGAGCAACAACAGAAAGTGGTGGGAAGGAATTCAGTCAATTTACTCAACTACCATCTATGGCAGTACGTTTCAGAGGGAAATATTGTGCTCCTCTCTGCACTGTGTTGTCGAGAAAGAAACAGATCCTGATTTTCCATTTTAATAACAATCAACACATTTCTATAGATTCTATCCACATTTAGCTGATGATAAAGTCGCCAGTGTGTCATTTCTATATTGATGTATAATTAGCCATTCTTCCACCCTCTATTCTGTGAGCTTGTATTAATGTGCTGTCTGCTTTTCCAAGTAAGAGATTTTAGTGGACGCTAATTTGGTGAATAGTTTCTTCAGTGGTCTCACAGTCCATCAACTTGTAACTAGTCGAGTTTCCATTGACTTCGGAAGCAAATCTGAAGTTAATTAATTAAAAAGTGAAACAAAAACACTGAGTAGTGCTGTGTCACCAGAGGGTGGCAGTATACAGAACGTGAGGACGCGTCACGCCGTGTTGTAAGCTGGGACGTTAGCGCCATCTTGTGAGGAACGCTCTCCTGTTACCTCCTTTTCAGACCACTGTTGTCCGCTTAGATTTTGGTTTGGTTTTCTTAGAAAAGGGAAGTGAAGAAGAGAAGAGATGCAGAGAGAAAGAAGATCGACCGTAGATGAATCTCACTGCTGAATGTTCTGCTGATTCACAAGCTGGTAATGTGCTGAAATGTGATTCTTGGCTAAATCCACCTTCTGTGTTATTTTTGGCCAATTCACAAACGTAAACAATTCTACAAAGTAGATTCAGCAAAGTGTTCATTTTATGGAGTCATGTCGTGGATTTTATCAGTTACTCTCCTGATATTAAAGATTTGTTTTAACATTCAAATTCATTAAAAGCCCTGTTTGTTTGTTTGTTTTTACTTGCAGTGGACAGATATGTTTAACACTTTGTTATGAGGATTAAAAATGGGCTGAGATATGATTTTAAAGGGTTGATCCTACAATCTGAGCATCAAAACACAGTTACAATTTGGGATCTGTACATTGAAAAGAACCTCAGAGTATGAGAGGATACAAAAAGGGCATCCAAACAAGCCAGCAGGTGACATCAACTTTGATTTCTTTATTGGCTACTTTGCTTGTGACTGTAATTCAGTAGATGAACTAGTTGTCCTAAACAAAACTCCAAGAGGGAAAAAGAACAATAAATAATAAATAAAATGGACAGAAATGGTCCACAGACTTCTAGTCTAAATTTGGTCTAAAAGTCAGTGTTTTGTAGACGTCCGGGCTTGGCTGAAGATATTGATTCAATATCTTATAATGATTGAAAATAAAAATATGACCTCTTCAAGTTGGACTCAAACCTGGAAAGAAAAGTCTTCAGTGGAAAATGTTAAAACTGATTGGTGGAGAGCATTTCAAAGCTGACATGATGTTAAGTGATAAAGATTGCATGCCAATGTAACAGAAGAACTTTCAGCTATTCATAACAGTGCGTTTTTTAGATTGTTATAATTGCACTTTTACTAAAGTAAAAGCTTTAACAACTTCCTCCTGCACTTAGACAAGAGTTTTATTTCTACATAAAACCTTGTATAAAATCCATTCTGGTCGCACTTTTGATACAGAAAGAAGATGGAGATGCTGAATCTGTTTTATGAGAATGAATGTCAGAACAAAAATAAAAAAATAAACGAGAATCTGGAAAATAAAATAGTCATGTGACTGGGAAAAATAAGGTTGTCCAAAGGGATATAAACATGCCTCCATCTTACAAATCTGTGACAATGTAACTAATAATATGGATATCTGACGTGTGAATAATGGTTGGCATAAACAAAAATGTGATAGTTCGAATAGTAATTTATAAATAAACAAGAAAAACATTTGTGTAAACACGTTAGCTATCAGAAGGAGCTAGCTTACCTCCACTGAGCCCTGAGCCTCTCGACCACCAAGAATCCACCGAAGCATTACTTCTTATTTTACCGACTAATATTATCTACAGGTACACAAATACATACATTTTGGTTAGATATATTCTTTTCAAAGTGCCGGCATGTATGTGGCTTACGCTGCAGGTGTGTTATGTCTCACCAATCATTCGCGTAACTAACAAACGCTGTCTTGAACGCCTGGTTGAATGTCGTCGTATTTCAGGGATTCTATACGTAAAGTTGCGGTTTATTGCCCGTGTAATTCTACTTATAATTAAAAAATATGCTAATACTGTCGTTTTAAAGACATAGCGTAAAGGGTAAATTTAAGTCACGACCACAACAAACCACTTCATGTGACACAAACTACGGAAGCTTTCGTGGACAAGACTGACGGAGGTCGATTAATATTTGGGAAGTGAAACTGCTTGGCGTCAACAGGCTATGTTGTGTTTCCTTTACTAATCGTGTTTCTTTGAAACAAACAGCCCATATACATATTGAAACTGAATAAAAAACTTGTATTTGTCTTGTTTTGTTTTGCACATATTAGAACTTTTTCCACCACTGCTTAAGAAAATTGTCCATCAAATTACAAGATGGTGGAACAAAAACAAACAAAAAAATAAAAATAATGACAGCGTCCCTTAATAAAATCAAATCAATCAAGACAACATTGAAATGAAATATATGTAGGACATGTTCATATATGTTGAAAAGAAAACAGAAACACACTTCAACGAAGGTTGAGGTGTTTGTTTTAGGGAATCCAAAACCAGATGTAGCAAAAGGAGTTTAACAAAAGATATTCTTGAATACAAAAGAAAGTTCACAGACTCTACATAACTGGAGAGGGGGGGCTTACAGACAGGTCCCCTGAACCCCGTTGCATCGTCTGAGAGGGAAGCCTTAGGAACCAGCCTAAGGATGGGACACAGCTAAGACAATAACAAAACAGGTTTCAACATGATAAAATGACATTTCAAAGAAAAACCTTGTTTTGGTTATCAAAATCAGATTTCGCTCGTCTACACTGTCAATAATAGTTTAAAGTTTTATAGGAGTGAAGGTGAAGATTTTGCAAAATGTAACCAAAATCATCAGAAACTGCTAATTTAGTGCAAAAACAAGTCTATGAAAGCCCACACAAAATAAGTCTAGTCTCTACATATAAATCCTAAGCATATGTCATAGTGAGCACAAAAAATGTTTCTCCCTTTAGCAGATGAACTTGAAACAAAACTGACATCATTCTGTACAGTGAAGCTCACACACACTGGGAGAAGAAACAACACGTTTGAGAGTGGTGACCTGCAATAAGGGCTTTAAATGGGTGTCATTCACTTTCTTACAACTAGATGGCAGTGTGTCACAATACCACCAGATCAGGAGGAGTCCAAACCTCCATTAGATAGGAAAATCTAACACTTTTGTTTCCACTTGTTTTTATCTAAATCATCAGAGTAGCCCCTAATAAAACAAAACAGAATATTTTGAGGATACATTTTATTTTACTGTTGGAGTTCAACGCTATCTTTAATTAATTTTTCTTGCTTTCCCTGATCTTTCCTCTGTCAGCTCTGCTGCATCAATGTTGAGGTGATCTCCATCCAGACTTTCTTCCTTCAGTCGACAATAACACACACACACACACACACACATATATATGTATATATACATATACACTTTGTGTGTACATATATATATCTATACACAAAGTCACACTCCTCCTGCTCCCCCGATTGAGACGACATGCAGTGTAGGGCCTGTGACCTTCATGGTGGCTCAGATCTGCGGCTGGCGCTGATTTCTGATTTAGTGTCGATCCGCTGCGCTTGTCAGGGGCTGCGAGGTGCTTTCCATGCGGTAATAGAAAAGCTCAAGGGCAGCTAGAGAAAGGAGGAGGGATTGGTTGAGGTAGAGTGAATGGGTTTTTGATGTGGGAATGGGTAAGGCTCTGTTTGTTTTATTACAGTATCTGTCAGATATCTAAGCAAGTGGGTCATATATGTAAACTCAACTCTATACTACATAATAATTGCAAAAAAGTTGTGAAGGAATGTGATTCAAGTACAAACACAGCAATTTTATTAATTCACAGGCATGTTGATTGCTCTGTGACGCTTTTCTACACACCAGCTATTGGAGCTAAGAGCTAATGTTAGCTTGCTTACATGTTGTCATTGTCTGAGTTTTACTGATTAGCACAGAAACAAAGGTTTATCTCATTGGTTTTGCTGGTGTGTGCAACAATAAATATAAGCATTGCACAAACTGACCAAAAAGTTATTCTGATAAATTTTACATTATATCCCATTTAATCTCCAAGAGGGACATGATTGAGTGTATAGAATTTTATTGTATGTTTCTGGTAGTCCAGTGGTAATAAAAGTAGGGATGATCTGGGGATGTCATCCCTTTGTTTGGAGACTCACCAGCATGCATTCCCTCTGTTAACATGATATCCACCCTCTCCCAAAGTAGCAGAAAAACTCTGGGAAAGAGGTTGCTGAAAATAGTGGTTAGTCCAATCTGACTACTGCGGAAACATGGTGGTAGCATAATATAGTAGAAGAAAAGAAGAAGGGCCCACTGCATCTGTCGATATAAACTTTTTTAATCACAGGGAATAAAAACGTAAGGATTTAATCTCTACATAATAATGAAATAACAAAGGAAATTACAATTCTGATAATTATATTATATTTACACCAACAGATTGATTAAGATTTCAAGGGGACTTGTGAGTCTAAACCTACAATCTAACTAGAACTACTAATGACGAATTCAACATTAACAAACAAATTAAACAAAACACAAGTTTAGTTGCAGTTTACTTCATCATTTTGCTCTGTGTTTAGAATATGTGTAAGATTATGGGGAATTCCCTCATGGCAAAATCGTGGGTCCGTCTCAGCGGCTTTTATGAAACCCATATAGTTGATTTAACATCACTTTGAGTACTTATAGATCTAATATGGCCCCCAAAATATTCTATTTACAGACATTTGTAGCACATGCACAAAAGTAAGACGTTTTTTACATAATCAAAATAATTTAATTTAGGATAACTTTAAGAAAAGTAATAACATTTTATCTAAAAGACCTTAAGGGTGTTTTTACAAAATTTGACCTGTTAGGTTTGTACATACCTATAAAGAGGAAGATAAGGATGATAAATTCTTGAAATTTGTTTTTAGTATTGGAAAAATGAACCCCTATGACCAATAATCATAAAGAAATTATTCCAAAATCTGAAAATGTATTCAGGTATCAGATTATTAATGCAGTTATTTTAGATACACTGTGTGCAAACCATAAATCACTGTACCAAATGCTTATGTCAATCCATGTCCTCATATTTCAATACAGTGTGAACAGTACAATGAATAATCCTTTAGGAACCGTTAAACAAGGTCAGAGGAGAGGACAGAAAAGAGGGTAAGAAAGAACTTCGGGTAAAAAAAGGTGAGGTGGTTTCTGAGTACAGTGACTTTGGTCTGTTGTAGACAAGATGCCAAACATGACCAATGGCAGGAATCAGCTAAGAGGTGAAGTCATGATGTGATGGCCACCGCAGCACTCACACCATTAAAGACCAACCCAAAGCCAGAGCAGGAGAGAAAAAAGTCTTCCTGCTCCCACCTCTTCCTACACTTTGGGACCTGATCTCATCCTCCTATCTCCAGCCTGGAAGGAAAACAAATGGATATGATGATGGAAGAGGAATTAAGCTGTAATTTAACAATGGGCCAACAACAGCATCCAATAACAGGCTCCCTCCTGTCCTGTCCGAAGGGGTCTTGTAGCAGAGAGAGTCTCATTCCTGACCAACACACTTCACTGTCCCTCTTCATCAGGGTTTCACTGTGTTCTACTTTACCTACTGTGGCCTATGCCTCCACTCAGACCTCAACACACAGGGCAGCACCACACCTCATTATATTTAAACGTGTCCTTGTAATTAAATGACAGAGTCGGATGACTTGCACAACAGCAAATGAGTGTTTCCAGGACTGGCATTTGTGAGTGTTTGCAAATATGAGGTACTATTTAGATGTGACAGGGCTTACATTCACATGTGAAGGGTGTGAAAAAGGACTTCTCCCCAGGACACTGGGGCTGGAATGCCATTTGTTTTACCCTGTATTTGTCATTCATTTCAATTTACACATTTTTGCTGTCTGGATAGATACTTGATAAAATACTTGATTAACAACAAGTTAGAAGACATGACAGTGGTAAACTTAATGTTAATTTGCAGGTTTATCAGGATTATAGGTCACACCAATAAAGATGGAACCTCTACCTGTCTAAATAAGTGTAAAATATTCTATTTTAAAACCCTGAAACACATCATATTGATATGTCCATTTTTCTTGTAGGTGTATATCACTGTCTTCTTATTTAACTGTATTGTTTGAGCCACTCAAGTCCATGAAAGCTTAAAAGTCACGCTATAGTTTTGGTTACAGTGGCGTTCTGGGGTATTTCTCGCATTAGAGGCTATTTTCCACCAGAGTAAAGTACACATTTTGTGGAAGAGTGAATATTAACAGAAGGATCATGGTATAATGTGAGCTGGATTAATTGTAAATAAACTGTAGTGTAAGCCTTCATAATTACAAAAAACATGACCCTCAGCAAATGTGCAGTTCATTCGGATGTTTTTAATGGAGCCGAAGAAGTAATGATAGGCTTCTTCTTCAACATTTGTTGACAGTCTCAAGTTTTTAGGTGGTGTGTGGTCATCGTTGTCCTAACTTGCTCCAATGATTAGAATAATTTTTTTGTTTGAAGAAAAAACACTGGAAACCCAGTTGGAAATCCAGTTTCAAGTTTGATTGGCTTAGGATTTTGTCTTTGCTTTTTTGCAGATGATATGGTCCTATTGGATTCATCAAGCAGAGACCTCCAGCAGGCACTAAGGTGGTATTCAAGTGTGAAGCAGCTGTTATGAGAATTTGTGCCTCCAGGTCTGAGGCCATGGTCCTCAGTTGGTAAAAAGTTCCTACTCTGGGTTGGGAGTGAGTTGCTGCCTCAAGAGGAAGAGTCTGAGTATTTTGTGGACGAATAACTGTTGAAAAGAGCAGGAAATTCACAGGTGGATTGATGCAGCATCTGCAGTTATGTGGATGATGTACCAGTCTATTGTGGTGCAGAGAGAACAGAGCCTGTTGTAAAGTTTTTGATTTAAAAGAAAAGCTATGTTCCAACTATCACCTGAAGGGAAGATGGGTTCACCTTCAGGGACAAGGGGAGGAGCTCAATCAGTCACTGGTAAGGGATGAGTAGAGTTGCTGCAGATCCAGGACTAATCAGACAGATTGTATCTCTCACCTGGAATTATTCAGTGTCCCCCATGTAACAGTTAAGGGAGGCAGCTGAAGGGAGGGAGGTCTGGGGATCTCTGCTTGGACTGTTGCACCATAACCCAGTCCTGGATAAGCAGCAGAAAAATGGATGGATGGATGGATGGATGGATGGATGGACGGACGGACGGACGGATGGATGGACAAACATATTTTTTTATTAATCTATTTTGATTTATGTTGCAACCAATTTGCTGGGCCATAACATAAATGTGGGCTTGTCTGGGACGTGAGCAATATTGTTTTCTTTAAAGTATGTTCAGTAAGTACTCACATCAAAAGGAAAATTAAGGAATTACTGGTAGTAATCCACCTGTACACACAGGCCATGAAGAGACACTTTAAAGTATAGCACCTATGTGGGATGTGGGGGACAAAAGTTGTTTGTCCTTTCCAAAGTTTAGCTATGGTTATGACATTTAAGGAATCTGAGTTACCCTTGGCATTTATTTCAGTTACAGCCTGCAAATTTTGCAGGAAAACCACCTTCACTGAAGATTTAAATCATGCTTCAAACAAACAAAGTTGTAAGAGGGGTTGAAATGCGATAATTGTTACGTTGGGACTTTGAGACAGTTCATGACTGTATATGTAAAGTGCCAAAAGTGCAGAGGATACGAGAGGAGTTTCCTGTAGGTCTAATGTCAGCACAGTTAACTCATTGAGTTTATCCGTATTAGAAATAAAGACTTTTTTTCTATCAGGATGTACATGTTAAACACTCAAACTTCTTTGAAATAGCCTATTTGACTCTTCATGATAGGGATAGTTGACTGCAACAACAAAAAAAATCATTGTCTCATTTTCTATGTATGGACATTAACATCTCCATGCAGACATGGGGCTCAATTTTACAAATTAGTTTTTATTTTTAGAGACATTTAGACACGTCAGGTTTTCTGTATTTCCTCTCTGCTTGATGCTTGCGGCACCTCATAATTACATTTCAACAATCGACTTTCCATTTGTGTCCTTAGAGTTGTGTTTGTTTGGATTTTTTCTTGACAGAGTAGTTCGTATAAAATCAGTCTTTTATTTGTTTATTTGTTTTAATTGTTTTATGTCACTTTTGTCATAAGACCTGACTAAAACAAACACAGACTGTGCATTTGGACTGTATATGTATATATATACTGTATTTTTTTATATGGTATTCAATGATGGTCAGAAGCTGACCAGGAAGGAGAAATGTATTCAAGCTCCTGTCACATTGATTTGTCACATCAGCATGACTGTAATTGCTGTGTTTCAGTTATCATAGGTTAATTATCAGCCTTGACCTACAGTTTTACATGCGCACATACAGCCACAGTCTATTCACAAGGGTGAAAGGATTATTTTTACACACCAAAACTTTGAGGAGACATTATAGTGTGCTGATGTAAAGCTGCTCTGTGCTACCTTCCTCTTTGTCTCACTGGTCATCACTGTCTCATCTCTCACGCCTCCTTCCCTCCATCTTCTGCCTTCCTCTCTCCCACATTTGGTGACCCACTAATGTTCTGTTCATTTTCTCTTATGAGTAGATAATGGGCAAAAATCAAATCTCTTCATTTGCATGTAATACAATTAAGACCTTTTCAAACAATGACAAATGGAGGGAGCAGTGGGATGTCAGTCAGCCTCATCAGTGAGAAAGCAAAGACAGCATCGGCCAACCTCTCTGTTTTAGCAAAAATGAATAAAACCTTCAAATGGAATTTTCTCACCACCATCTGGAATAACAATCACCAAGACTCTCATGGAGTCTGTCTGTCAAATAAAATTAAAGTTCTCATGAATTTGGATTCATGACAAGGATGTGAAATCACCAATTTACCTCTTAAAAGCCACAATATTAGAATTTTTCAGGAGTAAGGGGATGTGTGGCTTGAACTGACCCTTTTCTCTGTGGGTCATTACAGACAGATTTTGGATAGATACACTTTTATTCCAATGCAAGGTTTTAGTAACCTCTGCTTTGAATATATAGGTAGATTAGCAACACAATATTCTAACTATGAACATATGCTTTAACAATTTCTAAACTCTGAATATTTGCTTTCGTCATGAGAGTTGAACAGGTCCAACAACAGCTGTTATTTTTTTAATGACTCGAAAACAAAAGCCTTTGTGTAATTGCAGTTTCTGTATTGATGTCTATGTATTTTCATTTGCTTTTTCTACAGTGTCCCAACTCTTTTTGGAAACAGGTTAGTATTACAGGAAGCCTCAGTGGTGTTGAAGGGAATTTACATTTGGAAACAACAAAGCGTTTCCCTTGACAGACTTTAGGCTAAGCTAAACTGACAGTCTACCTTTAGCTTTACTGCTAATGGACAGAGCTGTATTGATCTTCTTACCTAAAACTCTGCATGAAAGCAAAGCAGCTTATTTCCCAAAATGTCAAACTATTATTGTTCATTTGTAAAGATAATTGCAAAATTGTGGACCTTTGCATGTAGCTGTATGAGTCCTAATACAGCCTGATCCGTATTCATAAATATAAATGCACATAAATTTATCTTGACATTCTCTCTTTATACATAAATATAAACATGTGGACAAAAACAACACAACTGCACATGCACACCTAAACATGCCAATGAATACACCTACAAACTGTGTCTCGCACACAAAAAAAAAACACACATACAGGAAAATTAATGAGCTCTCATTCATAATCCAGAATAGAGAGAGCCATATTCACCCTTGGATGGTTTATTGACTGATTTCATTTGTTTGTGTGGATTAAGTAGGAGGTAAACATTGGCTTGCACTCACATTTTCTGCGACACACTCGCTGCACAGCATTCTGGGAGAAATGATCCCACCAAAAACAGGGTCACTGATTGGCTACCTCGTCACTGTGTGACAAATTACCCGAAGAAAAACAGGTTACCCATTTCCACAAACTAATTAACCTGGCTGATAGTGAAACACATTATTACATTTAAGTAATATTATTTCACATCTGTCGCGAGACAGCAGAAATCTTTATCCCATACCTCCCCACCCTGTGATTGCTTTTCTCTGTGGCAGATTCCCATCTAGACATCATGAAAGCTATATACAGGCAGCATGTATACAGCATAGAACTGATAAAGATTGTGTTATTGGACACAAATGGACTTTTGATATAAAAAAAAAAAAAACACCTGAAATTAGTAAAAAATTCATATTCATCTTTTTTTTGTATATATATTTATCTTTTCAGGGACTCAATGAAAGAACCTTCCACAGTTGCAAGATGACCCATGACCTCACCCCTATAGACCCTTTAAAGGGATGCGGTAGGTTTGGAGAATCAGGGGAGATTTCTGATGAGGGTGATAAGCTAGCAGTTACTCTGAATGGAACCAAAGAAAAGCCCATTTTCACCATGTACAACAACTTAAGCCCAACAAATTTCATAGAGGTTTGAGTAAACGCTACATACAGGGTTTTTATATCACTTTTTTGTGCTTATCCGGGCTTGTCACTCATTTTTACTGTCTCATAGTAGTATTTTGGGATTAGACCAGTGGAATTTAGCATCAAAGCTGACCAGCCACCAGTGATGGGGAGCGACGAGGACATTCTTTGATTGGAAAATATAGTGGCGGAATAAACTGCCTAATGCAAAAAGAGAAATTCACTATATCAAGATGTCCTCCAACTGAAATGGTTATAGGTCATTTGTTCATACCCCTCAATACAGCTCATAATGGTGTCCTGTAAAGCACCACCCCAACAAGAAATTTGACAAGTGTTTTCACATCAGGGCAGACATCATTCTCCAGTCTTTCATTTAGAAAACCACAAAGTTCTTATGAGGAGAAGTATGTACCATGGATGGATGGAGCAGCTTAGCAAGGCGCTTTTAACCATATGTCTTTATGAGATGTGAGATCCAGACCATCATATGCTCCGTTAATAACATGATAACATTTAAGTAAAACCCTTTTGTCACTTACTGGTTGGGTTCAGGCAATGATGATACTTGGTTAGAGTTAGAAAACAATTATGGTTAGTTTCAAAATACTTTCTTTTTACAACGTGATAATCTGCCTCAAGGATGCCATCTGGCTGGTTGCCTTGGTTACAAGTAAATAGCAAATGTTACAAGAAGATGTTGTCACTTTCTGGCTGGCTTTAGAAAATCATTTGGATGGAGTTAGAAATCTAGTTACTCTGATATTTGATGAAAGGAGCAGTGTGAGGTTTACAGATTAAACACAAATAAAATACATTCTTTTTATAACACAACTTTACCATCCTGGATGCCATTTTCACAGTTCACGTGCAGTTGTTCCTACAACATATTCTTTTAATGTAATTATTGGCCATATCTGTATGCATCAACAAATGCCACACGTGCATGTTTTGTTTGACCATTGTGATCAGTTCTTAGCTTAGTTCTGCATTCTGGATGGCTTGTAAGCTTCTGCAATCTTTGTTTGAATGTTTGTATTATTTCTACTTTTATTTGAATATTTATATTTATTGTGGATATTTATAAGAGCTGAATGCAGAAGTAGCAGCTGTTATTTCCTTTTGTGACTTAGGAGTAAGATACATACTGTATAATAGTCGGATTGTTCTGCCATATGCTCTTATCCTATATATAAGAGTTTCTAAAAAGATGCTGTCATCTCTGAAATCATTGACAGTATAAAAAGATGAGACAATCTATTATGTAAGCTCATACTCATACCTTTGAGTTTGAACTTAAACAACCCTAAAGACACGTTACAACACACAGGTTTGTGTTCACTGCCATCTCTGCAATCACAAGTTTTCACTTTTTAAAGATCTAAAACAGTAACACTGTTGTGGAAGTTTGAGAGCAAATGTATCTTATGACCCAGGATAAATACAATGTTGTTATTTCAGCTTCTTTTTTTTATATCTGACAGGTACAAATAATCAAAGTGGGATATTCTGTGCTTGCCCTCATTTCAAAATGGATACCAGCACACTTATTTATCCAAAGGTTGCCCCAGTTCTGATCAAAAACCTCTTTCCAGCCGAACAGTGACGAACAAACTAGCTACATCAGATGCTCAGTCAGGCACCCTCATTTGAAAAGCTTGTTGAAATCTGCTCTCTGTGCTTCGTGGTGGAAGTTTTTAGTAGCTTGAATTAAATGTATTAATTCTGTCATTAGAGGGTCTTTCCTTCTGCTAGGTTGACTTTCAGTTCACTGACCTTTTGGGGGAAATGTGGCCTCTGTTGATATCAGAGGCTGATTAAAATACAAAACCTAAGGGTTCACACAATGAGGAAACAGGCTTTTAGAAAACCGAATAATTGGAGCATAAAAACGCATTCTTAAAGTTTATCTTAACTCAAAAGTCTTCATATATTTTATGGAGCTTGAGCCACAGCAGTCATTTGAAATCTTAAATTAGACTGAAAAGACGGCGCAAACAGGCAGAACTCACGAGAAACACTTATGCCAGCTGTGGCGGTAATGAAAAAAATGTTTCATTTTCTCACAGTTCTTCTAAGGGTTCTGTAGCAGTTAGAGCAAATTGAGCTTTGAATTAATATTTTTTCTCATTAAGCCGAAGGAGGACTTGCTGATGTTGAAGCCAGCATCATAAGTAGTAACGTATACTGCACAGTTGCCCCATCATTTTGGTAACTAGCAGCTGAATAGGAGCAGTGTGAGGTTTACAGATTAAAATTTGTCGCACAGTCAACATGGATTGTCTTTACTCGCCCAAAGTAGAATCAAGCACAAGGAAGCTGAAACTGCGTGGAGATGCTCAAAGTCCGTGCCGCAAATTAAAGTTACTGTACTGGAATATAATCAGACGAACAAAACAAAGGAGTAAAAAAAAAAAATTATTGTTTAAGTGCTTAGAAAGAACAACAATTATGGATGAAAATTATGGTTTTTCCACAGTCCAAAAGCATGTCTCTCACTGTAGGTGCATCACGATTGGCAATCAGCACAAATCCTATGGAGCACACTCAGCATCCTTTGGGCCAGACCTCAAAAGAAATATTTAGTGAGAGCATTTACTTTGGTGCTTTCACAGCTGTTGTAGACAAGATACCATCATGTTTGACCTGTTTGTTTGCTTTTTGTCTTCTCGTTAATAAATGTGAATAAATCGTGAAAATCTTTCCATATGTCAAAGTCTCTCAGGTGTCAAAATAGTGCATTCAGAGGGTGGAAACGAGTGAGAGTGTCTTAATCCTCCTGTCATTTGTGTTTTTCTCAGACAGTACTTTTACTCACTCTATAAAGCCACATAATCATTCGATAAATGGTCAATGAAAAACTACAGAGTTGTTGTGAGCAGATAAAAGTGTTTGTTATGTACTCAAGTAAAAGTGACTCGTTAATCTGTCTGCATCTAACGGGCACTCGTGCTGGTGTGTGAGCAGATAATGAATGACAATTAAGTAAAACACAGCTGTAATGACACAAAATACATCCTCATAAGAGAATGTATAATCAAGGAATAGCACAATAAACATGACCTGACTGGTTATATTGTGTCAAAAGCCAGTGATTTGATGTTAACGTAATTATTCTGAACGCTGAATAGGAGATTTGAGCATTATAGTATCACACGGACTTCACAACCACTGGCCTTTTATGCCATTAGGGGTGTCAAAGTAAATATCAAAACAGTTCCTTATTTTGGGGTTTTCTGCAAAAAAACTGATGAAATGAATAGATACACTTTTGGCACATTACTAATTTATCAATTTAGTGCTCACAGAGATTGAGTTTGACACTCCAGATCTTGGCTAAATTGCTCATTTGTACTTTTAACATCTAATGTGGAGATCCTAAACAATGACCTACTGTATGAACACTTTATTTTCATTTAACCTGCTTTTTAATTCCTCTTTTGTCTTTTGTCCAACCGAAAAAGACATGCAAACTTAGATGATAAACAGTTATTTAAAAGAGGATTTTTTTCACTCTTTTGTAAATGATCATGCAAAACACGCATTGTGCAATGTTTTCATGCATGTTTTCATGCAAAATGTTGGGTTTTTTTGTAGAAAAGAATAATTAAAACAAGGTTAAACAGTACACTTGCACATGTGCAAATATGCTTTCTTGTGGAACTTTACACTTTTGTTCAAGTTTAATTTTCACCAAAAGCATCTCAGACTGCAGACTGAGCAGAAAAACAAAATGTGTCTTTAAACATGTGATGATCATATATTTTTTTGTTCCCTTCATCTCATCAAACTTAATGTCTCCGAATTGATTTTCCAATGTTCTGACTAAAATAAATGATGATAAAAACAGCAGGAATGAGCTACTTCAAGAAAGGAGGGTTGAATCAAGATGTGGCATAATCGAAATTGATTTTTATTTGATCATTTACATTGAATTGATATAAACATGTCCATGAAACAAAATGGTTCAAACATTTAGGAAAGGCATATGTGATAATAAGCACAGACAGAGTTTTGGAAACATAAGTTATCACAAACTGACCAAATGGGAACAAGAGTGCCTCCTACACAAAACATCCTATATAACAGATTATAGTTAAGTCAGTTCCCTTGTCTTAATTTAAAGTGTTTCCCCCTTTTTTATTTTTATTTTTCTATTTTTTGCTTTTGACAGCACATGCAGTCAAGTTCTTTTTCCAGGTTGTCCCGATTCCTGTTAGATAAGCTTCCTTCTCTCTCCTGCTGGATCGTTCCTGTTCTCAATCTTTTAAACCTCCAGGTTTTTTTTGTTTCTGCACGTCCAATGTTCAACCATTTGGCCCCTTGGAGGTGAATGTCGTGCGACAGGAGGAAAAGTGGAATCTTGAGCTTCAAACAATCCTCAGAATCAAAAACTATCAGTCACCAAGCAAATGTCACTGAACGCCCAGCAGCGATAAGGCTGCCTGTATGTGCCATGTAAATAAATACTGAATAAACCGATAAGTTCATTTAAATAGACAAATAAATAGTTGACAAAGGCTACATGCGAAATAATAAATTATAGCTTCAAACGGAACCAGCCCAGTCGTTGACAGAGGCCAACAAGCCCAATAAGAGCGTCAGTTCTCCTCTCGTTTGTGGTTCAGGAGGAACAGAAATGCCAGGTGCGCAGCTGCAGTTTGTGATGTGAACAAGTATCCTGGTTACATTTTTCCGGGTGCACCCTTTGGATGGGCTGTAGGGATGAGAACTAAATGCAGAAGATCACTGCTTAGTGATAGAAAATCTCTTCTCGCCGCACGTCGTCTCTAAGTGAAACTCATGGATACTGTGTGCTCCAGCGCTTTGCGGCGCAGCGACGCGATGCTTGTCCCTCTCCAGACGTCACTGTCCGGGGAACTACACAGCTGAGGCGAGCCGGTCACGTTGGTCGGGCCGGACAAGGACGCGGGTACCATTCCCGGGAAAGTGGGCTGGTAGAGATGCGACTGCATGGAGCCATTTGACGACATGTTGGACAGACCCATGGAGTTGGGCGGCGGTCCTGCGCCGAGGCTGCACTGTGACAGGGACTGCGCCATGGCCTGCTGGCGGCCCAGAGCGGGCGGTAGCTGCAGCTGAGACACGCCGGGCATCCCTGCTGTGGCCCAGCGGGTGTCGTTGGCGTGGAAGGAGCAGAGGCTGTCGCCCATGGCTGCTGCTGCAGCCGCGGCGGACGGGAACTGGGGCAGGCCGTGATGCGTCGGCAGGAGAGTCCCCGGAGCTCTGAAGACGTTGGTGGTCTTCTTGCGCTTCTTCCACTTGGCGCGTCGGTTCTGGAACCAGACCTGCGGCCAGTTACGAGAATGAGTTATTAGGAGGTGGTGTGAGAGGCGTTGGTGTACTGATGGGTCATTATGATTATGATAACAGTGTGTGACCATCACCACAAACCCAACGATCAACAATAAATCAGTTGAACGAAAACACTGAGTTAGTTTTGTTTTTTTGTTCCCAAGTTCCATTAAAAATCTATTATTTATTTTTTTTATATAATATTTAAGAAAATATATAACCATCGGGCAATTTTATACTTATTTTGATTATTAATTATTCTACTTTAACCAATAAAAAAACACATCATATTTATTCTATAAATAGGGAAGTTTAAACATTTATATTTTTCCTTTAATATTTTTTTTCGGAAGAATGGAAATTATTTTCTTGCTTTAAAAAACTGGCTGAAATTCCATTGAATTTAACCATTCTTTATCATTTTTTCGCCTTCTGTTCTGTTTTTTAAACTCTATAAAGATGGCTAAAATAGAATGAAATCAAATGGATGGTTTTGGTTTTTTAAACGACCCCAGATCATTTTTACTGCCTCGCTCGGAGCCGCTTACACATTAAAGATGATGTTATTGCTGAGATCAATAGTTTTTTGGGGGGTTGTTCCCTGTTTATTCCAGGAGAGCTTCAGCTCCTGGTGGTTCGCTTGTAATCGGGCGTCTATGATTAATGTGAAGATTTGCTTGAGAAAGTGGGGCGCAGTAATAAGAACGGGACAATCTCACTTTCTTGCCTCCTGGCGTAGCCAGCCGTGAAATCCGTCCTGAAATGCATTGCACTTCAAAGGAAAGAAAACGCAATTTTTCATTCCGTTTGGAGAGACGGAGTGCGCTCTCAGCGCGTCCGGCATGAAGATGTGGAGCGCGCTGACAGGCCCATCGCTAAAGGGAACCTTCTTATTTTCAGCCCTATCATAATAGCGGATGAGCATCATTTCACTAATTCTGATTTTATGTAAATGGTGCAGAAAGTGAATGGACCCTTGCAATGATAATAATAATTATCGGGGTATTATTTCACATGTGAGCAACCCAAGAGCAATTACCTTTGCGATCTAATAAGGCGCCGCAATCTCAGTAATGTGGTTGATATTTTACTCTGAATTTGTGCAGGGTAGGTGGAAGAATAAGAGACAATGGGTAGCTTTATATGGAGAATAAAAAACAATGAGATCGTCGCTGTAGAATGGCATTGACCATTATGTGTTGATGACTAGTATCATCTCGATCAGAGGCGATTAAACGACTGTAATAAAGCCGCTATCAGCGCTTGGTTCCCAGTAGAATGATTATATGGGATGGGCACAAAATGGAGGCCAGTTTTAATCAGGCAGAATTTATTGCTGTGGTGTTGCCATTTGGAACTTGGTTTAAACTGAAATATAGAAATTGTATTTTAAATTTGCCAGGAATGCTCATGTTATTTGAAATCATATTTTTTTCCACTCATACTGAGAGGATTGCAGCAGGATTTTGATATTATCATTCAGGATGAAACAGAGTGTTAGGAAGTGATTTGATTGGTGGTAATAGCGCCTCTATGTTAAAGGTTCCTTGAGGAATAACCACGTGTTTAATCCACCAGGTTGAATACTTCAATACGCACAGTGGACACACGCACACACAAAAAAAAGTCCCAAACCTGTGTGATTTATGATGATAAACGACGTCTGTCTTCTTTTTTTTTAACCGCAAAAGTAAAAGTGACTAAAAGGTGTATTTTGTGTTCCTGTTAGTTCTGTAGCTCCACAGTCATTTCAATAACACCTCAACACAGACGAATTATTAGTGTTCATTATTCGTGCATATCAGAATCAGACATCCTTGTAATGAATATAATTTGGTTTAGTTACAGTATTTAAATTCCATAATTTTAACATCGATGGTTAAATAAGAAATTATTTTGTTTTTTTGCTAATTCAACCGAATGAATAAGAAAATTGCGAGCTGCGTCTTTATTGCTGGCTCTCATAAAATGGATTTAAATGTTTCTCATAAGGATGTTTGATTTCATGGATGCAATATTAAATTTCACGCGCTTTTTGTGGCGATTTGGCACCAGCGAGTCTGTGTTTTCATAAGCTTTGTTATTTAATATGTGGCAACCAACTCTGCGGTGAAACGCAGCACCTGTATTCGAACTGTGAAACGGTGAAACATTTGTGTCCCTCTCAGCTGACAAATTGAGTCCAGGTTTGTTTTAACCATCTAATTCCAGCCATAAACAATTAAAAGCACATTTCCAGGCGCCCCACCTGCACTCTGGACTCCGTCAGCCCGATCCTCAGAGCCAGCTCCTCCCGCATGAAGATGTCTGGGTAGTGCGTTTTGGCGAAGCTCCTCTCCAGCTCATTGAGCTGAGCCGGGGTGAAGCGGGTCCGGTGCCGCTTTTGTTTCTGCGTCTGCTGCCCTCCAGACTGGTTGGGGTTGCTGCTGTTCTGCTGCTGCTGTTGCTGCTGCTTCTCCTGCTCTTTACTGTTCACCTGCACCGGGTTGGATCCTCCCCCGCTGCTGATATCGTCACCAGGGAGCATCGTGGCTCCTTCCACGCCGTCCTGGCCCTGGCCGAGCTCCCCGGAGTGTCCCGGGTCGGGTCCAGCACCGCCGAGCCTGCACTTCAAAGCCTCCCTGTGGCCTAGAAGTTCTGCCGCGGCATCCTTCATCCCTGCACAGACAACCACAGCAGGTGAGAATTGCACACTAAACACCTTCTCTGGGGGGAGGAAAGAGAAGTGGTTAGACAACTGCAAGCAGATTTTAAACAACACTAAACAAATGTGATACTTTACAGGCCAAAAGGCGGAATTATGAGTTGCTGAAGCATTGTTTTTGCAGAAATATAAAAGATGGGTCAAAAGCAGAGTCATGCATTAAAGGACCCCAACACAAATGGAAGAATTAAAAGAAGCAGTGACTATAGCTCTTTTTGGTGAGACAGCATGCACATTACAATCTGCTCCTTAAATACTCTTCATTCAATTCGATCACACTGATATCTTAGAAAATTGTTAAATCAAATTACGCAGTAATATAATAATAATAATTACTTTTCCAATGAATTAAGCGAATTTAGCTCACTTCAGTCACATTAAGACAATATAAGAAGCAAATTGACAATTTTCTGAGCTTGATTTAAGATTAGAAGTTCCTCCAGCTTACAGTAGAGTTGAAGACCGGAGTTTGGTGATGTTAACTCACCGAGGCGAGCATCCAGGAGGTCGGCATGAGATAGCATTGCGCACCGCTCCAGGGCGAAATGCTATTCCCCCCCCAAAAAACCTCTATGACTTTAACCTATTTAAGAAATATATATAGCCTAAATGAAAGCAAATTCGGTTTGTGGTTAAAAGGGAGGTTCGTTGCATTATAATGTAGTTTAGAGAAATGGGGAGGCGCTTAACAGCGGAATGAACCCATGAGCTCCTCCAAACGAGGACCAATCACAGCTGAAGCCCGAGGTATGTCAGCTTTAGCGCGAGACCCCCGGCGCCCCCTTATCCACCTCCTCCATCCTCACATCCCACAAGTTCATTCCTCCTCATTCCTGTAATTGGCTTTGATTTCTCCTCCAAATTACATCCAATAAAATGACCTGATTTAATATCAGAGCGAAAGCCTCGACTCGTTCGAGAAATGTTGGATCGCCACAATATTTGTTTAATTGTGCATGCTATTCTGCTTCTGTTTTTATAGTGGGCCACTGGAACAAGATTTAGAGTTCATATTCATATGAGCCAAATATATGGCTAATTTACTCTGTGTTGCTCCATGGAGTGAATTAGCTCCATTGCATGTGAGTTTTTCTCATTTTTATGACATTTGTAGTTAGATGTATGATTTCTCCAACGTGTTAATGACACCAAACGACTCTTGGAGAGGTGGGCTTCTTCTAATCTCCTTGATTTCTAATACAAGCAAATAACAAACTTTATATAATCCTAACCAAGCTAATTTACGAGGTCATTGCGCGTTTACGCTATTAGTGTCATATCTATATAGCAGTGTTTCTTGTGCAAATAGCTCAGAGTTGCATGTTACTTTCATTTAGTGCCAACCAACAAATAAGGAGGGATTTGGTGTAAATGATGTGCGAGGGGGGTGGTGGGGGTGTGTAAAGTGTGGATGAAGGGGCACCGTTAATGTGACAGAAAGGCTGTGAATAACCTGACACAGACAGATAGTCTTACAGGAGCAAACACATTATCAATTGGTGGAGGCCAGTTTATTTCCTGTTGCTGCTTTTTTTCTCGCATAATTTCTCTAAATTCAGTTGATTTATTTTTTATTTTTTGCAAAGCAAAGAAAAAAAGTTTTAAAAAATCAACTAAACGGTTTGTCACGGAATAAACCACCATTAGACTCAATTAGCGCAACCGATTTTTGGTCACACATAACACACTGAACACACACACACACACACACCAGTCTGCTACATATTTAAGGAAGAAAAAAAAAAACAATCAGCAAGCTTTAAACAGATGTCGGGACGTTTTCAGAGAGCAGATTTATTTATTATGAGCTCAAAAACGGCCACAAAGGAGGCGTCCGAGCGTGAAAACCCGGGGCTCCTTTCTCCGTCCGCGCAGGCTGAAGCTGCCCCTGCACATATTTGATTTGCCTTCAATCTAGTGGCGCGAGCGATAGACATGGAGGGATGGATGGAGAGGAGTCGCGTGCGGAAGTCTGTTCGGGATGTGAAGGAGGTTCGCGTTTGCGCTGATGCGTCTTCCGATGGGGAAGAGAAGAAGACGCGCTCTTGGAGATATTTCTCGTCCTCTCCTTTATCCAAGCTCTAACGTCTTTAGAGGCAGACTTTAGGAGGTGTAACATGGGATCTAAGCGTAATAAGTACAATTTTCTTCTCCAAATAATTCGTTTTTTTGTAAGGATATAGGCTACGCGTGTTTTTATTTTTTTTTAAAAAAGAAGACGGCGCTATTTATGCAGTAATAGGCCACAGTGTATATTAATCCTTATGTAGAAAATTCACGGTGTTCTCTTGTGGTGGCTTTTACGCATTTTTCCTGCTGCAGGCAGCAGAGCTGTGAGAATAATTTAAACCCTTCACTTTGCGGGATGATGGATTGCGCGCTTCATTTTACGACTTTTCAATGGCTCCACGCTTTTATAGCTGTACAAACACAAGTGAATGACTCCTCTCGTCGCAGCAGCTCATATTTAACCCAAACAACAAGAGAGAGATCATGAGACGTCAGCTTGAGCGATTTGTATCAAACAAGGAGCTCAGAAAGAGTCATTTACTTCCTTGTTATATTCCTAATTTGTTTGGGTTTTTTTTTACAAATTGAAAATGTTTAACGTTATTTAAACAGAAGTTGAACGTTTTGTTTTATAACACGAAGGCCTAATTATGGTGGAGATATTGGCTGCCACATTCAACTTGTTAAATTCATTCAGATAGCCAGATTTACCCAAAAGTGTCCCGATTTCTTTGGAAAAAGAGGTTAAAGAGACAAAAATGTGCAATTATATCCATTTGAATTATAACTAATTTCATCAATAAATAGCTATTTTGTGTTATCATTAATTAGAAGTTCTTGTTACTTACCGTACATCCAACTCAAAGCAGCTTTAAATTTAGAGTCATTTTTATTTGTCTGTAATGAAGGTCTTGTTGGCTTCGTGAGGTTCGGAGTCAAAAGTCCCTTAAGCCCATCATAGCTGAATCTCTACTCGTAAAGATTCATCTATGCTCACATCAATCTAATTTGTGACATATATTAAAATCAACAAACAAATCTGCCTCTTGTAAGTTAATGCGGTGCATCTGAGTGGAAAGTAGACGTTTACACGCGTTGTGGAGATGAGGAATGGCTCCAAATAAAACAGCAGGAAGTCAACATAGAAATGTGAAAGTGTGTCCAGGACGGACCCGGGCGGCTGCCCACAGGCGGGGCTGGAACCTGCGACCTCCTGGTTACCCAAAGCACAGTCGCTCCAAACAGCAGAGTGCAGGCGGGTTTTTTTTATTTATTTTTTTATTTCTGTCTGCATTCACTCAATTAGAGATTTCTGAGGAGAAAAAAACAATCGATCTTCTATCTACACGAGCTCCCACTTTAACAAATGAGATTCTTGTTTCATGCAGCTGGTTCGGTGACAGTCTGGGGGATTAAGGAGGGAAAAAGTTACCGTGGTGAGGAGGTGGAGAAGAGCAGCTGCTCCTGATGCTGCAGCTCTGCAAGCAGCCGCAAAAGTTGGACATGGACAAACTTCAAAGGCAGAAAACAAGACAACCTGTTGGTTACTTTTATTGAGCCAAAGCTCCCACTTCCTGCTAAATGTCAGGCAGCGCGTGTCCGTCACCGCCTCTTATCTTAATTAAGAGCAACATGAGCTTTCACTCTTCTCCTTGGCCCTGAAAGAAACAAAATGACGCAATCCTGCTTAAATGTTGCAGCATTTTAATGTAGCCAAAGCTGCGTCACTTGCGCATTTTACCACTTTTCCACACCAATGCAGCTATAGATTATAATTTACGGAACAGAAATATGTGATATTCCACTCTAAAACTTCCTGCAAATTTAAAGTACTGACGGACGACTCTGAAGTGAATGGATGTTGTTCAGCCATTTTCTACAGCTCATGTCATTCGTCTTGTCTCATCTCGATTTTCTTGTTATTAGATTGGAAATGTTGGCTGTTCTTGGTGCAAGGGACAAGCCGTCAAACTAAGGTTGACTTTAGGCCCCCATTTGGTAGTTTTGTGTTGTTGGAGCTTTAGTGCAGAGCGGAATATTCCTCCAAAGTCCACACACTTCTCTATGAAACGTGCGTAATAACGCGCGTTGGAAGTTACTGCTCTCCAGACCTTTTAAATAGCCTGCAAAACTTCTGCTCTTGGAGGGACGTGTTATACTTTTTAACTGCCCTTCTTGCCATTTGTCATGTTCAAATGAAGACTACGTTGGAGAAACATGCATTTTAACAGCTCTGAATAAACATGTCCACCTAAAATTCCGCTGTCACGTGGCGACATGATTCAGAATAACGCTCTTGGTTAAATTCAGTTGATTTTGCTGGTATCTCCAGTTCGACCCAAGACCCCACTGCTACTTTCCCCACAGAACAGGACCAACGCTTCTTATCCAGCCACATGTTTCAGAGCAGTGAGCAGCCTGCGCGGGTCCTCCGGTCACACAAACCCAGGTGTAGCGCCCCGCCGCCGCATCTCATGCCTCAATTAGCGCCGCTGCCCTCTGCACGGACTCGATTAGGCCGTGATTTATCCGAAAGAAATATAATTATACCTCCAAATAAAATAATCAGCATTGAAGAGCGATTTCCTTAACGAGATGGAGCGGGGTAGATGTCACGGAGTAGCAGCGCCTCATTAGGGCGGTAATGAGACTTTGGGGTGATCCCGATAATTATCGAAATCTGTAAAATAAGGATCAAGTCAAATGTAACCTTAATTTGTCTGGCAATTGAGTTCATTTATTAGTATGACTATTTAGGAAGGAGTCTCTCAGCCTTCATGTAAGGTGTCGTTATTTTAGGCCATTTGGATAATAGATGTAAGGGCAGCAGAGACATGAGGCAGGCCTGCTTTGTCATTCATGACCATAACCAACATTTGTCATTTGACTGACAGGGTTTCCTAAAGTGCTCTTGTCTTTATTGTGGGTATCCGGATACAATTCAGTTCACTGCTGTTAACAGGGATACCAGCAGGTGATTACATGCAGTTAAATCCATCCTGATAAATGGATAAGCCAATCAGAAATAAAAAGAAAACCCCATAAAATTCGATAAACATGTCACTTTCAGCTGTTTGTTTCAGCTTTCTTTGGATTTTCAACTCTTAGAAACGTTGCTATCATCTGATATTTTTGCACCATCTCCTGTCGATTTTATTTATTGACCAGAAAATTGATTAAATCAAGAGGGAAAATAACCATTAACTGCAGATGTAGTCAGTAATCCGGAAAACATTTGGATTAAAAAGAGCCAATAAAAGGTCCAACAAGATTAAGAAAAACTAAAATCCACTCAAAACTTGTATAAAAAAAATAAATTTTAAATTTAGAGCAACCAGGTTAAAGCCTTTCTACTTCAAATAAATCAAAGAGTGCCTGAAAACCAGTGATTAATCCTGTTGATTGATCTAAAAAAAAAAAAAAAAAAAAAAAGACAACCTCTATGAAGCCCTGATGGTGTGTTAGAATGACAAAAGCAAGAAAAAAACCCTCCATTCCTCTACAGTAATAAGCCGAATGTTTTATCGTGTTCTTATGGGATTTTACACACAGGAGAAGCGTGAACAAATGTGGTGGCACGTTAACAGTAAACAGAAGAAATAATTACATCAAGAGCAGGGACTTTGAATGGATTCGGTTGGCTTCCACGGCTCCAAACAAGGCCTGACGAAAGGAATGGACATTTAAGCAAGTGAATCTCACAGTGAGAGCAGAAACACATCAGAAATCATCCTTCAAGCTTCACTGAGTCCAATACGTTTCTGGCCTCTTTGTACTCCTCTGATTCAGCCAGATCCTCCTCTGTTTCCTGGAGGGACACAAACACACACACAGGTTTGGTTTCATTGCCATCTGCTGCACTTGAAATGAAGAATTACAACTCTGACTTTTTTATCAAACCGTCTCCATAAAAATACCACGAACAAATCTGTCACTTGGTTGTCATCAGAAAACTTGTTACCGGGGCCTAAATTTAGCAGTGAAGAGGTTGGGACTGAGGGATGACGTGACTGCGAGGTGTCGGCGTCTTTTAGCTGCACGTGTCTGAGTTCCTGTGCTGGTCACGGTGACAGAGCTGTTAATGAACTGTGATGAGCGTGTGCACATGTCTCCGGGTAGAAACAGGGCTATAGGCGGGGACATGTCTCCAACTTAAGGTTAGCTCCCTCTGCCTACTGTTCAGCTCTCATGACTCGCACCCCGAGCAGCCCGGCTGCTGCTCTGCATTAATTGAGATGACCCCAAGACACACATGCTTATGTTTGCCTCTCAGCATATCAACTTAAATCCCAGGGGCTTCGACATGCTCTGTGGCTGTGCTCAGTCCCATGGACAGTTAACTAATGGTTCAGAAGGTCCATGAGGTAATGGTTCATATCCTAATGTGCAGGTCATTTTAAGATCCACCTTGAAGGATGCTGCTGCCACACTAACGACGTCCTGTTGGTTTTATTTCTTATTCATTTGTAGTAAAACTGCAAGTTGAAATTTCTGATCTCAGAAAGTTTTTCCTGTGGAGATCATGTGATTTCCAATTCTGACCTTCTTCTTCTTCTGGTGGTTCATCGAATGCTGCTTAAGACACAATGATGCGTTTGATTCAAATGCTGACCTCAGCGTGTGGGTATGACCCCCCCTCAGCATCCTGGTTGAGCGTTTTTAGACTCAGCATTTACAGGTTTTTCATTGGTGTACAAAGCAGGGTGTGAAGGAAAGAGTGCGTTGTCTTGTGTGCAGTGAGGCACTGACAGCTGCTCACGACCATAAAACAAACTCGGAACGGACATTTCCCCCTTAAAAGACGATTAGATTCAAATCCAGAAATAACGTGATTCAGGATCAATTCATTCCCGATTGGATCCAGTCCCATACAGTTCTTAATACTGAAAAACAATTGTAAATTAAAGCCAGCTCAGCAGACGAGGTATTGATTAGCTACCTTCAAATGGATCTCTTTGATAAAACACCAGAATGTCATCACCATCTCAGGTTGATAAGGGGAAAAACTACATCTGACAGTTCTCGCCTGACAAGCCTGACGCATTTGTTGGTGAATTACTGCTTTAGTTGGCGTCTTTTACCACAGCTCATGACACATAAAGCTGCCACTTTCAACCACAATGCAACTTTTTGTCCATTTTTAAGCTATAAATCGGGAGACAGAGAGTGGAATTAGCTTTAATCTCACTGGGATGAGCCTTCAGTATCTGTCTCTTGGGTGTTGTTCTTACGCGTGTTTTAGCATCCAGTGACTCAACATTCAACACTTCCCTAAAGGAAAGCGTACTTTTTGGCTGCTTAAATCTCTTCTTGAGTTATGCTTGCTGCCCTTGTGAAGCTATACAAATTTGAAAGGAATATGGAATCCAAGCAGGCTCACTAAACAAGGATCTAGATCTAAATAAAGTCAGAACGGTGCATCTTTGACCCCGACATGTTCTCCACTTTCATTTCAGGCAGGTCACATCATGAGGTGTGCTAGAAGTTTGCACAACATTTCTAAAAGATGCCGATCCTTGTGTTATCCTTTCTGCAGGTTAGTCAGCCAACTGCTGGCCCTCAGTGTCATTCTGCTGTAGACTGAAGCTGGCAGGGTTGGTCTTTGCTCAGCTTCTAAGCTTTAAGGTGGACAAAGCGCACGAGCAAAAGCTCTGAAGAGATCGGTGCCAGAGATGCGAGTCAAAACATTCAGTAAGAGCTTCCATAAGGAAATAGAAGTAAATATTACACAGAGATTTGAAGTCACTGGCTTTTTATCCAATCATGTGATCACAGTTTAACGTGGAGATGAACTGTCAGGTGGTGGACCATAAAACAACATAATATGATTATCACCCACCTAAAGCAGATTGATAATAAATCTGTGTTTGTGTTAATATCGCTCAGCCATATTAATCAACAGCTGTTGTTTTTAACACTTCATGGTGCCACCAAGTGTTCCTTACCAGTAACTGGAGCAGGTCTCCGTGTGCTATGGTGAGCCGGCGGCGACAGTCTGGGATCATCATTCTGGACTCCTGCAACACCTCCATCTGAAACCACACAGAGCCCACATCAGCCGGCCCGTATTCATCTGAAAACCCCTGCCCCTGCGCCCATCAGCAGTTTTCATTAAGCGCTCTAAACAAGGAACATCAACACATTATCGAACGTGCATTTTCCAAGTTTGGAGCGTTAATTTGAACAGCCAGACGCAGGCATATTCATTCACTGGACTTTGCTCTAGCCTGGTTTGTGTCCCACACACGCTCCGCTGTGGTTAACATCTCCCCAACAAGCTGGCAGTATGAAAAATGTTATTGAGTTATCGATCGGGCCGGGAGTCGGGCAGCAGGGGACCACCTCGATCTGGCTGCACACCTGGATGAATGAAGGAACCTTGAGCCGAGGGCACTGTGATCAGGCGTAAAGAGGTATTACTACGCCTGTAGTGAAACTGTTACAGCCTGGGGGAACTTGCACAGCCGCAGCTAATGTGGAATTCCCCCAGCTGGCGCCCTAAAGAGCAGAGAAGAGTTGGCTAACATTGTCAGACACACTCCGTCCTGACAGATGCTTCCTCACCTATCCCTGTTTCGTGCTGGAAAGTCAAAACGGTGACACAGTCGCACACATGGACCGTGCACGGCCGTCCGCACTAAAAAATCTGCCTGTTTGGCGTTGTGCAAGTGCATCCGAGTGCCTCACCGACACAACAGACAACTGGCGGAGCTCGTTGCCATCGAGATGCGACAAGGTGAGCTCGACAAAGCGAAGGGATGCTGAAACAGAAGAAAGTCACGGTGCCCTCTGAGTGCAGTGGAATGATCCCATCAGCACAGGATAAAGATGACACTTACAGCGTATTGATTCCATTAAAATATAAACCCCTAATCCATCCTGCCTCAGACCTCTCATCTTCTACCATAATCCATCTGGCCTCCCAATCTACCCATTTAACACCGACCAAGCCTGCTGCTCAGCCTGAAACGCTCCGTGAATGAACAAACAAAACAAAACACACACTCAATTTCTCATTTACTTAAGTTTAAATCTGCGTCGGTGCGCCCTCAACCGGGACAGTTATACCACAGCCACCCTCCTCTATCAGCAATCTTTTGCACTCCCGTTCTCTCAGGTCCAATAGTTGAAGCATGATCATCTTTGTCCCATATTTTCTTCTTTTTCAGGATGGATATGAAGGTTTTAATGATACAGCTGCATACTGGCATCACGCCCACATGACTTTCACTCGTTACTTTTAAGTTAAATATGTTAAAAAAAGAATGCACATACATATGATCTAACATGCCTTATTTCACTTTTTCTGTGCGGTATTAACATTTATTTCTAGATCCCAGAAAAAAGGTTTATGCCAACACCATTGTTCAGTTAGAGACCCGCTAATAAAACTAAATAATCAGCCGGAAAACTGTTTTAATTCAGTCATTGACCCATGTTTGTAGAATTCAGCTGAGTCCGTGTGCGAGCTCTTAGCTCTCAGCTTTTACATACTTGAGAGCAACAACACGCACTATTGTTAAACATCTTAATTTAGGAACAGATTATTGTTTATGTGGGACAAATAAGTAGAAAAAGTTTCTAAGAATAAGACACTTACTCGCTCGTCCCAACTACTCTGCTGTGTTGCATTTAGAGATGATATCAACTCATTTCCAATGGCATGAATTCATTTATTCTGTAGTAGGAATAGATTTATAACTTGCCAGCCTTGCAACATTAAAGATACAAATTAACTCTTTGCAGGAGATCAAGCTTATGCTGGTAAGGTCCATCCACCTCTGGACAACAGAAGTCAAACTAAGGCAGTTGGCCATTTTTGTTTTGCTCTTTGGCTCCCCTAAAGCTGTGGGATTGTAACACCACTGTCTTAAAAGCAAATCTCGAAGTGAGCCATGCACAAGCCCGAGAAAATCAGTGCACTTCAAAACAAATCAGAAGAACAGAGTTGTGAGGTTCACAAACTTCTAGTGTTGCTTTAACGTCATGTTTTGCTTGTTTCTCATTGGACAAATGCCATAAATGTTTGTGTAATGTTTCACTGAAAAAAAGAAAGATATTAGCAAATAGGGGGATGATAACTTGATGCCATAAACTATCTCCACTGCACAAAAAATACATATTTCATATGTAAAGTACAAGGATAAACAAGACTGCAGCAAGTGTGGCCGCTTTGTAACGCTGCACGGCTAAAAATGCGAGCGCACATCTCAGACCGGTGTGTTAGCACTAATCTAAGCAGTGAGATAAACGGATAAAGCGAAGGAGCTCAAGTGACGACATAATCATTAACCGGCGTCAAAGAAGCAAAAGTGTGTCTGCAGTACCTGTTTCTTGATGAGAAATTCATCTCCTGCCTCTGCTTTCAGGCGCTCGACCTTCTCCTCTTGCTGCTTTGCTTCAGTTATGTAAGCGATCTCCTCTTTCGCCAGCCTGAAGACGGCAAACACCAAGAGAAGAAACAGACATGGTTAAAGGCAGTGACACAGTGCTGATTCTTCAAACATGAAACTTAAGTGCACAGGTTCCCAGAGAGATAATATAGGCTGAACCATGACAGGCCAGCTGTGATGGTCACTTTTTACAGACTCAGCCATCAATCCTCATTCTCTCTGTGATTCCACAGACTGAGATCATCTCCCTCAGGATGGTAAGATGCACACCTCAACAACAACCAGCACCAAACACATCATCCCTCCTCCTCACGGCTGCAAAGTGGAGATCAAACTTCCGTTTTGTTCACAAATTCTACTTATCCTTTAGACTTGAATTTAAAAAAAAACTAAAGTCCAAATTTTGGCTACATGGAAACAACAGAAACAGGTTGTACAAGTGATATAACATCTTTTTTTTTTTCACGAATTTTTTCGATGCGTATCAAGCAGTTTCGGAGCGGCACCATCATTAATCTGACTGCATGTTTCTGTCCTCTCACTCACTCTCTTAGCTCAGCTTTTGGAGTGTCCATCTCTATCATTTAACTGGACCACTGTCTATGTCCCAGTATACATATCAGTATAGCAGACGTTGTCCTAACGTTGCTTGATTGGAGGTTTTGTAAAATGACAGCGATGATAAAAAATTATTTTATTAGAGCAGAGCGACAGTCTGCTTTAGGTGACAGCAACAAGTTGAAATGTTTTCAGCCACAATTTCTGACCCGTTTCAGGTCGGATTAATACTTCTATGTGCATTATAAAAGGCCAGTTTTGGTCTGACGTACAGAATATTCTGTTTTGTTTCGATTCAGGGGGAAAGCAGGCAAAATACTGCAGCTGATTTAAAGCTTTGTCAAAGCAAACAGCAGCTTTCTTTAGCTAAAAAGTTAGGGAAGCAGTGAGAGAAAACCAAACCAGCAGAGTAGTGGGAGCGGACAGCTTTACAATGAGCTGCAAATCCACCATAAAGCCGGGAAAAGCTTGAGATCCAGGTGAAAAGTCACCACGACGAGCGAATCCTTCCACTGAACAGTGATTTAACAGAAATTCAGCTCGCTGAAATCTCACATCTGTAGCTCTAGCAGTGACGACATGATGCAAATCAGAAAAACATTTTTAAAAGGGAAGCATTGGATTGAGAGGTTCAGGTTTAAGGTAGAGCTTTTAGTCATTGGCCTGCTGTAAAGAAAGTGGAACAATGTGTCCCTGGAAATGATAAATGATCACATTCTTTATCGTTAAATTCTTTTTTTTTAATACTTTTTCTCCGTTTACCTGCCGTTGGTGGATGAGAGAAAAAGTTCAATTTGGAACTCTGCTTGAATCTAAATAAACCAGTCTGACTTGAAATAAATAATGTCAGCAAAAAATGCAACACTTGCTAAATCTAGAGGTTTACAGGAACTGAAACTTAAGAAAATGAACATAAAAATGGCCTCTATAGTCCTTTCTGGCCTCTTAGAAAGCCTGGAGGAGAGTATGGAATCACATATCATCATCCATGGACTCCTCTGTCAGTTATTCCTGAGCGACTGCTAACCCCAAATCCTGAAAATTCTTATATTTACTTCTTAGAAATGTTCAAAAACCCTAAACGAAGTGTCTCAAGATTTAAAAAACCCAAACGCACGAGGTCACGCTGAACAGACAAAAATGGCTAATCCTCCCGTTTGAGTTCAGATCTAAATGTCTAATTATCAAGTAATTAATTAGCTCATCTCTGATCAATTCTACCTTTTATCTGCTGAGCATCGAATGAGCAGGCTGGGACAGAAAACTTGCTTTATTAAAAGTAAAACTACTTTTCCCTTTAATTTATGTAAAGAAAAATATTTAGTGCTTCTGTAGCAGAAACATTTCATCCCTTTATTCCTTTGAAAATGTTCTAGAGAGATAAAAAATACTTGTTTTTACGTGGAAACTGATAACACGTGACTTTAGTTTGAGCTTTTCAATGATTAAACACAATATTTCCATCATCATTTCTTAAGCAAACACATTTTTTATTTAATTTATGGTTTCTATGTGTTTTTTTTAAATGAATCATGAAAACATTCAATGTGAATTTGTCAGTTAAGTGTGTCGGCTCATATTGAACCTCAGCGTTCACACACAACAGGAAGCCAGACTCACACTAAACCTCGTGCTGTCCATGTTAAATGTCTAATGCTTTCCAGCTCCCACCTTATCAGCATGATTATGTGGCTCCTTTCTCCACCTTTATTACCTCCCACACAGACACAGACACTCCCACACACTACTAGTCCTTTTTAGAGATTAATTGATCATCAATTCAGTCCCTAATTTGGACCAAGTCAGGTGGTAAATGGGCCTCTTTTCATTGATTGGTAGCGAAAATGGGCTTGAGTACATTGATAAATTTTGATTATTTATCAATTATGGGCCAAATGGAACTAAATCTATTAAACAGATTCACACCCTGATTGGCATAATGGAGTTTGAAAATATCGCTATTGATAATGATTTCCAACTAATTGTCTTTTTCCGGCTGTGGCCGCTTGTCGAAATGACAACACAAATTTCATTTTTCATAAAATCAGCTGTGTGTTGTAAGTGAGTAATCCTTCATTAGTCAGTCACATTACTGGAGACCCTTCCCTCCATGTAGCACCGCTCCTTGCCTAGCCAAGGAAGCCAACAGCACTCTGTCATATTTTACATCAATTACCACTCATTGTAATGCAGTTCCATCAAGAAGCTTTTAAACGGGCACCATATGCAATACCAGCTCCTGTCTTCCTCTCTCATGCCTGACGCAGAATGAGTGATATTGCCTGTTTAGAGTCAAAAAAGGCTGGCACAAAGAGGGGGAAAGATGGAGGAAGGGCAGCTGGAATAATTTGAATAAAACTGAAGGACAGTCTAATAACAAAACGTCCATTCCTTCCCCTTCCAGTCCTGATGTTAATTTCTTATTTCTCCCAGACTTGGAGCGCAGTGTGAACGAGGGGTGGGGTCGCGGCTGGTTTTAAATAGACCTGCCACCTCAGACTTAATGGAAAAGGCAGCTCTCTGGAAAATAGAAAAAAAAGGGAATTAGAGCCAGCCGACACGCACATTCGGCCGCCTTCTCGAGCACTGTATTTTTGAGCCATCATGTAGTCTGTGCTGGGACCGGAATGACAAAGGCAAATTACTGTTGTCATTTTATTAAGGGCATCCGCCTCGCTAGGGCAGAGAGGCACTGACTGGAATGTGCGAAAGCCACTGGAAACAGGCCTGGCTAAAAGAGCAGGCAGGTTCCCTCTAAACTCAAATATATGAAAGGGCGAGGGGAGTGAGGAAGGCAAAGGGAGGGAGAAAGGAGACAGCGCTATGAGGGAGGGGATGAGATTATGAAGAGACACAGCAATGACACCTTGTATGTTTAAACCTAACAGCTTGATTAAAGGTTCATGGCAAGGTGGTGCTTTTGGTCGAGAGAGGGCAAGATGTAATATCTCCTGTCTTACTTTCAGAGAGTTTACTCAACCTCAAAAACCCCCAGGACAGTAGGAAGGGACAGTACCATTACTGTATGACTGTGCTGTTTTTTCATTGATTGACCAGCCCCAGACAGCCTGTGACATTATCCTCTATGGGAAACCCAGCCTCCATCATTACCCCTGAAGAAACCTGTTAGTAATCAGAGCCTCATCAAAACACAATCGATCGCACAAACGCCATCGACAGGAGGGAATGAGAGGTCTGCCTGATCGACATGAAAAACATCAAATGCAGCACTGTACCGACTCCATTTTCCCAACACTCTTCATAATGTCCACAGTATTTCCTATTCAAGCACGGTAAATTTGGTCATTCTCCAAATGAAGAGCCGAGATCAAAATGGACGCCACCTGTATTTGTAGGGTGGCTTCCACTACATGATTAGTTTGCATGTCCTAGATCAAAAAGTCCAGTTTTTTCTGTCCAATGTTAGAGCGACACAGATTAATTGGAGAAATTAAACTGTAATGAATGATAATATACACATTTAGCGGTTCTATTATGTTTTTCTTTGTGTTACAAGAGAATTTTCCCATTAGTTAGAGAAAAAAAAAAAAAAGGCACAATCATCCCGAGCTCTGGAAATATATGCAAATCGAGATATTTGTCAGGAAGAATTCCTAATAAACTATATTTCGGGCGGTCTGAGCAAAGTTCAGTTTAGTGTTGCTAACTTCTCTTGTCGCTGCAATCACAACTCAAATGTTAAACGTTTTTCTTTTATGATGGCAGCAAACCAATACGTCATTTTTGCCAACAGACTTAGCTATAAATGCTTTCAGGCTGCACTCCACAGAGACTTGTCCAAGCTCGTCTAAATCTCAGTCAGCATGCTTTTTGATGAAATGGCTTTAAAAAAAAGTTAAAAGAAAAACACAGAACAAGCATCAAAGGACCAAAGTGCTCAAGAAAGAAAAGAGTGAGTGTGAGAGATGAAGATTTTATTTCATGTAATTATTTGAACCTTTCTAGTCGGTGGTTCAGTTTTCTCAACCCCTCCACAAACATTAGTTAATAATGCGTTTTTATTTTCAATGAGCACTCATAGCAAGGTTTAAAGAAGACCTGCCCAATGCTAAACCTCATTTAATCTTTCCATTTCTCAAAATTAAAACAAAGTACAGCCTCGTCTCCCATTGAGCTGCGAATTTCCAAAATGGACGGTTATTTTTCTTGATGCAGAGCCCAAATTTCAAACAGATATATTGGAAATTAAATTATTATGATCATCATTATTATTATCCTCCCATGCATGGGTTGTTGTTTGTATATGGAGAAGAGATACTTGGTGGTGAATTAGAAAATGGAGCTTTCTACCAAGTGGTAAACATTATCGTGAGTGGGTTTATTTCTGGCTGAGCCGTGACGTTTTCCTACACCAAACTAAATACTGAGTGAAATCAATGGTTAGGTGTAAATATGAGACATAACATTGTTCTGGAAGGGAGAATAATTGTGGTCTAATAGACGAGGGCTGTGTTTTTTCTAAAACCATCAATCCTTCAGCTTCCTAACACTGATTTTGACACACCTTAAATGTGCATCTAAGTGTCTACAAACAACTACAAAACAAATAGCTGTTTCCAAGAACAACATCATAGTTTGGGAATACATGTATTTCATAAACTATTGTCAGACTGTATTGCAAGTTTCTACATATTTTATACACATGCACAGCAGCCACGTTAACACCTGCCAACATTTATTGATCTAAGTGACTTCAAATGTCCATCATCAGATACAACAGCAAACTGCTAAAGAATGTTACATCAAGTACATCGATTCGAATTAACGTTAGCCGAGATTACGCAGTTTTCAGACATTATTTCTCTCAATATTTCTCTCTCCGGTGCTGTATTGTTTTTTCCAGTAATATAATAGGACGCTTATTCATTTCTGTTTTGAAGGACCCTCTTCAGAATACACGTGAACATGCATTCCGCGCCACCTGATGTAGACAACCTCATCTTACATTGTGCTAGCTAAATAGCTAAATGATTAGCTAAATTACTCTATGCAGAACATTATAATCAGTCAATGCTATTTGTCTTCGGGAATGCCGGTGTCCTGTTGTTAACACAGCAGTGCTCGCCATAAAACGACAGACAAAAACAAAAGATAAATGCGTGACAAGCTAGCCACTGCGATTAGGCCGCGCTCCGACACCAGGGTATACTTGAGATTGTATGCGGTAAGCGTTCTACGGCGTGCGGGTTAGCTTCATGATTAGTCAGCGTGCCCAGCCTAGCTGGCTAGCGAGGCTAGCTAGCTAGCTTGTTAGCATTAGCCTAACGTTGCTACTATAGGTTGTATGAGCTTACTAGAGCATCTTTAAATGGAATGAATCCTTACCTCTTAACGATTCCAGTTTTAATCTTAATCTGTCGTATTCTTGGATCAGCCATGGTCGTAAATGTTGAGTATTATTCAGTTGTAATGCTATGTTGCGAGCTCACTGTGTAAGCGGCGTGCAGGTGGAACTCAGTGATGACAAGCTGCTTTCAGATAAATCGATCTTCGAAGTAGACGATCATTATTCAGTTTCCGTCTGACTGAGGAGTCCAGTTGTGAAGACTGAGAAAGACCTATCCTTTACACTATTTGGCCATAAGCACGGTACATCAAACAAACAAAAAAAAGCGCAAACATTTAATTAAAAAATTAAAATATATAACATAAACTTGTAAGTTTGCCCTATAAATTCAGATCATGGATGCATGTGTAGCATCAGTAAGATGCACTTATGAGCTGATCTCAACATATTTCACCACACATTATGAAATTAAAAAGTTGGTTGAAGTAAAAGTCCTGCATCTCCAACCAAAGTAATTAATGTATGAAGAGGTATCCACACCGCACCAAAAATAATACCAGTATTTGAATATTTTGGTTGACAGAGGTACAGTTCGTTCTCCTCATTTATATAGCCTGCTGTTACTTGGTTTGATTTGCAATGTAACAACTGATCATATTTTATATCATTAATAACATAATCAAACTGTAGTTTTTGAAAGTCCAAAACCTGCTATAAAGTAACTAGTTACTGTAGTTGTCAGATACATTCAGTAGATTACTACCACCTCTGAATTAAATCTGTATGAATGTCAAAGTCCCCCTGCAAATAAAATCAAGTTACAAGACATGACATTAGCAAAATCAGCTGTAAAAACTACAGCTAAGGATTTCTGCTTTGAATCTGCAGACCACCACATACATCCTTGGGAAGGTGAGGTCAGACAGCCCATATATGTTCCGCATAGAACATTGAAGGAACATGGCCCAAAGACTTTCTGGGGCATTTTGCAGTGGGCAAATTATTAAAAGAGAAGCTAGCGTAAATTAAGGAAAAGTTATCACAGGATATGTGGCTGAGACAGTAAAAGCCATGCCAAAGCAAGAGGCTGCTTTGCCTCCTGCAGCCAAACAACATGGAAGAGACAGGGGCCAGAAAAGCCAAGTGAACAATGGGAGCCACTAACTCTGAGCCATGAGGGCCTCGGCACCAGGAGAGAAAAAGACATGGAGAGCATGCATTTGAGGTGAACTTGGCTAATATTATAGAAGGTGATAAGAAATTAATATTTTACCATTCTGATACCAACACTTGTCTGCAACCTTGTATAATTTAGCTTCCTCTTCTTTAGAATTACTCTCTGGTTCAAGCTTACTTTTATGCTTACTTACTTTATTCTTTGGCATTTAAGTCAGACCGAGGTTTCAAAATATGGTTTGAATTAAATTAGCTCTTTATTTTGTGTACTTTCATTGCTTTTATCATTTTGGTTTTTAGTTGTACAGCACTTTGGTCCACAGTTGTTGTTTTTAAATGTCCTTATCGATTAATTGACTTGACTTCACAAACATTTATAGCTAAATTAGCTCAGTATTAGAAGTTCTAAAGAGAGTATAGCATAAATAGAGTCAGGTTGGACAGGGCAGGTGGTAGTATCATCTGCAGGTGGGTGGGAATATGGTTGGAGGCCAGATATGTCAGACAATGTATGCCCTTCCTTCTTCAGGGGAGATATAAGTATGGAGGACCGCCCTAAAAAATCTCTATGATGAATTCATCAAAAACAGATGAATGGGGGCGGTTTTGTGATGTTTGGGTGGATTAACCGTGGAATTATCTTGGTCCTATAATATAACTGCTTGGTAGGGTAACTTCTGAGGAGTATTTGTCCATTTTGGCTCTGTTTCCCAATGATAATACCATTTTCCAGGATGATAATGTATGGATTCAAACAGCTAAAATATTTAAAAACTGGCCTAAATGGAGCGGAAATGAGAAACATTTGGAATGGCCCTGTAGTCACCAGATGTGAACATAATCAATAATCTTGAAGCTCCAAGTGAGGAACCACTTCCTATCATCTGTGACAGAGCTAGAACGGGCACTGGTTAAGGAATGGATTAAGATTCCCTATATCCTCTGTCCAAAACTTGTATGCCACTATTTCTTTACATATTACTTCCTCATGAGGGCCAAAACAATATGAATAGTACAACTGTTAGTTGACATTGTGCTTCCATTACTTTGTCCTGTAAATAATGTTCCAACTACATTAGGTACTCACCATGGTCCTGATCTGGGTTCTGCAGCTTCCAGGATGGAGGATCTGGCTCGTAAATCTTTAATGGTTGTAGAATTTATTGTTGGAACCTGCAATGAGATACCACCTGTTTGAAGGATTATATAACTTTTGCTTATTTTGGAGATTGAATTTTCTCACTTTGGCGTCAAATTACAGCAAACTGAGTTTAGTTACTGACATCTGGAGAGAAGCTGTTGTCGAGTCGAGTTGACAGAGCCCATTCAGCTGTTGGGTTTATTGTGTAGCTACATATAAATAGTATTCTCTGTAGATTTCCATCACTATCATCAAATCACTCATGTGTGCATTTCCAATAATGTAGTAACAACACCTCCACAAACCATGTACAAGTATCAGTTACTATCACTGACTCTGTTTACATTTAAGTAAGTTGCATTTTTAGTGTAATTTCAACAACAAGTTAAGATTTTAACCATTCGTCTACTGAAGTGTATTATGGTATTTAGCATATATGCAGGTATGTGGATTCTTCTCTGTCAAAATGTTTATGTGTGGGATCTTTCTTGAAAGTCCTGCAGCTGCAGTAAAATATAGCTTTGCCTTTTGTTTTTGTTGCCTGCAATGGTAGGTCATCCTGAAAGATAAACACTGCATACTATGAAACAACTGAATGAGCTCTGCTTCATCAGCCTGATTGAATATAAGAAAAAAAAAGGTCTTGTGGTATTTTTTTCTTTTTCTCATTGTAAAATATCTGACTGTAGCATGGATTCATTTACAGCTAAATGTCCCCATTCTCAGCCTTTCACATTCAATTCAAACAAAAATTTAACTCCACAAACTGAAGTTTTTCACACTGTGTGTAGGTTAAGGTTTAAAGTTAAGTCTCAAAAAGGCCCCTTCTTTATTTGTACAGTATATCACTTCAGCTAAACAATTGACATGCCTTATAAAGCTGTGTTACAAAGACAGAGCATTCAATATAATTTGAATCTTTGCACATCTGATATTGATTTGTGTGATCGCTGAGAAAATAATCAATTTCATAGTATTTCTCAAGGCAGAATGTGTTGATATACTTCATTACAATACAGACTTGTGTCTGACATTAATATTGAAAGTTTACAACACTTCTGAACATCAACAGCATTCCCCCAACTTTTCCATAACAACAGAACACTAATTATACACAAAGTGTTCAAAACTTTACGTCTTAATTGCTCGTCACATCTGACATTAACAACAAAACTGACGAGCCCTGTGGATGTCAGTTGCAGATACAAAAAAAACAACTATACGACAGAAGGTGGAATGTGAATTTAGAGTCAATATTCTTGGTAATCTCAACAAAAGCTAATTGTGTTAATCACGACTTCAGTATTCATTAAATTATTTCCATCAGAATGATGTACAGAAGCAATATTTGTGAAGATGAATCCGTTTTAGCTGTAGAGTAACATTGTCACAGTTAGATAAAAAAGCAAATAGGATCATACTATAGTTTCTAAGTCACATTAGAGGCAACAATTCCACTTGTATATTACTGTTTTAGCATTGTTTTACTAACTTTTATACATCCCGCATAAAATAAAACTATACACAGCACACGATGTGGTAAAGCTAAGAAACATATTAGCGTACATCCATGATCCTGCCACAGGAATTACTGTGAAAGTAACACATTATGTGTTGTATCTTCTCATGTAATACTGGAGGATATAAGTCAAATTCAGTTCCGAGATCAACTGATAAATATAAAATCATCTTATCAGTAGATAGGCTTCTGGATACTTTTTTCTCTTAATGCGAGTACAGAATGTTAATTGAGAAACAAACATAAACATGTGTTTTGACTTTGTGGGAAATGAATTAATTTGCAGTTTGATTACGGGAATATGTGCTGCTTTATAGCTGTTTCTATATAAGTATTGAAGGAAATAATTGAACATTTTCTCTGCCACGTTTATCTGAAAGCGACAGCTTCTTTTGTATATGTGCATCAACTCTCTGTAAAGATAAATATGGCATGAAATATGAGGAATTGCTATGATTTAAATGCTCAATTGGTATGAGGATGAAAACACTTCCACAAAAAAAGACAACGCTGTAGTGCTGGTGCTTGAATAAGATATAACCCAGTAATGAAATATTATATGTCTTCTATTTTTCTTTATCATGAAAGCACATTAGTTAGGCTAGTGTTTTCCTTTTGAACTCGAGACATCTTATTCTTTTTTAGTATGTCCACCTTTATGTTTCCCTGTATTCTCTAAAAGGATGAATTCTTATTCCACTAGTCGATTGATGCCCTGTGTAACACTGAATGGGAACACACAGGATTCCCGATTTGCGGGATTCTGTTCTCATTCCAAATAATTACAAGAGCTGCTATTCATTTATTTTTACAGCAAGACTTAAACAGGCCAACATGCCAGAGTGGAAACAAGCTAATTCTCCATGCAACTGCAATGACCTAATAGTGTTAGATGAGGGATTTGCATGCATATTACACCAACGTGAGAGATGTGGGCTGACTGAAGGTTAGTGGAGCTTTCTGTGTGCTCCAGGCCTGCAGGAGAGAAATCCTATAGCCTATCGGACAGAGCTGGTGTGATTGCATCTGAGTGCTGGGAAAACCCTGGGCTCTCTCGCCGCAGCTTCATGGCCGTTGATTATTGGTATTTTCCGAGTTTTCCAAACTAATAAGTGGCACTATCAAGCATTTGGAAGCGCCGTGAGAGTACAGACGGGCTGCTAGACTTAATTGATATTGAGCGGAGCGCTGGTAGGCGCGGACGGGGCCGCTGCTGGGTAATTTGCAGTTTAATCAGCGTTTGTAATGAGAGCCGCTGATTAGCGCGGGGTGGAAATAAAAGAGAGTTACAAGGAACGTCTGTCAGAGTCCAGTGATAATTCACGACTAATTGTAATGATTAGAGCAAACTGGATGACTTTGGAATTTTCTACTGCCTCGTCTTGCCTGTGTGTATCTCTTTGCGTCCTGCATGCTGTACGCCTGCAAGCTGCATCCCGTGTCAGTTCATTTCGGCAGTTTTCTCCATCGGAAATTGCTTGTGTACGCGCGCGCGCGACCGTGCGCGTGTGAGGGAACAGAGCTGAATCGAAGAGATTTGATTATCAAACAAAACAGCTCATTTATTACGGTGGGTGAGGGGGTGAGGAGGTGGGTGGGGGACACATCTTGGATGGACTCTGCAGCAGCGAGGGCGAGATGTATTCCTAGAGACGTGCCTCGGCCACTGCTGGAATAGCAAATGTGAAATTAGTGAGAAATGTGTGCATGAACGCTGTCGGTCAATTAGTGAGAAGCGAGAGGAAGAGGAGACAGGAGGCGAGAAAATCAGCTGGTGCTCACACAGTGCAGATCTGCCTGGAGAGAGCACACACACACACACACACACACACATACCAGCAACTCCCCCCAACCTTCTGTCTTTCCTCCCTCTCAGAAGCTTTATGTAATTTCATCTGAATTACAATAAAGTTGGGGAAATAACACATCTATGTGATGACGACTGTTTGTCCTGAACGCCCTTTATTGGCCTTCATGAGTGTCAGTCCACTGGAATTACAAAAAAAAAGGAAAGTAAAAAAAATGTTTATTTGCCTAAAGCTTCTTGGCCTTATAAGGTTGATAATAGAATATCAGAGACACTCAGATCATAATACTTCAATATTTCAACAGCACAGATTAGACTACAAATCAGCTGTTTCTTGGAATAAAATTCCACTTTTCTCACTTTTTCAATTCACAGAATTAGCTTCAAATTATGTAAAAATCAAAATGCGGTAACGTATTGTAGTAACATTCACAGTGATGAGAGACAAGTGTTTTGCATCAGCGGTTTATCTTAAACCCTCATTATTGTCTTTTATAAGTGTCAGTCCACTCAAATTGCAAAAACATATTTTAACACTTTCCCTAACGAGTGCGAGATGAGATTATTGAGACATCAGATCCTCTCACTTGTGCCTCTGCCCTTTTACAATAGAGATAAATGACATTCAGGTGTTGTTCAAGAGATAAACCCTATCTAAGTTTCTCCTGTCAGAATTGATAGGGACTATCGCAATGACATGTTCCAACAGCTTAATAACCTGCTTACTTAGCTGATATTACAGAGTATCGGACACTCAGATCATAACACTCAAATATTTCTACAATATAGGTGCAAAAACAGTTTTTCAAAAAGGTTTTGGTATCAGTAAAATACATCTTTGCACTAGTTTTAACAAAGTGTGCAACATACTGCATAAGATAACCATACAGTTACAATATTTCTGTAAATGTCAAGAAAGTGACTCAAACGTTCTTACTTTATCTCTTTATAAGAACATATTCCAGCTGCAATAAAATAATAATGAACATTGGCTTAAAGTGCAGACACTCAGCTTTAATTATGAGGTTTTAATCTAGAGGAAACGAAGCACATGTTCAGTATGTAAACATAACCTGTGTGTGATTTGAATAAAAGCTAAAATACAAACTGTGTTAGTGTCCAAGTGCAGCACCAATCAAAAGTGTGGCGCACCCACAATTCAATTTAAATGAATACATGTGTCCATATCGACAAATACATGTCCATGAATGGAGTAAAAAGGATGATTCTCATTGAACTGATCCTGTGTGCAAGTACTTTTTGATTGTACTTTGTGCTCAGTACATGCATATTCAACTCAACATAGACATAAAAACTTGTTGACAGACATGATTTTTACTATTTTTTAAGCACACAGACATGTAAATAAGTCTGTAGAGAAGTGCAGTGTCACCATTTCATGATAAAGTCCCAAACTGACTTCACAAATTGAAATTCACATTTAATAGGCCAAAAAGTTCCCATTTGGATGTTGAAGGGTGTGGAGGATGGGAGCCAAGCGAGTCCTGTCCTGACCACAGATGTTTTCAAATACCTTTATTTTGACTTATTCTTCTTTCACAAGCTTTCACCTGCTGTTTCATCCCCGCTTTACGTATTACAAACTGTACGGTTAAGGTTGGGTATTAAACAGTACTTGGTTGAGGTTAGGAGAAGATAATCGTTAACATCAACTGTAAAAAGCTGTTACACTGTAAAAAGTTATCACATCAAAAAATCCTTGTGTGCAAAAGTAACCTTGTGCACACAGGTTATTACGTTCTCTTCATGTCTCCTTGTCTAATTCCAGATTTTTTTGCTCTTTTTTGGAGTTGAAAATGGATTGGCACCATCTTATTTATCAGATCTTCTCAACATTTACTCCCCTGTACGAGTGCTGTGGCTGAATAGCCAGTTTCTCTTAGTTCTGAGAGCTAGATTAAAACAAACAAACAAAAAAAATGTTTTCAAAGTTTTAAAACACACAAGCTTTTACGGTGGCTGTCCCAAATCTGTGGAAGAGTTTACCCTTCCATGCATACGCCACTCAGACCGTAGATGTATTCTAACTGTTACTTAAGTCTTACCTCTTTTTTCTGGCTTTCAACCTGAGCAGACTATGACAACTATTTTCCCTTTATTTTCAATAATTGTATTGTTATAACTTATATTTCTCCTGTATATCACCTTGATGCAGATTTTGCTCGACTGCAGAACACTTTTGGTTAACTTTTCTTGTTTTGAAATGTGATGTCACAAAAACATTTTACTTGGACCTTTACCTGTGTGCAAAAGTTATTGCGTCCCATTTACTGTTAATCATCTCGTGTGCTGCAGTTCTTATCCTGTCCACATATTGTGTACACAAGCAGGAAGTCACCAGCATTGCTGCATCGTGCTAAAGCGTTTTTATTTTATTTGTATGTCATGTAGAGACATGCTGAACAAACCACTTGAAGGTGCTGATATTGGGCTTTTAAGCAGTATCATTTATGTCTATAGATTACTACAAAACATCCAATAATGTTCTTAAAACTGTAGATAATTCATTATTTTAATGATTTACAGACATTCATAGACTTTAATTAGATAACATGTACAATTAGTTATCTTTAGAAAGTTTTACATAAAATTCATCCTCGTTTTAGTTCTTACTTAAAGAATACATGAATGTTTTAGGTGACTATTACCAAAGATACAAAAAAAAAAAGTTTACAGCTTCAAACTGAATGTGAGACTGACTTATAGAGCATTAAAGAACAGTTACAATAGTTTTAATGAATATGAGTAAAAGCAAAGAAAGTGAACTTGGATTCTGTGAAGGGACAAAGAAACACGTGTCCCCTTATATCTAGTGAAATGAATCTGTTTGTCACTTTGTTTCTCGGAGGCTGCTGGTGTGCCCCCCTCTTCTCGAGGACCCCATTGGCTCCTGAACCTCTTTTTGAGACTCACCACTGTCTGTCAGAACCTTTATTAAAATGCAAAGGGCCTCCCCGGGCACTGCAGCAGCACCAATGACCTGTTTGGTACCAGGTGTGATGTGCCACTACAGTGACCTTCTCCATCTGATCCGCTGGTCTGCAACACAGAGAGACGGGGTCGGACAAGCCAGCGGGAGCCCGCGATCGATTCTCCAGCAAGAGGTTATCTATATGTGGTATTTTAATGTCACAGAGTCAAGCCAAATTGATAGTGATAAATATTTGCCGGAAGATTAGGTGAGGGGAGTGTGTCCTGGGCGCTCCATCTCAGACCTGTAACCCCAGCAGAGCTGTTCCTCTGTGTGTCGGATTAGCCCCATCCATCCAGTGTCAATGGCTGTCTTGTTGAGAAAATCAGTGAGTAAACACGGCTGACAGAGAGAGACGGAGCACAGTGTGTGAGTGTGTGTGTGTGTTAGGTGGTAGATAGGCGGCTGATTACTCATACAAATAGACTTCAAACTCTGCCTGGTCCCTCCCGAAATGTGTTTTCTCTCTGTTCACCCCCTCTTTCCGTTTTTCTCCTTCTCTTTCCCATATTTACTCCCCCTGCTGTCTCAGAGGACCCCCACACCTCCATCCCCGTCCCCCTCCCCGCCACCTGTCCTGCTGTTCCCACTTTGTCCCCATCAATCACTGCAGCATTGTGTCCTGGATGTTATATAGAGTGACTTAATATCCCCCCTTCATCTCTATTCACTCCTAAAATCATTCTCCATGAGGGCCCAACTCTGCAGCCTTGTGTGTGACAATATGCGTGTGTGTCTTTCAGAAAGAGGGGACTTTAAAAAAAACAACAACACAGAAATCAGCCAAAGCAAATTAATTGGGTTGCATATAGCAAAATGAGCCTCACATTTAGTCATCTAAATGAATTAGATAAAACCGGATAAAACCGTGTTGGCCACCTGTGATTTGGACAGTGTGTAATCCTTTAAAAGAACATAAGAAAGTAACAATATCTAAGCTTCCATTCACAAGCGAAACAAATCTGATGAAATCTTTAGAAAAGCCACAAGAAAAAAATGTGAACAAGACACTTTTCCATTAACTGGTTTAAAGTGAATAAACTGGGCTGCATAGTTTCACCAGACGGTGGCAGTATAGGCTACATTGCTTGAAATTGTAATTGAGTAGAAGAAGTAGCTCTTCTTATGAAACAAACCTGGAAAAGGAGGGGAAAAAACAACTGTGGTGAACATCCAAAAGAGGAAAATGGAGAAAGCACTTCTCCAGGAAGGACTTCAATCTTTGGGCATATCTGAAATATTTGATCATATCTGGGAAGACGCCAGTCAGTCATATGAGTTTATTTTTTGCTTGTTTATTATTTGCTAAATTTGATTTAAAGCAACATATTAGCATTTTGGAATTATGATTTTTAACGGGTTCTCTAGTTTTGTTTCTAGTTGTTTTCACTTTCACTCAGTATTATGTGAGTCATGTCCTGTTTGTATTTTTATTTGGCTTAATATTTTCTAACCTTGTTTGATTTCAATTTTAGGTTTACTTTTGTTGCCATTTAGGGTCCGTTTTTCAGTTGCTGTTTGCTTTATTTTTCATTCCCTATGTTGTTTCCTTTTCTAGCTATACCTGGTTCTGGGACGTTCACCTAGGAGATTATCATTTATAACACACCAGTACACGGTAATACCACTAACAGTATTTAAATATCTGTAGTTATTCAATTTAGCTACGTAGATGTTAACAAACAAAGACTAAAAATAAAAGTGACAATACAGAACAGAAAAAAACATGTATTTTTGTGGGTCAGAGGAACCAAAAGTCAGAATGACAATTCGAGATGTGTTTCCACCGGAAAAGAAGTCGATCAACACTGTTTTCAAGGTGGTGGGAACGTAAGGTGCTGAAATTATGCCCATTTTTCTAAGAAGCCAAGGTGATGAGTTCAGGCATTTTTCCATTTTAGAGCTTTCATTATACAACTAATTGCACTGTGAAAGACTGGCTTGCCGCGGCTGATGGTTTTCTCCTATGACCGGGCTTGGAGATAACTACCTGTTTACTCCAACTTCATTTTTAGTGTGTCGGTTGTCATATAGGCCTCAGTAAATTAGCGAGTTTAAAAGAAACTATTCCTGTATGGGCTCTATAAAACATCCCAGCAAAAGTTCTTACAAATTAAGCAGATTTTGCCACAGGAAATGATTATAACCCAAAAGATTAAGTTTGTTAGTCAGACAAACTCATTTTGGTCACTAAAAGAAAATGATTCTGTTTTCTTTGTTATTGTTGCCTAATTAACTTTGATGAATGTAATTTGAAAAACTCCAACCTGGCAATTTACTCGAAAAACACTCATCTAATATAATCCACTGACTGAATTAAACTGAATTTTTCTGCAGCAGTAGTTACAATGAGCTGGAAAAAAAAATCTCTCTTAAATTTGCTGGAATTGTCTTTTGGTGTTTTTGCCCTCGGTGTAAAATGAAGACATCAGATCTCCAACACCAGCCCTGTATTTTATGAAGGGTCCCTGACAAATGGGGCCTCCCTGCTACGCTTGGGCGGCCACCTTCATTCCGCACTTGGCTTGTTTACATAGCACCAGGACCATTTCCACGGATTAAACAAATCACTGCCCGAGGGGGACATCCATAATCCGCTAACGGGTCACTAGCAAGACAGTTATAAATGCCTGTGTCTGGTAGTGGGGGTAGAATAGATGTCTGTGTCCAAAGATGACCTTCCCTGAATGCAGCACCCGCTGCTCCTAGCAGTTTATTACAGCAAAATAAAGAAAAAGGAGAAAGAAAGGCTTTGTCACAAAATGTTTTATTAGATTGTTATTAAATGGCTCATTTCAACAAAAAGTATTTCTTGAATCAGCCTCAGTCCACATGAAGGAGCGAGGCCTAGTGAGAAGAGCCCATCAACGTTTATCACCTTCTATCACTGTATGAAAGACTTTCTGTCACCTGCAATAATAATGGGAGACAGCTTCCCCACAAATAGAAAGACCGGTGAAGAAGATCTGTAAAATACCGTGTGGTTCTTCGACCAATTTATTTCATCATTCCACATTACAGACTCATGAATTGTTCAAATTTGATAACAAGCACTCAATTCGCTTTATTATGTAAGTTGAATTAGACTTTGCAAAAAAAAAAAAAGAAAGTTGATGTGGCTTTCAGTGGCTACTTGAATAAAATGTAATTTGTGTGAGAATTTGTTGTATCTGTCACAAATATTCACAATTAGAGGCGGTAATTATTTGATAGTTTCTGCAATTATGGCTTAAACGGTTAAATTTGGAACTGTGTGGATGCCTAATTGGCCTAAATGCGATATTTTGCATATTTGCATAATGAGGAAATTGGTAGAAAATTGTGTTCATTCATTTGTGAAAAATCCTATGAATTTTATGAATTTGAAAGGCCTGCTCCCGCAGTCTGTGACTTTGCTGGCTGCTCCCCGAGGAACTCGGTGGAAAGTGGGGCGCAGGCAGGAGGCCAGATGGAGGTGATTGAAAAGAGAAAAGGCAAAGAGAAGAAGGGCTTTTACAGAACTTTAAGTTTGCAGTTGCGGACAAGTGAGAATACCTATTCATATTTCAACATAACAACAACACGACAACAAAAAGAGCTGCTTTAGCTCACTGAAAGATACTCCAAAGGCATTTAAGCATTAGTGTAAGATGGAAGATAAATGTTTCTTGATTGTTTTTTTGTTATCCATAATTGGAACAATTGCTGTTGCTATAGCCTATTCCAATTAAACCAAATATAAAATGCCATTTCATTTCACACCTACAGTTATGATGATACATATCAGTAAAGATCACATTTGCTCATGACATTTTTTAAATTTGTATAATAAGTGTAGGTGTGACAGTAGTTGCTTAATGTGAAGTTGAATGTACTTCTCCTGAAGAATACATTTTTCGATTTGAGATTGGACTTATTTATTAAGTTACTTGTTTTCAGATAGAAATGATAAGTCAGTTCGGATTCTTTAGTTTTGTTACTGTTAAGAACTGATAAAAATGAGACATAACAAGGAATGCATCTAACCAGCATGTTTTATCTTTATATCCAGAGTCTGATATGCAGTAGATTATTTCACTGTGTCAAAAAGCTCCACTGTTGCTTTTGTCTTGCAAATAATTCCTGTGCAGCAAAAAGATGGATTAATACGCCAGTGAAAAAAGGCCCAACCTTTGTTAACAACTACAATATCCAGCAGTTTGAGGAGATTCTTGGAACTGATTTATAAATCAACCCAGCTACATGTTTCAGTCTTGTTTTCCTGCATGAGACAAGTCAGAGACCAAGATAAACAGAACAAAAGCTGTGTATCTTTAAAGCTGTGAAGAAAAAAGATCAAGTTGTATCACAAGAAAAAAAAAGTATCAAAATGGTATTTTATAACCCATTTTAAAGACCAAATCGATTCACCTTCAAATACTGATTAGCAGTTTTTAGTAGCGTTGAATTAAATTGTGTACCTGGCTGACCAAACAATGACTCCCATGTTTCATCTTTAAAATGACTGAGCAGATCGACAAGTGGTGTTCCTGTCAAAGGTGAGCATTGCGATCAGGTCAACTGTACAGCGAATAGGTTGTGTATTTTTGTACCGCAGTTAATAGCAACACTGACAAGAGTGTCAAAAATTTAAACACCTACACAAAAAACAACAGATTGGGTTTAAATGTTGCTTTTTATGTAGCATATTTGTCTTTTATTTAGGCAAAAAAACAAAAAAACATTTTTCAATCATTAGTAAAATATAAAATGTCAGGGGGGGGAGTAGGAAACAGGGAAAAGATCAACAATCTCTATAAATACAAGTCAAGCTCCCATATGTTTACATGCTTGAGTCTCACAGGTATTTTCAGATTATCTTTTATTGAACTGAACTTCAGTATTTGGCTCAGTCACAAGATTCAATTAATGGCATCACAAGAAAAGCATTGTGAATTTGTATTAAAATGACAAATAATGGTTCTTACATTGTTCTTGTTCTTAATAATTCGAGCTATTCTGCTTTCCAAGACATTAAAAAACAATGATCCAGTCACAGTTTTTTTAACCTCTTTAATGTTCCAGTAAGAACAATTTGTAACTAAATTCAGAGGTTCTGTCACAAAAAACTTTACTACGTATTCTCTTAAAAGTACACAACATTTAAAACAGTGCATTCCCTGATAAATTAACATACATTTAAAACAGTTAAGTCAGAATAAGATCTAGCACTTAATCTGTAGCCACAATATAGAGATTTAAAAAGTTTCATCTATCTGCCTTTGTTTGGACTCATTAGTAGCACAAACGTTTTAAACGTTTAAAGGTTTATTTTCCTACTAGTAAGCACTGAATTAACACTTATATCTGCTACATGATGTGTTGGGATTTAACAAAGTACAACCCAAATTCCCAAAAAGCTGGACTGCTGTGTAAAATTAAAGAAAAGAAACACAGAATGCAAAGATTTAAAAAGCTCACTTTGAATATTCCATCATCAACAGTACATAATATCATAAAGAAATTCAGAGAATCTGGAGACATCTCTGTGTTCCAGGGACACGGCTAAAAAAACAAAACAGTAATGGGTGCTCGTGACCTTTTGGGCCCTCAAACAGCACTGCAATAAAAACAGATATGATATGATTCTGTCCTGGAAATCACTGCATCAAAAGGCTCAGGCTTCCAGAAATCGTTGTCTGTGGACACAGTTCACCGTGCCGTCCACATATGCAGGTTAAAGCTCTACCATGTAAAGTAGAAGCCAAATGTGAACATGGTCCAGAAAAACTGACGTCTTCTCTCGACCAAAATCCCATTTACAATGAACTGAGACAAAGTGGAAAACTATTCTGTGGTCAGATGGATTCAAATTTGAAATTTTATTTGGAAATCATGTACCCCACATCCTCTGGATTAAAGAGAGGAACCATCCAGCTTGTAATCAGCTCTCAGTTCAAAAGCCTGCATCTCTGATGGTATTACTGCCTATGAAACTGAAAATTTGCACATCAAGATAGTCTTTTTCAATGAAGGTCTTGCATAATTCAGCAAGATTATGTTAAACCACATACTGCATCTATTACAACAGCATGGCTTCATGGTATGGATCTACCAATTCAAGACTGTTTTAGCATGCTATAACACAAAATACAACAAAGAAGACCCAGGAATGCTGAGGAGAATGGGACATCATTCCTCTCCCAAAGGTCCAGCAACTGGTCTCCTTACTTCCCAGTTGTTTACAGACTGTTGTTAAAAGAAGAGGGGGTGGTACACAGTGGGAAACATGGACCTGTCGAAACCTTTTCAGACATGTTGCTGCCATCAAATTCAAGAAAAGTTCGTATAATTCATGAGATAATAACATTTCTATCACACATAATTTCATTATGTTTTGAATTCACATTTGGAAATGGAATTGGGGTTGTTGTAACGTCATGATTTTCCATTAATTCCACAGTAATACTACTATGATTATATAGGGGATGTCTTTCTGCATCAAGTACTAGAGTAATATTTCCAATGCCAATACTTTTACTGGTAACAGAATAGTTTCATAGAACAGCTTGAGCACCATTACCTCAGTAAAGAATGTGAATACATCCTCCACCATTGGCCTAAACTGTGGTTTGTAATGATGTACTCAACTGTTTTTTATATTTTGGGTATTATAGTTAAATGAATAGGCTACATAAAGTGTTATCAACCAATCTATTTCTGGGAAACGTGGACAATAACCTGTGTTCAGCTGATACTCCTTTTACTGCTACCTGCTGTTTAGTCTCTATATTTATTTAAATAAGTAAAAAATAAAAAACTGGATTATTTTTATTTTAATGAGAATCTGATTGTTTATGTTTTGTGTTTTGAGGATCATCCACATTAATTAGAATTTGACAGATCCAATTAAAACTGTAGGCCTATAATGATGTGATGGGACTGCCATCGGGGGAGCTGCCTCAAAACAAACAGCACAAGTTTAATGTAAAGGTTGAGGGACTGGATCACAGAGCCTCAGACAAGGAGTATGTGCGAGCATAAGCACACGCAAGCCTATTTCCCTGTCTCATGCTTTTCTGCCGTTCCCCAGAACCTCATAAAGCTCATAGACAATAATGATCCTGCCATAGACTGTAATGATCCCACCATTTCATGGAGTATTACACTATAATGATGATAGTGCCCAACATTTGCATCCCATCCAGCCTTTAGCTGCTGAGCTCCATCTCCATCTTACCTAGCATGGGTAATTTATGGAGCAAAGGCATGAATAAACCGCTCTGGAATAATACAATCCACACTTAGAGTCAACCACGGAGATTTATGACAGGAGTGTAAACCCAAAAGGCAAATAGAATCAGCTCGCTGGTGTGTTTTTGTGGTCGATGTTCGGGAATAAAGACATCCATGAAAACTCGCCAATGACAGCACATAAAGGATGATGGGGAGGTAAGTGGGAGACCTGGGAGGGGAGGGGTTGAGGTGGGTGGAGATGGGGGTGTGGCTAAATCATAAAAGTACTTCAGAGAGAGACATTGAGGGAATGGGAGGGGGGAAAAAAACTAACTCCACCATAAACACGCTCTTTGCACGAGAAATTTCTCACCACTATTCTTTACAAACAGAGAGACACGTGCAACACAAAGACGACACACACTCCAACACACACAATAACTGGAAGGAGGGGGGGGGGGGTAAAAAACAACAACCCTGTGCGTATTTTACTCTGAGAGTTAATGGGAATAAAATACCTTGGTGGATGAGTGCAGATGTGTTTGATACAAATAGTCATTTTCCTATTTGCTGCCTCATTGAGCATGATGAATGATGGGAGTCAGGGAGGCGGCGTGATGAATGGCAGCACCTTGGCTCCATTGCATGCCCTATTGATTCTCCTTCTTTATTACTCCTACAACCCAGCTGGCTGCTCCTGCCCTCCCTACACTCTCAGCTCTCCACTGAGGGGGAGAAGAGGGGAGATTGGAGGGTTGTTCGTCCTACTGTAAGGCCCCGCCTTTTACAGGAACAACACAGAGATGTGTGTGTGTGGGAGTGTGTGTGTGTTTGCGTGGGTGGGTGTATAAACATCCAAGTGAACAAGCAAAATGTGTGTGTGTTTCTTGTGGTCTGCTGGGAGTTCATGGATAGGGGAAAAATGAGTTTTCTGATTAGCAGATTAGAGGCCAACAGTCTCTAATAGGGACTTGGCTGGGAGCTGCTTAGTTAGAGGGAACTCTCAGATGGCAGTGGGGGCTGCAGTGAGGGCGGGGGTGGGGAAGAGGAAAAACGAAATGATCCTGGGCTTTAAAAAGTGTTAGTCATGGGAATAACATGATGACACATTGACTTACTGTACAAGCTATTAATTAAGGGAGCTACATGTTGAATTTTATAGTAATAGTTTAAGGTAAAAGATATTACTATTTCATTGGGCGCATTTGGACCAAACAGCTCTACAGGCTCTCTGAGGATTAAATGGTAAATGGACAACTGTTATACAGCGCTTTTGTAGTCTTGACCACTCAATGTACTGTAGGGTGTTATAATATACCATTCGTCACAACTTTTGTGACATTAAAAGAGTAAAATATTGATATCATGTTGATGATACAATAATACTGTGATCTGAGCAAATAAAATCATGTACGGTTTTTACAAGTTCCTCATCTCATATTTATTATTTTCTTGTCAATAAGGACACTAAAAACTTTTAAAAAATAAAGTTAAAAAACGAGTCTAATACAAATATGTTCTTTTCAAGTTTTCAGTAAATATTGTCACGTGCTCACAATAATCAGATAGGGACGATCAGATATTATTACAGTCCTTTTTTACACTATAAAGCACATTCATTCATTCACAGAGCAGTGCTTCTTCTCTGTCATACACATACTCACACATTAATGAATGCATCAGGGACTATGTGTGGTTCAGAGCCTGGGATCAAACAACCAACTTTCTGAATGGCAGATGACCTTTCTAACCCCTGAGACACAGATATCCATCATGGTTTTAGGGACTGCAGAGTAGAGGATGGCATCCTGGTGGATCTAACGCAAATCTTGCAGGAGTTGGTAGTTTGAACTTTACTTAACTGACTACAGTACTTATGTAGCTTTAACAACAGTTTGGATTAACAATTGAGCCTGAGTGGAAGATTAAATCAGGACTTTACAGTACAAACATGAAGCGAGAGGAGATTTTAAGGGAGACTTAAGGTGGAACAAAAACATAGGGGGTTGTTTCCACCTATTCAGTTATGCGTTACACGCTTTCTTCTTCTTTTTTTTCAATGGCAGTTAGCTAACAGCCATTCACCTTCTAGAGAAGTGTTAGACACTTTGAGACTTTACTACCGTTTTTTTTGTATGTGTTTATCTGCGTTCATGAAAGAAAGGCTAAAGTGTTAGGGGCTGTTTTACTGAAGGCTTACGTTATACTTACTTTTACTGCTTGTTTATTGATTGCTGATAGTTGCATGTGATTTAGTTTGCTAACTAAACTTATATTGCTTTGTAATTGTGGCTTCATGCTGTGACTATTCCGAGGGCTCTACTCCTAAGAGACAATATACCTTCAATGGCTTTTTTTTTTATAACAGTCAGGGGTGGTATGAATCAAATTCATAAAGCAATTCCTCCGTCATATGTGGGATCAGTTAACCCTGATGAAGATGTGCCATAAATTAAGTTCTGATAAGAGACTTTTTATAGCATTAACCAAAATAGTTATTTCATTAACAACAATAACCAAAATGATTTTTTTTTTCATGAGCACAAAAACACAAACGCTCATAAGTGCTGTTTGTTATTCTTGAGCTCAGCTCTTTTGGGAAATCATTTAAATTATTTCCAACAACTTTAACAGATACTGACAAAAATGAAAAAAATGAAAAATATAGAATATCAGCCATATCCCTGATACAGCGACTGTAGTTATTCACTTGGAATATCTATGCAAACTAAACATAGCCTTTTAAGTATTTTTCATTGTGAAATCACATAGAATTGATCTCTTTTTAAGCAGACCTGCACCTGCTGGGCTTTGGGGTTTGTTAAGTGAGAGATAAAACATGTGTAATATAGAAAGCCCATACAAGTGACAGCTCTGTGTTTTCTCTGGCACCTTTAGAAGATCAGACAACAAAACTCATGCCAGGGACTGTAACCCCAGCCCCATCGGCTCTGTCAAAACAAAGGCCTGTTCATCCATCCATCCTCTCATCTGAGTCCACATCTGAGAGGCTGGGCCTTGGCCTGGACGACAGCTCCACGGGGGCTGGACGTATGAGTGTGTTGTCACCAGTCTGTCTGCATGATGAAGGCTCCTTCCAGGTCTGGATCCAGCTAAGCGGGACGTGATTGGCCAGCAAGATGACACCGAGGAAGATTAGCTGTGGGTCATGACAGGTGAGATGTGGAACTCGGAGACTCTTTAGCACTCTGCTGAAGTCAAGCATGATGGCAAGCTGACAACTTTTGGCCAGTTTCCTTTAAGTACTGTCTGCAGATCATCTCAAAATAACTCAATATTAAGGCAGAATGTACATCTTATTTCTACATGTGTCCTGTATACCAGAGTAGCTGAAAGAAAATCCAATCTCAGATCTGAAAAACAAAGCTCGTTGAAAATAATGGCCAATCTCTGCAGCTGATGAATTAAATTTTGATTAATTTCCTAAATCGACCTGGTAGAGATAGAAGTGATCCCAACCAATAATATGCATACACATATTACCCTGAGAGGCACACAGACGCACACGTGGCTGCTCTCACACTCACATACATTCACAGGCATCTACACACAGCCATCTTGCTCTCAGCTTGGCCTGCGTGAAGCTTCCCAGTCTAAATTACAAATGTTTCAGTGGATTGGAGTTGCAGGACATAATGAAGCAGTGCGGCACGCTGAGAGGTAATTACCAAGCAGCACTCCTGCCGTTCTGCAGCCCTGCGAGGAGAGGGAGAAGATGAATAGCCAAAGTACAAAACCACTGACCCCTCAAAAGTTTCATTTACCATCTCCCCCTTTCTATCTCCCTCCCCCTGGTTTTGGGGAGCTTGGAAGAGGTAATCATCTAGGGACAGTTTTGGTAGGTTGATGAATGGTGTGTGTGGCTTTGGTGCTCGTACGCATACCTATTTATCTGCTACTGCCTAAACCCAGCCGAGCAGGGCTAGAGATGCGGAGCATGCTGAGCCTTATTGAGTCACCAGGGCTAGCAGAGTGGAGAGACAGGCCAGAGGAGGAGGAGGAGGAGGAGGAAGGGGGAGTTTAGAAGGATGGAGCGATGGAAGAAGGACCGACCGCCTGGCTGGGAGACGTGGAGCCGATCAATTTTCCCCTCCAGCCTATCAGTCATGTCCTCTCACTCTGTCCGTTTCTGCTGATGACACACTTTCTCTGCCCATCGGCCCATTTCCAGGCCAAGAAAAGAAAGTCTGGCTGTGTGTATTTGTCTTGAGTGTGCATGTTTGTGTGTATCAGTCAGAGGTGGAGAGACGGAAAGAGCACACACCTGAGGGTTGTCAGGGAGAGGGGAGCAGTGGTGTTGACGAGGGGGGCTGGCTTCTGTCAAACTTTCCTCTCCCAGGAGTGCAAGCAAGGACTGAGAAGCAGAGAGGTGATCGCAGTCCTGCGGCCCCTCAGGTGAGCTCGACTCAGCCTCCTCTCCCAGGCGTGCCAGCGAAGGTGGCAGCATCCAAAGCCTTGTCAATGCATTATGCATTAGAGGCCTCCTTCCACTGACAGCCCCCTCTGCCGCCTTCCACTCCAGAAGCCTGCACGCTAATCAAAAACGACACATCCGAATGTCCGGACATACACACATGCACACAGTCGCACACCCAAACAGACACACACAGGCAGAAATTTACTAATCAAAAAGTGTATTTCCTAGAGGCCGACTCCCAAGAGAAATCCAGCTGGAAGAAATTGGAATAATTTATTAGCTTACAAGTTTTCGTTGACAGTTAGCCCAAGGCTATTTATCTCAGTAATAGAGAACGTCTCCAATGTGGCAAAATTGACCAAATCAAACAGCTTTGATCAGAAAATGAATCTGGCAAGGCTGTCTGTCTCTGGGTGTCCCGGGAGGTGAGCGGGAAACAAACAAAACTGAGAGACAGAGAATAAGACTGAGTGGGAAAGGGAGAGATTATTTAACAAGTGACCGCTGGGAAAAAAAAAGAGTGAAGGATAGGTTCACATTGCAAGTGAAATCTCTCACTATAAATTATTATTAAACCAACGAAAGGCGGCTGCTGATATTTGTAATGGAGGATATTGCTGGATAAATAGTGACAACAGCAGAACATCAAAGCAATTTGTTGAGTTTACAGTCTCACGTCATCGAGTTTGAGATGGCAGAAATTGTCCTGCTTTTCCATATTACAGCAGCAGAATAGCTAATTCACTTTGTCAGCTACAAAAACAGCGAAATAGAAAAAGCAAAGACAAGCATCTGACAGTAAAAGTCCCTTCAGCACTGTACGCCAATACAAAATGCTCTCCTGCTTTTGAATGTATTCGGATTAGTTTCAGTTCACTTCTACTACAACAATCCGTGCTCTCTTGTCCACACAAACACAATTCCCTTCTGCTATCTCTCAACTACTTAAGGGATCTGCAGACACTTCTAAGCCAAATCTATTTCCACTCCTACACAGTATATCTCTGTCACTCTGTCTCAGTGACAAAGACACTGAGGCAAGCTGTAAAACACGTTTTTGACACGATCCCCAGGCATGCCACTCACACCGAGGGACACATTCATTTGTCGAGCAAACTGACAGACAGTTCAAAGGGTCATCAGTCTGACACCGAAAGAGGACAGTAAACACACCACAACCGTCTCAATTAGCAGCCAGGCCTTTGATTCACAGCTGTCCCGCATAGATCCCAAAGATAGGTCTCATTATGTTAAATGCTTGTCAGTCACACATGCCTCAAAGCTGAGGAGGTGGTGGCTGTGGAAAACGACGGCCTGATGTCTGCGTTTGAAAGAATCTTATAAACTGAAAAGATCAAATACATTTCAGTGGAGCAGAAAAAAGAAGTGTCTTGACCTCACAGCTGAGCGGATAAGTTTATAGAACAACAACAAATTCTTTCCATAAGTGGTGAGCAGCACGGTAAAGAAACTGTGATTGGATCACAGAGGGAAATTTCTCCAAAGACTGGCATTAGTGCTGACCCCCGTCCTCCTCCACCCCCCTCCACCTGTTCAGCTCCACACCTCTTCCCTCTCCTCGTCCTCTCCAATCTATCCGCCTAATGAATTTTTACCTGGCACAGACTGTTTTAAACTCCATTTGGACTTGTGCCTACAATTACCTCCTCAGAGTCTCCAAAGTAACTGCGCACAGCCTAATTAGTATGCATTATCAATTAACAAACTTAATAGCTGGCAGATTGATTGGATCCTCGGTAGAAAGGGGCAGAGCTGAAGCGAAACACAAAATGAAAAATCATCTCCCTCTGCGCTTCTCATTTCTCTCGCCCACAGGTTCATGTATGTGTCTGTGCATTCAAATATGGTGGCAACACACAACATTGTGCATGTGATTTTTTTTGTTTATCTTTGTTTATCCTTGGAAAAGTCTAAATATAAATGTTATTTATATAGAATCTGGGCTACAGTAGATTTACAAAATACAGTGTCATCAATGAAACAGTTGAAGAAGCCTTAAGATTTATTATCTTCAGCAATCTTATGTCACAAGTAAAGCTCCTGCGTCAAAATATCAGATCTAAACGCTCTCACTTTTTAAATCTCATGTGCATTTAATTAACATATGTTGTATATTATGAATATTTTTATATGATGTATTGCTGTGTAAACAGCGTTCTAGTGTTTCATCATATCAAGGTGAAACACAATGTACATATATATATATACACATATATATATATATATATATATGTATATGTATATATATATATAATGGCAAAATGGTGCTGAAGTGCTTCAAAATCCTAATTTAGTGCTGTACTTGAGTAAATGTCCAGGTTTGCTTTCCGTCCCTTTATGAAATATGAATATAATTTTTGTAAAGCCAAGCAGTTCACCACTTAATTCAAACAGATGTAATAAAGTGCATTTTATGTAAATGTATCCAGTGGGGGAGAAGGATTTTGTACTTAACTGAACATGTTACTGGAATGATAAATGTTTTCTAATGAGGATGAAAAATCTACATCCGTATAAATGTTACAAATATTTTAGAAACATTAGTGTGAGTACAGTAGTTAACCTTTTCCTCCGCGAGGCCACCTGCAGTGGGTCCGGCTACAACCGTCTGCATGGCACGTTCAGATTGACTTTGATTAGAAAAGATGTAGTTTGCGTTGTGCTTCGTTTCTGTTGCAGCAAACCTTTTTGCAAATAATAAATAAATTTTTAGAGCAGGGTCAAGCAAATCAGTACCTCTGGCTCATGGTTACAAAACTGTTATTTACTTTTTAATTTGCAGTTTTGAATAGACGGCCGATGTGGTGATAAAGATTAGGAGACTCGCTGTATTTCAGAGCCTTGATTAGTTTGTTGTTGTCATTGACTCTTATTGTTGTTATTGACAAGATAAGTATAAAAACAAAGTCAAAATATATGAAAAATAGACTGGGACTGAATGGGAAATGAACCTCAGTCTCCTGAGTTAAAGTACTGTAACCAAGAAATGTTTTAAAGTCCAGTATCTCATTTATGGCCTCCTAACATCCAAATGTGGACTTTGTGCCTCCTCCTTTTCAAAGGAAAGAGAAAAAAAAACAAGGAAAAAAAAAGTTGTTTCTGGATTGTATAACTCTTATTGTAAAACTGATAGTTGTGTTTTTTGTGAAACTGAGTTTGAGTTGTGGAACAACACACCTGCTACACAATTGCTGCTATAGCTGCACTGCAATGTAAAACTAACCTATTACAAGTAACATTCCTGCTTTAAAGTACTAACAAAACTCTCCTAAGTTTCTTATAGTTATCAAAATGTATTAGTTATTAAAGTAACATGACCAATTATACTTTAAAATAACACATATGTGCAATGTTTGAGTAAAAGTACTGCACTTAGGCTGCATACCCATCTCCATGATAAGGTTTTGTCCTATGTGTCCTTTCACACCATTAACACAAAGCCTTGCTCTTTACATATGAGATGCGACGGGGAATAACGCTTGCAGTAATTCAGTATTACGAGCTTTATGAAGAAGAAAGGCCAATGATGGAAAACACTGTGGTGAAAGATGAAAGACAGCTTCCCCGGGAGATGTAAGTAGCAGCCATGGAAAGCATGTTAGGCAAAAGAAACCAATTTGTCAGGGAGATGAAAACGATAGTTAAAGCAAGCATTCATTCTTTGGACTGACGCTGCCATTAAAATGTGCTGTCTGACATAAAAGTCTCCGAATGGATGGAATGTCTGCATTTTTTACTCCTCTCCTAATTAATGCCACCTGTTTCCCCCCAAAAGCTTTTAGAAAAATCTCAGACGAAAACAGATCGCCTGCTGTGTTTTATGGAGTTGCAGGTCTTCGCTATAAAACCTGAAAGCTCAGCACTGATCCCACATGACTGACATATTAAAAAATGTCTTCATTTCATTATTTCATTAGTTGCCTATGCCAAGTGGAGATGGTATCCAGTTTGTCAGTGTTAAAGTCTGCAGATTTAGGCCCTTTTAGACGAGCTGCTTAACACTCTGCCAGTCCAGATTATTTAACTGCAGTGTGTGTTATAAGGGGAAAATAATCCACCTTAATATCAGTCTTTATCCACAGCACTAATGCTTGAATAACATTCATAAACGCATTACCAAAACATGTTTGACAGAGTCGCTTTAGATGCAAATTGGCCAATATGTCCTCTGCTTTAAGTGCGCTGTCCATGGTGCTAAAATTAATGCTGCGCTGATTCCTTGCGTGTGCATTGTAATGAATCCAAACATTTTCACCTGATTCAAATGGTCTGATTAAAGAAACTTGCTTATTTACATAAATATCAATAAGAAGACATTATGACAATTACCCGCCCTATTGGCCACTAACTTTATATGCTTGAAAATATACTTTATTTTCATTAGGAGGCATGAAATGCAGTCATTAGAGCATTAATTAGGGCCACTATAAACAATTATATGGGTTAGTTTTTCAGTTATCCTGTAATGGGTCATTGTTGTGATAGAATCAACACCACCGTGAGACTAATTTCTACATCGTGCCACTTAGGACAGTACAAAGGGTGTGAATTCCTGCAGCAAGAAAACAAACAAATAGAATAATGTTTGTGCTTTTATGGGGGTTTTCTGGGGTAGAAATGGCCTCTCAACACAATAGAAGAGGAGTCCGGAGGATAGAAAAAAAACAATCCATTACCTGGTGCAAACACCGGTTGTTGAGCTAGCTCATAGTGCGGTGATACAGCAGCAGAAATGTGCTGTAAATGCAGGGAAGCAGCGAAATTGAGGAGTCACATACAATGAGCATCACCTAGAGTGGGGAGGGGGGCAGTGGCCTGAGGGTGGGGGTGGAGACGGACAAGGGCAGATTCAGCAAAACACGGCAGCAACTTTAGAGAAATGAGAAATGAGAGAAACAAATCTTTCCCCTAATGTAAAATGCTGTAGAAATGTTGACTTTTGCTGAAAGAAATCGAGTGAAAAGTATTATGTGGGGAGATGTACGGTGGCCCTGAGGGGCAAAACAAGACCGCATTTCAGAGAAATCAACAAAAGGAAACAAAGAACAAAAAAGAATTTAGATACACAACAGTAAAACACAAAAACAAGAAGGAGAACTCAACATTTAAAGAGTCCGTTTTTTTTTTTGTTTTAGAACAACATGGTCTGTTTTTCAGTTCTCTGAAGTAAGTGTGTTTTTAGTTTTTGTTGTTGTGTTTTCAGTTTTAAGGTTTTCCGTTTATTGCTTTTGTGGTCGTTCATTTTTTGTGTTGTCTAAAATGCAACGTTGCCATTCAGATGTTGTTTATGATTAAAACTTCTCTTTTCAAACTATGCTTTTGAACTGTTTGTTGTGCGTTCTGTTTCATCAATCTTTTCTGTTTTGTGGCCGTTTTTTAGTTTTCATTATTGTTTATGCCTCACTGGTGGGTTTTCTGCTTCATTGTTGTGTTTTCAAATCGGATTTGTTCTGTTTTCTTAAGTTTTGTTTTTGTCTGTTGTCTCATTTTGCACCTCTGCACCACCATAAGTCGACACACTGGAGGAACTAAATATGGGGAGTGAATATTGATCAGGAAGACAGATTTTGTTGACTTTAGTTCACTAAAGATCTGAACTGAAACAAGTGATTGACAAAGCAGGTGTTTATTTCTATTATTAGATAATTGTTTCATCTTTTTTTTTCAAGAAAAAAAAGGCAGAAGCTCTTTTGCTTCCAGCTTCTGTAACAATTAGTTGCTTTTTCAAACAAGTACAGCACTTAAGTGGCTTTGGACTATTTTATGGACAAAACAAACATTTTGAAGTCATTATTTAGGATTGTGGTCTAAATTTTCCAACAATTTCTTAGAATCTAAAAACTAAAAACAGCAGTTACTTGCAGCCTCTTCACCGCAGCTCCTTTCATATTAATTATTTGATTATGTTTGTTTAGCAGTGGCTACATTTGAAGCACCAGTAGAAATACTTCAATTATTCACTGGAAGAAAAGTGATGTAGAACAATAAAAATACTCCATTACAAGTACATATATTTCAGGGAAAGCCCTGCTGAACTGAAATGGCTTCTTTTAGTGTCATCTCATCTAATTTATTGAACTTTTACTGATGCACTGTTGTGCCAGCAGCTGTACAAGCATCATCTGATTGGGATCGTATTTATCACTGCATTCAGAAACATTAACAGCACTCTAACCAACCACCGAAGGAGAAAGTGAGTATAGAAAGTTCTCAGGGAAAAAAATGCAATAAAGAAAACTAGCCTCAGATTACGCAATTTGCCTCCATTACCATCAACCTTTCTTTAGTGGATAATAAGTTATAGACAGATGCAAATGGTAAAGTGATTAAAGAACTGCGCACAGATCCCTGTCCAGTTTAGCTTTTAAATTATGTGAAATGGATTGAAAGCACCTTTAAAAGGCACGAATGGGTGACTTATCACATGTGCTGATTGGATTTGTAATCCTAAACGAACATTTGAGGGTTTTAAATGGCCGAAAGAGCTCTGAGAGCCAAACGGATACAACAAAGCGCCCCAAAATAAATAATAGAGATTATGACAAAAGCTGTGAGACGCATCAAGCAATCTGTCAGCTACAGAGTGACTGGGAGACAGAGGAAGGGAAGAAGAGCATACAAAGGCATGTGATCAGTTTTGTGTGTGAGCATGAGGCTGTGAGCCTCGTTCATCGTCACTTTGCCCCCCCTCCCCACTGATGTATATTTCGTTGTCCACTGGCTTAATTTTGATTTATAGTCCGTCCATAAATTAGAAAAATATGTTTTAGAATTCCATCCCGCGGAAAAAGCGGCCCCTGATGTCAGGGGATTGGGTGATATTTAAGATGTCAGAAATACATATTGGATTAGTGCGCTTTGTTCCCCCGCAAAAGCAGGTGTTTAATCATAGCTGATGGCTGCAGCGAAATGCGTTAGGACAGGCCAGGCACCAAAAAACTGGAGCTGCGTTCCCATTGCGATAAATCATACGGCCCAGTGTTGTTACATTCACACTCAGGTGCCCTCCCTTCCTCCATCCTCTCTGCCTCCCTCACGCGCGCACCCTCTCAGGTATGTTTACTTCATCACGCGCTGGCCACGCGCTTCTCCCACCTTTGCTCTTGCAGGTTAAATCAACTGATCGGCAGTGTAATTGAAGCAGCGGTCCATAATGTGCGCCTGATGCGATGACAGTAAAATAATTAGTCTCTGTTATTAATTTAATTCATTGGCCTAATCGGGATTTAGATAATTTGCTTGAAAAACTTCTTTTTTTTTCTTCTCCATATTGCAGTGGAGGCAGTAACACAGGTGAGATCCGCTGTCATTTCCCCACATTAGCACGGATGAGCAGTTGTGGACAAACCCAACTTCAGGCCTTTTTAAGCTGATATAAATCTAAATGACGCAAATTAATGCCATCCATCATGGAAACTTTCAAGAAAGAAAAAAAAACGCCTCTCAGGGAGCGTGATAGATTTGAAATTAGTGCTTTGATGATCTTCCACTGGAGGTCGTTTGCTCGCCTTCTTAGTGACTCCACCTTTTGTCAGCCATCACAACATTATCATCAGCATCAGCTCTACAGTGACTCGCGTCTAGCGGCGGCCGTTCTGTGCCGGGGGGGGGGGGGTATCAGCTGAAAATGGATGAGAGGTGGGAACTCAGAGGGGGGCTGCAAAGGAGGGGGGGTTGGGGAGGGGTGGGGGGCGTTTAGGAGAGCAAACATTTTCAAGGTCACCCGGTGAACTGGAACCAGGGAGGGGAGATGCATGGAGAAAATAGTGCGTTTTGACACAAGCGCGCCGTTTGATTAAAAGGCAAAGTAATGGGTTTAAACACACGCAGCGAGAATGCCGCCAGACTGTGTTGGCTTTTTCCCCCCCCCGCAAATTACTTAACGGTGCAGTGATGGAAATAAGGTTGTAATGTTTGGTAATGGAAAAGAAAGCCTATATTGGCTTTTTTCCCCCTCCTCTGTGCTCCTCTTGTTTTCTGACATACACAAAATAAATTGCCCGAGCTAATAACCAGCATAGCGCGTGGGATTTTCTCTTTTTCGTAGCTCCTCCGGTGATGGAATTTGGACTCTCTTTTAGCTGTTTCATTTTGCATTCACAGTAATTGTGAAAATGATGAAACATCAGTCTTGTAATGTAACATTAGCAGATATGACTCGTGAGAGAAAAAGCTGATATGGACTTGAAATTAAAGAAGAAAAGGGGGGGGGGGGGGGGGGGGGCGAGCCTGCAGTTCAAGGTGAGCATTACAGGGAGCCCTTAAACGCCTCACAGTGGCACCTGCAGAATGAAGGAGCCTGCAGAGCAGAACAAAGAGGATTGCAAAACACACTGGAAGATGATTTAATGCAGGCTGCGTGGGGAAAACAACCTCAAGCATATTAGCTTCAAGAGAGAGGTGCTAATCATGCGTGCGCGCCAGTGGGAATACCACCTGCAAATAAAACCTGCACGGCTCGCTAAATATAGGCTTTATTGAACATGGAAATTCAATAATCAAAGTACCTTGAAAACGAGAGCAGAAATCCACCGAGGGGCTCAGAGGCCGCTGGATTTCTGCGTTTCTGTATGTCCTTCTGCTGCTCTGTTTATCCTGGAACCACCTCCTCAATGAGTCTCTTAATTCGTCTCTAATTCCGCGTGTCAGGGCCGCGTATCCCCGCTGTCCCGCCCAATGGCCCTTTGTCGCCCCGTTTTCAACTCTCCCCAGCATTACTCAGCTCAATGACACACGGCAAATTGCATTTAATAAATTAGCTTAATGGATTCGACGATCGGTTCGCGGGCACGGTGTTTCCTCTGGTTAAGCAAAACATTTATATCCCCACAATCACTCTCTGTCTCTCGTTTCCTCTTTTCACGCACACGCCTCTGCTGGAATATGAGGGGGGCCCTTCAGTTGTCCGCAATACTAGTTTGCTGATTTTCACCTGATCGTGAGTTCTTGGGCTGACCTGTGCTTCAGGCCCCTTTCCTTTCACCCCTCTGTCGTTTAATACTGTGCGTAAAGGTGATCTAAAAAATATTGAAGGCCATAAATCACCTTCATCATCACCATCAGCGCGAGCATCACCCTCCACCCCTGCAGCCACGCTGACTGCACGCGGTTAAATGTCACAACAACCCTTTATAGTCTCTGCATGTTTGGTTGCGCAAAACAATCTCATCGGACATTATTGATGTTACAGATGTTATAGTAATCAAATTATCGGCCTGTGAAGGGCCCTTCTGTCATCGCGCCGCGTGATGAATTACAGTAAAGGTCGCAGGCTGCTGCTGGGGCTTTATGGCGGGTTTGTGCACGGTGACGGTCAGGTGAGTGTCTCCAGGACCGGACGCCCGGTGGTGTCACACGTCCAATGCGCAGACGTTATTCGTTCAGGTTAAAGGGGGTGTGCGTCTCAAGGGAAGAGCCGGTGGAGGCGAGGGGCACATATCTTGAATAACACGATTTTACCTTTTGTATTTTTCAGATAATGAGAGTTTAAGTTCCCAAGAGCATTTGGCGCAAATCAGAGTGAAAAAAGAAACACTCAGAAAAAATAAGTGAGTACTTTCCATTCAAAGTGTGATAAAGTCATTCCTCTGTGCCACAGATCTGTATCGTTGTCCAAAATCAGCTAAAACACACTCCGTTCCCTCATTATAACATTTTTCATATTGTGAGTAGATATTTCCACCACGAAAAGAGTTAAAACAGGGAATATCATAGAATCTGCTCCTTAAATGCAAAGGAAAACTATGCGTCCAACCTAATATTTTCCTTTACTAACATCTTTTTTGCTGTATTTTACAGACACATTACAACTTAACTGGGTTCTGCACTATATTTCACGCTCTTTGCATACACTATCTACATATCAGTTTGCTGTATATTTCTGCTTGGGTCCACAGAATTGTGCACTGAAAGGGAAAAATCCCCGCAAAATTATACGTGAACTAATAACAATCTGTGACTGTGGCAAAAAAAAAAAACTTTACCTCTCTCTGCAGGAGTTGTTAACTTCAATCTAGATAGGAAATAATTATTCATCTTCAATGGATTTCAGCCTTCTGGGGAAATTTATCTTTTAGCAAAGTACTTATTTGAATATTTTCACAGGATTAACTCAATGTGAAACTTATTCTTTTTTAATCTAATCTATACATGTTGCATGCAATGAAAAAGGGACTGAAAGAGCACAAAGATGTAATTTTACATACTTAGAGCCTTAATTTGAAATCTACATCTGTATGATTCCATCTACTTTTTGTTCTTATAAGTAACAAATTTCACATTAAACAAATCATAATTAAGTGACACACAATAAAGAAAGGGGTTCAAATACGTGGAAACACATCATTCAAGAGTTAAATCAAGTAACTTTGTGTGATTTGGAAAATCAAAACCAAAGCAATGACCTCAGCAAACTTTAAGGCAGGTAGACTTACGACAGAAAAATACATAAATTCATAAAGTAAAATGAACAAGTTTGACACAGAATGACAAGGAAACATGAAACATGGCTAATGATCAGAACACATAAAGATAGAAATATGAAGGTAGAGATAACTCAGATTATTATTTACAGACTTGTTTACAGTTGCCCCGCTGCTTATGATCCCATTTCACCAAAATTTTATCTTCTATTCATCTGGATTATAAACTGCACCTTTACAGCCACTGACCATATTTCTGGTTTATTTTATCAGTTCATGAACACTTGGCAAAGTGCCAAAGACAGAGGTGATGATGATGATGCCATACTTCAGACACCGCTGTGAAAAATACCCGTAAAATGAGTTGGTCACATCAATGCAAATAATTACTCAAATGATCAACATAATTCTAAATATTCAACAAAGAGAATCATCAACTCTACAGTGCAATAAGCTCCTGTACTGGAATGTATGTAAGTTTTTTTTAATGTCCTATGTGTGAAGCTCTTTCTTAGAAAGCATTTTTACACGATTTATCAAAGTGTTAACAAGGTATGAATGGGTTCCTTGAAGGGAATTAAATCCACTTTCTTGAAAATCGAGTTTTATTTTAATCAACCCTGCTTCTGCATTTAAAGAAGCATTCAAACAGTCAGCTTTTACAGACACTGTCAACACTGAGCTCTGATGCTCTTGGAGCAAAAAAAGATGGACTTGAGTACATTTTATGAACTTATTCTCATTGCTGCCTGGAGGACATATTTCTCATCTTTTCACTGTTAGCCTCCATTCAGCCTAAATTCCAGCTAGAGCATTTGAACATGTGTTCATACAGTTAAATATGTTTGCCTTGAGGTGCAAAACACATCAACAAAACCAAAATGACAATGAATTAAAAAGAAAAAGAAATTTTCTGAACAACTAAACCAAACACAATAGTAATTCAGAAAAACCCATAAGGAATAAGAACAACAACAAAACTGAAAACAAAACAATAAAAACACAATAGCAACAAAACAACACAACAACAAGACTAAAACCACAATAACATTACAAAAAACAGAACACCAACAACAAAAACGTCCAGAAAACACGTTAAAACGCAATAAGGAAACAAAAAAATGTCACAGGGAGACGGAAAATACAACAATTTTAACATAGCTGAAAAGAATTGTCTAGAACAACACTAAAACACAACAAGGTTTCAGAAAACACAACTCGGACAGAAAAAAAAACAACAAAAGTACAAAAAACTAGTAAAAACACGACAGCATTTCATAAAACATATGGAAATCAACAAAAAAACCAGAACAACAGACAAACATTTCAGAAAACAACAAAACTAAAAGCACAACATTATACAACATTTACACAATGCTTTAAAATCTCATTATTTTGTGCTTTAACAGGTTGTTGTTTTCTGAAACGTGTTTATGGCTTACATGCTTTCTTGGCCTTTCGGGGACACCACAGTTTACCAACTTTGCCTTTTCTATATTTTTATGCTTTTTTCATGCAACTCTTTGATTGTTTATATCCTCCATTTGACTGGCGAGCTGCTGCATATTTGTCCTGCAGGGATAAATAAAGAGCAAAGCAAGCTGTGATCCTTTGGCATGAAAGTAAATGAAGTAAATGTTCTTACGAACCCACCAGCCTGGTCGTGTAAAACATGCTCTGCAGAACTGGATTATCTTGGAATGCAGGCATTTTTGATTCCAAATTGCCAACAATCTAATGTAAGCACACAACAATTTTCCGAATTGATAGCAGTCTGATTATACTTGCCTCACTTCAAACATGTAGGGTTGTATGATCTGATAGTCTAAAGAGTATAAACACTGATGCTTTTAAATGAGATAAACATACAATCAAATGATATAATCATATGGAGTCATCTGTGCTTTATGTCGGATATATTCAGAGTAAGATTTGTTTGAACTGATGGGTTTTTACAGATGAGGCAAACTGCTGGTTTGGAGGAAAGCTTTGCTGTCACTCCTGGCCACATTAATCCATGCGCAATTAGTTGTCAGAGCGCTGTTGTTCTCTGTTTGATGATAGCCTTGGGCTGAGCATGGCAGAGAGAGCCCTAATCAGGAGAGTAAACTCCACTATATTTCAATTTGGGAGGGCGCTCTTCCGCTCCGGGGGGCTGTGGCACCGGTGATAAATAAAACGCCCATTTATTCCCCCGTTCGCCCACCACAGACATCCAAACTGCACTCACCACCAGGCCCGTAATCATAGCCTGCATTTGGACGCTGAACATAAATCACACAATTGGAAACGCCATGATTAGGGATGCCAAACTCAAACAAATGCAGCGTGTAACCTTGTCAGGCTGTGAGCTGATATGAAATCATCTTCAATGAGAAATGAAACAAAATGGAACAATTGACTCATATCCAAATAGTCAGTCCTCTGTGAAGTTACAGCAAACCAAAGCTCAAGCAGTCCACACAATCACCACCTAACAAGATTACAACCTCCTCACATGTAATCCCCCTGTATTATGACACATCTGTTATTCACCAATGTGACAAAGGTGTCTGTCCAAGTGGGCCAGGCCCTAAACTCCTTTCAAATGTTAACCAGCATGTTCCTGAAGCTGCTTAAAGTGTTAATTGGCTGATTGAGTCCATTTATGTAATCCCTCAGTTTCACTGCTGCCCTCAAACTCTCCAAACCGCCAGTGGATTTAGGTGAAGTGCTGCACACGATCTCTATTCAAATATGTCCATATGACAACTGCTCAAAGACCACTTCAATTAAAGGCCAGTCACTTTCTATTTAAGCTGCTTCAATGGGTCACCACAGTGTGCGTGGTGCAAACAAAAGGATCTTTCCAAAGCATTTAACTCCCCAAAAGTGTCTCTGGCCGACCTGGGATCCACCCCCTTAGAGGCCATCTCAGGGGATTAGATGCTGGATTTGGGAGGAGAATTGGGGTGGCAACACTTTCCCCCCCATTCCTTTTCTCTTTGCGCTAAAGAGGGCCTGCCTGTGCGTGCTCAGCACCGTGAAAATGAGATGCGCATTTAAATCTGAGAGCAGTGTCCACCTCCTGTGGCCGTGCGCTGCCAGGAAACCCGCCCATCCCAAAGGCTGGGCTGCCTGGGGTTAATTAAGCAACCTTCAGAGCTGCAGAAGCAGAAGAGGCCAGGTTTGATTCTCTCTACATCTGTGATTTCAAATTCATCCAGTCCCCACTGTGGAAAAGGGAGGATTTTAAATAGCAAATTAGCATTCAGATGAGAGGCGGGCACATTATAGCGCTGGGCTGCAGAGCGGGACGGAGGAAGAGTTACAGATTATACATTCTTATATGCAGGGAGAGCTACTGATGACTGCACATGACACAATCTGCATTTAACAGGACAAAACAGGAGGTTCACTCATTCAAATAGTGGAAACACAAAGCATAGAGATATTTGGCGTTGGCTTTGCTTTTGCTTCTTCTCGGTCACCTTAGCTATTACTATCTTAGCTATTAGTGCATGTATCAAACCCTTGTCCATGTAAATCCTTCCCTCTTCTTGCAAGAAGATGATAGCATGGACAACAGGACAACAGTCTTATACAGCCCATGCAGTGTTGGTCAATGGTAGCAGTCTTTGAGGAACAGGATTTCCTTTCCCTATGTGTCCCTAAGGCTTTAGCAGGAGCTTCAGTGTGTATTACTCCACCTCTAACAATCTCTAAGCATGCTCTATATATACAAGCCTGCAAACTTCTTCCTCCAATAACATGGATCCATAAGTTTAGCAGCTAGTTCCACTGATGAGAAACTGTGTTTTAAGAGTAAAGCTCAGAGTGGAGAATTAAAAAAACAACATTTGGAGAAGGTAAAAGCAAAAACTATTGACAAATAACACAGGCTCAAGTAACCGCAAAAGAAATAACATTTTTTTTCTTATTTCATCATTTGTTTCTCTCAAACCATTAAAACATTTCGGGTGAGATAACTGCACTCTTATTGTGTCATAACTCAGCTTTTACCAGCTTTAAACATCCATTAATGATACAAACCGTTAGCTAAACTACAAATGAAAGCATTACAAAAATCCCACAGCAAAGGACAACAGTTCAAACCCACCAAATATTCAATTCACACTGAAAGGAGCAGCAAATGATAAGAAACACTTTTTAAAGTATAGCCGGTGTCCTCATCTCCGCCAGCTCAGAAAGAGATTTGAAAAAATCCAGAGAAAACAAAAATTTTAGCCTTATCAAAACTGTGAATTAGTGTTATTGAAGCAGCTCTAAATATCATCGACTACAACTCTGCATCATAGTGCTGCGCAGATAACTCACTGAGTTGGTTCCTCAGCAGATTCACCCTGGTCCTGATCCCTTGAGCAGTTATTTTCACACTCGTTGAGTCTCTAAAATTACTAAAACATTTGAAGATCCACTGGAAAGTATTCACTCAGACTAACTGTACTTGTCTCTTGTTAGCGTGTTTCCCAAAATAGATTTGACTGACAAGCATCACATCCCTATCGAATAATCTTTTTTTCACTGTATTTTAACATTATGTGGCTCTGTGAATTTCAATATAAATATCAATCCCAAAGTTTCAAGAGATACTAGTTTTCTGAGTGAATGCTGGGCAAATGCATCAGGACTTTCCTTGAAATTTTGGAAGATATTTTCCTCTAGTCTTTGGCTTGAATATTTCACCCAACCAACCATAAAGCCTCACAGGCCCAGAACAGGCTGACGTAGAGCATATTTACACCATCGCATCTTTAGATGCAGTTGGTTAAAAAGTGGATGTTGGTAGCTCTTTTTTTTAGCTACAATTAATAATTATCATCAAAATAGTTCCTGTTGAATCAAACTTGAACTGGATCATAGGCTGAACAAATGAAATGGATCTCACAAGTCCAGTCTCACCAGAAAAAAACCTGTAAGAGTCCACAAATCCAAACATAGTGGTGTCATAATCTATAGTTGTAAAATGTAAGATGGCTACTTATTCCCATGCTGTTGTTTTCTTTCAGTCAGTTTTAATGTGACGTGACAAGAAATGTGACTCGTGAAAAGTAACATTGGTAAGCTGCAACCATCTACTTTAGTATGTGTCTAACCATGTATTCTGAAATATGTGGACCTAACCATTAGCATGTGAGCGTGCAGTCGTGGAGTAAGGGATCGTGTTCGGGAGGGAGTTAGAAAAGTGCAAGAACTGTGGGAAACGTAGAAAAGGACGAGTGTCAATCCAGACATTTTTTGCATACGGGACGAGTGTCTTCCACCATGCACGTCTTCCTCTACATGAGTGTTTTTGGCCAAACGAACACGAGCAAGACATAGAAAATGTATGGAAATGTAGCACGAGAATCTGCTGATGACTCCAAAAAACATAAAAGAGTAAGACAAACAATTTTTGGGCCTTTATTATTTAAAAAAATCCTCGACCACAGCAGCTATTTCACATTCTGTCATGAGATTTGGTTGATACAGCCACCACGATGTTATGTGGATGTTTTGAAGGCACGAGTTCAGCATATTTTAGCCAATGCCGTTTTAGTCTTTCAAACTATTGCAGGCAGTGACTTGCTGATCACAGGGTAGTCGCATTCTACAGCATATCTTCTTCATAATCTATCTTATTCTAAATTAAGCAATAATTTGATGAATTAACATTTTTTTTGTATTGAATAGGACATGCAACAGTAATTGGAATCTTAAAATTCAATGAAAAGCAGCAACCTTAGCCAAGATCTCAGTACAAACTGATTTTTTGCAACCAGCTTCCAGCTGGTCAACAGATAGAATGAAAACAGTGAAATATGCTCACCGTTTCTCCCTGGAATCCAAAGTGTCAAGTCCACAAATATTCTTTTGACTACCAATAAAAACAGTAAACAGCAACAAATTATTAGATTATTTTCTTAGTCACAACTCTAATTATAACACATCCGTGACTGCAATGCGTTAAGAGGGGAAATAAACTCCTGCAAACATAATGCCTTGTGTAACAGGAGGGAAATGAGCACATACAACTGTTTAGAGTAAGCAAATCGTGACAAAAGGCAAATTCGATTTTCTAAATGCAACTAAATTCGTTGAATAAACAATAAATTCATTGAAAATAGAAACACTTGCAAGCAGAGGCACTTCTTCTCTGATCTCCAGCCTCCACTCCGGCTTTTATCATCATTGAGAGGCTGATGCAGATGCAAAGTGTTTGCAGGCGGAGAGGCCCTGCACTCTGCTCGCGGTGCTTTATTGTGTGCTCGCTGTCACATACAGGTCTTCATTAGGAGCATCTAGAGACTTGGCGAGCGGCTTTTGTGTGCGTGAATCACTGTGGTTTATGTGTCTTTTGCACCACTAATATGCCACTATGTCAGATGGAGTCTGTTTTAGTGCACGCCTTTATGGGGGCAAATTGGTGGCGAATAGGACAGCGGAGCACTTTAACAGCACTCACCTTCTCTTCACCCCTTTTAACTTATTAACTTATATTAACTCATTTTAACCTGTCAACAGGCTGCATCTGTATCACAAATAAATCACAGCAGCGGGCACGGATGTGTGCGAAATGTGTTTACCTCTGAGTGAATCCACACACTCAGGCTTTTTACCTCGCAGTCACTGTTAATGAAGCCAATCCTCATTTTGATTGTGTGATCACTTTTTAATGCACTTGAGAGGTTTTTAAAGTGCAATCAAATGCTAATTAAAGGCTAGTGATGTTTTTTTTTTTCTTCTTCTTCTTCGGGCCTGACCATAAATGCTCTTTCTTTGCATTTTCTTTTGTGCCTGCTTTCACTACAGAGGAAACATAAGTACGAGTCAATTGTTAAATGCACCTGCAACACGGCCCTCTGTGAACTATTCTTCTTTAAAGCAGACACAAAAATGGAGGGTAAAGAAAGTGAGAAAAGCAGCCTTTTAAAGAATTTGTAATGATTTAGTTGGCTTCGTGGGCTAAAACCACAGTGGATTGGACAGAAATTCATATTAAACAATATCAACATGTGCTCCTATAAAAGCTTTAAAATGTTGAATTGTATTCCATCTATTATTGTGAAAATTGTCAACCAAATCAACTGAATGTTTTCACATTTCAAACGAAATGAGTCACATCATACATGCATGCACATCCAGGCTTGTTTCACCCAGTGCAGGCGCCAGCCTGTTAGGAACCGCTCCTGCTCATCTCCTCTGGACTCTAGATTGATAAATGTGGGACACCAAAAAGGAAAGTGAAAAATCAAATTAGCAGAGTTGACTGTGTCTGTCCCTCCTAATGGGCCTTTGATTGAACATTTCAGTGTGGAAACATGTAGTCATTAGTCTCCAGGCTCCAAAGAAGCATTTAAAAGAAACTTCTGTGCAGCTAAAAAAGAAAAATCTAATTACATACAGGAGACGCAGGAATAGCTGCGAACCATCAATTTAAGCATAATCACCACAATTACCGTTCCCTCGGGTCTGCTAGAGTTACACAGTGATTGTTTTGGGAGTAGAAATTGTATTTGTGTGAATATGACACCTTTTCCTCTTCCCATCATCAGACAGGTGTGGATTTTTTTTATGACTGTTAAGAACATTGAGGGAACATTATTTTGTGTTGTCAGAGGATTAGCTGCATTAGCTGCTGGTGAAATGATCAGTTTCAGATTCTGTTTATATGCCGTAGCCTTTATTAATCTGTCTAAGAATCAAATCAAACAGAATATACAAAGCAGGCGTACGCACTGAATAAAAAGGATTAGAAGGTCACTTCAAACAAATTAAAATGATCTTTTATTTCCAATTCATCCTCCAGTGGTATTTACCCAAGCAACCTAATCTGGGTTACTTTTGTTATTTATGGTTCAGTTACAAGCTGGCAAGTGTTGTGAGAGCCAGACGTGGCCCAAAGGACAAAAGAAAATGCAGAGCTGGGCCATGTGTGGTTGATTTGTGGCTGATTCTTAGCAGGCAGGGATGCTTCATCACCCTCATTAAAGGTCAAACAGATAGATTTGGACCTAATCAAGTCTAATTTGGGCATTTATGGCTCCATTGTGACTGTATTATGGCTCTGGAATGTGTCATGTGGGCCAAAAGGTCTGTGACTACCTTGGGTTACTGCATCAGTTGTGGTGGCCATAGGTGGCTAAAAAGTTTTAGGCAGGCTCTGAAATTGATTATGGAATATTTTGCCAAGGAGATGGCCCATAGATGGGCCCGTAGAAAATGCATATTTGGGTCAAAAATGATTTTCTATCTATGTCAACACCAGGCTCAATCAATTAAGTTTCACTCTTTTTTCACTTTTTTGAGCAGGTGGTATTAATATATGTTAATTTTGTTTTGCTTCTTTTTGTCTTGCATATTCTCTATTTTTAATCCCACCTACTTTAATTATTTCAGTTAGTAAAAGCAAAAGTAAAATCCCAATATTAAGCCCTTCCACTTTCTAAGCAATTTTAGGTGATTCTTAAGTAATTTCTTAGTACATTTTCCTAGTAATGTTGTGATGATGATGCTTTCTGTGCCTGAGCAGGGCTGTCTTTGCTTATGTATGCTGTGCTTTTGCCTGCATGTCTTTGGCTCCCTGTCAGCTGGAGGAAGGGCTGATCAGACACATTCTGGCTAATGAGAAGTTGCTCTCACTGGTAAGGTCAGACAGGCACTTCCTCTATCCCCCATCGTTCCCTCCATCTCTCAACTCTCTTCAAACAGAGACGGTGATAAGAACCGCAGAAAAGGCCCATCATGTCACTGTGTGCTGCAGCCCATAGAGGCAACGAAATCAAGCTGTCACTGCGCAGCCATGTTGAGGGAGAGGTGAAGGGGAATAGAGGCAGCCCCCTGTTCTCTCATTCCCTCCCCAGAGCCCATTATAGCAGGTGCCAACACTGCTGGATGGATCTTTCCTCGCACACAGTCGTGTTTCCATCCTTTCGGGCGACATTCTGTTGACCATTAAATCAATTTTTGGAAAATCTATCCTGACCTTAAAAAAGTCTTTACATAGAAAACAAAACAAAGCAAAACAAACAAAAAAACAGAATTGCAACTATGTGAACACAGGAACCTTCTCTACAAACTGCCATTACAGTAGCTGTTAGATCTCTTAATGCTTAGTAATGTTCATGTAAATATGAAGTTCTTCCTCTATGAGTTATTTTAGAACTATTCCTGCCCTGTAGAGCTGTATTTTCTCAGCAACGACACCTACTCACCTACTGTTTGAGAAGAAGACTGCAGCTGTGCTTCTATGCCGACATCACAAGCACCATCATCACTCAAGTCTCCTACTTAGAAAAATAACTGCTGGCATGTTTTATAAAAAAACGGATGCGTGGTGGTGTGGTGGAGGGAGGGTTTCCAGTTCAAATCCCAGCTGGGGTCTTCCTGTGTAGAGTTTGCATGTTCCCTCCGTGCATCGGTTGGCTCTCTCTCTGGACTTTCTCCCACTATTCAAAATGATGGTGGGAGTAAATGAGTGATTTTAAATGGATCCTATGGTGTGAGTGCATCTTTGTTTGTCTCTGTGTGGCGCTGTCATGGACTGGCGACTTGTCCAGAGTGTAACCTGCCTCTCGTCCAGTTAAGACGGGCTCCAGGCACCCCTGCAACCCTATATTGGATTAAGCGGGTCTGGAAAATGGATGGATGTTTCATAAAAAATATTCAGTAGCCTAAAATGGCTGTAGGTTGCACAATCAAGGTCAAATTTGGACAATCAACTTAGATTTAAATAATATCAAAGGGAATGTGGTTCATGTGTGATCTCAAAGCATTGGGGGTTTAGTCCAGACCAATCTTTAGATTTCCATACAACTGTTGCATTATTTTCATGTTATCTAAATGTTAAATGAAGTATAAATGTATACTTTAAATGTATTTAAATGTCATTCGCAGAGGCTTGCTATTACAACATAAAAACACAACAAATGACACATTTTTACTGTTAGCAACAAGAGTAAAGCACTAAGAATAAATTAGAGCATTGACGACAATACGGTATATTCATGTTTTTTGCTTACACTTTATACAGGCTACCGGGATAGCAACAATGTAGGCTACGTGTTGATCTGATGTGCGAGCATAAATTAGGATTGTTGCACATTTTTATGAGCCTCCAAATTTGAAAGGACATACTTGAGCATAAGATTCCATAAATACAAAGACATTTTGTGCAGACAAGATAAAGTGAAAAGAATCTCTGCAAAATCATATTTAAGCTAATGCTAACGCTCTCGTTAACAAAGAAAAAACGTTGTGTTTTCTCTGCCGTTTTGTAGTTTTGTCTGTAAGATTACAACAAAACTACCAGCAAAGTTTCATGGAACTTGGTGGAAAGATGGAGCATTAAGAAAAATGAAGGAATATCCTGTGTCATCCCAGTTTTATTTTAGGACAGTTTTTTTATTTTAGGATGTTTGCATGCTAACATAATGGCTGCAACATAGCTTGGTGTATTAAAAAAAAAAGTGGTTCTCAACAGAAAATCTTTTACAGTAACACAGTAAAAGAAAAAAGAGCAGAGTTACATTCAGAAAACAACAAGAAGTGTTGAGTTAAGAAAACAGACAGATAGCACATTGATGAATCAGTTAAGCTGATGGTAATCAGTGAAAGGAAATGATATGGCACAATCCCTCATTCTTATTGCTTTACCATAACAGACTTTAATTGTGTTCACTTTGGTTTGTTATTGAGGACCTAATGGTAAACTGCTCGCCAGAAACTGATGCTTTAAAAAACACAACATGTTTAAGCGTTTGATAGTCTAATAGATAGAAACAGGAACTGGTTATAACCAGTATGATTCTCACTTCTCCCTGTGCAGCTCCAGAAACCTTACACTGGGATGATGCCAATAGAGGCACTTTCACTCAGTAAGCTCATACAATTTGCACTTAATTGGTCAAACCAAAGCTATATGCAAATAGAAAAAATTAAAAAAATCACTAAAGTCAGTCAGATTTAACAATCTTACACGTCATGTATGTCTGTTGAAGATTGTATGTCTATTGATAAATAAATACTCTTTTAAGAGGTAATCAACACTGTCAGAAAGCTTACTACTAAAAAAAAATAAAAATATTGGAATTGCAGTTTTATTTAGAATCAATTGTAACCTCAAATAAAAATACAAAAATCACAAAGTCCAGGAGTATCTTTCACAAAATAATAAAACAGAGCCAGCTGCTCTTTTGTTAACAACTACTTTATGAGATTTAAGTAAATCAAGTTGTGTCTTCAATTAAATGTACCTGTACATTTGTCTTTAATTTATTATATAAGCCATTTCTGCTGCTTGCAATGATACAAAACATTGAAATGGTAAATGACTGACATGAGAAATGACTTTTCACTGCTAGTGGCAAACATAGATATAACATTATGTTGTTAATCAAAACATATCCTTCTCTTAACTGCTCTTTTCTTTTATGCTTCTAATTAATTAAAACCCTATGAAAATGGGGCTTTGTACAGTGTGGGATTCACGTGGGTGGTGGGTTGTTTGCTGCTTTTCTGTTGCCCTCTAGTTAGTTATATTTAATGGACAACAACTGTCACCCCAAAACATGCTGGTCGACAAGATTTCAGTTTCCTGTAAAATACCTCAAACTTTAGGGAATTGCTGACATTTTTTGCGTATTATTCTGGAATACTTGTTATTTTTTCCAGTTAATTCAAACTAGCTGCAATTTGCACATATTCCGATTAAAAGGGACTTAAAAATGCACTTTTTTCAGCATCTTGTCATAATATTTAGCATTTAGCAGGATTTACAGTAATAGGCTGCTATCTACCCTGCTGCTTAGTTAATCAAAAGCTTTTGATTAAATGATCATTATTATGTGTGAGCGCCTATATAAAAGCAGAGGTTTTGGCAGCTTGCTGGTCTGGAGCATTCAGGTGTGTGTTAACATGATGTAAAGGAGGAGAGACATCATCAATGACATCAGAGAAGCAATTGTTGCTGCCCATCAATCTGGGAAGGGTTACTACATCTCAGACTCTACAGGCCTCAGTTAGCATGTTAAAGGTTAAAGTTCATGACAGCACAATTAGAGAAAGACTGAACAAGGATGGCTTGTTTGGAAGGGCTGCAGGAGAAAGCCTCTTCTCTCTAAAAAGAACATGGCAGCACAGATTAGGTTTGTAAAGTTACATCTGAACAAACCACAAGACTTCTGGAACAATGTCCTTTGGACAGAGCAGACCAAAGTGGAGATGTTTGGTCATAATGCACAGCAGCACGTTTGGAGGAAACCAAACACAGCATATCAGCACAAACACCTCATACCAACTGTCAAGCACGGTGGAGGAGGGCTGATGATTTGGGCTTGTTCTGCAGCCACAGGACCTGGACACCTTCCAGTCATTGAGTCCACCATGAACTCTTCTGTATACCAAAGTATTCTAGAGTCAGATGTGAGGCCATCTGTCCTACAGCTAAAGCTTGGCTGAAACTGGCTCATCAACAGGACAATGATCCCAAACACAGCAGCAAATCTACAACAGAATGTCTGAAAAAGAAAAGAATCAAGGTGTTGCAATGGTCCAGTCAAAGTCCAGACCTCAAGCTGACTGAAATGCTGTGGTGCGACCTTAAGAGAGCTGTGCATAAACCAATGCTGCAAACCTCAATGAGCTGAAGCAACGGTGGAAAGAAGAGACCATTACTTCAAGTTATTGCTGCTAAAGGTGGTTCTACAAGATGTTGGATCATGGTGTGGACTCTACATTTTGGCCTATTTTTTGTTAAAGAATTACAGTTTAAGATGTCCAAAGTTTTTTACAGTCCATGTCCTGGTCAAGACAAGATGATTTTTCATTATGTTTTTATACATAAATCCTTTGAAGAAAAGGAGGACGTCCTTTGTTTTTTCGCATAACTGTGAGAGCAAGTTCTTATCATCAAGTGACTTGTTCAAACGTATCTGCACTCTTTACATTTCTGTGTGGATCTGTATGATGCTGAAAAAAGCATGGCATGTGTGTCTGGCAGGCCTGACACAGCGTGTGTGTGTGTGTGTGTGTAATGGGAACAGCTGGCTGAGGGAATGAGTACAGAGGGAGAGGTGATGGATGCGAAGTGGAGCTCCTGTGACAGATGAGCTAACAGGTGTTCACCACAGCCCTCAGAGAGACACTATTTATGAGCCGGAAAAGACAGCCAGACGCAAAGCACACTACGCCACCGGCCGCCTCGATGCTAAAGCACATCACGTACGTCTGCACAACTTGACTCAACAATGAGCAACGCAGCAGAACTGGCTTCAGGCGGCAGCAGGCTTCTTTTTTTTTTTTTTTTTTTAACAGTCCAGCTAAAGCATTTCATCAATCTGCCAACACAAAAGCTTCATACATCTTGTCCTGCTAAATATTTAACATAAAACACATTTTTATAGCCCCAACACTCTTGATCCTGCAGCTTAACTCAGCATCTTCATCTCACAGCTGAGAGACAATAATTCTGTCTACATGGTGTTGTTACTGCTCTGCAGCCACACACTTATGATCGATTTGTTTAACAGTAATGCCTTTGGTTTACTGCAAAAGACTTCCAGCATACACACTCATCAGCCTCAACATCCCAACCACTGGCAGGTGAGTTAAATAACTGGTTGTTTCATAGTGTAATGGAGAGCTGGGACATTTTAGTTCCTGCCATACTGGTGGATGTTATGCTGATGTTGCTCTTTTAGTAGAGTTTGTCCAATAAATGTTTATCTGGGTAAGTTCGGAGAAAAACAAACCACATCCATCGCTGTTCTGCATCATGACGGCCTTTAAAAACTAAGTCAGTTTAATATCTACCTGTTTTTACATGGTCTCACATGCACAAAATGTCCCTTAAATGAATGTCCCAGAATGAGGCCCAACAATGACAAAAAGTACTATGTGGGGTGTAAAAATACTGGATAGTCTAGTGGTATGATTGTCACCTTCCATGTGGGAGAACTGAGTTCAAATCCCCGGCATGAAAGGTACTACCTCCAGTAGGGGTCCTTAGGCAAGACCCCCTTACCCTACCTGTAAGTCGCTTTGGATAAAAGCGTCTGCTAAATGCATAAACATAAAAATGACCTAATCTAATCCAAAACCTGATGTTATCAACATCGATACATGCAAGATTTCTGCACCTACATGAAAGTAAAATATCTGCAGCAACATCTGTACAACATTTAAACAGCGTTTCAGCTCACCTGCCTGCTCAGTATAAACAAATCCAACAATGATAGTGCTGTAATGCGCCACCAAAAACATGTCTGGAACTTAGCATTGGACTTTATAAGAGGAGAGGCAAAAGTCTGGCGAGCATCAATAACAGCAGCATGAAGACCGATATGAACACTCAGCTGCTGAGACGGCAGGGGGAATCCCTGGATGCCAATGCAGCAAGCACAAACAGCAACTTAAGGTAAAAACACAAATCTATATGCATATCGAATACTTTAAAGGGAGGACTACACTCCCCTACTTTGTGGCCAATGAAAGATTGTCTTGAATTTTTCATTTCAGCACAACTATGATTAGTAATCCCCATACAACACTCGGAGGCCTGCTTTATTTATGCCTTTGGGAATGAAATATATCAATAGTGAGTCATTTCTGTCAGCCACATACATTCTTGAACCCGGCAGAACTGAAGGGAAGAGGGAGAAGAACACATGGCAGCCAATAAAGTGACAGATTCATCAAAATCATGACGTGATGAGTACACAGTATGTCGGCCAACTAGCTGAGCTCACGTTAACGATTTTGTGTTTCAGCCATGTTGAGTTAAATGACCGCACAGCCTTCAAGTCAAGCTGAAGAAAACGAGCAGTAGCAACACATCAAAAGGAAACTGATTTGGTAAAGTCACATTTTTATTGTTCAGAAGTTGCATACAGATAAAAAGACATTCGAGCCTAATGAACGGTTGGTTCTGCATAACAGTATTCCCACAGTGAAGGCACTTTAACATAACTGAGGCCCATTTAAAGACCGGAATGTAAAACTACATCAATGCTTAGTGTTGCTAAAGCTTCCAAAGGTTTATAGATGAAAGACGATGAGTAAAAATCCCGTCTCCTTTATTCCTGGCAATTAAGTTAATTGAAACACTGACGAGGGACAGAAATGTTGGCAGTCTGAGTGGGCCGGAAAAGGAGTCATTTTCCTCAGACATATGTACAGCTGTTTGTACGCCGGCTTGTTTAGTCAAAGGCATTAACAGGAAGAAATGTGAAGTCGTTGCCTCAATAAATGGTCATTTTTGTTGTGTGGAGTACTGTTATGTTCTGATCTGGATGATAAAGATGTCTGATTCATTTAAACATAATGAGAGGTGGCAGTTTTTAAAATTTACTGTGATGCCTTCTGAGTCTCTTTAAGGGGTTCAACACTTTTATGAAGACTTCCATACATGTATTCAGATGGTTCAGGACAAAAAAAAAACAGATGTGAAAAAACTATTTCTCCACAAGCTCGCAAGTAAAGTCGCAATTGTCCCAAAACATGAACTAAACGTATGAAATCTTCAGTTAAGAGTCGTTACCCTTTGAGATTACTAGAGAAACTGGAGTGAGAGGAGGATTTTACGCCTGGGCGAGGGCTTGTTTGAGGTCTCGGAGCAACATGGACGCCATGACGCTCTTTTCTGTGTTGATGGTGAGGAGAGCAGTGGAGGACTCCCTCGGCTCCAGCGAAACCAGGACCAGAGCTCCGCTGCTGACCGTCCGCCCGGCAAACCTGCAGGTGACGGAGAACGCTTCCATTAAAAACGATAATAACAAAAGCAAGAGGTGCTGGAGAAAATATAATCTTACAGACAAATATGATCTCTGGACGGAGATGCTGGAGTTTGGTACTCCAAATCATTTTAGGCTATATTCTCCTCCCCTGTATTGCAATCAGGGCAGAGGTCTATAATCCAAAATCTTAGATAAATAAACCCCAAATTGTCTTAATTTATGTCCATTTTTTTAATTAAATATGGCTAAAATAAAGTTGTGAAAGGGGTACATAATTACCTTTGCTGACGTAAACAAATATTTTTTTATAAACATAAATTTATCTTTATCACCTGATCATTTCTGCCAAAAGTGATGGGCGTCATAGTTTTGTGGGGTGAGACTGTCATGTTGCAAAGGGAACATTCTGTTTTATTTATAATGATGCAATCCTGTTTAGTTTCAATATAATTTCACATTCCTTCTTACAGCTATTTTCCTCTAATATTCACCTCTTCAAATACAAAAGCAGCTGGATATGAAGGCAGCATGTAACTATCTTCGGAAAAAAAAAACAAGATAAATTGGCCAGCAATGTGCACATGTACACACTTGCTTCTTAAAACCCACAAATCCACATGTTAGAGAATTTTCTTACACCTCACACCTTGTAATTAGTCTGAATTAGAGACTGAGACAAAGAGGGAAAATGATGTGACAGGAAATATAGAGCAGAGCAACAGAGAGTCTATTATCCCAGCTGACTGGAGAGCCATTAGGGATGAAACACGCCCTTCATGCCAGTCAAACAGAATTCAGCCTGTTTTTAATGGACTGTGAGAGTCTGAGTGTGTGGGAGCCTTGGGACCAGTATGGGGGATGCCCCCGTCCCACCAGCTCCCTCTGGGCCATTGGGGGAATTCTTAGCACCTCGTTTCCTTGGATACCATCCCTGCAGACTGAGGCAAATCTGGGCGCACATGGTCCCCATTGAGAGTGCTAACAAGAGGCAGACAGAGGCTATGACCCAGTGTGACCCTCTTTGAGGGTGACAGAGCTGAGCTGGGCCCCCTCACGTGGCTAACTCTGAGCCATCTGCCTCCGTTTAGCACTACATCCCCACAACAAAGACCCCCTGCAGGAGCCTGCTTAGGCCTGACAAACAGCCCACAAAGAGCTCCACTTAGGCCTGACTAAAGCCTGTGAAGAGCCCCCACAGGACGGCCTGTGGACAGGCGCAGTCACAGAGGCCTGCGACGTCATGCTGCGTGACGAGAGCGACTAACACGTCCACCAATTAGCACGCACATATTAAAGATGAGAAGGAGGGAGGACAATGACAGGACATAATGAAACTATGCTGGCTCACACAACCCAGTGTGTCTGGGTGTGTCTCTGGGGAGCTGCTAAATAACCATCAACAGAGGAGAGGGAGTTTATCAGGAAGCTCTCAGGGAGGAAAGGGAGTCCATCCCCTGACTTAATTACAATATTAGCCACTTCAACAGGAAAGAGGATGAATTTCCAAAAAATTCCAACCTTATTGCTCTGCTTAAATTTCTTTAAATAATTCAGACTGTATATCAGTCCAAATGACTAACTCGGCATTCAGGATGTGCCTTCAGTTGTGGTTTCTTCCAACCTTCAAAAAACCAAATCTCAAATCTAAATGCGTTTTTTTATTTATATGCAACATGTAACCAAAAATGCTTGTCTTGTTCCGTAAGCCCCTCTGTTGCCCCCTCCGTCAGCAGCCTGAGGTGTCTATGAGGTCCCTGTGGCTTTGCTAATGGATTTAGGATATAAATCTATCATTTACTGAGCCAGTTAACACCACCCTGAGGCTGCTTTCATTCTGTCTCTGGAGACACTGCTGTGTGCTTTTGTTCATGTGTGGTAATAGGAGCAAGGGAAAGAAACAACAGTGGGGTTTGATTGTGTTTGATTTCTAAGTGTATTTGCATTGAATGCTTTTTGTTTGTTTAGATGGGGGAAAAAAAACCTGCATCACATCTGGATCTAACACAACATCAATGCATTTTTACGGACTAGAAGGGAGCGATTAAGGTCGGCCATGCCTTAAACGGGTCATTGGTATTCTGCACTCTTCACATACAGGGCTAAACACTGGATTAATTGCAGTGTATGGAAAGAAAAGCAAAGCATAACCCCTGGACTTAGAGCAGGTGGATTGGCATCGATCGGCAGGGCTGCGGCTAAGCATCACTCTCCAATTATCCGTGATTCTCCTCAGTGTGGAGAGCCTGTGTGTGCCATCTGCCTCTCCTCCACCCTGCCACTGCAAACACAAAGTGGGCTTCACCTTTACATTCACCCGCATGCAGAGAGCACACAGGCCGCAGTTTCACCTCAGAAACAAAGAAACCAGGACTTAAACAACAAACCAACCGTGTTTGATCCTCTAAAAACGAGCTGAAAAAAATGGCATCGTTTTCATCTGAATGAGTAAAGCTGATGCCAGATGTGCGATGGTCACAGCTGTGTGCTTGTTGACTGCTGGTTCTTGGCCAGGAGGATGAGTGGCGGAGCGTCCTTCAACTGAGTGGTCAGCGAGGCCAGACCAGAGCAGAACGCACGCGGGCGGACTCAGACCGGGCAGATGGCCAAAGCAATTAGCCCCAATTACAACCAGGAATCCTCCACACATCTCCAGAGCTCGGCCATACGGGCGAACGTCAGCGCCACGCTCGGAGGGCAGCGGGGCAGGCGGAGATGAAGGCACAAAAATATGAAGAGGAGTGGGTTAAACATGTGACCCTGCTGGTGCTCCTTACACCATATCTGAGGACATGTACTTTACAGTTTCTGCTGAAACAGTCTATACAGAGGAGTCTATTATTTAATTAGTCAGATTGTAAATGATAGTCAATTAAATTCAGAACAGGAACAACAACTGAACAGAGGAAAATTTGGTTTTTAGAGCAACATAATGTAATTACACTCCAGTGTAAAATGGAAGCATAGCTTATAAATCAAATGGTTCAGTTTTTTCTTCCTCAAAATTAGACTCTAAACAGAGGGATTGGCAATGCATGCAAAATTCGATCAAATTTGCTTTCAAACGGACTGAAAAATGGAGCACATTTATTCTATTCCGCCTGTTTAGACATAAACAAGAACAGCGTTTTCTACATTTGCTTTCCTGCTTGATTTATTGCCATCCTCCTTTCCAGCAATCAATTTCTGTGTTTCTGTGGCATCCCCCCCCCTTCGCTCGGCTTCAGCGCCTGTTTGGGAAAAGCAGTGCTGCACCCTGCTGATGAACAAGAGGAGTGCAGCAGAACCTGTGCTCAACTCCAACACTCAGAGGGTCTGTGGTTGCTTTAAAGAACGTGAAATATATGCTGAGCTTCATATTGAAGCTCGATCCATTATTTCAACAATTAATTAAAATAGTTTGCTTTTTTTTTTTGCAGAAAAGAGGGGGGCTGGGCTGAGGTCACCTCACGCATCACACATAATGTAGAGTGACCTCTACAATAAGCTCTCAGTGGGTGTATCCGATCTGATCGATCCCTCTGCTGTGTGCATGTGTGTGTTATTCAAAGCAGCTATAGCAGCAATACAGGAGTAATGATGCCATTAGTGCGGAAACCAGAGAAGTATGTTAATCATTATCTTATATCAAGTGAAACAGACAAATTCTGCCTGATTACAGCCTTTGAAAAATGACAATCTGTTGATTTTCTTGCTTTCTCATAATTGCAAGTTAAATTGTTGGGATGTCAGATTAGCTGTTGACTTCGTGGTAACTTTTCAACTTTCAACAATCAGCTACAAATAAATTCTTTGTGTTACAGAATGGCTTGAATGTAACATAATTCACCAGTACGGTGTAGTTTCTATGGCTGATAAATGAGAATTAAAAAGCAAAGGAGCATTCTTCAGACCTTCGAATGGTCAACAGAAGATACAAGCAGAGCACGACCAGTGAAAACTGCCCCTCACTGCTTTTCTTTTGTTTTACATGAATAAGACCTGTTTGTAGCCGTAGTCGCGGGTTTTCGTCGGCTTCAGCTCTGATCAGCATTGATTGGAACTTAACACTCAGACGTACACACTCATTTCCACTGAAGGGGGCTTTGGTCAGAGCTACAAGAGTGGGCACAGCTCACTTTTTCTTCACAGAAACACATTTACCGACTGTAAGGTCTGACATGAAGGCCCTGGAACAGATAGCAACAACTCATGGGACAAAAAGAGATGAGATTGACTGATTCTACCATCTGCAGCTGCTGCTGTGCGTTTCAGTCAATAAATAATAAACTAGTCTAACTGTCTAAGAAAGTTGTGATCCTGAGAAACTGTCCAACACAGCCTGCAGGTTGCATTGCAATGCTGTATCTTTGTTATCGCAGTTACAGGGTTACGACTCGCAACAGCTCAGTCAGCACTTCTTACACAACAGTATACTCACAGTATGGCTGAATTACAGAGACAACAGCAAGCGTTTACATCAAAGCTAAAGGACATAAAAAAGAAGAAGTTATCATCTGTCATCGTGGGTCAAACCAGGACGGTTATAGTCCTGCAGCCAGATGTTTCTGCCCCCAAATTCTTGGTTTAATGACACGGCTCCTTCTGAGTTTGCTGGTTCTGAATCTGAATCCAAATACCTTTTCTCCCCACTTCCATGCTGGCTTTCGGGATGATTAAAAGCAACTTTTAGGAGCCGAGGCTCCCAAAACTTGAGTGATGTGGACCAGAAAATGGAAAGGTGGCGGCAGAAGAGACGAGCCTTGTATAAACAGATATACAGGTCCAGTGTTAGCATAACTCTCTGAAAACCCAGCATCAGTCGGGCTCTTGTAGCACCAGTTCTTTTTTGACTGATAAATGTTTAGCATGTGTAATCGCTGCGCTTAACTTCTAACCAGACGGCCCGTTTTAGAGGACTGAAAAATGAAACAAAAACACGCGCAACCCTCCTTCTTCTGCCTCCAAATCTCAAAGAACAGCCTGCCAACTTCACTGAGAATTCTGTGAGAGAGGAACTCCATCATCTCAAACAAATGGACCTCTAAACACAGTGTGGAACAGCTGGTTGTCTTAAGGACAAAATGGAAGAGTGTCTTCAATATAGTGAGGCTGAGGGTAAAGCTGGGACAGCGCCCCCCCCTCCACTTGAGCCATCACAAAAACAGAAAAGAGATTGATAGCATGGAGTCATTTCAGCTATTGGTTATTCTGAATGAAGTATGGGCTTATTGGACGCAGGCCTCTCCCACTGGTTAACATTGATTTCCACTCACTCTCAGTTCTCTGTGCCCTTGTGCAAATGTGCCCCCCCCCCCACACCATTTTTTGCTCTTCCGACTTATTCCTGTCCCTTATTCATCCAGCGAATCAGACATTTCGCCTCAATTCCAGCCTGAATCTATAAAGAAATCATCACAGGCACAAGATCACTGAAAGACAGCGAGACAGAAACACGACCAGGTAACAACAGACACCAAGAAGGAGACGAGGAGGAGGAGGAGGAGGAGGAGATGGTGCAGAGGGATGGAGTGAGGACAAAGAGGAAGTAAAAGAGAGACAGATGGGGGTGCAGAGATGAATTGAAAGAGAGACAGAGCAGGAAACAGAGGGGGAGCGGGAGGTGTAATTATCTATCAGGTGTTCGGGTGTGCGTGACAGAGGAGGAAGCTCATTAGCACACTCTGTGTACACCAATTACACAGCCAGGCTTCTCAGGGCATTCCCCTGGCATGTGTGTGTGTGAGGCTGGCGAGGGACACACAGACGCTCACTGTTTGACAAAACTCCACAAAAGATGCAGTTTTGATGGACACATGCACCCTGAAACATTAACCTTATTGGTCTCAGACAGGACAAAGACACCACACTTAAAACTGGGTGTGACTCACTAATAATTTGGGTCAGAGGAAGATGTCTGAGCTCTGTTGTCAGATGGAGAAACATTTGTTTAAACCTGCATAAATGCCACTTGATAATCCATATGTGGCATTCTATATGCAACAGCTGAGAAGTTAGCCTGGTTTGCTCTTAAAGGGAGCAACAGTAAGAATATGACTGAACTACCAGGATCTGCCCCGGAGAAAGTTAGAGGCAGCAGAATGTATCGAACACTTTCTCACACAGTCCACAGCATCGGATTTACTCTTGTAAATAACTCGATTTCGCTCCTATGCATGTGTACTGGGAGAAGGACAAGGCTTCAATTACCTGGCTGAGTCAACGCTGCTTGGAACGTTGTTGAGTGATAACCGATTGTCACTCCCACTTACTGTGAACACTCAAATCCTAGAGGTTTACATACTTTCACTCAATAATTAATAAATAAATGTAAGATGATTTTGCTTCATGTGTTTAACTGAATCTTACTCATAATTTCATTGAAAACTGCGCCATTCTGTCATCTGCAGACAAAATAATACGGTCAAACTATTGAAACCTGCATTAGGCTTTTCCACATTTCCAGATTAGAAAGTCAAACGTGAAACATTAATATAAACAGCAGACGTTTCACCTGTGGAAGTTGTTTTGGCTGGATGGAACCACTCCTACGTTGGCTACAGACAGGACCTGCTTGCTGATGGCCTGGCTGGAAGCGTTAGCTGTTGCCATGGGGATAGTTGCTGAGGTCTCATTCATGCCCAGGAGCTTTCCTGAGAAGATGCAAAAATGTTTGACCATCAAACAAAAGCCAACAAAAAACATCGTTAACTCTATTACTGCTGAACTTTTGATGTATTTGTCCTGTTTTAACTGCTTTTGATCATAAAATTCTACCGCTAAGGGCATAATTACGGTTTCACAGTCAAGCACTGAGCATTAAAAAATGCTTATAACCTCACAGAATGTAAATATTCTGATATTCGAGCACATGGGAGAAGTTACACAATAAAATTCAAAAGTAAATGGAGTTTTCTTGCACTTGGCAATGAGCAAGGGTTTTAAAGAAAGAATGGAGACAAGTATGAACAATTTGGGTAGAAATAAAAAGGATTGCAACATCAAATATAATAAAAACCTTTTACCTGAAAGAAATTATTAACCTCACTCCACTTATATATGAATAAAAGGATATTCTTTAGAGAGAAAATGGTCCTGAAAGCAAGTTGTTCTGTCTAAATTCTCTTTTTTGTGTCTAAGTGCAGATGTGTTCAGTTAAAAAAGGTGGATAAAGATCAATTAATTCCGGAGTAGCATTAAGGAGACACTTAAGAGCACACTGGTGGCTTGGATACAAGTTATCTAAAGCTGTCAGAGAGCCTATTCAAAGATTTCACCACTGACTTGTCACAAAAACACTATGAGACGGTAAGTACAACATATTTGATGACAAATCCCTCGAACAGGCTGATGAAACTTACTCCTATGTGTCCTGGAGAATGTATTCAAAATGTACGAATTTTGCCAGCCTTCTCCTTTAATCATCCTCAGTCAGTTTACTTAAGATTAAGGTTTAGATTATTCTAACAAGAAATCTGAAAGATGTACAGACAGAAGTTAAAGCTCTTCTTACTCTTACTCCACAATCACATGCAACAGAAATGAACCAAATGCTGGTGAATTTTGAAATAAACAAATGAACACTGTAAGAAAGATTCCAGTGAAAATAGCAGGTCAAGTTTATATCTGATGAAATATATCGTGTTGGCTTTGACTTGGATCAATCTGAACTCACCTTGCTCCTTGCAGAAGTCCAGTTCTGCCATGGTACTGGGCATTAACAGCTCACCTACAGCAGGCTGAATGGACACACTGAACTGGTCCTCTTTGGTGCTGAGGAAGGAAAAACAGAAGTAAAGGAAGAGTAGCTTTAGATGCATTTCTTTCTGACTGAAAGTGTTGAATGTGCCTGATAGGGCACCCTGGGGCTTTTTCAGTAAAGAGTCCTGATGGCAGTCTTATGAGTTCGGACCTAATGACATCACATCACTTAGAACAGGACTCAAGTCTCGACTGATGAAGAGCACTTCATGCTCAAAACTTCCCGGTGAGGTGCTAATCTCATGAATACTTCATGAGGCATTCATTCTAGTGTACAAACTTTATGTGTACTTTATGCTTGTGAATTATTGACAATGGTCTTGTATTCATTCATATAAAAAAAAAGGAGGAAATAAATGCAACTGTGTCTTGAAATGACGACAATAAAGGAAGAAGCATGGAAAATGTCCCTCCAGGTTTAGAAGGCAGATATGTGTTAACAGACTGATGAAGCCACAGTTGTTACAAATCTCATGTATGAAAAGTGAAGCAGTCATTCCAAAGTGAAGCAGTGAACCCTAACCCACTCCTTATAAGGAAAAAAAATAAAAAAAATCTCACAGCTCTCCACTCTTGTAATTTAAGTTCATCTAAATCTCAGCGAAGGAACCAAAAACAAGTCAGGAATTGTGTGTTTTGTGTGCGGTGAGTGTGTATCTGCTACGTTTGTGTATGAAATGTTTCTCCTCTGATTGCTTTGCAAACCACGCTCTGTGAATGGCATTTTGGGCCGGATTGATTCCCCCATCTCAAACAGATTTTCTGATAAGGTTATCGATCGGCTGAGCAGCGGTGCCAATGGCATTCAGCGGGCTGATTTGGGCCGGGGCTGATTAGGAGGAGGAATAATTGTTATCCCAGTGAACTGGGATCAATTGCAGCTGATGTCTCACCTGGGAGTGCTGGCACAGAGCGGGTAGGAAAAGGAGAATTAACAAAGAAACAGATGAAAGAGGCAAAAGGAAAGAGGGAGATGTGACAATGAACAGCAGAGGTAAAAGGGATTGAAAAAGACGTACAGCTGGAGGTTTGAGAGAAAAATCATATGAGTAGGTGTCAAGTTGTCTTACCACAAGTGGAAGTTGGCTGCTTGTGTCGAGTCGCTGAAATCAATACCCATGGACACCGTCACCGACGCCCCCGGCTCCAACCACTCTGAGAATGGAAAAGAGGGGAGGAAAGATGAGAGAAGAAAGGAAAGAGTGAGTGACAAGGGCTCAGTGTGTGGGGTGGGGAAGGATGAAGCAAAGGCACAGTGGAGGTGGTGGATGAGTGGAGGAGGAGAGGGCGCCGCAGCAGAGTGGAACCGACAAGCATCTCCACCTCTTGTGTTTTCTACATCACAAAGCAAGGCCACCGTGTGTGAGAAATCTATCCTTCAATCTCATTCCACACAACTCAAGCCACGGTGGGGGGAAAAAAAACACATGAAGGACTAGCACATCCCCAAAACAACAGGCCTGTCAAAGACTGCATCAGCATCAAGAGACATGGGCTGAAGGAGATAGACAGAGCGGATCAAATGCCAGCTACAAGACAGTTAAGCAAAGCCAAAAATGTTGAAGACAGCTGAATGTTGGGGGAGGAAGAGGGTGAGGTGTACAATGAGAACGGAGACGGACAGAAACATCCTCCACGCATCCCTGGTCAGCATGTGTTTCTCTCTCCACGGAGCAGATCTATTTTACTGTATAACCTTTCCACAGATAGAACAGAAGAGGAAGGTCTCCAGAGGATACCCTTTGAAAACAAAGCCATCATGGACTCACTTCCAATCCAGCCTTCACTGCTTCTAACAGGTTATCCGTCTCTGGGTTTATCTTTATTTCCTCTCTGTGTTCACATGAATCATACATTTAAAAAAAAAAAAAAACTTCCATCTGAAGTTGCTTATAAACAGGGGATGTAAAGTCAAATATATCCTTTTGTTATAATACAATTTATCTCAAATAAAGGGTCATATTGCAAGTAGTTAGTTAGTATTATTATGTGGCACATTAGATAAAATGCAGAGAAGGAGCAAATACATATTCTACAAAAAATTATTCACACATTTAACTGAAGTTGTGTACATCTCTGCATCACAATGGCCCTTCATAAAGTTTTTAAGAACACATCTAAATAGTTAGTTTAATATATGTATATATATATATATATATATATATATATATATATTAATTAAACTAAATATATATATATATATGTTAAACTAAATATATATATATATATGTTATGGACATGAGATGTCATTTGTTTGCGAATGATTGTTTAAAATCCCTCAGTTTGTCATTTCACTTTCAAAATATCAAAAAGAATCTAACTGATGCCCAGTAGAAATTACTGGATCGTAGCCGTGGCATTTACCTGTGACTGAGACCTGCCCCAATCTTAACTATGCATAGGTGTAATTTAAACTACATGTAGTTTAAATTAAATTATTTTCCATTACCAGTAGTAGTGTGCTTATTCTCTGTGCTCTGAGGGCTGCACTGTATTCAGAACAGTAACAGGTAACCCCTCCTACCTCCCAGGAGACAAATATGTGTGGGGCAAGATTCTTGTTTGTCAGTTTTAAAGCCATCGTGTGAAATGTTTGAGCTGGTAATCGTATTTCTGGAAAGAAAAAGTGAGCTCTGCCCCCTCTGACCCTAACTCTTACGGCATGTGCACCCATTTGATTTTTTTTCCACATCAATGCTGATCAGCACCAGAGCCAACAAATACACGCACCCATAGCAGTCATTTGACATGAGACTGAATTTAAAACTTTCCCATCACCCTGAAAAGCCACATGTATGAGGATATTAGTCGGTGTTTCGGTACATTATAATTCACCTCTTGGGGGTTGTCATAATTGGGGAAATTAGCTGTAGGTGGTACCAGACTGTACATGTGTCTATTTGTGCCATCAAGTATTTTAAAGAGGTAATATACAACCTTAACAGTGGCCACACAAACCAAAACTGAAACCTTAAGTTCAGCCTTTCAAAGCAGCTAATAAATCTCTGATAAAACAGAACAATTTCAAGTCGGATCACATAAGAAGCTGTTTGTTGTTAAATTAAGGTTTAAAATGCCTTATAGTTGCACCTCAACACGAAGGTCACAGAGGATTAGCATTTTGAGCAACTGCAGTTTCAGGCACCTCATGTTTCCTTAATGTCTCCGCTTTCAACACGATTCTGTTGCTTAACTTAAAATCCCAAAACCAATGCTAAAAGGAGCTAACATTAAATGTCTCACTTTCTAATGTGACTCTCTGGGTAAAACAAGGCACCAGTTACAGAGTCATTCCAAAGGCATCATTAGTGCCTTTTGCATACATTGCTAGTTGTTAGCGGTTAGATTCAAGTCATTGTCACTAATTAGTTAGCAAATAAGCTGCTGCTTTAGGACATGTGGACAAACAGTAAGCAAATTACAAATACTACTTAATTTCTACCCGTTACATTAGAGGTTAACCTCTGTTCATACTAGACTGAGCAGAAGCAGCAGAAAGTAATGTACTGTTGTGGTCAAAGAGCAATATTTCTGACTAAATACAAACCCTGTCATGCATTATCCTTCACCTAACAAACACAAAACGGCACTACATAAAGCTTTGTCTGCATTCATCCCCAGCAACTTATCCAAACTAAATCCAGCCGCCTGCTCACAGCGGCCAGGCTCAATCGATCCAAATTACCCACTGTTTGGCTGCTTGAGTTCCTTCAATGCCCAATCAATCCGCTGCAATTGACAGTTTTAACATGCTCCATCGCACACCACTTCTGTCCGTGTGTTCATGCACACATGAAAATTAAATTCAGAGGGAGATCTGTTCTCTGAGTCTTCACACACTGAGTGTAGACTCACACACAGTGTGGAGAAATATGAGTGTTTGTCCTGATCGATAACAGAGAACAGGGATTAGAAGAAGTAATATTGGCTGTTTTCAGGTTGTGGAAATGGGACAGGGCTATTTGCTGAACTGATAGCAAACAGGCTTAGAGGTTAATATCTCTGCTGGCAAACGATAGAAGAATCTCAAAAAGCCACCGCAGAGACAACAAAGGTGACCTCAAACACAAAGGGAAAAAGATTTGAATAGTATGACACTAAATCAGAATCAAACTATAGAAATTTCACTTTGATGAATTTAACGAAAACTACAAAGTCATTCCCTAACTTTTAGAGATCTATACAATCTTTAAAAGGTTCCCTCACTTCAAATTCTTTAAATGAGTTTTCCAGATTAAAAGTGAATATATGTGAAAAGAATACGGTATCCACGGGGGAATTATCTGTCAAGTTAGAGCCACTTTTACATGGACTGTGAAATATTTCATTTTTGCGGGTTAAAGAACAAGCAGCTGATAAAGAGGACTATTTGGAAATGTGGAATATACATCCCTTTAGCCAATGTGAACAGATGTGTACTTGGAATAGAAAAAAACTTTCAGTTGCACACTTTTTGTTGGGATTTTTGCAGCTGAGAGAGTAAAGCATTGCCAAATCTTAAACATTTATATTGCTCTCAGTATATTTCCAGATGTGCAGGTGTTAGGTGGTTTAATCTGTCAGGAGCTGACCTGTAAAGAGGCTCCAGAATGAAAACAATCGCATAAAAAAGGAAAGAAATCCCACTGAGAGTGAGCTGGGTGCATTATTTCCAGCTTTACAGAATTAATTAAACATATTCTTTCAAATAAGAATCCCTAAAAGAAAAATGTTGGTGTTCATCTTTCTGCATTTTGTCACTATGTGGATATTCCGTCGCTGTATGTTGAATTCGATCACGCCAGACAAAAAGAAAATGTCGGAAGCTGTTAAAAGACTGAAGCCATCAGCTGTTTTCTTGGCAAATTCCTGCTGTGTATAAGTGGGTTGGACAAGTCCTCTGAAACCTGAGATTGTTGCAGTTTGATTGATGGATGTTACAACACGAGACAACGATGAGTACAATTAACACCAATTAAAGGAAATTCTTTAAATAAAAAATAACAATATAAAAAAACAAATCAAAAAATTAAAAAAATTTTTTTTTTTTTTTTTAAAAAAATCACAAAATGGAAGAAACTAACCGAAAAAGATATTTTGATATTTGATATTTTCAGAGAAAATATTGAGATATTATTTGTCATTGCGGAAGAAAACGTTGTTTCTTCAGTATATTCAAACAGATCATCTTGTAGCCAGCAGCTGTGTCTCAACTTTCACAAGTTGATGTGGTGATTTTACAATAAAACCAGCATCTTTAACTTTTGATTGACACGTCACATGAGCCTGTACAAGAACTCCTGGACAAATCTGGAGAAAAACCTGTAGAAAACATCAAATTTTTTGTACTTTAGTTCTCATATTTTGACCAGAACTGTGAGGCTGCGGACTGATTATGTTTTCTAGCTAACGGGGTACGGCTACAGTCATCTATAGGTGCCCATTTACAAAGAAAAACAGGTTTTTCTGGTGCGTTCAAACATCTGTAACTTTGCTTTCAGAAGAAACCAAAATCAATTTTACTCCATATAGATTAAAACAGCTCTCTGTATACCTCGAGTATATGGCATGGATTGGTATATTAGCTGAATGCAAAGGGGTTAAACCACTTGAACCCTTACGCAACACATGAGAACTCCGGCTTTAACAGGTTAAGTAGCTGTGTTCATCATCATCTTTTCTCTCCTAAAGTTTCCATTTTTCTCTTTTACACTTTTATTCATGGAAAGTGGTTTGTCTTAAGCCTTGCAGATCAAGCCCTCCCAAAAGCAAAATTACACCAAAACAAGCTGCCTTTTTTAAAAAAATGCTTAAACTAACACACTAATTAAGAAAATTTAATTAAACAATGTTGAGCTTTATTACTGTTATTATTTTGTTACATATTATCAGTTTATTATGATTACTTTATTATTATTTACTAGATTTGCCTTTTTAACAAGATTTTAACACAGTATCCAGCACACATTTCCAACTGATGACTCAGAAGTACTGTACATGTGAGGACTCACCAATAGTGTTAAAGCAGTGGATGTTGAGGCTTGCTGGGCTTCGCTCTCCTATATGGATCTCCTCCAGGTCGTGGTCAGAGCTGTTTGTCAGGATGACCTGCACTGCAACCATACTGGGCTGGTACAAACATGGCTGCCTGGGGAAATGGTACTTGGCTGACAGTCCTTTTCCTGTCATATGGTGAAGCAGCTCATAGGTTGTCACGGGGCCAAAAGATGAAGTGTTGACCTGGAAGGACATGAAACACAGACATAATCCACTGAAAAGTGTGACTTTTGTGGTGTAGCTCAATGCTAACATTAAAATCACATTTCTTTTTCATGACAATCGTGTTCTTGAGGTCTAAAATAAGCAGCCTACGAGCACAGGAAGGTACGAATTACAACAGCACATTCAGAAAAGGCATAAAGCTTTCCACATCAATACAATACAGCACATATAGAGCAAATGCATCCACACAAGAGGCCAGATTAATACAAGAATCTCTGGTCTTCACATCACCCATATTCATGCAATTTAGCTCGTCCAATCAGCAGCTAGAATGTACCACTTTTTAAAAGATGTGGGACCCACCCCAGCCCTCCCTTCATTAACTCTGTAGGGTAAAGAGAAGTGCATTTAGAAACATCCTCAATCAGCCCAGTTAGATGGAAATGGGCTGGATGTGCAGGCGAAGCAGGCGGAATGAAAACAACCTCTAATGAATAGAAACACAAGTGCCTGCGCGGGCCGAACCTGCCTCTCGCCGACTGTTTAAAGGGGCTTTTAGCTTTTCAGAGGCAGGAAATTAGATTACCTTTGAGACATGCTGAAAAGAAAGAAGGTGGAGGCGGTGTTCTATTTTTTATCCGAAAAATTAACATCTTGATACACAGATGAACACCTTTCACACTTGGTGGTGCGGAGATTTTCTCTTGATGCTGGCAACTGTCAGCTCTCATTAGTGAGACAAGATGGCTCAGCCCACACAAATCGCAACACAATACAGCATAAGCAGCGTGTTGTCAAATGTGGAAACTGTCACATAATGTGCAGATGCAGCAGACACACCTCTGTTGTCTTTGTGCAATACAAAGTGATAAAAAATCATCACAAAAGTTTGACAACTTGAAGGAGTTTCTTTAGCCTTCAATAAAAGTCAAAGATCCTCCTCATTCGAGTGACAGCATTAATAGATAAAAAGAAAGAGGATAATGAAACGAATAAGGATAAATTTAGCGTTTCTTTTTTCTTTTCCACCTTCTTTAAAATCATTAGCACCTGAACGCACTGTGTGGTGAGTTCAGACACTGAAAATGTCTGTTTACCACCTGAAAGTAATGGAACAAAAATAACAATCCAACTCTTAAATAGTCACAAGAGTAATGATGAAAAAAAAAAAAAGAATGGCAAAAGGAAAAAAAAACAAACATCATGGAGCATTTGAAGAACATTAACAAACAGCCCTTAAAAAAACAGATCCTTTAACTGGCCTTAATGATTAAGCAGGGAATGAGAACTAATTAAGGTAATAAAATATGACAAAGAAAATGATATGAATAAACGGTGGGAAAAGGCAGCCATTGTTCTACTGAAGCTGGATGTGTTCCGACTTCAGCGGATGAACAGTCAGAACTACATAAGTGTTCATTAGATGAGGATCAGAAATAAAACCTTATTACTGTTCATTAGTAGAAACATTAAGAGGGAAATAACTCTAGTAATAACCCACAAAAATGGTAGAATAACTATTTCATCCCCCCTGAGGCTAACAAGTAGCAAAAATGTGCCCCAAAAGCCTGAATTCAAGTCTCCTTCCACCACATTTTGTTTTCAATCTATTTTAGGTCCAGTTATTCGGAAGCTTTAAAACATTCTGCATTTTCCACCAAAGACCCAAACTATCGGCTGCTATGCATCACTGGAAACCAGATCAATTAAGATTTAAAGAGCCCGATCGTGGTCAGTTATTTAGAGTTATATAAGAGTTTTATTTCAGGGTTTGCTAGAGGGTTGATGTTAAAGAAAAAGCACAAACATTCCTCATAATTTACACTTCTGCAGCACCTCCTGTGTATAATACTCATTTTAACGACGTCTCTTTAAGCCCCGCCCTCCGACAGCAAGAGCTCTTCTGATTGGCAGCTGACTGGTAGACAAAGTAGATTGTGAGGCAACTGCTAATTCTCGATTTTAGGTGTGCCAAACTAGACTGGACAAAGTCATTTTGCAAACCGTATAAACAAGCAACAAAAGAAAACTATAGAATGTTTTTGTGGTAGGAGACGACTGGATCGGACCAACGGACCTTACACTCCAACAAAAAGCTCCATAGTACACTAGAGGAAACTGAGGAGAAGCAAACAGGTAAACAAACTACAAGCTTGACAATCGAACAAAAAAAACTAAACTAAATCGAACTCCTTGAACATCTTTCCCAAAAATGACACCTCATCAGGCAGACCAACCTCCTAAACGGCTTCTCTCCTTGTATGATTCGTTTTAATTAAGTATCAATCCAAAAAAAATCTCATCAATCCAAAAAAAAAAACAAACAAAAAAAAACATTTTCTCATGTTAAAGACTAGAGAGCAATCTTATAAATACCTCCTCAATAATGATAAAACAAACTTTGCAGCCAATTGTTGGGGTGTTTTGGCAAAAAGAGTCATCCGTGTCTGTGTGGTTTATGAATGTCTTTATATGAATATGCACTTTTACACTTGGACCATTTCATCTTGCTTTTATTTCTTCAGTTTTATCCTTTTCTTTGGCGACTGGAGGAAAAACATTTCATCAACCCAAAAGTTAAATGATCCAAACGGCTGATTGGCAAAGCACAGCCGTATCCAGGATCCCTGTAAACCAGGCAGGTACAACTGTCTGCTTTACAGAAATAATAACCCAAACCATTTGTGCAGTTAGTTCCGGTTTCTTCCCTCCTGATGGGAGGTTTTCAGTCCTGAGGTGCAGAACAAAGCAGTACAAAAATAGCTTTGTTCCTGCTACTATCACTGAGCTCAATGAGATGTAGAGAGATTTACACACCGACTGCTGTAGCTTTATTTTTAGTACTACTGTTCTTGCTTTTATCTTAGTTACAAGGGGCATCTATTTATTTATTTCTCTTAGTGTGTTTTTTTTTAATTCTTTCATTCTTTTATGTCAAAAGGTCAGTCTCTTGTGTTTTTTTCTCCTTCTCTTGCTGAAGTTCTGGTTAGTGGAGCCCCAAGTGCTTCTATCGTAAACAAGCTTCTTATATTCATACAGTGTTGTGTCGTGCTATAGTTGGCAGGTAGCGACCTGAATGGCTCGATCTCGGGTTTTACTTTACTTTTTAATGTTGTGGCTAATTAGTGCACCACATACATTATATCTCATAAAGACATAGGTTTGCAAATAGAGAAACTAAGGCGACACGTGCAAAATGAAAAAGCAACATCCATGCAAATATAAGTGAAAATTAAGTGAAAAAAAAAACAAAAAACAAAAAAAACACCCTTTTAATTTTGGTCATCACTAAAGGCAGACTAAGACAAATGCACAATTATAACTCCAGCGATAAGTAGAGTGCTGAATCTGTCGCTTATTTTCAAGAAAAACTACAAAAACAGACTGGCAACAGTTCAAGAATCTCATCAACGCTAGTATCAAAATAATAAGTAAAGGACCTAATATTAGAATAAACACTCTCTACACCTCCATTTAACAAAACAAGCATTGTCCAAGTGCCTATAAAAGAGGTCAACCCAACAGTTGTTGCTGTGCTGTAGCGCCGCTGCGCCCTCACAAGTGCCCGTCACGCCACCGCCAGCCTGCAAATTTATTGGGCCACTTTTGGATGTGTCAGAGCAGTCGGTGTCGATAAAGCTTGCCGTAATGTTTGCCACCCCATCACAACAGAGATTTACCTCCCTGACAGAGACATCCTGCTTCAAGGTCCTGTCTGTCGCCCCGCGCCGGCGGCAGCGACAGGACGGCGCTTCAAACTGCTTATTATCACCAATTTGACACAGTGGACCGTTAAAGCCCGACACGAGTGCCCACACAAACCCCTTCACCCTTCCATCCACTGCTGTCCTGAGCAATCCCATAACACCTCAAGTGTAAATAAGAGAAGAGGAGGGATGTAACCTTGACTTCTCTGTCAGGCTGCCTTTTTTTTGGGGGGGTGGGGGTCTAGCTCACAGTCTCCACCATGGACAGGAAGGAGGGAGGTGACAATAAGCGAGAAAGTTGATTGAGAGGCTCTATTATGCATCAACTTAAAGGAAGCTCCCGTGATGGATGACACAGACACCAGTCACCTTCAGAGCACGGACGCGGCGTTCCCAGCATCCTCTTTGGCAAATGACCTGAAAATCCCGCTGACATATTCAAAAGGGCTAACAGGAGCCAGGCAGCTGTGCGCATAAGAAGGCCAATTTAAAAGGAAGAGCTGTGAGGTGCGCAGAGATTCAGGGGCATATATTGAAAATCCATTTCTGTTTTTCAGGCATTGTCTGCCTCATATACCAACGACAGGATTTCATTATGCTCGACAAGAGTTTGAAAGATTAAGGTAAGGGACATGTGTTTGACTTTAGGGCCTAATTGTTCCCTTCAGTCAGAAGATGACAATTAATTGAGGGGCGTCACAAAGACCTTGAGTGTAGATTGAATTAAATAAATGTTACTACAGCCATATAAAACTATTTTAATACAACTAGGAGCCTCTCCAGCGCAGACAGACAGAGGTTAGTTAATTTATGCCAATTTGTCAGTGAATTAGTTATCCTAAAATGATTAATTTTGAAATTTTCCATTAAAGAACATTAGCAATGATAGGGGAGTGTTATTCTGAGGCAGTGGTGTCCTTCATCCAGTTTTACAGGAGTTGTGAACAGACTGCCAACACCTTCTTTCATTAGTATGACATCAATTGAACTAACGTGCCATCTAATTATTATTTATAGACTAAAAAGATTAACAGAATGGGTAGATTTTAGGATTAATATCCAATATTAGACATTAATGTTAATTAATCACTAATCACTGTCTAATTTTTCTTTTTTTCCCCCACATAAATCTAAATGAGTATCACTGAAAACTGAATTCAGGTTGAATTCAGGTTCAAACCAATGAAGTTGTGGTATTTTTAAATGACAAAATAACCATCATTTGATTAATAAACTGCTTGTTGAAACATTTTTTTCCTCTTTTCTTAAACAGAATATGGAAAAGGACAGTTTTTGTTTGATAATTTGCTTTATAGGTCTAATCCCAGACTCTACATTTTAGGAAAACATGTTAATAAACTTATTAAAAGGTCCTGTTTTTCTAAAGAAAGCAAAAAAGAAAAGTTTATATTTGGACAATAAAACTGGTTTTTATTTGTAAAACAGTATCCAGCTTTTACTTGATATCTTACCTTACTTTAATGGTAAGAAAGGAACCACACAAAAGATTACTAAAGTAACTTAAAAGGCAACAGGGATGGTGATCCCATTCAATGGCCCAGTCCAGCTGTTGCCGTGGCTTGACTCAACTGCATGTAACTGTAATTGTAATTGCATGTAACTTGGCAACTTTTTGAAAGTGTGATTTCGACACAGCAAAGCAAAGCCTCTAGCCATGCAATCCCTCCAAATCTGTCAGCCATTTTTGGCATCCTTGCTGGCTATAAATTCTCTGTTGTAATGAGGAAGCCCTTAGGCTTCACAACCCTGCTAACCCAGAGACTGATCTCGCTCAGCTGATAGTTTATCTGCCCTCCGACACAAGTCCTCTGAGTAGAAAGGATGTTTCTTATAATCTAAAGCTTGAAAAGCTCAGAATCTCACATTCAGGCTCTTTCAAGTTATTCCAGGATACATCAAACCCTGTCTGGAACTAGACAACTCCACTCCTCTGTGGGAGAATTCATCTTATACACCTATTCTCAACAGATATTGTTCTTCTTGAAACACTTTAAAGTAAAAACTGTTGCTCCTTGACTTATTTAGCAACTTTTTTCCTTTGCTGTTGCTTGACTTTGAGTGTTTGTGTGCAGTCTATCCTAAATTGGTTTTGAGCTGAATGGGGTGCGTTTGTCGGTTGGTAGGGGATGGTGGAGGTTGATTTGCTCGTATATAGCATAAAAACATACCTGTACACAAACGCAGAAACCTTATTATGATGGCAAATGCAACCTCATAATTATGTTGGTACATTTCAGAGAGAAAGAGTTAACTTCCAAAATGTTTGTTGAGACAAGTTTACAGTAAGTGTCACATCATTTCATCAACATGTCAAAAAAAAAAAAGACAACGTCAGTGTCTTAATGGAGTGGAGACAAACATTTGCCTTTAGTTTTAGTAATGACTGCTTACATCATTACAAAAACCAATTAAAAAGCAAAGAACTGCTCCAACAGTTGCATTAAAACAAAAGCATTTCCCAAACTACCAGCTGGCTGCCCAGGCCCCTGCACTGACTGGCCATTTCCTTGTGGGCATTTATTCCTATTTAAGAAGCAATCTCTGCAGTTTGAGTGGCAGCAGGAGGTTTGGAGGGCAGGAGCTGCTATATTCGTGGCGCTTGAGGTCTTTCTGCTGATTCATAATTAGACGTGAACCCAGAGTGCCCACTACGGGGGAGGTCAGAGGGGTGAGGAGGGAGATGAGGGAGGAGGAGGGGATGAGCTGGCGCCCGCCTGATGGACACCAAATGAACAAATTATGATGGCCCCCTCTGGGCGTGATGGGGTCAAACACCCTGCGCCCCGCCGCTGACAGTTCAATTTCCCCCCAACGCAGCCCCATTCGCTGACTGCTAATTATGAATGAAAAGTTATCAGCCTGAGCCACCCCGTGCGCACACGGACAGCGGTCGGAAGAGGTTTGGGCTGCGGAGGGAGGGGGATTTAAGAGGCGTTTGTGAGGGATCCTAATGTCAAAATGTTATTAGAGAGAGCGGCAGCATGCAGAAACTGAGGAGAGGAGGAGACAGAAGAGGAGGTGGGTCAAAGACAGTGACCAGGGTTAATCTAAATGCCTTTGATAACCATGCAGTAATTCTCTAAAAAGGCCCGGGCGCTCAGCTGAGACAGACTCGCTGCCTCTGTGGGCAGATTGCTGAGAAATAGAAATGACACCGAGGCCAGTGTGTGTGTGTGTGTGTGTGTGTGTGTGTGTGTGTGTGTGTGTGTGTGTGTGTGTGTGTGTGTGTGTGTGTGTCTGTGTGTGTGTGTGTGTGTGTGTGTGTGTGTGTGTGTGTGTGTGTGAGCTGTTGTGTGCTGCATGAGGAGGGGTGTGTGTGAATAAAGGTGAAGTTATTTACCCTTGTCTGTGAATCCCATAGCCCATCATGTATTTATGCATAGAATTGACTTTAAATCAGATGTTGATGTGCAAAAACTTCCCCGTTCTAATCTGCATTTCTATTCTCTATTACTCCCTGGCCTTCACCTGAGGAGGAGAGATTGGTTAACAGGACTTGTGCTGCATAAATGCTGGCCTGAGACGAACTGTCAATCACACTGACTGACAGGCGGGGAGGGCTGACGGGCAGACTCAACTCAACTCAACTCAACCCACCACAACGCTTAGTATAACAGCAGAGCTGGGACACTGTGGAGGCCGGTCAGAGGGCTTGGCGTGGGCACACACTCTCAAACATGCAGGCTACGTGCTACGAGGATTACAAGAATATCCTCTCTTTTATATCTGCAGTCACCCTAAAAAGTTGTAGCTTCATATTTGTCATATAAACAAGGACATTTGTCCTACAAGTAAGGGCGATCTTTCTAATTCCTTCTTCTTTAAACTCTCTGAATATAAGAACCAGTCTGTGCAACCCCTAATGAGCAGAGCAGCTCTTCCCTGGTTTCTCCTAGATTTTCACAAGTTTAATAGTGTTTTCATAAGCAAAGCAGCATGTTTAAAACTGTGGTAGAAATGCTTAAACAGGCCAGTTCCCATCACCAGTAGCAGCGTGTTGAGCCTCGGTGCTCCGAGCACTACAATGTACTCAAGGACGGGAGTCACGTTCCTCCAGGGGACGAGCCGGTGAGCTACAACAACATGAGGAGATGACGTTGTCCTGCATCCCGCTGCGGTGGACACGGTTTCTGAGATAATTAGGCTAGTTGAACCCAGTTATTTTTAACATGCAAGGATGCATTAAACTTACACATTTAACAACTGGGAAATGGCCCTTTCATACCTGTCCACACCACAACTGATCTTAGATCCTGTTCAGACTTTGGATCAACGTGTCTCCTGGGTAATCAGATCAAAAGTGATCGACCACTTTCGATTGGATCTCGATTTTCTGCTGTGGAGGCAAATAAACTCTGTAATCTCTGTAAAATACACTCAGTGACCAAAATATGCCTCATTATCCAGTCAAGTTACTGAGTTACATTTATTGCAGAATTCGTAAAAACATTTCAAGTTAGCTCAAATTATGTAGCACATGCGAGAAGAAAAATTAGGGTTGAACAGGGTTTGGGGAGGAGATTTATCCCCAAAAACAGCCCTGGGAGGGAGGTTGTACTTTTGAGATTCCCTGAATCTGTACTTGGTGGGGCTTGCAGCACTGAACAATTCTGATTAGTTGATTATTTGAAGTATTTCATTTCTGAGCCTGTCCGTCTCACTCAGCTCATATTTCATTTTAACCACAGCAAATAAAATCAACTTTTACGTAACACAGAGGAATAGTTGATACCAGAATGAATTAGGCTGTTACAAAACTGTAAATCAGAGCACTGAAAAGCTCATTTTTTATTGTCTAACAGCGATTATGTTATTGGGGACGGTCTTTGTAGACAGCAGGCATCAAGGCAGTTCGACAATGAGACATTTCACATTCTAACAGACTTACTTAATTTCGCCTCATTTACCCAGTACATTAAACCACAGTGGAAATGTTAAAGACTCAGGGCTGAAATTATCTTTTAGCTCCTTGAAAAAAGTCCCAGGCCGTTGAAGTTCTGTGTGCTGCTGGCAGAAATGTTTCAAATGTGTCCTGAATGTGTCTAAGTCTGTGCATACAGCTGTCCACTGTCCCCAAGAACTCATGTTTTTGCCAGGTGTAAACGTAGTTATTAAAGCACAGTCAGCAGATGACTAACAAAACAAGCAATTTATGAGGGATAAAAACAGTTACGCCTCCTATTATATATATATATATATATATATATATATATATATATCAAATTAAATAAATGGTTTCCTTTGCCTCATCTTATGTACCATATTTTCCGCACTATAAGGCTCACCTGATTATAAGGCGTATGTATTACCTAATGTTCTCTGATTGGTTTATCGCTGCCAGCACACGTAGTGTATGTATTATGTCTTTGTGTCGGCGCGAACTGGTCCGACGGTCAAGAACAACATGGTCGGTCGTTTTTACAATTATAAACTTATAAACTGCACATAGGTCTGCATCACCCATCTCAGACTGAAGAACAGGCACTCACTGGGACATGGGCAAAAGCATTAATGATGACACGATTAAATCGCTAAGTACGAGCTCCATACAATCTTCGCCCCATTCAGAATGAATGGCTGGGATCCGCCTCACCCTGGATTCACACCGAACACAAAGCGAGCGACGGAAGTGGCCAGTTGCCGTTCATTTCCAATGTACAGAGCGAAGAGGCGCGGCAAAAGTGAACGTGGTGGTGAGCGGCGCGAAGGGAGAGCGGTGAGTGATGCGGAGGGGGCTTAATGCCCCGATGAATGCTCGGCGCTCCCCGCGGTAAGTTCAAAATGGCGGTATCCATGATAGATTTTGGAATCTAGTGCACACATAAGGCGCACCGGACTATATGGCGCACGGCTGATTTCTGTGAAAATTTAAGGTATTTAGGTGCACCGTATGGTGCGGAAAATAAGGTAACTTACTAAATAAAAAGGGTAGAGGGCTTTAAAAGAGTTTAACAATTGTTTATTTTACATAAAGATCATGCCTGGGTGCTTTTTTACATAACCTGCTGTTATGTAAAGTTGGCATCATTTTGCAATGAGATTTGTAAAGCCAAATTTCTGTGGGTACATAAACTGATTGTTTTGTCGTGTGTGTGAAAAATAAAGGTCAGAACAGTTAAATCCATAATGGGTTAATCTATTTCATCAATATCATTTGTTTATGACATCTTCGGTCAAGTTAGAATGAGATGTTTAGGAATTTATTAGACAATAATCAGTCAGGGCTGAATATCCTTACAAATAGTAATGATAAGCATGTATGAAGTATTCACTGCTGAAAGAGGATAAAATTATGATTAACTGTTCATAAATCAGTTATTTTAATTAAACTAGAATACATTATCTGAGATTTTTGTCATTTAGGTTTAAATGATTATTAAATAAATTATCCACAGATTAAAGATTAACAAAACTTAACAAAAAAAAAAAAGAATTACCAAAATACAATAAATCCTAAAATAAAATCACATCAAATGTCTGTGAGAAAGTTGAATAAACTGAAATCAAAGCTTCCCGATATGAATATTTCACTTCTGGGTCTTTTTTAAATCCTATATAATCTGATTTAAAACCTTTAAACAGCGCAGTCACTCGACATCTGACTTTGTCACACAAAATAGACACAGCAGCAGTGTGGACATCTCCTCCCGGGGGAAGACGAGATACAAAACACACAGACGTGAAGAGGTGCTCGCAAACTGAGGAGAGAAAGGAGCCGTCACACGAGGAAAGGTCAACCATCAGATATACACAACATGGAGACACGAGGGACGGAACATCTGACAGAGAGAGATGAAAGGTAGCAGAGAGGAGGAGAGAAACAGAGCGGGTGGACTTTTAGATGAGACGCAGAAATCGAGTTCAAGGGTGTGGAAGAGCAAAAGACAGCACAGGGGGTGAGAAAGACAGACTATAAGAGATACAGGAAACAGGGAGAGCTGCTGTGCCATCCTCACTGGCTATAAATATAACAAGGCAGAAAAGGTCAATAGTTGGTGTCTGGAGCAGAAATGATCCACAAGGGAGACAGGCTCATTTCGCCATCTCATACGATGCTGTGCTGTATCGTCAGTGTCAGACAGAAAGGAACGATTGACTCTCAGCGCACGTTGATGGAGGAAATGTCATCCTGCGTGTCTCTAATGCAGAAACACACGTGTTGTCCACTAACCTGCATGGCGGAGGAGACGTTGGAGAGAGAAAGGCCTTCGAGGTCGGACAGCAGGCTCGAAGAGAAGACTGAAGCCTGTGGTGCATTTGTGGGTGCAGGAGAAACTGAGACAGAGGGGGAAACAAAAGAAAGAAAAGAGTTTAAAGCATATTATAGCTAGAGTAGAGGAGTTTCATGCAATGATGTCCAGATATGTTGACATCAATGCAGGAGGTGGAAAGATCTACACTTTTTTCATCATCAGTATGGACTTTGAAGTTGCTTAAAATGACTTTTAGTTACTTCAGAGCTGCAGACAAACACAACTCTTGATTCACAATAATAATAATAATAATAATAATAATAATAATAATAATAATAATAAGGATGATAAATCATCTCAACACATCCATTAGGTTCATGAGACTTTCCAAAATCCCAGACTTTTAGTAATGATTTTCTTTTTGTTAAATCACATCTTTTGAGACCATAACTTGGGGTCAAACTTCTGTCTGAACCCTGTACATGCACAGCTGTGCAGGTTCATTTGTTGTCATGCTTCAGAGGTGGACCAAAAACACCTCCAGAAGCCACCAAATCAGACTGCAGATTTTTATATATACGTGTTGCATACATATGCTCACAAAAAGACTGATTTACATTTCTGAAGGATTTGAATGTGGCATAAATGTGAAATCTTTACATGTGCAACATAATGCTTCATATATAACAGAACAAGTGCGCTCACCAGTTTTAACTTACTGATAGCAACAAAGAAGCAAACTCTGCATCTGTCCTTCATGTTATATTTCCTCTGAGCTTTCTCAAGCAGTAAAATCTGATCTGATGTTTGTTCTTCCTCGTAAACCTTAGTCTTGAGTCTCTTTGCTACATCTGCTACAGTTTTTTCTTAAATACTTTATTAGTAATGGCAGCAGTGTCTTTAGTTGCTATTTCGTGATGTGGCACCGTAAAGTAAAATGGAGTCGCACCCGTGTAGAAAACCTGAGTTCTGAAGGGCCATATCTCAGCCAATGGGCGCTCCAGGACAGTTTCAGGCCCGGAATGTGCATAAAAGAGATTGGTGTACTTCAAAAGGAGTCCCAAGCACATAGTTTTAAAGTCCTAAACTTTTCTGCTCTTTTTTTAAAAGCCTCATCAATCCTGCATTCTCCCCTGGATTTGGACTAATTTGACTTTAAGGAGGCTGTTGCTGAAGTCTGCGCTATAATGAACTTAACAAAAAAAAAACTGTTAAGTTGAACTTAAGAACAATTGATATTGTTGCCTCTGAAAACTAACCATAATACTCTCTTTCTGACTGCTTCCCCTTCGTGTTTGTGAAACTAAATCTGTTACAATAAAAAATAAAAAAAGGCTATAGGCATGAAATAAAAGCTGCTTCAGTTCATGCGATTCTCATGAAGAACAGTAATATCTGGAATGGAGTGAAACAGAATGAGCCGCAGTCTTGTGAACCTGTTTTCATGCAGAGGCACTGATTATTGTTAGAGGATACAAGGCAGTGCCTATTATGAATTTACAAATCTTGCATTAATGCCGTTATATTGCTTTGAAAGAACACTAAAGGGAAAACTTAAGGTTCAGTAAAAGCACCGTTGCAGACCATATTATGCTTATTTGCAGGTTCATAATTTTATTTGGGGTTTTTACTAGAACAGATCTGTTTGATTCAATACTAAAAAAAAACACATTATTTTACTAGATGTTATAGAGTGCTGCAGCACCTCTTCACCGTCCGTCTGATATGCTTCATTTTAACTCCTGTCTCTTTAAGGAATACGTCCTAAAAGGCCTGGGATGCAGTGGAATAATTCTACATGACTTTGTCAGAAAACCTGATGGAGCTCAGGAAAGTTGGCAGGAGAAACTACAGCTGTTCAAGAGTTATTCCACAAATAGTGCTTCACCCGATGTGTTCTTAACAAAATGCCCCACAGAGGGTATATTCAATTCTTCTTCTTAGTGTAGTAACATCAAATATTAGGCATTACTTCATCAATAAGGTGACTAATTCAAAGGAGTAATGAAAATCCCCAAAAGTAAAATACCTTCTTTGACAGGCTGCTCACACTCACCTTCCTGTCCTCATATTTATTCACGTTAATCACAGTTAGTGTGACTGGATGAAAAGAACGGTTCTTCTCTTTAAATGTGGGTCAGTATTATCTCCTTTCCTTCCATAAATGGTGGTCTACTGTTTTCCTGTGCTGGAGGAGATGATCCTTAACATTTAGAGAATACAACCTGGCCTTATCATGACTGCGACTTAGATACTTTCAAGATGTTTCAGTCAGTTAGAGAGCTTCCAAAGCATAAAAAAAAAAAAAAAAAAGACTGTTTGAGCAGAAACAAACTCTGGATTGATTTGTCAGAAACGGTGGAGCTCATGTGACAGCCCATTGTAAAGCAATTAAAACAATTCCTGAGAAAGAGCTCTTTCCATTTCTCTCTTGTGGATGCCCACCGCATATTTTCAGTCAGGACAACTTCTTCCACTGTGTATGAGGCAATAAAGGCGATGAGGAATACCGATATGTCGCCGCACCGTTTCAATCAGTCGCAGGAATGTGTCTGATTCAAATTCCTCTTTTACTGCTTTTAAAAAGAATGTTTCAGATATATATATATTTTTTTAAAATCATGATCTGATGTGGATTCTGAGATTTTTAACTTTTCCATGAATTAACAGATGGATAACAAAATTTCTCTCTCATCACTTCAGTGAAGTATTGTATTTTGAATACAGTTTGCTATTTATCCATCGCTTTCTTAAACTTTACTTGTAGCGGGCTTCGTGTAAATTCAGGAACCATTCATACTGTATATCCACCACTGAGCAATGCTGACATTCAAATAAAAAGGCCAATATTCACTCTTGTATCAGCTATTTTTATGGCCCACTGGACTTAATTCAGCTCTATAAAATGGGAATTTGCCATCTTGGAGATGAAAAATGCTTTTTTTTTCCAGCCTACTGCTGTTGGCGAGTGGTCTTATGCAAGCAGAATTGGCAGATAAACTCACAGTCATCTAGATCCAGTAAAGAGACTTCCTTCTTGGACTTCTGGGCCACCTAAAAAGCAAACACAGCAACTCAATGGTGAATAACTCAAAAGATGAAGGGGGATAAAAGAGAATAACTGAAACAGTGTGAGTCTCCTGTTCAGAGGGTGAAATGTTTCAATTTCCCTGACAGAGTCCCTGCAGATGTGACACATTCCTCCCAAAAAACAGATACTCTGCATTTATATGTAACATGTCTGGAATCATCAGGGATCAGTCATGCAGGATAGCGTGTCACAACCGCCACACACCACCTCGTGCGACTGATCCAGGCTTGTCAAGCGCTGATCTTGTGGGAATTACAACACATGCCTCGGGTTTGCACCACAAAAGCCCCAATAAAAACACATTTAAACATACGAGCGCCTCTTATCATCCTTTCTCCATACCCTCCTAACCAAGCTGGTTCTGTTCGGATCACGTAAAGAACCATAAAATTCCCCTTCTACACACTCCAGGCTGAGCAGACGGCAAAGAAACAGGACAGAGGAGCGAAGGAGAGTGAAAACAAACCATAAAGTTGGAGGCTGCATCTTATCAGATTTTCTCTGATTGACGCTTGGTGGTGGTAATAAAGATAGAAACCTTGTTACTAAAGGGCGGTCTGAAAGAGCCATGTAGAAAGTGATGGAGAGAAGGATGCATAATTCATAGGCCATGCCCACATGACAAAGTGTATGAAATGAGAATTTCATAGTGCAGAAAAGCAAAGGGAGGGTTGGAATTAATGAGATGAACATAACAGGTAAGAAAAAGATTGTGAGGCCTGATAAAGTGAGCAAATGAGATGCTGTGAGAGAAAAAATAAAGGAGGTGAGATGGAGACAAATAATATGTAAATCAGGAATTTGAGGCTTAGAGCACATAAAGCAGGAAGAAGGCGATGTTAATACTCAGAGGATGCTGAGCAGCAGAGAGCCTGTTTACCATATCATACTCATGATATACTGAACACACTGTAGAGGAATGACCATTGTCAGGCAAATTTATATGTTCTACGTTCACAGATAATCCATAAAATTAAAACCACTGACTACGATCTGTTGGAAAACATTGGGTCATGGCATTTGTGCGATTTGTCCTCCTTGAAACCAGATTCAAACCACAAGATTTTGGGCTTATTCTCACATCGCAGACAAATGCTGGAGGTCAAAGAAATATTGCGTAGATCTGAAGCAAACCCGCATTCAACCGGCAATCGCTTCATGTAAACCCAGATTCCAACCAAATATCCATCATGCTAAATATCCTAAAGAACAGAGCAGAGGCGGACTTACCAGCAATGAGAGCGCAACTGTCGTGGTGAGGGGATATGAGACGAATACAACATACAAGTATGACAAAGGGTTGCATCATAGCGTAACACTGATGACAAGAGACAGATTTGTCTCCATGACAACTCAAACTGCCTGATAGAGATCAGCAGGACAAGTCGTGGGGTTAAGTATGGCAAAAAAATCTTGTAATGTGTGACCCCTGGTTGCAGATCAGGCATGTAGTCAACCCACTTCAAAGCTCCGGATGACAAGAATAGCGTCTCATGTAGTGTGAACAACCGAAAAATCCAACAGCAGTAAACTTGGCTTTAAAGACTTTTGACCAGGATTGTTGGTTCGGCACGCTTCACTTCTTACGAGGGTGTATCACCATGGAAACCTGAACTGCTCCCATCGCTGTTCCACTTTGACTGACAAGCATCTTAATGAGACACGTGTCGCTTACATAACCTAAAACAGAGGCTGATTAATATCAAGCTTGCTCCTGTTGACTTTTAAACATCTGGATCCAACAACAATTATTTTTATCAGTTAAAAACTTCACTGGATTATAAACTGTTTTTTTTTTTTTTTGCTCTTTTCTTATATTGTTTATGAGTGCATGTATCAAAGTTAACAAAGTGCAACAAACTGTGTCACATACATCTAATAATATGTCTCTTCACTGACATTTTATACATTGTGATCGGTCATCAGATGCCACCCCCACCTGTTTCACATCAACATGCACATATGCAGAGTGAAAACACATGGGTTGACTTAGCAAAGCGATAACCTATGTTTTAGTGACGCTTCCTGAGATCTCCATTATTACTTTTAGTCGGGCCCGATCACCTAAACACACCCGGGATGTATTAAACCTGCTTCGTCGCTATATTGTACGTCAAACTGCCGTGTGCCCATTTTAGAATGCAATCTGTAAGTCACATGACTGATCAACGCAAAAGAAACACCATCAGACAAAAACCTGATGAAGGAACACAGTCAAAAGCAGTGATCGAAGCATCTGTGTATTTGGGAGTCAAACATATTTGTCAGAAATAATTCTAATTCTCAGTTAATTTGTCATCCAGTATCAAAATGCAGCTAAATGATGGTGTCACCTTGGGTTTGGCCTTTGCTTCAGTCTTCTTCTGCGGCATTGGGGCGTCTGAATCAGAGTCCTCCTCGGAGTCAGAATCTGAGTCAGAGGAGCTCTCAGCTGACGAGCTGCTAGCTTGGGCTACAGGTCCATTTCCATTTTCATCCGTGTCACTGGAACATATGGGAAAATCGCCTCAGACATACACGTACAAGTCAATGCAAAGAACACAGCATGCATATAAATACATAATAGTGCCACCCGTCTATTCTGCTCACTATTTCCATTCAACACCTACAACTCCCACTCAAAACTACTTTGAATAAAGTACCAAAAAGAAAAAAAAAGTTAACTTTGTGCTCTCTTTTCTGTTTTTCCCCCCCATGCAGACCGAACTTCAGCTCGGCCCAATCAAAACGACAAACATCAATCTGTTTTTGTTTGTGAAGTTAATTCAATGCTGCATTCGCTCAAAAAGATTTTTTCCATCTTTCTCCTCTCTCCTCCACTCGGTCTGTCCCTCTTCAATTTGTTCCGATAATGAGTGTTTACTCCGCCTGCCTGGGATTTTCAGCCGTTAAATTAATGAGGGGAATTGTGACGGTAACTGGCTTTTTAACTTGGGCGATGATGAAAAGCCAGTATTAATTTGGCCTACAGATTTCATTTGCTGCGAACAGGAAAAAGTGATATAAATCACTGTGGGCCTGATTAGGCCCTGCCTGAAATGACTGGGCCATAATGAGGGCATTATGCTGTGTTTGTTGTGGAAGCACTGGGGTGAGCTGCTCTAATTACTCAGTGTACGTGTGTGTGCGCGTGTTTGTGTGTGTTTGAGCACCGGGGTGAGTTGCTCTAATTATACTCTCTAATGGAGAGAACAGGGTCAGCCGGCGGCCTGTCACACAGAAAAATCAGGTACATTCTGTGTGAATCTGTGTGTCCGCGAGCAAATGAAGTAGAGTGCATAAGAAACTAAATTTGCCAGAGTGTAAGAGAGTGTGCGTGAGTATATTTAGTAGTAATGACTCAAATCTCATTCATTGGTAACACCAGGCTGCTAAATGACCAATCAAAAGTCATTATCCATTAGCCATGTAAATGTGATTTACTCTACTGGAGGAAAATTCTCCTTGATTAGCCTGTTAATGGATCTCACACCAGCGATATCGTAGCGGCCCGGCCGGTCTGACTCTGTACGGCCAAAAAGAGGCTATGAGGGTAACTTTACTTCCTGTTGTACGGTTCCAAGGTCTTTAGCTACCTCTCATTTTCTTTATGTTTTGCTTCTAAAGACTCAGACTTCCTTATAATACTTTACAGAGGTATTCAGCAGTAGTTCTCCAGGCTTTCTGAAGGTATATCAAAGTTTTTCTTCAGACATTGGCTGCTTTTCCACTCATTTTCAGTCCAGTCATTTTTACCATGTTCAGAGGAGTGTGGGTTTGACCTATGAATCATTCAAGCATTAAAAAACAGTAACTAACTCAAGGGATTGTTAAAGTTAAAGAACGACAGGTGTGCCAAAGAGAAAAAGAATGAGTTTGATAAAGATAAAAGAATAAGAAAATAAATGAGGAAATATATACAGAAACGATCAAATAAATGTAGAAACAAAGACAAAAGAATAATATATAAAACATTTATAAAACATTGAATATTTTCCAAGTATTCGTGTAAATAACTATGAATTCTAACTATTTATGTATTCTGATCCCCTTATTTGTTCTCATTTTTTTAATTTAGCTTTTTCTTTAAATTCCTCACTGCATTGTTTTATCCAGTCAGTTTTGTTTTTCTCACTTTTGTTTCAAGCCAATCAGGTTTTCGCCCAACTTATGAACTTTGTTGTTGTAAAACAAAAAGACTTAATTCACCTTTACTGCACGCCATCAAAAATTGTTTTCCTCTTTGATAAAAATAAAAGATTGTTGATTTATTCATTTATTTCCTTATTCTTGTATCTTTAATTATTTTGTTACCAGCAGCCTGTCACAAAGACACATCATTTGTTCCCATTTCTTTAGTTTAATCTATGAAACACACCAAAGATAACACAGTTTGACAGACAGACAATAGCGTTTTCGCACCAACAAGGTGATTCCCAAAGAGCCATTAGGTGAAAACTTGGCACATCTCACCATGGTGTGTAGTGTGTCCTTAAAAAATGTGAGAAAACTGGACAAGTGGCGATGAAAGGAACCAATGTAAGACCTTAAAGAACAGTGTGGAAGTCCAGCATGAGTAAAACCTGAGTTGCCAAACAGCTTTGCATTAGTGCCACAGACCAAATGTATACTTGCCAACGAGTCAAAATCACAAGGTACAATGGATGATATAAGCTGCAGCTTAAATTTGGAGGATATTGACCAACTTTATTCAGACGCATTAGACCGGGAATGTGGGAATAAGCCCAGTTCACGTTTAATGGCTCCCAGCTTGTTTCGCACCATTTTATCAAATTTTTGCCAGCTACTGGGCAAATATTCGCTACAAGAGCCAGCTATAAGGTTAAGGAAAAGTTGTATTAATTCATTTTCCTGCCATGAATAGGTTGCTGGGATAACGGAAGAAATGCTCCAACTGAACAGAAAGGAATATGATGGCAGCCACTAAACTGTGGCATACAGTAGATATCAAAAATAGCTGAAGTTTTTGACAGACTGAGGATGAGATTATTGATGCAGCAGAGTCACAGTCACACTTGTTTTGACTCCGACTCCGATGCTTCTCACAAACACACACCTGTCTAATTAGCTAAGCGAGGAAGACAGAAGGGGGAAGAAGTGGGCAACATCTGGTCAGACTACATGCACAGAGAAGAAAAATGATGCCTTCAGGCAGCGGCACACAGGAGGGACGTCAGCGTACCTGTCAGCAGCAGCTGGCTTGCTTTTCTTCAGTGGTGCCTTCTTGGTCTTCTTCTTCTTTCTTTGTTCCAGTTCGGACTCACTGGAGCTCTTTTCAGATCCACTGGAATTCTTTCCAGAATCACTGGACGTCTTCTCTGATCCGTCACTGCTTTCCTCGTCGCTCTCACTGCCCGACTCTTTACATGCACAAACACAGTAACATAAACCTGATGAATTCAAAATATATTACATATACTTTTAAGTTAAATCACACTGTTGATCTAATTTATCTAATTTAATCTGATGTCAGCCTCTCTGTTTATAAGAGCTGGGCTAAGTTACTGCTAATGCTAAGAGCTGTATCACCTTTAAAGTCATTCTTCTGAAAATGTGACAGGAAGCTGAGGCTTTGTTGTTGAAATTTGTAGGAACCAAAGCATAAAAAATATCTCTACAGAAGCAGACATGGTCATGTTTATTGTAAAAAATAAAAAAAAAACAGTATCAAAGGAGATGATAGAAGCAGGCAGAATACGTCAGAGGTTTCACAGAAAAGGTGCCAAGATGGGAATTCTGTAGAAACCTTACAAATCTAATATACACAAGAGCAACATTGTCACATTTTATTGATCTCTGAAAAGGATCAAAACATTTAGGCCCAATCAAAATGCCTTCCTCTTGGCTTTTATCCTCCATTTGCATAGATACAGCGCTCTATTTCTTGCTCTTCAACTGCAGTTTTAGGGACCTTTCGGTTCGCTAGATGACCACTCAAACTTGATCGAACACCTATATTACCTTCCTATATTACCTTCCAGAATGCAAAACAGAGATGGAAGGACCAAGAGGTGAAACTGGAACTCTTAGACTCTCAAACACAAAGAGAAAACAAACCTTCGCTGCTGCTGCTGCTGCTGCTGCTGCTGCCGCTGCTGCTGTCTTCACTGCCACTGCTGTCCGATCCTTCCTCCTCTTTGTCTTCATCATCAGAGTAGAACTTGTCATCAGATTTGGGTTGTTTGGTCTTCCCAACTAATGGTGCCCATTCTTTCACCTAAACAGATTTAACATGTTAAACTCAGACCCAGAGCGAGAAGAGAGGCACAAACGGTGTTAACCAAGGGTTTTAGGTCAGCCTCAGATTCATCTCAGTGCATCTTAGATTTAATTTGGTAGGTTTTCCTTGTTAGTCAATACACAATTGTCCACAAAGCAAATACAGACAAAAACAATCAATTTAAACAAGTATTCCTTCCCTTTAGTTGCTATTTGGCTAAAGCCCCCTGGTCAGAAAAGGCAGCCTCGGATCTTCTTGAGAAAGATCCCAAAAGTTTGGCACACTAACTTTCAGAGTTAAAAATATAAGCCACTGCCACATCGTTGAATTTAGATGGTTTTCAGTTCAAATTATTTTATGTTATTCAGTGTCTATCTTTCCATCTAAGACGACTCGTCTCAGAGTCCTTCCATCTACTGTTGGCCCAAGCCTCATCAGAAATGGTCTCCATGGAAGAGAAACAGGGAGAAAAGGCTGAGCTATGCCAAATGACACAAGAAGTGGACTGAAAATCAGTGGCAACAGGTCTTATGGAGGGATGAATCCTCCCCAGAGCCCGGAACTCAACATTACTGAAGCAGTGTGGGATCATCTGACAGAGAACGGAATAAAAGGCAGCCGACATCCAAAGAAGAGCTTTGGGATGTCCTTCAAGAAGCCTGGAGAACTATTCCTGAAGACTACTTAAAGAAATGACAGAAAGCTTGTTTTAGAGGGTTCAGGCTGTGTTAGAATAAAGGTGCTCAGACCAAATATTAACTTTAAAGCAGATTAGAATTGAACAAATTCAGTTTTATACTGCATTTCCACTTATGTTTGCAAATGTCTCAATAAATGACTTTACCGGTTTCCTGTTTTCCAGACAAAATACAAAGAAAGCAGGAGGTGTCTGGCTCAAGAGCCACGTTTTATGAGAAAGGGTCTGAATACTTCGGTCACTGTGACACTTCAGCCTTATTTTGGGCTGGAGTATAGTGGTATGATTACCACCTTTCGTGTGGGAGACCAGGGTTCAAATCCCTGGAAAGGTACTACCTCCAGTAGGGGTCCTTAGGCAAGACCCCCTTATCCTATCTGCCTACCTGTAAGTCGCTTTGGATAAAAGCATCTGCCAAATGCATAAACAAAAACATTTTTAATTAGGACACAAAACACATCAAACCTGTTTTTTCTTGGTAACTAAGGAGAATATAGCGTCTGTAGATTAGTGAGTAAATCTTTTAATTGCATCCATCTTAAACTAAATCTGGCATTTATTTTTTTTTGCTCACTGGTGTGTTTCCTCTGTTTCTAGCCCATGTTGTTTGGTTCAGTTGAACAAAACTAACGAAGACAAGACCTACAATTACACTTTATAGCTCTGCAGCGTACCTTTAACAACAAATACATCTGACTGCGATGGTTTCTGTGGCTTTTTGCAATCAAGTTACCTACTGCGAATGTTCAGCACACACCTCAGTACAGTAACTCTAGATAATATTCTTTACCGGTTCAATGACCTCCACGTTCCTCACAGACTGATCGGGAGCGACAGCTGGCCAGTCTGAGAGCTCCTGGTACCCACTGGCTTTAATGTTGAGACTGTGTGAAAGGGTGCCCAGCTGGAAACGGTCTCGATCTGAAAGGAAAGCAAAGAAAGAAGCAATAACTTGAGCCTTTAAAGAGGAGACCAGAAATTCGGGCTCATTAGAATGAGATCTGGGCATCATCTCCTTCATCTTGCACATTTGTCACATCTCAGTTTTCATCCTTTCTGTCCTCTGTGACCAATAAGATAATCAGTGTCTGTGTCTCAGAAGATGCTCCAAAAACAGTCCTCTGATGACAAAAAAAAGGAGAAAAAAGTCTTCACCTGTGAATATTAAGAATGACAGAGGTGGTTAAGGCTTTCCATAAACATCCAGTAAGTGGAAACCGCCTGTGAATTTTAATGTGGCAGAAGGCAGTTTTCTCCCTTTTGTCAAGGAGGGAGGGAGAAAATGAGAGATTTTTTTTCCCCCACCTCTCAGTGTCTGAAAAAGGTGAGCATTAGCTCAATGATTTACCCATCTCATTAGTCCAAGACAAAGGGGTCTAACCTAACTGCCCTTCAGAAAGACACACAAGAATAATAAAGCCACAGTCTGAGTCCACTGGAAATGGAGCAGCTCCATTTGAAGTAAAGGTCTGTCTAAAATCTATTCAACTATTCTCCTTTGATTTACAGAGCAGACAGAGGGAGGAAATGGAATTAATCTGAAATGTTAAAGCCACTTATAGAATTTAATATGCTTCACAATGAGGATTATAGCTCAGTTTTACAAACGTATGACGTACCTTTGAAGGCAGACTGGAGCAAAGGAGCTGGTTTAGGGGCCAGTAAGATGCGTCGGGCGTATTTGTTGAGGGCGCCGCTTTTCTCACTGGGAACGATCAGCTGTCTTATGAACCGTGTTCGGTCTCTGATGTCGTAGTTCTGGTCGTACTTGCCAAGGTTCAGGATGTACTGGGTCAACAGCTTGGTCTGGAGGAACAGATTGTTGGAATGGAGGTACAGGAAGAGAAATGAACAAATCATTTAACTGAAGGATTTGAATGATGTTCGTGAAACTGACCAAACAACTAAACAGGTGAATACTGAGGGAATTTCTTTTCTTTGTTGCTAGAAAAAGTTAACGCACTTAACAACACTACCTGGAGACAAAAAAATAAATAAATGGAACATATTTTATAAACCTTTTTAACAGGCTAGTGGAAATCTTTCACCACAGAAGATACTTGGCTCCATTACTTCATCCCAAACTTTACGGAGCCCTGAAATGAGGGGAACTGTGTATAAAAAGGTGTTGTAATTTCTACATGGTGGAACTGAAATGGATGAACATTACATTAAAGTCTGGAATGTGCACTTTAATAAGGAACAGAGGTGGAACTCAGAAAACAATATGAAGGGCACTTTATTCATATCTTTGCAGCTATTTCGGTGTCTGTAGCTTTCAGTGAAATAAGCTGCCGTTGCCCTTTTTCGCGCTGATCCTGCTGAAAGGATGACTTCGTAACATACCAGTGGCAGTAACAGGCAGAGTCAGAGGGAACCGAAGCTGCAGCCAAACAGAAATTGTGAAAGTTGAGGTTGAGTGGCTCGAACATTAACATCGACACAGGTGAGGGACTATCTGCTAACTGCAGGGAAGCTAACAGTTCGGTAAATGATCTACACTCTGCTGTGAACATATAAAGTTGATCAAAGCACCTTTTTAGCCAACAGCATGTGTGTGAATGCAGATGCAACAGTGAGGATGAAAAACAGCTTTGGTGACCTGCATATATCATTTATCTGTGTGCTGTCATGCTAACTAGCTATGTGCAGCCATCGTACAGTGGATTTAGTTTCTCAGCTTTAGTTGATCAAAAAATGAACGTTGTTGTTTTAAAAGCCCCAATTTATGGATCATTAAACGTTTAATAATGTGCAGGGCTCCAGATTAACATTCTGCTTTGGTTGCAATGATGCACATATTCTCTTTAAGGTGCAGCGCCACAACATTTAGGCCTGTAGCACCACAATGAGGCATTTTAAAGGTTAAAGGTTAAAATGTTAAGGTCGCCTCTTTTACTCAAAGCTAGATATGAAAATGATTGTAAACAGGAATAAAGGTACCGGTAAATGTTTTTATTTGCATCACAGCACAAACTCAATTTCCTAAATTGAGTTATTTTAAAAGAAAAGTTGAAAAGTGCTGACGTTCACAGCGCTTCATAAAACCAAAATTCACAGATTTTTATCCAAATTTTGCCTAGTCTAAATCCATTTAATTCATATTCTTTCCACCACGACCATTAAAAAATGTCTCGTGTAAATGCCTTGTTTGAGGAGGCTTTACATTTTCTGAGGGAGCTGTAACCATAGCAACACAAAAACATTTTATTTGCGCCTTAATGGACAGAAAAAGGTGCTCCTCACCTCGCTGTTGGAGCACCTTTTCTTTGCTAGATGACTTAATTTCTCAGAATCTTACTTTCCCAGCATTGGGAGTGGTCATCATGTGCAGTCTTTCAGCATCTTAAGCAGTGTTGAACTTTATTATCTGCCTGACACTGAACTACTGCAGGGAGGTAGGGCACTTTGTTGGTCAGACAACTGTAACAACAGACCATGTGTATCTTTGAGAATCTCTGTCAAAACTCAATCAACAAAAACACTGTAACTGCATTCTTTGCGGTAGCTGCAGTTCATTACACTAGATTTATTTCTACCTACCAAGTCATGGAAAGTGGACAAACTCGTCTGAAAGAAAGAAAGAAATTTTGGTCTTTTCATTTGAAGTTGGCTCTGGCTCTGAATCCGATGCCTTTTCCAATGTTCAGCCAAGCATACTGAAATCTTACCAAGGACAGGGAAGATGGATGGTTTAACGATTACCTCTGCCGCTGCTGTAAGGTCTAAGTTGGAGCTTTCAGAGCTGGGATCGGACATATGTGCAACTGGCAGCTCAGCATTTTTCTTTACAACAAAACTATCTGCAGTTTCCTTTCATCTGGAGTTGCTGGAGACTCGCACGTGTTTTCATTTCATCAGTTGCAGCTCTGAGGCAGGCTACAGATCACAGTTAAAAAAGCAAACGCATGAGCCTAGCAGAATCTACTCCATTTCATTGGCTTTTTAAAAAACTTAATTTCATTCTAATTTTCTGTATTTAAGCATTGTTTTGTTTGCTCGCTTTTATTTTCATCATTTTCGTATTTGCCTTCGACCCCCGTTTATATTTCATGTGATTTCATTGCTTTGTGAGACACTTTGTGGCATAAGTTTTGAAAAGTGTACAAATAAATAAAGGTAAGATGCTTGTATTATCCTGAAGTTTTTCTGTGACTGGGAGTTTTCTGTGCTTTGATTCTCTAACAGTGCTTATACAGAACCTGGACCTCCTATACCCTCACTAAGGTTGTGGCAATCTAACAGTCTATAATACTGGATCTTTGCTTAGAGGGGCTGATTTTTGAGGCATGCTTGTAATTTGCCCTGCACCCTGCCATTAGGCTTAGATTAGCTAAAAAGCTCCAAACTTAATGAACAGACATGATACTTATGTTAATCAAGGGTTAGAATGAATATCCAGAATGACATCGTGACTGCCATTACAGCAGCCTGTCTGCACACCTCCTTCCCCACCTTTTATTTTTCCAACAGGATTGTTCCTTGTTCTAACCTGGATATGTTTTTTAAAAACTCTCCTTTCCCAACTCAGGCATAAAGAGCACTTGCACGAACATATATTATTTAGACAGCATTATCACCATTATCTTTACCACACTGTCCGCGTCTCCCCCACTCGCCTCCTCTTTTCTTTCCAACACATTATGAGGAGTAAGAGGTGCAATAATGTGCTCGTTTGAGAGGGCAGCGTCTGGGCTCATAAACCCAGCTCAAAGGCCAATATCTCCCCATCTAATGGAATGGGTCTGGGGATGCCAAGCTGCACTAAGAGACGCACCATTACATTAAAGATGTCTCTTTCACAGCTCTGGGTATTAAGCTCAGAGAAGCAGAAGTGTTTAGTTACTCCAAGACGAAGATGTTTGAAAAAGGACGTCATAATATTTTGCTCATATTAACCTTGCAAAGTAGTTTGTGTACCTGCTTAGAGTTGGTCAGGTAGAGTTTGGCTGCGAGGTTCACGGTCTGGAGCTTGACGATGTCCTCTTCTGCAGTGAAAGTCTTTGCCATTTTCCGGAGCACATCAGGTGCAATCTTTGGCACCCTCTCACAGTACTCTCCCATCAGCCACAAGATGCTGGCCCGCGCCATCGGCACCTGTGATATTAGTTGAAAAGAAACAAAAAAAAGAGGATTTATTGTCCGAATCTTTTTTTACAGCACTCAAAAACGAAAGGCTCAACGGTACGACTCAATGAATGATGACACATACAGTGATGTTGTCGAAGAGCTTGGCCATGTGTTTGATGATCTCGCTGTGCTGCGTGGGCTGAGTCTGAAGGAGCTTCTTGATGACCACCACACTCTCAGCCACAACAGTCTCTGTAGAGACAAAAAAAGCAAGTCCTCACAAAACTGAAGCGTTACGCTTTTCTAAGCACGGAACAGAAGGTGGAACCGAGTTATTCTGGTCTCATTTACAGCATTTTACCGTCTCTGTTGGAAAGCAACAACACCAGACCGTTGAGGCAGGTGTCCGTCACCTCCGAGATATTAGTGGCACATCGGCCAATGGCCTGAATGGTAGCAGCTGCAAATGCCTTGTCCTGACTCTTCACATAAGTCTGAAACAAGAAGAAAATCTCAAAACAAAGTGTGATAACTTTAAACTAATAGTCATTAAGCAACAACAAACAAACCTGAAATTCCCGCAGAATGGTGGAGATGTTGGCCTCGTTGGCCAGATTAGTCAGGATCTCCAACTGTAAAAATCCAGAGGGGTAATCATTTAACACAGTTATGTGATTTAGGCTCAAGTAAGGGTGAAGAAGGCCTGGGCAAATGAGGTTCAGAAATATGCTATTTCAGCCCATGTAAATATGTGGCAGCACAGCTACACAGGAGTGGGTAAAAGCCAGTTTCAAACGTGCAAATACACTTTTGGAAGGCCAATAAGTGCTCGAGTTTCAGCCATCCTTTATCAACCAAAAGCAGAAGACATCCCGCGAAGAGCTTAATTGTTCAAAAACAACAACTTAGTTGTTACCAACTTCACAAAAAAGCACAAAAAAGCTCTCAAAAAGTCCCCATCTGCGCCAGGACATTTCGTTTTGCCATAAATATTTTTACCAAACCAACAAACATGCAGCAGTGCATTAAAGAAAGAAGAGGCGGATAGGAGCGGCTGAAAATATTCTGAAATGGAGAGCAGAGGCTTCAGCTGCTGCGCAAAAACACTGAAGCAGTTTTCTCTTGTTCATTGGGCTCAGATGCTGAGAAAAAACCTTCAAACAGCTGATCAGAAGCCAAATTAACCAACTGCCAATGTGCACGTCTGTCACTTAATGTGACTGCTTGTGCCGTGTTGATAGTGATACATATGTGTCACTAAATATATGGTCAGTGTTGCCAAATATAACAGTTACCTTCAGTGTTTTTATGTGTGTGGCATCTGTGGATCTCACGTAGAAGCTCTTCATGTACGGCTCAAACATCCCCTGTTAGGAGACAACTCGGGTTAAAAGAGAGGCTGCAAAAAACACAAGAGGCCCCTGCTGTTGTGCCGTCGGCGATCAGCCTTACCTTCCTCTGAATGGACATAGTGGCGATGTTCTGCAGCACAATGTATTGCACCTCTCTGGGTAAAAAAATGCAGGAAAGCAACAATCAGACGTGGACATAAACAGATACACTGTAACTGGGGGAAGGAAGGAGCAAGGAAAGGGGAATATGCAGTATTCTTATACCTGTGGCTTCTCAGCAGTCGAACGAGTGACTTGGTGACAATGCTGACTTCATGTTTAGGGGCAAGATGCCAGTAAAGCTGAGCAACAGACATCACAACCTAAAAACATATCAAACACACACGTTTCAAATGAATCAAAACATCTTACTTTCCCCATGATTTTACCCTATTCAAAACTGTAACTTTCAGAAGCTCGACTGCACAAACATCGGTGCGTGAGCCGCCGACGCTGCCGAAATAAAAGGCATTTTTCGGGCTCTACTCATGACTCCCCTGTAAAGGTAATTTTTCAGCGGAGCTTTAAATAGCAGGAGGACGTGTGTCCATCGTTGCAGGCAGAATGAAAGGGTTCAGGCATCTATGAAGATGGAGGATGTCACTGTGCTGTCGCGAGTAAAGACACAGCATGTCACATTTTAATCAACACTTTCATTTGGGAGCATTTTTCCTCCCGCTGCTACACAGCGACGCAGGCCTTGAGACTCCTGGATGATGGAGATCTGCACTCACTGTGATTTCTTTTTTCAGTCTGAGGGGGTGCACTAAGGCTGTTATTCTTGTGTGTATGCTGTATTTAAGTAAGAAAATGCATCCTGTGATGCATTATTACTGGGAGGTGTGCGTCTGTCCACACAGGGCCGTGTTAGCTGATGTGGCCGCGCTCGCACACCTCACTGTTTAAACGGTTTACACCTCAACATGTTAAAAACAGCACATAGACAGGGACTGGTCCAGAAGAAAATGATTTCATGATTCAAATTGCTCTCACTGAAAATGGTAGAATATTGTTTTATTGTACCGAGCCGCTCTCACATACACATCAAGTGTTTTCTGTACATGAACACTGGAGATTTTCTGGAAAATGTGCGGATCATTTGATCCAGGTTTTTCCGTAGATGCCGTTCACACATGCACTTCACAGTGGGAATGTGAATTCTCTCTGAAAATGGCTGATGAGGCTCCCCGATGACGTTTTTTCTGTTTAAATTAATGCGATATATTTGTACAGATCCACAATAGCCAGCAGAAAACGCCAGCATGAACCCAACTAACGACACGACTTGTGGGAAAAGGTACTGAGTTCATGTTTCATAAGATAACAGAATCGCAGAGTCGCACTGAGCCAGAGATGTTTTGCAGTCAGTACCCTGCCACCATCAGTGCTTTACAGTTTTAAGGCACTTCCGCCCTGGTTTGTACTTTGGACAACAGCAGATTACGTCCTTCTTTCATCCAGCTGGCAGAAGTGAATGAGTGTGCAAGAAGAAAAACGAGGAGAGATGACTTTTAACACTTTGAACTTCCCCTCTGAGTGATGCTTCTACATGTAATGAGAACATCCCAGCAGGTTCACCATCTTTCACTTATTGTTTCATCGCACTACGCTTCCCCATACTTTAAGAATGAATTCCCATCGGATCATTCCAGATGTGCACGTCTGTATTTAAGCATCTGCCAACTCACAGCAGTGTTCCTGCTCTGCAGCAGAGGTTTGGTGTTCCTCAGCAGCAGCCTGTGATCTGGATCCATGACGTAGGGCTTTGCCTCCGTCTGGTCTCTTTTCTCCTCAGAGTCAGAGTCATAGAACGTCTTGTCGTTGTTCTCGTCAAACACGGCATCCTGAAACACAAAACGTTACACTATGCACTGAAATGTTTCACACAGTGTACAAATGTCCTCCTGACACAAAGTATTTTTTGTTGGATTGCTGTGAACCGAAAATGCCCATAAAAGAGACCAGGTGGAGTTTGACCTTTAGCTGATGTTGAAGGAAAACCTCAAGAATCACTCGCTCTGTTGAATCATATAGATCTATTATGGATCTCCAAGGCGGAAATACATAAAAAAGCTATTTAAAAATCAAAAAAGCAAAGTCAAACAGTCCAAATTCTTTCTCTTTTCTCATTTGCTTTATAATTTACATATTTCTAGATCTAAAATTCAACGCCAACAGACCTAATATCAGGGAGCATTTTGCTTCTTCTACTGTGGCCCAAAACAAGTGGCAACGCAGCTTTAGCAATCATTAAAGAAGAGCAAATACTGGACTCGTAGAGGACAGCAGGACATAGTGAGCAACGACTGGAACAAAAAGAAGAGATCGTATCAATTTTGTTTGTCTCACAGTTACACATATGACTCAAAGGCAGGATGAATCTATCCGATAAATGTGACTTAAACCAGCTTAATGTGATTCCTTTAATCCAAAGAAAATGATCCTGTATGTGATGATGCAACAGCAATCTGTGGGCATATATTGAAGAAACATTTTGGGGGACTTTCCCGTTATTGTCGGGAAAATAACGATCAGCGGATTAACAGTTGGCTGTTTAGCCGACTTTTGAGCTTTTAGTTTGGACTGTTACTGGCCTTGATTGTTCCCACTTGTGTTGCAAAGTGCTTTACATCACTTGGCAAGAATCTCCACTTGTCAGCAACATCCCACGTGTGCACCCACTTATACACATGACTGGTGTATGAAGCAAAGCTGTGTAGAAAACGCCTGACGGCCAAGTGGCTGAACATGAAGTCTTTTCAGGAGTTGACCTACTTAGACCAAAAATGCCCCTGATGACGCTCACAAAACCAATATTTCTCATCCTCTGATGTTGTCAAAACCCATAAATCAACTTGAAACCATTCCATATACCCTAAAGTTCATCAACATTTTTTTTAATATTTAGTGGTGCATCTAAAAATAATACAAAATAACTTGGATCAACATAAAGATCAATGGATTATCCTTTGAGAGATAAAAAATAAACTCATAAAGCATGATTCTTAGAGTGATGGTGCTGATTCGGACAGTTTGACATTCAGCACATCTAACTGGTTAGCTGGTACCAGCTTTACTGCAACCTGATTAAAACCGAAATTATCTCAAGGTTTAAAAAAAGAAAAGAAAATCTCTTCTGCCACTGAGCGCCTCACCTCCTTCCACGGACTGGTGAACTGCGTCCTGGCGTAGCGCGTCAGCATGGAGATGATGACCACCTGGCCCCACTCCTCCACATCCACCAGCAGGTTACACAGCTTCCTGTAGTTCTTGTGGATCAGGTCAATACGATCTGGGCACACGTCCTCGAAGGCCATCACAACACTGCCGGCCACCAGCTGCAGAGACGATTTCAGGGAGACAAATGAGAAAATCCTCCTTTTTCCTACTTTAATTCACTTCTTTCCACTGCTAACCAATGAGTTGATGGAAGTTGTGAGAATTTGTGGCAATTTTCGAGACAAATTGAGCAAATCCTTCATCTCCAAAACAAGCCGTAGCACACAGACTCTAGAGAAATAAAACACTGGTTAACCGACATGACCCTTGTTACAACTTGTGCTATCGTTGCAATTTCAGTAAACACAATGCAAATTTACAGCTCCGATTACAATAGGCACATTCAGTCCTCAAAGTAGTTAGTAGATAATTGGAAAGAAAATACCTTTGCTGAAAATTGTAACTTTTTTACAGCCCTGTAGGTGAAACAAACCCATCGCTAAGATAATTTCTCTCAGGTGGAAATGGTCCATTGATGAAGCAACAGCTAAGAGAGACAATTACCAACCATGTTTTACTGGTAGAAGGAAAACCCATTTGGCTGCTGCCTGCCCCCCCCCCCCCCACCAACACCACCAAACTGCCTGTTGACTCGCTGACTGACAGAATGAGTGACACAGAAGTGTATCAATATGCAAACAACAAAATCACAGGCAGGCGGAAGTGAGGAAGAAGAGAAAGGGAGGAGAATCTAGACTTCCCAATTAAAGCCTTCTGGCCCCTGGTGGCTCTGTGGGAATCCAGAGCATTTATCCATCAGCTCTGTCATGAGCCTGCATTGATTTTGCGTGTGTGCGTGTGCGTGTGTGTGTGTGTGTGTGTGTGTGTGTGTGTGTGTGTGTGTGTGTGTGTGTGTGAATGAGATGCTGTCGTCTGAAGATTCCCTGAGAACTCTGTAACTTAAAACTGTGATGATGAGGATCATATTTTCTGAAAGGCACTCTAAAACATGTCAAGCAACTGCATTTCATGGTAATACACTTAATTATTCAATATACGCCGAAGCAAGGACCTGCTGGGAGCTCTGAATAGGAGAACTACACGATGAAGCAAACTTAGAAACACTTTATCAGACGACATATCTTACAAATTCATTTACAGACAGGCGGAGTTGTTTTCCATCTGGAAGGTCAATTCCCAGCATCCCGCTCTTCTGAAACTTCCAATAGATTCTCTGTACTTCCTTCATTTATCATTTAAATAACTTTGAAAGAGAAACAGAATCACAGCCATTGGAATTTATATTGTGCAAATGTTCCCTAAATATGTAAATTAGAGATTGCATCACCCATTCAAAGCCATTTCCCTTTTGCCTTCAATCTTTCAAACATCTACTTCGGACATCGCCCACACGTTCAAATCAAACTGTATTATTCTCTTGTGTTTGGGATAATGTGTTTACATGCTTGAAAGACATCAGACTGTGAGGAATGGAAATGTAATTGCAATAACACAATTACATTTTCAGGGCTATTAAGTATAAACTATATCTATTATCACTACTGACAATTCAAGGGAAATCGATGCTCTTGAAAGAACACAACTACAGAAAAATGACTGAGTTTTAGACTTTTATTCCAATCCTGTCCTTCTCATCTCAAACAAATAAAGTGGAGCTTATAATAAAGTTTTATCATGATAAAAAATACAGACAAAGTCAGAAATCTGGACGTCGATAAGAGAATCAGAGCTGAATTTTCAGCTATGAAGTCGGCCAACAAACACCTGGAGAATACTTCGGGGATTAAAGGTTTAATGTCTCACAGTGATTTAGAAAAGCTGCTCCATGCATTTATCTTCAGCAGACTCGATTGCTGTAACAGTGTATTTACTGGTCTGCCTAAAAGATGGATCAGATCGCCGCTGCTCGAGTTCTCACTAAGACCAGAAAAGTGGATCATATCCCTCCATCTGAGGTCTCTACACCGTCTGTCAAAGAGTTGATTTTAAGATGCTGCTGTTGGTCTATAAACCTTTCAATCGTTTGGGACCGTATCAGATTTTTTGGTACATTATGAAGATTCGAGACATGCCAGGTTGTCTGGAAAGGGTTTGCTTTCTGTCCGCAGAGTTAGAACTAAACACGGAGAAACTGTTTTTTTATGGACCGTATATGTGGAACAAACTCGCAGTTAGCTGCAGGTAACTTTAAGACATTCCTGTTTATCGCTGCATTTAATTAATTAGGTGACTCAAAGTGAATTAATCATTTTTACTGCACCCTTCTCTCTCCGTTTTAATGCTTTCATGTCATATGTAGAACAATTTGTATCACCTTGTTGTTAAATTTGCCCTCTGTTGAAGTTTTTGCCATTGACATTCCATTTTCATAGTGATTATAGCAGCAAAACACTCAGTACGGGGGACATTTTATAACACTACTGTCCTTATCGCCTTACAGAAAAGCTTGGGAGAGGAACTGAGTTCCTGACCAAAGTCTGTCCAACGCCACAACCCTTTCAGCTTGTTAGTATTGGGCTTCTTCCAGGTGACCCATTACGAACACCAAAACAACTGGCTGCAGATTTTTATCATATCGAGCAGTGAATCGGACAGCTTTGCAGCTCTGTGCACTGGCTTATTTTTCTGTAGTGTACCAGCGCCTTCGGTTATTTCCGGGTGAAAACCCAGGAGAGGAGCTGTGGAGCATGCGCAGAGCGCCTATACCCGTCGAACTGAGGGTTCACAAACAAGATCACCCCCAAATGCACTACCTGGGCGTGTTAATCCAGCTCTTCTAGCTTCAATTTCATACGACCTCAGTCAGAGATACATCTTAAAAGTCCACAATATAATCTTTATTTATCTTGGCTGTAAATGTGATGAGCATCGAGCGGCACCTACTGGTGGGTTGTTGGAACTCAAGCGGTTTACCAAACGCAAGGAGCAGCAAACTAATGTAGAATCTGCAAAAGCCGCTGAACCCCAAGTGACTTTTCTATCTCGTTGCGTCTGTATTCTTCTGTTGGCGTCATTCTCACCTGGCATTCTCCCAAGGTCTTTCGCATCTCTTAGGCTGTTACAGGCAGCTCCGTTGCTACAAGGCTTTGTGCATTCTTTACCAACTTCCCCCATTAGACACAGCTCCAAGGTAAACTACATGCACCATCAACAAAACTGACACCCCAATCTATGGAGTTCATACCCCACCTATCCCTCCTCCTCCACCTCGACCATATTATCTACCCTGTGTGACAAGCTGGTAATGGAAAAATCACACTAAGCAAATGGTTCTTCTAATAACAATAAATTTCCTATAAAATTATGAAGGGCCCAAAACGTTTCCTTGCATCTATTTTGCTATGAATCCTAATTAAGGTGCCAGAGAGGCAGAGAGTGCTGGGTCATCACGTCAGAGACAACGTTCGCCTTTTTGATTGATGGCCCAGTGTGGGGTCGGCCGATCCTCCCTTCACTCGCTTCTCCCTGCTCTCCTCTTCTTCCCTCTTTTTTCTCTTAAATTAATGGGCATCTCACCTAGCCCCTAATCATAGTAACCACCCCACCCCCTGCTCTTCCTTTCTGTTCTCATTTCAATTTTGCAGAAGGTGCAGGGGGGGGGGGGGGGAGATGGGAGAGATCGATCATTTATCTTGTAATGGCTGGATAATAGATCCATCACGGTAAAACAGCTGCACAAACTCCTATGTTGTCTCTGTCATCAGGCCTTCCCATTTTCTCTTTAAACCATCCTGTCTACAAGCAGCCCTCCATGTGTCACAGCCATTTAACCAAACATCTGCAAAGGTAGGTGTCAGGGGGCCCCACAATGCCACAGACTGAACAATAACCAAATGTTTCCTCCATCCACTAAGACCATAGTGACACCAGCTCTACAGCATTCCCCCACTTCCAGTTAATTGGGATGATTATCAGAGGATATTTTCACACTATTAAAATCATAAAGGAGCCTAAAATTATGCCAAAAAGCCCTTTCTTTTTAAAGAACAAACAACAAAGACTACTACGATACATACAGGAACTGAACCATCATCACCCAAAGTTAGCTTCATGTGTGCTTTTCACGAAACAACAAGCAAGAAGCTACAACTCCATAGTAGAAGCAATTAGGCCTTTTCTTCAGCAGCCATTTTGACTTACAAAAGCAGGAAAAGGACCACAAAGTGCCACTTTCAACTCGTGGCAGAGGAATATCCTGTTTAATGAGCATTAAAGTCGAATAGCAGGCAGGCAAAATGAGTAGGGCTGCATTATATTAGGAAAACATGCAATGTGTGATAAATATCCATTTTTGTGTGTGTGTGTGTGTGTGTGTGTGTGCGTGTGTGTGTGTGTGTGTGTTTCTATAGCTCAAGAGGTAAGGCTGATTTTTTTCCCCTGAAAGCTCTGAATTTTAACTTCATTCATCATCAAAAACAAAAGAATCCATCCTGCCAGTCTCCAATCTATTGATTTGTTGCCAAAACACTGAAGCTCAGACCAATCAGAATCCTACACTATATGGCAGATTTTTGTGATGACAATCAACAAAGGCGGCTCAAAGTCACTGGCAGGTTCAGTGTGGATCCAATCCGACTGGTTGAAGTTCATCTGTGGCTATGAGATGATAACCAGATGTTTTTGGGCTGTTTTATTAAAGGTAGGAAAACCTGCTGAACTCGCATTGCCATTTGTAGCCTCAGAGTTCTGACAGATCCAATCCAGCAACTACCACGATCTCCCGTAAGGACAAAAGCAGTCAGGGATGCCATAACACCGCATCCTGCACACTGCGTTGAAAAACCGCTTCTGATAATCGGGACTATCCGAGACAATGGATGTCAGCCTCACACGGTGGAACCGAGAATGATTGAGGAATTCTTGTTGCCAGAGTCAGAGCCTCCCGGTGAGACGTTCTGGTCAGAAACTGAGCTGTTTAATTAATATTTTGGAATAAAATGTAACAAGTATAGTCAGCTGTTAGTATGCCATTTCTTGTACTTTAGGTAAACAATTTGTCTGCAAGCAATTATGAGGATATTTAAAACACCTGAGCTAATTTTTGTGTATCTCCGTTTTACCAATTAAGAAAGCTGAGTTAACAGGAATATGATGACAGCAACGTTATACAAAGACTGGCAGCTGCATTCATCAGTTGTCAGATGATGTGATGCCTCTCAAGCTTCAAATACAGGACATTTCTATCATTACCCTTCCTCCCACATGACGCGAACACAGCAGTAATGCAGTTCATAAAGGCTCTATTCCATCTCAGTACTTCAGAAAACCAGCAGCTGGTACCTGGACCCTGAAACCGACACATTTATACGATAAGCAGCCATCATTGTTCTGTTCGAAACTCCATTTGCCTCTGTAATATCAAATGTCATGAGAAATTAAAGTTCCAAGCAGATGTGGCATCATCCCACCTCCCACCCGAGAAGAAACAGTTTGACATTTGAGAGAAGAAGTAGATTTAAAAAGAAATGGCTCAGACAGATGTTACTAAATAAATGAATGATTTAACCTGATTTCAGTGCCATCGCCTGCAGATGTATTTTACAAGCTTAGAAAAGTCAAATATGTCCTGACCAACTCTGTTACAGTGAGGTTTTCATAAGCGATTTTCTTAATCTGAACCATGTTCTACGTTTCATAGCTAATTACTAGAGAAAAACAGGTGAAATATATTGAAAAATTCCAAACATTTTCATTTAAGAAGAGAGTACACCACTTTTTTTTAGGACACCTTTGCCATGTTGGTTGAAACACAAAAAAAGAAAGTGATTTACTTGAGTCAATCCCTAAAAAATGAAGGTGTGTGCACACCTGACTGGTTTAGTTTGATTAAAACTAACTCTGTATACAGTAGGGCTGCCACGATAAATCGACTAGTCACGATGATGTCGACTATTAAAATCGTTGACGACTAATTTAATAGTTGATTCGTTGGTTTTTCTTTTGTTTCACACTTTGTTTTTCTCTGAAAGCTGCTGCGGCACCTTCCACTGCTGCGCCTGGCTTTCTGTCCTTGACACACATGCGCAGTAGTGGTAACCGGGGGTCAGCTGTGACGTCACAGGAAGTTAAACCAGACGGGCTCTGGTATCATGGCTACCCGGCAACAGAGCTCAAAACGGAGCATTTTAAGAAAACTAAAGACAAATGTGTGCAATGCAATATCTGTAAAGCAGAATTTGCCTTCCACAGCAGCACAACGACGAAGCACGAGCACCTGAAAAGGAAGCATGTTGTTGTGGCTGATTGTGAAGAGAGACCGTCATCTTGGTAAGCTAACTGGCTAGTTAGCTGCTAAAATTAGCATAAACAGAGAGTTAACTTGCTACTTACTCATATTGGCCGCGTTTCCCAGCTCTTAGAGTTTCTTACCGAATCTGGGAAACACGGCCATTGATAGTGTAAACGTTAACATTAGCAATAATTAATTAGCCTTAGCACACATATTTCATGTGTTTTCTGTAACGTTATAACATAGTGTGTTTGAATAGGAACGCTAATGTTTTCTAACATTATGTTTCAGTGCTAAAAATGTACGTTCATCTTCAATGGACGGCTTTGTTACAAAGCTAGATACATCCACACCTCAGCATGCAAATGTCCCGACTGAGTCCATACTGAACATGTTGGTGTTATATTTGAGTCAGTGAGGCCAAAACCTTTTGTGAATAATTCCTTAGTTTCAGGTGCCTACCTCATGTGATTTAAATGCAGCTATGTTTGATACCAGAGACAAATGAAGGAAAGAAAAACCTAAAAAAAAAACTAAAAAAACTCAAGTATTTATTTTGTGTGTTTGCTACACAGTTAAATAATTGTTTGTTGCAACAAGCTGCATATTTCATCAAAGGGTTAATGAACTATGATATCAATTGTCTTTTTTTTTTTAGTTAGCATATACCTTAAACACTCCAAGCTGAAAGATAATGACGGTTATATAAGAGCAGCTGCATCCGGGTGCGATAAGCTGTATGTTTTATATTCAATATACGTATGATTCCATTAATCGACTAATCGAAAAAAATAATAATAATCGTGATTAGTCGACTATTAAATAATAATCGTTTGGGGCAGCCCTAGTATACAGTGAACTAAAAGCCTATGTTCCACAAAGAGAATTGGTTTGGAAGTTACATCAGCAAAATATTTAGTAGAAAAAATATCTAATCAGCATGTGTGACCTTATCTGGGACTTTATTTACCAGTTAGCGACTTGGCAAACCAGGATGGTAAAGTGAACCAAGACCAAAATTCTGCTTTTGTTTAGATCAGAAAAACCAAACTATTAACCTGAACACATCCTTGGATTCACAATGCATCAACTCCCATCTATTGATCCCAGTTTGGTGACAGTCCACATCTTTTAAACTCCTAATCCAACAGAAGATGAAGCCATTTTACTCAAAGCCTTTAGGATGAGGGATGAAACATCTTTAAGAACCAAGAAAAATAAATCCAGTTGCCCTTATGCGAGCTCTTAGGACTACAAAGACCTGAATAACTGAGACTCTCCACCGACATGTTTTAGAGGAGTAAACCAACCCCTCTATAAAGCCTCATGGACAGCTTTTTACATTACATGTTTAGCCTTAGTGGCACTGAGCCCCTTTGAGAGCATGGGACCACTCCCAGTTTAATCCTTGTAGGACTTCTAAACACAACATGGGAGCATCCTAGCATTGTTAAAAAGCTTGGCTTGATAGCCATTAAGTATGCACTATGTTTAGGTTTTTCACCATTCATCACGGACTGATGCGCTCGTGTGTCTGTGTGATGATGTTGCCCTTTTTCACTGTCCCCTGACTCGCAATGTGGGCTCCAACTGGGAGAAGTCATCTGTCTTCGTTAGCGTCTGGGGCTAAATATGCTATGCATCTGGTACTGGGCTCTCCATCCCCCTTGGCCTAAGCTGCTTTGTTTTGTTTGTATAATGATAGGTATAGTCTATGAATACATAATAACAACAAACCGTGCACGCCTCGCGTGTACAGGCAACACACACACCGCATCTACATATTTGAAATTGGCATTTAAACACCCTTAGTATTCGCTGTGGCCTCCTCAAATGAATATGCCGCCTACTGACTTCTAATGGGCTGTCTGCATTGTTTCTGCGACTGGCCTAAACACAGATTTTCAGAATCTAACTCATTTAAGGTCCATTTTGGGGAAAAATAAAAAAATAAAAAAAAAGAGAGAAGTAGTTGGCCTTTGAGAAAATTAAGCTGACACTAGCATCAGTGCGAAGATTCCTTCCAAATGGACGTTTAACAAGGAGCATCTGAAGATGTGTGGGTTTAAGTGGGTGTTAACAAACCATGGCATTGCCGAATGAGCTGTGTGATAAAGGGCTGGAGGGAGAATTGCTTGACTGGGGCGCCCTCCAGTGGTCTGCTTTCTCCTCCGTGGGAAGCGTGTTCAAAGGCAGGCAGTGCTTACTGTGTACTTACTGTGCTTTTGTCTTTCAATAGTTTCTCGATCACTTCGATCAGCTGCTCCTTCTGCTCTGGATCCAAGCTGAAGACCAACGACAACGAGCACCGAATCAAATTGTCAGTTATTGAATGCTAATTATTCACACAGAGACAAACAAATTAAATCATGTCCAAACCTGTGCGTTCAGAATATTAAACATCTGTGTCTATAGCAAATGAGATCAACGGTCTTCGAGGAGGATTTATTTTCTAATGAGCCCCTCTCTGAATCAGTCGAGGAGTCACTTCTTCCCTTTATAACAAACCATAACAGGTTTTTCTGAGGTACAGCTGTCTCCATTATCACAATTATAAAATCTTAGCTGACAATTAATTGGGAATAACTAGCGGATAGTAAATCATGCAAGTCAAAAAAAGAATAACAGCTGTTTATGGTAAAAGAATCCAGCCTCGTGGATAAGAAAATAAACAAGGCCAGCAGGAAACAAAGGCCCAACAAGATGGAGCTCGTTAACTATATGATTTACTAAGTTAACAGAAAATCGAATAATGGAATCCACTGTGAAAAGGTGAAAATTCTGTCACTAACCAGGTGTTTTCAAGAGGATTCTGACGATGATATAATATAATAATATAATTCTGATCATATGAGTCTCATAGTTGGGCATTTTCACACGTGTACACTGTGATGCATTATGATGTGGATCTGTTATTATCAGAAGGGTACCAAAATGTGCACATGTATGAGTCAGGAACTAAAAAAAATAAACATCAACAACTCTTTGAACAATTCAAACATTATTGCTCAAAACCTCCCAAACATCTGCTGATTAAAGGTTTTCAAATGAAATTAGTTTTTTAATCTTTGTCTGACTGACTGTTGTTAAAACAAGTGACAAAAATGCTAAGAATAAAGTTAGTTTTGTGTCTCAGGAGTTTTGCAACGCCCCTCATATTAAAAAGCTTTACACAGATGAGGCGCACCGCACATTACGTTGGCCTAAAACTGACATTGTACCGGTCTGTAACTAGAACTGTGTCCAGATTTGATGTATTTAAGATTTAAAGTTTATTTCTGAGCCTTTAAAGGAGCTGCATCCCAACTGCTGCCCCTCACACCTGCTCCTGGAAATCTCTCCTGCATTTGATGATGACTTGGATGACAAACCAGAATATTTTTGCTATACTGAAAGGATGCTATTTTTTTACAATAATAAAAGAAGATAGTGGGGGGGGGGGGGGGGGGTAATGGTGTCGTGGCTCATGAGGACTGTGAAAATGTAAGAATGTTTGGATTTATTCAACTAATTTTCCATGCAATCTAATGGTTTTAGATTGGAGAATAAAAAGTCTAGAAAATAAAGCAGTAATTATCTTCCAGGTTTTTAAACTATTAGGTCAATCAGTAAGGGAAGTCTTTTGCTCATACAGTACCATAAACTCCTGTAGAGAACTAGCACCAACATTCAACTGTTCTGTTCATGTTTACTTTTACTACTTTGTTCATTCTTTAAGTGTTTCTTCACTCTCTGAAACAATGTAAGAAACACCCTACTGATAAGAGCAAAATAACCGCAGGGGTAAAAGCCCTTGTATCAACATTACCCAACATTTACTGCATTGGTGTCAGAAATGAGACATTTCAAAGAACCGGTGCAGCCCCAATGTGCAGCGCTTTCATCCGCTGGTGTGTGATGAACGGTTACCTGTAGAGCTTTTGGATGGCATGTGCAGAGGTCTTCCTAACATATGGGGACAGGTCAGCTGCAGCCTCCTTGATGGCCAGCATCATAATGGGGACAATAATGGAGACACGGATGCTGGACAGAACTCTCAGAGCACTGGCCCGGATGAACTGGTTTGGATCCTGCCGCAGAAATCAAGTGTCAGATTTAGAAAATTACATTTTCTCATAACAATGAGTGCAGAATCTGTCGTTTCAATGCATGCAGATATCATGTTACATCTAAACAACAGAGGAAAAAGGATTAATAATTAACTAATGCTACCTTTAGGGCCCGTTGGAAGGTGCTGATTGATAGCAAAGCCAAGTCCTGCTGCTCCTCTGCATACCTCACCAGGTACACATACACCAGCTTCTTGAGCTGCAGGCAACAACCAACAGCAGTACAATGAAACAGCTGGAAAAAGGGAAACTTTATACAGCACCTGTGCCAATAACCCCCAAACAAGTTGTGTTCCGACGCTTTGTGAAAGGACACGCTGGCTGTTTTGTTGTTGCATCCTCTAAAAAGATTAAAGACAATGAACAAAACTACAAGACAGAAGCGGTGTTTGCCTTAAGTTCTTTTATGTTGGGAAATCTGAGTTTATTATTTAAAGGGGTGGGAAGAAATGTCCGTCTTCACTTCACACGCTGCACACTCAGCCCATTGTTGTTTCAAGCAGAGGAGGGCAAACATGCTTTTTTATTTTTCCTTCTTTCAAATCTACCATTGTTTGCCCCCCCCCTCCCATCTTTAGTTTAGTCTTGCACACTTCACAGGAGAGCCTGAGACAATATTTGTCCTCCGTCCTGACAAGTTTAACTGGCGGTCAGGGGTTGCTGCTCCGCTGATTCCCACCTGCTATTCAGAAAAAGATCCGAATAAACGGCTGATTTCTGCCGATGAGGCTGTGGATTTACAGGTAATGAAACGGGGTGGGAAGAGGTTATGAAAAATGATGATTTGCTTGAGGAATTATTAATAACTTCATAAATGTGCTGATTTAAGCTCGAGGTCAGGAGTAAGGTTACCTTTTAGGTACAATCACCGAGAGCTTTAGCCAGTAATCAGCGCCATGCTTTCTAATTCAGCACGTATTGACCCGCAGCAGTGCGCCACAGTTCTCAATCATCGTTTTGGTGATTACTGCTGGAATTAACGGCATTACTCACTATAAAAAGGAGACACAACCCATCTGCCCTCAAGGATCTGGTTTCTATGACCACAAATCACACGGCTTACTTCGTCTTAAAGTGCTCGTGAGGCAATTAAGGGGAGTACAGGAGAAACTTGCCCAACATTAAATGGGATTTTTGTGTTCTTTTTATAACTTCTCTCGAAACTCAAAAATGTGCTCAAACACGTACACAAATTAGGAAAACACACACACACACACACACACACACGTGGAGTAAAGTATGTGGCGTTAAACTCGAGTGGAGAAATGATTAAAGAAAATAAAGAGCGCTGATATCAAATCACGCAACGCTGTCAATAAGCTGCAGGCACTTGTGCTGTTATGCTTGTGCACTAATTAGAGGGGATCAATGGGCCCTCACGGTGACGGGGAGAGAGGGGAGGAGGACGGCAGCGAGGAGGAGGCCATTTTTTGCGAGATACGCTGTCGGAGAGTCAAGAGAGGGAGAGCCGAGGAAAGAGAGGAGAGAAAGGACAGAGCAAGAAGACCTCACACTACCTTAGCAGCTGGTGAGTGTGAGGTAGAAGAGAGAAGATGTGACTGTGGACTGTCTCCTCCCAATTACACGCACCCACCTGCTCCCCAACCCTGCCACGAGCCGCTTCGGCTGCATGCCTCGTACACAGCAGCCCGCTCACATGCTGCCCATCACGCTATCTGATTATTCTGCTGCTGCTAATCAATATTCACAGGTTCTGGGCATGGAGGCCCTTCTCGAGCAGCTGCTTAGAGCTCGGTCATTCGCTGGAATAGGTTGTGCGGGAGTCTGGTGTGGCTCACACTGCTGGATTTAGCCGAGCGATTATGCAGGCACAGAGTTTAAGACGGCGCCTTTATGCAGCTGCACCAATTCGTGATTAGCAGCAAGAAAGTTGCTGCTATTGATTCATGAGGGATGAAGCGAGCTTCAGATATGTCAGCAATGAATCGACTAAAATTACAAACAGAAGAGTTGTGAAGCATTTTAGTTCAGGGGCCCACGTCACTCTGATGTACAGAAACAAGTGAAAAATGTAGAGCTCTGACACAATTTGCCTCCTTTTGCCGGTTGCATGTCTCAGCAGATGGTGTAGTCTTCATTTAAGTGAGTATAAAACATAGAGCTTTACCCTGCTAAATGTAAAGAACAATGTTGTTGGGTTTTGTGAAAGGAGATCCCTAAAATTCACATGCACCTGAACCCTGTGGACTGGCAGCCGTATGCACTGAGATATCTAAGTGACGACTGGACCATCCTCATCACACCAACAGTGAATTCCAGACGCACACAAGAACCATTATGAATCATATAGTGAGAGTCTGGGCTACAGTCTGATTAGTATATTCTAATTAGGCCATTTGAGGGTTTTGTCTTCCTCTGTATTTACTTATTCATTACAATTGTTAACAATCTATTACTATACTTACTTATTCATCGGTGTATCTTTTTATTTATTCATTTATTGCTATAATAATACCCCAGTTCCATATTTTTTTAAAGCCACACTGGCCAAATAATGCTGTCTTACTAGTTTCACCTCCTATAAGAAGGAAGAGACAAACTGAAATCGTATTGATGATTTTAAAATGACAGAGGATCAGTGCCTTTAACAGCAGAGCGTTGACAGGAACCTCTTGAAAAGAAGTTTAAAGAATAATAATAATAATAAAAAGAAGTTGTTGGATCCCTCCGCAGATGTAGCATCAAACACTTTTTTGTGAGTATTACATGCATGAATCAACTTTTGGATCGCGTCACATCCAGGTTTGTCACATATATGACATTTTAGATCCCAATTAGACAGAAGAAAAAAGCTTTTTGGTTTTGTACTTCACGTCACAGAAGTGAGTGCAACTTTGCCCAAATGCAAACATAGAGTTTGAATATTTATAGAGCAGCTGTGCAGGTTCTCACCTCGTGTTCATTTGTGGTCATTATGATCATTCTGCTGGAATCATTTGATTTCCTAAAGTTTAATTTGTATCAAGTCACCACTGAAATAAATGTTCCAAGCACATAAATAGAAATTATGCAGAAAACACTCCTGGATGAAGCACAGCCACATGATCCAGCTACGGATCTGCGGCAGGAAGTTCCCTCTGACGTCATGCTTAAGTAAACCCACGTGCTGTGTCACGCAGTAATGAAATGAATCATAGCTGCGGTAAGACTCTCATACCTCAATGTTCTTACTCGCAACATTCTTCACAACAGCAGGAAACAGCTCGGATGAATTCTTCCCTTTGGCAATGAGCTGAAACACACACACAGAAAGAAATCAAACACTGGCTGAATCTTTATAGCTGAAGCCGTTCAGCCCAGATGTGCATTTGACAATAGAGTGTGTGCGTTTTCCCATGACACACTCACCCCAACAACCCTCTTCATGGCATCCAGTTTCAGCGACTCCTTGTTGCTCTCCAGCATCTCTTTCAGGTCTTCATTCCTGAGGACAGAATTAAATTTCAGTCTTATTCCAGAGCGGGCAGGGCATGAGGTGCAGAGGCCACTCGACTAATCAGTTTCAAAGTTGGAGTTTGACCAAAGGTGCTGTGAAAACTCTGTGTATTCGACACCTGTGTGAGCTCCCCACATGCGACGGTTACACGCTGCACAGTGACGGGGCAGCCAGGCAAACAGCAACAACGCCGTCTTTACCCGTTTCGACGGCTCATCGCAAACGCCATGACAACGCGCATTCCGCAGCTAATGCTAACACACGGCGTTGTTGGGAAGCCACACAGCAGTTTGTTTGTTCCATGCAGAGGTCGAGCTCACAGAAAACAAGTTACACAACAATGCAACCCATGCATGTTTCTTTAAACCAATAAATGGTCAGATTATTGAAATCCGTCAACTATCAGATGCAGCGCCGTGAAAATGGGGCACCACCTTCAGATCTGAGCCCATGAAGTTTACTTCTACTGTGACACAACTATCTCATTTCACACAGATGTTCCCTCGGGATGATTTGATACAACTTAAAAGATCCCTAATTTTCAATCTAACACCAAAACAAGGGCTTAAACGTACTCGATGTAGCTTTGTGACCTCTTTAACTTCTCCAGATCATGCTGAATCTTAATTAATGGCACATTTTAATGTAATAATCTTGACGTGTGTCGCACAGAGCCAAAAGAATAACTCCGTCTGGTATCAGCCAGTCGGACACATGGCATCAGCACAAATCCACCACATACTCATAAGTCAGTATATTTCCATGCAGTTAGGTTAAACAAGCTCAAGCAAACAACAGCGTTTACATGGAATACTCTTCTTGTGCTAATAACCACAGGTAGAGGGACAGATTTATTGACTTTAGTATGTCTGATAGGTGGTGATATAACCCCCCTTCAGCTTGTCCAAACTGGGCTTTTTCTGGTGGACACACTAAAAAAATCTTTTAAAAAAAAAATCAGAGCAAAATTGCCATTATAAATCCGATTTCCTTCTCAGATTTACAGCTAAATCGGAAGTCAAGCAGAAGTCAAGCTGAACTGGGAACTTATGAATGAGAACTAGCCACCAACATTAGTTTTACTTTGAATTTAGTGCTAATTAGCAAATGTTTCAATGCAAACACACTTAAACAAGGAGGTTATGCCTGCTAGACATCGATAAGTCAATTCTTTAATGAGATTTCTCCACTTTTAATCACACTTCTGACTGAACAGCCTGACAAAGCTTCAAAGACAGCTAGCTTTCTATTTTTATCTATTTCAAACATATTTTCCACCGATTTCTTTTGAAAAGCATTCAAAACTTTACACTAAACACTGTAAGAAACCCATAACTGAACCACATGTTTTGTTAAAAAGAAGCACGTGTGTGGATAGGTGTTATGGGGGGGGGGGTGTCTTACTGCAGTACCCAGCTTTTTGCGTCTCCTTTGGCTTATTGTGGGTGTGTGTGAGGGCCTGCTCTTCCTGACTGAGCTCAGGCTTCAGAGTGAGCTGTAAGTTCTCAGCAGACACCAGCACCGTCCTCATGGCTCCCACCGCCTCCGAGCGCAAAGAGGAAAAGCCGCCGTCCATGCCGGCTCTCTTCCACCGCAGTCCTCTCAGCGAGTCCACAGCTACAGCTGACTGGAAATCCACAGACTGAGGGCTGATCGAGGGCTCGGGTAATTGCTTCCTTGAGGCTGTGTGCTCGGTTTTTCTTTCTCCTGGCTTTATTTACAGCTGTCTTCTTGTCTCGTTCATGGCTGTCAACGCCGGGAACTGAGGGAAAACAGCACAGGCTACACTAACTTTGTGTCTGTCACTCACTTCTCCCTTCCTCTTCTGTTGTGCAAAAAAAAGTCACAAGATGCCCCGTCATCTCACCAATGGCAAGTCATCCTTGTGCCTGAGGGTAAGACCTCCTTTCCTTCAGCTGGTCAGCTGTCCTTCAACTGTTCCTCCTCTCTTCTTACACATGCAGACTTTCCAGTGGAAAGCTGGCGACCTCACCTGCCTGCTGGCTCTAAATGTGGCTCCTTCCCTGTAGTCACTTCCCTCTAGGGGAAAAAGGAGGGCCTTAACTACTCTGGTGGGTAAACACTGAGCCACCTTTCAACACCACCACTGTACAATAATCCACTTTAGCCAGACACAACTGAGAGCACATACCCTGCCAAGTTTGGCCGTCAAGGCCAACGGGACAGGCCTACATCAAAGATAACAGAACCAGAATGAATGCCAGGAAATACCCTTGAAGAGTGCAACCGAGGGGAGAAATTTGCCTACTACACCTTCCTCAAGACTACATAACTAACCCAATGCCTCAAAAACTTTGGTCGGCTTCAAAACATGATGTCACCCATGTGGGTATTTTGTAGTAGAATATAGAAAAAGGGAGGATTTCACCAGAACTAACAAAAAAAATGACCATTTATGGAGCAAACCTGTTTCTCATGACAAAGTGCGTCCTCCGTATGGCCGACGGACAGCTCATATTTATGTCTAAGAACAAGAAATTTAGCAGTTATGAACCATTTTCTAACCCACAATGTAGCCTAAGGCAAAGTCACGTCGATATGAATTATTCATCGGCATAAAAGCAGGCCTGGATATAAGATAACAGACAATATAATAAAACAGAGCTGAATCAAATCAAACTATCCTCACATGAAGACTTGGCCTTATGGACAAATGACACTCATTAAAAGGCACACTATCCAGACTATTTTTCAACATCCAGAGTCAACCGATGAATTGCTCCAAACTGCCATTATAAAGGCCTAAAGAAATAAGGCAACATTGATTGCAATCAGTGCTGCTGTTTCTTTAAGTGTCACGACCAGCCCAAAATGCTGCTGTTCCCTTTATACTTTATACTGCTTCCTAATGGTTCCGTTGGCCCCGTGATTTAAATGGTTCTTTCTCTTATTGGTATTTAAGAAATGCAACACCTTTGGTTGCACGTCAAGTTGCTCACTTTATTTATTTCACCAAATTTAGCCAGTTAATTGCGAACTAACAGTCTGTTAAAAGTGTTTGCCCCCTAAACCTAATAACTGGTTGGGCCACCCTTAGCCACAACAAATGCAATTAAGTGTCTGCGATAACTTGCAATGAGTCTTTGACAGCGCTGTGGAGGGATTTTGGCTCACTCATCTTTGCAGAATTGTTGTAAGTCTTCCAGGTCCTGAAGCAGCAAAACAGCCCCAGACCATCACACTCCCACCACCATATTTTACTGTTGTTATGTTCTTTTTTTGAAATGCGGTGGTACTTTTACACCAGAGGTAATGGGACACACGCTCTTGGGGTAATTTTGGTCGGCCGGCCACTCCTGGGAAGGTTCGCCACTGTTCCATGTTTTCACCATTTGTGGATAATGGCTCTGACTGTGTTTCGCTGGAGTCCCAAAGCTTTAGAAATGGCTTTATAACCTTTTCCAGACTGATAGATCTCAATTAGTTTCTTTCTCACTTGTTCCCGAATTTCTTTAGATCTCGGTATGATGTCTAGCTTTTGAGGATCTTTTGGTCCTCTTCACTTTGTCAGGCAGGTCTTATTCAAGTGATTTCTTGATTGAGAACAGCTGTGGCAGTAATCAGGCCTGGATAAATCACAGTTAAGTTTTTTTTGTTTGTTTTTTTTACACAGGGCCATGTAGGTTTGGATTTTTTTCTCCCATAATAATGAATTATTTAAACACTGCATTTTGTGTTTAATTGTGTTGTCTTTGACTGATATTTAAATTTGTTTGATCTGAAACAATTAAGTGTGACAAAAAAAATAATCAGGAAGGAGGCAAACACTTTTTCACACCATTGATTTCCTTTTATTTTTCTGGTTACAATGACAACAAATACCTTATAGAGTCATACCAACTAATCTCTCTCTGTCATGTCTTTCAAGCCAGTGGACGTGTGTGTAGGAGGCATTTCCCTCGTTTGTTTCTTTCCTCGTTATTTTGCCGTTTCGGGTGTTTCTGACTTGCAGTCAGAGGGTGTGTAGAAGCCAGCAGGAGGACTGTGAAAGCAGCGACTCTCTCAGACGTTTTCGTGCGAAAGTGCCTTTAAACGGCTCATTAAATTAAGGTTCAGTTTTCTGATTTGTTGCTTTGTTTGTGGAACTGACCCCAGTCTCTCAGTTTAATCACCACCGTCGTTGTGTTGCATTCAATGGAAACAAAAAAATCAATTGGATTGGTGCAAGAAGTCCGATTTCAAAGTCAAAGATTGTGCCATTCTGAGATACGAGTTCCCACTTCTGAGGAACATTTCAGTCAGCTTTACTCTGCAAGATTTTAAATACTCCAGCAGCAAAGGAGTCACCAAGCATGCTTTTATTCACAGCTGACGAAGACAATGAAGCCCACCTTCTGAAAACTGAACAACTCGAACAACTAATTCAATTAAGTGCTCAAATGGAAGTTTAAGTTTATCATTTCTACCAGCAGCAGCATCAAAAATAATTCATGTTTTTACATCCATCCATTTTCTTCTGATTTTCTGAGGTCGGCTCAGAAAGGCAGCCGGTTCAGGAGGGAAACCCGCCCAGAGGGGATATACAATCCCTCCAGCGTGTTCCTCCTCCCAGCTGGACGAGCCCAAAAAGCCTCCAAAGTGAGGCGACCAGGGGGCATCCTAACCAGGAGAACCCCCTCAGCAGCGGCTCCACTCCGAGCTCAGCCACTCTCGGAAGGAAACTTATTTCAGCCACGGGCGACCTCATACTATCGGTCACTGCCCAGATCGTGGGATCAAGGAGCAAAAAGAAAGGCCAGTAAACCGAAAGCTCAGCGCCCTCATTACTGCTGACGAAGCCCCGATCCGTCTGTCCATCTCTCACGCCAGCTCACCATCACTCTTGATACTTCAGCTCCGTCCCTGGAGGCAGAGACTCCCCCCTGATCTGGAGGAAGCACTCCCCCCTTTAGAACCATTCAGGTTTTCTCTTCCTCATTAAACTGAACACGCCAACTCAAAAACTAAACAAGAAATAAGTGCAACATCTGGTTGGCTGATTATGAGCTTTCCAAATCCTTTTTCCAATCACATCCAAGACTGATTATAAAATAAAATACCCATGGCAGTTTCCTAATTAATATTCAGCACAAATAGCTCGTGTGTAGCCGTCTTTTTTAACGCCATGTTTCATTACGTGTGGAAAAACACGCTCGTTAATTAAGCTTCTCGGTGTTTCAGGTGTGCGTTTCCTTGTTATTTCAGTTCTTTTTTTTTTTGTGGTTTTTCTTTCTCCACTTTCCAGCTTAGAATAAGAGAATAATCCGATTTTAAAGATGCAAAACTGATACATCTCACAGAAACTGCATTTTGCAGCCGTATTTGTACTGTAGTGTCAGCTGTAATTACACAGTAGAGTGTTGAGATTAGTGCCTCCGTGCGGCAGTGAGCCTCGTCATCAAGCACAGTTTGCTGGAACAGACTGCCAACAAAGGCAGCAGGAGGTGGATTAATAAGGCCTGTAAACGGGGTCGCTTTTATTCCGCCAGATCAAAATCCTGTTCTTAAACTTTTTCGTGCATAACAGGCCATCAGCCATCTGCAGCCATAAAAAAAGAGCCAGAGGTGACAGGGAGCTGAATTTACACGTGCTTGAGTTATAAATAACACATAAGATCAACTAATGGGCTGTTTTTATTCGTCCCGAATCACTGCTCAGTTCCCGTGATCCAACTTATAACTGCGAGAGGTATTCTGACAGCAGAATAACTCAATGAGCCTCGGTTAACCCGGTTAACTCTGTGTGATGGGCCTGTTTCTGGGGATGAGACAGGCGTCTGCAGCCACACATTCCTCCAGTGAATGGAGGGATTCAGTCACACTTCTTTCTAAACTGAATCAAAGAGCTTAAAGTTTAAATCAACGCGCCTTATTAAAATATAAATAAAAACCTCATGTTAGGGGTGTTTTTGCACAATCAGCCATTCAATCTCACCACCGGATCCAGTTATCTCTGTCCTCATGATTAACTTTGTCCACTAAGATTTAATCATTTCCTTTGACTTCAGGGACTGAAAGTTCAGTAGTTTTTCATAAATAAACACACGCATATGGAGAGGTTATCGTGCAGCGTTTGAAGTAGAATGACAAAAATGTAAAATGTAACTGGATTCACATCTTAAACAGATTATGTGAGATAAGATCTGACAACACGACAGAAAAAACATAGTTAACGTGAGTGAATACAGAAATGGGCTTTTTCATGGATAGTGATGATGCAAACAGGAAGTTTTTACAATATTACCACCATGAATGGGGGAAAAAAAAGAGGTTTGGATGACTTATCGCTACTGCAATATCCATAAGTCACTTAAATGACCCTTTTTGACTGTTGTCTGCATGAAGAATGCCTTATTTAAAGGAACCTATGAACAATATGTCAACCAAACACACTAAAAATGACAATAAGGTTGAAAAATATGTGACGCGACTCAAATAAACTTCATTCAAAAAATTCATACAACCAAACTACGCGGCCACAGAGAAACATGGTTCCAGATAATAAATTAGTCACATGCTTCCATGCTTCACTGAGGCTTAAAACTGAGCTGAGACAGACTCGAGAGCTCTTCAGAACTGCACAACACAACAGCAGCAGCATCGCTGCTCCTCTCGAACGCAGCAGACACTCAGAAAAAAAAGTTTAAGATAAAGAAACAAAATCCCTTCACTACCAATGAAGCTGGGTTTTTCCTAACGACACAATGAGACACAGATGATCCTACCAGCACAGAATGTATTTGAACGACAGGCTTGAGCATTGTGAATTATTTCAGACAGAGCCGTCATTCATGCCCATGAATTTTCTTCGTGGTCTCTCAGCGTGGCCTAAACGTAGTCAAACATATGACCTGGCCTCCTCCAACTGCTCACATGCGAAAGCGTCACGGTTCTATCTTGGAGCAGTATGCAACGTTAACGCTTTGGCGAATGAAAACCTTCAAAATAACTCCCATCAGAAGTTTGAAAGCAGGAGACAGCTTACTGGAAAGAATGCTTATAAAACGAAAGACTCGAGAATCAGTCTGCAAGATTGAGCTGAAACACTGAGCAGCTCAGGTTGGACAAATATCGCAGTTTGTCTGCACCCGCAGGTCTTTCTCTGTGTGTAGAACTTTAAACCACAGCAGCTAATATGCATAAATATTGATAAATTAGCAAATAACTTGGTAGCAAAGCAAAGGAGGATTTAACTGGGGATTTGCTGCCCTCTGGTGGCAGCTTTCTGAACTGAGACTCAAAACAAACAACAACAACTGGCTTTCTGGTTTGAAACACAGAAAGGATGATTTAATACAACTTGACATGGCATTTTGGAAGATATTAGTGATGATTGTATAATGTAATGTTTTTCCAGTCGGGAACCTTTTATCGACATTCCTTTATTTATGTGTGAGTGTCACCGTGACACTTGCAAGGCTACAAGCTTGTCAGCATGATCCAATTACACCAACCTGGCTGGAGCTGTTTGGAGAAGATACGCAGCAGCAGGTGAAGCAGTTATTGCTCCACCGCAGAGATGCTACAGTAAAATCTTAGTGAAGCTTTGCAGCCATCAGTCCAATCTGCCTGCATGCTGAACACACTAGACAATCTATTTCATACACAATTAAACAAAGTGATGAGCACTGAACAGGCACAAGACAACAGCAGACACACAAAGCTACCTCAGAAAGAAGCAAAAAAGGACAGTGGAGATACAAACAGCCCACATATAAAAAAAAATTAGCTTAAATGGTTGCAAAATAGAGATAAACAAAAATAAGAAGAACATTTCAAAGGAGGCCCAAAAAGACACTAGAAAGATATGTAAACTGACCACAAGACCAAAAATGATCATAGAAGAATACAAAAAGGGGACACAAAAAGATAACAGAACAACTACAGAAGCACAAACAGACGAGCAGAAGTAAATCAACCAAATGAAGAAGAAAAGTGCACAAAAACTACTACAAAGAGTCACAAATCATCTGCATAAAGAGACAGATGGACCCTCTGAGAATGAAAATGACCACAACGGGACTCAAAAGCCAAAAACAGATGCTAAATAACCGCAGAGATGACAGAAGTCGACACTGCAACATGTGAAAAAACCCTGAACAAGTTGTTCAACGACCACAAACGACATTAGTGTCACTTATTGCTGTTGTGACTTATTGATGTTGAGTCTCAGCATGGGGCCCTTTGAAGTTGGAGGGATCAGGGAGCCTTTGCATGACTTTACTCAGGGGCCCGTGTTCGTTCAAAGGCGGCCCTGTCCTTCAACTGTGGCTTTATCACAGCTACCAGAACGAAGCAGCAGATTAACACGTATCTAATGATAACTCTGACTGCGAGTGGCTCCGGAACATTCGTCATCACCGCCTGCTGTGCTGATGCCGGCCTCTTTTTAGGTCAGAAATACAGGCCAGAACTTCAGCATAACTACACCAATTCTACACAAACGAACAGGAAACGTCCAGAGTTCGCTTACTTTTTAAAGTCGGCGCTGAAAAGCCCAAAGGCTGCTCCGGAGCTAGAGGAGGTCGGGGTGGTCTCCTGCCCCGCTTCCACCGCAGCCTCCGCTCCTCCTTGGTCGTTGTACAGGGCTGCCGTCGACATGACTCCGCTTCTAAGCAACAAAACGTATCCTGCTTCTCTTCGGAGCTACAAACTATTCATAAAGGCGTCGATATTTCAGTGCGAAAGTTTCTGCAGAGCTAAACTTCTCACCGATTTCACACAACTTTTTTTTACACGCAGAAGCGGAAGTGTGAGTTGGACAAGTTGGAGTCACATGACTGGGCTTCAGCTGCAGACACCGCGTAGATCTAGAACAACCAGACAAGAGCTGCTGGAGGAATTCTTTTATCATGGAAAAACAAGACATTTCAACAGGGAGCAAAGCCAGTGGGAAAGAAGTTCAGACATTTATATGTTAACGGGGGGCAAAAAAATGAAAATTCTGATTGAACGTCAAGAAAAAGAGTCCAAAATATGAAATGAAAAGTCAAGATAATGAGATGAAATGTTTGGATTTTGATCTCAGCAAAAAATGGCAGTGCAGCAAAAGGAGAGAAAAAACTAATAAGACTGAAAGGACATAAGACGGGTGACATTATTACATTCAGAAAACATCCACTTTGACAAAAGTCCAAATGTTCGATAATTATGCACAATTTTGAGAACAAACTCAACTCAAAAGTAACAGTTATGTCAAAAATGTGAACAAAAGAGTCCAAATTTCCACCAACTAATTCAAGATGAGATGTGATTACAAAAAAAAGGTTTTCACAAATTCATTCTAAAGTTATGAGGTCAGTAAGAGGGCAGTGGGATTGTGTTGAGAATAAAAGTCGTGACATAACATTAAAAGTCTTGAGAGCCAATCGAGGTATGTAATGGTGGTATTTCTTTTCTTATTTTCCCATTTCGGAGGATTTTGAGTTGCACTCTTTGGTCAGATGGACAATCACATAAAATCTCCAAATGCAGCAACTTCCTGAGGGTTTGTATGAAGTTGTGAGTGTGTTTTTGTGTTTTTAACTGCCTTGACCCGCTCATTAAATGCAGTTTGAATTCAGCAGTTTCTCACCTCAAACACCACTGACGTTGCTTTGCTTTCAGTGGCAACTGGAACCTAAAGTCAATTAAACTGCTGGAAGGATTCACATTTCCTTTTATTCTCAAAGCAGAAAATTGTACCATTCTGAGTTGTGTATGAGGAACGTTTAATTTAGAATTAGTCTGCAGTCAATTTACCCAAAGAGACCAAGCCCTTTCTGGGCCGAATAACACTGAACCGGCTGCCTTTCTGGACACTGATAATATAGAACAAGACACGGACTAAACAAACGATCTATCGTTCAACATTTCAGTTAGAAATACAGAAGCCTTATTTGTAAATTAAATACAAAGCTGTAGTGATAAATGATGGTGAAACTGATGGTGAAACTGATGTCATGTTTAGAAATTTTAGATCTATGTCCGAAAGCCCGAGCCTCTCTGTTGCCAGGGCAATAACGGCACCTCTCAGAGGGAAGAAAGTGAACAAAAATTGTCGTGCAAGTCGTGCAAGATTTCATCGCTGATATCTCAGCATTGGGACACAAAACTGTACAAGACAAGTGAATTAAAAAAGCCTAACAGTTAAGCACATGTATAAAGAAATTGGGAACACTTAACATAAAAACATAATCGAAAGAGTGGGAAAAGAATAAGATGTTCTTGATTTAACTAAACATGGTGATTGTGCTCTGTATTGCCTCAAAAGAGGAAAAAGAAGATGGATCAATATCTTGTTGGGTTCTGTTGATTAGAGATTATCAAATATCTTGTGATAGGCGAACTGGCAAGATTAACATTACCAAACAATCTATTTTTGAGTTGCTAGAGTTGCTTTTGCAATATATTTGTAGAAAAACTAAGTAAAGTTTATTTTACTAATCAAGCATGTAAATCAGTATATACACAGCCATGTACTTAAGTGTATGACGTATACTTTTAGTTGTTCCACTTTAGCACACAAAAGTAGAATTCTTACACTTAGCACAAAACTAGTTGTTTCAAAGGAATAAACTTTCAAAGTTAAAGTTAACTAATAATTATCACACTTTAAGTTTACAAAGGATTACCCAGAGTGCTTTGTATACTCTCAAGTATACAAAAATATATAGCACATTTATTCTTCACCAGAAAAGATAGCATGAAGAGAGATGTTTAAATAAAATATACATTTGTTGCACATTTCAACAAATAGGTCAGTTTATTTTTTTCAGTTTTCAGTTCATTTATTTAAATGCTTTCACTGCCTTCCCCATTCTGGACAGAGCAGCTGAGTTATTTGTGCACTCAGGTAATGAAATTTTATAAGCATAAATCAACCTTTTTAACACAAGAAAATAAAATTGTTAAACTAGAATTAGTTTATGGACTTAATTTGTTGTGTCTAACAGGTTAGGTGTCTAACAGCAGTAACTACTGTTTCTTTAACATGAATGTGTTCTGAAAGTGGTTGTTCTTGAAGCCTAACGACACAGTAATGTTTACATTATTTGATAAAAGTGTAAAAAAAAAGTTTGACACAATTAGGCTAATTGTTTTAGTTTAGTTTTTTTTTAAACGTAGCGTTTGACGTCTTTTTACTTCCGCCTGACGTCAGATTACGTGACACATATCCGTTGCTGGTGACCAATCCTCCTTCAGGATAGTATTTCTGGAAACAGAGAACGCTCGGCTTCACCTCTAACCGTGTCATCTCCTGCGTTTTCCTCAAAACAAGTCGGATTTTTCTAAAATCTAACCTTGGTTCTGATCATTAGCTCTGGGACACATTTAACGGACTCGACGTAAGTCGTCGTCTTTGAAGAATGTCTGATTTCGATAGCAACCCGTTCGCGGACCCGGAGTTAAACAGCCCATTTCAGGTAACGTTAGCTTGCTAGGTTAGCCACCGCAGTTTTATTTCTAAATATAAACAGTTTGGCGACACGAAGTCAGAAAAGTCTGACCTTAAATGGGCTTTTTAAACTGCTGTGATGAGTTATCTTTAATTTAGCAGCTGTCAGCACGTTTTAAGCCACTTGTTGGTTTGGGTTGCTGTGTCACTTAATGTTGGCACACCGCAGACTGCAGTAGACTGGGTTGCTTGTGCTTTCAGTCCTGTTTCTTCTGTTTGTTTGAAAGTAGGGATGCTTTTTAGGTGCAGTTGACGTGCTGTATTAGCTCGCTAGAGTTCAAACATAAAGTCATGGTTTTTAATGAATTTTGATTAATCGTTTGAGTGCTGCGCAGGAAGTTGCTCTCAGAACAGAAGTGAACATCCTGTGGTTTCTGGTGTTGTTCTGCATTATGTCCTCTCTTTGCAGTTTGACTGTAGACAGTCTTGTGTTTACAGTGCCTTGTCACGGTGAAAGCATGCATCTGATCATATGTCTTTGGCTCATTGCTGTCTCATCCTATCAGGTGTTGAAAACATGCACACCAAGTTAGCATCTAGTAAGCATTCTCAAGCAAAAACATTACAAAAACACCCTGTTTCCAGCTACTTTAATCCATCATGACCTAGTTTTGTGGAAAATGTCAAACGGTCTACTAAAACCTATTTTCAAGCCGTTGGAGAAACTAAAAATGAAATTAAAAACGAATAAATAGGTTTAACTTCCTGTTTTTATTGTACCGTAAATTACTAACTTACAGTCATCTTTATGAATATTTTCGAAAATGCTCGTAATCTGTGTCTTAAAAACGTTAATTTGACATTTTTGCTCTGAAAAGTTAAAGGTAACATGTCTGTAATATAACACACCTTTTTGCTGTAATCATTTGACTGCAGCACACCAAAGCTAACATTAAGATACAAGACCAACATTTTCATGTTTTTTAGACCTTTATTGGTGCTGCAGCTAATATAATCTTTACCGATCTGGAGCTTATTTTCTCAGTCAAGTATTTAGTTTGTTTTAAAAGAGAGTATGGAAAGAACAGTGTTCAATAAGTAAACAGTTTTCCGTCAGTCATGACGTAAAAGAGGCCCACGCAAGCAAATAATCGGCACCTTCTGCTTTCAAAGTGACTGAAACTATTGAAACGGCACTGAAATTAATTATTAATTATCCGTGGATGGTTCAGTTGAGCAGTGAAAGAGGAAAAGTGGCATTTTTAGTCGATGAATAATTAAAATACAAGATCAGGGCTCTTCTGCTTGAGTGCATGACCTCAAAAGATTTCAGAACTTAAAAAGAAAAACCCTGTGTGAAGGGGAGGGTGCTGGTGGCACAGTTTGACCACAGAGACGCGGGAGAACTGAATCATTCATGCCGTTCATTAGCATACTGACACGAGTAGCGGACCCCGCTGTCCTGCCACTTTCCCATCCTTTGCTGGCTCACGCTGCTTTGCCTGAAAATAGATGGAGTTTTTGTTCCCCTCTCTGAGCTATCGTAAATACTTCATGAAATCATATGGTGACACCATGACGACATGTGGTGGGAAGATCCCCTCTGGCTCCTTTCCTGCTAAAATTCATCACTCCCAGTCATGCAGCAGATCGCTCTGTCTGTTTTGCCCTATTTCTCTGGATGTGGGCTAATTAGGAAAGGAAACGGGAGTACGTATGAGTTAATGGGAACATAAAGACACCGCATTAAAGCTTGCTTTGCTGAAGTCTTGCATAAAATGCCACCACATTGAGTTTGTGCACCTGCTTCTGCACAACACGCCCCGTTTTCTGCATTTTAATCGGCATCGTAGGGAATTTCACTTGGTTGTGTGTTGATGAAAAATCCCTAACCATGAAATGAATCATCACACAGGCAGTCATGCAACAGGTGGAGCTGGCGTGGTGCTCTTTTGATTTCTAGGTCAAAAACTTGGGTGGATCCGCATGCGTATGTTGAGCTGTGCGCTGGGGCCGTATTAAAATTTAAACAAAACACAGCCTGAAATATTTATTACCCTGGTCTGGTGACAAAGTTGTGTGTCTGCGCGCGTGTGGCGGCAGAAGAGATGCTCGCAGACATTTAAGAGTCAGAGAGACTGAGAGGACCGCGCCGAGCCTGGAAAAGGATATCGCTTCAGGAATACGCCGAGTGGGTGATTGAGCAGCAATTTGAATGAAACTAGTGCGTGGCTGAAGAAAGCTGATGGTAAGCTTATTGTAAAAAGAAACGATGCTGAACGGAAAGACGTTACGCATGCAAGTAGAAGGGGGAAATGTAAAGGTTGACTTCATTAAGTTTGTTGTAGTTGTATATGAATGCAAGCTTGAGCTGGACTTCGGTGTCCACCTTCCTTCCGGAGCTCTGAAACCTTCCGGTTTGGGTACCGCGGCGCTCCCTCTGCCTCTGTGTTCACTGTTGTTTGATTTTGGTTAAAAGGAAAAGGGGGTTTGCAGCAAACAAGAAAAATACAGAGTGCTTCTTTTTATTTCTGCCTTGAGCTTCCAAAAGCTTTCACCCCCCGCTCTGATACTCATGGACTTGACTATTTATAGCTGCCATCTTGTGAAAATTATTGGAATCATCCCTTCGTTGCCAGTATTGAATTATAGGCCCGCTGCTTTGAATAAAGAGAGCTGTTTAGACTTCATCTGGCAGAATAATGAAGGGTTTTTATACTATCATGAGCCATTTTAATCCTAACGTCTTACTTCCTACCGCTGTCCCTTGGTTGAAATACAAATTCATGACATGTAAAGACCGGCGTTCTCATTCTGAATGTATTGCTTTACAGTATTAAGCCTTCCTTGTGCAAACCCCCTTTTTCTTTTTTCCTTTCAGGATCCATCAGTGACACAAGCGAGACAGACGGCTCCTGCGGGGCTAGAGGAGTACAATCCATTCACAGATGCCAAATCAGTGAGTTCCCGTTGTCCTGTGGTCGAGAGCTTATACATTAAATAGAGTTGTACCTTTTTTTTTCTTCAAAGCCATCCCTATGTTTCTAAAAAGAAAGAGTAAACGCATGTCAGATGAGTGAGATAATAAGGTAAAAAATCCCTCTGTGGCGCTTATGAATGAATCCCAGTCCTAATTAGTCTTTTATCATCAGAGGCGACACATTCAAATCTAACATTTAAACACACGGCAAACTAGACCATTAAAGACAAACGGGAGAGGACAGACGTTAGAGATGCGTGTAGATGTCGACACTTTGATGGTATCTCTGGGTAAAGATGATGAAATATTGCTACAGGCTCAAATAGGAGCACTGCAAGATGGTCGATGTCGCATTTAGCTGAAATTGTATCGGGGAGAACCTCGTTCTCGTCCTGGCACGGTTTGCTGTTTTTGCTGATTTATGCCAAGTTTACTTGCTTTGAAAAGCACTATATTGATAAAATATTGACTTGATAATTGTGTGATTAGTTTGAAGGAGATGGAACATTTCTTTATTTCTGTCAATATCACGCATTCGATCCCAGTTAAAATCACTAAGAGGGAAAATAGATGAACATTTATTTACTCGCTGTGGTGTTCTGTCAGAGGCCAAAAGCTATGAAAGTTATAGTTTTATTTAGCTTTAGCTTTTTTGATTAAGTTTATTTCAATCTGTAATAGATAGATAGATAGATGGATAGATAGATAGATAGACTTAGTCATTTAACAACAAAATTATGTGCATCCTTGACCGTGTAAGTTTAAAAAAAAAAAAGAGAACTATGAAAATAAATAAATGACTCCATTTGAAAAAATCTGTTTCCCTAATAAGTCCAATACAGGAAAGGCTTCACGTTCTCTTCACTCAAGTGGAAAAATACGAGCAGATGGTCAAACTCAGCCAAACCGAGTTGGAAAAATACTCACATATTGAACATCTGCAAAAACACGGCTTCGTGAAGCCTTGGAATATCTGTTGTTTACACACTTTTTGTAATAGTCTGTAGTTCTGCCAACTAAAGGTTTAAACCATCAGAGAGGATTGTTTTTTTTTTCTTAAAATTGTCAAATGTTCAATGGGTGACACAGAGTAGTTAAAACTCAAATTTAGGTTATTATTCTGTTACAGAGAGGTTATATAGGCTTTTATCCACAGCTGGCTTTTTCAGTTTCATACGTCGGGTTGTTTTCAAACGAGGTTGATCACATTTCCTTTTTATTTCTGCATCTTTTAGTCTGTCCCATTGTGCTGGAACATTTTTTTTATATTCATCTCACAGATTTTCCATGTTCTGTTCAGTAGTATTAGTATTAGGCCAGTAATGCTCATTCTTTGTCATTCTTCCTTTGTAGGCAGCTGCGGGTATGGCGCCCAGAACTCCAGGCCCCTCGGTTGGCACGCAACCCGCCATCATGAAGCCCACAGAGGAGCCTCCTGCCTACACACAGCCTCAGACGCAGGTATAACTGAGCACAGCTGGAGCTTACAGAGCCACAAACAGCAGCTTTTTCATAATACAATAACCAAGCAACCAGCTGATCCCACAGAAAAACTAAAAATCAGACGGTGACAACAGCAGCAGCGTAACAAAAGCATGTTTAATGACCCAAAACAGCTTCCAACTTTCTGTTTTAAAGAAATAAAAACGCTTAAGTTCAGAGATTGAAGTCTCGTTATTACAGACGGAATGCATAAAGAAAGAAGCTCGGCTTCAACAACAGAGACTTTAACAGTGTACCCGATGTATTAACAGAAGATCTGGTTTCACAATGACTCTGTAGGCAGAAAAGCAGCTCCGCTGGAGGCCGTTGTTGGCTTTGATTGGGCGTTTAAGCCGAGGCTGACGCAGTCAGATTATATCTCCTTCGTTGGAGGAAATGACTTGTGATGGTGCATCTTATTTGTAAAGACAGCCTCCGGAGGTTTGGACTACAAACAGAGATAACAGCTACCACCACAGTGATTTTCATCTTTGTAATTCTTTGTGTGGGCTCAGATGAAATGGCTGTTTTATGTGTCATTTAACGCTTGTTATGTTTTATTCTTAAGAAGAGCTGTTTATATGAATGGAGAGGTGTGAAAACTCTGCTTCTGAGATTAATGCAAGAGAGGACTGAGTGCGTTCAAATCTGCCTGCGGTTTATACCGTGACAGCTGCAATAAAGCTCCTTATTTATTGCAGCTGCAATAAGAAGTGCATTTAACCCTGACATAAACATGTGGAAATCGTGTTAGTCAGTGTCCTAATCAAAGCAAATGGACCTTTTGGGCAGAGGGATGCAAGAATTGGGCAGAAGAGACTGTTCTTTGAGCTGAGAGTCGACATCACAGGCTGTTAATTCAACACTAAGTTTGGGTCAGAAGAATTTCTTTTGAATTCAGATTAAAAGCTGCGGTGGTTCAGATATTTAACTGATTTAGAATCTAAATGTGGGTCATTGACAGACTGTAAAGATGACGCTGGAATTTTGGAAATCGGTTAGTTGAAAATCCAACATTTCCTCAGTGACGGTCACATGCTCTCCGCTTCCTTAAAATGTCAGACATCAACTTTGAATACTTCTGCCTGACTTCATGTACATGTTTCAGTCTGATTCTGCTGTCTGGGAGGTCATCAGGAGAGGAATTACTGATATGATGGAGATGATTTCATCAGAAACTCGGCTTCAGAGCAGGTTGTGTGTGCAGGTGAAAAAAGAGCCACCTTCATGACACTGAAGGCTCTGACTTCACAGTAAAACCTTCTGGGAGGTTCCTCTGCTGTATGATGGATCACCACACCCATCATGATCATGCAGAAATACGCATTTATTCAAGCTTTAGAAAGGGAACACTTTTGTTAGCTGAGATGAATTGGTCGCTCCAGCAGTCTTAGTGCTTCTACATCCCAGTTGACGTCTGTTTTTTGGGTTGTTTTGCATGCAGGAGCCGTCGCGGGCAGCTGCTGAGCTGCTGAGGAGACAGGAGGAGCTGGAAAGGAAGGCTGCAGAGCTGGACCGCCGCGAGCGAGAGATGCAGTCGCTCAGTGCTTCAGGTCAGAAAGAGAAGCGCGGCAACAGAGCGGTGATCCCCGTCAGTGCACCGCTTTTTAAGCTTTTTATCCTCACACACCGTCACAGCCAAGCATTCTGACCTGAATTTAAAGCCAAGGTTTGACCCTCGACAACTCTTAAAAACCTGTTTATCCCCGATACCGGGCCAGTATGCTAAGACCCAACTGTCGGGTACAACATGGGATTCTGTGTAAGCTCTTTATCAGGCACACATAAACCAAACAGGAAGTCGGAAGGCATCTGCAAGCACTGCTACAACCTGTTGGGCGTAAATTACACCGCTTGCCGTCTGCCTGATTTGGCATGCTGTTTTCTACAATATTTCTGTATGTTTTTCACTGTTTTCCAGGTAGGAAAAACAACTGGCCTCCCCTCCCAGAGAAGTTCCCCATGGGTCCGTGTTTCTACCACGACATCACCGTGGATATTCCTGTCGAGTTTCAGAAGACGGTCAAATTCATGTACTACCTCTGGATGTGTGAGTAACCGTAAGACTCGCTGGTGAGAATAACAGCACAGAAGAAGTGAACCACAAGTACTTGAAGAGAAAAAGAAAAAACATTTTCATCAAATAGAAAGATTTAGAAAATATTCATGAATTGCAGCTGTTCAGTTAATCCACGAAACGCTTCCAGCAAGTCAGCAGATCCTTAGAAGCCTTAACATGTTCATTTATCCATAAAAGTCCATAAATCCATCGCGTATCAAAGTAAACGATGTGATGTCTTTCTTGACTAAGTGCCGTTCCATTTTTAGCCCAGAACGCTGCAACAGAAGACACCTGGACGTCTTTTCCATCTGAAAGGATATTTTCCAGGTTTGAACTCGTCCTCAGGAGTTATTTGAGCCCGGAGGTGGATTTGTTTAGCAGCCAGACAGAAAACATCCACACAACATCCCAAAGTCCACTAAAACATGTCGAAAATCCCAGCTAATGATAAAAAAAAAAAAACAATTAAAGTGCTCTGGTTCCACCAATCAGGACGTATATATAATAAAAGCTCGGCTAATAACATCAAATATGATCTTCAGTTAAAAACAGAATAAAACCAGATTATCAACTGAATAAAGTAGCTTAAAAATAAAAACAGGTTAACGGCGTCTTGTGGCATCGTTTGTTGGATAAATGTGGAGACTCTTATAGATTGTAGGTATCGTTGCTCCGATAGTGGAAAATATATATTATATGAATGTAAAGCAACAAACTGATGGTGTTTCTTTAGTCTTTTGAATCCAGAACAAAAGAAAGCGTGTGACTTGCTTGGTGTGACTCTTTGCTCTGTGACGGTCGTAATCTGATTGAGTTGCTGAGAACCAGGGCCAAACCGTGCTTTTTTTTTTTTTCTTTTTTTAAATCACCGGCTTAGCTTAAGAATTGATCTCTGTGGTTCCGTGTCTTTGGAGTAAACTCTTACAGGTCGGCATGTTCGGATGAAATGAATCCATCTGCTTTCTGATGACGTTTTGTAGGAAATGATGAAAAGATGTCGTTCAAAGTTTGATTGGATCCAACGAGATAAGAGATTGTGGAAAAAGACAACCGTGAGCTCAGTTTGATGTAATAAAAAGACGTTTTCGTCAATTTTTCAGAGGCACAAAACAGTTTTTTTTATAATAGAAGCTGCTGTTTTTCCTCCCTTTGCTTCCTTCGCAGCTTGTTCATTATGGTGTTTTAGAAGAAGTACAGTTTGTGCCTGTGTGAAAGGCCTCAAGTGGAATCAGTGGCACATGACAAACACGTGGTGCAGTCATGTGGCCTGATGAAGGGACTTGGTCAGATGATTGCAGAGAGGTTGCTTCAGATGCAGACTTCAGAGAAAAGTGGTAGTTCAGCTTCAGACTTCTGTCTGATAAAAAAAACTTTACATTGAACAAACTGGACGACAGAAGACTGTTGAGCCGACATCGGCACAAATATCTCCCCACCACCCATTCAGCTGCGGTCTGCCAGCCCGATGCTATATTCCACACTGTGATGTAAAACCCGAGGCAGACAGACTGCCGGTTTGAACGGTACCTTTAACTCTGCAGTGACTATCAGGACCCCAAGAACAAATGGTGATAATGAATAATTCACAGTCTTATGCTCCCAGTCCTGCGCCGTGTTACGTGTTGAAATATTAAGCGCTTCCTCCACTTCCTGCGTGGACTTGACTTGGCAGGACACTGGACACTGCAGCCATAACGCAGCCTACTTTCCGAGCCTCGGCATGTACAGCTGCACATTAATTCCGCCGCCGTGTCCCACTTGCAGTGAAGGCTCCGCCCCGAAAGTTACCGCTCAGTTTCCCTTTCAGTTCACTCCGGGACGCTGCTGGCCAACATGATCGGCTGCCTGGCCTGGTTCTGCGTGGATGCATCTCACGGAGTGGACTTTGGCTTGTCCATCCTCTGGTTCCTGCTCTTCACGCCGTGTTCTTTCGTCTGTTGGTACAGACCGCTTTATGGAGCGTTCAGGTAAACCACACCGAAGCAGAAGCACATCACTCAGCTTTGCAGCCCCCTGCGTTATTCACATCCCGCTGTTTTTAATTTATCTTTCTGCAGGAGTGACAGCTCCTTCAGATTCTTCATTTTCTTCTTCGTGTACATCTGCCAGTTTGGCATCTACGTGATCCAGTGCATTGGAATCTCCGGTTGGGGCGCGAGGTGAGACCAAAGAGGGGGAATCACACAGAAATGTGCAGCTCAGTCATGTTGTGTCTTTGGTGCCACTGGGTTCTTAAATATAGTTGATATAATGTGATTTAAAAAAAACATGCATGTATGAGAAGTTGCGTCAGATTTGACCGTGAAGGCAGCAACTCAAAACAATCACAAACCTTTAGAGCATTTTAGATGCATGCCGACATGATGTCAGGTGCGATAGGATAGTATGTGATGGTCTGAAACCTTAAAGAAGTGTGCAAAGGGATGCTAAGGGATGCTAAGTGATGCTAAGGGATGCTAAGTGGACAGCACACGCAGTCACATGAAAAAGAAAACGCACCTTCTTTCAGTTCTAATGTTTTATGTGCAGGATAGTTTGATGAAGAGGAACACATGACATATTACGCTGTGTCATTGTTTATGGAACAAAAACAGACAAAATACAGAAGCAGTGTGTGAACTAAGTGAACCCCCTGATCCAACAGCTTGTAGAAGCACCTTAAGCAGCAGTAAGTTGAAGTAATGGTTTTCTGTGTGATGTCATCAGCCTCTTACATGGTTGTGGAGGAACTTTGTGCCATTCTTCTTTCCAGCGTTGCTTCAGCTCATTGAGGTTTGCAGCATTGGTTTCTGCTCAGCTCTCTTAAGGTCCCACCACAGCATTTCAGTCAGCTTGAGGTCTGGACTTTGACTGGACCACAGCAACACCTTGATTCTTTTCTTTTTCAGACATTCTGTTGTAGATTTTCTGCTGTGTTTGGGATCTTTGTCCTGTTGATGAGCCAGTTTCAGCCAAGCTTTAGCTGTGGGACAGGTGGCCTCACATTTGACTCTAGAATACTTTGGTATCCAGAGGAGTTCATGGTGGACTCAATGACTGGAAGGTGCCCAGGTCCTGTGGCTGCAGAACCAGCCCAGATCATCAGCCCTCCTCCACCGTGCTTGACAGCTGGTATGAGGTGTTTGTGCTGATATGCTGTGTTTGGTTTCCTCCAAACGAGCTGCTGTGCATTATGAGCAAACATCTCCACTTTGGTCTGGTCTGTCCAAAGGACATTGTTCCAGAAGTCTTGTGGTTTGTTCAGATGTAACTTTACAAACCTAATCTGTGCTGCCATGTTCTTTTTAGAGAGAAGAGGCTTTCTCCTGCAACCCTTCCAAACAAGCCATCCTTGTTCAGTCTTTCTCTAATTGTGCTGCCATGAACTTTAACCTTTAACATGCTAACTGAGGCCTGTAGAGTCTGAGATGTAGCTCTTTGGGTTTCTTTGAGCATTGCATTGGGCTGAAGATTGACAAATGTTTTGAATGTTTTCCACTTGAATGCCCTTTGATGGACTCCAAATAGTTGGCCTTATAAATAAATGGCCTTATAACCATCTATAATAACCTGACTAGGATTGTGATTTCCTGGTCTTTAGACCTTGTGATGATGACCAGGTGATCTTTTAATGTCCTGATAAATAAAACGGATTTGAAAGAGGATGCACTTTCTTTTTCACCGTGTTTCCTACAATGTATTGTGGTGCTGACGCACTAAAGAAGATTGATTGGTGGCTCAGTTGTAAAATCAATATCTCTTTTAAAGTTTCAGACACTAGTTTGTTCTTTTTTTTTTTTTTTTGCAAATTCCCCCCAAACAGGACTAAATAGCCCATTAGCAGGGAGACTATTTTTACCTGCAGTATTTATACTGCAGGGATGTGTTTTGGGCAACAATAAACTCAGAGGGATGAGATGGGAGTGTGATTTGTAGGAAACCAGTTAATTGTTGGCTTGTAACGATTCTGTCCTTGTTTCAGCGGGTGGATCTCCGCTTTGATTGCCCTGAACAAAAGCATCCCAGTGGGCATTATGATGATCCTCATTGCAGCTCTCTTTACCTCGCTGGCTGTGCTGTCCCTCATCATGTTCAAAAAGGTAGAGACGCAAAATACCTAAAAGCTATTTCAGTTGCAATCTGTTACAGCCCTAATGTGACCCTTTGTCCTCCTCACCTCAGGTCCATGGGATGTACCGTACCACCGGCGCCAGCTTTGAGAAGGCCCAGCAGGAGTTTGCCACGGGTGTCATGTCCAACAAGACCGTCCAGACGGCTGCTGCTAACGCCGCTACCAGAGCTGCACAAGAAAGCTTCAAGGAGCCGAACTGATGAACCCAGAGAGCTTGTTCCTCTGTTCGTCCTCCTTTCCCCTCTTCCCCTCCCTTCCCCTGATATCTCTCTCTCTCCCCCCCCCCCCCCCCCCCTGTTGAACACATGGACAGTCCCCCAACCCTCTGACTATGCTGAGGTGGTTTATGAGAGGGCGCAACAGTTGACCTATCAGTCAACTCTATAAGATGACGACAGCTGGCCGGGTCTGACAGCATTTTTCACTCTGGGACTCCTCATTTACGCTGCACTCGAATCTACCAACCAGCGTGCTCAACTTTCTCTCTGTTGGTTTGTGTGTGTGTGTGTGTGGCCAGGGTAATGAATGTTTGTGTGCCTTTTTAAACGTCGTTGCCGTCTCGAGGCCCAGCTTTCCTATGTCGACAGATTCTTATGCAGCTCCCCCCCGGGCATTTCTCTTCGTAAACCATTTCTGGCTTCTTTAGATTTGTCAGCTTTCTCGGTTCATGCATGTGTTCCCTGCATCCCTGCATCCCTTTATCCGTGAGTGCTTAACTTAACACTGCTGCCCCCTGGTGGAGTGAGTTTTTACTGCTGAAGTTGAATGCTGTGCATTCCCGTTCACTGCCTTGCTTCCTTCCTTCTGTTAGTTTGGTTCTTTTTTTTTTTTCCCCCAGAGGCTGATTAAACAAAGTGTGCAAGTCTTAACTTTCTTAAAGCGATGCTTCACCCGATATCTGACGTGTTCGTCTGTCAAATGCTCACGAGTGCCGACTGTAAGTCTGAGTCTGTTATTCCACCAAAGTCAGACAAAAAGTATTTCATTTTTAAGGTGATTCAAAAAAAAAAAAAAAAAAAGACAGAAAACTTTCATAAAAGAAGTTTGTATCATGAAGCGTTTGGGATCTGAGTCTGGCGGCAGCTTGGCCCTGCAGAAAGACATGTTGCTCAGTTGTTCGACAGCTTTGTTTCACCCTGAATTAGCTCAACAGCTGTTGGATAATCTGCACATGATAAACCCTTTTTTTTTTTTCACTGGTGTCCCCATTCCATCATTTTGCTTGAATGTCTGTACTGCTGTGGGATGTAATCTCACACAGATTTATAGAAAGAACTTTTATCAACATCAGCTTTAATTTCATGGCATCTTCAGGCATTAAGTTAAAAAACCTGCAAGACTTGTTTATTAGTTGCTTCGACATACCTCTGGAGTCTGTTACACTTCCAGAAAACTCAACAGGAGGTGGAGTCTTTCACCACATTTTGGTAGCAGAGTGAACACGACTAGATGAATCTGCATCTTATTTCCCATTGTAAAAAAAACTCAACTTAAGCTTCTCACTGTTGCTATTTTTCAAGCAGTGTTTGACGCTCAGAAAAATCCCGATTTTGAGTGAAGTATCACTTTTCCTTTTATTCTGTACCAAGCTGCATATCCATCATGAAATCCCAGCCAGCTGCTCTTTGAGTCTCCTCTCTGGGGTCTTTGTCTGCACACTATATGTGCAAATGGACGGACGTGCACGACAACGGCCTCACGCCTTCCTGCTCAGTAGCACAGACGCTCATCGTGTTTTTGAACAAACATCAGCCGAGTAGTTTTTCCTCCAAAAGCCATGAATAAGGGGCACGAGCAGTAAGAGAGCCACTTTCCTGTAGGTACAGCTGCATGTTTAAACGGAGGAAAGTGTACGTCTTCTCCAGCTTTTTACCGTTGGAGGTTTACCTCAGCTTTACTCAGGATGCGCTTCACTTGCATGACCAGGTTCGAGATGATGCAGGATTGTTAGAAATGTGAAACGGACTGGCCCCTGCTTTTAAACACACCTGCTGTAAATCCATATACCGCAGCAAAGGCTGACTGCAGAAGAAGGCAAAAAAAAAAAAACGGCCAGTAATGATTTAATCTTAATAATGTAATAGTTTTGATAAAAGTAGGTTGATTATCACTGAATTCCAGCAAAACCATAATCGGGTCTAATCTTATTTTCCTAATTGAAACGATAATCTGATCATAATCCAAAATCTCCAGTATATTTCATCGTGTAAATGTCTTTGAATGTGTATTTTTCTACATACTATATGAGCTGCAAAGCACTTTCCAGTGTATGAATGTGCCCGATCGCTGATTCTGTTGAGTCCAATGTTAAAGCCAGTTAAGCCTTTGTATTTGTGTTATTTAAGTGTGAAAATAGAGGAAATTGGGCCTTTAAGTCTTAAGGAGCAGGACAGTGTGGGAACCCTGTGGACTTTCTTCTTGCAACATGCCTTGCTTTACTTTCTAACTCTCTGATTCCGCCTCAGTCCCACTAAATTTGGACCTGCACGTGTGTGTCTGCCTTGCACATTTCTATCAGATAAAAGATGTTGCTTTTGAAAAGAATCAGGCTGAATGGCACCTGCAGATTTTGGCTGTTATTTGTGACTTGGTTAAAAGTGGGTAAGGTGTTTAAAACTGTGACGTTCTGCAGATGGACTGTGGCTTTAGGCTTTGTTTAGTAATCATCATGGTAAACGGTAGAAACACACTGAAAATTAAACTCCGTAATCGCGTCCGATGACTGCATTTTAAGGAAACATTTGAGGAAAAAAAGTTTGTAAATTATGTATGATTTCCAGATGGTTTGCTGTTGGGTGTCATTTTAAGATGCACCTGGTTTCACCTTCATTTTGCATATTAAGTAGTTTGAGTTTTGTATATTTATTGTGTTTATTGTCAACACTGAATAAAATTCTTCTGTATGTTTTTCATGGCTTCTCTCTCTTTAAAGTCGCGCTTTCGGTGCTCTGCTACTTTGTAAGAGAAAATGCTGTGTGTGGAAGTGGACTTGCACCATCAGCTAAAAACCAGACGAGGTCAGTAGTTCTCAAAGAATTATGAGATTCAAAGAAAGAGTTCACTTGAGTGTAATCGAGTTCAGAATGTCTGATGGCAGTGGTACAATTACTACCCAAGGATCTTCCTCACTGTGTGAAATCATTGTGTTTTCTTTATTATTGGAGTTGTTTTGCACCACATGGCCACCATACGTTTGGGCTAAATCTCATTCTATCTGATCAGCAGGCACTCACCCTATCAAACGTGTTTATTAACAAAATGAGCCATCCACTTAGGATCCACATCATTTATTAATTTAGCAGACAAGGAGCAATATTTGTCAGACGTTTGGTGACATGTTTGTAGCTACCTGATGCATTTAAATCCTATAATATACCTGTTAAAGTTGATTTTAGATCACCAAGCTTGTTTTTTTTTTGGCCACTAAATGCCAGGCAGTTAGCTGCTAAATGCTAGCTAAACTTTTGTCTACTGTTCCTTGGGTTTCTGGTCTGCAGTGGGTTTAGTGGGGCTAATTTAGCTTAAAACACCCACTTGTGTCAGTAACTGTTAAAAACCAAAATAGTAAAGCTGTGGTAAAACCAAAACGACAAGCTGAAAGCTGCTAAAGTACTCCATTAAAGCTGAGGGAAGTAACCAAAGTTGGGCAATAACTTTTGAGGGTTTGTCCCTGAGAGTGATGCCCTTCACATGTAACATCCAGGAATTTAATCAGTTATTGATAGAAAAACAGATTAATAAAGTTTGTTACAGGTCTTATATAACAAACTTAAACACACTGTATGTGTAGGATTCAAAAGTGGCATTAATCCAGGCTTCAAGTTTTAGATTTTAGTCTTATTTCTAAACGATGTGTAAATTGTTTCCTACAATGAGTTGCTGTTATCACCCTGAAATAAAACACGATTTTTTTCCCCTTTGAGGTGCAAGAGGAAACGTGTCTCAGAGGCTCTGTCTCTTTTCATTCTGGTCCTCTCCGACTTGAGAAACCAAAAGCCTCTGGCAGTGAACTGGGCCTGAATTTCTGCTGTGCTCTTCAGATTGCACGATTTGTCATGTGCTTAATCTGGAAGTCATCAAGCTCCGTGTTTGGTTTGAGCTCAGTTTGTGGTGGAGGAAGGGAGCCACAGGGTTGTGCCAGCAGCTTCTCTGCAGTCCACATGGAGGGAGGAACATCTGCGCCGGGACTCGATTTATACATGCGATCACTCACAGAAAAATACACTCAGGTGGGGTGCAAGTACTAGCAACTGGTCTCTGGGTGGAAAATGCTCCAAACAACAAAAATGTAGCAACACCCCAAGTCCTGCACGCAAAATCCCACGTACTGTAGAAGTATCAGTTCTATCGTGCACATCAGCAGATTGTCAGCAGCAACACATGAAACACACAAAGTCGTTTGTGATGTTGCTTCGTGAGAAAGAACTACTTTTGTTTACTCTGTACTTTGTAAGTTTACTTCAGTAGCTTCCAAGCCAAGGGTTGGGAGCTTTCAATGGGTCACATGATCAAAGTGAAAGAAATGGAACAATCTGATGGGAAAAAGTCAACAAAAGGGAAGAAAAATCAGCTGAGCTACATGAAAGCTATAATTTCTAGAATGTTACCCTATTTTATTTTATTTTACATTATCTCAGATATATCTGAGCTTTTATGGGTTTTACTTAAATCTTAATTTGTACAATAAACTTTGGGATTAGTTGGTAAATATTTTTGGACTAAATAGCACAATATTCTCCTATGTTGCATAGTGAAATGGAAACACTTCAGCTCCTTAATGTTGCACTTTTGTAAGAGTGCTTACACTGAATATGAGGCACACAGAGTTCAGTTCTGCATCAGTGGAAAAACTGATCACCCGCTGGCTGGAAAACGTAGCCACCCCCTCCTTCAGGGCCAAACCGAGGTCTCAGCACCGAGCTGACTCCTCCACTTGCTGCATCTCTTCCCTCCTCCTTCACGCAGGATAAAAACTCACACAAACCTCATCAGTTTTCCCTTCTCTTTATTTGTTTGGCAGAAACAAATCAGAATAGATAGCACACTATCTATAACTCAGCACAAGCTCCCTGAAACCAGACGGTACTAACGACAGCAATACTTCATTTATTCATGTGTCCTCATTGTTCAGTCCATGTCTTTGTGCACAGATTACAGGATGACTGCTGAAGGAGGACCCGACACTTCACAAGGCCATAGGTTAGGACTGAGTTTGCTTCATGTTAACATTTGATAAAAATTCACCACAGAGCTTCCTTTGCTTGTCCTCATGCAGTCCATGTGAAGAATCCTTTCCATCGATACATTTCAAGGGTCTAAAAACACATTAATCATTGAAATAGTACATTCTTTAAGCTCTAAAAGGACACTCACTCTGAGCTAAAGACCGCTTATTCTGACTGAGTAGTGGTTCCCTTGTTGAGTTAATACTCACATGTGGCAAAAAGGTAAAAGATCCAGGTTTGCTGGTTGTGTTTTGGTGGCAAAAACACCAGTGTTTTCTTCTTCTTCTTCTTTTTTTTTTTTCCCCAACCAAGATTGGCAAGAGTGACATCATCAGCCCAGCCTGGATCAAGCTGACCATCATTCTGCAATCATAACTATGTACAAAATACATATAATCACATTTATTTACAGAGCATGTGGGGACAGTGTTGGCGCCCACATGCTGAACATGAATACAATAACAGACAGCACCTCTAGTGTCAGAAAAACAAAGACAACACACTGAGAAAAAACTTGGCACTTGTAGATTTCTCCCACATACACACAAGACGGAGACAAAATGAAAGTCAGTTTTAGTGGTAAACGATGCAGCAGCCTCCATTTCAAAGGCCAACTTCATGAGAAACAACAGAAGAGCAGGGGTTGAGCTTAATGAGCACGCCTCTGCCTCTGCCTCACCCCCCCCACACACAACAAGAAAATGGTTATCGGGGCTCAGAGGAGGCAGATCAGGCTCTTGCCCTCCTCTATCTCCTCCTGAACCTTGTCGCTGGAGGTGGCGATCTCGGCCTGAGCAGAGAAGACGGCGCAGATGAAAGTGAGCACGGTGCCCCCCATGGCAGTGTAGAAGGCCCAGCCCATGGAGCAGAGTCCGGCCCGGTACGGAGCCGCGTCTGGCCCGCAGTACAGCTGGACTTTGTCTGAACCCCAGCCAGCGGGGTACAACATCAGACCCAGGATCAGGAACAGACCTGCGAGAAGGGTAACAAGACAGATGGCATGTTAACTGTTGGGCTGGTACTGAAATACAGCATATTCAGCACCCCTTAGAGACTACTGGGGTTATTACTCCTGAATATCCATTCATCTATTTTCTATACCTGCTTATACCAATTCAGGGTCGCGGTGGGGCTGGAGCCTATCCCAGCTGTGACCAGGTGAGAGGTGGTGTACACCCTGAATAGATCACAGGTCCATCACAGAGCCACACGTCTGCATGTATGGCTGCCTTATGTGAAGATCACTTTGGAAGCTTTCAGACTGATTAACGCGATTTAGTTTAGACTTTTTGTCTGTTATAAAATAGTTATAAAGTATTATAACACTAGTATAAAAGGTCTTTTTACTGTTTCCAGTCACTTTTTCTTATTCACATTTCATTTAAATAAAAATCAAAAGCAACAATGGAAACCTGATCACTGTCAATCATAGTTGACATAGATGGTGGCTCTTAGTCACAGGAAAGTGGAGCTGCTGGTTCCAAAATCAATAAATGTAACAAAGTCGGCGAAATGCTGGTCCCTTTCAAGGTAGTTTTTCACCGCCATTTTGCATCTCACACACAGCGAAGCAGGTGTGCTTCATCTGAGCACAAAACATAAACTGCACTGCATGTCGCAAAGAAGAAAGCAGACATTTCCATGGAAACAGAAACACAATGATGATGCACAGACGCAATATCGGTTAATGTGGTTTGTGGCTCAGCAAAGTTTTGTCTCTTTGCAGTTTTTGTTCTCAATGCAGAGGAAGGGCTGAAGATATTTTCCTCATCTGGAAGCTGAAGCTGCATTGCTTTGACCTGAAGGGTCCACCATAGTGATCAAAGCAAGTAAACACTGATGGAAACTACATCTTTCAAAGCAGTTAACAAAGTTTGCTTTAAGAAAAATCCTCATTAGAGCTGAAATGGTATCTCCACGAACCAAGAATATATCCAACATGATTGATCCAATTTCTGCTTTTCTTCACAATTTTCAATGGAATATCTTTCTTTGGTTTAAACAGCTGGTCAAATGGAGGTTCAAAATGGGCATTCATCATACTGATTTATTTAAAAAGTGATCAGCAGACTAACTGATCTTGCATTCAAGATGTTTGTTAGATCTGCAGAATTTAAAAGCTCAGAAAATCTGCTCAACATATTTCCTGCCTTTCTGACTGCTAGTCTGATGGGTGTGGATATTACTCTTCTTTACTGTCGACAGTTTCCCACAGTCTACTGCTTGTTTACCCATAAACACCAACTATGATCTCGCTCCTTACTACCAGTATAATGTTTTACGTATTATTTCATTTTTACAAGCTCTCAAAGGAGGATGACTGTTGATCCCAGACACTTGTGTAAAACATGTTTTTACTGTGTTCTTTGCAGACACAGGAGCAAGTTCAGTTTAGTTGCCAATAATATAGGTCAATCATATCAACTAACATCACAACCAGTCCCCTCAGCTGTAGTTACCACAGCCAAGTAGCCAAATGTCTCATGTTATAGTGAGCCACAGCGTTTCAGACGTAACTTTGCTGGAGTCTCATGAAAATCAACAAAAAGGACAACCTGAGCCACACCGCTGAGCTAATTCTCACTTATTTAAGGCTTTCATTTTGCATAAATAAATAAAAACTTTTCACTGCCCCTGAATATGCTTCTGAACACGCTGACATGTGCATTCAACCCTATATGAAGCGGTGTTTGTACATAGGTGTGGGTTAAAGTAACGCATTCCTATCCTAACAGACAATTATTTGAGTGAAATCAAAAACATTTCCTGCAAAAGTGCCATCCTGGCACCCCCCAAAAAAGTCCCATTAAGCAGAAATGATTTCCTGATTTCCTGCCTGAAATGTGACTGAAGATAATCACAGCGAGACCCCTGAGCGTGACAGGAAAAAGCAACTCGAGCTTGAATCTTGACACACAATCCTGTCAGGGCAGAGAAGAGAACAACAGGAAAAGGTAGCTGATGGGCCGGTGGACTTTCCTGCCGGCCCCCGGCTTCCTGCGTCTCGGTGGAAGGATGGGGTCGCTTCCTGTGTTACCGTGACCCACTTCCAGCGCTCAGCCATGCTGACTTGGCTTCAGCGCCTCCACATCTTATAGATGGGAGAACAGGCTTTGTTTTTAATTCAGTGTCATGAGGTTTCCATGCTCTCCTCTGATGAGTCAGCCGGACGAGGAGCCCGCTGCCAGCCAAGGCTCAGGAGCAAACATTTACAGCAATACAATTACAGAAAACTAATGAGCCAGACAGGGAATGAGGATTTCAGATGTAATGTTCTCACCCAGCTCTTTCACTGAGTGGGCTCCGCTTCATAAAAACAAGGAGGTGAAACTCTTTTTCTCCCCTAATCTCTCTTCTTTTCTTTTCACTTCCTCTCTTTCTCCTCCCTCTTAAAGCACCCAATATCGTATTAAACAAGGAAATGAAAACTAGGTCATAAATTCTTTCCACATGTTGCTGCCGTGCCCTGACGTCCAGACCGGCTCTGGTGATGGATTGAAGGCATGGTTTTAATTCCCAACCCCACCCCTCCGAAGACCCCCTTCCACACACACACACACACACACACACACTCATTCCCAGCCCCCTTTGCTTCCTCCACCTTAAAGCTGGACCTTCTAACCTAATATCCCACCAAGCTCCACCCTCATCCAGCCTCACTACTCCCTCTGCACTGGCTCCTGTCTGCCTTAACTTCCCAACTTTCAAATCCGCACCATCAATCCATCGCTGGATAACGCCCTCCTCCCTCCTACCATACCCCTCACAGCCTCCACCCTGTAATGCCACGGCACAGCAGGTCTGCACTCTAAGCCAAGAAATCTGGCCACTTTTCTCCTTTCCAGGGAATAAATAAAAAGCAGGTCCATCACTGAAAGAAGGACACGAAGAAAATAGCAACGGAAAATACTGTCAGTCAGGAGGTGTTAGCATGACTCTTTTTACTCTGTTTTACACATGCAAACGTTTGGCCACCCAGGTCAAAATTCCTGTTACCGTTAACAGCTACAGAGCAAAAGCCAACCTGATATCAGAAAAGAATTAAGTTGAAAAGGACACATCTTGTATATATTTAGATTAAAATAACACAGAAAGCAAACGTCCCTGAAGTAAACGTTTGGGCCTCAGTATTGTTCGGTATTATTGGGCATTAGTCTTTAGTAAGACACCCTTTAGTAAGATTCATAGCTTGCACAAAGTCTTTTAGTTTTTGTTTGAGGAATTTTCACCAGTTCCATAGACAAAAAGTTTCTAAATCTGCACATGCATTGATTTTTGTTTATTTTTGTTTGCTGAAGTCTAGGGCCATGGCAAAACCTTTAGTTTGCTCCTATTGTGGTAGTCAATTGTGGATTCTGAAGAGTGTTTATGATAATCATCCTATTGTAGAAGACATCCTATTTTCATCTCCAGTTTCCAGTCAGAATTTTCTGATATACAAATGAGGCAGCAGCACAAGCCCAGATCATGGTCAATACACCCCCGTGCTCAACAGCTTGGTTGGTGTTCTTGTCATTAAATCTGCACCTTTGTACTCATGGTGCCCAAAAACTACAATTACAACTTGATCAACTTCCTTAAGCTTTGTTTCCAAATTTATCAGGCTTCATTAGATTTTTAATGATGAGTTTTGTGTTAACGATGCAGGAAAGGTTTTTTCTCCTGATGACTCTTCCCTGAAAGTCTTAAAAAGCAGAAGGTTGCACCGCAACTCAATTATTCATAAACTTCTATCCCAGACAAGCATGGGGTTTGATTTGCCTCTATGGCAATGAAAAAGCTCTCTTAGACATCCAGACCTTAACCTGACCTCCATCGTTCCTGTTAACTGCTATTTCTTAATCTACAATAAGAACCAAGGAAACAATGTCTTGAAAATACTTATTATTAAAAACAAGCAATAGTCCTAATTAGCTTTCTAAGGTCTGAGATATTCCTAAAAGTTATCTGAAAGCTAAACCTCTTGGGTTTCTCCTTTCCTTTTTTCACTCTAAGATCAGCTTAAAAATATGTTGCATCTTTAGCTTTATGCCCATTTGAGATCAGTTCAACTGATTTTTGAGTGGGAGTGCCCAAATTCTTTGCAGGCCACAGTATTTCTGGTCAGCTTCAAAATGATGAGGTTAATATGAACTTTCTGACCTGAGCCATTCCTTTGTATGATCATTATGAAACAGCCAAACCTCCAGTGTAAACATAGATATCCAGGAAATGCGATCAAAGGCTTGGGAATCCCATTAGTTATTCATCATACCTGACACGTCTGCTTTCCTTCTCTCTTTCATAACACGTGTAATCTACTTTCACATTTATGCTCACTGAACAATACAGCGTAAATTCCTGTAAGAAGGTGTTATATGCTTGCTTCACTTCCAGTCTGGAGCTTAGTCATGGTCTATGGTTAAACCTGTAATAAGGCCTGGGACTCACGGCTGAAAGGAAACTTTACAGTGGGTAATAAAGGCATTCAACACCGAACGCACAAGAATCGGAGACAGTTTTACAGCTGAGTTTGTTTGGTGTGTTGTTTCTGATCCTTTTCTGCTTTAATTTGACATGAGTGACATTAAGCATGGAGGGCATTTCACTCTACGTACAGAAATTCCCTTATAGGTAGTCTAACTGATGTATAACAATCCTTTAGGGGCCCTAAAATGTGCACCAACAGGATGTAAAGTTTACCCGGCTGACCTTCAGCAGAAGTCTGTTTTAGCCATTCCGTTACGCAAATTAAACTCCAGCCGAAATCTTAAAACCACCTGAGCTTAAACTGTCCCTTGGACAGCATGTGAGACACTGTTCAGGAAGTGTGTCACAGGGGGACGCAAGAGTCCAAGGTAAAAAGTCCAAGTGACATCAGAGTATTTGAAAGTGAGATTAATTGGCTTGAAAGTCTCTCCAATGCGATGACGAGACCATCTCTGGCAACAGCATCACGATCTTCCCATATGAGGTCGATCACTTCCAAAAACATCTGCCGCCTGGATCCAGTTTTCTCATTTCCGTAGGGTCGGCACACTTTCTGGAAATAATGATTAGTAGAAAGTTGCTGTGGGAATCCTGGTGCTGGATATCAGAGAGAATGACATCATCCACCAGCCTCAGGGAAAGACGGTGGTCAAGTTGAAGCCTGTGACGCACACTGGCTGATTGGTGATAGGCAGAAAAAGAGCAAACCAAAAGGCATCAGTTTGCCTCCCATCTCTTTCTGCAGGTGGAACAAGTGAACAGGAAGAGTTATCAGAGGAGGGGTGCGCCTCCTCTGCTGTTTGAAGCTCCTCTCACCCCCTTTCCTCTTCTACATCCTTATCATCTCCACAGCAGTGTATTTCCCCACTCGCATCACTAAATCTGTACAAAAATGGCAGTTAAGGTGATGTAGCACAGTTTTGTAACTGTACTGGTGTTGGGTTTATGAGAAGATTCTACTTCTATACCTGCAGATGTTCAACACCCTCATTTGAAAACTGATTTTCAAATCACAGAAAACAACCGGAACTAGTTGTAGAAACTTTAAATCTCTACATTTTCAAGCTGCTTGAAGCAGACTTGAGTCAAATGACTCCATTTAAAAAGCAATGGGACACCTTCACTTCCAAGTAATCTTATCATGCACCCAAATTACACTCGGCTGAGGGGTAAAAATGAAGGTATATCAGCAAAATCTCAAAAACTGAAAGGAGGAAACTAAAAGATTTGACTGCCACTCTTTCACACACATCATCCAGTTAAATCCTATTCTGCTGCATCAGTTTAATGGCACCCAGGAGCACAAATTACAGCCAGCAGATGTTCATCTCCATGCATGCCATCCTAATCTTTGCACAAAGATTTGTATTTAGTTTTGCAGATTTTCTGGAAATTCTGAATTTGAGCCACTCTTGGACAGGAAATCAAGCATGTCTTCTGTTGGATGTAGAAATAGTCGTAGTTTGTTATTGACTGCAGCCATCAAGTAGGTATTTAAGACCTTTTTAAAGGTCTAGCCTTTACAAAAAAAAGTTAACTAGAATTAAATCTAGCCATCTTAATGGTAAAATCTGCATGCAAATATTCTAAATTGTAATTTAAGCATACCAAATGGCAATGTAGACCATAGTCCAAATAAAAGTAAAGGGGGAACCAGGGTCAGAGGGCTAAGTCTGGGAGTTATGGTTCCCTAGTGATTCCCATGTCTAACATCTGGTATGATGAGTTACCTTGCCAATGGGAGAGTTGTTTATATGTGAAAGCAGCTGTTTGAGCTTTCCAAAGCCAAAGTAATTCCCAGAATAAGACCCTGAATCTAGATGAGCTGAAGTGGAGATGTTGTGGATGTAAGGCAGGAGCAAAACGGATAACAAGGAGGAGGAAGTTTAAACTACTTCACCAAGCGTTGGATTGTTCGCCCACTAATAGGAAGCATGTGCTGGGTTTAGACCGTTGTGAGACTGGTTAGTTTCAATAAACTGTAATCCTCCACGTTAACTTTGAAGCTGGATTTGGCTTCCCACGTATTCGACTGCTCAAATTTGTATCCCAACGAAATAAAACAAGAAGAAGAAAAAGTTGTTGGTCTGGATGTTTCCAACTCATGTACCTTCTCTATTACAGAGCAACATACAGTACTTAAGAGTTACTTTATTAGCTCCTTTAACCCCAGAGGCTAAAGCTTAAGTAGCATTGGCAACACAACAGTTGTTGGATGAGACATATGGATAAAATGTATGAATGTAATCGGGGAACTTAAATGCCTTTCAAGTCGAGCCCCTTAATCCCCTTGAGGAGTTCTGTTGATTGATTTGCAACATAACCCACAACGGCCAGTGATATCACAGGTGGAGTTACCTTGATATGAATTGTGTGCAAAATCTCTGAAAGCTCACAAAGTGCCACATCTCTCGCCTCGACATCTAGGTCATGCAGCTACAGTCCAACAAGTGAAGAAAACGTCACAGAGCACAAGCAAAAACATGCATACGTGCTAAATAAACATTACATTAAGCTATTTAAAGCTCATTGTTAGAGGGTCTTATAAAGCCACTGTCCGTCATTCAATAGTTGGGTTTCACTGGAGGCTCAGAGCTGAGTTTACAGCTCGGCATGTCTTTCACCACCCGCCCACCTTTTCTGTTTTGGCCTGCTCCAGATAAACAGCAGCGGGGGAGGACAGCCATAATCACCGGAGGGCTGAGAGCTACAGTCTGAGGAAAGGAGGCTCAGCGAGCATGACTTCATGGCCTCCTCCCGTCCATAATTCACCACACTGCGTCAAAGTGGCCTCAGACACTGAACCACAGACAGAGGATACACACCCTTCACACATACACACAGATAGGCATGCGTACTCAGTCTCCTTTTCAGAGAGGGCTCCAGCTGACTGGGTAAATATTTGGGTGGCAGTTGCTCAAGGTGACGCCAACAACGGTCCTTTTTTCTTTAAAAAAAAAAAAAAAAGTCTGTTTTGGTAAAAGCTCGCTGACAGCTCTGCGGGAATAAAACACATAATTCTAGCAGTGGGAGTTGCGGTGCTCGTAATGAATGTGTTTAGCATAGAGCACAGCTTTTCATTTACCTGAGCGGTGGTTGCCACAGGAATCAACAGAAACAATAGGGGTTGGATGACCTTTGGTAGCTCTCTTTAAAAAGCATGAAGATATTTCACATCTAGACCAAAAAAAGCTTTTTAAATTTATATTTGAAAACATATGTTCAGAGCACAAACTTCAGAAATAGAGGGAAATATTTCGAAGTCACTCATTTGCAGAGTGCTACTGACAAGTTTGAGGCCGGCTTGCAGGTATGTACTGATGATGTGGTTGTATCCACACTTCCATGTTTGACTGAGGTTATGCTAAAATTAACGATGCTGGATATGAAAAATGAGTGCTGTTTGAACTGGATGGGGGTGAAGGTAAAGGGAAAACCAGCCACGACAGGGAGCTTAAGAGAGATCTTTTCAAAGTGGGAAGCAGGCCTTCCCAGGGGGCTCCAAACTGTTTGAGTGGAGGCTCACTGAACGAAAGAGACAAAAGGTTAGATATGGAACAAGTTAGAAAAGGGAGATCACAGAACTGCCTACATGTGTGAGATTTAACTGAAGACAGCTCATAGATACATGGGTTTTGGAGAATTTTAAGTCAAAACAACCACAGAAACACACAAGGCTACAAGAAAGACTCAAAACAACCTCAAACGCATACAAAACCACCTCAACTAAAGTGCCACAAAGTTACCACAATGAAACACAAAATGACAAAGACTATAAATGACAACAAAGCGACCTACAACTACCACAAAGGCAAACAAAATGACCCATTTACCCAAGTACCTTTGGACAGGGTCAGATGTACTTATTGTTTGAGTGATTATTGTCTTCTGAATATCAGTGTGACAAAAATATTTGTCTTTGTCTTAATTGCTATCTGAGATCAAATAAAATAATCACGAGCATCCCATAATCATGTAGGGATTGAGCTAAACTGAGGGCCCCCTGCTTTGTCTAAGGGGAGGCCCATGACTGTGAAAACTTCCGGTTGATGGAATTTGTTTTATATTTTCTGCTTTCTGTCATTTGTACAAGAAGGAGCACAAATAGCTGCATAAAGAACATTCTAGTGTTAGGCGTGGAAGTGAGAGTGTTGGTTTTGGAAAGTTGTAAGCCTGACAAGGGCTTCTGAAGCCGTTCAACCATCAACCATCACTTATCTGATCAGGAGCCCATGTCGGCTTCAATCTTCTGGAAATAGTAACTTATGAGGAGTTTATATGTCTTCAGCAGGCAGTAATCACTCTTTAGATCAGAGTTCAGCACTAAAACGTTTATCTCACCTGCGATTCCCTGCAGCAGTCCGCACACATTGAAGATGCTCTTCTTCATGATGCTTTGGAAGCACATGGTGAAGACCGAGATGAAAGCCACGGCACAGAGCAGCAGGATCCCTGCCGCCAGGAAGATGGAAGTCGCCTGCCAGAACCCGCTGGCAATCTCCCCAAAGTGAATCGCGTACGGCCCGCACAGTATTCCCCGCTGCATGTGCGGCAGTTTTATACAGCGGCCATAGATGCCTAAAGTGGGTCTGTAGGCCTCCCCGGCTGTGGTGGCCCCATGGAGGCCGAAGACGGAGTCGGGCGTGCGGGGATATCCCACCAGCCAGTCAGTGCTCATGAAGGCGATGAGCTCTCCGAACGCGGCCACAATACTCAGCAGAGTCCACAGCATGGAGCGGCAGGTGACAATAACATGGCACATGCTGACGGCGGCTCGGTGCGTCTGCTGCTTTCAACACTACTGAGAGGTGGATTCTGGGTAGACAGCCCTTAAAACACAAAGAGCTGAGGTTGCGATCCGTCTCCAGCGCAGGTGTGAGAGCGAGTGAAGCCTTCACAGGAAGGGCAAGGTGACACTGCTGCACACAAAAGGTTCACGTCAATGATTCACAGTCTGCTGCTTCCCTCTTCTCCTCACTTCTTATCTTCTGCTGGCGTCGTTACGGTGTCACAGCTGTTGTTCCTCCTCCTTCAGCTCACCCTCCTTCTGTCAGCTCGGTCTTCAGACTCTTCTGCTGCTTCCTGGTTTTTGGTGTCTACATTGTATTGAAGTTGTGTTCCCTGAGCCAGCCTGCTGGCGTCACATCAGACACACCTAAAAGATAAAACAGAGACACGCAAGGACAGGGTGAGCGCTTTGTAACTGCATGTTTCAAATGGAACTGCATGTAAAAGAGAAGCTCTAAGATGACCAGTTGTTGCTGCTGCATTTGAGGAATGAGAGGAAGAAGAGACTCGGATGGTGTAGATCTTTAATAAAGAGTCTAATGAGATGTACAGATCAGGCCACTTGGGCTGCTCTGTAATGATAAAAAAAAAGCTGAATGAGAAGCGGATGTAGACAAAAAACAAGCCTGAGGCCTCTCATCAAGCAGCCCACACAACTGACCTGGAGTCAGCCAGCAGTTGATAACACAGCGGCTGTCACATGACCACTGATAACCTCAATAACATCAACTCTGCTGAGTCAGTGACACTACAATCAGGAAGCAAGAAGTAATGTCATTCCATAAAACAATACAGACAGATCTCACACCTGGATTACTATTCTGTGAAATACTAAACCATATTTAAATAATCTACTGTTGCAATGAAAATTTGACCAACCACACTGACGATGAATAGTCAGCATTGTGAATACTTTAAGTTAATTTAGTTAAATGTTTTTAGAAAAATGTGCAAAATATTTCTTTTTGGTAAAAAAGTATTTTACTACTTATATGTATGGGAACGTTTTGCCTCATTTCCTGTAAAATCACCCATTTATTGACCTCCAAATCTCAGCGTAAAAAGTTATGGGATGACATGACTAACCGCATTTTAAAAGAAGTTTTATTCCTTATGCCAACAAGATTGGCTATGTGTATTAATTCTCCTAATTAACAATATATAATATCTAATAAGATAATTCACCTGAAGAAGGTGAAGTAAGTCTGATGGGAGATCCTGATTTGTTGAACTTTTGCACTACATATGGGGGTGCTAGCGTAAACCTAAGTTTTCCCCACAGTAATGTAAATTCATTTTACCCGTTTTCATTCATTACGTAGCTTAAGTTGACAGTAAAAAGCTGTTTTTGAGATGATGAAAATCTCAGACTCCATTATATTCTATAGGAATAAAGGCCCTCTTTATCACGGCGTCTCTACCCAAACCCTTTCAAGGATTCCCAGAAGACCTCTGGGGACTAAACAAACAAACTTTCTGTGACTTAACAAAAGTCTCAGATTTTATCTGTGAGAGACATTAACAAATGTAGGCTGAGCATACATTAAAACAGAAGCTGGAATGCCAGAGAAGATTAAACGGAGCCTATACAAGCCTTTGTGCTCGTGTTATAAATACAGCTCTGGGCCAAATCTCTTCCCTTTGAGTCTTGATTTCCCTGCTGCCTCATGGGAGTCTGTTAGTCATTCTGCAACCAGAGTTTGGCAGGGCAGCAGAGGGAGCCGGGGGCCGCTGTTGACACGTGTGCTGCCCGCACTGCGAGGTTTCCATCCCTCAGGCCCTGGTGTGCCGTCAGAGCCAGGGACGGGAGGAACCCTCGTCCCCTTGTGGTCACATCCTGAAGACTCTGACTCACTGCATGTGTGTGTGTGTGAGTAAGAGTATTACACAAACTTTGATCTTTGTCATCCTGTAGAGATATCAACAACAACCCCCCCCCCCCCCCGTTACACAGTGGACAAAATGACCCCAGTGCTGTGGTCTGCAGCAGGGTGGTGTGTGTGTGCTTGCCTGTGTGTATATGTGTGACCTAATGCTGAGTATGTTTGTGGCTGCTCTTATGAGCTCATCTGTTTCACACAATCCAAACAGCCGTCTCTGTGGAGCTGGACCAAAGTTAACTTTATGAATCACGAACGTTCTCATTGCCTCACCATGAACAGATGCAGGAACACATGGAGACTGACTAACTGCACTTTTTTAAAGACTCTTCCCACCCTACTGCACACAGACAGTTGACGTCCTCGTGGTGTTTTGATAAGACTAATGTTTGATGTTAGGACTTGAGACTAAAACGGGCCATCCGAAGGGTCAGGGTCAGACATTTGCCGGCCTGTTGCAAAGACTAATTCCTGCCTGACAGGAATATTGTTGGAAAACACACTGGAGCTGAAACAATCTGAACCAGCTGGGGGGACACAGAGCTTTGACGACCTGGATACTTAACCTTTAACCTTGCTTGGCTGCAGTGCGTTTGAATCACGTGCCAACTGGTTGCACAATACCCTACCTGTGGTTCTCAAATTCTCTGAAGATTCCTTGGAATGTGGATCTGTAGATGTGAAACAAGCCTGGTTCTATTATTGTATCTGGCATTTGTGTCAAAATGTGCCCCGACGTCTGCTCAGTGTTCCTAAACGGGCAGACTTAAGTTTCCCAAGATAGCATGAAGTCCGGTTGTCCATACATTTTAGGCTAGAGGTGGATTTATGATCTCTAATACTTTGTGAGTAAGCAGGGGGGGGAGATGGTGGATTATTCAAGGCTCGGTTTACATACAAAGAGGAGTTTTACGGCCGTCAAACTGCACCCGTCACTCAATTGGCCCCCAACACTAATCCCCATGAGTGCACATACTTAGGACACTCCCAACATCTGACACATGTATCCCCAAAGTGAAAAGGAAAGCAGTGACAGAACATAAGCAGGAGTTTGCAGCTGTTTAGTGTTGTTTTTTTCTTCATCAGTAGAACAGTGAAGATGCAGTGACTCAGCAACGGTGTTCAACTGCCATAAAACTCCAAAGAAGAAGTTATATTGTGTAGCTTGTGGGTGGAAAGTTATGCTAAAGGTGTAGTGATATGTTTGGCAATGTGGCGAAGAAGGGAGTGATCAAAAATGAGTGTTTTGAAAGCAGGTTTCTGCACACACTTATCGGAAAGCAAGAAGTAAATAAGGACATGGTATCTGTATCCCAAAAATTCAACACTTTCACAAAAAACGATTGTGAGGAGTCATAGTAGATGTCGTCACCCTTAACTAACCTCAGCCAAAACTGTAAGAAGGCCTGTCAACTTTGTGCTCCAGCTCAGAGAGAAAAGAGAGTCACTAAATCTGTGGCAGACTTATTTTGTTGTAGAGAGCCATGGCTCCTTTCATGAAGTCACAGACATGGCTAAACATGCCAAACTAAAACCCAGCTTGCCATTACAAGTAATCTGTGGAAACCAAGTGTAACAAACAGTATCTTCAATACAGAGAAGTGTCGTTCAGACACTGCAAACATGCAGCTTCTCATAATTCAGAGGCTTGCATTTCATATTGATCCCACTGGCTGGGTTTATCAAATAATTGCAGATATATTGTCATAAACCAGAGTTTCTGTAAATGTAAAGTCTGATCTGATGATCTCCAAAGTGCACACAGTTTGCCCTGTAAGTGCCAAATAATATGATCATGTATCTTACATCAATAGAGACCTTTCACAAAAAGAAAAAAAAGACAATAAGCAGCACAAGAGGAAATGTCACAGGAATACCAGAGACAATGGAGTTTATTTTCTTCATCCCACCACATGTGGAATTTGTGCCACTCCAAGCAAATACTGAGATATTCCAGTAAGAACTAGAGTAACGTCACATACAAACATTTCATGTTTGTTATCGGTATCATTGTCTCTCTGCTGACAAAATGTCATTCCTTTAAAGAGCCAAGCAAATCCCACAGAATCAAACGGTCCATTTATCAGTTAAACATGGTCTTCTCATCTCGCCCTTTCTTTGCGCCTGTTTTTAACTTACAAACTCTTTGAGGAAATGCCAAAAATCCTGACATATTGCGAAAACTTTTCTCAGCTCATCTGCCATGAAAAGCGAACCTCGTAAATAAGTGATTAATTCCCAAAAGGCTATGAATTCAATGTCCTCTAAAGCTTGATTTTTGAGTGAGAGACAAAGACAAAGACATGAAGTATGTGTGACGCGTAAATAAAGAAACCATCGCCTTTGTTAAATGAACACGAGATAAACATAAATGTCATATTCCCATAATTTCTACGTGTTTTTCTTTCATTTCATTTCTAGACTTTCAAACTGATGTTGAGTATTTCAGCTTGAACTAAACAGCCAAGCTGCTTGTAAAGGTTTGAGAGGACAACTCTTGTCCAGAGTGTCCACTCAGCTTTTCTCTTTTCAAAGCAACAAACCAGCAGGAAACGCCTTTCCACGCTACTACTGACAGGAAGCAATCTACATATCTATGGACCTGTCAGGACTAGAGTCACGCGTCACCATGGAGAGTGTTTGTTTAGTGCTGGTCGAGGGGTTAGAGAGAGTTTATTCATCAAGGCAGAGGACTAAAACTTACATCAAGAAACTGCACTTCTACCCCACACATCATTTGCCTCCTATCAACCAGTAAAGCAGCATTAAAACAAAGGGGGAAGCTTATAATCTCCAAGGATCTGTTTGAATGAGAGGCCCCTGAAGCCACTGAAAGGAAATACAGGAAGTGACGGGTCACTGAGGAGCTCACAAAACTTTTGATGAAGTATCAACATGCAGTCTTAAAATGATAAGAATAAGTGAATGAACCAGTCACTTACAATGAAAGCACAGCATCCATCTTTATCTGTATTTCACATGGACAGCAATAGTCTTGGCCTTGACATTATTTGAGGAAAATTGCAGCGTGTAATGTTAGTAATAGCTGACAATTACAAAGGGGTGCTCTGTCAGGTTTTCCACAGCAAAGGAGCAAGTCTTTCCTAACACTTCTGCACATCTGCTCAATATCCTGGAGCTCTGAGACAATACAAAGAGGCTACCATTCAGACCAAAAACACAATATTTACCTCTATTACATCAGCCAGGCAGTTCTATGAGTAAGTTTTCATCCAGGAAGCCATCTCAGTTAGTTAAACAATTAAGAAAATGAGACAAAAGTCCAACCTGTCTCCATTGGTTTGCAGAGTCCAACTCTCCTGGAGATGTGGCTTCTCTGCTCTGACTCGCCTCCTCTGCTCACACTCTGTAATGCCTCCCTCATGCCCCGACCCCTGGACCCTCCCCACATCCTTCCCCACATCCCTCCTCTCAGCCAAACAAGCCTCCTCTGATTGGCTCTCACTTTCTCGCTCTGTTTTCTTCTATCTCGGCACTCTTTCAATCAGCTCAGTCCAACACCTTCCAATCAGCTCTAATGACAAATGCTTTTTCACCTCCCCAAACTTAGAAAATTCTCCATTAAGTGCACCTCACTGGATAAGTATGTGATCTTCCTGTTGGATAAACTAAGGCTGTGGAGCAACATATGTTGCCATCCAGGCAAGGGAAAATTGTTTAATTCACCAAGATGTTGCTGATCCACACTCAGCACATATAACAAAACTTTGTAATAAACTATCCTGGATGTTAAACTGGATTGCCTGCAGTCCATATCTGTCATCCACTGAAACCGTTTGGAAATGTTTTAAATAAAAAATATATCGAATGGCGTCCCAAACTGTAGAGAAGCTGAAAATTTATATGAAGTAGAAATGGCTCTGTCATTAATACAAAAAAAAAAGAGAGATAGAGGTGGGAACCACTGGCTGATGACATCTCAGTGAATGTTCTTGTTGTGATCTGTTTTTTTTTCTTTTTATTTACCTTACTTTTTACAACTGTAAATACAAACGATAGAATATCCAAAAAGTTTTTAATCTATGTCTTAAACATATGTTTGTTTTTTTCTATTATTCTTACTAGACCAGTGCTGTGGATGAGCAACGGATGAGGAAGAAAATGATATTCTGTTTTGGAGAACAATGAACATCCTCTCCACAGCTTCCTGGCAGGACAGAGGAGCAGCTGTAGTGAGAGGCTCATCTCTCTGCGCTGCAGGACTGAGAGGTTCAGGAGGACCTTTGTCCCCGCAGCCATAAGGCTTTTTAACAGTGACTGCTGACTTTTAAGTTTTTCTCAAATGTATTTATGTGTTCATTTTTTATTATTGTTGTTGTTATTGTTCTAATATACAATAATTTTAAATATTTTCTTTTTGAAAAAAGAAAAAAATTTGAGCTACTTAAGTATTTTTCTATTCTATTCTATTCTATTCTATTCTAGACCACTTCAACGTACATGCAAAATTCAGTAAAATTCCACAATCACTGCTTGGAGGTTTTAGTCTACAACACTTTCTGTTTATATTCCCAGTCTTATCAGCAGTCGACCTCACTGTTAACAGACCCAACTCTCACACTTGATGTATGTCCTCCGAACATACAGACACGACCAGCCAGAAAGTTGACCATCAATCGTTTTGCAGACAAGAGAAACCCACAAGCTGCTGAAGCCAGGGTGAAGATGATCTGGGAGGTTTCTCATAGATGTAATGGGAGCTCAGACACAGAGCAGACCCTCACATCAAAGAGACCAGAGGATCCACATGTACGACACATGCCAGGCTAAAGCATCATTCATATAGATTCAACGGAGTGGCTGTGGTGCTCCTGTGAGCTGTTGGTCGTTCATCTTTCCTTGTCGGTCTGTACTATCATGTAGATCTAAAGAAAGACGATGACTGTGAAACAAAGCAGGACGACAACGGATAACAGATAACAGGATGGACCAAGAAATTTAACTGACCTGAACATGGAAAGCACATAAATTTGGTTCTCTGTTTTTTTATTAAAGGGATGACAGTAATGACTATTGGAAATACACTTATCCTGAGGCTGGAAACCTAAAATCCTTTTCTTTTTTTGAAAGAAAAATGCGTTTATTATGACATCATGTTTATCATCAAGTGAATAGCAGCAAGAGTTAAGAAAATGCTGCAAACCTCATCAGGTGTATCTGTTATTCAACACCTTCCAAGGCACAACAGATTAAGGTAACAGAGCCCATGCACCACCTTAAAACTCATGCAATGTCACTGCAAAGCCAACAGGGATAGGGGGGGTGGGGCAGTGAAATTATTATTTGTATAATCGTTTCTGAAACACACGTCATACTGTATTCAAGAAAATGTGAAAGTAGGAATAAAGGTAAGAGAGAGAGTAAAGGTAAAAAAGTTAAGTAATTTTTGCATAGATTTAACCTCTTTCTGCAACCAGAGGAGTCGCCCCCTGCTGGTGATGAGGGAAAATGTAAGTTTAAAGCGCTTCCACACCGGCCTCATTTTTCAGATCTGGATGCAATACTTTCATACACACTCTATAGCTTACTCAGAATTTCATACACTAACTGTATCTTAACAATGTAAAACAAAGTTACAAACACGACTGCAACACAAACCGTAAAATGTCCGTGGCAACAAAACCGTGACATGAATATTCGTTTGTGCCAAAACCCCAGATAGATAAAGTCATAAATATTGAGTCAGGAAGGAACAGATTTCATACGAGAGTAGCCAAATGCTTTATTTTGGCTCGTGTCGACTCGAGAGTCCAGGACATGCCTCGGATATCTCACTGAGGTTTTTATCTCCACATGTTTTCAATTGGAGCAGCGTCAGCATGTGTTGCATCACTCCTCCGTCCAGCCACCCGGAGGAAGCTAAGCAGGGTTAGCAGGGTGGTGGAAAGAGATGACGGGGGAGGAAAGACATATGGAAAGAGATCTCATGGAGATTCCACTTGAGGAAAATGACTACTCAGTTTGAAATTAGATGAAAATTGCTGGAGCAAAACAAACATTAAGACAAAGAGGGTGTCTGACACCTGATAGCAGATATGAATGCAAACAATGTGCCTTTATACCATTTTCATTCAAATACAGTATGTCAGGCATTTCTACACCCATAAAAAGCTCGGGTTAAGTGTAGTCTAAAATCTGACATGGAGTGACAAAAAAAAATCCACTTGTAAAATCTACTAAAATGTGCTCTTTGCAATCAGAGTAGACCGAGCCAAGGTTGAATCCCAAAGAGGGAGCTGCTATGACAATCTGGCCACTTCAAGGGCCCATCAACAGGCACATGGAGACAGATGTTTACCATGAACACACACATGAGAGAGGCCAGCATCGATTGAACCCACATGCTGGTTTAGGGCTGCATGTTGAAATGTTCAGATTCTTGCTCCAATACAAGAAATTCAAAATGAACAGGTTTTTTCATTCTTTCACAAAGGAAGCCATATTTACCAAGTGGAATGCTTTGCCAAAGCAAAACTGGTTTAAATCAAGAATTTTCTGTGCAAATGATTCAAGAACAGCTTTAATCTGACAAAAAAATGTAGGAGCCAGTCCTTCAGTTTAAAATTATTTTGAAGTTAAATTTCCCACTCCTACACCCTGCACCATCTCAATGTCATGTTGAGCGGTGCTGACAGGAGCAGGCTTCATTGTTAAACCTTTTTATCTCGTACATTTTCCCTCACAACCTCGGGAGAGACGGATCTATTTCCTCTACGAGGTCCTGCCACATCATTTTTATGTATTACGCTCTTGTCAGCAATACATGTCATTCATCATATCTGTGTGGGGGTGTTATTATCTCTGCAGCATATTTGTTAATTTATGACCTTACAGGGGAGTGCGGCCAGAACACAAACACACGGATGTGTTGAAGGTGAGGAAATCCCAACACTGAGGTCCGGAGGGGGGGAATTAAGACGGGAGCGTGGGAAACTCAGACGTAGGAAAAAGGAATAATGGCGTAGAGGCCTGAGTGTTGATCACAACTACAGCTTGAGGCCTGCGGGGAGTACACCTGCCAGAGGCCAGAGGTGTGGCGTTAACATGTCAGCCACAGAGGTGCCGACAACGAAGAACACCTCTGACTCCGAGAAAAAGTTGGAGGAAGTGTGGTGAAACAGGCAACATGAGCGGAAAAGGCAAACAATCTCATCTATCCCAAGAGTCTTCTTTTACACTAAATACTTACATAGAACATAATAAAAACACTGTTCAGCAGTGTACACATGAGCATATGTGGATCTAGGCACACAAAACCTGCACACATCTCTTTGATCTCTGGGTGAGTGGTCACTGTTCCCCCCTGGAAACATCTGTTTATGCAATCTGACCGACTGTATGTCGGTCTGGTTGAGGGCTGAGACGGAACAGGAGTCACTCTGGTAGGAGAGACGGGGTAATTCTTCAGTTGTGCCTCAGTGGAGGAAGGCCAACAATCCCTCATCTTCTCATACTGACCATAACACACGTCGTATGGGAAGCCCAAGCAGGAAAGTGATGAAAAACAAAGACCATCAGACCTATCAGAGCTTGGCCTCAAAGTGGGTGGCCCGCCGGGCCATGACAGACAGAGGGGGTCTCACTGGCTCCTTGTGATGAGATTATTCTGTTCTGTTTCCTACAGCAGGCAGCTTTTTTGCCTCTTCTCTGACTCTATCTGTATGGCATCTCTTAGCAGCTAAATATCAACTGTTGAGCTGAGGGTTGATGGAGGCTGAGGAGCAGCAACAAAACATGAATAACATCCATCGCAGTGCTGGCACAACAAAGCATAAAAACCAGAGCAACAATGACTACTGTTTGTCGCGTGGAAACCAAAACAGAGGACCGGTGAGACCAATCAGAGACCACTTCAAACAAATTTCCAGTGTTTTATTTGTAACTCTGAGGGGAACATTTCTCATTTTTCAAAAACATACTTGAGCAAAGTCGTGTGTTTTCAATTATAGGTTCACACCGAATTGGGTGACACTTTTTTTTTTTTTTACCCGCTACAGCCATGGCTTTTCAAAAAGAGAGTCAAGATGAAATATAATGCATTTGACATTTCATATAAGGCCAGAATTTCACTTTATCTGCAAAAGAAAAAATAAATAAATAAATCAGGAAATTAGCATTGTCATCGTGAGCCTGGTAGCATGCTGGCATTAGCATTTAGATCAATAATGACAACACTTATTAAATAAATAAAAAACTTCACTAAATGGCTAAGTACATGAGTTAAACAAAGAAGATATGCTGGAAATTTCTGAGTTATTTGGAGGCATACTCTTTCACTTTGGTCTTAGCTGGTCCGCCCACATCCCCCCTGCCTCCAGAGTTTAGGTATGCTTTGCTAGGCTAACATCTTTGAACTGTATCTCCATAATTTAAACTGGCTATGTGACATTATTATGCAGAGGTCATTGGGGTCATCAGTGGCATTTCTGGGATAATGTGCAAAGGCTAAGAGTTGCAAAAGTTGAGCAACAGTCAGGAAAAAGCATCAGCCATATCAAGTTTGCTAACATTAGCCGACATAAGCTAATGAGAATACCAGACCAAACTATTGTGAATCTGCTTCCTTTAAGTGTTGTGAGCATTTAGTTGGTAGATTTATTGTGGGCTGATGATTGTTAATCATGTTTCTAGGCTATGGTTGTGTTGTATTTTCATACTTTTCTTTACTACAGTGCCTTTATCTGTGATGCCAGATCTTGCACCCCTACTCATAAGGATACAATTAATGTTTTTTTGGGTTTTTTTCAGAGGTCAATTGGTAGAATGTTAACTTCTGTAGGAAGGAGACTTAGCTGGAAAGATTCTTAACATGGTGTTGACTTAAACTGATACAGTACAATAAAACGATATTATCACTGAAGCGCTACATCAAACAGTCCTTTTGGCCGTGGTCTGTCACGAATGTGTCAGAGTTACACATTGACACAACCTAACTGAACCCATGCACCAGTAGACCAGGGAATACCCTGTCCTGCAGGGTGAAATTATGTTTTTGTTGAAGTGTTTTGGCCTTGGAGATCTTTGAAGTACCTGTATGGTTGTTCTTTGAACCTTTACAATGATTCTTGTAGGTTTAATATGAGTGAAGATTCAGCTTTTAAGACTTGCGAGATTTCTTCCCTAAAATTTGTTTAGAGTAAATAATGGTGAAAAGCCAAAGTAAAATAAGAGAAGATTTCTGTAGCCTTCTTGAAACAACAATGTGAATTCCCCCCTGGGGGTGAATAAAGTATCTATCTAGATGCCTTCTTCAAATTTCTGCGGTCTGAAGATGAAGATCGTGGGAGAGAGGTGGTAGCTGGGCCTTTCCTCTTGGACGGTCCTATTTCTTGTGTATATGAGGACTTTCGAGGTTTGCTCTTTCGGAACCAAAATCAAGTTTATAAATTGCCTGAAATGGTATGAAATTAAATGTTAATGTTGAAATATTGTGTTATCTTTGGAAAATAGTTGAAATTCAGGAAGAATACTGACATTTTGTAAAGAACTGGCTAATTGAATACAAGGACAAGCCTAATCCTGGCTTATAAGTTCTGATCAGATGCCTTTATTTAACAAAAGCAGGATCACTTTAAGAAATTCTTCATCTTGAGTACTCGTTGACTAGGGACCCCCGAAGAGCCCCAGCACTTCTTCTAGGTTTCCCAGACAGTCAGAGAACTGCAGAGTTTGGACCCTCAGGTCTAACACTGTCTCCATTATGCTTAACCATTTCCAGCCCCACCTCAGCCCTGAATACACCCCCCGGGGTCCACAAACAAATGGGGGGGAGGGGGGGTTTGCAGAAAAGTCCTTCCTATTCAAATCCTATTTTCTAGACCAGACTTAGGAAATTAGTCACTTTGTTGAGATATGTGGACAGTATTTTCCCCTTAAAGCATTGTTCTCCTGGTGTTTTGTGCTCGGGATGAGTGCGATTTAATCCCTACTTCCCTGCAGTGCTGACCTGCTGCTCCCAGCAGAGTTTTCCACAATAACCTGAAACTAACTCCCCTGCAAACTGAGACCTCGCTGGCTGCTTCATCCAAACGCCCCTGGGGGCAGGGCCGAAGCTGTTGTGGGCACTCTGAGCTCAACCCGATACCCTGCTAAAAATCAAAAACTAAGCACTGCTGAGAACTACTGGCAGCACACTCCCTAATTTGAGTTTTGGATAATAAAGGTATCAAGTGATATCATTCTCAGGCCCTCAGCAAAACACACAAGCATAAAAAGTGAGGAGACAAGGGATGAGGACACGATGGGGAGTGAAAGGAAAAAGAAAGGAGGTGGAAAGCTGAAGAAATGAGAAAGTGTGCTGCTATTGTCAGGCTGGTTTCGGGGGAGTAAATGAGATGTGAAGGTGCTGTGACTTGCAGACAAAGAGACGAGTGTTGAGGAGTCATGCTATTCTTAAAACCTGTTTGTGTCAGATTATACTACCACAGAGTCCTGCACACACAATAGGGGAAAAAAGCTGACATGGAAGGACAGGATGATAACATCATAAATAAATTAAAATTTGGATAAGAGCCGAGTGACTCCACACAAAGAATAAACCAGATCATTACACGTTTAATATTGGTAAAAACAAGAAAGAGATAACAGGAAATGAGCCACTGACATGAAGTTTTACTATTTTAAAATCACAGTGACAAACTATGATTTTGTTTATTATGTTAACGGGGGGGCTTTCCATTCCAGTGACTTTCACAGGTGGCCCTGCTCAGTTTCTCCCACTCCATTGTTTTCCTCCATATATGAAAAACATGCCCCCTCCTGCCCCCAACGCCCCCAACTTCCTACTTCAGCAGATAAATATACAGGGCAGATTTCAGGCTTCAGTGAGGCAAACAAGAAAAATATGGAGTGAACCCGAAGCTGCCGAAGAAACCGATTCACCTTCAGCTTCCTACAGTAAAAATGGGGAAACAGATGATTTAAAGAGATGGCTGTTGACCCAGTTGAGGGGTCACAAGATGATTCATGGTGAAGAAAAGTTGAAAATATTAGGATGCAGTGAACCACGCTTGCACTACAATAAACTGTAGCTTCTTGAAGCTTCCAAAGAAACTACTTTGACCATCTGATTTAAAGCGCTGTCCAACAGTGCATTACAGGCATAGATACTGCACATCAAGACATTTGGCGTGTTATTACAACGCTTCTTTGTACTTTTGCACTTAATTTTACATTACGCATTACAAAGAAATTACGTCCTACCCTGTACTTTTGCCCTAACTAATCATTTCACAGTATGTACAGTAATTTTGATGGTGTGTAGTGTGATAGGAGGACACCCTCCACCATACTGTACCCTAACCCTAACCATATGACATCTTATTTGAACGGCGTAAAATGACACGAACAAAGTGCGGAAAGCGGTGTGCTATTTATACGCATTGCCATGAGAACATGCTGCACACTAGTCTAGGTTATAAATTCAATTTTTAACAGCAATTAGTGTTTGGGAACATTCTTTGCAGCACCTTTCTGAGTTTCCAAATGGTGATACAAGCAGGATGTATTCATACCATTTCGAGCAGGATCTATAAAGGTCAGACAGCTTCATCAAAGCACCTGATAATGTCAGTAAATGGGGCTGCAAACACAGCAGCAATTGTAAATGCCACTCTGTGGGACACTGGACAACGCTCACAAACCTGACTGCTACTTCCCATCTATGTTAAAGCTCAGCTTTTTTTTATCATTCTCTATGGAATTAAGCTGAGTAAATGCTGCACGGGCTCTGGACTTTTATAAAACACATTGGTCGTAACTTTTTAACTGGTCTGGTTGGTCTCGATACGCAGCACTGGACCAGTAAAGAGTTGGTAGAGTTTTGTTTGGGAGCTGAAAGCAGAGTTTTGGTGGTCGAAACAGAAGGAACAGGTTCAAAACAGCACTTTGGTGAGAAAAACTGTACATAATGGTGAGCAATTTTACATATTCACACATTTAAAGAATAAATAAATAAATCAGAATTCAGAAATAAACAGCAGAGTATTTGCAATACAATACTTAAGTACAATAGTACTTAAGTCCAGTCCTAGATTTAACCTCCACAAGCCAATGAAAATCATCTAAATATATAAATCCCTTTGAGTTATTGTCCGTAACTCACAGACTGTTATTCATTGTTATTTTGTTCCTTTTGGGAGCCAAAAGGGAGGATTTAAAGTTGATTTTAAAATCTTCAGAAATTCAATAAGAAAAACTTATGACTAAATAACCGAGCTTCAGTTTTTACTTGGGTTCAAACAGACTTAGAAAGGTTGTCAGAGTCTTAGAAATTAAGTTATATAACACCTGCTCAGAGCAACGAGGCCATTTCAACAGCTACTTTTTCTACTTGGAACAGAAAAGCATGAGGAACCTTAGTGAAACTGTATCATTTCAACAAAAGAAGGAAACTGTGCTTATGTTTGTTTTGTTCTCTGGAGGAAAAGCTTTATACTGGAGTCACATGTGAGTGAATTAAAGAGTTCAGCTGAAATTAAACAACAAAAGTACAAAACTCCAACCTCCTGTGTAGAATCTGGAGCTGGACGCAGGTAAGTTTCTTCAGTTGGAGTCAGATGACGTAAGACTGCTCTGTCAACGCTGCACAACCTGCAGAGAAACAGCAGGAACAAAGCATTGTTGAGTCCAAATCACAAAAACATACCATCTCGAGGGGGCAACAGTTCAGTCATCTTTGGCTCCCCAACCATAATGAGCATCCTTTTCTCATTGCTCATTGGTATTTTCCATCTAAACGTGAGACAGCAGAGCAGTTGCACCTGGAGGAACCTAAACGGTTTCGCATGTTCATAAAAACGGGAAGAGACGCCAATGTCTGCATCTCTCTTTAGGATCCCAGCAGCACAGTTGCATAATGTTGCACACAGCAAAAAATGGTGTATTACGAATGCAAGTAAGGTGCAAATTACAGCCAACCTCAGCTCAATGCAACGCAAGCAATATTGTCTTAACTGACTTATCTTCTCCTGAATGAGACTGCCTTAGTTGTTTGGTTTTAGGATCCAGCCAGTAACACTTTAAAAATAAGTGAAATTAAACTGATTTATCCGTCATGGTGAAGTCTGACAGAACACGAACAATGATCAAATTTGATCAGGTTAATGCTGAAACAGTCCCAATACTCAGTTCTCACGAAATTTAAAGCTGCACCAATCAATGGAGGATAAAGGGATTGCATGTAATGTGAAAGGCCTCGCTCATGGTGACGAACACACACAGAATATCACCTGACTCTGCCGTTCCCCTGCCCATTTATGGGGAGCTGTAGCTTTACGGCTCACTGTTCGGATTCAGTTATCACTGCTCACATCATTTCCAGCCACAGCAGGCAGCTGTGTTGAAAAAAAAGGCTGTGATAAAGAATCTGTGAGATGCCAGGCAGCATGACCTAAGCTAGCAGCTTGTGGATCACTCAGCAACTCAAAAGAAATTAAAGCTTTTAAAAGAACAGAATACTAGACTTATATTCATTAGGAGGCCAGAATTTTGCCATTTATCCATAAGATACTTATAGCCTGTTCCCAAGAGATAAAAAACAATTACTTCACTAATCTTGTATCTTTTCTTTTCTTTTAAAAATAAATAGATTTTCTAACATGAAAGGGTTTTTATTTTCCTGTGATATCATCTCCATTACAAACTGACTCCATTGTTACCTGGTTAGTTTTTGCTTTGTTTGACCAAAAACTGTCAAATCTAGTAAAGAAGAGAGTAAAGAAAGGAAAGAAGATGGACCCCTACTGGGATATCAGCAACTTAATAAGCCAGTATTCTGCCTCCCAGTCACTATATTGATAACAAATGTGTGTTTTATTACTGAAAATCTGCTGAAAATCTTTATTTGCAGTAGACAATTATGTTAAGCATTTGGTTATGAGGAGCAGGAATGGATTAAGGTGATATGATTTCAGAGGCTAAATAGTGTAGAGAAACACTATCCTGAAGTTAGAATTCAGAGTCTGTGCGTACAAAATACACTCTGAGAGAAAACAGAATTACAATATGGCGTCTAGACAAACCAAAATCTGACATCAGCTTCACATTCTCTATAATCACAGTATTAACTGGCCCTTTCTGCTTTAAATCAATCAGCACTTCTGAGAAACTAAAATCAACAGCACCACTGACAGTCTAACATGTTTCTGCTGTCAGCAGCAGATTCAGGTTACTCTGCCTACTCCATACTAATGACACACATACGTCAAGCTGTAGATAATTAACTAATGGCTGACCCTCTTCCCTTTTACTCAACTCTATTCAGGGCTTCTAATGGAAATTGTGCAGCGAGAGCAGCAATCACCGCAGTTACTGATCAGGTCAATAGTCTAACTAACAGGATGAATGCAGCACATTCAGCGGCAGGAACTGCTCCTGTAAAAAACAGACTGGGATGGCAGAAAGGAAGTTAAAGGTTTTGGGACATTTGTGCAGATAGAAGACAGACACGTAACAGTGAAGGGCCTCTTTTATAGCGGTGGCATTGACAGACAGCACACTTAATCTATCACTGATCCCTGCAGTGGCCTCAGGGGCCACTTAGCATTTAGTGGATTCCAAACTGATAAACACCTAAATTCTTCAAGCTCAAATGACAGAAAATCACTGATGAAAGCATCCATTTAGAATCCTCCAATGGTTTTAGTCTCTTGCTGACACCATCTGCAGAAAAACACAGTATAACAGCCACAGCAAGACACGGTGAATTATCTCAACATTCCCAAGTGGCACCAAAGCACCAACAACAGAAAGCTAAAGACAAGTTCCTCCCTTAAATATTTATGCGCTCTCCAACATGCTAACATAAAGATGAGTTCTTGGCTTTTGCAAGTACTCATTCGGAGAAGTTTTCCAGGAAATGTGTCTGTAGTGGTGTCATTTGTTCGTTTTCAGTCTGTAATCCAAAAAAAATACCCCTGCAACTCAATATATAAAATATATATAAACCTTTTAAGAATCAGTCAGGTAAAGTTCCACGACTGTGAATATCAACTACTCTGTACTTTTGATGAAGAGGCATTAGACTTCTGTAGATTTCCAAGCACAAACAGCAACATTCACTGACAATACTTCTGAGATACACCAACACAAAATATTACATAAAACCAAAATAGAACATGGACAATAGATAGTCACATATATACATTCCTAGAAATAATTAAATAACACGTACATTCCGCAAAATTATTCCAATTATCATTACATTCTTCCCTACTACTCCCCCCATGCGTTAACATGGTTTGCCCCAGAAGCTTTTGAGCAGGTAATCGAAACTTTTTCCTTTTTCTACCTCCCCTGTGCGACCAAGAAGACAATTGCTCTCTGCCAACCACTCATGATTCATATCAGTACACATAGACAAGACATTTTCACTTCGAAGGTGATGGAACCGCAGCTCTCCTTTACAGACGTGAGATACTTGAGAGTATTGTGGAATATGCTTCCTTGTGAGATTCGAAAACCCCAGTGAGTCCGAGTCAGTATTATATCCAAGAATATGTGGTTCGTTTGCTTTTTAGCAGGATTTACATGAACATTTCCCCACAGGTGGGGTATGGCAGGTCCGGATCCAAGAATATTTGATTCATTCAACAGCAACTCTGCCAAATCTGATGCAAGAGAAGTGCGCAACAACTCTACAGCCATAGCTGTACCAGGCGGCCTCATAATATGATTTTTGTTTTAATAGCAAATACAGCCTAATCCTAGTATAGTGAGCCTAAGGATGGGAACTGCTGCTACAACATGGTCTGTACTTGAAGATAAATAGATTATCTAATTTGCTTTGAAGCATCTCTACTATGTTGTTTTCCTGCAGCAATCTGGAAAACAGCTATCCACCCTTGCAGCAGATGGGAGAAAAAAAGACAAATCTACGCTGTTTCTAAAAAGCAGATGTCCGCAATTCTGAGTGAATACAAATGATGCTTTTTACAAACTTATTCTACGATAAGAAATTCCAAATATTCATATTCAGTGAAAAGCTCTTGGACAGAAGCACACGTAGACCATAATTCCCTGGAGTTGGTCAAAACTGTGGTTTGTTTTTATGTAAGTTGATGCTCAGATTAGCAAATATAATGAAAAAAAAAATCAAATCGACACTAACATCGACTGTATGTACGACTGGTTGAAAAACAAGCAGTGAAACTTGGAATAAGCTTGAAATAATACATGACTTACACAGCAGCTTCAGGGGGATCACTGTGACAAACTACACTAATAAACCACATGCTAGTGGGCCTCTACATCCGTAATCATGCAACAATAGCACAGACACTGATAGCACTTTGGCTATTATCTGGTTTGTTTGTTCCATGAATGGACGTATCTGTAACATCTGAATGAAGAATAAAACAATAGTGTTAATAGTTTCTCCTGCTCACACTGTGCTCAGAGTTCACATTTGTCCTCAGGGGAACCCCAGCAGTGTAAATCCTTGTTGGCCATTCTCCAAATTGCCACAGCTGAGAGGATTTTCCGCACAATGTTACAATCCAACTACTATTTTAGGCCTCTAAAGTGATGCCAAAAAATGCCCCAAAGTGCATTAAACTTGCTAATGCTCTTCAGTAGATGCAGTGTTCGATGCCAGTGTTTGGAGTTCAGCTGCTGAGCCCTTCCACAGCTGGGGGGCAAGCTCTTATGTGGGGACTGTAGGTATGTTCACTGCAGCCAGGCCCACCACAAAAGGGTCTTTCTTATAGTATTTAAGGGCTTTGGGAACAGGGGAGTTGGATGGAAGGGGTGCATGTGGGCTCCAATCATTCAGTGGAATAGTCTTTGGAACCACTTTTTCTTTCCTGAGTTAGATTAGATGATCAGTTCTCGTCTCCGTTTACTATGAATGTTTTCCTAAAAGCACTTTGAAAGATCCCCATTCATCACGTTACATCATGTTTGTCAATCCCTACAAATAGAGGCTGTAAAATGATGCTTTGTGGAGATTTCTGATCATCTCTCTTCCAGAATTAGTGGCTTGCTCATCACTTTTAGACATGAATGTGTTATAATGAATTAATCAGTAAGCTTTCCAAAGGTTTTGACCTTTGACTCTAAACTGAAATAATCAATTAGAAAATAAACCGACAATGAATAAGCTCTTTTCATGATTGATTATTGATCAAGTAATTTATTACAACATTTTGATGGTCTGGTTTGCTTTTCATTGACTTAAACCCACGCTATCCCAATTTACAGGTTCATAATTTAATTTGAGGGGCTACTAGATGAGGTTTACATGTTTCATCGACATGTTATTTTCTTCACGCTAGTCGTTCTTACAGCACCATTTGTCACCTTCTGTTTCAAAGGCTCCCTTTTAGCTCCTGTCTCTTTAAGACAAGGTCTGCTCTGATTGGTAAAGAAAATAGTGGCTAATTTCTGGCTCGAGAAGAAAAATTTGCAAAAAAAAAAAAAAAAGTGTTTAATGATGACCAAAGTAGGACAGTCAATGGTGAAAACTATCAAACATTTATGGCAACTCATCTACAGTATAAAACTGATATATAACTGACAGAAACTGATTTTTTTCCTTGACGAGGATCCCAATAGTCCAGTTAAGTGCAAAATTAGCCCTCCAAAAATGTGTTACTTCAGTAAATTCCCACGTATTGCCTTTGTAACAAAATGATATGAGCATCCTTGATTCGGTGATTAAACCGTCGCCAGTCTCCATAACTTTTTACTGACATCTCAAATTATGGGAGCTGCCATGTTACGTCCACTTCAATATCTCACTAAAAAGAGTCCACATTACAAGAACAAACATGCTCCTCTTCTGCCAGTAAAGCTGTAAAGCTGTAAAGCTGTAAATGAGCTTGTTCAGGACTCATGCACCAGATAGCCAATGAAATTCTGAAAACGGGAATATGCTTATTGCATACGTAACTTCAAATCTTAAATCTCTGAGAAAATATGTATGATATATAATATAAAATATTGTAAAACACAGAGCCGATCTAAAACTACGCTTCAAAATGCAGCGAAGACATGCAGTTTTCATGGAGTTGTTTTGGAGACCACCTGGACATACCTTTAGAAAAAGCTGTAATACATCAAATTTTGTGCTATCGATATCTACTCTCAGATCTCTTAAGACATTAGGATCAGGTCTCATTGCATTTTCCAGCTAATAGCCAAAAATCAAACATTTACTTTATGTGGTTCTAAAAGTGCTCTCTATTTACTTATGGTATTTTTACCTGTATAAAAAAGGGTTCAAATAAACATGTTAATAGCAATTAGTAGTGAAATTACAGCCATGTGGGTCTGTGGCTTGGTTTTCCAGCCATCATCAGGTCCTATATTTCTCTATACTGTATGGGCTCAAGTCTCACCTTCCAGATGATAGATGGGTCCAGTTAGGTTAAACATTTCTGGGGAATTTTCAGGTTTGTGTCCAAGACGTTCGAACCACAAAGACCTCTAACCCCATCTTGAAAACACAAATATGTTGCAGATGTTGAATGTTGGAGGCGTTAGGTTTTTCCAACCAACCCTCAGGAGCAAAAAAGTTTCAGTGATTTTCTCCAAATGTTTAGCTATTCATTAAAGTGGTTCTGTAGATGCGCAAAGCAGAAGCCAAATGTGGACACTTTAACTTAAGTCATAGATTTTGCTGTATCTGGCAGAAAGTTGAGAGAAAACACAAGCTGTTTTACATTTATTCCTTCCATACCCTCTTCTGTTCACTCTCAGGGTCTGTGGGCAGTAATGAGAGGCATGTGAGCCTGAGCAGAGTGTGTTCTCATTGGAAAGGCCCATCCTTCAGGCTAACATACACAACACAGGTGTCAAGAAGCCGCCACAATCGCACTCCTCACACTAATCACTGTACGGCACTGGCCATGCAAGCAAACCGCTCAAGGAGTCAATGAGCAAATATATCAAAGATCAGGCACTTAAACCAGATTTGTCTATAACTGAAAGCTTTATCTCAGCTCTCTGATCTGAAAGGTCAAACACAATACGTTCATACAGTGTGAGTTTGAACTGTAAAATCTGTATTTGCAATTGTTAACCAAGTGGGAACATCTGTTTTTGGAGTCTACAGAACCACACGACACATTGTCTTCTGTAAGACTGGAACTGAATGGGCATTACAGCTGTCCGTTCATACAATACAAATCAAACCTTGAGCAACACTGTGTGTGAGCATCACTAACGCTTTCATACGCCTCACACAACTGTTCAGTGGCGGCACGGTGGGATCACTTCTTCTACACGTTGGGCAAGATGACTGTTCTGTTTCACTACTGTTATGTCCAAAACAATGCCAGCGAATAATGAGATGAAAGAAATGGAATGCACACAGAAAGGGTAAAACACGTAAAAAAAAAGTATATATAAAATCAAAAACTATTGCCTGCTGCTGCTCAGCTGAGCAGCTGTCTTACATTTACCGCACGTTATTTTAGGAGCCAGCGCAGAGAAAGAGGGGCTTTGAAAGCCTGGCCAGGCACTCTTCAAAGAGAGAAGGGGAAACTGCCGGGTCTCTGGTGCCTGCACAGCTTCCGCTTTGGATCTGCAAGTTCTGCTCTCTGATGGTGATAGGGAGAAGGAGACAATGCGGTTTCATGTTCACAGCGAGCCTCAGGATGGCTTAAGCAAACCCCCACTGCAGCCCTACTGTGACAGCTGCACATGTGCAGCTTGGCATGACGATAACATGCCACCTGAATCATTTATCATTAATAAATGGTCAGTTCTTTTCTTTTTTTAATGTTGTCATTTATGTTTCTGCAAATAACAGATACCTTTGCTTTAATGTTGAACCAGGAGCCCTGTCTCCCTCCCAACTCATCACATACTCTGTGACGTTTTGTCAAAATCATCCCAGGAATGGAACACTCCACTCATTCTGCAGCGTTCATACATTTTAAAGCAATTAAACCCTAATATGGGGACAATTTCTATGAGTCCAACAACTAATTTTTCATCATATCTTATTCAGTTATGGGTGTTATTAATATGTGACGCTGTGTGTCATGTATAAAGAAGGGTTCAGGTAGACACAAAGTGAACTGTGGGTGGCAAGATTACATATAAATTTAACAGTTAGATGTTAATATGTTTGCTCAAGTTCTTTTAAAAATCTTTTAACTGGAGCAAACACTTTGCATAAAGCTTTGTTGCAACAGATCGTCAGCAATGAGACCAGGAATGGCCTCATTGGGTGTATAGAGGAACCCAAATGCAAGCTCACAAGGAGGGGGATGGTCTGGCAGTGGAAATAAATAAACTTTAACTAATAAACAAAGATGCTGCCATGGCAAAAAATCCAGGCACATAAGTCTGAAGTCTAAAACAAACAAAAAAGAAACCCCAACAGCAGGAAGGAATGTAAGACCCATAACAGAGAAGAAGGCAGGGATGGGGCATGAACAAAGAAACCCAGGGAGTATTTATACTGAGGGAGCTAATGACAAACAAAGGGCAGGTGAGGTAATTGGCTAATTGAATCCAGGTGTACAGGGAGAGCAGAAAACACGGCTGAGAGATAAAACTGAAACAAAACATGACCTTAACAAAACCTAACACAGGAAACATGGAAATCAGAACTTAAACCATAAAGAACCCATGACAAGGAGCGCGAATGTGTATTAGATATGACGGATCTGTACGAGTATCAGTCAAGTTATGAAAATATGTATCCCTCATTGGGTTTCAGCAATCAAGAACCAACTTAGGCCAATATATAGTAGCATTTTTCTGCTTTCAGGGCCTCTACAGCAGGTTTGAGGCAGCAGCAGAAGTTTTCTTGCTCACTGTTGGTGGCTAAGGTGTGAGGAGATATCTATGGAGGTAAGCCCAGCTCCTCCTCTCTGAGAGGAAAGTGTTAGCTTGTTGGGACAACCTGCAAGAACACACCAGGGGCCCAACCCAATGAACCCGTTGTGCTTCTCTGGTATCAGGTGGAAGTTGGCTCATATGCTGCTTAAAGGCTTCCAAGAGCTGTCTAAGAAAACAGCCAACACACTATGCTCCATCTGTCCATCTTTCTCCGTAGCCCTAGTCGTCTTTGTGATCTCTTTTGCCACCGGTTTGTAATAAAAGCATCTGTTTTCTTCTTTGTTCTGAACTACTTACTTTTTTCCTTCTCCACCATTTTTGTTCTGTTCATTTTTTCCAGACCTGAGACCACAAAAGAAAACAAATTTCCTTTATTTCCACTTCCCTAATAAGTGTCTAAAGAAAGCGTTTTATATGTTTGTGTGTGTGAAATGTCACGATGGTGTGACACTGTAAAAGTTAACATAGATCCAATACAGGACTTGGTGCCAATACTGACACCCGTACAAATATTATTACTTATAAAAGCAGCTTATGTACTTTCATTTAGAGGAGAGCAGTGTGACGTGATTTATGACATGAAAGTATCGTCGATACGCTAAATCTGAAAACACTTTCATGGGAACTAAATTATTTCATGACTTTCATGTCCCTTGTAACTTAGCCCATGAGGCCCCTCTAATAATCAAATGTGGAATTTGCTGCTAGTTGATAAGCTTTGCATTAAATACTGCAGCAGACAGTGAGTCAAGGCACCAATGCTAAGGTACATCTCCCCAGTATCTCTTAAGGTTTGGATACACTGAAATGACTTAAGTTGAGCATCATAAAATTCTGATTACTGGGTTGAATGTCAGACAAACAAATTCACTGTTTCAGAAGACCACGTGATGTGATTTTGAAAGGTCATTCATCACTGCTTCCAAGAATTCACCTGAATATGGAAATCAGTCCTTTTCTCTGACACAACACAGCTAACGTTGGGCTCCATCTCCTCAAACAGCCCCTAATTACCCCTGACACAAACACACACCCCCTTCTACTTGCAGCACAAGCTGAACCGTTAACAGCACCGGGCCTGTAAAGTGAAAACACAAAGTGTGCTACGCTCCCTCAGGCACACGCTGATTACACACTCGGCACTAATGCAACGATTATCCACACTCTATCCAATTTCCTTGTGTGTGCGCTTCGACATGCATGTGTCCCGCCTGTAAACCCCACAGATGACCTCACCTCGCAGAACAGTGATTAGTCTGTTTGCTCAATGTGAAACATATCAGACAGCTGCAGCCGCATCATTCAGCAAGGCTTGTGTCAAGCTATTATTAAAGCTTTAAAAAAACAGAAAAAAACACAAATTATGACTTTGAGTTCATGTGTGTTGTCTTTGTTCACATGTGAAGTCATCACTGAGGGCCCTCGATATGATAAAAGACAGGTGTAATAAGTGCTCTCTTAATGTGGATAGGAGGGTAAGTTCTCCGGACTGGATGCGAGCCAAGTTTCTCCCAGACATGATGACAGACATAATGGGCACAAGAGTTCACACACACACACATTCATTCACCTCCCTCACATTGCTGTATGTGTGCTGCAGCCCAGCTCATGTTCGTCAAATTGTGTTATGTCTGAAAGACAAAGCGCCATCATCTTCTCCGTCTGGGCTCTGAACCTCTGAACCTGCAGCGATAAAGAGTCCCCTCTCAGTGTGACAGTCCATCTACCACCTGGAATCTGATGGTTCAGCAGCCACTAAAACATGTTTAATGTGCCTAACTGACCTGAGAAAGGGTTAAGTGTTTACATGATCAGGCTGAGTGCATCCTTGCTCTTGCAACACAAACAGATATTCACCTAAAGCGAGGTTATGGCGTTGGTAGTTTTAAAATTTGCTTAATGTGTAAGGCTTTGTGCACTCAAAGGTATTTACTCTAAAGAATGTTGCTGTAAAGCTCTGTGTTCATATACAGAAATGTCAGTTTAGTGACGAAAGAGAGGAAAATCGGATGTTAAAGTTGGCCCCAAGTCCACTTTAATGTGTGTTTTTAGAGAAGCTGACAGATGGACAGATGAATGGATGGAGGTCAGAGGCAGCTATGAAAAAGAGGTAACCCTCGGAGTGAGTGATCTCTGGGGCAGATAGTGGGGCTGTCAGAGGGAAGTCAGGACAATGGTGGGGGACGTGCTCCCCTGGGAGATGGACCACAGATGTCTGACCCAGAACTGCTCTGCTTAACTGAAACACAAGCCTTAACCTTTTCTTTCTTTAGGTCTCATTTTCTTCTCTTGGCTCCTTTTTCTGATCTCCTATCCTATTCTTTTTTTAAACATCTTTACGGCTTGTCTCCAGCCCTCCGTGATTCTCTTTTCCCAAGCAGCAAGGGACAGAATAAGCCCTCTGTCTTCAGATGGCAAATACCACTTAGCTATGGAGGACCACCCTAAATGACAACAGCAAACAAAGAAATCCCTCATTCCCTGAATTCTTCTTGTTTTCTCTAAAGCGTGCAGGTTTTGGAGGTGAATAGGTGAATTAAACAAAGACAAAACTGACTGCAGACAGAAGTACTTCTGCAAAGAGGCTTTTCTGGAAAAAAATAGTCAAGAGCGAGCTGACTCTGATCTGAACCCCAGACTGTGTCGGTGTTTGTTTATCCAGAGTCATGTCACAGCTAATCATACCTGAGATTGAATCAAACAGGATGCTTCTGATGACGAGCCTGAGGCTGGAAATCCAGCCTGACCTAAATTCAGTTGAGCCCATTCATATCAGCTCAGGATGATGGCTGGAACTTTAGGGCATGTTGCTAATCTTGTCTGAAGTCATATCCTGACTGTGCCTTTCTTCTTTGGATAAAATCTCTTAATTTACCCATAAAATTACCAAGACAAAAACCCTGGAACAGGCTAAATCTTTGCACTGAAGCATGCCTGTCTGTGCCGTCCCACTGGTGCTGTAATATTATCCCGGCACAGTCTAGCAGAGCAGTCACCTTCACCTGGAGAGTCATCACCCTACAAATCAATGCACAGCTGCACATAACATTAAGCAGACTTCTGCTCGATGACCAGGGCATCTCAGTCTCAAAGTGAAGATTAAGGAAGACGTATAGACAGAAGTTACACAAATTGACCTACTAATATTTTCAAATCATTATTTATGACACCATAATGACTTGTATTGATTTAGTGTATAATGAGATAAGTTTCACATTGTTTTAATAAGTCTATTGAAGCCAAATATGTTTTGGGAGTTAGCTCTCACCGGCTGTAAAACAGTGTTTAGGCATCTTCGTGTCTGACTAACTGTGATGGCTGCTTGTGCAAACTTCTCATTAATGACTGTTGCCTTAACTCTGCAAGTGGTGACCAACACAGGCTAAACTTCTGGAAAATAATTGCTGCAAATGCTGCACATATCTGTCAAAAACATTGCTTTTTTAAAGGGAAAAGATTGCTAAAATCTTTTGGTAGCTTCATAATTCCGTTTTAATTACATTCCATATGTTTCTCATTTATTGAACTATATCTTACAGCTTTGTACAAGTGAGACTCACCAGCACAATATAGTTAAAACAGTAGTTACTTATTGTAATATTTAAAATTCTGTTAAATGTGTTAATATTGTGCATTATTTCTTAATGTGTGAATCTTATGCTTATGACACTTATGATATGACAAGCTAATGTTAGCAGCTCTGTTTTGTTTCGCTTTGGATCTAAAAATATTTATTTCAATTTATTTCAATTTCAACAATTCAAGAACCTTTAAAGGTTTTATGACATATTGTTTGAAACTGAGAATGCTAAATGTAAGATAAACGGCTTTATCTGACCTTTTCCCTTCTAATAGCTTCGCAATCTAGTACCATCTCTTTTATTTGCCTTCAACATGACTAACATAGGACATGTTAGTTGTAAGTCTTAACCTTCTTCTTTTAGCTTTTTATTTCATAAAACAGATATAAAGGTTAGCTTAATGAAGAAAAATAGTAAAATCTATCAGTGACAAATTACATTTCAGCTGACAAAAATCAACAGTTGCAAGCTAGAAATAAGAAGCCTGATTTTTCCAATTGTCTGTTTTATGGTCAAAGAACCATTACTAAGTCACTCAGAAAAGAGTTTTAAAGTGTCAAACTGCTATAAAATAAACAATTAACATAACAAAAGGAAAGTTTGACTGGGATAGCAACAGCAACAAAGGCTCCAAACAATATTTTACTGTGAGTCGCCTCTATCTAAACCAGGGCTACAAAGGCAGCATGCAGCCACAGAGTGTTACAACCACTGGACCTGCTGCACTCTGAATACCAGTGTGCAGTGGTGATAATCACCAGTGACAGTCTGCCAGTCCAAACCAAAATAGTGTTTCCATGGTGCTCGCGAAACTAGGACTCAAACAAAGAAAACAGGACCTGTAATTGTGAGATGCATGGCTGGACTATCTCTCAGCTGTGCAGGGATTTAGCAGTAAATGTGAGCAAATTGAGAGGAATGTTGACCATGTCAGAGCCAAGCAAGGGAATTTTAGAAGCAAAGCTCAAAATTAAAACAGGCAGATAAAATGACGTGATAAATAAAATTCCAACGGAATTAGGATGGAGTTGGTCAGCCAACTGATTTCAGAGTACTCAGATGAAATACACACACACACATACACAGCTGTTGTTGTGACTGAAAGTGGAAAACATGGAAGAATGCAAGTTATTTTCTATAAATATCTCCATATTGAGGGACCTAATAGTTAAAAAAACAGCTTGATTAATTGATTTCTAAAGATTTCTGCCTCCAGATACTTTCAAGTCACTGAAAACTGAAAAGATTCTGTGTTTTGGGACAAAATCAAGGTATGAGAAGACGTAACATGTACAATTTGACTTTTAATTAAAATTAACAGTTTAACATATTGTGGCAATAGGCCTCCAAACACTGGAACTGGAATTTTTTTGAGCTGTGCAAAGTCCAGGAAGCAGCAACTGTGCCCCAGTAAAATAGAGTCAAATGGGGGTAAGTTTTAGTGAAGCAGGTGGGCAAACAGGAAAAATGGTCCCAGTAATGTTGAAAATACACTACTATTTACAGACTTTTACAACCAAACAATCAAGCATCCCTACCTTCTACCTCATTTCCACCTGTGTGCTTGTTTGCGAGTCAACCCAAGTCCTTTAATTCCTACGAGAGTCAGCATAACTCTGGTACATGTGCAAGGTCTTTCCTCTCCAGAACTTGCCTTGGGCATGTTGCACTATTCTAACTTTAGCAAGAAAATTGGAGAGAAAGTGAATTATCTACCAGGAAGTTCAATAAAAGCACTGATCAAGCTAATCAGTCACTACCTTTACAGTTAAACTGATCACAACATTTTTGGCAAATTCAAGTAAAAACTTCCCATTTCTATTAAGCCAACATTGGTATTGAAATAAAGGGAAGCTGTGCAGTGTATGGAGAGCATTCAGAGCAGTTCATACTTCTATTAACAGTGTTTCTACACCAAAATGACTACGACCATCCTCATCCCATATACTTTCCCCTTATTTTTTGAGCAGCTCTGGCAGAGTAATTCCATGCACATATTCAATATAACTGGGCGACAAAATGTAACAAATACTAAGTGAACGTAGTAACCATAGTTACCTTGACATTAAAAATGGATGTGTTGATGCACAAGAGGGCAGGACTACTGAATATTAAGTTAACACAGTAAACACCATGTAGTTTGACATTAAGAATGGAAACAATGGGAACGTGGTCGTTCCAATAAGCAAATCCCCTTAAAACTGTCATTTGTTATTTCTGTTTCTGTGAAAATGTGACATAAAGTTCTTGTCCACATGACCTAAAATTAGCCTGCAATTCATTCACACCCCCCCCCCCCCCCCCCCCTTACAAGACAACTGGACTATGAAACTAATGTTGTGTTGCAGCCCTTGTTTGAGTAATAAATTCATAGCTCTCTTTGTTAGTCGTTGTTGTCTCTCTTTAATATGAACTTGGGACCGGCTGGAACATGAAAGCAAATCTGACGATCATCTGTCACACAAACACAATGCACAATCTTGTTCTGTCCCATTCATGCAGCTTAAAACCTTTTCATGGCCTGAGCCAAATTGAGCACACGATATCGCCTTATCACACATAACACGCAGGCTGCCCATTGTGGTGGGTCATACCCTTTCATCATTAGCATACAGCTGTGGGGCTGAGTCCCTGAGTGACTGCTATTACAATCCATATTCAGACATGTCTGCCATTACATTTGCCAGTTAAGACAAAGGATGGATGGCAGTTAGGAAAACCGGAGACATTAACTGAACCAAGTGTCGAACACTACCAGTTTAATGAGTCTGCTGTTGCTCAGGGACTAGATAGAGTGCTGGAGGCCATGCAGCTGCAAAACCAACCGTCTGTCTGCCGTTCATTCCCCTGAGACTGACCCCCAGCTCACCGCAAATGAACAAAACCCACTGCAGATTCTTTCTCCTCATTTCAGCCGACGGGAGGGTCCAATCCCCCTCTCTTTTTCCCCCACAAGTCACTCATTTCTTTGGATGCCTTGCTTTCCAGACAAGTGTAGGACGCAGGCTTTGTTATTGAGAGGACCCCACCATGTTGTTTTCCCAGTAAACGGCAGGCTGCTTTTCTGCTGAAGGCAGATGTACCCCCAGGGGAGGCTCATCTCTAGGAACCAGAGGGAGGTCCAGACGACGTGGAAAGTCAGAGGATAAAAAGAGTGACCAGGGGAGTAAAGAATGGTAGGGGAGAGGAGAGAGAAAGGTGATTAGCTCCAGTGCTGCCTAATCTAATCAGTGTGCATGACTGCCTTGGAGTGCAGCACTGAAGGGAGGGACATATGTAGAGGGCAAGAAAGTTTCAGAGGGCTTTGGAGGGTTTGGAGACATGTTTTAGAGCAAGAACAGAAACAGGAGGGCACACAGAAAAGGTCAAGAAAGTCATGTTTATCTAATTCAGGCAAATTTCCTATAAATGCAGTTAATTTGTCATGCTAGTTTTGCACAAGACCTCATTCATTTTAACCCACAAAACCCCATATATCAAGGAAAAAATGCAACCTCTTTACAGCTCACATGATTTTCATATGAATTATTTTCTACTCTTGTGACCATTTCACCTCCATAAAGGGACCTCCATCAGCTGCATACCTGTGCATGCCCGTTTGTGTGGTCAGATTTCCCATAAACGCGTTTGCTTTCTCCAACAACAAGCTGTAACTCAGCGTACGCATGGTAAAAACTAAAAAAAAAAAAACAGAAGAAGAAGATGTTGTGATTCTCTAACCAACATATTTTTTGTTAATTTCCCTATATGTGATCAACTAATCCCTTCATACAAACTGCCTCCAGCAACCTGTGTGGGGTAACTTCATATAAAATCCACAACAGAATCCAAAATTGTACCTGCGTTATAATCCCAGGCAAATAAAAAGGTGCATATACAAGTATCTTAAACTTGTATTATACCTCGTGACCAGCAGGAGCGACTCCTGTGGTAGCAAAAAGAAATTTGTGTCCAAGTTAATGAGAAAATGTTTGGACCTCACACCAATTTCACCTGATCTGTGACATCAGTTATCGTTTCCTCATGAGTTTACTGTCTCAGTTCCACATTTGATAAAGAATGACGTCCACTGAATCCTGGCTGCTTTAGGATAAAATAGATGGTAAAATGGGGTGACAGACTACATTCTGATTCATAAGCTGCTACCCGGGTAATGGCCAGACATCCACAAGCCAAGAGGTGACGTCATGGCGGCCACGTCTGTCCAATTACTAAAGTTTACGATTCAAATAGTGATTTAACATTAAAAAATTTTCAAAAAGTTAAAAAGTGTAAACATCCATAATTACCAGCTTATTTAGGGTCTACAATTAGGATGGAGAAAACAAAGTTTTATTGACACTGAATGAGGTAACTATTACTTTTAACTGGTTAAAAGAATATGTAATTTGTGCAAAAAGGGTAAGCGGGCTGAAAGCCGATTAAGTAAAACTTAACTTAGTAAAGCAAATCAGCAAAACTATCACTTCAAGCTCAATGCTACATTGGAGTTTAGAGAAGCTATCATTAAAGTTTGTATTTCAGTTATCAGAAGAATTGAAATGCTAGTTACAATTGATCAAACTCTTTTTAAGCGACAGTCTGAAACGTTCCAATAACAAAGCCTTGGAGGCTTTCTTTCTCTTCCTGGGCTGTGTAAATTGTGAGACAGGCTTTTCCAGTTCTGGTCAAACATGCCATGAATGAAGCCGCTCTATAAAACAAGACACAAACTCGGACACACGGCTGCTTTTAATTCACTCAAATACTCCTCTTAGAAGCTTGGAATGGAAAACCCAGTAACGTAATGTGACCCAGTTAGGAATTGTCTGGATTTTTAAGACTGTCTTGCTCGCATTACGTCACTTTTATAGCCAAATAAACAATCTTCAGGGTCACGAGGATTAAATGAAATCTGTGGTGTGATGGTTTCATTACAGCATTTCCTAGATGCTCCTGTTAAAGGTTTTATTGACAGCATATGCTGAGACACAAAAGACTACAGACAAGCGAAGTAATGACCAACAGCAAAAAAAAAAAAAAGATTGTAAAAACAAGATCTGAGAGTGAATGATCTAACTTCATGTAAAAGTTCAGTTACAGTAGTTTGAGGGAGTATGATGCAAACAAAGTGGCCTTCTTATCTGGGCCATCTACTCTGGAGGACACCACAGCAGGGCTTTGCTGCTAAAAAACTGTATTCCAGATGTTAGTCTGAGCCGCCTGGAGTCATCTGGCTTAACCTCTGACACAGGAGCAGCCATTCAATTAGTGGATTTCACACTCTGGTCAAGAAGACACCCTGGTCGTGGTTTTGGTTTCGTGCAGACGCTGATAATGCGCAGGTCTGATTTCCAGCAGCATTAATATTTACTCTTGTAGATGCTAAAGTGTGTATTCAGGATCTAAACGTGCGGATAGGATGTGGGTCAAGTCCTCCACTGAAAATAGCTCCCATTCCAAGACCCATATACTGACCGATCCCGTAAAATGCAACCAGGAACCTGGACTAATGACAAAAGCTTTGCCATCAAAGCTCACAAAGGCACGAAAGGCAGATGATGTGGTCTGCATGAATGGGTTAGCAGTTAAACTTTGTCTCATGTTTTGGTAACGTGCATTAAAAAGCATCGCCAACTGCATCGTCTGCACTGGGCAAAAAGGGAGGCTGGTAATAACTTTTCCATGCTTTGAACCATTTGGTTAAGGAGCACAGAGGAGGGGAAAAAAAGTTTTGAAGGACTTTTCCAAAGCATCTGCACTTCCAGGCTGCCAAGGGAGGGAAAAACGCATGTACTTTTTCTTTTCTTGTGGCTTAGATAGAGGAGTGCTCAGCAGGGTCTAATGAATGAAGTTTGGGTCTTTTTTAATGGGCCAAACACGGAGCCTTGAGGGACCACGTGCACTGATACACTGGCTCAAACCACTGGCCACCCCTGACAGCATTATTTGAAAGCTATTCACTCACTCAGCAATGACCTAAACACCATTAAAACTCAGCTGCACTCATTTAAAAAGAGAAATTACAAAATGGTTGCAGCTAATTACAGATTTAAACTCGAGACCACACAGTTGCTGCGATGCTGTGATTTCACAGCTGTAGAAGCGACAGCGACACAGTGAAAAACAACAATTTAACACGTTCAAACTGAATTTTTTTCCAGCCACAATCAGTCAGGGAAAAAAAACACAACACTGAGTATCAAGTGTAATGAAAACCGGGCTTCCTGATGTATACCTATTCATACTTCTGTTACATAGTGCTTATACATATATCAAAAAAGAGTCTATCCCCAAGAGAGTTTTCTCTTTCACACACAAACACTAGTTTGCAGGTGGGAACCGGTTCTCAGGCTTAATGTTGAAACTCAACACTAAAACAAGACAAGAATCTGTGTCGCACTTTGTCAAGTCTGTTGACAGACTTTCTCCAGAAGTCACAATAGAAGAGCAACCTTAAACCTGGAATATGCACCCTGACACAGGAAACGAGTATAAGGTTCAGGGGTTTGAGGTTAATGACTTCTGATGGGACCTTCTTCCAGAACATTTCAATTTGGTAGCTTTAGAGCTCAGGCAATAAATCTGTTAATGAAGTATACTCTATGTTGCTTTCCTTAATTGAATATATTTGTCATCATCATGTGGTCGTTTAAAAAAAATCAAGAGTAGAATAAGTTTAGATGTTTCTGAATCCGTTTTAATCATACTTGCTGAATGACAGGGCACATGGTCAAACAAAACAGGTTGTATTATTCCTTTATGGTGGATCAGAAGTTTAAAACTCAAAAACAACCATTAGCAGCTCCAAATATGTTAGTAAGTCTAATCAATTGAAATTTTAACCGGTTTAATTGGTCAAATAATAAGTTTTACAGAAAGAAAAGAAACATTGTTTGTTTGTTTGTTTGTTTGTTTGTCTCGTCTGTTGTATCATGCGCACAATCACCCTCAAGACGTTTAATTAAGATGGATAGCACTCATACGTGACCTAAAAGTGACAATGAGTGTCACATTGACAACACATTCAAGTCGTATGCTGCAGCACTGCTTGGCAAAGCATCTGTCTGCTCGGCTTTCCTGCCACGAGCTTCCCTTCAAAGCTTTGAGAGGAGTAGAACAACCAGCAAAAGTGGGGAAATGCAGATGAAAGTCACATTTGTTGCTCAGAGTTTCTCATAAAGGTTTGTTTCAGAGAGGAATAATGTCCCCCTTGAGCAGAAAAGAAGTTTTTTAAAGATTTCCCTTCAGGCGCAGATACTTACGTGTAACTGCTGGCTGTGCGGAATGTGACGCTCTGAAATCCTGAGAGTTGAAAAATTCTTCTTGTATCTTCTCTAAGGTTTGGGTAGTTTGGAGTAAACAGCCGGTTTCTGTCTTGCTTTATATTGTATTTTTTTTTTTTTTTAATTTTTGCCGTCAGGGTCTCTTCATCCTCCTCCACGTTTTCTCCGGGACCGCAGAAGAATGAATGGCTCCGTCCGCCTCCTCTGCCCGGACAGACCACTGCTGGGATGGGAGTGACTGCCCAGTTAGCGCCCTCCCCCATCCACCAGTCCCTGCCTCTCTGCAACCAAGCCTGAACTCATGAAAATCAATTATTAATTTAACGCCAGTTCAAGACACTGGTTTATTGTTGCATCATATGAAATATGCTGTCTTTATTTGAGATAAAGAAATAAATAACTCAACGTGCCTCTAATGCAACCATTACAGCCGCATAAATAAGTTCTCTCAGTTTGTTGATTTGAGAACAAATTTGCAGAAAATCAGCATATATATGTGTCATTAGCTTAACCCCATACAGCAGGCCTACAAATGAGTTAATATATTGTAGAATTCACAACTACATACATTATGCTCGTGGTTTAACCTCATAATTTGAGTGTTGTGTTACTGATACTTCATCATAAAACTGGGTTTATCTACTTATTAGTAGTTTAGTGCAACAAATTAAATCAGAAAACTATTAGTTGAACTCATTGCTAATAACATAACACAAATTCTATGATGATTTCAAGCTTTCATTTCCATGACACCACACACGCAAAAAAAAAACTTTCACTGCATTTTGTGAAACCAAACAAAACTGATATGTGATATATGTGCATGTGTCATTCAGAAGACACCCAGAACAAGAAATTCCATCAGGACCACACAGTGAGCATGTTTAGAAAAAAAGTGCCATTGTGTTCATCTACCAAATCTGGACTTTTAAAATGCTCGTAAAGACATTAGTCTAACCCTTCTCAAAGCAAGGCCAATACACACATATAATGAGGTGGGGACTGAATCTCTTCTGCATGTATATGCCCAACGGTACTCAAACAAGGACCAGGTCCTCTGTACATGCTTCAAAATTCCATCTTTCTGCATCTCTTTTGTAAAAACAGTAAAGTTTAAGTATATATCAGTGCTGGTCTCATTCACATATTTTTTTGTTGTCAGATGACTAAATGCATCAGAAATTGTGACTTAATCAGACATTGTGACTTAAAAGCTGCTTCGTAGGACTGCATGTTAATTTGCGTTCATTTTTCCGAGTTGTCGCTCTACTCTAATAAAATCCTGATTTTTATAAGCGCAGCATTAGGATATCTGACAAAATTGCCATTCGAGTAACTGAGGACACCATCTGTGCAGCGAATTCGGCTATACTGCACGAAGATATCCCACAGAAAAAGTTAAAAGCAACATTTATTTCAAGTCAGCTTGTGCAACAAGTTGTGAACTCAAAGTAAAAGGTAGAAATTAAATAGTAAGTGAACACATTTCTGAAGAGCTCAGCAGCTAACTGTTGGTGTGGTTTTAGGCTTCTACAGATAAGTTTACACCCACACCTGTACGCCAGTTGTAGAGTTGACATTAAACACACAGCATCATTAGGATTCATGTTAACCTTTCATTTTGCCAATCTGACGAATTTAAGTCCAGGACTCACTCTTGGTTTGTGTTTCATATCAAATTAACTCAAAAGGCAACCATCAAAATGTAATTTCCTCTTTAAGCATTTCAGTGATTATTATTATGTGAAGCAGTTGTCCTGATATGTTACTCAGCATCTCATCATCACACTCACTTTGTCCAGACAACCTGTTCATGAAGTATTACATGAACATTTGAGTAGGCTTCAAGCCACATTCTCTCTTAATCTGAGTCTTAAACTTTATTGGGAAGCTAACAGCTGAACTAAAAACCCAACACCAGTCAGTGCAGATTGTTCACATACTGAAGACTTAATCTATTCAGGTCCAACATGTCTGTCTGAGTGCTGAAAAGCAGAAGGACAGACTTAGCTTTATTTCCAGACATGTGTCCATGCATTTACCTCACAGTCTTGGTTCTCCTATTTGATAACTAATTCAATAGAATCATTTGGAGCCTGTTCATAAGGATGTGTGGTTGGCTCGTTTGAAAAACACCAAAACAGCTTTTGTGTATTCATGTACACTTTGCATGAAAGTAAAGGAGTGTGAATGGACTATTTTGAGAGTGTTGTGACTAGGAGGGGAGTGACTGGTGCCAGGCCTTCAGTGCCTTCTTATGTGTGCTTCTTGGTTCGTCAATTGAGATTTGAATGGAGGTTAAGCACAAGGGAAGTCTTATGACTTGTGAGTTTCTGGCTAAACAAGTGCTGTTATTGTCCATAACAACAGCCCTGATGTTATCCATCCAATTCCTGGGATCATTGTTACTCCGACTGACCTTTAGTTAGACGGTCAGACAGAAAGCACAATAGTCTGCAGTAGAAATGCTTAAGAATGTGACTGATTGATCTCATAAATATAATCAAAACTACAATGTTAGCATCCCTGTCTGAGATCTGAGAGGACTTTAAACTTCTGAAGTCTGTCAATTCATGGGTTAGCGTCACTGAGCAGGCTTGTTCTGAAGATCTACTTGAACAAGTGAATCAAATAGCCTATCTTGGTTTTTTTTTTTATTTGTTTGTTTCTACACAGTCCTGACTTCACATTTGTACCCAGCATTTGTTCAAACATAACCAAATATCTACAAAGCTAAAGGCATTCCCAGCCTCAACTGTTGTTTATGTTTTAAGGCTGATTAGCATGTTAGCAGGTTAGCATTTAGCTCAAGATGCCACTTTGCTAACATCCCAGCTGCTAGTGTGAGCTCAGTCCCCACTAATGTTTTTTCATAATAAATGTAGAGCTATTTTCACAGTCTCTTGATTATGCCATGAAACTATGTAATATTAACTAGAAATCTTCAAAGATAATTTATGTCGAGGCCCCCTTCCATATCCTCGCTGATTTCGTATAGTATTCACCACATAATATTTTATTTGTATTTATTGTGTACAAAGTATTATAGTCATTTCCATGCTTTAATCAAACATAATCCAATTGTTGATAACTTTTTTTGAGAGTAAAGGAAGTAAACACATAGAGTGTTAAAATCACCAAAGTTCCCTTTTTACAAAAGATCCTTTAAAAGATCCTGACTACAAACCAAAGAAAAAGATGACTGCAGTTCATAGTTTTTTGTCCACCTGCAGCTACATAACAGCCTCATTATTTAATTAACATAACAATTTAAAGGTCCAGTCTAATCACGCTTCCTGCACTTTTTATCAGCTCTTGCTCTGCGGTGGTCTCCCACCAGCACTGTGAAGAGCTGTCAGGGATTTTAATTTTTATGGGGTGTGATGAGCTGTCGGATTTCCCCCCTTTCAAGGCTTACGGTTCAACACATTCCTGGCTGCACTGGTCAGTATGATTTTAATCTGTTTTCACAGGCAGGCGGCACAGACAGACACCATCTTGTTTGGAATTCCAGTCCCACTTCACTGTGAGCTGAGACCTTCAATGTCTCCTTGTGGACATACCAGAGGGGAATCAAGGATGGCAGCCATTTGTTCGTCCCTCATGTGCCAGAAAACATTCAAGCCTCATGCTGCCTATCATATCTTAACGCTGTCATATCTTTTAGAGGCATCACTCTAGAGGCACACATAGCTTTGACACTGCTGAAAAAACAAAAAGGTGGGGCGACGTCAGAGGCAGCAAATCACAGCATTGATTCAGCAGAGGCACTTTAGAACTGGAGAGTGTCATAGAACAGAGTCAAAGTGCATATTAAAGACACCAAAACCACTTTGAAACTTAAGAGGAGGAGATGAGTTGTGACTCTAACAGGGCTAGCAGCTCATAATAACATGGAGTGGGATGGAATACCTTAGTAAGAGGGGCAATTTACCACAGAATTTCCCCTAAAAGTAAAATTTCACTGTAGAGTGACAAGCTTTGTCAGAAAAATAAAAAGAGATGAGGTATTCTGGTATTCACCACTACTAAATCCCAGTTTGAATTCAACGTTACAGCCACTTTGACAGGAAGTCTTCCTAAAGAACAGGCACTCTTAAGCATTTGTTTATACAGTTTTATAAGACTAGGAACAAACCACTTAGGATTAAAAAGCCTGAAAATTTAAATTAAGATCAGGTTTAAAATTTAAGCATGTAATTGGCATCACACAGTTGCCATGGGCAGGCCTTGTGCTCCGACTGTTACTAGATAAATAATTCAATAAATTCTGACCTCATACTTCAAAAGCTACTAGTGAAGAAAGCATCATTAATCATTCCGGGCTTTGGAAGTGCTGGAGTTATGGAGAAATTCCAACTAAAAGTCTATTTGCTAACTCTTTTTTAGGGCTTTACTTAAATGCCAACAGATTCATCTCTAATAGAGAACTGATGACAACCATATGATGCAGCTGAAATCTCTGGACAACAATTTGTTGATGTATTGTCATTAAACTTGTTATCAAAGTAGAAGGAATGCGATGTATAGAACAGATAAAAGCCTTATATGTACACATATGAGGATGTTTTCAGACTTTGCTGTCCTACTTACCAGTATAAAGTCCTGAAATTGTCAGAATTCATTGTGTCATTGTGGTAGGCTAAGCTAAGCTAAGCAGCTGCTGACTGAAGCTTCAGATTTACCACACAGACATGAGGGAAGTGTTGTCTTTTCATCCTATCCTGGTTACAGAATTGCGGATAATGTTTTTTCCCCATAAAGCTGGTTCTTCTTGACTTTTTTCTTTCCACTGTCGCCTTTTGCATGCTGAGGAAATGGAACTGGATCAAAGAGAAGTTTCAATGCAATCTGCTGATTTCCTTAGTGAGGCAGCTTTTCTAAAAACTGGCTTTGTATGAATTGGACTCATTTGGAATTTAAATCATTTGATTTGGACTGCATCTTGAATGTTCTTTCAGATGACATTTGTTGTGATTTGGCGCTATTTAAGTACAACTGAATTGAATTTAATTGAAAGCTGATCTATTTATGCGACCCTCTGTCATACACTATTGAAACTAAAACACGATTATCCACATCACGGCTTTGGGTACCATGGTGACAGAACAGATAATGTAACACATTTACCAGCTAAACAAGTTTCACTGACATTAACTAATCTGTTAACATCTAACGACTCTACAGCTGTTGTTTTTTTGTTGTAGCAGCATTGCTGCTTAACTTGCATGGCTGCCAATCATGGTAGGTTAAAAGGTCACAGTCCACATTAGGACGGGCCGCCCACTCCCTGTAGGGAGCATTTCCTGTGGTAGTCTGCATGCTCCTACCAGTGGGAGGTCAAAATCGAGGGGCCAGAGGGCAAAGTGTGTGTATATATTAAGGCAACTAGTTTCTCCTGGTCATATTCCAAATATGTAGATTATCCCCTTTGAGATATATCTAATGATTACCCTCAACTATGTTTGCTTTGTATGATGGATTAATAAAATTGTTCTTTTCAGGGTCCCACAGGACGCTTCACCCTATCTCCATGAGAATAATACTTTCATAAATGTCTGGAATGTGAAGGTTATTGCTGAAGTCATAATATCAGATACTTGAAGAGTACACGGAATTCTTCACATTTTTAAATCTAAGTAGAAACAGACAGCTAATGCCATTTATCAGCTACTCATTATGTTTGGGGCAAATGGAAGAGAAAAAGGTAACCTTAAGAAAAAAAAAAGAGTACATTTTAGTTTCTTTATGCTCTCTTCTTTCTTGGGAAAAAGAAATAAAATAGATTAAGATTTGAGCACTTGGTTTGCACTTCATCATAAAATTCATATAATATATTTCAAAAGTTGATATTTTGACATAAGAAATGTCAAAATCTGATGACCACTTCATCGCACTGAAGCCAAATTACCACAGAGGTACCTGAAGGCATCTTGCACCGATGAACCAGCAGATGATGTAATCACCCAAGTCCATCGCATTACTACATAGAGCTGTCATTTTGAACCAACGTCAGTTAAATTACTTTTGTTTTTTGGAGCGTACAGCTGTAGGATTTAAGGATTTAAGGTGTTTGATTAATGAATAGGGCGCCCTTTTGACATCCCAGATACCAAAACAGACCATGGTGCAAAGCTCCTTCTACAGACCTGCTCTTTCTTATAGGTTCACTTTGGGAACTGAGAGATCCTTCACAATATTTCAATGATTGAGTTTTGGGTCACAGGCAGGAAGCATACATGAGGCAAATGAACAACCCTAATCCATTCAGCCCCTTTTTGTTAATCCAATTTTTCCTCAAGACCGAGGAAATGTCTTGGTACTTTCAGTTGGACTCAAAGATAAACTGATTAGATTTTAGAGGACAAAGCAGATTTTTGTCAAATAAGTAAGTGGTGACAGTCAGTCAGCGGGTCTACATGATGAGATTAACTCGATTACAGCTATAGTTGGGTTATGCTCCTTATCTGAGCAAGGGTAATTATCCTTGGCTATATGGCGGTGAATGAATCAAATCACTGGTACAAAGCAAGTCATACCCCAGGACGATAGGTGGCGCTGTACCCATTTTAACTATCGCTAATAGAGCCACTTCCAGTTGACGTCTTCACCACCAACAACAACAATAACAACAAAACTAAGGCATTCGAGAAAGATGGCGAACAAAGAGCAAGATGAACCTACGTCCCTCTACATTTGTGATGGTTATGGCAAAAACGCGATGCACAATGGCACATTCTCCATCACGTTGTTTCTTTCTTTCCGACGGCAGCGACAACAACAGTCATATCGTCTCCTTCAACTTCCGGGTGATGATCCCAGGAAAAAATCTCGAGCATGCTCAGAACGCTTCACCCTGTCTGTCGTCTGTCTACATGCACGTTCAGTGTACATTTGGATTGAGTTATCTTGGGGTCTTAATGCGATCGCGAGTAACTCGATCCGATCCGTTTTTTGGTCAGATTAAGGTGTCTACATGAACTGAATAACTCAGTCTTATTGTAATTTAGCCACTAATCCGATCCGATGGCACTCATGTAACCCCACTGAGTACAGAAACAAAAGCTTTAAGGTGACACTACTATTTAACCAGATTTGAACTATGTTTCAAAACAGAAATAGCGTCACTGATCTTCACCTCAACTCTTTGGCGTCTGTAGATTTTCTGTGCTGGTGAGTTGAAGGTGAGTCTGAATCTTTAGGGTTTTAGTTTGCACCTTCTTTTCAGCAGCATCTATATGTGATGATTTTGGCATGTTTCACATCGTATCACCCGGTCACTGCCATAACCTGCAGGAAGAGGACAAACACTAACATGTTTTGGATATGAGAGGAAACATGAATAGTAATTGGAATTTTTTTTTCAGTTGGGAATCCTTTAAATATTCTTCCACGGCAGTGAGTGTTGACCATATTAATACATATTAAACCAGCGGAAACACTCGATCGTGTGATCAGCCAATTGAGTAAAGCGTTGGCTGGTTTTGTCCCCTTATGGAAAATACTTTCTGCAAAAGACTAAAAACAACTGAAGCAAGTGTTTTTTGTATGCTTTGCTTTCCGAAAATTTTCATTTTTCTTTATTTAGCCGTTTCCAGCCACCTTTTCTGATATGCATCTTCAAAACACTAATTAAAAAATGTTTCATCTTCGTACTATATTCTTTCAGAATCGACTTTACGAGCCAAACGTGAACAGATGCTAATAAACTGACTGTTTTCTGTTACTCCTAATAAACTTCTACGTTAGTAAAGTAGAAACACAGCAAAAAAATAAACTCAACAAAGTCAACTCACATTAGTTTTATTTATAAATCCAAAATCAGAAATATATCATTTGCAACAAAGGGTTTCACAACCCATACAGCAACAGACATCCTGTATTGACTCGGAGGTAGAACAACTCACGTAAATGTGAACTGCAACATAAAATAGCTTTTAGAAATCAAAAGTTTTTTCTCTTAAACTGGTTGAGCACATGGCTAAAACCTCCAAAACTATGTTATTTGCAGAAAAATCAGTACTACGTGTCCCAGAGATATCTCAGAACATAGTAATATTTACTGGAAAACCACTTCTTTAGTGGTTTTTAGTGGTCAACAGATGTCAATCATGTTGACATACAGCTTTTTTTGTATAGCATCAGAATAAAATAAATCAATCAATAAAAATTTAAAATATTAGAAGAAATATGGGTGAGGTTTATGATTCATACCAGTAACAGCCACCAGGGGGACAATTGAAATATTTTGGCTTTAAACTAGAAAAGTGTTGCTGTTAAAAACCATTTAGTTTGGACCATGAAAACAATCTGTCATATTAATCAGAAAGCAGATACCAAGAGGTGGATGATAAAAAAACCTCCAGAATATGATGTCTGATCAAATTCAGAGACAACATAAAAAGTGCTGACATCACAATCAGGCTAACAAAAACAATAAGCTCAAAGAAGCTAAAACAGTCTTTAGACATGACAATACTCTTTGGATTCATCACAGATCTGTATGCTAAGTCACGTCATTCATTTTGAATATAAAAATACTGATCAGTGCAGCTTTAAATGTCAGAATCTGAGTAAAATCGACATTGTGCACACCTATGTTCCTCTCCATAACACACCCTGTAAAAATCTTCATCCTTAAATCTTCAACAAAACGAAACCCACCAGTGCTTGGTTGGTTAAATATTTCTCTCAAGTTAAAAACGCCCCGCTGCTTCCGTGCGGTTTTGTTTGGCAAACATACGCAGCCCTGCAGATAAAAAGTGCAAATACCTGAAACAGCAGAGCGATAGTCTTCACAGATCAGCACCATGTGCAGCAAACAAGGCAGAAAGCATTAAAACCCAGGACCGCCACTCTTAATGAATGAAGTGTCTCTCTGAGTTTCTGCATGAAAAATAAGAAAATTGTTGCAATTCAACCTAGTCAGAAGGAAAAGCAGAGCTGTGTTTTAGAAGTATTATATTCTTATCAAAGACCAAAATGATATGTTTGTATGTCTTTGTGATATTATCTGATGGTATAGTTCACAGTAAACAAAGTGCAAGAGCCTTCGTGATGTCTTATCAGTCTAAAGCCCAGGGCCCCCAGGCTCCAGTGGGGCCAGGGTCACATCTGGGGTCGTTGTCAGGGAAGTTTATGGGCAAAGCCCTTTTCTGGTGGTGTTGGAGTCTATTGAGGAGGTAATCGACCACATTAGGGAATTTTGCCGACACTTCATTCCTCTCCTCCGGATCCTTTTCTACGTCAAACAGCATCACGGGTTTCAGAGGGTCCACCTTCGAGGAGCCGGACGTGGAGCTGTTGTGGCCGGGCCGGGGGAACCAAACGTCACAGCCTGAGAGAATCAAAGCAGGCCAGATTTACATCAGTTAAGACTTAAGGTTCTTGTACTACACTTAAGTATTTCAATTTTCTTCACATTTCAGACAGAAAGGTTTTTAGTTTCCACTCATCATCTGATACTTTAAAAAAAACATTAAGAGCTTTTGTTTTCCCCTTTTGCCAGTAAGTGTAATTACACACGTTTTGCCCATTTTGGCTTACGATCTAGCAATCGATCATTTTTAGGCTGCAATCTTTCCTCTGAGTTTCTTTCTTATCTGGATCATCAGAAGCAGCTTTTTCTGCTTTAAGCTACTCCTGTAGAGACAGTAGCCTCTCTGACTCAACTGCTATGGATGCTCCATTATTGAGTTCTTGCAAATGTAAAATGCACAAAATGCAACAGAGTGCCACAGACATTTATAGGCAAATCTCGACGGGCAATTGATTTGTCTTTTTATTGATGAAAGCAGCAGTGACTAAGTCCAGTCCACTGATGTGCCGGCTTTACTTGGCATATTACTTCTCAAAGACAATGTCTTAAATATAACAGACTGGAATTGTATAAACCCAGTCAGATATCTCCTTACTTTTCTGCATTGGGAGTAATTTCAGTAAACTTTTGTTCAACCTCTATCGACTCCAACTTGACGTTGTTCCAACCATTTATCCAGGAGACGCCACGAGGACGAGCAGGCGTGTCCATCAACGAGTTTATCTCACTGTCCCGTTCAAACGATGCCAACGCGTTCAGTTGGCGTCATGTTAATGGGAAGCAGTGCATCTAATGAGGGAGTATTAAGGCCTCTTTCATACATGCAGCATTACTCAAAGCGGGTAACGCTCCAGCAGCTATAAATCGCTTGAAAACTTAATCTGTGCTCCTAAAAATCTTACGGTTTGAAGAATAAAAAAAAAATAATAAAAAAAGACATAAAACCCTTTCCCTGTCTCTGCTACGGTATGCAATGGGCATATCTAATACTGGGGTGATTCAGCCATAAATGTCTGGACCAGAGAGCTAAATTATACAAAGTTGCATTCAAGTGGAAGGATCAGAAAAGTAAATGAACTTCGGATCGGTTTAAACAGTGACAGAAACATAACAATATTTGAATGAGTGACTGTGGACAAGAGTGACTGACAAGCCCGCTTGTGCTCATTAGCCCTTTTTACAATAACACCTGCAAACATCTGCTTTTTGACCGCAAAAATAAAGTGTTTAATCGGCTAATTAGTCTACAGTACTTGCAGGTATTTACTACAACTCTGGAAGAAACTCACTACACATTTAGGTATGTATGTGCATCTGCATGTGTAGGTATATTTATATACATGTACATGTGTAATTAGTATTATTGATCGTCTTTACCGGCTGTATCATCCCACAAGGAGGCTCTGAAACTGATAGCAACAACCCACAGACAAAATAGAGACGAAACTTATTGATTTTACTCGTCTGGAAGACAGCTGGCAGCTCAAAGTCGCACTGGACAGGGCTGACATCCACGGTGCAGTTAAAAATGATAAAATAAAACAGAACACGGTTACTGTTTGACTCAAAAAGGCTCATTTCAAGGACAAGGAATTGTTTTCCTTTAAGAATTTCTTAAAAGCCCGCTGGATGGATGAGCGAGGCGATGAAACAGATGAGGATATTTGGAAGAGCGCTTTGTAGAGAGCGAATAACGGCCCCTATTACGCAAAATTAAAGCATAATACAGTTCAAAGTCCTACACCGTATCCATCTTTCTGGGGCGAGACTTGCAAAAATATATCCCACTGTGGATGAGAGTTGTGACCGGTGTCAAAACACTCCTGCAAATCTAACCCACATGTCTCGGACATGCCCCGCTTTGACAAGTTACCGGTCTATAGTTTGTAAAACATTATCAGAAGCACTCGGCATCGACCTCCAACCAAATGCAGCGGCGGTCATATTTGGTGTCGCGGACCCAAATCATTCCACAGTGAGACACAGTAAGAAAGATGTAACTTGCTTTTGCAACTTTACTCGCACGTGGGAGAACGTTGCTACACTGGAAATCAACCAACCCCAACCTAAAGCGTCTCTTTGGCTGAGTGATTCGATACAATTCACACAGGTAGAGAAAATAAAGTACTCACTCAGAGGTCCAAGCATAAATGTGTCTATGTGTGGGATCCAGTCTTAAAGTATCAAGATAGACTAAAAGTCACTTCTGGTACCCATTAACAACTGATAAATTCACACGTTATAATACACATTTAGTGTGTTTTTTATGTATTTACTTATATTGTCCGCTTGACTTGCTGAGGACATGCAGATGAATACTGATTCACATGTGTATGCTTGTGAATTTAAGCATGGCTTAATTGTTTATTGGTATGCACGCACTACACAATCTACACATTTAGGTATGCATTTGGATCTGCATGCATGCTTGTGTAGGTATATTTACATACATGTACGTGTGTAATTACTGCTTCTCTGGGAGAGGATAATCCCGGCTGAGTGGAGGGAGGATAGGATTTTCTGCTGTGTTCAGTCTCTCCAAATTAATATAAATAAATATTAAAAAAAAGAAAATAAATGAACCCAATTATCCCAGACTTTATAATTGCTTTAATGGCAAAGCCCAGATATTTTTGGGTGCAAAGCAGATGCTTGAAAAATAAAGATAAGCCTGTGTCCTCTGAATGAAACACTTAACATCTTCAGATAAGACCTTAAAGCATATGGAGACTGATTTTGTACCATCAAAGCCATAAAGAGAACCGATCTGCTTTTGTTAAACACCTCACGTTGCTTCTCCTCCTTGCTTCTGCTGTCTTCTCCACCGAGCCTGAGCAAACAACGCCTCTATCGTGGACTGGCTTCTCATTTAACCAGTTTCCCACGAATTATCTGTAAAGCCTCAGCAAGTAGTCAGGATCGCAGCCCTCAATCATCTATGGAGAACATACAGGCTGTGCTTCGAAAGATTCAAGCAAGATGTCCTGAACCAGGGCACTGATATGTCTTCTGACAAACAGGAAACATGTTATGGATATGTTAATAAAGTTAAAAACTTCATTTTTATTTAAGGGGGTTAGTATTTTGCATAATCAATGTGAATTTAACAACAGCAAACAGCATGTAAGTCTCATTCTATGTAAAATCAAATTCTACAGTAATACCCAATGTGTACTAGTTGCTGATTATAGTGTGACTTAACAATGCAGGACTTGCTGTATTATTACTCTCAAGGGATGTTATTTACACTGCCGATTATTAGAGATAAGAAGTGAATGTGTGCAAAAGAGCGTCTGACTCTCACACTTAGACTAAACATGTAATTTCAGGTAACAGAGGACACTGACCAGGGTAGCCAGTCAGCAGCTTCCAATTTGAGGCTCGAATGGCTGCGTGAATGGACGTATTGAAGCTGGAGCTGGCCCACGAGTCTGCGCTGACCCCCCGAGCCAAAGTTAACCGACTCTGCCTGCCAGGACCTGCAGAGAGCAGAGGACAGAGCTGATCATGCAGGTTATCCACCTCAAAAATCATCAAAAATCGCTGATCAGGATGATATTAGACCAACACTGGACACAAAGCACCCTCTGTGGATATCCATGTAAACCAAAAGAGAAGGTAGACTGGCTCGGAGTTGAAGTGCATACCTGAAAATCAGTTGGTATCAAGTGAAGGTGTTCAAATAAATATGCCAATAAGAAAGGCCTCTTTTGTGCCATAAAATCAGCTACGAAACAGCAGGAATTGAGTGGTCAAAACAAACAAGAGTCCTTGAAACGACTCCTTCTGTTAAAGAAGAGTTTTATGTATGAATTTCCTAAAACACGTGGAACTTGGCTGGAGGAATTTGACAAATATGGTGGTAAAGTGGTCGACTCAGCACCGGTCTTCCATGTCCGCCAAGCACAGAGAGTAATGTGTCATTAGAGCAGTTCTGCAGATACAGAACTGATACACACATGAAGAACAACCGTAACACTTACCACTTGGCAGAATTTCACCAGCTTCATTAAACAAAGGTAAATAATTTATTCAGAAATCTCTGCAACCTCCTGCCATGCGCTATTTCTGTTCTTATGGAAAATGCCAACCAAATGTGAGCACACATGTCTGCGTTTTCCAAAAAAACGGCGCGATCTGGCCTTGAGAGAATTCCCAGGTTCGTGCCGTGGTTGACCCCGACAATATGGTCCTGATTAGACAGATTTGCAAGTGATTTCGGCCTCCTGACGCTGTCAAAAACAAGTAGTTCCTCACATTCTTTGCATAAAGACAAATGTGCAACCACACAAAGCCTGCGTTGGAGCTCGTTTAGCAGAGTTCCACCACAGCGACATGACTGGAGAGTTAAAACATTTCCGATCTCAGCGTTTTTAAAACCACACGATAAAAGCTTTGACATTCAATTCTTCACTGATCGTTGCGCAAATGACATGCGGGTATCTTAATTGCTCTCGCATGCATTAAGCTCATCTGTTCAATGTGGAGCGCTCCTTGAACTAAGCCGCCTTACAGAGCTCACACTGTTGCACAAGAATGGGGTGTTCAATTAGGTGTGAGCACTTTAATGTAAGTAGGTGGGGTGATAAGTAATCCAAGCACTGCAAACATCAGGGTTTGATTTATTTTAGCGCTTCGCCAACTCTTGCTAACTGAAGGAAAATGACCTCAAACCCCAACAGACTCGAGCAGGACGAGCTCCTCTTCATCCACAGCGGGATGATCCCGACATGGGCTGAGGAAGGAGGAGGGAGCGGAAGGGGGAGGGACATTAGGAAGAGCCTCTTAGTGAGCAGAGAAATTACTAGAAGGAGAGCAGGGGAGTGTGGAGGGGAAATTTGGGGGCTGAATTAAGCTTGGGCCGAGTCCAGGTTTTCTCTCTTAAAAAAGCGAAGAGTTCAGGGACCCCTCTGTGACCCACTTTGTCGGGATCCCTCCACTCACACTGCTGCAGCAAAGAAGAGGGACTTTCACGGCAGACTTGAAAGGAGAAAAGTATGTTCATAAAAAAAAAGGAAAATGTCTTTTCATGAATTAAACAGAGAAACCCAAAGACGCCTGAGGAGAGACTGAGAAAAAAAAGAGGAAGAAACGTGTGGAGTGAGCTCAAAGAGAGGCTGGCTCAATAAGAAAGAAGCAAGAGAAGAAGAACCTCAAGAAGGGAGGCTGCTCGTCACGTTGGTGGCCAACACTCCCAACATAAAACATGATGGTGAAAGATTGGAAAGCAGCAGCGTTGTTCTTCTCTGGCTTTTCTTATCATGATTTAGATGGTAATGACCACCAGGACACTTAGAGGATAATTTCAGCACCACTGGATTAAGCTGTTTAAACATTCCGGTCTTAAAAACACAGTAAATCAGTGACTGGACTTTCCAGAGTTGTGATCTTTTAAATTGAAACTAATTAGACGTTTTGATGATATATGAGAGATCTGAACCGAGCTACAACTTTATTTATACTTTTTTTTTAATCCTGCAGCTCAATAGAGCATTTTCGTGTCGTTTGGCGGCTTGTTTTGGTTTCACAGGCAGCGAAATTCATGTTTTGTGCTAGATTTTCTTTCAAAAGGCAACCTGTCGGCTGCCTTTTGTTCCGTTCTCTGTCAGATGATCCCACACTGCTTCAATAATGTTGAGGTCCGGGCTCTGGGGAGGATTCACCCCTCCATAAGACCTGCTGCCACTGATTTTCAGTCCACTTCTTGTGTCATTTGGCATAGCTCAGCCTTTTCTCCCTGTTTCCCTTCCTTAAGAATGGCTTCTTGACAGCCACCCTTCCATGGAGACCATTTCTGATGAGGCTTGGGCCAACAGTAGATGGATCAGCTGAAGGTCCAGATGCATCTCTCAGGTCCTGTTTCAGGTCTTTGCTGGATTTTTTTCTCTTTCAGATACTGTTCATCTGCTATAGATAGTTTTTAAGGCCTGATACTTCTTCTTTTGTCCTCCACTTGTCTAGTTTAATGTTTTAAGGACACACTGCACACCATGCTGAGATATGCCAAGTTTCCAGCTAATAGCTCTTTGGGAATCAGCTTGTTGGAGCAAAAATACTATTTTCTGTCAAACTGTGTTATCTTTGGTGTTTTTCATAGATGAAACTACAGAAATGGGAACAAATTATGTGTCTTTGTGACAGGCTGCTGGTAACAAAGTGCCTAAAATAGCTTCTTTGCTAAGTTTTCTGTTATGTGTCGACACAACACTGGTTCATCCCCTGAGTTAGGAGCCTTTTTCCTGCTTGAATGATTCATTGGTCAGTGTTAAGTGGCTTAACAATGAAAAAAGACAAAAACTGGACTAAAAATGAGTGAAAAGCAGCCAATGTCCAAAGAAAACTTTGAAAAATCTTCAGAAAGCTTAGAGAACTATAATTCTGGCTGTGTGGAAACAAAATCTAAAGAATTGAGACATGTCTTAAAATTGTATATTATTGTAAATTTCAATTGTTAAGTGGACGGCTTTTTTTTTTTTAATTTGGAGCCAATAAGTGGTGTGATTAACATCATCTCTGTACAGAAGTTATCTCAAGAAAAGTGCATTTCTGTGCTTCACATTAGGTTACTAAATTATAAAACACATCTGGTTTGGGGAGGATGAGACTACTGCAGTTTTGGTGAATAAATGAGAAACTGATTCTTTAGTGGATCAAAAGGTTCACATCTGTTCTCCCGATCACCCATAATGAACCCACTGTGGTACATCTGTGAGGAATTGTAGGTACAAAAAATAAAATTTGCTGTTCAGCTACTTTCGAAAGCAGCTAAGGTGCAGCAGAAATAGCCACCACAGACCAGAGAGTCCAACTACCTCCTTGGAGATGGAGGTGGTTTGGTCCACAAATGATTAAGTGGTTTAGACAAGAGTCCACTCTGCTGTGTTTCTGTCACATGACCCATTTCCTGAAAAACTCCCTACAATCAGAGGTTCAACACACACACCCTGCTCTCAAATGTAATACATCTCAGATTTCAACACGGCCAACAACTACAATTTCAGCACTGAGTAATTACATCAGATGATAACAGAGCACCTTATTGGGTCCTTCTAATACGGACATACTGCCATGTGAGTTTGTTCATGAAACACAACTATAATCCATTCACACAACATTCAGACGCTCATAAGAAGCGTAATAAAAAAAAAACTCAGATGACTTTCGTCAAATGTTATGCAACATGCTATTCTTAGGCCCCCGGCCGCCGTGACTTGAGTCTGGTGTTTGAATTCAGGCTTAAACAATGAGCCTTTGATACTCAGAAGCATGCTGAGAAAAGAGAAAACAGCAGATTTACGACAGCAGACACGAAGGAACACATATCCTGCACAGCATGAGCACAGAGGAGGGGGAGGAGGGGAGGTAACATGAGGTTCCCATCATCTCGGGCTTTATCAAACCGCTGCCATCACCGGCAGTTGAATAATGACTCGGAGAGTTTAAACTGACCTGGGCAGGTATCCTCCCACAGTTCACAGATGTGCATGTTGGGCTTGTTAGTGGGACTAAACTGCCTGTAGTTCATTTAGAGTTGACAACCTGACCTAATCAATGTTTGCATGGGATTTCTCTTTCTCACATTGGTCCTTAATGTACATTCAAATGACAGAAGACTGTAAGTATTCAGAAAGTGATGAAGTCCACAAGCTCAAATCTGAAAGAGCAACAAAAAAATGCTTCACGATACAGTCTTATTCTGTTTTGTCACTATAGACTGAGTATTCTTGGACTGTCAATCAGGAATCTGAAAACATCTTGGAAATTTTTGGACATCCATCACAACTACTGAACAATTACCACTTTAAGTGAGCCATTAATCCAGAGTAATGAGCCAGAATGGGAGAATGTGAACTTACACGGAGCAATGTCGTTATACAGAGCATCGATGTTGTGCAGCAGCTCCAGCCTGGGTGAGGCAAATCCTTTGCTGTAAGATAAAAGCAGTGTTACTTTCAAACATATGGAGACACAACCAACACACACACCACGATGTCTGACTCATGCACTGTGAAAGCCGCTGGGATCTGTGAATCTGAACCAGCTGGCTGATGCTCGCCAGGCTCTGACCGCACTCCACCACAGAGAAAACGCACCACTCGCGCTGACCACACAGTCTGATAACACTACTAAAATAACTCCCTCTCTCCGCTGCCTGCCTGCTGTTCTGGGCCTTCGTTTGGTTTTGATTCTGTCAGGACGATGTTTTCTGTGAGCCAATTACAACAACGTGAAACTGTAAAGCAGCAAACACAAACAGCAGCAGTCTGGGCTCTGGCACTCGCTGTGGAGTGCGCACCACAGTGCCAGCAGCCCCGCGGTCAGCTGACGAGTGTCGGCCAATCGGGTCAAGGGGAGGCCGTGAGTGGTAGTTTGTGGTCCTGGCGAAGCCTTGATTTTCTGGTGGGGCTCTGCTGCAGCCCTCAATTTCACCTCATTCCCTGTGTCCACATTTAGTTTACAAATATAATGTGTCAGTCAAACTGGACTCGGTGACAGTCCGTGTGATGACCCAAAGTCACATGGAAAGTACATCTGTGGTCTGGAAACAGCTTCATGTGACTCAACAATTCACTAATAGCTTATTTGCAAAGTTCCCAAAGCACACAAAAAACACTACATATTCAATTAGGTGTATTACTTTTTAAAGAATTACAGCATGTCAGGTATGTTGCTACATAAAAACTAATTAGCTGATCTATTAGCAGGGCATCAGACAGAGAGAGGAAAAATAGGGATTAGAGGGGCTGCAGATCTGTGTGAGAATGACTGATGGTATTTCCTCCTCTTATGCTCCCATTGCCACTGTAACAAAGGGCTTATTGTAGGGAAAGGGGCTCCCACAAGAAAAAGTGGCTGGTTCAGGAAGACGGACTGAGCGAGAGCCACAGCGAGAGAATTGGAAAGAGGCGCAAAGAGAGGGCAGGCCGTCAAACTCAAGAGCTGCCAATCTCACACTCAAAAGCCAGACCAAAGGTGGAATCTACCACATCTCTACAGTCCAAAGAGCTCACCTGATTGTGTTCCACATGTTGAACCCATCCAGCGACTTGGTGCCGTTGGTGCTCCCTCCCGCCAGGCCAACAAGTGTCGGCAGCCAGTCGGAGACGTGGATGAGCTCACGGTTGACAGTCCCGGGTTTTTTCAGCAACGGGCTGGCGACAAACCCGACTCCCCGGACACCTCCTTCCCACAGTGACCACTTCCTCCCCCGGAGAGGCCAGTTGCTGCCGCCGGAAAGCGTCTGACCTCCATTATCTGTCAATCAACAGAGACAAAATGTAGTTTAAAAAAAAGACATTAAAGCATGTAAGTTAATGTGGGGAATCACAGAGAAAAGCTGCCACAAACAATAAAAACAACTAAAGGCACAGGGTTAGATTGGCTGAAGACAAATGTTTTTTCAAAGTAAATGTGTTGAATTTAGGGTTTATTAGCATAAAATTATTGAGTTTAACAATCCTAAACGTAAGACATTCATGTTGACCAAACATATCTATTTCTATTTGGTCAGTTTAACATGTGCCCTCGTTCTTTTTTGAGAGTGGAAATGGGATTGTTTTTGCAGGTAATTTCTTATTAAAGAAGTCTAAGGAGTATGTCAACACATATGTTAACAAACAAAGACATTAAGTCAGTTAATGACAGTTAGTGTCTCAGTTCGAGAGACACTGTCGAAGATGACGAGGCTCAGGACTGGCTGAAAATAAAAGAAATAACACACATGGAACCACCATGAGAAGCAAAAGTTTACATGTTCACTGCACAGCTTTCCAAAAGTGGTGGCTTGATAGCGGGAGGCAGCGTCGCGATGACTGATGGACGCCGTGCTTCCCTGAAACTGGACACCAGGGGCCTCAAAACAGCCCAGGTTTCATACAGTAGTCATAAAATAAGAGAGGTGTGTACACCAAGAAATACCCGAACCTTAAGTCATCCTTAAAATGACCCATGTGCAAAATACAACACGCCTTTTCTATCACCTGTTACAGCAAATCCTGCTACAAAGAAGAGTAGGAAACCAAAGTGATGGTCTGACATTAAAGTGGATGTAATGATGAATGAATGCTGTTTCACAAGATGAAAGAATCTCCTCTACACACAGTAAGCTGGCCACAAATGATAAAACAATGTTGTTATAAATATAATTATAGATTGTGAAGCAGTGTCAGAGCATGGGGGCTCATTCTGTGCTGGACTCAGAACAAAATCAGAAATACAATGAAAGACATTTTAAATGAGCTGAAGTGTGTTATTATAGACTTAGTGACATCAGCTGTTCGGTGAAAACACAAAAATACTAACATATGCCAAGTCTAAGCTTATCAGTCTTTTAAATTTCTTTCTTTTTCTCCCCTCAGAATGAAGTGCGTCTCCTCTTAGAAGAAAACCGTGCAGACCCTGGCATACCGTGGCATTATGTGTCCACCGCACATAAACTGAGAAAACCGCCCAGTTTACTGGTGATGGTGGTTGTGGTAAAGATAGAAGGCAGGTCAGCTGTGGGAAACAGGTCGTCAACGCGAGTAGAAAAAAAAAAAAGAAGTCTACTTGAGACTGTGGCAGGTCGGTGTAGGACGCCTCTGGTTTGCATGAACTAACACAGACCGCAACTTTAACAAATTAAGAGCGAAAAAAAACTTGTCCAGACACATAACATCAGGTTGGTATTCTATTTTTAGTGTCTCAGAGTATAAGAAGGGTACTGTAGGATCGGAGTGAATAAATGTCGACATCAGAGGGTGTCGACGACGCTCTGTGCATATGCTGAAAAACCAAAATGGACCCTCATCTGTGTACCCTACTGTCTCTTCAAAGGCCCCTAAAGGCACTTAAAATGGGCACAGATCAGTGAAAGAAAAATAATCAGACTTTGGGAAAAGAAGAAAACGTGTGTCAGCAGATGCTATTCTGGGGCTGAGTTCCCTCCTCGGACCCTTCAAGCCCCAAATGCGAGTACATTTTAGATTAGGCAAATGAATAAACGAAATAATAATTGGAAGACTCATTGTCCACCATACTGTAGTGCAAGATTTGTTGCACTATTTGACTGGAAATAAAGTTGCCTATCTTTTCATAATTCTCTCTTGAAAGTGATTTGAAAGATGAGTGATTACTGACACCCGGATGAAATTACTTTGAAACATTTTTGCTTTACCTGCTATGGGAAGATTAATAATAAAAAAAAAGTTGCAAGCAGACTTTTGACAAGTTTTTAAGAACTACGATCTTGATCTCCCACTTGATCACCTGTATATGCATCTGTGTATAGTTGTCTGTCTGATGCAGTCATAATAATTCATCCTGAGGGGGACATTAATGTCTGCAACAAACGTCATGGCAATCTGTCCGAGTGTTTTGGAGAAATCTCCCTCAAAACCAAAACTATAGACCGAGTGGAGGTGCTGCGAGAAGAGTCAGAGGACCGTTAAAAGTCAGCAGGATTCATCCTCTGGGGAACATGATTGTAGGTGCAACGTTTCACACCGATCCATCCAACAGCTGTTGAGATATTGCATTCTGAACCAAAGCGGTGGAACAGCCAGTCGACAGGCCCAAACGTTCCTCCCCAGAGCCGCTAAAAACCAGTGATCTGATGCTTCAAAACAACCCTGCAATGCTCATCTATGTGTCTCCCCTGTAAGACAAATTCTCCAACATAATATCCAACTATTACACAAGTGCACACACAGGCAGTTACACCGACTGTCATCATCCCAGCACGGCGGTCCAGTACAAACACACTTAACCAATAGCATCCAGGCAGGGCTCCTCTTTCAGCGGCAGAGTGTCATGCAAGTCCAGGAAGTAGTCTGTGTTGATTCCTGAGCTCTTCTGGAAAAGACCGTCTGCTCCTTAATGTCTTTTCAAGCTGCCCTGGCGCTCTGAAGGCCCGCTCTGTCTTTCCCAGCTCTCCACCAGTTCCCCCAATGCTTTCTTGCTCATTTGCTTACAGTAAAGTCCCGGCGAGGCAGTCAGTTTGCAGAAAGTTTGATCACAAAGGGAGCAAGTTCAGGGCTCATTTAAGCCCCCCACACTTATGAGCCACTGATATCAGTTTGACCACGAGAGTGATAAAAACTACTTTTTTGATTGATTTAACTCTGGTCACGTTACATAATACTTAAGCTCTGTGTCATATTTACACAGAAGCAGTAAGTATTTAGAGTTTCTCAGGGTAGCGGTGAATGTCTGCCCCACATATGTCTGGCCCAATCAGAGCCAAGCAAATGTGTGGAAGAACAATGAAACAGACCACCTACTGCAGCCAACCACAGGCATAAAAACGCTCACACTTCACCTTCACAGCATTGTTCCTGCTTTCTAATTACCCTTTAAAAAACAAATGCCACTAAAAATAACCCTCAAAGTAGTTACCTACTTCAGATGCAAATCATTAGATGTTCCACATGTGGAAAACTGCGCGCAGGCACATGTTTTGTTGAAGTGGTTGAAGCCTCATACTGGTGATATTAAGTTCCTCATCAAATATCTTTAAGGTGGATCGTTTTCATCTGTGCAGAGCCTCCAGTGCTGACAAATTTAACAAAAGGCCGCTCTCTGGTGGACATCCAGAGAACTACAAAAGCTTTATTTCCTGGATTTCACAACTCGGAAAAATGGCAAACATGCACAGATATCTATTACACCCATCTCATTCTGGCAAACTGACGCCTTAATACAACAAGGGTGTTATTAAGCAGCTCCCTCAGCTCCTCGAACCCCCCGTTTCGGCCTGAAAACGTGGCTTTGACCCTGATCAAACACAACTGACTGATTAGGTCTATTTTCAGGCTCACTATCAAAGAACCAAAAACATTAACAACGCAGGAAATATTCCATCAGTCTCTCCCGGGGCAATGTTCCTGATTATCCGGTGTGTAAAACATGACGTTTCTTAGCAGGTTTCCTGTTAAATGGTTGAGGAGAGCCTCTTTTTTAAATGCTGCTACTCCCAAAATGCACATCAGTTGCCATCTCTATGGGGGGAGATTTTAAATATTTGTGTTGGGCCAAAATATTTGCTTGGACAGACTCTGCTTTGGCGCTATGAAGCTTATTGTCATCACCACAATTTCAGCTTGGAAATTTATGCTCATACTGCGAAAGAGTAAGAAAGCCACAAGTGGTTTTTAGATTTTGGGTTATCAGGCACATCTGGAGCATCGGTAAACATCCATCTCCCTTCTTTTTTACCTCTTTGCACAACGTCGACATTACTGGACTACGTCAAGGTCTTTTTTATCAACTTCTTTTCCATCCAACTCGCTTGAATCAGCTTAATATTCAACCTCATCTTTAATATTTAGCTTCAACTTGCACGCCCTGTTGAATCGTCTGTCGGTGACACAGCTGACTCCGATTGGCTGCTGAGTGGATGAGAACTGAGTGACGACGGAAAGCAAACTGCTAGCTTATTGCGTCACACACAACTTTGCATCTTCGATCCTCCAACGAAGGACCCGATCTAGTCTCTCAGAACTTTTAGCTGTTCCCAGAACAAGATCCAAGTCTGCAGAGGCTGTTTTCAGCTACTGAGATGCAGCTCTGAGGTCAATAACAACAGTGTCTACATTTAAGCCTACAATTAATTCATAAAACAACATCATTTGTGTGTTTTCTTATACAGTTATGTGCGTTGATATGGTTGCTGTAAGTCATGATAGATCTCTATCTACTATATTTCACGTTTTTGTCATCTTAGGTTTGCGTATGCATGTATATATATATATATATATATATATATGCATGTTTGTCTATATTTATGTAGGAATGTATAATATTTTGCTTGTTTTCTCATGCATCATCCATGAATGTTAAGCTAGTTGAATTTAAATGAAATATAATGAAATATACTAATAAACTATTGTTTCAATTAAATCCTAACATTTCAAATGTCCTTTCTTTGATATTCCATTTTTACTCTGACTCATGGACTACAGCTGGTCTCATCAGCTGAAGGAACGACTGTTCTTACTGGGTTTGATGGTCAGATGTGGGGCCGGCCGGGTCAGAGCTGAGGCCGCAGACAACCTGAGATAACATCCTTCTACTCAGTTTTCTTTACTCTTTTATTTTGTTTTACTTGTATATACATTTGGTGAATTATCACGACATAGTTTCAAACAGGTTAAAGTTAACTTTAAAAAGGCAAATAACCTTGATGTCTTGGAAAAGGAACGCAAAGCAACTTGGCAAAGACAAGTGTAAGAACACGGGAAAGGAATTGTTCTTCATAGTCCAGTAACTCAAAAAGAGGATTTCCACGAGGTCAATCAGTACAAGGTTTAGAGTTTTAATCAGCCTCTGCTTTTGATAAGCAGAGACATCTCATACATCTCGTAGAAGGTAAATGACTGCAGTAACCCTGACAACCGAGGGTTTAAGTTACAAAACTAATCCCAAATCCTTCTTTTTAGTGAAAAGTGATAAAGAAAAGGAGCCTATGCTTTGAAACACCCCTTTATTTATCGACCTGATGTTGACAAGAGGCGCTTCCTCGGAACAGAAACTTACCTGTGGAGAACACGAGCACCGTGTTGTCCCAAAGTCCTTCCTGCCTCAAAGCCAGGCTGATGTTGCCCACAGCCTCGTCCATAGCCGACACCATGCCGGCATACAGCCGCCGATGGTTGTCTTTGATGAAACTGTAGGGGGCCACGTAGCGCTCTGGCACCTGCAGGGGTGCGTGCACCGCCTGCAGCGCCACATAGAGGAAGAGCGGCTGAAAGACAAAGACAACAACGCTTAACGACTCACCAACCACGGGGAAAAAAGGATTAAACAAAGTTTGGATTTCACCCCCTCAGAGCTGATGTTTTACTTTTGCCATGAAGTGTTACTCATGTTAGTTTGCTGCTTCGTATGAGTGAAATTCAAAGCCCATTATCAAGGTGAGAAAAGCCCAAAAATAAATAACGAACAGAAAATAAGTGATAAATCTTTGGAAACATTCAGTTTTACCTGTTTGCATTCATCTAAAACTCAGTCAATAAAAATTCTGCTCATCCTTTGCAGTTAGAATGCTTCCCTACAGTTTAATGAGAGTGTGTGTGAGAGTGTCACCTTGCTGGAGTTGTGTTTTCTGATAATGCTGATGGCTCTCTGGCTGAACAGCTCAGTGGAATAGATTCCTTTATATGCAGTGACGGCCTCCTCTCCGTCCCTCAGGTCCAACGCACAGCGAGTCAGGTTCAGTTGAGGGATATTATAACAGCGGTGGTGGGTGAAGTAGTCCTCGCTGCCTGTCAGGTAACCTGAGGCACACAATATGCAGCTCATCATGATGACAGATATCATTACATAACATAAAAAAGCCACGTGGATTAACACCTTCGTTCAGTCTTGGACTTATTTATAATAATAAACATTTAGTTATGAAAACTTTGATATAACAATGAGATAATTCATGTTAATAAAGCTGTTATAACAAAATAACTTCTCATGAATGTCACAGAATCGTGGCGACATCTTCAATCAAGAAGGAACAATTATTTAAAGTAAAGATCAAATATAAAATGTTCTTTTTGTGTACAGTCATGTGAAAAATGACTTTTTCCTTTTGTCCTTTTAAATCTAATGTTCTGTGTAACAGGACATGAAGATAAAACATCTGGTCTTTAACAGGTCTTCAAATTCGTAAATACAACCTCAGATAAACAGCAACACATGACATATTACACTGTGTTGTTACTTATTTTACAAAATATATCATAAGTAACATAATACTTATTTATATTTTACTAAATAAGTAACATAATACTTGTTTATATTTAAACAAAATAAGTAACGACACAAAAAAGAGACAAAATGCAGAAACAGTGTGTGAAAAAACTAACAATAACACCCTGATCCCTGAGACACCCTGAGGAACTTTGTGCCACTCTTCTTTCCAGCGTTGCTTCAGTTCATTGAGGTTTGCAGCACTGGTTTCTGCACAGCTCTCTTAAGGTCCCACCACAGCATTTCAGTCAGCTTGAGGTCTGGACTTTGATTGGACCATTGCAACACCTTGATTCTTTTCTTTTTCAGTCATTCTGTTGTAGATTTGCTGCTGTGTTTGGGATCATTGTCCTGTTGATGACCCAGTTTCAGCCAAGCTTTAGCTGTTGGACAAATGGCCTCACATTTGACTCTAGAATACTTTGGTATCCAGAGGAGTTCATGGTGGACTCAATGACTGGAAGGTGTCCAGGTCCTGTGGCTGCAGAACAAGCCCAGATCATCAGCCCTCCTCCACCGTGCTTGACAGTTGGTATGAGGTGTTTGTGCTGATATGCTGTGTTTGGTTTCCTCCAAACGTGCTGCTGTGCATTATGACCAAACATCTCCACTTTGGTCTGGTCTGTCCAAAGGACATTGTTCCAGAAGTCTTGTGGTTTGTTCAGATGCAGCTTTGCAAACCTAATCTGTGCTGCCATGTTCTTTTTAGAGAGAAGAGGCTTTCTCCTGCAACCCTTCCAAACAAGCCGTACATGTTGAGTCTTTTTCTAATGAACTTTAACCTTTAACATGCTAACTGAGGCCTGTAGAGTCTGAGATGTAGCTCTTTGGGTTTTTGACCTCTGGGTGAACTTGCTGGGACGTCCACTCCTGGGAGAATCATACTATTAAATGAACACTGACCGTGTAAAATGCCATGTGTTGTTTGTCTGAGGTTGCTTTTACTTAATTTAAAGATTTTTTTTACACTTGCTCTGAGATATTAATGAACACACAAACCAAAGTATGTGTCAAAGCCCCGGCGCGTGGGCAGGCAGTCCTTCTTGTACATGCCCAGGTGCCACTTGCCCACCATGTGTGTGTCATACCCCGCCTCCTTCATGAGCTGAGGCAGCAGTTTCTCATCCAGCGGGACACAGTACGGCTGACAGGGCCAGATGATTTGGTGCTGCATGCCCATGTGGATCTGAGAGGTAGAAAAACAAAATAAACCAGCCTCTTCATGAAAACAGGACCAAGCTACACGCTACATTAAGAGCAGCAAAGAGGGAACTAACGGCACACATGGTGGCAATGATGAAAAAAAGGGTCAAAATGAACATCCTGAAATAAGTCGGCTTTGTATTTTTGTTCTTCTTTCCATCAACATCTAAATTGGATTTTGCCTGTGTGGAAACTGAGTATAAACAAAGTTTTTCCAACGCTGGAGAGAATCGTGCAGCGAGCCATAAACGCAGTGAACACACACCCAGACCAGTGGGTGGCACCTGGGGTCCCGCTTCACCTGAAAAGGTCATTTACAGCCCCGGTCCACATCGTTTCCTGCCAACTTCCTCATCACAAGCTGCTTCTGCATCCTCGAAGTTTATGCCGATGTGCTGCTAATCATTTTTTTTCTGTATATCATCAATACTTACCCAATTACAGGGTCGTGGTTTTCTCATAAACGATTTTTTTCTGACGGAAATGCGGCAGTTAAAACAGAAGCCCGAAATATTTCAGCACAAAAACCGGCAAACTGGGAAATTAGTTGGTTGACTTCTGAAGCACAAATGTCAACTTTACTCTCTTTACCAACTTCCAGGCTGTCAGTCGTGCGAATTTGTGGCTTTTCGTTGTGATATTTCACTACAAACTCAATGTTTTCAGGTTTTTAACTGGATATTCGTCCCTTTTTTTCTACTAAGTTGTAAGACCTGACTTTCTTCACATCCTTTCAATGTTTGCAGCAAGAGGTTGCACAACTTCTGTAAGTGTGTGGTGAAGATTTATCTTTTTTCCCCTGCTGTTGTATCTAATAACGGTGCAAAAGATTGTTGATGCACAACTGTAAAAAGAATACCTGGTTGATAGGACTAATTTTTTCATTGTTTTGCCTCTTTGGGGAGGATTAAAGTAACCATTTTACAGATTATATTGAATATTATAGTCCTATCCTATCTATTATAGTCCTATCTTTGTGGAGATATATTAAGTATATTATTAATTAGTACACATGTATATGTGTCTTACATTAAATTATGACTATTGTGCTTCAGGTAGTCAGAATAAAATGTAAAAAAAAATGCTACATGTGCCCCCTGTTCTCTTTAACTTGTGCTCCAAATGATGTCCTGAATTAACCAAATTTAAATATAGGACAAATAATAATAAATGCCTTTAAGAACAGTTTAAGAAACACGGCCCAGAGGAGGCTCCAGTACGCTGGTCTCACCTGGTACCTTCCGGTCATGAGCTGGTTCCTGGACGGGGTACACAGCGGCTGGACGTAGTAGTTCTCCAGCCGGACTCCTTTGGCCGACAGCCTGTCCAGGTTTGGCGTCCTGATCTCTGAGCTGTGGTAGCCGACATCGTACCAGCCAAAGTCATCCGCCAAAATGAAGACGACGTTAGGGCTCTTGGCCGCTACAACCGCCGGAAAATTGGCGATGAACGCCGCCGTGAGGATCCAGAGAGCCGCCTGACTTTTACCATCCTCCGTCATGGTTAACGACTCGGAGAAGCGCAGTGTCCGACAAGGAAAGGATGGAGAAAGGCTGAGAAAGCACCAGCAGTTAGTGAACTGTCTAAACGGGACGGTGTCTGTGAAAAATGTTTTAAAAATCCCGTTTGAAGCATGAAAAACAACTGTCTGTCACTCTCCTCACTTCCTTACTCCGCAGATTGAAAGAACTGCCCGACCTCAACAGCCAATCAGATGACAGAAAAGCTAACGAATCACGTGAGTATGGAAACCCAAATATGTCAAAATAATCAACGGAACCCAATAAAAAAATTACAATATAAAAGAACAAAAAAAAAATTGTATTAGTATATTGAAAATAATCATTTAATTAAGCTGATTTTGTAGACAGCTTATGGCCGTGTCCTTCATGGGAATGAGGTCTATTTGGTCCTTTTTATACTTATCCAGTCCCGTTACATGTTAAGCACTGAGACTTACAAAATAAATACAAAATTATATAAATGGCGAGATAAAAATTTTAGATTATGATAAATACTACTGGAATTTTATTTTATTTTGTTTTTTGTAATCATACAGAATGTGAAAATAATTCTGTTTCTGCTTTAATTTTAAACTGTATACATTTAAGCTTGTATCTCACTATTTATTAACTTTTAATTTATTTTAATTGGAATATATTTAATATATTTATTACTCATGTATTTATTTCTGTATTCTTCATATTGAACGATTTGTTCTTCAAATAATTTATTACATTATTACATACATTTTTATTTTTATTTTATTCATTTTTGTCATTTATTTTGATTATAGTTTTTTTTATTTTCAGCTCTTGGTTAAACTTATTCCAATGGATGTTGGAGTCAATCATTCTGTTCATGAACTTTATGGACTGAATTTTTATGCAGTTCAGTTAATTTAGGATGGCATCTTTGCCTTTTTGCAGATGATGTAATAATGTTGGCTTTGTCAAGTGGAGATCTTAAGCAGGTACTGAGGCGGTTTGTAGCCAAATGTGAAGCACCCTGGATGAGCAAACATGAACATACATACACTCTGGACAGTGCTGTTCTTAAAACATACAGCTGGTCCTGCTTTAAGCTTTCAGTTTGATTTATTTCTCCCTTTACAGGAATATTTTTTTTCCTGTGATGCTATTATTTTACTTTTATTCTATTTAACAACTATAGGAGCCATTCATGATTCCATTGCACCAAATGTATAATAGCAATAAAGTTAATTTATTTATTGATGAGCATTTTCAAATCTGAGGCCATTGTCCTGTTGGAAAAATACATATTCCCAGCTCTAAGATGCGAGTTTCTGCTTCAAGTGGAGGCGTTTAAAGATTACAGAGTCTTGTTCAAAAGGGAGATTTAGGGGGCATCTGAAGTGAAGCGGACACTAAGCTCAAAGTTTAAGTTTTTTCGATTAACAGTTGATTTACATTCCAACCCTCAACTATCGTCATAAGTTGTGGATAGTGACAGAAAGAACGAGCTTGCATATATAAGCAGCCGCAATGCACTTTCTCTTTATTTTCTCATTTATTTTGGATGCTAGTGGCCTTTATTTAACAGTACATAGTTGGGAAAGGGGACAGAGAAAATGGGGGAAGACATGGAGCAAAGGGCCCGAGGCTGAGACACATCTAGGCTGGCTGGGTCGAGGAACAACAGCCTCTTTATATCGAGGCCTTCTTCCCTTCTCTGAAGGGTGTCTGGGATCACCCTTAGGGATAGAACGAAGAGTTCAGTCATCTAGGAGGAGCTCAGAGTGGAGTTACTGCTACTTGGCATCAAAAGAACCCATTTGAGGTGGTTTGGGATTCATTTTCAATCATTTTCTGCTTTTCTTCTATTTTCCATACTCTGTTTTGGTTTTTGATTGCTGACCAAAAATAAGAAAAGAAATAGACACATTTTCGGGAAGCAATAAAGGCCATTTTTCACCATTTTACAGAAGATTTATCATGTTTTAAGGATCATTACTGTGTAGTTGTACACATATTACACACTATTGAAAGGATCAGAAAGACAGAGAGTGAACTTATCAAAGTATTCATGAACAACCGTTTAATTACATTAGTTAAAAAACAGATTTACAAAAAATCTTTGTACAGGTTTGAAAACACCCAGGACGCTTTCTTTTGGTTACTTTGCTCCATTTGCTCCTCTGACCTTGAAAAATGCAGCAGCATCATCTCTGATTTTCCACCAAGCACAAAAGGCACGTGTGATTCGAACCCTTTCTACTTGAAAATCAATTATTCTTCCAAGTGAAAAGACACCGTTTACCTGTAAACCTTTAACATCCATTCATGGAATTACAAAAAGTGGATTAGTCCTCCGACACTGAACGACACCGAGGCCAGAGAATGTAACATAATGACTGTTAAACACGTTTTAAGACTTCACAGATCTGTTTCCAGCCTCCTTTTCATCAGTTTTATTCTAGCTAAACCTGCAGACACAAACAGTCCAGGATATGGACCACATGTTATTGTTTTGTATTGTTTTTTTCTTCTCTCCAGGCTCTGGTTCATAACTGACAGTAGGATTCGTTAGTAGGTGAGAAGCTGGTCGAGGGCAGTCTGTGCTTATGCTTTGGCCTTTGCTTTTTTTTGCAGCCGGGTCCGTGTGGGCTCTGTAAGGACCAGGGGCTCCTGGATGACCGCGGCGGGGTACTTCTTGCCCAGTAGCTCCACCTCCACCTTCTGCCCCACAGAGCACAGCCCCACAGGCAGGTAGCCGAAAGCCAGGCTCTGCTGGCTGCTGTAGCTGTAGGCTCCGGATGTCGTGTTGCCGACCACCTGAGGAGAGGAAAAAAGGGACTCCAGCTGAGTGGGAACAACCACAAAACAGTTTAATTAAACAGAATATGAACACAATGGCTTTATTGATGCTAACCTTGTCATTGTGCCAGATGGTTTCGTTGCCCTCGGGGTCGATATCATCTGTTTCTACAGACAGGTAGGACAGCTTCCTCTTCAGACCCTTGGCTTTGATTTCCTGCAGGGCTGCTTTGCCGATAAAGTCCGCAGGCTGCTCATACACAAACGCATTGTGCGTTCAAGTTGTGAATTAGGACCACGAACAGGGGAAATGCTTCATGGAATAACAGGAGTCCCACAAAAAAAAGACTAAAACTGCTAAAGAGTAAGAATGAATGATGAAATAAACACGGAAATCAAATGGCAAATTAATAAGAAAAAGGAATGTGGAAAAATTTATATAAATAACAAAATACAATCAATTGTATTTACATGTTTCTGCTTTCTTTATAGCACTCTAATCATTCCTTAATGAACAGCTGTAGGATAAAACAAACCTTGTTCAGTTTAATGAAATAATCCAGTCCAGCCTCCAGAGGATTGGTGTCACAATTCATCTGAAAAGACCAACAAGCAGATCCTGTGAAATAAACCTGAATGTCTTGTTTCTATAATAATGTGCTTCTTTCAGCAATGATCAGACGATGTGAAAGATGCGTCTAATACAACTGAACGGCTCAACATGAGAAGTCAGGCCACTGAAATGCCCTCAGATGAGGTGAGTTCCTGGTTTGACTCCTTATGAACAGACTCTCTGCTGCCTGTTCTTCCTCCAACTCACCAAACCAAGTCAAATTTATTTATAAAACACCTTTGCTATTAAACTGCCGGGTGACCAAAGTACATTAAAAAGCAATTAAAGTGTGAAAAAATAAAAATTCAACTCTCATATGGAATCAAAAGCAGATAAATTAAGACTTAAAATCCTGATGTGTTGAAGCCTGCCGAACACGCAAGAGGAGGTTGTTCCATAATTTTGGGGCTACAACAGTAAAAACCCGGCTTCCTCTGTGCGTCAGTCTGGAGATCGGAAAGATAAAAAGGAGTTCCCCCCCATTAGGTCTCTTATAGGTCAACAATAAAACCAGCAAGCACCGGGGTGGATGTGCTGCAGTCTTCAAAGGGACGACTGGCTAACGCCAACATACAGGACATTACAATAAAAGCGTGAATAAGCTTTTCAAAATAATTAAATGATAAAAAAAAAAAAAAAAGTTTTGTCTTTAGATAACAGCCTCAGTTTAAAGAAAATTTTAGATCAGACTATCAGTGTTAAATATCACTCCAAGGTTTTGGACATATGGTTTCACATGAATCAGAAGCACTACAGGATCCACTTGGCCCAAATATCATTATTTCAGGGGTTTTTTCATTAAAATCCAAGAAGTTTGAGGTCATCCAACATACATAACTAAAGTCTTCGTCTTCAATAACATATCAGGCCAATAAAGAGATTCTAATCCTGAATAAAGGCCACAAATATAATATAAAATATAAATAAGCCACATAACTAAGACCTCAGTCTTCCAAAGGTCTGCACTCTCCTGAGGTTAAGGTGACCAATCAAAGAATACACCTGTATCTTATTCACCCTGGCATTTACAACCATGTCACACCATGTCTTGACCTTCAACGTCTGGCAATTAACTTGGAAACAACGTGTTTAAATCCCAGCGGTATGAGTTTTATTGAAGCTCTGATAGAGATCAAAGCTGTAGCGTCTGTCCCTCCTGAACTGCTGTTCAAGAAATCAGAAAGAGATACAGTCTGTAGCTCTATTTCAAGTGAACAGACTATGTCAAGAAATAAGCAATGCTACGGTTCATTCTTTAACTTTACATAAACATGTATTTATTCAGATTGCTTAAAGTTTGGAGACATCTGCTTGTTGTTAAAACAATTCAATTTAATCAGTGAAAACAAAAGAAATTCAACTATTGTAGCCAGATTTAATTACTGAAGTAAAATGCAGTAACCTGGTTACTATTCATTTGAATTGCCTTAGTTTTTTTGGTCACTCTGCATTGTCATTTTTATGCAGTTAGACTGAAAAATGGATGTCATATCAGCTTTATCATTGTGTTTTACGCGAAAACTTTAATATCTAGATGGATAGAAATTTGTTGTGTAATTCAAATGGATAAAACCAAGACATAATGCTTCTATTAAAAAAAACAAACAGCAGGTTAAATCTACTTTCTTTGGGAATGATTGTCATATGGATCAAACTTTTAAAAGCCAGATATAGTCAACCTACAACCATCTCAAAAACAAACTTAAATAAAGATTCATGTCCAGAAAAGATGCATGAAAACATGCTCATGCATCCATTTTTCTCTCAGATTTTTGTAATGGTGTCTGCTGCCAGAGAAGGTGAATCAGTTGTCCTCATACCACTGAACTGGCTTCCTCTAACTCAAATACAAACAGATTTTATAGCATTAAGGTGCCGCAGCTTGTAGTTTTCAGGCTCTGTGCCTCCAAAACAATCGTCCTGATTACGTGAGGTCAGCTCAAACTGTCCGCTCATTTAAATCGGGGCTTAAACGTTCGTGTTTACAGCGCTTTTATGGGAAATTTCTTTCGATTTATATTGAGGGGTAATAATATGTTAAGACCGTAATGACGCCTACAGTTAAAGCTGTAAAAGTCCTAATGAGCACATTCGTTATATGATAACTCTGACTTTCTTGGGAATTTCATGATGACCAAAAAGACTATGGGATGGTGCATTAGTCACCAGGGAATACAATTACCAGGCATCGGTAGGTGAATTTTATTAAAGTAAAAGGTGGCATTTAATTTAAATATCGTCTGTGTGTTTGGGTGTGTATACCTCAGCTCCCCAGCCTCTAAAGCCTTTCTCCAGTCGGAGCGAGGCCATGGCGTAGGTGCCAAAATTGTCGATGCCCTGATCTTTTCCTGCTTCCATCATGGCCTGATACACAGCTGCCATGTTCTTCTGATCAATGTACAGCTCCCAGCCAAGCTCACCTACACACAAACACAGGCGATCAGAGTATACGGACACATTTTTGTCAAAAATACGCACTTTTTCTAGCATAATACAACTCAGAGTGCTTTACAATGCACAAACAAACAACTAGAATTCAAAAGGATGATCACAGTGATAACAGTAAAACATTAATAAAACAGCAATGAAATAATGCAAAAAGGAAAGAAAATGTTAAAAATGAACATGTTAAAACAAGTAATGCATCAAATTTGAGTGAGTTATACATAAGTTATTTCAAAAGAGATAAGAGAGGCTGTCTGTGTTTCATAGCTAGACTGACAGCTGGTTCAAAGGGAGTGAAGCCTGATAACCTAAAGCTTTACCTCCTATTTTGAACCTGGAAACATTGGGAAGCTAAGCCTGCAGATATCAGGTGTGGCTGTTGGGAGCTATCAGATTTTTAGTATAAGATAGAGCAAAGCCATTTAGATTGAGCTTTATATTTGGCAAAGAGGATTTAAATCAAAGGGAGTAAATGTAGAGTTACAAAGAGATGTGACCCATTTAAAATGGCAGGAAATTGCAGTATTCCAGCCCAGATGAGATAAATGCATGAACCAGTTTAAAAGAGAGTCACTCTGGAGGCTTGTTTAATCTATGAGTTAAAGACAAATCCTGGTCAAAAGTGACTCCACGATTTCTCACAGAACTGGAGGCCAAAGTAATGCTTTCCTGAGTTACTTCATTAGTTTGAAGGGAATCTCTAAAGTTAAAATAGCAATAATTCTTCATAATGAAATTGATTGCTTAAAAACAAATCACTGCAACAATATCATTTCTCTTTGGGTTATAATTAATCATCGATATTTATGTGTTTTATTTGTGAAAGGTGTAGTTTAGAAGAAGCTCTGATCCAACATACTGAAAAAGTTTAGGCAAATTACACCTTTTAATAAGTTTCTTCATCACTTTGACTTCATAAATCAACATTTTTGCAATGATCCGAAAGTACATCAATATTGAATCATTTTGCCTCTGTGTCGTTATTTTGTGTTATTATTTGATCATTTTATTTCTGTATGTCATCCGATCCAGCTTTTCACGGACTGGCCAGCTTTGGGGCTCTGGATGACCCATTAGACTCCACTCAACCCCTCTCTTCTGATCACTTTTAAGTAGTTCTCAATAACTCTTTAAGCACATTTTTACTTTTAAAAAAGGGCCCACAGCATAGATAAAACTGATTATATAAATGGAACTTTTATTCTCAAAATACTTATATTCCCTGAAGTTCGACCATGAACGTTTGCTTCTGATCTCGTCACCAACTTTGTGCTTTCAATTGGCCAAGGTTGTTAAAACTACAAGCTCAATAAACATAATAATTTTGATGTACATTACCTAATCTTATGTGCTTCCTTTTTAAGGCAGAAATGGACTTTCATAGAGGTGAAGAGTCCATCTCATTGCTCAGAAGCTGAGTTTAGAGGCTTTACCAACTTTATTTACTCTTACTGCCTTATTCTGCTGTTATCTATTGATTCTTTAACCCAAATGACCTATTCAGCTCTTGTTCAAGGGAAGTCTTTGTGCATCTTCCTTGTTTGTTTGTTTTTTTAAAACCTTACTCTTCTGACTTGGAGGTGGAATATTCAAGTGTGTGTCCTACCGGTGTAGGAGATCCTGATGGCTCGGAGAGGAATGCCAGCCAGCTGGATGGACTTGCACTGGAGAAATTTGAACCCGGTGTCACTCATATCCTCATTTGTCAGCTTCTGGAGAACCTTCCTGGAGTTTGGTCCCGCAATGCCAAGAACGCCTATGTCCTCTGTTACGTTACTGATGTCAACATCATATCCACCCTCTGCAGCTTCAGTTTCTATCCACCTGAGTGGAGTTCAAACCCACAGAGCCAAGAGAGTTTAATACAGTGTCATCAGGATCTCTGCACTTCACACATTTGATAAAGTTTAACACATTTGCACGAGTGACAAATGCTGATGCCACTGGAGGTCGCTACATGCCCCCTTCAAGTTTTGGTGAAGAGTTGCTTAAAGTGAAGACAAGAAGACAAAATATACTGCCTTCTAACTGGAGCAAATGGCAGGGCGTTCTCTTAACAGCTGCTGGGAGGTTTTAAGTTTCTGTGGTGTAGAACAGTCTGTGGGGGAGTTATTCAGCACAGCTTGAGCCTCAACTCATTCCTGGGTGTGTGACTGAGAACTGAGAAGCGTTCTTTGTTAACACTCAGCGCTCTGTGCAGAGGATAGGAGTGTTAGAAATGACCAGTTTCTGCAATGATGCATGAAAATGATGCATCAAAACATGTATTTATATAAATTAGGTTAAGAAGGAGTGTTGAAATTAAAATCTTAAAAAAAAAAATTTAAATCTTATGTTTAATAATAGTTTTTATGCGTATATTGTGTATTCCGAATGTGACTGTATGCATATAAAGCTGTAAGTTCATTTGAATTAGTTTCAGCACTGATATATTATCCTACAGCGTGTTACTGTATGAAATGCCAAATCACAGAGAATTTCCATTTTGTCGACCTTTAAAGTTGCTGGTTAACTTGGAAGTGCTCTAATTAGCATGTCAGACTGGTCTTTCTTCATAGAAACAGCGGCTTAAGTTCACAGGTTTGATATTAAGAGCTATTCACTATGCCAAACTGAAAAAAGCATGAAGCTGAAGTCATTCAAAATGGTGGCTACAAGTCACTGTAGATATACAAAGTTTTTTCATTATTCAGGAATATGTTGTATCTCTTCGTTGAGTAACACTGAGGGAAAGATTTGAAGAGTCCAGAAAAACTGGAGAGACTGATAATGCACAAAGACACAATGTCAATATATCTAGTTAGTTGACAGACTCTAAATGGGGTGAGACTGATTGATACCTGAGGTCGTGGAGTTCTGACCCAGAGCCCGTGATGAGCAAAAACTCTCCTGGCGACAGCTGGGTGATGGTGACTTCAGCATAGACTTTCCCAGTTGGTGTCAACATGTGGCTGATATTAGTCTGCCCCACCTGGAATCACAGTCATTAGGGAGAGGGGCATGTGATCAGGAATATTTGTGCAACAGTGCTGTCTACAATACACTGGAACGGGTTGAAAGGTTTGCACATGTGCTCTACCTTTGGCATGCTGTTAGCAAACAGGCGATCCAGCAGCTTGAGGGAGTCCTTCCCCTTCACTATGAACTTGCCGAAAGGTGTGAGGTCAATCACTCCTACCTTCTCCATCACCAGCCTGCACTCTCTACCAACGGGTCCAAACCAGTTGGTGCGTTGGAAACTGGGCCTGAGAACGGTACCGAATCAATAGTCAGGTTTTCATTCTCCAGCAAAGCAAAAAAGTGGCTAAAAGGAAATATGAATCAGTCTGAAGCTGGTCTGACGCAAAGTGTGACTAGGGTGCGGCTGTATAGGCTACGTTGCTATATGTTGTAATTCACTAGAAGAAGTAGTTGTCTTGATCAGACAAAACCGTTGAGGGAATTACTTTTATTTCTAAGGATATTTGGGATATTATAACATGTGATCTGGTCCGATGCAGACAGGAAACAGCTGGCGAGTCACATCATTTTAATCTTTGCCGGATCAGAAACTATTTTCAAATGCGTGTCTACTCCCCTTACAGTGCATCTATAAGTCTATATGCTTTCTTTATGTATTAGTGGAAGTTTTTTTCTGACTTTTCCAGTTTTTCATATTAGAATCTTCTAAATATGAACCAAAAATAGCAATGAAAACCCTATTTATGATCGCTTCATATCTGTATCCGTTATTTGAAAAGTTTGCAGCTTTTCTCACCAGAACAAAGTTCACTTTAACCATTCAAATGTATGTCTACTTAAAGGGTTAAGCTGGTTCTGCAACGGTTTGTCACAGAGCCAGACTCAAATCTGTGAGTGCTTTTTAACACACAGTTCCTACAAGTGCATTCCCATCTGTTGCAGCTGTTCCGTTCCTTCAATGTGGAATTTCAATGATTCTCTTGTGCTGCTGCTTAAAGTTGACTGTTAGATGAAGTATGCTGAGCTTGTCCGCTCACTAAAAGGACTGAAGGGGAGCGAAGTGTGACCTCACATCTTAACACAAGAATGTTAATCTGGCAAACTTTACTCTTTTCTGCACACAAAGATGGTTGCTATTCGTTTCTGCTGTCATGCACCATATTCAACACCATATTCTTCATTTTAAGTCACAAGATTATTTTTCCTAATATTTTATATGATGTGTCCTGAATTATTGGAAAATAATCCTAAAAAGTTTAGGACTCATTCTGCACTCAGAGGTGTATACCGACTTTCCGTCCAATGCAATGTTTTGTGAAATATCGGCTGAATTGGCAGCCGTAACTTTGGTTTTAACAGGAAAAACATCAATCACTTCATGGGAACTTTAACTTTTAACAAGTTAGAAAGCCAAAACGGTAAAGACGGTTTTGTTCAAATGTCAGCACTATTAGAGATTTAAGGAAATAGACATACTTGTATCCAGTGTCATCTCCAGGTTTGTAGAACCAGTGAGGTTGTTCCCAGCCAGCATGAAAGCCCATGGATGCCTTGTCCTTCAGCAGCTCATAAACACCACTTGTCCTGGAGGTTGGCCGGCCAGCAAAACGTTCCTCCTTGGGGTAACCAACTACACAGAGCAAAATGATGAGGTTTAGTGACAGTGATATCACAAATCTTTGTCAAATGAGAACAGGAAGGAGAGCGGTCTTGTGTTTTTCTTACCCACATTGTTGAAGCCATAAGATTCTCTTGCTTTGGCACACATAAAAGGCACATCTGCCCACTTGCCGTAGCGGTTGGGATCACATTCAATCAGGTCATAGGGAGGTTCTCCAGTCCTAATCCAGTCACTGAGGAACTTACCAATGCCCCCAGCATGGATAACTCCATACCTGAGTACATAAAGTCAAAGCTTTGAAAATCACATGATACCACCCCTACCTTTTAATAAGTGCACTTTCCTATCTATCAAAAAAAAAATATTTACAGTCTTTGGGGTATGTTGTTTAGGGTCAACGGAGTTTTTGCACCACATTGTTTGAAATGTTCTAATTCAACACCTACCCAAAGCCTATGGCGTTCCAGTAGTTGCGAACTCCTTGGTGAGGTCCCACCATGGGCAGCAGGTCAGGGGTGTATGTGATTGGTCCGGACACAACGTTAATGATGTCAGCTTTCTTCAGCACAGGAACCATCTCCATGGCCATCTCAATATGTTCCATTATCCTGTCGAGGTCCGACTCAAACAGCTCCTTTCCAAACCCTGAAGCAGGTAGACAGGATATAAAGTTAAATATATCCAAATGTTTAACCTACAATAACTACAAAGTTAACCAAGGATTAAAAAAAGAAATATTCTAAATACTCCATGCCACAGACCTGGAGGTACGCCATTCCTAACCCAGGAGTCTTGTAACACCATCTTCTCCATCTTCTCATAGGGGCCAAATAGCAGGCCATCTCTCTCCTGACGCAGATAGTAGGAGCCCTCCAAGTCCCTGATGACTGCCAGCTCCTTCTTCAGAGCCTTCACTTCTGGTACTGTTGCTGTCACTACGTACTGGTGATGCACAGGGATGGTGGGGTGCTCAAAACCAATCAAGTTGCCCACCTCCCGGGCCCAGAAACCTATAGAAATAGAGATGCATCAAATCAGCTAACAACATGAAGTCACCACACAGATTTTAAAGTTAACTAACAAGTCAAAGGTGGCTCCTCCAATTTCCTTCAATCAAAATGACGTAAATCTGAGTGATCTCCATATGCTCAAGACCGTACTTGAAGGGAATATGGAGCTCATAATGTTGCAGCTCCTGCCCACCCATCAGGGCCTTCAGTGACCGAACAGGCTGGCATAAGAAGCCACATTTTTCTTTATTCCCTTTATTAAGTTTTTTCTTTTAGAAACACAACTTGTGAACAACAACCTGTCCATTCAATCCAAAGCTAGAGACATTGTACAGTTAGCTTAGCTTGGAATAAAGACAGCAGATGTGAAAGAAGTTGCTCATGAAAAGCTGTATCTTCTTTATTTTTCACATTTTACAAAAGTTGTAATTGTGATTAATCAAAGAGAACAAAGCTTTTTGTCACCACTGGACTGATTCTGGCTAACTGATTCCCCCAGTTCTCAGTCTTTATCTAAGATTAAGTGTCTCCTAACATCATATTAACTGTTCAGACATGAACATATTTTCAATTTTCCCATCTAATTTCAGCAAGAAAGTAAATCAAAAATCACAAGCTAGTCAAGCTAGTATTTATGGTTGAACTGCTTCATCTGCGTCAATGGAAAATTGAGAAATTGGATACAGTATGTCCTCAATGACCTCCACTATGGAGTCTATCTCTTCTGGTGAACGCACAAAAGTCTGATTAATTAATCCGTTTCCAAGAAGAAGCTCCATTTCCTGTGGTAGTCATTTTATGAAAATAATAAAGGACAGACAAACAATCTTGTGATTTTAATGTTGATATCCAAAAATTAAATATTCCAGGTCAACCTGCATAAACATTCACAAAAAAAGAACAAATCCAGACACCCAGCAACACAAATGACCATCACAGACATAAAAATATGGACAAATATAAATTACTGATCAATTAAAATACTTTTAAAAGTCAATCTAAATCTAACGTAAGGCCCCAAGGACATATTATACAAACACTGTGAAGAAAGCATTTAGAAGATAAAGAAACAGAGAAAAAAAGGAGATTAGAAACTGAAGGTAAACTACAACCATGTGTGCAGGTCTACAGCTGAAGTACAGCCTAACTTGGTTTATAAATTAACAGCCGCTAAACAAATATGCTGTATTTTGAGTCTGTTTGTGCAACATGTGAATGTAACACAGATCAATGTGCCAACTCAGCTGTTGTGACCTGGAGTGTGAGGCCAAAGCCAGCTGGAGCACTAAGGCCTGAAATCTTCAGCAGTGTGCATGAACAAGTCTAATTAACAGACAGCTCTACGGTGGTGTGAATGCTTGTGTTCCAATTATGTCGATCAGTGTAAACATATTCAAGTCTGCAGCTCATCAACACAGTAACATCTTTTCACATATCCTGTTTGTGGTCCATATGTGAACCCTATCTCTTAGTGAGGGCAAGTTTGGGGGATGACTACATCTTGTCAATATCCCAGCATGTTTACACAAAAGCTGGCCTGCAAGGGAGTGAGTTTACCAAAAGCCCGTACAAAGGGCTGATTCACTGTATTACCAAGGTAAAAATCAATTAAATGAGGCTCATCTAAATAAAGTCAACTTTGAAACAAGTCTTTGTTTGCAGTTAAACTGCCTCAATTTATTAATTTAATCTTGCAATAATCAGGCCAGTTTGTTCAAAATGTCCTGGCTAAATCAGCCTTTACCAATATATTGCCTTCTGTAGTTAGGGGGATGTGGAAAGATGGGGAAGAAACTCAATTTAACAAATTATCCACACACAGAGTCAGCTGAAACTCCTAAAGATCATGTATTGAAATGTGGAAAGAAAGCAAGCTGTGCAATTTAAGTTAACCTAAAGAAATTTCTACTTAAAACAGCCAAATGTATCATAGTGACAAGTAAATGTCCGATAAAAGTTTAGATAAAAGTACTGAATGAAAAGTTTAAATGCCAGCTCTGAGTCAATAGCCATAACAGTTGGTTATGGATAACTGTAGTTAGCCAATGGATGTGGCTAATGCATTTAGCTAAATGCTTAAAATTAGCTAAAATTAATATAAGGAATAAATGCAGAATAGTTCAAATAATGGATAAACATATGAAGCTAATTCAAAGTTGGGTATAGAGCCAAGTAGATATTACTAATGTACAAAGAGTTTAAAAGCAAGATCAATTCATCTATATGTGAGTCAAAATTGGTTTAGCTGGATTAACAGCTGAAATAGAAAGTGTAAATAGTACAGTAGTAACTTAAGGTAATGGATAAACAACCAGAATTGTTATCTAAATGTAGCCTCCAGGAGAAACAGATTGTTAAAGGTTCTGGACAAATGATTGAAACATAAAGCTTTTGTTTTTTCAAGTGGTAGAACAAATGCACATTTGAATAAATGTCAGATGTTTACTTTTATTTTTATATAATGAACCAAAGTAAACAACATTTGGCGAGGTACATCAGACAGAAAAGAAGAAATCCGCTGAGCAATATTGCTGATTAGTCTGTATATTTGTGAAAACTATCTCACACTTGATTTCATAGTAAAACTCGCCTCCCTCAGATTGCATGGCGTATCCGTGTAAACTGATCTATAAAGGGTCGCATAACAAGGAGCAAGACCTTCGACCATAAGTTAGGGAGGGGGGGGTATTTGTTGAGGTTTGGGATGAGGCGCCACTGAGCTTAAATCTAAGCAATCATTTGTGTTATGCAAGCTCATAAGAACTGATGCTTGTGGTTTTTCAACAATATTGTAACCGCAATGCATTTTTAAAAAAGGGCTGAGGCCGCTGCTGTTCCTTGGGAGTCATTTTCTTCCTTGCTCTGATGGATATATAGAAATGAAAATTCAAGCTGGCTGATTTCCCACTGGGGCCATTGTACTTCTGCTGCTCGTAAGGAAGGAGCATCTGTTTTCAGTCAAAAGAAATCCACGTACACGGCGAGCCTGCGTCAGGAAAAGTTTGTGGTTGTGTTTGCAAAAGCCTGCATTAACCCACACATCAAGAATACAGGTGTGACATTTATGAAAGAAGATAGTCAAATTCATCCAGCTAAACTGCAAACTCTTATGCAAAAAAGAGTCAGCGAAAGAAAACATCTGTCAGGAGGTGTGCATGTGCTGCTGCTATAAGATTGGTTGAAATGTGAACAGTTGGCCTGTTTGGATTGGCTCGAACAAGAGTGAAAACCAAAAAGCTGACAGGGCCAGAACATGCTGTAACTGTAATTAGTAAGAGTATAGAAAGTGCAAATATGTAGAGGAAGAGAAATTGAGCCAAGAGTTGCAAACTGTTACAGTTCTTAATGCTTATAGTTCGACGTCTAAAGAACATTTTAATCATGCATGTTTCCAAAGGTTATTTTAATTGTTTAATTCCAGTTGTTGTTGGTCAACTTCGAACAAATTTTATTTATGACCAATGAAAAACAATTCATGACACGCATACTGCTCCATGTTACCCAACAGCTTATACATCAGACGATATAAAGGGAAGGATGAGAAGGCAAATTCCTGGACTGTTGCCAAAAAAAACAAGCAACAGTAGCAAGGATCAAAGGAGTCGTTGCCAACAAAATCCCACCAGAACTGGTACGGTCCAGTTCAAGCTAAAAACTCTCTTCTCTGAACTCTGAAAGCAGTGGTCTGTGTGGGCAAAGGTCTCCTGCCGTCAAGTCTGTGCAGATAAGATGTTTTTATTATGTGCACTGTTGTAGGAATCTAACATATCTTCCCTTTTCTACAGAAAATAAAAGTGTTTGAAGGCATTCCTGGTTTTTATGTTTGGATTTTTTTTTAAAAACGTGCAAAATTTCTAATCTGTTCAGCATTTCATCCTGAGTTTATGTCTATCATGAGCCAATTTTCAGCTGCATGGCGTATATTAATAGCTCATTTTTGTGAACTGAGCTTTTCTATGTGATAATTCTACAGATGTTTTTATGCAGTTGATAAAATGTGCTGTTTATCTTGCTCAAATTAACAATATAGAGCAAGTTTATGCTGTTTAATACATGGTTTGTCTGACCTGTGACATTCATACACAGTTTTTTTGCATGCTTCTCTGACAGGAAACATGAATAAAAAATAGGACAGAAATCACAAGAAAAGTTTCATGTACATTTTATGGACTTCAAAGTTTTAGTTGCATGTCAGAGGGTATAAATGGACAGGTTTTTTTCTGTTTCTGCCTCAGGGCCACACTTATACTTCAATGATTCAGAGCCCCTAAACAAAGATGTTTGCTGCTGTTCTTCTTTTCATTTGAAACTAAGGGTTCATACTTCAGTGTGGACAGGCAGAAAACTGCTTAAAAGAGACGATTATGATGTTGACAGCCAGTGTTCACTTTGTTGCTGATCACATGATGCTTTTCCAGAAGAAAACAAAGAGCCCAGTTTTGACTACCAGAGGTAGTTATAATTCACATGATAATGAATTACAGAAGTTACTGACCTTGTTGTCCATTCTAGCAGCTTATGTGCTGTTAAATTCTGCATTTTATAATGTTTCTGCCGTGTTAAATGTACCTCTGCTCCAAAATACAATTGTTAATGTGATTTCTGTGACCAACAAATTTGCCTTTTTTCGCTATTAAGTCCTAATTGGCTAAACAAAGCCACATGGGCCTATGTTGAGCCAGAGGAGGAAGTGTACTGGTCTCTTTCCACCGTCGACAGCCAGCATATGTGCTGTTTTTGGCCACTTTTGTTTTCCATCACATATTAACTGGGTTGTTATTATCTAAGTCCTGTTCTGAGTTTTGGTTTTATTAGCTTCGTCTTACAGGGTTTACAGAGGGTGTCCTGAATTCAACAGGTTAGTTTGAGGCCTCCTAACATTTGATTGTTTCGTCTAGAGATCCCACCTTTCTATCTTTGGGTTTCGTATGTACTTTTGTATTAAACTTTCTCTGAACTGTTGCTGATTCCTGATAGGCTTTTATTTGAGCCATTGTTTGATTTAGTGTCTGTAACATGCTGCCTATGTCAGCTGCCGCTCAAAACTTTTGCAACAATTGGCGTTTCCCACGGTATTATCAGCAAACAGACTTGTGATATACATTTTCAGATGTGTTACCACAAACTGTGCAAGAAGACTTCATCAGTTTTATTTTAAAATTAAAACATAATGTTGATATAGCCTCGAACACATAAAAACTAAGTGTATTAGGACCAAAATTCCCTCTGCTTTGAGAGTTTGTGTAGATGCAAATGTTCAAACACACACCTGCTGAGTTGACGATGCGATTAGCCAGGATTGTTCCATGAGGAGTCTGGACGTCCCATTTGCCATCAGACCTCGGGTTGAGGGCAGTGACCGGGGCAGGATTGTAGATTTGGGCGCCGTACATACGAGCTCCAGCAGCCAGAGCCATAGTCAGAGAGTACGGGTCGATGTGGCCGTCTCCTGGGGTATAAAGACCTGCCAACACCTAAAGTCATAGAAAAACCTTCAAATAACAACAAATTAACACAGTGATAAGCATTCATAATGAGGGTCTTCTCCAGGTTAAAGTGAGACAATTAAAATGGACTGATTGAACAAACAACAGCAGTATTTATTATTACAGCCATTTAACATAAGGAGCATAATTGACCTGAGGAGATTTCATGGTGAACTATCTAATATCAGCTCAATAGAGGAGTTTTGTGAAAGAACATTTTGGTCTTTCCGAGGGTGAGGAGTGTGCATGTGTTAAATAAATGCAGAATTTGTTCTTCTTCAATACAAAATTCACATTTTTGCAGGTTAGTATGTGTTAAAAGCATCTATTTGCGTTCTTAACCTTAAAAATTTCACTTGGCTTGTGAGGTGAATTGTTTATCCGCTTAAGCAGGATGATTGTTGTTGTTTTTCATAGAAACATGCCAACTTTTGTCTTTACGGTTATTGTTGTCTCTCTAAAGCACTAACTGAATTAACTGGTGAGCTTTTTCAAACTTTGGACAGGGCCAGGCCAGTTGTTTCCAGTCTTTATGCCAAAATAAGGTGAGCTTCAATTTCAGTAGACAGACATGAGAGCGGTGCTTTTCTTCTAATCTGACTTTGGTGGGAAAGGAAATAGCTTTATGGACCAAAAGGCAAAGCATGTACTTTGAGGTGATTTATAACCGGACCAGACTGTAGAGGCAGAGCAAAACTTTGGATGCTTCTCTGTGTTAGCAGAGAAAAGTCAACAAAAAGTTAACAAAAAATCTCAAAAACCTGCCAGCCACTTTGGTGGATAGTCATTAGTGGCATTAACTGATATCTTACCACTAATCACTCCACTGTGACTTCAAATAGTGCTGCACTGTTTAATACAAACCTTATTTATATCCAGCAGAGGAAAAAGCTCATGAACTTTTTCTGGTCCGATGAAGTACTGCTCCGTCACGTGCCAGTGTGTGCGGGTCATCTGGTACTTCATCTCATCCACGCGAGCTGATGTTGAAGCAATGCGGACGCTGCCGGGCTGGTGAAAGCCCACTGCCTGCACAGAGAGACAGTACAAAACACATGCAAATAAACGCAGACACAATGAAAAATGTACCTTAAAGACGAACGAGGCGTCTCACCTGTCCGGTTTCAGCCTCAAGACTCTCGTACAGTTTAATGCTGTCAGAGTGGACTTTCTTGAGGTTGATGCCTGGATGATAATATGTTGTCAAACCCGCCTGAAATACAAACACACCGTAAACCATGAGGGATGAAGGCAGAACACATACACAAGAATTCATTTTCCCCAACTCCTGATGGAAAATATAGTTCACTTACTGCAACCTTAACCTGTCTCCTGTGCCTGTGGCACAGAATCAGTGTAAACCAAACTAAAACAAAATGCTAAAAGAGGCCAAAACACTCCACTGGAGCTGAGGGAACTGCCAAATTTGGAGATTTGGACTTACATTTTACTGCCACTCAAAACTACTCCTTAACAAAATACTTTGAACATAAAGGTAATTGATTTTCTTTTTATGACTAAACCACCTCATTATCAGTCCTGAGGTCAATTATATCAATGCTAACAGCTACAAAACATGCATTTAAATAGATGAACACCTTGCTTCTCGCCCAATCCATGCTGGGACATGCTCCAGCACCCCCCAAGGAAGCAGGTAACTGAAGACTAAACGTCCCCTCTGACATGTCAAAAAATTTATTAATAGCCTGAGAGTGGAGCTTGTAAATTTGCAAGTGATTTATGTGGAAGCATAAGTGGGTCGAGACCTCGAGCGCCTTGAAAACTTATAGTGTAACAGTTGCCTTCGATGGAAATGGTGTAAGCGGTCCTTCGCCAAATGAGTCTGTCGAGGAAGAATGCGCTCATATTTCAGTTCTCTAGCAGCATTAAAGGCTCAGCAGCCAACTGGAACAATATTGAGACAATACTCTTTGACATGAATAAAATTTCTTGTTGAATTTGGGCTTCTGTTTGAAACTAACCTAAAACAGCCCAAACAAGCTGTTCTGAATCCATGTTTTACAGCTGTTAAGCAAAGATTAGTAGAAGTACAGAATTTGATGGAAATATGGCTGACCAATAACAACAATTAATTCCAAATATTCCCCATTTGTAGCCAGTAAATTGTAAGCATCTACACTTATTTGCATATAAAACTAATATATAAATGAAAAATATATAATATTATTGAAGATTTTATTAATTAGATTAGAGTAAATGTCTATTTATTTTGTGATCAAAGATAGAAAATGAAAATATTCTTTTAAACTGATAGTCTGACAAAACAAGCTGTTTAAGGTTGTCAATTTGCATTTTTTAATCACTTTCTTTACATTTTATACGCCAATACAATTAATCGGTGCTGAAAGTATTCATTAGTTTCAGCCTTAGTCTTTAGGGTTATTCAACTGAATACGTTTGGGATTTCTTCAAGCTGTTGCTTTGCTTTATCAAGCAATCTGATCACATAAGTGTGCATCTGACGGCCATTTTCAAAATGACATCCTCAATTCAACTGCTAATAAAGTTAGTAATTTAGTTGCAGAGCAATGCTGATGTGTTGATTTGTTGAATGACTGTTAAAAACCAGGATGTGTGACAACGTATGCTGCTTCTGTGAGGATGCCATTTATGACAAATCACCTGTGGCCCCTTCAGACCAGCAGGGTCCTCATCCTAAGATAAAATAAAATGAGGACGTACAGCGTGCCAGGTGGATCCAGCTGTCAGCTCAGACTTTTCCAGCAGCACCACATCCTTCATGCCACTTTTGGCCAGGTGATAGGCCAGGCTGACCCCCACACACCCCCCACCAATGATGACAGTATCTGCGGTGTCCCTCCATCGCTTTCCCAAAGCTGAGAAAGCTTTACTGAAAGGACAGAAGAGCAGTGACAATGAGTGAATACAGCTCCAATACAGCATTTCAGAAGTATATTTACAAAACGTTGCATCTAAGTAATGTTGCTATATCTGAACTGGAGATGACATATTTGCTGGCTGAACACTCAAATGTGACAGAACATGCACTGCGATTGTAACAGCTGTGAATGAATGACGGCTGCAGAAATCAATCACTTAAAGGTTTTATGGTCACCTCACACACGAATATAGCACTAATTCAGTCAACGAAAACATGTTTATTGAGCAGTCTCATCTAAATAATCTTGATAAAACTGAACTGTGCCACCTGTCTTCTGCTTGTTTTCTTGGGGTGCAGCAGATGGTCCTCAAAGGAAGCCGAGCAATCCCACGACATGCCGCAAAATCTTTCCGCAGCTGAACGCTGATGACGCTTAATATCCGAGACATAACGGAGGCAATATTATAGCAAAAATCCACGACCAATGCGGCTCAAAGCATAACCAGGCCCCCTCTGTCAGGACCCCTGTGCTGTCGTGTGGAGTGACAAATATCGCACTTTTGCACTCACAGGCGCGTTTGAAACGCCCACAGGTCGAAAAGCAAGCGAGGGGGAAACTTTATCCTGAGTTAACACGTTGTGCGCCGACAATTCAAATCTAGGTCACTTAAAAAACATCTGCGAACAGTGTCAGTTCATTTATCAGCTGAAACAAGTAAATAAAAGCTTTTAAAAAAACTCAAAAAAGAACATCAGATATGGAAGCAGAAAGAATTTGTTAACTTAAAGATACATGTTGAATTTAACACACGGTTAAAAGAAAAGTTCAAATAAATGCAAAAAGTTCCCCAGATAGTTGTAGATTATAAATTGATTTATAAATTAACGACCTTTTAGGCCACTTGCAAATAGCATCCTCATTAAATAAATGAGTTAAAGTCTTAACTTTTTACAGCTATGAAAAACTCACTTGATTATTTTGACCCTTTGTAAACTTTTTATATGTATTAATTTGTTTGAGTTTATCATATTAAGCCAAAAATGGGAATAAAACTCCTTAAATGAACAACTAACATTATAGTTTCTAAACCCATCGTTTATATATCTATGACAAATGGATAAGCCCCAGTGACTGGGCTAGCTTTTATTAGCAATGCAAGCAAAAAACAGCTCTTTATGCTCTATTTGTGCATGCAAATACCTTGGTGATGTTTTCATCAATAGGGCATTACTTTGTGTTTGACTGATTTAACGAGAAACAAATTGACAGATGTGGCAATGAACAGGTTATTACTGCAGCTATCACCACTTTTTATGTGCGGAGCAGCCATGATGGGTCTTAAAGTTGGGATTGATGAGGATTTTCCTGTTCAAAATTCCGATTTCGAGTTATTTCGAGTTAAAATAGAATGTAAGAGTTAAGAAGTTTCCAAACTGAGACACTGCGCAGCTTCTGCGTACATCACGAGCACGCGCAATCGCAATGGTAATTTTGGTAGAGTAGAGGTCAGAGATCAACAGAATGCAGAATATATGACCTATAAATCATGAGAATTTGTAGAGAAAACTTTAGATAACCTTTTAATATATCAGATATTTTAATTTGGACTTATTCAGTAGACCCACCAGATACAGAGCTGAAAATGAAAACCAGCCAAAATCCAAAATGTGTGCAACTTGATGCTTCATATCAACTAAAGCGACCCTGATGTTATGCAAAATGAGAAAGAAGCTTAAAGATTTGACCTGGGAGCGTGTGTCAGTTCCAGTCTAAACTATCCATGCAGAAACATTTATCTGTGTGCAGCCTTCATCCCACCTGGAGCGGCTGCAGCAGGTTTGAACTGGATGTTTATCCTGATAACTGGTTTATATAAACACTGAAAGGCTGGAGGTAAATGCATTTCCTAACTGATTTGTGGTATGTATGCATTAATAAGCTCATTGTAAGGAAAGTGGGGGTCTACATAGGAGTGTGCAGCCAGTTTTATTAATCTAATGATTGATTCAGGAGGTTTGATTTGATATTGCATGTTTTAGGATTCAGTCTACTCAAATCAGGTGGCAAACAGTTGATTTAGACTGGATGGGCTCGCATGGATTTGTTAAAGGATTCAAGTACTTTCAATAAAACATATGTTAAGAAGGTATTGTACATTTAATCTCCTAAGGTTGACTACAGCACAAAGCAACTACCTGTGCAGGAGTAACAGTGAGAGTGAGTCTAATTTAGCATAGATTATGATAAAATTCAAATAAATGCTGTGGGTTTCACCTGAGAAGCTCTTATCCAGGTAATTTTCTTATTAGAAAAAACAACTTATCAGCTAATATTGTGCACTGCAATGAGCTTTTAGAAGTCACACAAGAATATAAAGTTGAACATTCTGTCACGGATGGTGTAGAGGGAGGACCCAGATGCAGAACTTCAATGAAAAAACTTGATTTATTTAACAAAATAAGAACAAAAAGCGTGGCAGTTAAGAAATATCTTAACTGTGGAATAAATACACAAGACAAGACAAGACTATGACTGTGAAAACTAAGAGGCAAAACCTGACCTGACCACACCTGACCAAACCTGAAAAACGGTGAACTGGTTGAACAGAGGGAAACTTGGAAACTAAATACTGTGGGGCGGTGATTGGTGATGGGGTGCAGCTGTGGAACAAAAACAGGTGACTTGAGTGAACCTAATGTGACAAGGGAAAAAACACGACAAGAAATAAACCTAAAACCTGAAAACAAGACAAAAACAAAACTGAAAAACTGAAAACATGACATATTCTTCTATTTGGCTGCATTTGTTTGTTGTCAACATTAACTGTATGATTAAATGATCATGTCACAATTATTGAGTTTATTTAAGGATAGTATAGTCTATAAATACACTGCTTTAGTTCAGGTATAAGACAGCATTTGGTTGATGTGTTCTCAAATTCAAACATTAATGTTCCCCAGAAGATTAAGCACTGAATTTGATGACCATACGACAAATTTGATCTAACTATTTCAAAAGCCGCTTCACTGTCACATTTCACTGTCCGAGGTGACCGAGGTGATACTCAATTGTAATAAAAACGACCTAAACCGGGTCCTGTCAAGTCGAGCCAAGTAGGTACTATTGGAAAAGGGCCATTGGACTCTGTATTGTTACTGATACAGCTGATTCAGAGCATTCAGACAACAACAAAAACCTAAATCTGTAATTTGTTACTTCGTTTGAATCTTTATTTAACAAACAAAAGTACAAAGAAATTATCTTTGGTGTCTTCATTGAACAAATTCAGTGTATCCAGTAAATATGAACTAAAAAAATGTTGTTATAGAGGGATGTTTACCTCGTGTTCCCTCAGTTTCCTTTAATAGACTTTTTAATTGCTCGGGAACTAATTGTTGCAGTTTTTCAGAGGAATCTGTGTCCATTCTGCCTGAATGATAGATTCTAGCTGCTCAACAGTCAGTGGTTTGTAGTTTGATTCTCCTCTTCATGATGCTCCATCAATTTTTAATACAAGACAGATGTGGGCTGCATGCCAGTCAAGCACAAATTAAGGATTTGTTTCTTCTTTGAACTTATTGATGATTATAAGAAGGAGTTTAGCACAAAGTGATGAACCATAATCCATTGTTGTTTGGAAAGACTAAATCTTTGATGGTGGTTCCTTTTATACCCAATGTTGACGCCCTGGAACAAATAAACAAGCCAAGACAAGACTATAACTGTGGAAACAGAGGCAAAACCTGACCTGACCAAACCTGAAAAAACGTGAAAAACTGTGAACTTGTTGCATGAAGTGAGCTGAGGATTTTTTGCAATGAACAGAGGGAAACCTGGAAACTAAATACTGTGGGGCGGTGATTGGTGATGGGGTGCAGCTGTGGAACAAAAACAGGTGACTTGAGTGAACCTAATGTGACAAGGGAAAAAATATGACAAGAAATAAACCTAAAACCTGAAAACAAGACAAAAACAAAACTGAAAACATGACATATTCTTCTATTTGGCTGCATTTGTTTGTTGTCAACATTAACTGTATGATTAAATGATCATGTCACAATTATTGAGTTTATTTAAGGATAGTATAGTCTATAAATACACTGCTTTAGTTCAGGTATAAGACAGCATTTGGTTGATGTGTTCTCAAATTCAAACATTCTTGTTCCCCAGAAGATTAAGCACTGAATTTGATGACCATACGACAAATTTGATCTAACTATTTCAAAAGCCGCTTCACTGTCACATTTCACTGTCAAAACCAACATTCATATATCCTATGGATTTATTTTAATATATATTGAATTCTGATTGTATTCAAATTGCCTCATCTGTTCAACATTAATTGTTCAATATTTGCAGATCTATTTGGCAAATCAACTACTTTCCCATCATCCTTAGCTGCACCTCACATTTTCTGTATCTTATGGCCCATTTCTACTTGTACCTACTTGACTCAGTTTTTAGGGTTTTCCATTAGGTAGTACACCCGGTACCAGGTACATTTGTAACACCTACTTGGCCCGGGTTTCACGTGAGATGAGTCAAGTCGAAAATGTGACGTCCACAGACTGCAGGCCACTGATTGGGCAAGGAGTGACATCACTGGATGAGTCATGAAAGTGAGTCCTTCATAAAACAAACCCACTATTTTTAAAAACCTGTCAACAGTGACCACATGATGTTATTGTTTTTGTGATAGTTAACGGAGCACGTGGCTACATGCAACCAACGCCGTGGTCCAACAATGCAGATGTTTCTGTGCTTGGTGTCTGATGAAAGAATCCAGTGGGAGCTAGACGGAGCGTCCCAAAATGAAAAGGTGTCACGTCCGAATGACATCACGGGACTTTCGGCCGATTTGCTATAATGACCCCACCCAGACAAAAATTACCTAAACCGAGTCCTGTCAAGTCGAGCCAAGTAGGTACTATTGGAAAAGGGCCATTGGACTCTGTATTGTTGCTGATACAGCTGATTCAAAGCATTCAGACAACAACAAAAACTTAAATCTGTAATTTGTTACTTCGTTTGAATCTTCATTTAACAAACAAAAGTACAAAGAAATTATCTTTGGTGTCTTCACTGAACAAATTCAGTGTATCCAGTAAATATGAACTAAAAAAAATGTTGTTATAGAGGGATGTTTACCACGTGTTTCCTCAGTTTCCTTAAATAGACTTTTTAATTGCTTGGGAACTAATTGTTGCAGTTTTTCAGAGGAATCTGTGTCCATTCTGCCTGAATGATAGATTCTAGCTGCTCAACAGTCAGTGGTTTGTAGTTTGATTCTCCTCTTCATGATGCTCCATCAATTTTTAATACAAGACAGTTTTGGGCAGCAGGCCAGTCAAGCACAAATTAAGGATTTGTTTCTTCTTTGAACTTATTGATGATTATAAGAAGGAGTTTAGCACAAAGTGATGAACCATAATCCATTGCTGTTTGGAAAGACTAAATCTTTGATGGTGGTTCCTTTTATACCCAATGTTGACGCCCTGGAACAAATAAACAAGACAAGACAAGACTATAACTGTGGAAACTAAGAGGCAAAACCTGACCTGACCAAACCTGAAAAAATGTGAAAAACTGTGAACTTGTTGCATGAAGTGAGGTGAGGATTTTTGCAATGAACTGAGGGAAACCTGGAAACTGTCAGGGATCGTTGGTGAGGTAGGACCCAGATGCAATTCTTTCAAGATTCAAAAGGGTTTATTCAAAAAAGAGGGAGCAAGAACAAAAAGTGCGGCTGAGCCAGATAATAAGAAATACTTAAACATGAAAAAACGAGACTGTGAAAACAAAACTATGGAATAAATAACTCTGACAAAGACTATGACTATGGCAAGACTATGAGGCAGGAAACCAGACTTAGCTTTCATGGACAAGACATGAAGGGTTGGTGAGGATTCTGCAATGAATGAAAGGAAACCAGGAGACTAAATGCTGTGGAGGGAGGGATTACTGAGTGCGTGCAGCTGATGACAAGGAAACAGGTGATGTGAGTGAAGCTGATGGCAGGGGAGAAACATGACAAGAACAGAATCTAAGAACATGACAAAGAACCTGAAAACATAATTATGGAAACATAAAATGTGACAAAGCCTGAACATAACAGCAATCAAAATATATACTGTGACAGAAAACAGAAACTGTGACAGAAACTAAATCCTGTGGGGAGGTGATTGGTTATGGGGTGCAGCTGTGGAACAAAGACAGGTGACTTGAACCTGTCTTTTCTTTCTTTTTTTTGCATCCTTCCCAACTTTTCCTATTTCTAGATTTGTCTCTATTTGTAAATAAGATGAAGTTGGTCAATGAAGACACTGAAAATCATTTCCTTTGTATTTGTGCTTGTTTGATAAAGACTGTGATTAATGAACAATTATAGATTTATGTTTTTGAGGCTTTCTTGAAAACTTTTCTGCGTTTGTAGAGTGTTAAAAGTGATTTCGCTCCCACAAATCCATATGTACACATCACCGAGAACATTACATGAGCGTCTTTACGTGTTCCAACAGCCTTTCTCTCCTGAGTTTGTTTTTTTCCTAATTTATCTCCAGGCTCAGTCTGACATACCAATGGTTGCCAGGACTCATTTTGTTTTGTTGATCTTGGCTGGATCGCTGCAGGAGGGCATCACCATGGTAAACTGGACTGAAGTGTTAGTTTCTGTGTAATTATTGTTGTGCTGACTAAGGGAAAGATAACAGGATGGTGAAAAATGTTAATTCAGATGAAGAAGTTTGGAAAGCGGGAGAAATCCATTTTCCAAGCCTCCCATCCCCTGGAAGCTGTGGACATACTTTTGATTTATCAAGTAATTTTAGATACTTAAAGACTGAGAATTCAGAAGTTTTAAGACAGTGAAATAATTTTGTTTGTAGCCTCTGTACATACTACTGTATACCGTATATGGACCCAAAATGGCCATTTTTACTGTGTTTAAGACAGTTTTTTCCTAATTTAGTCTGAACATAGTTTGCTGTTGCTCTGATTCTGCAACGAACTGACTTACATTTACACAGGCAGTGCCAATAACAGCCCCTTAAGTGTGCCCAACTTCTACCCAAGCAACCAAAAAAGAAAAATGTGCTTTAGTTATTTTCAGACCCACGTGGCTAAATCCACTTCCAGTTACTGAAATGGTTTTGAATTTGTTTCTCCACTTTAGCACAAAACCTGTGGTCAATATGAATACTGTATATTGAGAGAAAAATAGCTCAACGTACATATGAAATGTAGAGTTCAGAGTCCTTTGAGTTACAGCTGCATCTGCAGGAATTCCCTACATACAACAGTGTAATAATGTGGCAATGATTAACAAGGCTCCAGGGAATATTTTTGATTTGACATTTTAACAGGTCTGAAAATATGTTGTTGTGTGGTCGAAGCTCAGCTGGACTTTTCACTTTTTCTCTTCTTTTATTTAAAAAACGGGGGCTGGTAGCAGGAGCGCTCTTTTTGAGGGTTCCGCATGTGTCGAGTTTGTTTTAGATTAAGCATCAGCACTGACTGCACATGGAAAAAGACCCTATTGCAACTAGAGGGCAGGTGATGTTATGTTATGTAGGTTTTACAAAGCTCTTAACAAAGTGTTTCTCATTCAGCTCTTCACACACACACTCATATCACACATTTTATTCCAGCTATACACAAGCAGCACTTTTTCTTCTGTCATAAATACACTTCACAGATACTTCTACAATAAAAAAGCAGGACAACACTGCTGTGATATCCAAAGGTCTGGTTGTTTTGTCTGATTATTTTTCGTATAATCTTTTGACGTTTGCTTCTGAATTACTAAAGCATAAGCATCCTGTACCAAAGTTAATATTTTAACATGCATTTTTTAGATATTTTCATGCACTTTTAATCAAATTCATTCAAACTTTCTATGTTATCTTCCACTACTATTTGATTTCTTTTTAATCTTAATATGTGTATGAAGTCATTCTTGTTTTGTTTCTGCACTGCCTTGTCAGTTATAATACAAATAAAATTGTTTTAAACCCCCTCAGAGATTATACCGCTTGGATTAAAAAGACAATGTTTAGTTGAACTGGTATTGTAGACACAGTTCAGCTTTATTTTTGAAGTCACAACTCCTTGTTGTTTAGAATAGAATAGAATAGAATAGCCTTTATTGTCATTGCACTGTGGAGGTACAAAGAAATTGAAGGTGCTCCCGCAGAGCCATCCTGCACCACAAAGATTCAAAACAAAGCAAAAAAAACATATTATAAACATAAAAACATTTGGATTAAAAATATGAAAATATGAAAGAGAAAAAGGAAGAGAAAAAGGAAGTAAGCATTGGGTTAAAAGATTTAAAGAGGCTGCAGATATTGCGATAGGTACAGACATGGCAGGGGTAGCCAGTGCGGTTAAGGTGCTGCAGTGAGAGGCTCATCTCAGGACTGAGAGGTTCAGGAGGTCCTTTGTCCCCACAGCCATAAGGCTTTTTAACAGTGATTGCTGATTAAACTTTTGTTTGTTATTTGTGCCAGGTGACAAAGTGTTTGGAAAAACATGTTTAAAGGCACCACCTTGAAGAAATATTCCAGGTTTTACTCCCACTTATCTGAACTTTGATATGCCAAATAACCTATTCAATAACTCCTGTTCCTTTTTACACATTTGAATTCTTTAAAAAGTAGTCTACAAGTAAAATAGCTTAAAATGAGTGAATATAGTCTCCACGTGTAAAGTCTTCTGCTTTCTGTTCATGAACTATTAAATCTTCCAAAATTTGATTATTGTTTCCCAAAAAAAGGGCTTAAATGAAGTTAAACTCATTCGCAGCTGACGACAGATGATTCCGACTGCAGTAAAAAGAAGTCCTTTCACATCATTTGTTACCTAATTGGATCGAGTATCTACACTGTTTACTTTTATGAGAGAATTTGATTAGATATGCTTCAGCAATGTACATCAGAGCTCTAATTTCACACTTTTGACTATCTTCTCGAGCTTTACACAAATTTTCTTTGCCGATTAAAAACAAATTTATATCCGATGACATATCGACAAATAAAAAATCAGAAGATTGGCACTGCTGGTTATTTAGTTTACATAACACTGGTGAAAAATGTACTGTGTTAGTCCAAAACCTGACCTTTGAAATGCATGTAAACATGTCAGTCTGACAGAAATCTTAGTAAATTAGAATTCTCAAAACCAAGTTAACACACCCAGATAATGCATTTTGAGAGTTAAATGCCTCCTGTATGTATAACAGGGATGTCCAAATCTGGGGCCTCATGTACAAAGGGTGCGTACGCACAAAAAAGCGGCGTACTCACTTTGTATGTATCAAGAGCGAAATGACCGTGGAAATATGTGGTGGCGTATGCACTTTTCTACAGCTGTTGATTCTTTGGCAACATTTAGAGGTGATATTGGGAAACTGTTATAATAAATAAATGTGAACCCAATTTCTCCTCAGACTGAGTGATGTGCACATTTGAGACACATGAGCAATAATAACTGATGAACAATTAACTGATCTGCAATTACACGAGTGGATATAAAAGCATGCGCAAAGTGTTGCAGTGCATACCATTAAAAACAATGGCTGCTTTAGTGGTATTGGAAGACATTGTAAATGGTACAAATAGAAGAGAGTGTGTGTTAAGAGACAGAGAGGATTTTCTGGCACATGATGACAACTGGCCGCTGTCCTGTAGGTTTTAGATGTTTCCCTGCTTCAACACACCTGATTCAGATCAATTCATCATTAGCAGACATTAACAACTTAACAATCTTTTGAAGAGATCTATTTCATCTGAATCAGGTATGTTAAAGCAGGGAAACATCTAAAACCTTCAGGACAATAGCCCTGGAGGACTGTATACGCTCAACTAGACTAAAAGGCCAAAGCGCTCTGATCATGCACCAAAATCCTATCCAATACACAGAAGCAGTGTATGTTAATATGATCAAGTCTCTCAAACTATGTTATCTTTGATGTTTTTCATAGATGAAACAAAAGAAATGGGAATAAATTATATGTCTTTGTGACAGGCTGCTGGTAACAAAGTGCCTAAATATATTTAAAACTGGTTCTTTGCTAAATTGTCTGTTGCAAACACAACACTTGTTCATCCCTTGAGTTAGGAGCCTGCTTTATGCTTCTGTGGCTTCACAAACAAAAGAGACATTTCTCTGAAAATGGGCATGTACAAGGACTGGGGTAAAAAAGAAGTTAATGTCCAAAGTAAAACGTTAAAAGATTTCCAGAAAGGCTGGAGAACTATTGCTGAAGACCACTTAAAAGATTACAAGTTAACCAAAGGCTGCACTGGCCAGGTGCAATAGTTTTAGCTGAGTAAACCCCCAAAATAAGAGCTTTCAAATGAGCATTTTAAAAATCAGTCCTTGACGTGTTTTCTTTTGCATCCAGCTACCTAAATCCAGCACAACATATCTTGTAGCCTATAGGTATTAATACATCAGTCCAGATGTCATCTACTCATTTTCAAATATTCACAGAATACATAAATGGGTTGTTGGTGTTTTTCTAAGGAGAGAATAAACAGATTTGGTTTTGTTTGCCTGAAGACTTTAGTGTCTATTGTTGACCAAACTGCAAATGTCTTCTTTACTGAGACAGACCTCAGGCGGTCTCTAAAGAGCATTTCTGGCATGTGGAGTTGTATTGCCTCAGTATTATGGCTACTGGGCTATATAAGGTCTCAGATATCATATAATCTTATTGATTTATCACATGAACACAAACAATAAACAAAGCAAAAGACACTCTGCTTTCATGAACAATAGTCTGCGTTGTGCAAAGTTGCTGTGCCGCAGAAGAGGGTAGATGGAAGATAATTATATTGAGAAAGAGATGGGCGGTTCCTCCGGTGACATCAGGAGCTCCGCTCCCTCCTTGGATTATAAATACAGCATGGCTGCTTTGTCAGGTCCTTTTCCAAACTCTAAGGAGCAGTGCAATTTGAGAAGAGTTGGCCGATCACTGCTGCAAAGATCATGGCACCAGCTGGAACAAAGAAGGTAAGGGTGCACGCTGACAAGTACTAAATTATTGCGTTATTCTGTTTTTGTCTCTACTCTTGCACATTTTTCAAGTTGAAAATTTCTGGAATGTTGAACAGTGGCAAATTTGTATGCATGACTTTTATGTGACCTGCTTGTTGCGCGTTTTAACTCCGTGCAGAACATTCTGGAGCGCTTGGATGCTGGAGAGGTCGTTATCGGGGACGGAGGCTTCGTGATCGCCCTGGAGAAGAGAGGTTATGTCAAAGCAGGACCGTGGACACCCGAGGCAGCCGCCGAGCACCCAGAAGCGGGTATACTCCCCTTTCTTTATGCGCCTAACATGTGAAACCCCTTTAATGACAAACAGGTGAGGTGTTTAAAGGGTAGTCTCTTTGTTGCAGTGCGGCAGCTGCACAGGGAGTTCCTGAGGGCTGGGGCCAATGTCATGCAAACTTTCACTTTCTACGCCAGCGATGACAAACTGCAGAACAGAGGACAGACTCAGAAATTCACTGTGAGTACTGCGATGTGTTTTAATGTGCAGCTGCTCCGAGGTCTCATGTTGTTGGCCTTACAGCAGGTTTGCTCCCTGTAGAAGTGAAAATTGAAACCTTTCCCCCTCCTTTGAACCACAGGGCCAGCAAATAAACGAGGCAGCTTGTGATCTTGCCAGGGAGGTGGCCAATGAGGGTGATGCTCTGGTGGCAGGAGGCGTCTCTCAGACTCCTTCTTACCTCAGCTGCAAGAGTGCGGATGACGTCAAGGCCATCTTCCAGAAACAGATTGACGTCTTTGTGAAGAAAGACGTGGACTTCTTGATTGCAGAAGTATGTGTTAAACACTTAAATGTGATTTTTCTTTTGTTCCACAGCTTAAAGCTGCTGTTATGAGCTTGTAAATCTTGAATGTAAAGAGGTAACTTGGCCTCACATGAGTTTTTGAAAGAATATTTGACACTAAAGTAGCACAGGATGAAATATGTGCGCACATCTCAAAGGCTCCTGCCACTCACGAGGGCTTCAGAGCCATAAGGGGAAAGGTGTGGCAGATCACACCTCTCACTAACTCTGCCTCAAGATAAGTATAAGGTTCCCTTTCTGTGCTTTTCAAAGTTAAGCACTGGTTGGAGAAAGTAGTCAAGACTCCAAAAGCTGCAAGGTTTTAATCCAGAAAAACACAACAGAAGGTCCAGAAATTATCTTTTTAAACTCTGCACGTAAATGAGATGGCTTCGAGCATTTATTTTCACTGCCACTCTCAGTTTTAAGATGAACATTCCAGGTGGCAACAAAGAGGCCACATGCCTTTTTTTTTATTTTTCTTTATTTTTGGCTCTCGGGTCATATTTCTCTGCTTCTTTCCCCTCAATTTTAAACATAAGTGTGTGTGTGTGTGTATGTATATATAAAAAAAAATAAAACCATCAGACTAAGTGCAACGCATAAAGCTTCAGGAGCTCTGTAGCTCTGCCTTGACGCAAAGTTTATTCTCATGACTTGATTATGCAATGATTCGTTTGTAATTTTTGTTTTTGAGTAGCAGAAATGGGCAAAAATTGTGCAGCAAAACACTTTTAGTTTTTAGGTATTTTGGAGTAATCCTTGAACCATGAAGTTAAACATGTTGATCTCTTTTACTGAGGATTCGAAATTGTATTATTAGGCTGATATGTTTGCTTTAACTGCAGCAGTGCATACATTTTGGAGGTTGCACCAACATGTTTGATGGTGCATTTAAACCTGATGTTTGCTTAAACCTGAAACTTTAGTTTTGTTCCAGTAGGGGGCAGCAGAAACAACCTGAACAAATCTCAGGTTCATATTTAAGTCTTTGTTTTGTGTCTTTTATTTAGCCATTGAGTATGTCACTGTCTTGACCAGCTTAAAAACAACTTCCACATACAGATTGTCATTTGACTGGACTGTTACAGATTTATTTACAGCAGCTTTAAAATGTCTCCAGGAATTGTGGCAGATGATAAACTGTCTTCGCTGCTTCTTCTTTGCTTGCATGTAGTACTTTGAGCACGTGGAAGAGGCGGAGTGGGCGGTCCAGGTTCTGAAGACCACTGGAAAGCCTGTGGCTGCATCTTTGTGTATTGGACCTGAGGGTGACCTGAATGGAGTCAGCCCTGGAGACTGCGCTGTCAGACTTGTCAAAGCTGGTATGACAACCTACCAAACTTCAAACTGCTGTCACATCGTGTTGCTGATAGATTGTTTGAAGGTAAAGGGGCGGATCGTAACTCGGGGTCTGGGACTGGAAGATTTGTCGCATGGAAAACATTGAAAAAGAAATAACCTCCTTATCTTACCTCCATTCTTTTAGCTGTGAACTTTGCCGTCTTCAGTTTATGTATAATTACGCAGAGCAAAGTTCCATGACTACACAAAAAGATAGTCCTTTTGTCATATAAAATGCATACTTGTCCAAACTGGAAAATATGATCCAGTACAAATACCCTGAGGGATGCACATCTAGCTGGGAATTTGTTTGTCATGTTAAACCTGTAACTTGTTAAATGTACTACTTTATAGACTTGTCTAATCAGTTTTAGGACAGATTATCCTCATAAACCTGTCTGACTCAGCATAAATATCATATCTCGTGTCATGGAGCTTCTACAGATACCGCCCCATACTTGCTAATAAGATTAATGTTGTATATTTGACTCATTTTGATTAGATAGTCATCATGTATTAGAGTTTATAGATGATGACAACCTGTATGAACATGTCAAACGCAATCACACGAGACATCCTATTCATGTCCTTCTGCAAGGAAGTTATGTTGCCTGTTTTGCTATCATTGCATTATTTTGATCCACACTCGTAAAGCCATAAAACTCCAAAAATTCTGATTAATTTGTTATTAACTGCAGACCAGAAATTATGAGGTCAAGCTGGAAATATTTTTTTTTATTTATTTTTTTTATATATATATATATATATATACTCTGTCCTGACTGTTGTTTAATTTGTTGCTTGTCTCCACACGCAACGAGTGTTGTGGTTATTTTGGTATCTAAAATAACCCCACTAGTATCACAGACCCCACATCTTCCAAAATCTATGCACCAAGCTTGTTTTACTGGTTTTCCTTTATATCTCTGATCATTTAGGAATGTGAACTTGGTGTCATTTATAATTTTTTTTTTTTTTTTTTTTTTTTTTTTTTTTTTTATTTAAGCTCTTTCTTTAAAACAAAACAAACATATTTTTGCTGCCATCTAGTGGTAGGATGAAGCAATGCTGAATTAAAAGCAAACCTTTACACAAGTATTAGAATATTATTGGTTTTCAGCTCAATTGTTAAATTAAACCAGAAATGGAAACCTGGTTTTTCCCTGTCTAAAAACTGTATTAATTGTGTGTCTCATATTTGTAGGGGCTCAGATTGTGGGGGTAAACTGCCACTTTGACCCAGAAATCTGCGTGAAGACTGTGAAACTGATGAAGGAGGGAGTGGAGAAGGCTGGCCTGAAGGCCCACTACATGACCCAGCCACTGGCCTTTCACACCCCTGACTGTAACCGGCAGGGATTCATCGACCTGGTGGAGTTCCCATTCGGTGCGCAGCCAAGCCTCCACGTCTCATTTCTCAATCCAGATGTTGACATGGAAAATAACAGAAATATGCTCATGTTTGTTCCAACAGCTCTGGAACCTAGGACCCTGACCAGATGGGACATGCATAAATACGCCCGGGAAGCATACAACGCCGGTATTCGTTTTATCGGTGGCTGCTGTGGGTTTGAACCGTATCACACCCGTGCCCTGGCTGAGGAGCTGGCGGTTGAGCGGGGTTTACTGCCTGCTGCCTCAGAGAAGCATGGCAACTGGGGAAGTGGCCTTGAGATGCACACTAAGCCTTGGGTCAGAGCACGGTAGGCATTTCTTTCTTTTCCTCACTCTTTCTCTCCAAAAAAACCTAAAAAATTGTAAGGACATGAAAGGATTTTTCCTCACCTTCAGAGTGTTTTAATGAATTTTGTGCTTGTTAAGATTATCAGTTTGACACCAAATGGAGTGTTTCTGAAGTTCCTGAAGTGCCTCCTTTGTTCAAGCTTTTCTTAACGATGTCACCATGAAACAGATTTGCATAGTGGAGGGTATGGACCTCCGTCACTGCTCCATCTGAATAATATCAGACAGTCCCTGAGTGGCAAAAAAACATTCAACACGGCTGCCAAAATTAAAGGCTGGTCTCAAAAATTCTTTACCAAAGCATTTTTGGACCAAGGATATTAACATCTGTCCAGAAATCAGATCACCTGATATTTAAATGAATTAACCTCTTCTGTATGTTGGATAACTCGTAAAGTCTGGATGTCTGGTCATACGTCACAGTGGGACGTATCTGTCTAATTAAAGTGAAAGACCCTGATCACTATTCTGTTTGTAACACAGACATCTTTGCACTAAAGTTGCTGTTTTTTTTATTTATTTTTTTTATTTTCTTTATTCAAACCTATTTAATCTAAATTGGTGTAGAATCAATGATGCAGCCCATGTTAAATCAGAGCTGAGTTGTGACTGTTAAAATGTTTTGTGGCCTCTTTATCGTGGTTTCTAATCTTTTTTTCTTGTTCACTCCCTTCAGCAGTGTTGTTTAACCGTACAACAAAAGGACAATAAACTCCATCTTAAATATTTGGAACAAACTTTTAATGTATCATGGCGCTGCAACACAGCTCACTACAAATTCGCATTACTGAGCCTGAATTTCAGTTGTTTCGATGAGTTGCAGAAACAAATTTGGCTTTCTGCTCCTTTCTTTTTAAAAGTTTGTTAAAAATAAACTCTTGACTTCTTTCTGAATGTGATCCAGTTGATTGCACATCGGCCACCTGGTGGGATGTGACTAAGTACAGTGACGCATCATGTGCACATCTATACCTGTGCCAGTTTGGCACATGCTGAACAAAGAATAAGCATCTGACTTGCGCTCAGTCAATTATGAAGGCCTTAAAGACCCAGGAGTTAAAATGTAGCTGGTCCATTTTGGTGCTGCAATAACATACAATTTCAGAATGAGGTTTTTGGAACCTCAAAGCCACTCAAAGAAATTGTGAGCATGTAATACGAACCCTTTAACTTGCGCTTCTGTGTAGGGCCCGTCGTGACTACTGGGAGAAGCTGAAGCCTGCCTCAGGACGTCCGTTCTGCGCCGCCATGTCTACACCTGATGCCTGGGGTGTTACCAAAGGCCACTCTGACCTGATGCAACAAAAAGAGGCCACCACCCAGGAGCAGCTGAAGGTTCTCTTTGACAAGTCTGGCCACTGATTTTCCCCCGTCTGAGGCCTCTGATACAGAAGAGAAACCAAAGGGTGACATTCCCTCAAGTTTAAGTACCAAAAAAAAAGAGGTTCCTTTAGCCTTTTAGGACCATTTTTTCTTCTTTGTGAATACTGGTATCAAATGCTGACCATTTCAAAATGGCTTTCTTGACTTGATTAGCAATCAGTATCTGAGTCGTATCCTCATATTTGTAAGCTTCAAATTACTGTAACTACAAGGCTTAAATGAGCCACTGTGAACCTACCCAAATGATGCCTTTACACTCCACAAGTGCCTGAATTGTGTGAAATGATTAAAAACTCTTAAAGAAAATCTGTGTGTGAGTTTTACAGATGAGGCTCAGAAGTCACTTTGTAGGAAAACTCCAGACCTAAATCCTCGAATTAAATGTGACTTATCCATAATAAACTCATAATGATTCTACAGTCTAATTTCTGCTTTTATAGTTGCAGCTGAAAAAGAATTTGGGGGAGGTTATATTTAATGATGGGTCTTCCTCGGTTTAAACTGTTAACCACAAAAATCTCTTCAAGCTTTAAATAAACTGACACTGAAATAGGCCCAAAACAGACAATAAGGATAGTTAAAAGCTAAGTGGTGTTTGACTTGGGAGACTTTATTTTCTCATGAGTTTGTGGATTTGAATAAAGGCTAAATGACTCAATTTGCTTCCCCTCTGACATGGTTGGTAAAAATATGGGAACAGCCAGTGAATCTATGATGTACATAGATTGTGAGTGGGTTTGTTTTTTAACCCTGAGAGTCCGAAGGGAGTTTTGATTTCCTGTGTTTATTCAGCTGAAGTATTGTCTGTACAGTAACATGGAAAACATTAGGATGTGGTTTTTCCACACTGGTACAGTTTTTAAATGGATATAATACACCAACTTATTCTGCCTCACTATATTTAAATCCCTTTTTAACATGGTTTACAGATGCCTACAATCCAAAGGTTTAATTCAAAGGGGGAAAACCCATTTATAATCATCTTTTTATTGTGGGATTTAAAAAATCCCATTGTGGCACTTTCCTTTATGGGAAAAGCTTCAGTATTTACAGTACAATCCCATCAACAAAAGGAGATTATTTAATATAAAATAGAACTTGAATATGAATTGTAATCAGGATAAGTTGTTAAATAGTTATCCTTTCCCACTTTAGGATATTTTTTTGGTGGTTTAACAAACATTGACTTTAAAAAGTCTCTAACATAAACGATAACTTGCTTTTTTTATATATATATATATATATATATATATATATATATAGCCTTCTGCTTTGCATTTTAGCTGAAGAAGTGTCTGACTGAACTCACTCAGTTGTTTCTACCCTATTTTCTGTAGAGTGTGTGTGGTGTTATCGCTTATGTTCTTCAGCTAATGAAGCATTCGTCCTTTTACAATTGGGTCCAGAGCAGTCCCAAGTACAGAACCAGCCCTCTTTAGCAGTTTATTTGATTTCTTCGAGTCTCTGGTTCTGATTCTGCTGTCCCAAAAGATGGCTGCAAAGCAGATTGAACTCTCCTCCACAGACTTGTAGAAGATGTGCAACATCTTGGAAGCCTAAGTTTCCTTGAGAAGAACAATCTGTTATGTTGCTTCTTGAAAACAGCCAGATAAACCTCCAGGTATCTGTAGTCCTCAACCACCTTCACCTTGGATGGAGATGGTGTTTGGCTGGTCCTCGTAAAAAAATCCACATTCATCTCTTTTATTTAGTTTGTGTTTAAGATGAGGTGATTGTTCCCACAAAGTGATTGACCTGAACCTCAGCCTCTTATCCATCACTGATACACCAACAACTGCAGAGTAATTGGAGTATTTCTATAGATGACAGGACTCTGAGTTATACTGGGAGTCTGAGGTGTAGATAGTGAAGAGAAACGGTGAGTACAGTCCTCTGTGGGAACCCTGACCACCGTCTCAGAAAAACAATCCTTAAGTCTCACAAACTGTGGTCTGTTTGTCAGGTAGTCAATAATCCAGGTGGTTGTGGAAGCAGCCACTTGTGTTTTCTGCAGCTTCTTACTTAACAGTGCAGGCTGAATTGTATTAGTAGCACTAGAGAAATCAAAGAACCTGATCCTCAATATGCTGCCTGCTTTCTCCAGATGAAAGTGGGTATGTTGAAGCAAGTAGATTATGGTTACATACATACACTATATTGCCATAAGTATTCACTCACCCATCCAAATAATTAAATTCAGGTGTTCCAATCACTTCTATGGCTACAGGTTCAAGCACTTAGGCATGCAGACTGCTTCTACAAACATATGTGGAAGAATGGGTCACTCTCAGGAGCTCAGTGAATTCCACCTGTGCAACAAGTCCAGTCGTGAAATTTCCTTACTATTAAATATTCCACAGTCAACTGTCTGTGGTATTATAACAAAGTGGAAGCAATTGAGAACGACAGTAACTCAGCTACAAAGTGGTAGGTCACATAAAATGACAGAGGCAAGGCAAGTTTATTTGTAGAGCACAATTCGTATACAAGGCTATTCAAAGTGCTTTACAACTACATAAAATCCCAAGAAGGCAAATAAAATCATTCCAAAAACAAACCAAAAAAAATAATTTATTAATTAAATTAAAAGCGAAGAGTGAAGATAAAATACTTTCAGTTGTCATATGTACAGATAAACAGAACTGTTTTCAGCCTGGATTTAAACATTGTCAGAGTTGAGGCCTGTCTCACGTCTTCTGGAAGACTGTTCCAGATTTTAGGAACATAAAACTGAAATACAGCCTTACCTTGTTTAGTCCTGACTCTGGGCACCAGCAGGAGACCCCTCCCTGAGGTTCTCAAAGTCCGTGTTGGTTCATATGAGTCTAACATATCAGATGTACTTTGGTGCTAAACCATGAAGAGACTTGTACACAAGTAGAACTGTTTTAAAGTCTCATCTCTGAGCGACAGGAAGCCAGTGCAGAGACCGAAGCACTGGACTAATATGGTCATATTTCCTGGTTCTAGTCAGGACTCGAGCAGCAGCATTCTGGATGTACTGCAGCTGTCTTACAGCCTGTTTAGAGAGTCCAGTGAGCAGGCCGTTACAGTAGTCTAACCTGCTGGAGACAAATGCATGGATTAGTCTTTCTAAGTCAGGTTTAGACACTATTCCTTTGATTCTGGTAATGCTTTTTATATGGTAAAAAGCTGCTGATGTTATTGATTTAATGTGGCTGTTAAAGTTCAGGTCTGAGTCCAATATTACCCCTAGATTTCTAACTTGATTATTAGGTTTAAGAGAGAGAGTCTCAACACTGATGAGTGACTGATGAGTTTAGCAGGAGTAAATTGTTTTGCATCCACACATGCCATGTATGACCATGTATCTGCAGGCCTGTGTTCTCCTGCCATCAGTGACACATAGATCTGAGTGTCATCTGCATAGTTGTGGTAGGACACATTATAGCGGCGAATTAGCTGGCCTAGTGGGAGCATGTACAGATTGAACAATAGGGGTCCTACGATGGACCCCTGGGGAACTCCACAGGTCATAGCTATTTGGTCTGAGAGTGTGCATCTCAGTGTGCATCTCGAGAACAGACAGTTACCAATTTCAACAAAATACTTATTGTCCTCAAGATAGGACTTGAACCAGTTTAAAGCACTACCAGAGATTCCCACCCAGTCTTCTAACCTCTGTAATAAGATTGCATGGTCAACTGTGTCAAAGGCAGTGCTCAGGTCCAGCAGAACTAAGACTGAGACTTTGCCTGCGTCTGTGTTCAGGCAGACATCGTTTGTCACCTTGATCAGAGCTGTCTCAGTGCTGTGGTGGGGCCTAAAGCCTGATTGGAAAGTATCAAAACCTATTGTTAGACAGGAGAAAGTCAGAAAGCTGTTGGTATACAACTTTTTCTCGGACTTTGCCTTAGAATGGCAGGTTTGATATGGGCCGGTAGTTGTTCAGTACTGTGGCATCAAGACTGCTCTTCTTTAAAAGAGGCTTATTGACAGCAGTTTTTAAGGCTTTTGGAAAAGTTCCAGTCAGGAGTGAGATGTTAACTAGATGAGCGAGTTGTGGTAACAAACTGCTCAACACAGACTTTAGAAATTTAGTGGGCAACTCATCAAGGCAGCATGTTGATGAACTCAGACTGCAGATGATCTCTTCGACTGTTTTTTCAGTGACAGGTGAGAAATGCGTCAGCTCTAGGTGTCTAGCTGACTGCAGAGTAGTTATTTGTGTTGTGGAAATGCCTTAAAATTTTTTAATGCCTTAAACTTTGTCATTAAAGAATATTGCAAACTCATTATAATTAATTAACACTAAAGAAACAAAAATACCTAATTTACAGAAAATTTGCAAAGTTTTCTAAAATACGACAAAAACTTACAAATGTATAAACTGAATTTAAATACGTCTCTCCGATATTTTTGACCCTTTCGGCTTGCCATACAGCTTCCAGCCGTCAGTACGCTTCATTGCGTACTTGCGTCATGGATATGTCCACGTGCAGATGTTTATCCTCCTCGTGCACGTCTGCCGTGAGGGAGAAAGAGACATGGAGCGAGAGAGAAAATAATCTGTCTATTCAACAGATATTTAACTTACCAAAGAATGAAAGAGGAGTTATTTATGTGGATTTATTTCTGTTTCTGTCCAACATTTTGCTGCAAGAAGTTGCTGCTGAAGTCTGCTACAAAAGCGAGTCTTTAAAGGTGGCTTCAATGTGTATAGGGAAAAATTGTTTTAAAGTGCTTTAACAATACGAGAGACAAATGATCGTGCTTGTCTCTTAGGGGAATTTGAAAAAATACATATATTAAAGGGTGAATTGTAGACTATTAGAGTATAAAACAAATATATATATATGAAGTGACAGAATGATGACACCAATAAACATCTGGTAAATTATGTTTAGACAATGGTCACAGGCTTCAACCAATATCTGCCATAATTTGCATGTCAAAGTTTGCAGTCTTGTTATTGATTTGGCCAAAGCAGCACAAACCATGGGAAAATGTTTTTAGCAAAAAAAAACAAGAACACGTGGATATAAAAACAGCAATTTTGATCACAGGGAACAGGTTAGAAAGAGCAATAAGTCATACATATACGATTTATGGTTGATTTTGAACATGTACAACCTTATTTAATCATCTTGTGGCATGATGGTGCTTTTTTAAATCCCACATTGTCTTTTTTTTTTTGCTATCATCTTTTTGTCATGTTTTTGGGTAATTTTGTCTTAATGTAAACAATTTGTATCTCATGTGAGTCATTTGACATCTTATGGTAGTTTTAGTTTAATTCTCAATGTTTTATATGTAATTGGTCAGTATTACGTCATTGTTGGTTTTATTTTCATTACTTTAGATTTTCCAAAAAGCTGTTTAAGTGTTTTTTTGGTAATTATGTGCCTCTATGTGGTTGCTTTCACAGATTTTGCTCTTCTTTTATCTGTTTGCTGTCCCTTATGTCTCTTATGTTTATTCATTTGTTTGTGTTACTTTCTGGGCTAAACGTGATATTTCGAAAGTAACATAAATTAAATGACTTATTTATAGTTATTTTTGTCTATGAATAAATTATTTTGACACATACGCCATATACGTGATTGAGATACGGAATTTTTATTTAGAAATGTTTAATATTTCCGATTTTATCAGGTAACTTGAATGCACCATGTGGAGGATTAAACCCTCCCCGGATTTGAGAAACACGCACGCAACTTGTGCTTGTAAACAGAAGCTCACACGTGACACCGAGAGCGGAGCTGAGCCTAGTCGCGCGACTACATTGTCTGAACGGACAAAGAGCCCACACGGTGAGCTTGGGCATCGGGCAGGTGAGCCTCCAGGTGTTATGGCAACCGACGTTTTCTGTCGCAGTATGAAGCCGACTTTTGGCGTGTTATCTGAGCCAATTTGGCCGTTTGAACTCCATGTCTGAATCCCAAATCCGACCGCTCGGGGGGATAACGACATTAGCTGCGTTTTCGGCCGCTTGCACGCAGCTGGTAGTAGGTTTACAAAGCTGGAAAGCCTTTGTTTCAACTCTTAATTTAGCTGGTGGGTCTTTCCGCTGTTTTTTTTTAGCTCGCGTTAGCAGCCGTTAGCTCGCAGTAGCGTTTAGACTCGACGTCAGAGGAGATTTTTTTTTCTCGCCAACGGTAATCTACGTGTCGTGTTTACTGGCTGGATGAAATGTCATTCGCCATGGAGGATAACTTGGAGTCCGGATGGGTGTCAGTCCGGCCCAAAGTGTTCGACGAAAAAGAGAGACATAAATTTGTTTTCATCGTGGCCTGGAATGACGTCGAGGGAAAGTTCGCCATAACCTGCCACAACAGAACCATACAGAGACGAAGCACTTTTCTGGACGTCGACTGTAGCCCTGCCGCTGTGCTTTCTGTCCCTGCCGCTGAAAAACAAGCAAAGAGTCCAGCCAAAGAGAAGAAAAATGAAGTCTGCCAAGCGGGTAAAGTTAGCCCACACTCGGTCCCCAAAGCAAAAGCCACAACAGATGCAAACGTTGGAGACAAAAAGGCTACGAAAGACCGTAGTTTAAATGCATTCGAGTGTGTTAGTCACACATTTGGGTCTTGGGATATTGTGACACCGAAAGTGATGGATATCGAGATCTTGGACCCCGTGGATGTCCCGCCGTCTCTGGATGAAGCAGACCCAGCGGACGGTGATACCGGCGAGCATGAGGACTTCAGCTGGGCCGGGCTGTTCTCCTTCCAGGACCTGAGGACGGTCCACCACCAGCTCTGCGCCGTCAACTCGGATCTGGAGCCGTGTCTCCCCTCGTTCCCGGAGGAGCAGTCCGGCGTATGGACGGTGCTTTTCGGCGCCCCCGGGATGTCGCAGCGGGAGACGGACTCGCTGTGCTACCAGCTGCAGGTGTACCTGGGACATGCCCTCGACACCTGCGGCTGGAAGATCCTCTCACAGGTGCTTTTCTCCGAGAGCGACGACACGGAGGAGTACTACGAGAGCCTGAATGAGCTGAGGCAGAAAGGCTATGAGGATGCTCTGGAGGCGGCCAAAAGACGGATGCAAGAGGTGAAGTACTTTTTATTGTAATTTACCTTCAAGATAATGTATTTATCTTTTGTAACTTAATGTTGTGCGTTTATAAAATACAAGCTGCACGCTTTAATGACAGCTTTGCATTGGATCACAACTGTGGCTCATGGTCTGCTGATTCTCCTCCTCTTCCTTTGTCCCCCCCCTGTGATCTACCATCTGTTGCCTCACGTTCACAGACTGGTAATATGATCTGCTCTGGCCAGACATCACACTCCAGTTGGCTGAATAGTTTGAAGGGAGTTGCATAGAAACACAGAACAAATGGAGGTGGAGTTACAGAGTGATGTGTCACCACAGCTGTTGAGTTGGTTTCTGCATTATCCTACACAGTTAAAGACTTGTGTGCATATAAGGAGCCACTGTATTTGCATTTTAATATTATCAAGCTGCTAGAAGACTGCGGATTCTCCTATAAAGTCTAAGAAAGATCACCGACTGTCAGACAAGTCCTTGATTTTCACAGTTTTGTTCAGCTGGTTGATGCATGAACATGAAGAAATTATGTTATGACAGAAGAATTTACTTGTTTCTATGTGACAGCCATCTTCAGTCACTTATCTCTGGATTGTGACTTATTTATTACAGATTGTCCTCTGCAACAGGCCTAAACTAGTTTATAAAATCTACCTGGACTGCTCCCAACATTTATTTTCATTACCTCCTAATCCTAATTCTTAATGAATGCCTTATTTATTCACAGAAATCTAAACGCTGCATCCTCAGATGTTTCTTTCTTTCTAAATTAACCATCAAGCACAGAGGAAGCTACAGCTCCACAACTGCAATTTGTAAATTTGACACCTTCTATGGTGGATAGGTGCAATAACTGTAGATTTCTCATGCTTAGTTAGTTTTATTATTGTTTGTATATTCTATTCTTTTTTTCATATTCTTTAAATGGGTGCAGCTGTAACAAATGAATCAACCTGGGGATCTAATTCTGATGATTTGAGAGGGTGGGAAAATACTTAAAAGCAAAGATGATAAGAGAAGTTGGGTGATATTTCTGGTTCTGAAATTGGCTCAAATGATTCACTGTGGTAAAGCTGAAGCTCTTGGTCAGCTAGTCAAATTGTTCTTTAATGAATTTTTCCAGAGCTCTTCTTAAATTCAGTGTTGCTTCCCCTTTTAGTGACCAAAGCCTCTCTAATCAATCAGTGAGCTGCAGTGATTTCAGGTCTCTACACTAGAAAAACCAAAACGTGACTCTTTAAAAAAAAAAAAGTCTGATATTACACAAAACTAATGTGGTTGGACTTCAGAATACTCCTACATGTATATTATACCCATTGAACAAATGGTCCTAGGTGCTCGGCACATGCTCAAGCTCTATCTTTTTCTTTTTTTTAAAATAAAACGTGTATATATTATATTGAGATATGTACAAATTCCTAACAAAGTATCTGTCATTTACGTATTTTTGTTATATTTGTTGTCAGATGGCTAAAAGCATCAGGAATTGTGTGATCTCACGGGTGTTTAAAGCATTTCCAGGTGGTCGCTCTGCTCTAATAAAATCCTAATTTTGCATGGTTTGACAAAAGTAGCCCTTAGGGAAACTTTAAGATGTCTGTGAAGTGAATTCAGCTGTAAACAAATTAAGTTAGGACCTGGATGTGTTGAATAAGCTGCAAGTACAGCTTGACTCAAGTTTTCAGGTAAATAATGTCATTGAATGTCAGTCACAATAGTTCTACATAGATAAACTGTCAGTAACTGTCCTGCATTTATTTAATTTTAGGCTGTACTAGCAAATGATGGCATTTTTTCCCTCTGTGGCATGTTTATCATGTCAACGATTAATAATCTCTGACAGATCGTGGCTGTTTTAGGGCGACATGGTTTAAGTTTGCTGCTGATTTCCTCCACATTTAGAAGAATTGGTCAGTAATGTAGACAAAGACACGTTAAAGCTTAGAGATCACGTGACGTTTGCGGCTGCCCAACAACATTTAACTTCATGGGCGATGTTGTTTCTCCATCACAGTTTGAATCCTTCGGTCCAGAATCGGTGGGTCTGTCTGGTTCCATTTACTTGTTATTGATTTCTTCCAAGATTTTAGCCAAAAATGTATCTTTCCCCAGTAGATATCCATCTGAAAGGTTACCAGAGACATTCAAAAGCAAATTATAACCCAGGATTTTTTCCCAGCTCACCATTTATGTCTTTCCAAAAAAGTTTTATCTTTGGACTCATCCAAAATACATGACTATGGTTGACATTAGTGATTCTTCTGGAGTTTTAGTGGTACATTCCTTCCCATTTTTGTTAGTTTGTGTGAAACCACTGTCAGGATTGTGTGTGGAGTCAGTCATTTTCACATAGTAAAACAAGACATAATCCAAATTAATAAGAAAGCATAAATGATTAACATTGCCTGGTTCTACTTTTTATAAACATCTATTTGCTTCATTGTAGTTTTAAGCTCATTGTAGATTTAATATCTTTTTTTTAAAAAAATTTGATTTTGGATTTCTGAAAACAACATAGAAAAAGAGTCCAGTCCAGATTGACAAATGGATACAGGCAGTTTGGACTATTTTACAAAGCAGAGAGTTATCAGTTAGATGCCGCCTTCGTCATAGGACAGAGACATTGGAGATGTTTTTAAATAATTTAGTCTAACACAGGATAACACTAAATCAGAAGGCCACCACAGTGGAACGTAATCCAGTTTGACCCCCACCTGCAAAAAAAAAAGAGAGAAAAAAAAGACACCACCTCTCTGAGACAGTGTTGGCAATATTTACCCTATTTTATTGGCTTGCACAGCTTCCATTTTCCAGGTCAGCAAGTCTATAATTAATAAAGCCTGACTCTAAGCAATATGGCACACAGAGTGCTGACCTGGTCCTGACACTTTAAAGGTTATGGTTTAGTTCCTTTGAAAAATAAATGGGACAGAATGTAAGATCAAAGTTGATCTACATTTAACATGCAGTAATGTGGCATTTTAAAGTAATTACAATGAATGATTTGATCATTCTGGAAATTATTTAAGGTAAAAAAAAGATGCCAAGAGTGATTGAATTTGTCCTGGTTGTTTGGTTTGTGTGGAGCAGCTGCAGACTTACAATCACTGCTGTGCTCTTATCACCACTAACACTGATATACAGGCTCTGCGTCCAGACCCCGTCCTTAAAGATAAGTGAGCCAAAAATGCAGAAAGATTGACTTGTGGTTAGAAACCCAGCGGATGTAATGTCAATCATTGATCAGAAACACTTTGCCAGTGCGTCTTTATCTGTAACCTGTTGTTAAATTAAACCAGGCTGGCAGCTTGTCTACAGTAAACCTCACACATCGCAAGCTGATTGTTAGATTTGAGTTGCTTTATTGGGCCCTTTGTTGTTTTCTGATTGTGATGTAGAGCTTTTAAAATTTGATGCACCATTAATTGATTCGTCTGAAGGTTTGAAACTCTACAGTGTCAGAATCATTTAGCCACACATCTCCTAGAAGATGAAGAAAACCATATTTATGTTCATAACATGACATAACATAGCATTCTGTTTAGTTAAATATCTAAAAAATGGATAATGAGCTGATGGTTTAATCACTGTTTATGTAAGGATGGCAGATGAAAGCATTTTTGGAGCTTTGGATGACACCGTGTTAAGATAACTGTACTTAAAAATCACAATATTATTTGCTTAAATGTGGTTTAACAAGTTGGATCTTTAGCTGAGTCGAATGAAGAACATTTTAACAAAGGAAACAGTCTCTGGGTTTGTTTTGATAGAGTGACCTCACACAGAGATGCTTATCTGGCATGTTGCATTTTTTACATTCTTGACACATCATCTTTTCTTATTTTGAGAAAATTCGAGCTTGAAATTCGCCGTTTGGTTCGGATCCTTTTTAATATTTCACTTGTTTGAACCACAAAGATCTGACGGTAGGTCGGACATTAATGTGTAAAAATGACTCAGCTTTTCTGTTTCCCACAGGGGAAATGTCAGGCTCCACGTGTTGGTCTGGGCTCACTTTGGCTTGGGTTTGTGATGTCATGATGATGCAGCTGTGGGATCAGTCTGCCATACAGTCGCTTCATATGACGGCTTGTCTTCATCACCTCGTTCACGTTAGAATAACTATTTGTATTTAGTCATCTTATGTATTTGGTCATCTCTCGCTGGTGTCAGACAATCTATGTCGAGCTGAATCAGAAGAGCTATTAGTTTGATATGTAGCTATTTTATCACATTTCCTGTGTCAATAAGCTATTTCTATATTTCTGTCCAGGTACTCCCTGAAAACAGAAGAATCTTAAATTATAGGCCTAGTAAAGTTATATATAAAGAGCGTGTTGTCAGTTATAGCGCTGCACGTATGTTCATGTTGTAAAAGTGTCCTTAAATCACTCATGATCAACAGCGTGAACACTCAAAGGCATTTTATACTGAAAATGGATCAAACTATTAACTGATGTGTAAGATAGTTGCTCTAAATGCACGCACATGTTGATACTGTTGTGAATTTATCAATGAATGTTCTTCCTTTCTCGAGGTCTCTTTGTCTCGGTTGTGTTGATTCACGAGTCAATGGCATGTTTCCCTTTTTTTTTAACCTCTTTAAAGTTCTGCTCACATGGCAGAATAAGTGTGCACTTTCTGTGCGATATCTCAATTAAAAGGCAGAGGAGAAAACTACTTTGCTCAGACAGAAATGATTTATGACTGACAGAAGTTAGACTTGATGATAGGCCTGGATTGACTGTACTATCACCAGGAATGTCCTGTAATTATGTACTCTTTGCACATTGGAGGGTTGCATTGTTAAAATAAACGGGTAACAGGAATAAAATTAGATAATGTCTGTCTTAATAACAAGAGTACAACACCATGTTTCCAATAAGCCCAATTTGTTAAGAGATGTGATTATGCATCCAGACTTAAGTTTCAATGTATCTTTTGTTGTCTTAGTGCTATTTTCAGTTAAATATGGGCCTTAAATGATTGGAGAACCACTGCTTAGTGTTATTTTTTTTAAACATTTTAAACGGCCTCCTTACCCTTTGAAACCGGGGTCATTAAACTCTCCTCCTCATGTACGTGCAAATTACATTTTTTCTTAGAGTAGAAGTAGCTTAGCTTAGCGTAGCCTGTGCCCAGGCAGGAGTTGGGTCATTTAGCTCAGGGTTTTTTTTATGAAGGGGGTGTTTGGTTGGCAGGGAGAGCCAGAGCCAACGTAAACAGAAGCAGCAGTGTTGGAGCTGAATCGTGTAGTGTCTCCATCATGGAGGGCTTAGGAAAATCAGCCTGGAGTTGGTATAACGGTCTCCATTCATATCTGTCGCTCTGTGCAGAAAGAGGAGCACTTTATCCCTCACTTTGGATGACGTTTGGGTGGTGGCAGAGTTAAATATCATCTGAGGCAGAAGTGAAGGAGGAGTATTGTGCTGTGTGAATTAGAGCTGCTGGTTTCTGAGAGGTGGGAAATGAATTGTGTTTTCAGTGAACAAAAGCCTGTTTCTAAAGAACAATGAACTGTCTGTGGATAGTTGGACTAATGGCGCCAATCTATTCTCCTTGTACTACACTCAATAATGTATTTAATGGCATAATTCCTGACCAAACGCACTAATCGTGCTCACAGGGTCTTTCTCACCATTTACTCTTGCTCGTTGGTCTTTAAGAGACCTTTTTGTTTAGGACTGATTGATCTTCCCTCGGTCTGTTTATAAAGACACTTTGCAGAAATGTCCTCTCTCAACACACATTTTAACTCTAAGGCAGGAATAAGAAGACTACTGTTGGCATGTTCACTTTTTAAGTACGTGTTTGCATGTTATCTCATGTATTCTGTGTTTGTGTCAGTTGTGCATGTCCTCAGAAATGAACAATAGTTGTCTCAAGAAGCAAGATGGAGGTGACTGAATTGACTGATTATCCAACGTCCTTGATTTAAGGGCTTTGAATACCAGCTAGAATACAGCTTTTTTTTTTTTTCTGCTGATCATAACAACAGCCAGATGCCAGCCTCCTTTATCGTCTCCACGTTTGTGGTTTACATCCTTTTGAATTAAGAAGTTCTGTATGGTCTGAGCTGGCTGTTGTGCTCCCTTCGTGGTGTAGATATGTAAACAATTACACTGACAATGGAGTCAAGTTAGAAAGCAAGTATGTTCTCTTCTTAAAACACCCAGATAATGTAGTTAAAGTCGAATTACTCCTGACTGTGTATGTTCAGTGGGACACAAACTCTACATGCCACACAGTTCTTGAGTAACAGACGAAGCTGCTACACAGAAGAAGAAGAAGCCGGTAATAATAAGGAATAGCATCTCATTTGTACAAAAATAAGTATACAGCACATATTAAATGTACAGAGATGTATGGCTCTTCAATTCCCTACTTAACCTTGTACTAATCTGCTGCCAGCTGGGTTTATCAGTTGTTTTGGTCTGTGTTTTATTAGGTTAGCTGAAAAAAGCCCAACATTAACAAGCTGAAATGAGTCATGTCGCCACCTATAATACACTTGGATTGATAAACACTTGGATGGACGTTACTGTACAGTTAAATATGAGGTAAAATTTTTCTAATGTTGCATATGAATAGTATATCTGGAAAACGATTAAAACCAGGATGCTGTTGTTGATTCATGTCAACACAATCTTGATGCTGTGAAGCCTCTACACAGCTGAAAACGCTCCTCAACAGGCACGTTTCAGCCCTGCCAAAAAGCACGGCTGCAGATGATTGTTTTTATGCTTTGCTGATATGCTCGCAAAATACTTTCTAAATTACTCGTTTTGGCTCACAACAGTCCGAAAGCCCAGAATGGGGAGTTCACTCTCACCGAAGGCTGAAAAAAACCAAGAAATATTTCCATGAAAACTGTTGTTGATTGACTATTTATTCAAATGACTATTTCAAGCCTTCATTTTGAAAGATTTTAAGGTTTCTGTGGAAACCATGACGTCAGCGTTTCACACTTCGGATGTCTCCATTAACACGTTATTATTTGAATTCTCAGGTGTTGGACAAACACAAAGTCATGGACAGCATGGTGGAGCTGCTGCAGGTGTACCCAGAGGAGGACGAGGCGTACGGAGACCTGATGGAGGCGACGACTCAGCTCTACCACTACCTGCTTCAGCCCTTCAGGGACATCAGGGAATTGGCAACTTTGCGTCGACAGCAGATTAAGGTAATGCACACAAGCACACAGAAACAAATGCCATCTGTTTTAGAGCTTGATTTAAGTAGGTTTATATGTCGCTGTAGCCAGCTTACTGCTCCTGTCCTGGAGGACCGTTTGACGTGTGCCTCTCAAAAACAGTTTATTCCACTAGTTATGGTGCTTGGTTAGTTGGTTAGAAATTATCCCTGACCCTGCTTGATTGAGCATACTCTCATAAATCCACTGATGTGACACTAACCGAGTTGCTCAGGCTTGTGCAGTAGTGCTGATGATGGTAGAGTAGAGGACAGAGGATCAGCAAGAGAGGTTTTTTTTCCTTGCCCAGGGCAGATTAACGACCAGCCTAAGCATTATTACAGCAGCCACTAAACCACTCAGTAATTCTGCAGCATCAGCACACTTCTGTTTTCCACCCTTTATTTTTTTTTTTCTACTCTCCTTGTTGCCTTTCCTCATTTAAGGCTTGAAAAGGGAGTTAAGTCTTCTGTCTCACAGCCGTCACAGAGCTGGATTAAACATGTCTGGGTTGGTCAACAGGCCTCAGCCCTGCTTGTTCAGGAGTGGAGGAGCATCAGTAGATAAACTGTGATTAGATGGAACAGAACGATGGGTAAATGCATTCATTTTATTGTCTAACGACCAATGAAATTGCAGTCGTATGTTGATAAAATGTGAGTTGGATTCATATCTGAAGAGAATTTCTTTCCCGTCCTCCGACCTGTTCACCAAGGACCGGATGATAAATATTATCACAGTATTATTTTCCTCGTCGATCCATCTTTATCAGAGTATAGAATTTGCTTATACTGATGGTGTGTGTGTGTGTGTGTGTGTGTGTGTAATGACCTAGTTTACAGCTGTATTCTATACAAAAGCAATACAATGCTCTTATATTTCTTCTTTCATTAACATTCTAATCAGCTGCCATGCTGCTGCTCTCACTCTCTGTCACTGTTATCCTTGTTGATATGATCTCAGTATTACTTTCTATCCATTTTCAGAGCGCTTTGGAGCGGTGAAAGCTCTTCCTTAAAGGTTATTTAAGTTACCTGAATGTGTAACTCGACAATCGTTCGTGTATCTGTGCACATGGAGGGGAGGGACGGCTGTAACATGAGTGCTTGTGGGCCATTCAGCTGAATGGATGCTCTACAGTAAAAGAAGATGTTTTTATGCATGTATTTCACATCAGACTGATTGTCGTCGCATTTTCCTGTACTGCAGGACTATCGGCTGAAAATGCTTATCACAGAGATGGACACAAATTTAATTTCAGTACCGGTGGAGATATGCAAAAGCTTTGCGTTGTGGAATCGCACAAAAGCTCGTTTTCTTCTCCTGTTCACGCTAAACGTCCATCATTTTAACAAAATGATGGATAGCACGCGTAGTTTGTGCTGTAGAAAGGGGTTTTCAACCCTTGTGCTTTAAGTACCGGTTACAGTCTGTTTCACATTAGTTGATGATCTGCTACACATCCAGCAGGTCAGGCAGTGATGAAGATGAACCAGAATAAGACAAAAGTCTACTTCCTGGTGTGCGTTAGTGCCTTCTGTCGAGCTTTGTTGAGTTATGTTGTGCTGTTTAACTGGACAGATGCTGTCTCTGTGCCTTTTATTCCCTCTCATAGACGATTTCTGTCATTCACCCGCCGTTGTGAGTATTTTTCCTTCTCTTTCCTTCTGCATTCCTGACACAGCATGCTTATCCAGCATGTTGTCACTAACCAACACATGCGACCGTGTGTGTTTTTGTGTGTGTGGTTGTGGGTGGAGTTTATGACAGAGCATTATGAAGGAATTTGGGTTCTTGGGCGGGTGCTGATCTAAATAAAAACTTCTCACTGAATCACTAAAAATGTACAGCGTGCAGAAAGCAGAAGTCTGGATGATCAACACCACGTTAGTCTAAAAGCTCCAAACACACACTGAGACACACTGTTGGACTGTGTGACATGTTACAGTGAACACTGTAGTTTATTTATACTCAGCCCAGTAGACATGCACGTATACATCCAGCTACCAGAAATGCTCTTTCGTGTGCTCAATCTGGATTAATCCTTTCTTTAAATCGTATTTACTTCTGCTCAGCAAAGTTTCCCTAAAACTAGATTTAAATGTGTAGTGTCATATGCATTTATCACCAGCTTTTGATATCTTGTCAGTAGGAATAGATACATTTAGGATAACAAGCTACAGAGAGGCTAAATGTAACGTGAACTGTTGAAAGGGAGACTTTTGAATAATTGGTTTTGCTCCTTTTTGGCTTTTGTCGACTGTTAAACGGTTAAATCTGCAGATTGTTTTCTCACTTATTGTTAGCTATAAAGTTTCTATTAAAAGGATGCTTTTCAGTTGCATTCTGGGATTTGTAGGACGAGAGCTCTTTGATTTAAAGTTGGTAGTCTTTACCAGTTCATGAGGGTCCATGGGGGGCCCTCTCCTGAGCGGATTAGACTCCCAGAATAATCCACCAGATGAAGAAAATAAGCAGCAGAACCACATGTACGCTGGTTTTGAGGAGAGACTTTACATGCCTTCACTTTATAGTGCAGACAGATTACACGCCTTCACTTGCCCAGCTGACCCGAAACTAACAGACTAGTATCACCTTCTGTAAACTGTGACCCATATCTAAACTTCTGGTCTGTTTTAACAGGCTGTGAACAAATGTATCAACATAATTTGTTGATAACTTGGTCAAATGACAACTTCTCATGTGGATTTTAGATTAGATCTTCCAGCCTAATAGAACTGTGCTGGAGGCAGCATTGTTTATGAGGTCTTTTTGTACAAAAAATGCAGCACAATGTGAAAACCAACAAACTAAAAGTTGTGTGAAAGGAAAGCTTCTTCGAGAGGAACTTTTGCCCGAAGACCATTCTTTTCATTCTTCTGGTTTCTGGGACGTTTTTTGGATCAGCCTCTGAAGCTGAACTCCGTGTGATACCAGAGTTTCCCAGCTTTGCCACCTGCTACCCTCAGGGCGATTCAACGGCTGAAAACAGAGCTGCATGCAAATGAATGCAGGATGCAGGCACAGGGAGTTGGTTTCTTGCAAACTGATGAGTCAGGGGCTCATGGGAAGGAGAGCTAGTCAGGAATTAGCACACAGTGTACTGGCATTTACATCCAGTTTGCATCCTTTTTGGTTTTGTAAAGGCTGGGTGGAAAAGACCAAAGCAGATAGGTGTCAGTTGCTGTGAATTCACATGACTGTGCTTCAAACTACAAGCTAGACTTTTCTGAGGAATTAAACAGTTCAGAGAATATACTGATAAAAGAATAATGATTATTTTGTTGCTTGATTTGAATATTTCTCCAGTCAATTAACTATTTAGACCATAAGATGATAGAAAACCATAAAATACTTGCATAAAAGGAGCTAAAATGTGGGAATGTTTGCCTTTTATCTTTGTTTCTGGTCGTTGTTCTTTATTATTCGCTTCTTTCCGGGTTGTTGCAGATATTTAAGCTTAACTGGATCTGTGAATGAAAGAGCAGATCCATCTGCTGGGGGGCTGGAGCCCATCCCAGCTGTATGAAAGAGCAGATGAACGGACGAATCGATGATCTGCTAAATGTTTCTGTATCTTAATGAACTGCGTTGCATTGTGGGATGAAACTGCCGGGGCGGTGTGGTGATGGTGTCGGAGGGCAACCATGAATTAAAAATGTGGTTTACACTAACATGTCCGAGGTCATTTGAGCTTCGATCACATGGTCCCTGACACACCTGCTGTACACCTTCTGTTCACCTTCTGTCAGGCAAATTTTACACAAATTTGAAAATGTTTCTTTAACGTGAAATGCAAATTGAGTCGTTCTCTGACCTGGATTGAGGTAAATTGCCTCCCTGAATGTTTATTTTTATTTGATTGCGTGATTAGGATGTACAGATGTAACTACGGCTGTGTTATTTAATCTGTTGTGACTCAGAAGGAGGCGCGTTGATGCCTGTCTCAGTTTCCAAATGTGTCGCTTAGGTCTTTGCTGTGGAGGCTCTGAGATCAGTCTTTGTAAGATATGGCCCCTCAGTTTCAGCCATCCCTCACAAAAAGGGTCTATTTTAACCTAATGAGATAAGGGCCACCAGGACTGTGTGCATGATGTAATCCCACCCATTACCCACAAGAAACTAGTCTCACCTCTATTTTAAGAGTCTGACACGTGTTTGTTTGTCGGACGTGTTAAGAGTCCTTTCCTTAGTCAGCCACTTCCTCTCAGTCTGTTTTTGTATACAGAGGAGTGGCAAAGTGGCAGCTGCGTGCTGATTTTAAAGAATATTCTTGTTCCACTGTGCAGCATGTTTGGGTTGTCATGTTAATGGAATCACAGTGGAGGAATAGTGGTGTAACAGGTTCATCTGTCCTCATTTCAGGTTTACACTGTATGACTGTGAGGAGATTGAGGTTAGAAAAAGGTGGAGATGACTCTCGCAGTGATATTTAGTTCTACTGTCCTGCTTTAAAGCAAATTAAAGGTTGTTTATTCGAAACAAGGAGCTCTGGAGCTATGCTCACCGCTGCTTCATTCGTGTGGCTGCAGGATTTAACAGGGAAAAGAGCAGGAGAATTTCTCAGTGACACATCCTTTGAGTTTGGATACTACTTTTATACAGAATTTATTTATCTTTCTGATAACTGAAAAAATTCAGAGGAGAAGGTGGTCCTTCATTGTGGCGCAGACCACATCTGAGGTGGCCTGAAGGGTCTTGTGTGCATTTACACTTTTGGATCGGATCATACAGGAAGTGCTAATACCAGAGTATTTTTCTATGTTGCCTGTTACCAAATATTAAAACTTTATTTCAAACATTCAGTATCATGCAAAAGTCTGAAGCCACCCTCGTGTCTTCAAAGCAGCCAGACTTTCTTCTAATCTTTTAAAGTGGCCTTGAGAAATAGTTCTTCAGGTTTCAAGTTTTTCTTTGGACTTCTGCTGTTTTTTCACTCAATTTCAGTCCACTTCTTTTAAATAAGCAATATTAAACTGTATGTTTAGACTCTTTGTTACCAGCAGCCTGTCACAAAGGCACATCATTTGTTCCCATTTCTTTAGTTTCATCGATGAAATACACCAAAGATAACACAGTTTTGCTCCAACAAGCTGATTCCCAAAGAGCTATTATCTGAAAACTTGGCATATCTCAGCATGGTGTGCAGTGTGTCCTTAAAACATTTGAGGAAACTGGACAAGTGGAGGACAAAAGAAGTGTCAGGCCTAAAAAACTATCTACAGCAGATGAACAGTATCTGAAAGTGATGTCCTTAAGAAAGAGGAAAAAATCCAGCAAAGACCTGAAACAGGACCTGAGAGATGCATCTGGACCTTCAGCTGATCCATCTACTGTTGGACCAAGCCTCATCAGAAATGGTCTCCATGGAAGGGTCGCTGTCAAGAAGCCATTCTTAAGGAAGGGAAACGGGGAGAAAAGGCTGAGCTATGCCAAATGACACAAGAAGTGGACTGAAAAGCAGGGACAAACGGGTCTTATGGAGGGATGAATCCTCCCCAGAGCCCGGACCTCAACATTATTGAAGCAGTGTGGGATCATCTGACAGAGAACGGAACAAAAGGCAGCCAACATCCAAAGAAGAGCTTTGGGATGTCCTTCAAGAAGCCTGGAGAACTATTCCTGAAGACTACTTAAAGAAATTACAGAAAGCTTGTCTAAGAGGGTTCAGGTGTTCTTTTCCATGAAGAGAGCAACATGCATAGAGATGAGGCAACAGATGTTTTTAAATGTCAGTGTCACCGGGTCTGACTGATCTGCCAAAGGCCAGTATTCAGTGTCATTTCATGCTCTGTGGGATTGGAAAACAAAAAAAAAAAACCCTGCTCTGTTTTCAGATGTGTCAACATATAGCTTTAGCTCTTTTAAATGAGTAACTAAACAGTTTCTCAGCTATACACAAACAATGAGACCATGAGTTTAATGCATTCAATTTCACTTTTTACCTCTCGTTCCTGAAAAGATTTTTCCCTCTGCCAGACTTTATCTTTCCTGGTCTCTGATGTAATCCCTCCACCCTTGCTCATTCCCGGTTTCACTCCCTGTGCTCGTGCCTCACGTGCAGACACTCACAAAACACAAAGCGGGTGTGCTGGTTAACGTGAATAAGGCCCTTTTGTGGTTTGTTGGTGATTGCTGTGGTTGTTTTTTGGAGCACCTACACACATCTGTTTTGCATTGATGTTCCTATCCAGCTGCATGTGCAGAGAGGCCCTTTATAGTCTGTGTACATTTTGTTCTATATACTTTCCTTATGGAGGAGGTTGTATTTCTCAGTCACCAGCCAGGACAGGGCTTCACGTGGCATGGGTTTCCCCTGATCTCACTTTTTTCCAGGGCCTGACACAAGTAGGTGAAAAATGACCTCATTGTTGGGTCATACACTATAAACTCTTTCCTGAGTGTATTCGCATGACTTTTCAAAGCTATCCTCCTTTGTATTGTTGTAGCAGCCTTGTAGGACACTGGGTTAGTGGAACTCTAAACAAACGCACACAGATTTGCCTCATTGTCAGCCCCACCTGCTGTAACTTACTGGTATTGTAGCGCAATGTGTGGATGGTTTCTACTGGATTCAGCATGGAGTGAAAAAGACAGCTGCAAATGCCAGGAATTTAGCTTAAAGAGGCAATAAGACACCTCGGTCTTTTACTTTAAGATACAGTGTGGTGTTGCATTTTAAAAAATTTTTTTTTTTATTGATTAACATTAACATTTGTTTATTGATTTTTAAGTGGCATAACTACGTCAAGAGGTGGCATTTCCAGAGTCAATTCAGTGTCAAGTATAATGAGTAAAAAAAAATAAGATAAAATAAAATCAGATAAGAAATAACTAATAGTTTACAAAATAATTACAAAAAACACAAACAAAACAACAACAAATGCATGGAACAAAACCTAAACACAAACTGGTCACCCACTGCTAAATAAAAGTTCAATATGTTCACTAAAAGAGAGATAGATAAAAAAAACATTCCCAGCATGCTACAAATTCACACAAGAAAAACTCTGTAGACAATCAGGGTGGCTACTCTGGAACAGCAGTAAAAGCCAATCCCTCAACATGTGCAAAAAATGGACCCCGAGTTTTACTAAACTTTATTAAAGTGTGCCATGTATCGAGCACCTAACTTTCTCCAACTTCACAAACTGAAGGATGTCCCTGATCCAAGAGGAGTGAGAAGGCGGCGCAGAGGACTTCCACCTCAATAAAACCAAATGTCTGGCCAATAAGGAGACAAAGGCTACAAAGTCGGCTTTATATTTAGGAAGCTGCAAAATAGAAGGTAGAACCCCAAACAAAGTGGTACGTGCTGTTGGATCAAATTGAACCTTTGTACAAACAGAAATAGAGTTAAACATCTGTGTCCAAAAATTGAATAGTGAAGGGCAAGACCAAAACATATGGACACGGGTGGTGCTGCATCTTAAAGTGCCATGGTCACGGTTGGAGTGCTGTACCCAGGTTGGGGATGAGGTTATGCCAGAAGTGAAGGAGTTTAAATGTTTCTGGATCGTGTTTACGGGTGGTAAGTTGTAGGAGGAGAGGAACAGACTGATTGCGGCTTAGTCGGGCGAAGCTTTTGATTTATGGGTCCATCTTCGTTCCAGCCCTCGCATATGGTCACAGGTCTGGGTAGTGAGCGTAAGAATGAGATCGTGGATACGAATGAGTTTCCTTCAGAGGGTGTCCAGGCTCAGTCTTAAAGATCGGGGGAGGAGTTCAATCATCAGAGCCACTGCTCCTCATCGGAGTAAGGAGTCAGCTGAGGTGGGTCGGGCATCTCATTGGGATGCTTCCTGGTTGCCTTCCTTTGGAGGTTTTTGGGCATGTCTGCCTGGACGAGCACGTGGGGCACACTGGTGGGATTGTTTATCCCCTCTGGCCTGGGAATGCCTCGGGATTCCCCTGGAGGAGCTGAGGAGGGTCTCTTGGGAGAGGGATGTCTCCTGGACCTGCTGCCTCCATGACCTGACCTGACCTGACCTGACCTGACCTTTTTGTATTACCTCTATAGCCTAAGAATGGCAGGTTAATGAGAGGAGAAACCAAATCATTTAACGTGTTGTGTATAATGAGGTGTTGATGACAGATGGGTGTAATTGTGTCTGAGAGAGGCCCTCGCTGTCAGACTGTGTGAAGCTGGCATCTGCTTTGAATGTCGAACCCGTTTTAACAACCTTCTCTGCCTCCCATCAGATCTCTTTGGAGACGGATCGTCTGGGTCCTCGTCGCGTAGAGAGCCTGAGGAAAGAGGATGAGGAGTGGCAGAAGAAGGCTCACGCTGCGGTGCTCTCCATTCAAGACCTGACTGTCAAGTTCTTTGAAACCACGGCTCGAGCTCAGAAAGGTAAACCAAGAAAATGTTGCACATTGTATTTGAGTAAATGTTAGTCACAAAAGTTCAAAAGTCAAAGGAAAAACAAATACTCCTCCAATCTCTGGCAAACTAACTGTTTAATCAGTTTAATCCTTAAAGCTCTCATCGGATTTTATACTCAGCAGGACTCATGAGTCCAAAGTGGCGACTGGAAATGTCCTTTTGTGTAAAAATACTCTGAAACTCAAAATTCTTCTTATAAAACGAGTATAACCTCACACTGAGAGCAAGTGGTGAAGTCGACTTTTGCTATGTCTTCTTAAAAAGATCATTTCTGACAGTCATGTGTGCTGTGTGTGTTGCAGCGCTGTATGAGCGGATGCGTGCAGATCAGAGGAAATTCGGAAAGTCGGCGTGGGCAGCAGCGGTCGAACGCATGGAGCGACTGCAGTATGCCGTTTCCAAAGAAACCCTGCAGCTCATGAGAGCCAAAGAAATCTGCCTCGAACAGAAGAAACACGGCTTGAAGGAGGAGGTAAAGTGCCAATGCTTCTCACAAGAAAATAGACTCTGAGGTGTATTTCTGATTTTTGACTTTGAGTTTAAAAAGGCAAGTAAAGGGCAAGATAATGGCTGTGTTGGAAAAATGACATCACGGCTCTGGCATCCTGAAATGGAGATAATAACATCCTGGTGTACAACAGTGGAAATGAGTCATTTGGAATGACTGTCAGGTCAAAGGTTACATGTGAAACGGAGCTGTGGATCATCTGTGTTGCTGTTCGGCACTCAGAAAGAACATGAGCTCTGCCTCAGGTTCTGTTCCTTCAGAGCCCACTTATACGAGAAACAAATCCACTGTCAGGTTGTGTTGTTGGAGAATCACCCAGCTCGTGGTGTTTGTCCTCAGGCTGTAAGAGAGTGATGTCATCGTAGGGCTGTGTTTTTGGTTTTAGATGCAGAGTCTGCAGGGTGGCGAGGATGCCATGCTGCGTCTGGACCAGCTGGAGGCGCTGTACTACGAGCTGCAGCTGCAGCTGTACGACGTCCAGGCCGAGGTCCTGCGCTGCGAGGAGCTGCTGCTCACTGCGCAGCTGCAGAGTCTGCGCAGGCAGATGACCGGTGAGCATCCATTTTGACGCGTTTCAGCAGTTTGTTTTCACGTCGCTCGGCGCGATCGAGTCTCGGCTGATCTGATGACGTCTGCTAGAAGAAGAGGCGTCTTCTTAATCTGTAAGAGATTTTAGGAGAAAAACGTCAAGTTTCCGCAACTGCTTTGTTGTTGAGCTCCAACTGTGAAACCGTGCAGATTAAATCATCATCAAGAGGCTGTAAATAGTTATAAAATCAAAGCTTTAGATCATTTCTTATTTCAGAAAGACACCGATGATGTTTCACTACCAGTCAGATCAAAGTGTGCATGAATCACTCCCTTATTTTACCTTCACTGTTTCCCACTTACATGGGTTGTTTTATGTATGAAATCAAAAGACAGTAAACCAAATGAGTAACTTAAATCTAGCATCAAATCTTCATCATACTCCGAAACAAGCAGCATTTCATCAAACCTATTCTCATGTTCTAACAGAGAGACAGGATGAGGTTGTGTATTATGATGCCTTTGAGAGCCCCGATGCCATGAAGGGTGTAGAAGACCCTGCAACCCCGCCGTCGCCCCTTAGAGATGAAGAACTCAGCTTCCTGCAGCAGAAGACCCGGCAGCTCGAGGCCCGGAGGGGCCGCATCACCGCCAAGAAAGTCTACCTCAAAAACAAGAAGGTGAGTCAGGCGCCTATATTGTTGTGGTTTAAAGATCCTGCTGGAAGACGAGTTGGTTTCTGTTGCAGCTGCAGGATGGTCCATCTCTTTATGTGCTTCCTCTTCTTTAGGAAATCTGTATTGTTAATCACAACCAGAAGATTCAACAGCGTCAAGGAAGCAACGCTGACTGCAACCCCCTGCAGGTACGTCACTTTTCTTATTTGAATTTCAAAGTGTTTTATTAGATAAAAGTCATTTCAGTTCGTATCAACATCTCTGAGCTTCTTTTTCATGTTGGTAATGAGAATAAGAGCTTGAGGTTGTTGTTTTTTCTTTTCTTTTCTTTTCCTAAATGCCATTATTGGCATAGTTTTTATGATAGGACACAATCCTTTGATTGATGTGGCCAGACTATGAGTTGATTTCTAGAGGTGCATCCATCACACTAAAGTGGGTTAATAGATGTGAGCCAAGTCTGGTGGATGTTACTGAACCACATCGTCCTCTTATAAGAGGGAACTTTCACCAAAAAGGTTGTTAACTGTGAGAAACTGATGTTTCCTTCTGGTTCTCTCATGTAAGCAGATATGAAGACTTTCTTAAAGAAAAAACAATGTTGTTAATCTTTTATTCTCACCTGAGGAGTCATCTGTGGGAAGTCTGAGCTCTGGTTGTTTTGCTGGGGTTTATCGACATGCCTGCATGGTTTGTAACGAGTGTCTGGAGGCAAACGCAGAACACAACCTAAATCACACGCACACCGAAGCTTGTTGCCTGGTGTCACGATGAAACGGCTTGTTTCAACTCGACTGTGCTTTGTTTCTGAAAAATGAGTATAAACTCCCAACATAAAGCCAAGTGAAAGCTGCATGCATGAAATCATGTGAATTACAGAATTGGATCAGTCCAAAAATACCCGGAATTACACATGAGTGTAACTTAGTTTGTTTACTGGTAACCCCATGAACCTGAAAACGGTCACACACGTGATGCGCTTATTTTGGTTCCTTTTGAAGGGGGCAGAACCTGAGGAAGATGAGGACAAGCGAAATGCCAGAGTGAGTCAGGAGAGGCAGAGGACTCTGGACAGACTTCGAAGTCTCAAACAGGTGAGAGCAGACGCGCTCCGTCAGCTGAGGTTCGACTCCACCTGGTGCTTCTGAAGAGGCTCACACAGGACGGGTGGTTTATATAAACTTATTAGTTTGATTTGATATTTTTTACAAACTCAATAACACAGTTTGTGCCAGTTTAGTGACGATGCGTTCAAGAAACACATTTCCCCAGTAAATATGTGTACTCGTCCCTGTTTCTCCTCATATTTGACTACATATCAACTTTTTCAAATAAGTTACGAGCATTAAATGCAGCAAACTAATAGGAATATTTAACCTGTATTTTTAACCCTACAGTGGTTGTGCGTCTCACAGATATGTTGCACCACCAGTTACAAGCAGACTTTTGATCAGGTTGTTTGATCCTGAAGGCAGAACCACCACAAAGGTTCCAGTACCCGCTGACATATTGATTCGTATAAACTGAACCAGTACGCTGTTGATAAACTCACTTCCACATTCTGGTGATGGTGACCAAAGGAGTTTGTTGTTTTTATTCCTGCGATCATCCAAACGCTCTTTTGCGCTGTACTCAGCAGTCGTGCTTTCCTGTTGTCTCCCCGCAGCGTTATCCAGGTCAGGTGACTCTGAGGTCCAGCCGACTGCGTCTGGGTCCGATTCACAGTCGGAGGCGAGCGGGGCAGCAGCCCGACACCCAGGCGGTTAGCGTTCAGACGGACTCCATCTCTGATCTCCCAGAACTCTCTGCTCCTCCTCTGCCTGACGCCTTCGGCTGCGACAGCGTGTCTCTACCAACTGTTGACCTGCAAAGTCTGGACGCTTCGCCGGCTTTCCTCTCGCTGCCTCCCCTCTCGACTTCTCCATCTATTCTCTCACTGCCTCCTCCCCCTCCTCCCCCTCCGCCTCCCCCGCCTCCTCCATCGCTTCCCCCTGCAGAGAATCCTACAGACGGCTCGGTGCGGCACCACATATGTGAGTCTGAATCCACCTCATTACCGCTGGCGCCGTTTTCCCCTCGATTCTTTGACAGCAGCCAGCTGTTGACAGCGAGGAAGAAGCTGAGGAAGACTGCTTCTCTGGACTCGTGGAGGAGAGGTGAGGGGGAGATGGTCGTGAGAACACATGTTGTTTGAAACATTTAAACACATTAATACATCCACAATGTTGCAAACTCCAGCATTACATTTTACACTGATTATACTCCTGGTAAACCTGATTAAGTAAGAGGAATAAAAGTCAAAATAAGATGAAATTAAATGATAATTTGGGTACAATTTGACCATAGATTGGATACATATTACTAGAATTAAGTTATATATATTTCCAATAGGTCTTCTCTGGTGGTGCATTCACTTGCATGTTTGCTGGGATCATTAAGGCAGAGAAGTGGTCTAATATGGTGTTTCTGACACATTCAGAGCTGTGTAGACTAAAAGAATTTAAGCATAGAAAACAAAAGATGCATTTTATTTCTTCCAAAAGGCTTTAGGATGCATTTCAAGTGTTTCACAACCCATTCATCTTATGAAAGAAGTGGTTCCTGAATGTGTGCAGAGGGATTACCGAATCAGAAGCCAGGATGTCCCATCTGTGAACACACTGCTGTTACAAATGGAGAAGAGTCGAGTTGAGCCATTCCATGCAAAGAAAAACTGAATGAACTCTTAAATAGTCTTGAACATTTGAGCCTTTTGTGTTTGCAGCGAGCTCGCCGATGGACGAGGTGCTGGCGTCTCTCAAACGGGGCAGTTTCCACCTGAGGAAGGCGGAGCTGCGCGTCCTGGGCCCCGACCCGGATGACGACAGCAACAACATCCTGGCTCAGATCCGACAGGGCGTCCGCCTGAAGAAAGTCCGCACCCGTCCGGAGCAGCAGCGTCACCCCAAGAGCTTCCCGCACTCGGCCGACGCTCTGACCCGCAGCATCCACGAGGCTCTGAGGAGAATCAAAGAGGCTTCGCCGGAGTCGGAGTCTGAGGACGAAGGCCTTCCCTGCACGGACTGGGAAAACTAACACGGTTTGTTTGAAGCCTTTTTTTACAAAAATGTGGAACCAAAACAAAGAAAAAAACAACCTGAGTCGAGCAGACAAGCCAGCGTCACCTGGAGACACCTCCGAACAAAAAACTTTCAACGTTTCTTTTCATGTGTGTGTTTTTAAAGACGGACCACTCATCTTTTTTTACGTGTTGCTGTGGCACTCTAGGCGAGGATACAACCTCTAACCTCTCGTTATGTCGGAGTCGTACTGTAGCTCGCTGTGATGGGTTTGTTTTAGGAAGAGCGCATCTTTACTGAATTTATTTACTGTACATGTTGACATTTTACTGCACAACAACCATTTACACCGCTTTGTTTTGGGCATGATAAACAGAACCTGTCGCAGACGGCGCCCTGCGGCAGGTTTGTGGAGCATTTTTGATTCTTAAAAACAGCAGAAAGGTCAGTATTTTGATAAAGTCTACGAAACATTCATGGCTCCTTTTTTTTAAGGTATAAACAATCTTCTCATGTAGCGATCATTCGTGGAAAATGGATTGATTAGCTGTAGTATTTTTGCTGTTACATCCCGATCGATCACTTTGACTAAACAGTGGCTGCGAATCACCGACATGAAGCCCGAATTTTAACATGTTTTCAAAGATTTATTTTTGTGAATGAAGCGTAAACTAGATTTCTGAAGGGTTTGGGGGAATTTGGATTTGAGCTGTAGGAAACCACGATGAGTATTGTTAAAATTTTTAACTGCAAGATGATTAATTGATCATTTGATATTAATTTAAGATGCTTTGAAACAAGTGTTTGACATGCCTGATGGCAGGGTTTCGTTGATGCTTTGCCTCCCTCTGCTGGCAGCCTCTCTACACCGTGGTCATTTTTATTTTGTGGAGCCTCTTTGTTGTTTTTATTGTTGAGTTTTTTCTTTTCCACTGCCTTTATCCCCTCCCCCCCCATGTTTCTTCCATTTTTGGATTTTGTGTTGAAGTTCGTGTGTGAGTGTGATTTTAGCTTAAAAAAAGAAAAAACGCGCGCATTTGTTTGTTTTTGACGAGTCATGCATTGATCACTGTGGCTTAATTCAAATCGATCTGCTTTTTCTAATTTCTTACTCACTGGCAGTTTGGTGAGAGGATCAATACCACTGTTGTGTTTGTTGAATAGGATTTAACATGATATTAGCTTAGCTTAGCATAAAGACACAAAACGGAGGGAAACGGCTAGCCTGCCTGGAGGAAAATCGTAAAAAAAATCTGCGTAAACAGCACCTTTTTGTAGTAAAACTCATCAAAGTGCAGCTTGAAATTGAGCTAACGTCTGAGGGGTGCTCATGCCAGTTTGTGCCAAACCATCATTTACTCCTGAATATGTTTACAAACCCTCAAAACTTGCAAAGATGCAAAGAGTTTAGCCTGTTTACAAGCTGTGCCTCAGTTGTTGTGTCAAAGACCAGGTGGACTGGCCTCTTTTTGATACAGTTTTTCTATTGTTTTTATGCAGATTGACTTCGAATCATCACATTTTTAAGGTTTCCGAGCGACGAATTTGTAGCTGTTGGTACAGCCGATGTTGCACAGCAGTCAGAAACCAATAAAGACGAAGTAAACAACCATAAACCTGTTAAGAAATCACAAACACGATGGGTATAATCACTTTTTCTTCATGATCACAGTAACTCACTTATCATTGTCGCTACTTTCAAAGTGACAGAGGAATCATGAATTATATTTATATACTCAAATTTAGCTGTTAGTGGAGCAGCGTTAAACTTTTTATTTAGACCATAACATCACAGCTTACACAATTTGTTCTGACACCACAAAACGCAGAGCTGGCTGTTCATATCAGATTTAACTCTTTATGCTAAGCTATTTCCTACAGAAAACTGTTTAATTAGCAGAGTAACTGCAGCCGAAGACTCAGTAACAGACTGCTGCTAAGTGTTCAAATCCCACAGTTCCTCCTCATCCTCAGATGTGTGTGCAGATGTGTTTGAGTTTTGCTTTATTCACGTCTTCGTTTGCAGAATCCAGATTTTCTTTCGGCTCATCGCCAGTTTTACCACCTTATGCATGTGACAGGTTTGAGGACAAACCCATCACAACAACGTACGTGCAATAATGAAGATGGAAAGAAAAGTCATTTTATGGATTATACTGTACTGAAATGTAAATGATGAAAAATGTATCCGCATGCCTAAATGTATTGAAGTATTTATTGAAAATGTCATATTTTAAATTTTTTTTTTAAAGCATACAAATGTAAATGTACTTTATAAAGTTTTCTCTTCGTTTCCCTATCATGACATTCCTCTCTGCTTTATATACCCATGTATATTTTTTCCTTTGAAATTAAAGCACCAAAATGTTGTCTTTGAATCCTTTGAATCTTTCTGATCCACCAGAGGGCGCTGCACCAGAGCCATTGATCATCATAGTGGAAGAGATTACTGTGGGAGACTTACACAGCGGTACATAGTCATACATGCCAAGCAAAAAAAAAAAAAGAATCATTATGTTAGCCTTGTCCAGAGGTGACGTCCACTTCTTTGGACTGGGGGGCATCTGGGCTTTGTAACAAAGATGAAAAGGACTGTCCAGTGTAGACATTCAGCAACAAGAACACGTTGCCTTTAACGTCCTGTTTTTTTTCTAGATTTCTAATAGAATGTGTTGAGAGAATTGGATAAAATAACCCTTTAAAAATGCTTCATCGGTTGGTATCCTCAACAAACCACCATCTTTGTTGTCTTGTGAGAAGGACCGCAGAATTAACTGCATTACAAAGTGGTAAAAGCTTCACTGTCTAACTCTTTTTGTGATTTGTTGCAGGGATGGATGTATATTAACAAATTAAATGCAGTAGACCAGAATATGAGAGCCCATTTCCTCTTTTTATTCACTCTTTTCATATTGTTGCATTGTATTTTCCATATTATTTAATTTGGGAAACAAATGTTTTATTTACCATAAATGAGTTCATTGCACATATGTAGCCAGGTGCTGCTAATCAAATGCACTTGATTAATTGATTATCAGTAAGTTTGAGCAGTTTGCTGGTTTTGAAGCATTCAGGTGTGTGTTAACGACATCAGCACTTACCTTAGAGAATCTGAGCAGGGTTATATGGTCATTTCCAAACTATTTGGAGTCCATCATTCTACAGAGAGAAGGATTATTTACAAGAGGAAAATATTCAAGACACCTGTCAATCTTCCCAGAAGTGGACGTCCCTGCAAGTTCACCCAGAGGTCAAAAACCCAAAGAGCTACATCTCAGACTCTGCAGGCCTCAGTTAGCATGTTAAAGGTTAAAGTCCACGACAGTCTTAAAAGTTGACTCATTTTAAGACTGAAAGAAGCACAAAATAAGTAAATACAACAATGTGCACCCAAGGGTATCCATAGTTTTATATACTAAAATATATAGTTTTATTATATAAAATATTATATAGTTTATTAAAACAGCCGTTTTCTTCTTATTGCTCTCCACATATGTCAACAGCACCAGCACCAGCCAGACGAGATGAGTCTGATCGTGAGCTTGATAATCTCACTGTTCCATCACATACTGATGATATCCAAAAGTCGACCAATACCATCAACATAAATCTTTCAGACAAAACTGACTTATCCCGGTTTCACCAATTTATTCCAGTGTCAAAGAATCCGAGTAAATTTCCTGTTTCGTCAGGTCTTTGATCAATCAAATTTTTTGTGAGAAACTTGACTTTAATATAATAGGTTAATTAATCATTTTAAGGATTGGATGATCATCTTCTATGTTGGATTGCAGCTCCCATCAAAAAGAACATTCAAATCAAGTTACTGAGGCGAGAGCATCATATTTAACTCCACAGACGGAAGAAGTAGAGGATCAACTACGACCACAACCTACTTTTGAAGAGATGTTTTAACAGAGAGTATGAAAATGCTTGTTGAAGCACGACTATCGGATCAGAAAACCTGGAAATAAAGAACAAAATGGTCCTGGAACACCAGGCCCATGAGAATGATGAGAAATCTTTGCATGGTTAAAAACTTCAGTGAAGTTTAGCCCAACTTCATAGAACAGAAACTCCAGAAAATGTTGTAAAAAAGACAACTACACAGTCTTCATTTGGTTTTGTTTTACTATAAACTCAAAATTACAATTTGTGTTTTAAGCATGTGGTTTGATCAACATTTATAAGTCATAATAAAATCCCTTTCCAGCTGTAATGTACATAATTTTCTCTGGAGCGTACCCAAACCAACAACAAGCCCTTAAATAGTGTTTTCCATGTGTACACACTGAAGCATATTCTCTCATTTTTGGCAAAAGTTGATCCCACAAAAATAAAGTACCGCTCGTTAGCTACCATAGATGCATCTTCGTGCCAAAGGCAACATCTGCGAAACTTCAAATCGGTGCAGGAAAATATTATTTGGCAAAAGAAACAAAAAAGATCCTCTGCAACCTGCGCTGGTCTGCTCGGTTTTCCCTCCTCTGAGAAATATTGCCAGTTTTCCCCCAAAACCACCTCGACAGCCACGTAACCAGACAATAAAAAAAAAAAAAGATCAAGTCAAAACAAGATGTAAATAAAGATATTTAGCTTTTCTACAACTTTCAGAAGTAATTTTAGTAATAAATAAGGTTCAATCATTGCACTTCAAGTCGCAACAGAAACAAGAAGGGAAAGAAAACATCTGATTCATCCACACGCTCGCGCACACACACACACACACAAGTGCACTATGAAGTTGTTATAGCCTTTAAAAATGAACAAAAATAGTGAGAAAACTAAAAAAAATCCGCCTCTTGTGGTTTAAACTTATCCGAGGGAGGAGTAAAATTACCTGAAAGTGAGAGTGAGAAGTGTTTATAGACCCTCTGATGCTCCTTTATTGTATTGCTCATATATTGTAAATCAGACAAACTGACGTCCTCGTGTCCCTCGGTCATCGCTTCATCACAAAATAAAAAAAAGAAAGATTCCGCCTCGGAGCGGAGGGAGTTAGTTTGGCCGGCGGCGGCGTTAATGAACGGCGTGGACGATGAAATGGAAGCAGAAGAGTCGGCGGCTCCCGCCGGCTGCGTACTGCACCGAGCTCCAGAGGCTCAATTATTGTTTTCAAGATTTAAAGAGAAGAAAAGAAAGAAAGACATGATGAGAAAGTTTCCAGAGTGGAGCGGAGGGAAGGCTTCACTTGGCTGTTTGTAAACGATCAAAAGTGTGTGGAACCGTTAATGCGTGACGTTGTGCGTGAACACGTGCGAAAGGACAGAAGAAGATTTCAAGTGGTGTCGGTGACCATGTGAGTGCCACCGGCTGGTGTCCTCTGTAGGGCCGGCCTGCGAGCGCCGGCCGCTGCGTCAGTGGAAGAGAAGGTGGAGGAGGCGCCTTGGTCTCTAGCTGCCCTCGATCAGTTTGGCCAGCGTGTCGCGCAGCTCCGTCAGCTCGAAGATCTTGCTGTCCAGCATCTCCAGCAGGGAGCGCAGACTCTTCCGATAGGCTTCCCTCTCCAGCTGGCTGCTCTCCAGGCGCTGTTCCAGCTCGCTCAGCTGTGCCTCCAGCGTCTGGTTCCTCAACTCCGTGTCCTGTCGTCAGCAACAAACAAACAAAAACAGGGACTGAAGATGCTTGTGATCTGAACAGAGTCACTGCTGCAGACAGACGCCACATTTATATCTGATGAGATGGCGAGTAGCCACCAGAAACGATGCCTGGAAACGTCACCAACACTCTTATCAACCTCCACAGCTCTGTTTCCAGCACTGAAAAGCCTTTTCTTTTGTTTATGACTGCTTCACAGAGTTCATGAACAGTGTCTGCAGCGTTGTTTGGTTATACATCTGCATTTCCCGTCCAGATGTTGATACAGGACATTTTTTACACTTTAAGGTGGAAATGTTTCCATTTTGGCCTTTCTCTCCCAACACCACTGTTATTCTCAGATTTCCACAGCTTTCAGAAAGTCAGACTAAATATAATTGAGATTTTCAACTGAGCAGCACCTACGGTGCGTTACTTACCTTTAGTTTCTGTGACAGCGAGTCCCTTTGAAACTTAAACTCATTGGCACTCTCCACCTCTGCTTTAAGCCTCTCCAGCTCCTGGAAATAAAGTCAGAGTCAGTATTAAAGTTAAAGACAGTCACATAGTCCTTATATTTGAGGATTTATCCCTTAGTTTTAGTTTCTTTAAAGGAGTCTCCCCCTTTTTTCTCCTCATACCTCCTCTTTGGACTTTAAAGCCAACTCCAGCTCCTCTATTGTTCTGTTGAGTTCTGTTTTCTGAGACTTGATCACCGTCGTTTGGCCACTCACACACTCCAGCTCCGTCACCTGGGAAAACAGAAAAACATCTGGATCCAGGACAAGCCAAGCTGGGGGTCTTTATTTTTATGTTCAGGTGTCCGGACAGTGACTGGTACCCGTTTGTGTAGCCTCTCGGCTTCTTCCTGATAGGCCGCCAGCTGCTGTTTCCACTGTTTGACGTTGGCGGTGGACTCGAGCAGAGCCGCCGTTAGTTTGGCATTGTTCCCCTTCAGTGTTGCAAGCTCCGCCTCCCAGTGCTTGTTGATGCTGGATGAACTGGAGACACAGAGAAAGGCGACTGTTAGCAGCAGGCCTGCTCACTGCGGGTTCTCCACTGATATAACATTTTAGAAAACAGTGAGAAATGTCCGTCATAGTTCCCCACAGCCCAGAAAGACGGAAGACATGGATAAATAACATTTATAAATCCCTGATTGGTTCGGTTTAATTGAATCTGTTTCAAAAACTACAGATTAGTCACTAAACTACAAAGATTTCAGTGGGTTATGTTGTCAGTAGAAGGATATTTTTGCACAAAAATCTTAAGATTAATAATAAACGAACATGTGCCAAAATCATCTTAAATTATCTACACTTCTGACCATAATCAGTTTCACAATTAAATTAAAGTAAAAAAAGTTTTCTGTGGTTGGTTCTGCATAAATAGGGCTCTCGCTGACCTGTGAGACACAGGCAGTGCATTCTGGGAAGGCTCTGCTCTGGCTTCGCTGTGCTGAGGCGTGTCTGGTCCGACTCTCTCGTCGTCTGTGCCGTTGATGCTCTCGGGGGTCAGAGGTGACTGCAGATCACCTGGTGCAGACTCCTGATTTTACACAGTGGTCAAACACAAGTAAGAAACTTTTATTACTGTGCAACAAACAGAAGAAGAAGACCGGCACCACTCTCAGTATCCGTTTGTTAAATAGGAAGCTGCAGCCAGCAGATAGTTAGCTTAGCAGCTAAGCTAAGCCTTAGCTCATGCCTGTTTATATTATGAGAGACAGTTTTACTCATTTAAATTGGGAGAAATCATCTTTAGTCTGATTTTAAGTAAAATCACTGCTCTGCCTCAACCCTAAGACAAATATTCTGATTACTAACTTGTTCAACAACCTGACCAAGACACCTACATTAGTATGAGGAGGTATTTAGACAGAAAAGAAACCCTGTAGATTTCAGCTTCATAGCATTAGAGACTCATTAATGCTGACCAAAGCCTTTAAAGTCACATAGAAACAGATACAGATCAAAGTATTGATTAATTCAGTTTATAAGCAGATCTTATAGTCTTATTTTACCAAGAGATAGATGTGTGTTATAACACTACATTACCCATGGGTCTTAGTGAATGTTGCCATGGTCTCAGTGATTCAATAATGGTTAAAGTTATCCTTTGTTAACAAAAACAAACGCTTTAGCTTCTTATGTTAAAGAATATATGGCTGAACCACACGTTTGAGACAGAAATGCATCTTGGGAATTGTAGTGTATCTGAATGTTACTGTGAAAAGGCTCTTATGGTTACTGTTTCCACAGATTGAAATGATTCATATTAACACTGTATCAGCAAAATTAAGAAGAAAAAAGCTCTTTCGTACACTGAAAGACTATTGATATGATTGATGAATTAAAATCATTTAAGCCACTTCAAAGTACAGCTTGCCACACAATGCCTGCTCCTCAGGTGCTGCTTTCTGAAATCCAAAAACAAACCCTAACAGGGCAAACACTTCTCTGTCTGGACTGACTGCTGCATTTCTTGTTTATAGCATCTCTCTTGCACCTGGCCACTGTAAGTTCTCAGAAATGTGCAACATACTGAACTCAACTCGCTTCATCTGAGCACAGGAATGTGTGTAGACAGACAAAACAATTCAAACAGGAGAGGAAAATGCTAATCATCACGTTAAAATTGCGTCAAAAAGTGTTTGAAAATGGATGCTTTCATCCATTTCCAGTCTTTATGCTAAGCTAAGCTAAGCACCTGCTGGATTTGACAGCGGTATCAATATCCTCATCTAAATCGAGAACATATTACATTTCCAGAAAATCTCCCAGCCCTTTAAGGTTTGATTATAAAACACAAGACACTGATTGTTATGAGGTGTCCATGCTCTCAAAAATGTACAAGGTTTTTTCGGAGAAAATGTAGCTGAATTGAATGTTTGACTGGTCAGTTCATTCAAATCAAGGAGGATAGAAATGATCCCCGTTGAGCTGGTCACAAGGACGTTTAATTGGGTTTATCGTGTGCTATTAATGTCTGTATAAAATGTCAACTGTGACTCAGTTTTTGAGAGCATGAGAGGAACTGGAGGGGCTTCTGGGGAGTGGGTTTGTCAGGGAGATTCACAGAGAAAGAAAATAGAAGGCAGACAGCAACAACTGAGATCAGGACTTGGAGGAAAAGAGTTGTTGGAATCCTAAAGGTTACTCTTTTTACCTTCTTTTTACCAGGTTTGTTGACCGACAACAGATTCCTTTTTACAGCACCACCCTGAGGAGGAATCGTTAAGGAGAGCAAACAGGGGCCACAAAGTGTTATTTTAGTAGCTACAGCAGCGTGATACAAGCATGTTTAACGCAGCAGAAGATGTAAGGTTGGCACATCTGATGGCTTAATAACATGTAAACAGTGTTTAGTTACACAGAGGCTGGATGGAAAATTTCAATCACCACAAAATGCAAAAGTATTACCTGAAGAAAGATGGAAAAGAGTTTCAGCTCAGAGCAGCAAAAATGAACAAAACAGTGAACGGCCGTCATGATTTTCTGAATCCTAAAGCAACGTTTGGTCTGAAGAGCTGTTAGAAATGTATAAAATGATCCTCATCTATACTTTAAGAGAATAATGAATACTTGAAACTGTTATTCTGAATGGAACTCAGCCTGGTACGACTTCTATGGCTTTGGTAAGATAAATTCAATATTTAGAAGACTCAAGATGTCTTTTTGATGACGTTTTTATAGTACTAGAGAAAAACCTGTCACATCATTGTAGTTGACATTGCAGTGCATTATGGGTAGGTGATGACCTGCTGCTGAAGAGGTGAAGATGAGACTGAAGACACGACTGGAAATGTGCACGAAGATGAATAAGACATAAGAAAATAGTTGGGAAGTCTGTGATTCTACCTTTTATTCTAACAGAGCTCCACCTTCTGGAAACTGCTGTACAAGGTAATCCATATTAATCCAGCAGAGAAGGCCGGGGGACTCTGACTCACGATGAATAGTAGAAGTAAATCTACAGATGTGTTATTAACCAAACATAAATGATTAAAACAATGTGTGTGTCTGCACAACAACCCGGTTTACAGATCTCAGATCAGCTCAACACACGCTGCAGATGTTAGACATTTCTGTCACCTGCCAGCGGAGCCTGTTACCCAGCTGTTGAGGATTCAGCCAACAAACAGAGTCCAGGTCGCTGCAGTATGCCGGTATATCGGTAAATAACAGCGAGTCTGTGGTTAATGCATCGTAGTAGGCCTACTCAGAACATTCTAGAGTTAGGGTTGGGATTTTCCTGTGTTTTATCAAAATATTTTAAAGAAGAAGGTATGTAGAACATATTAAGGTCTTATTATACAGAGTTCCTTTTAAGAGCTGTGAGTTCTGAGACAGAGCTTAAACTTGAAATACGCTTTCTGGGGACAGGTGACCTTATTTTATAAGAAAAGGGCATCATACCCTCCATCTGTTCTCAACCTAACAAACAGTGATTTGTTCATTGCAACCAGTTGATATTCCTCAGTAGTTTGCATCATTATTTTAAGTATTTGCAGGTGTTTCTGTGTCACATTAGCCATCTAGAGCTAACAGATGTACTGATATATTGGCCACTTTGGACTATATTAACGCTCTGAAAGTCATTCAAGATGTTGTCCATGATCTGGTTCCAGGTCTGACCGGAGGACCTGTATTATCTGGTAGAATAATATGATGCTAGTATTACTGCTGCACAGTTATGGTCAGTGTTTGTTACCTGAGAAGGAGTGCTGGTGAGCTCCATCTTCTCCTGAGACTTCTCTTTAGCCAGCCGTGCCGCCTCCTTGAACTCGGCAAACTTGTCTGCAAACTGAAACAAGAGGAGCAGCTGTGTTTGCAGCACAGAACAAGACTCGGCTGCTACTTTCTGCTCCCTGGAAGCCGCCCACAGGTTCTCACCTTGACCAGGTGGCTCTCCGATGAGAAGCCGAGGCCGTAGACGGTGTTGGCCCGGCTGTCGGCCCACTGGCCAAACTTCTGCGATGTCTTGGTGAACGTCATGTTGGGGGTGATGGTGCTGTTGATGATGGCCTGTGGAGGATAAAACACACATCAAACTCCATCACAGCAGCAGCGTTAGCTGACAGCTGTTGTCTCGTGAGTTTTGATTTGAGGGCTCTTTTTTTGTTCGCTTTTAATTTGACAAACCACTTTCAAATAAATGACAGCTAAAAATATCTATAATATGATCACATTTGAACAAATTAAGCCATCATTTACAAAACGGTGGAATTCCCTTCATGCTGTTGTTTATACGTCATGTGGAGTTTAGGTAGATGTGTGCCAAACAGCTTTTCTTTTTTACAAGCTTAAACTATTTCCTGAGGTATGAGAGGGCCCCTGGTATGTTTTCCTGTGTTTTATGGACTGTCCGAGGTGTTCAAATAACAAATTATTAATTACCTTAGTCATCCAAAGCTAAAAAAAGGTAATGAGTGATCCACGACTATCTCACAGAGCAAGTCACTTGTTTGCCTTGAGTTTTTTGGCTGGTAGTAACTTCAGACACCCCAAATACAAGCTCTAAAGCACAGAAAAAAACTATTTCCACTTCACACAAAGCGATGCTTTCTGTTTAGATTTTCCTCTGACTAATTATTCAATACTTTGACTTCCTCAGGAAAGAAGCTTGGCTTTAGGTACATATAGACCACTTGAGGGCAGCACAAAGACATAAAACTGGCAGATAAAAGTTGAATTAATTCTGCAAACCGCTTAATAAATTCTCAGTTATACATCCAACAGAAGTCGGGGGGGGGGGGTATCATTTGTGTGGTTTGTTCAAAAGCTAAACGTTTCACTTTATTCACCAGCTACAATATGTAGTGCAAAGTGGCTTTAAGAGCTTTTTAATTGTCAAACACCCATTTTTGCTGCTGGATAAGAGGTGTGAGGTGGAATTAAACAGTAAAGTTGCAGATCAACAGCTAAACAATGAACTCAAACTCACTACAAAGTTCTTCTAAGCTGAGCAAAAGCGTACTGTGTTGCTTTCCCGCTGCCATCAATAAGTCATTTTTTATTTTTTAATTGGAAAAGCGTTTCCTCTGAACAACATGTCAGCAGTTTTCTCTCTCTGGAATTTAGAGAGCAGCAACAACCAGACAGATTCATCACTGTGACATCGGTCTGCATGTCTCAGCTGACAGAAGTTGTTGTCTGGATTCTAACGTCCTCCAGCACCAGCCCACTCCATCGCTGCTATTTCCAGCAGAGCATAGCTAATATGCTGGTTCAACAACAGCACCAGTCACCCTGAGAGGCTCTTACATAACTATGCAAACTCCACCCCTGCACCTCTCTCAAGACTAAAATAATCACTACCACACACACACGTGAGAGGCCTGAATGCCCCTTAACTGTGAGGCCAGGCCGAGACGAGCTGAAAAACAAATATCCTAAAGTTTCTCAGTGTTTTCACGATGAGATAAATCTGTTTTCTCATGACAGCTGCTCCTTTTGTATAATATAAAAAGCCAGGTACAGATTAAATGATACTGAGAGAAACATTGTTTCTCATAGTTGAGCTGATACACAAACACCGTACTGATTTCTGTACTTGAACGCACCTTGGATCCATCCAGACTGATGATTCGATATACATTCCTGGTACTGTCGAAGAAGTAGGAGACCGTGACAGCATGTTTACTTGTGGGAACCCAATTCTTCTTGGTGTTTGGGTCGATCTGGAAGACGTGGGCCCGCGTACTGAAGATGGGCTGCTCACTGCACGGAGAGAGAGGAAGAAGAGGAGGAAGGAGAGATGAAGCATTCCGCATCTTTTTAAAGGTTGAGCTGCACTCAATGTCTGGAACTACAAGCTAAAATATGAGGAGGAAAAAAAGCTCAAGAAATATACAAATCAACAACAGATGTCACATTTAGGAAAAATTCATTTGGAACTTTCTTCTTCTCTCTTCTTGCATCTGTTATTAGAAGATGTGGGAGGAGCCAGATGTTTGGACTCCGTCATTATTTAGTAACAAAAGCTAATCCAAAATCAGTAGCAGCTAATCAAATGCACTTGATTAACTGATCATCAGCAGCTGTGAGCACCTCTATAAAAGAAGTGTTGGTATTCTGATGGTCTGGAGCATTCAGCTGTGTGTTACACACAATGTCAAGGAGGAAAGACATCAGCAATGATCAGCAGCTGTTGCTGCCCATCAATCTGGAAAAGGTTACTACATCTCAGACTCTGCAGGCCTCAGTTAGCATGTTAAAAGGTTAAAGTTCATGACAGCACAATTAGAAAAAGACTGAACATGTACAGCTTGTTTGGAAGGGTTGCAGGAGAAAGCCTCTTCTCTCTAAAAAGAACATGGCAGCACAGCTCAGGTTTGTAAAGCTGCATCTGAACAAATAAGACTCCTGAAACAATGTCCTTCAGACCAGACCAAAGTGGAGATGTTTAAAATGCACGTGAACATGTAAATCCAAACAAAAATGCACGGAACTGAGCTTCTCAAAATTGGACTAATGCACCCAGATAATGAAATTGGGGTTTAATCAGTCCTCATGTTTACCCTCAGCTAGCCTGAAATAGGCCTTAGAGCTCCACAAATGCTCCTAAAAGTTCCATCTTTTTATAAGTGCATATTAATACAGCTGAATTACCAATAAAACTGCTCTAATTCACATATTTTTCTGTTTCTTCTGTGAGGCTTAAGCTTGATTATGTGCCAACTCACGGTCTCTGAAAGCAATTTCAGACTGTCACTCTGCTCTAATAAAATCCTGATTTTAAAACTGCAGCATCGTCTGACAACATCAGCATTAAACTAACTTAAAGATGGTGCCCTCCATCTTAATTCAGAAGTTATAATTGACACATTGCCAGTGAGGGAAAGTAGGATGACGCCGCAAAAGCAGCAAAAAGACAGAAATGAACAGTGGAGCAGAGCTTTAACAGGCATGGGACACCATCAGAGAAGGTGACCCTTGGCTTTAGGACCCTTCTCGTCAGCAGTAGCTGTGCGACCGAGTCAAGGGGTCGACTGACTGGAGACACCAAGATCGTGTAGGTTGATTCTGAGACGCTGTACGCCTCCATATTTGTTCGGCAGGTGCAGCTGTGGAGCGACTCGCTGGTGTCTGACTGCCGCTCATTCTGAAGTCTGCTTTCATTAGCTCTGGCAGAGGCAGCTCATATTCAGGCAGGGTTTTAATGTTTCTGGAAGCACCCGTGCCAACATATAGATGACTTCCAAGCACTGATATGGACGAAAAGCTCACAGGATCTTGGATTAAAAGCAAAACAAGATACAATTGTCTGGTTGAAACTTTCCACAATGTTGATGACAACGTTCCTGGGTGAAAGCAGTCCCAGGCGTGGACCTACAACTACATACAGATGGTGTTTCACCACCTCAACATAAAATGATAAAAAGCACAAAGATCGTCTGGACCAAAAGCTTAAAGATGTTAGAACAAGAACAAAGTCATTTTATGAGCTGAATGACTTGTTTGCCATCACCTCTATTGGAAAAATTATATAGTTATACTATGACAGAAGAGTCACTCCATCTGTTCACCTTCTATGATTCAAGCAAAAGTGTTTTGACTCTGGTACTAGACTTTCCCATAATATTAACTGGTGAGAAGCACCTCTTATGTTCCTTCCCATAACAAGGAATGGGGAGAGAAGCACCTTTCCCCATAACATTGAATATTCCAACCCATAATAATGAATGGTGAGAAAAGCGCCTTTTCTCATAACATTGTGTGATCAGCAAGCATAAGCAACATAAATAGCTGGAGCACCATTTTGTCGGGAGACAACTCTGAGCGGTCTTCCCGACAGGTTGTGTGGATTTGTGCGGACTTGTCTCTTTCTTGCAAAAAATAAATGTTTTGTGTAAATTAATCGTATCCAGCGACTCTGAGCCTAATTTTACAGAGAATTTTTCTAACAACCTCGATAAGAAAAATTAATCCGCCAGATGGGAATCCGGAAGAGATCTGGTTCTTCATTTATTGCTGTAGTGTCCACTTGAACACGCTCCGATAATGCTGCCGTGGATCTGCACATGTACTCCAAATCAAGTCTGCACGAGCACTCCAAGTTGTGTGGGACGCGGTCGTCTACACACAACCCTGAACACAACACCGACGACGACATTCAGGAGACCTGAATAAAAACACCCGCTTCACTGCAGGTAGAAAAATGACCCGATCCACTCGTCTGGTTTCTGTTCACCATTCGATCAAGAAGCAGGTTATTTATGTAAAAATGTTCCCTCTTTAACGGAGGTGGAGAATGCAAACGTTATCTTAAACAAAAATGGCATCACCTCCTGTCTGTACTGATTTGGGAGATAACTGATAACTTCTTTCATACTTTGCTTCACCACAAAAATAAATAAGAACCCAGAAGTGCGGCCGGCTTCGGTCATGCTTCAAATACAAACAACAACTTTCATTATGGCCATTAAATCTGTAGCTAGCCCAACAGAATTGGAGACTCTTTAATAAAGACTTGGATGTTTATCTGCCAGGGAAGGTGGAAATGATTGCTTCACTGGGAGCGGAGTGTGCCAGGACTCCTGTGGGATCCAACTATTGTTCCCATCTCATCTCAGAGAGTTAATTAAGTGAGCAGAGCTGAGGCCGAGCAGATGTTATTTAAAGACAGACACAGTTAATCAGAGAAATGGGGGTAATGTGAGGGAGGGCTCGCACAGACTGGCAGTACAGTGCTTTGTAAATATACATACAGATATATAACTGGTACCAGGAAAGCCGGGATGAAAATAAAGCGGTTAGTGAGACTAAATTGAATTTGAGTTCCCGGGGCGAGTTAGAGATGATCGTGACGACTTTCTACTTCCTCTGGCGTGATTTGGTTACAGCAGCTCTCACCTGCCATGTACCAGGATGTGTTCAGGATGAGCAGATTATGTAAAGCGAGCCAGTTTACAGGCAGATGTCTCATTTGTTGTGTGATAGCTGATTGTTTCAGCTGCATTACAGCTGCTGTGAGGAGAGTTCATTAGCTGGATAATTAAGCTACTGTTAGCTTCACAAGTTCATCTTGGGCTGACTGTAATGTCTGTAGTTAGCCCGTTGTTTTTGGGAAATAAAGACTTGTTAAACAATGTTTAACTTCTGAAGGTTTATGTTCTAATCTTACGCTTTATTAAACATACACCGTGATTCATTCATTTTCAGCTATGTTGGTAGTTACTGTGGCCTCATATTCTCTTACAACCACAATCCAGAACTAGTTGGAACGCCATAAAAAACAGAACGCAGTGATTTGCAAATCAAACTGGTACAAAGCTGAGCTAATATTTTTCATGAAATCAACATCTGATATAGTTTTTTTTATCTTTTTTTTAAATGAATAGTTTTAAAATGACATCCTTAGTGGGTAATGAGCAAAATGGCAGTCATGCTCTGTTTCTGGAGCAGATAAATCGGTTGTAAAGGAAGCTAACGCTACCCAGCTGTGGTTGTTATGTGAGGATTTCTCTGTCGAGGAGAAAGAAAGAAAAGGGACAACTTCACAAAGAAAGAAAACGCTTTGTGACAGACGGAGAGTTTTATCAACAAGCGATAGTTTAGTACTTCAGCATGCCATGAATCAAATTAATTCTTATAGTCAAACTGTCTTCTTCAACCACTGTGGGGCTGTATAATATCTGGTTTTGGAGCTTTATGAATATTCTTTCAGATTGTTGTGTTTGCAGAGGTGCAGAAAGTCCTCTTCACCACTTTGATAACACATATGGAATCATACAGGCAAAATGACCAAAGAAATAAAAACAACTCTCATTTCATACTTTCCCAGCAAATACCTCAACGAAACCTGCACAAGGGACAGAAAAAAGGTTTCATGGGTGGATTAACAAACCATCTAAGTAGCTGCAGTAGTTTGCTTCAAGTCTGACAGCGTTAAAGGAACTTATTATGAAACACCTGCACCCGAGAGCATATATTTGGATATCTGAAGAGGCTACAGTCTGAGAAACTTTAAGAGAACGCAGCACTATCACATATGTATGATGCTATATTTAATCTAATCTAAATAACCAATACTTTATGCTCACGGGCATCTATCACTGTCACACAAGGTGCTTTTGTGCTGTGCTATGTTTGCAGCAGCAGGCGACAATTCCTCACAAAACACAGAGAAACGACAGTGAAACCCAGGGTTTATGGAGCCAAGATGTGAGTGGTGGTGTGTGCAGAACTTTCTCTGTTCGAGATCATGGTTCACGTTAGTAAAGCTGGATTCTCTGCATCTCGGATGGAGATTTTGTATTAAAATCAGGATTTTATTAGAGCAGAGCGACCAGCTGACGCGTGGTCTTTAATGGGCTGATTTTCAGTTAATTTCAGCCGTCTGACAAAAGAAACAGAAAAAACGTATGAACGAGAGCAGCTTTACAGACAAAACAGGAAAAAAGGTGGAACACTGGAGCATTTGGACCAACTAGGTCCATTTGACACATCCTCACTCAAATATATTGATGGCAAATGATAAATACCATCTCTATTCAAATTAAACTGGTGAAGACAAAAAGTTTCACTGTGGCTTCACTGTGCTGGACACTGTGTCTCCATCTAAATTTGGTGGGTGTGGTTCATTTGAAATTTCAGGGTGTCATTGGTCTGCCGGCATGGCTTAGATCAAAATCTGCTGCACTGCTGTGTGTCTCTATGAATGAGTGTGGCGATTGTTGGCCCATAATCCCCTCTAACAATGAGGCGTACTGGGGCATTCAAGTCTCAATGACAAGTGCTTTGACAGGAATCTGACCGCAGATGTTATCAGCTCAGCGATTCTCCACGTACAGCCGCCAGATACAGTCGCAACTACAGACGAGCCACACAGACGCTCTGTTTTCCTGGTAGAAAACAAAGACGGGCACTGTTTAAGGACACAGGCTGAGCTCTTTATCAGGACGTGTTACGGTCACTCTGGGGCTTGTTCGGAGTTGCCTGCAGGGACCAACTTGGATCAAAAGCTGCTGGGTGTAATTAGTTTGAACAATCAAACAATGCCCAATACCGTGATGTTTATCTTGATCCTGAGTCTTTACTCTTTCATACTGTGGCCTGAGTTTTAAAGTAGGGCTGCAAGTGTTGATTATTTTCCCTGTGACAGGTACGTCTGTAAGGCCCCAATCAGACATATCTGTTGATCGGCGGACTTTAAAGTGTGAGATAAAGAGCAAAGGGTTTGTACAAAGGGCCGGGAGTTTGACAGGTGCTGATTAGCAAAGGTCTAATCAGCTCCTCGGACACTTCTGTCAGGAACTCTAATTGAGCTCTTTTATAATTGGTGCTGATTATATTTGACACAGAACTGCCTGATGTATGGTTTGTCTTTAGGGTTGCTCTAAAATGAGACGATCTGTCCTAATGAAGAGCAGGAGACCGCGAGTTCATCTCTCATCAGTATTCGTGGGAATTACTTTGGAAACATCAGATGTTCTACATGTTTCTACACAATACATACATCTTTTTAGGTTCTTTAAGTACGAACAAGGCTCTGGGAACGCAGTAATCTAACACCAGCACTTTTAACGTCTCTCCAGCTGTCACTTTGTCTGAGTTTTCTAATAATTATGCCTTGACCTTCAAAAAAAGGACTGAAAGAAACATAAAAGAAGTCGTGAAAACACAAGCTTACGTTGAGAAAACTCAACTGAAGTGAGAAACTGAACTGTTCCTCTATTTATTGATTAATAATTCCTATTTGCTGATTTTTATATATAACAGATAATAATTTAACATAATTATTTCCATTAACCTGACCAAAATCCATCACATTTTTCTCACCAAATCCATCTTGTTTTTTGCGCCCCCTTCTTCCGCTGTGGTTTAATGTCTCCAACGGTTTATCTCAAGGAGCTTAACTTCTAATATTCCACTGACTATGAGCATCTACTGACATTAACTTCTTGGATTTAGACAAGTCACAACATCACTGGGGCACATCTTGGTTTTAAGCCAAATGAAAAAGAAGAACTCAGTAACTCAGACGCCACAAATGGAACAATGATGGTGAAATAAAGCTGAAAAAAAGTGAGTGACACCTGCCTTCTAAAATGTCACGATTGTTACAATCCTGGTGGGAAAATCTGGCTTTGTGTTGTGGAGTTTAGATCATGCCACACTGGAGAAGATGGTTTGAATAATAAAAAAATAAATGTTAGACTGTAGAATCTCTCATTGAGGAAGAAATGACGTCATCTCATGGGATCAAACAGCATAGTTTAATGTTCACAAAGCACAGATGTGGTTCTGACAGAACTGAACCACAATTAATCCTCACCTGAACTCCTGAGTTTATTCGCGTCGGTATGAACTCGTCCAGTACGAACTGGTTGTGATTGGCCGAGTGCTTTGGAAGTGCGTGGGAGAGGGACACAAGCTCTCCGATTTAAGAAAAATCTCAACTTTAATACTGCCCTCTTGATCCCAGAAGTTATTCTGCAGCATAGATAATCAGTAACAGACTCCCTGCTGTGGGCCGGATTGACCTCCTGTGCAGCTATCCAAACTCGAGGAAAAAGTGGGAGTTTTGAATCACACGAAACTGAGATTTATGTATTTTCTATTTGGCAATTTTGTATTTGGTGTCATTTTTAGGGCTCTGACTTCATCGCTTCTTGTGCATTTTGCCGCTACATCACCAACATTAACGTCCTCTTTCCTTTTTTTTTTAAATTTATTAAAAAATAATTTATAACCGGGGCTGTTTGTAGCTTGTAGTCAGAGTTAGCTGCAGCAGCCAGACTGTTTTCAGTTTGGAAAATTAGCAAAAAGCTACTGAGCAACAGCTGAAACCTGAAAAATGTCGAATGGCGATTTTAACACCAAATTATTTCGGAATCTGTAGACACACGGCGGTGTCAACAGATTGTTGTCGTTTTAGTTTTAAAAACAGGAAGAATAAGAGTGTGTAATCATTTTATTTTTTTAAATAACTGTTTTGTTTTTATTGTTTTAAGCTTTTTAATCACGAGTTGGGATTTTGAACATATTTTAGTAGATTTTATGTTGGTTGTGTGGATGTTTTCTGTCTGGCTGCAAAATAAATCTATCAAATAAAGTAACCCGACCTGAGTTTGCCTCTAATAAACACCAGGTACCATCTGAAGTAAAGTTTAAGTGCTGCATACGTTTAATGTACTCGCTACAGAACCGTACCTGCATTTCAAAGACAGAAACATGTTCCTGCTGCCAGTGAAAACCCCACCAGCCCAAGTTAAACTCTGTCATGCTTAATCCCGGCACACTTTAATTCACGTGCCAATTTGACCATCCACTCAGCAAAAAGAGAAGCACAAGGAGAACTTAATTAAGCTGTGAATGCACAGATGCACGCTCTTTCTGTGCTTGAGGAATTGATAGTTGACTGGATTATACCCACTGGCCTTGAGAATTACAGAGGATGAGGAGGTTAGCAGTTCACTCCCCTCCTCCACCTCCTCCTCCAACCACAATATGACAACAAACCAATCACATGCTACATCATCTGCTTTCATCTGGAGTAAGAACTAGGTCGCTCGTGATCAGGAGAATCGCCATACATCTGCAGGTTCAGCGACACGCATCACACCAGCCAAGCCGTGGCGACTTAAAGACTTAGCGCTAAATTAAATGCAACATTTCTTTCTTTTTTCTTTTTTTTTTATCTCAACAATGTTTTCTTAAGGAGTGTTTTAGCTAAAGATGTCCTGCACTCTGCCATCAGCTCACCAACAGCCGCCTGTTTCCTTTCAGCCGAGTCTGTAGGTTTCTGGAATCTAAAAATGACGCCATCAGCCGGGCTGAGTAGTAACTGATCACATGTAATGGAGAACAAGTAATGAAATTACAAGAAAAAAAAAAAAAAGAAAAGACATGCTTTTGTCCCGAATTATAGAATTAAGCTAAATTATCCGGCGCTGTAGAAAAGGATCATCAACTGCACATCCTGAACATGCTAAATGTATTTTATTCCATTTACTCCTAGTCAAATGTTTTGAGCTGTGTTCAGAGAAACTATTAGAGGACATTTTCTGGGTTAATATAATCCAATTAAATTAAGAAAATGACCACATTGCTGACTTAATTTCAAACAGGACTGTTTACCATGTTGCTTCAGCAAAAGTGCATATGTGCAACATAAAGCAAATAAATTCAACCTACATCTTTTACCAGTTCTTTGCTTTTTGTTTTCCAAGACTCATCTACCAGAGATGTTTTTGATGCAGCATAATTCACACAGATTTCAGGGTTCTTGGCTATCCAATGCTTTTAGGCATAGTTACAACAAAGCCAGACTATTTATGAAGAGCGGGAGGGGGAAAAAAAGGACAAAACAATGATTATTTATTTGCCAAAAAAAAACCCAGCATCTGTTGTGTGGAAATGCTTCAGCCACAGAAAGGGTGAGTTCAACCAAAAGTCAGTATTATGTGGACAGTTCCTTGAAAATGTTGATACAACACAAGTTATATATGTTGGCACCACAAAGGCCTGTGAGCAGCACAAGGAGACATCTAAATGCCACCCAAAAAAATAAAACAGGACGTGCCAGAATATTCACATTAAGAGAGGAGACATTAACTATTTCAAAGCAAGAACACCTGAGATATCACCTGGAAATGTGTGTTCACATCTGGTATAAACTGGTATTAAAGCATGCTAAACTGGTGCAAACAGGTATTAAAGCATCTAAAACTGGTGCAAATAGGTATTAAAGCATCTAAACTGGTGTAAATAGGAATTAAAGCATCTAAACTGGTACAAATTGGTATTAAAGCATCTAAAACTGGTGTAAATAGGAATTAAAGCATCTAAACTGGTACAAATTGGTATTAAAGCATCTAAAACTGGTGTAAATAGGAATTAAAGCATCTAAACTGGTACAGATTGATATTGAAGCTTCCTGAACAGGTACAAATTTGTATTAAAGCATCTAAAACTGGTGTAAATAGGAATTAAAGCATCTAAACTGGTACAAATTGGTATTAAAGCATGCAAAACTGGTGCAAACAGGTATTAAAGCATCTAAAACTGGTGTAAATAGGAATTAAAGCATCTAAACTGGTACAGATTGACATTGAAGCTTCCTAAACAGCTACAAATTTGTATTAAAGCATCTAACAGTGGTGGAAACTGGTATTAAAACCATCTAAAACTGGTGCAAACAGGTATTAAAGCACCTAAAACTGGTACAAAATTGATATTGAATTGATATTGAAGCTTCCTAAACCGGCCAAATGACAACAAATGTCATCTCAATGCACTTCAATGATGCAATCCAATTCAATCCAATTCATTGTAATCATGATCCAATTAAATTCAATTAATTAAATTCAAAAGTAGTCAAATTCATATATACAAAGCCAATTTAAACAAAAAAAAAAAGAAAAAACTATTTCCGAGCTAAGGAAACCAACAGATTGCACCGAAACCTTTCCAGTCTCATCTGAAATATTATCGACTTCTCTGGAAGAAGAGCGCAGAGGAAGCTCCCCGATGGCTGCTTGTGTTGATGTTAAACCCACATACTTCTAAATGTATTTGAACACATTTTCCTAAGTGTTTGCAGCTGTGGTTCTCTGCACACCTCTTACTACAACCACTGGCAAAAATGATGGAATCCCCACATTTAGAGGATGTTCATTCAGCTTTTTTATTTTATCAGGAATAAACTCAGCATTATGACTTGTGTAAAACATGATCAGTTTTTCTTAGATGAAGATGAAAAACGTGTATGGATTCATGAACTTTAGCTCTTTGCTGAATCTTTGAGGACATCATGAGTAAAACCAAAACATTTTTCTTCATCAGTCGGGTTCCAACTTTCCAAGCTTTACAGGACAGAGGCTCGTCATGGACCATTTGTTTCCAATTTCCTCTGTAAATCCGATTGAGATCGGGACTATTTGGCATCCATGTCATTGAGCTGATGCTTTTCTTGAAAGTTTAAACGCTCATTTAAGCTCAGCATCACCAAACCTCCTTTTGATTGATGGATGAAGTTACTGTCGAGGTAATGTAGAGGTAACCATCTCCCCTGGGCCTCTACCTGACATCAGCCCCATATCATCAATAACTGTGGGAATATGCTCGCTTTCTTCAGCCAGTCATCTTAATATGTTTCATTGGACTTGAACCAAACTAAAGTTCCAGCATCGTGTCCTTGCCCAGTGTCACTTTCATCCAACCATCCACACTTACCGGCTGTAACCTCGTCTTCTTCCCTTTGGGTGTTAATGGTGGTCAACGTTTGGCTTCACAAACATCAGCTCCTGTCACATTTCTTTGACCTCTCTGCCTTCCTTTGACGTTTCCCTTTCACAACCTTCCCATTTTGTTTGTATTAACTCCAAATCTTAGACACAGCGAACAGGGAATCAACAACATCTTTTACCACATTTTAAGTTGAATTACCTTGTATAATCCTTTTGACTGTTTCCGCTGATAGCTGTCTACGTTTCCTACCAATCAGTCAAGTTTAAAAGCTCATTAAGCTCTGCAAGCACTCTCTTTTTACACATATTTGTTTTAGGACTTTAAATTAAAGGTTGATTCCACCATTTTTTCAATTCCACTTCTCCTGTTTTACAAATCCAAAATGTTAAGCTGCTATATATAATTGTTTTGTGTCTTATGTATTTTTATTAATTTACTAAATAAAAAAAAAGATAAAGGGACATTCTCCAAATTTGATGATTCCATCATTGCTAAGAGTTTCTTTTCTCTAGAAAGTCAATAGTAAACTGTGAAATGGTTCATCAACTAGTGAATTAAACCACCTCATTTCCCCTTTAACATCAAAATAGGCAGATACAATGCTCACTTACTTTTCTGCTTCAGTTTAAACAAACTGTATGTCTTTAAAACTCAAGACAGGATGGTTCAAAGTTGTGCTAAACAAGTAAAAGTTTCTCAGCAGCCAATATAAAACGACAATATAATGTTTCTTTATCTTGTACATTTGATAAAATGCAGCAATTAACTCGAAAAGGCGTCATTAATGGCCAACCAATAAATTTACCACTACTTTTACCCTAAAGAATGAGGTTATTAGAATAAATCTTATTGTCTAGAGAGCAGTTGCACACGCATTCAAGAGTGAATAAGTCTTTCTAAATTAGAATCAGTTCATGTTCATATAAAGTATCACAGTGCATATTGTTTCCGATATTGTGCAGCTCTAATTTCAGAGTAATCAGCCCAAACTGGCTTTAGGAGTAGTGTAGTGTTTCATGGTGTCTGTGTGGAGCAGAGAGCCCGAACCGAAGTATTTTCTGAACTATTCTCCTGAGGAGATGTCAGGAGCGCTTCATTTAGTTAGCAGAGGGTAGCTAGCTAGCAGTGTTTAAGACTCAGCATTGCACAAATCTGTAGCTCAGCTCCACAAACCTCAAAAAACCCCGACAAAGTCAGCCATATCCACACATGCTGAGTGAGTGTTGCAGCCTTCTCTGACCGTGCTGCCAGTTACGTACCCCATTGTCGCTGGATGTTGTTGCCAAGTTGAGCCGAAAATGATCTCTTGAAGACGGTGTGAACAGGCTGAAGGCTAGCCGCCTGCTGATCCGCTCCCCTTCTAAGTAAAGCCGCTTCTGCTTGTTGTGAGTTGACGACTGGCGGAGCCACTCCGGTGTTTTCAGTCCGACATGCCTCGGTGTGCTGCTATGCCCTCGGGTGCATCGTTGTGGCTGGTTTCTCCGGAGCCAAACGCGTCGGCGCACGCATGATGAGAAGAACAACACGGCAGCGCTCGCGCTAGTTGTCGCTGCCGTTAGCCAAATCAAACCAAACTCTTCAGTTATGTGGGATTATCGAGCTAAACTCGGGACCAGACGTGACAGCAGAGGGAGCCTGGTTTATAGCAAAATGCGCTTTGAAATGCAACATTCACCTCTCTATTTTAACTAACCGTCAACACATTCATCCCAGTTTCGGTCGCTGGTTCTTTACTCAAGTCCGATGTGCCATTAAAAATCCTTCCAAAGATGAAAATTATAGAGTTTTGCCGCCGCTAGTGAGGCATTTAAAGCAGCTCGGTGATGACAGACATCTTCCCAGACGTAGCCTCATCTCTGCTCCTTCTGGAGACAGCACAGAAAAACACTTGGGGCACACTCCGGGTTTTATCATCACGTCTCGACCTCCTCCGAGATTTCAGCCGCTCACAACCGGGACTTCACAGACCGAGACTTGTCTCCCCACAACTGGGACTCAGATGTGGTGAAATGACGGTGCCGATGCTCCGTCGGTCGGTTCATCCTCCTTCACCATCCACCCGTCTGCCCTCTCCCAGCCCCTCATCTCATTCATCGCACAGCCCCATCCGCCGCGGCCGTTGCTCCGGGCGAGCGTCAAGGCTACGACGTCATCACGTCAAATATGAAGGGAAAACAAATCAGTGCTCATTGAATCACAGAAGAGAGATAACGGAGAGATGAAGTGCGGCACATGTAGTCTGACTACACATATTAGCTGTAAACTTTAGGCCAGACTACAGAAGAAGCTCATCAATGATAATAAAAAAAAGATACCCACAAAATTTTAGTTCACATTCATATAATTAAATCCTTTCTGGTTTAAAGTAAAGACTTTCCAAACAAATCCAGCGGCTCTTAAATAATTTTTTTTATTTAGATTTTTATACCTATGTAATCCCATTTCTGCCACCACGATGAACAGAAAACGTAATATTTAAATATTCTTACATATAATCTCATAATTCTAATTTAAGATCTTAAAATGTTGATGATAAAACTTCTGACTTTGGATCTCTAAATTTTGAGAGAACAATTTCTGACTTTGCATCTCAAAATTTCTGAATCTGAATAACAGAATTCTGACGTAAGATCTCAAAATAGTGACTAAGAAGGTTTAGATTCAAATTTCTAACTTAACATCTAAAAAAATTATTAAAATAAACTTTTCTGATTTATTCTAACCTAGAATCTCATAATGCTGGCTTCAAATTAAGGTTAAATTAAGACTTTAGGATATAAAAATTCCAAGTTAATGTCTCTAACTTGAGGGAACAATTTCTGACTTGGCATCTGAAAAACTCTGACCTGGTGTCTAACTTCTAACTTAATATCTCAGTAGGTCTATTTCAGTATCTCAAAATTCTGACTTAGATTTTGTTAAGAATAAACTTTCAGATTCAGGATCTAAACATTTCTACCACAGGATCTCATAATGATGAATTAAGGTTTAGAGATTACAGTTTCTGACTCTGCATCTCTACATTTTGAGGGTGAAATTTCTAATTCTCAAAAAAATTTAAAATTTGCTTAAAGTTTTGAGATTAAAAGTTCCAATTTAGGTATCTCAAAATACCGACTTAGTATCTTTAAGTTTTAATAGACCAAGCTTTGACTCGACATCTTAAATATTCTGAACAAGAACCTAAAAATTCCAATTTAAGATCTCAGAATTCGGACCGAAGATCTGAAAATTTTAAATTTTGGCTCAATTCTGACTTAAACTTTGAAGAATAAACTTTTCAATTCAGGATCTAAAGAATTCTATAGGAACTATATCTTAAAATTTCAGTTAGGATCTGAAAATACCAATAGTTTCTCTAAATTCTTAAAATCTCAAAATACTGACTAAGAATGTTAAGATTTATGTCAGAAATTGACTTAAGGATGTCAAAATTTCAACCTTGGAGTCTCAAAATTCAGACTTTTTTTGTTTTTTAACATAAACTTTTCTAATTTACGATCAAATGTAGGATCTCATAATCTTGATTCAAGATTTTGAGATTAAACTAAGACTTTAGACTCTACTTTATCTCCAAATGCTGACGTATAATGTTGATGGTAAAATTTCTAAATTAATCTTTAAAAATTCTTATTTAGTATCTCAGAATTCTTACTTATGGTTTCAAAATGTCTGATCTCAAAATTCTAGGAGGCTGTCTCTACATCTAGATTAAATCCACATTTAATTGATGAACACGTTTAAAGGATTCCTTTTTGTATCGAGCTTATGAATTGTAATTATTGGCGTTATTAAGGATTAATCAATGATTCATCAGCTCTTCTTCTGCAGTCAGACTCAAAACGCAGCAGCAGTGATCACTGAGGAAATGCTTTAAAAGACACTTTAGTGGAAATCTTTCCCAGAAAAAAACAACATTACAAAAGTCAAAAGTGCTTCTAAATTCCTGAAATTAACATGCTTTGAAGTCGTAATTACCTTGTAAAACACAGATGTTATAGATTATGCTTTGATTACTGATGAATTAGCGCGCAAACGTCACTACTGTTGTGGTTTAATCCAGAACACTTTTCACATCGTGCATTAACCTTAAATTGTGTTTACTAGGAAAGAAAAGTGCATTTTATCATTGTTTCCTGGTGTAAACCTCGTGATACATCACGGCTGATGATAAATTGACTTTTCAGATTTTCTGTATTATATTTTCTTTAATTAAAAACCATCATTAAAAGTGGACATGTTTTTGTACTTCTACTGATGGACAGTGAGGAGTCAGCATTAATCTGGCTTAAAGGAGCTGTTAAAGAGTAAAAACATACACACATTCAAGAAAAGATCCCTCATAGCATTACAGTAGCCTTGTTTCAATAGTTTAATCATCACTGGTGGTTTGTTACAGGCTTTAATGTTTGAGCTGTAGCTCATTTAGACTAATTGAAATACTTGTAGTTTAACCAATGGTAATGTACCACACTTTGTGCTTCCTGTTAATTTGAAGTCTGAGTAAACTAAAGAAAACTATTTTTAAAAATGTCACGCTCTGCATACTGTTACAAAAAACAGTAACAGAACAAAAACAACATTTAAAACGTTGGAGATGAGATTTTTGGAAAAGAAATGTGCTCATTTTTTGTTTTATACCTGCAATATAGTTTTAAAAGCTTGGAAGAGGTGGAAAATGGTTTGAAAATCGTGTGATGGGAATATAAAATGACAAAAAACACCTGCAAGAACATGTCATGGTAATTAGCTGATGGGGAAATGATTATATAGTGTCGACACTATGTTTTCATATAAAAGGAGCATCATACAGAGTTCTTCTGGTGGGGAGGGGTTCACTGATCTGTGTTACATGATCAATACAAACAGACTTTTTTCAAGTTTAAATTTAAAAGCATTCCAGGGTTTCATCATCTGTAGTGAGCAATATCATTAAAAGAATCCAGAGAAAAACCTTCAACATAATTAAGGAAAAAAGGCTGAAAACTAATATTGAAAATGGCCCTCAGGTGCTCCTCCACCTTCTCTGAGCCTGAGCTTATCTAAGGCTTATGTCCCAAAGTCTCTCTCTTTCAGCATTTGAATTATGTTGTGATCATTTTAGCATAAAAATAGACTTGAAATCATTGCAAATATCCCAACTGTGTGTCTCCCAGTTTTGGTCCTGTGATGGATTATCAGCCTATCCAGAGTTTTCCTCGCCTCTCGCCTGCTGTCAGCTGGGACAGACTGCAGCCTCCATCAATCCTCAACAGGATATAGCAGGTTTGATGGATGGCATAACACAAGAACTTGTTTATGAAAAAAAAAGACAATTTTTTTCATTTTAATTTCAGTGGAGTAGAACTACAACCTTGGATGTTCTCACATTATAAAGAAACAAGGATCTGAGGATGGATCATTGTGACAGCACTTTCTCCTGACCACAAAACGTGAATGCTGTCAGATAACACAGAGAAGTTGATAATGTTTGTTCATGGGAAAGTAGCCAGACCTTCTTATAATCTCTTTAAGTGGTCTTGAACAATAGTTCTCCAGGTTTACTGAAGGCTTTGGACATTGGCTGCTTTCTCACTCATTTTCAGTCCAGTCGGTGCATATTTATATGTTTGTAAAACCACTCAACATTGACCTATGAATCATTCATTCTTTAGTTTAATCTATCAAAAACACCAAAGATAACACAGTTTGACAGACAGAAAATAGTACTTTTGATCCAACAAGCTGATTCCCAAAGATCTATTAGCTGATAACTTGGCATATCTCAGCATGGTGTGCAGTGTGTCCTTAAAACATTTGAGGAAACTGGACAAGTGGAGGACAAAAGAAGAAGTGTCAGGCCTAAAAAAACTATCTACAGCAGATGAACAGGATCTGAAAGAGGAAAAAATCCAGCAAAGACCTGAAACAGGACCTGAGAGATGCATCTGGACCTTCAGCTGATCCATCTACTGTTGGCCCAAGCCTCATCACAAATGGTCTCCATGGAAGGGTGGCTGTCAAGAAGCCATTCTTAAGGAAGGGAAACAGGGAGAAAAGGCTGAGCTATGCCAAATGATGCAAGAAGTGGACTGAAAATCAGTGGCAACAGGTCTTATGGAGGGATGAATCCTCCCCAGAGCCCGGACCTCAACATTATTGAAGCAGTGTGGGATCATCTGACAGAGAACAGAACAAAAGGCAGCCGACATCCAAAGAAGAGCTTTGGGATGTCCTTCAAGAAGCCTGGAGAACTATTCCTGAAGACTACTTAAAGAAATGACAGAAAGCTTGTTTTAGAGGGTGGTTTTTGCCTTATTTACTGTAATACAAAGAAAGGAGGGTTGGCTCCAGAACTGTCCAGAAATGTCATGCCTGTTCTTTTTATGGTAACTCATCAGTCTGTCGGTAAAAGAGAAACACACCAGTTTTGTTTTTGTGATGTGAGATTTGTTGTAAAACTGAAAACCAAACTGAACATGCTGAACATTCATGACTGTGCCAGACAAACAGACCAACTCATGACTCCGGATACAAGACACCAGCACCAAAGTATATATAGACCTGGCAAAAGAAATAAAGCAGATATTTTCAACATTTTACTGAACTATGAATGCTCAAAATTGTCACCAGGGACAGCTAATAACTTGTTAATAATTTGTTAATTATACATAACAAAGTGCAAGGCAACATGCAGTGCAAACAGTTGACAAGTTAAACTCTTGTACATGTTGCAAATGCTTCAGATGAAACACTGGAAGGCGGGTTTTCTATTTCAAGATTACGCTGAGCATGAAAACTCAGCTTGAGCGCTGTTGCTTAGAATGTGGTCAACAGAGCAGCACTGAGCTGTGCTGAGAGGCTAAAGCAGATTAATCAGCCCACTGCAAACAATGGATACGGTCACTGCAGACTTTACACGGTCAGATGCCGACGCTGAGATGACAATGTTGACTCCGGATGATGTCACAGGACAAGACACCGACGTCAGCGATGAAGTGGAAAACCTTCGAAACAGGTATTCTGTCTTCTGGATGTAACCCTGCAGCTCAAAGTTTTTATGTGTGATTAGATCTGATTTGTAATCGTTTTATGGCAACAAATTGGACAAGTTCTGATAAAAAGATTCTGAATAAATGGAGGTTATTAGATTATTGAGCAACTTGTGTGTCTCCGTTTATGCTGAAACGGTGGCGGAATGATGAGGAGTGAAGTCGGAGCTCTGCATGGAACATTTCCCCTTGTTGGGGGGGTTCAGAGGAGGATATGTAAAACTTTACAGCCAGCTTTTATCACTTTTTGTGTCTTCAGTTTGCGAGAGGCCGTGCACGATGACAGCGTCCGACCCAAGATGCAGTGTCTGATGATGGACTCCTCTTTTTCCATGGTGACGATGCAAGGCGAGGACAGTGGGATCGCGTGGGAGACGACCTCCAGTCGCTGCACCACGCCCTGGGCCTCCGAAGCCGGGGCTGTGGATGTCGGCTCTCCGGCTGCAGTACGGCCTGCAACACCCGGGTCTCATCCTGCAGGAAAGATTATATTTGTCATGGATGAGGAGATGATTTCAAGACGGAGGAAAACAAAGGAAAGAGGGAGCGGTCAGAAGAGCAAGGCAGAGAAACTACAGGAAGCCCTGGAGGGAAGCTCTGAAAACATCTCAGGACGGCCAGAGCTGGTGGAAGTCTCTCAGCCAAATGTGAAAAGTGAGGGTGAAGGAGACCAAACGGAAGCGACTGATCCTCTGGAAGATAAAGAGCAACGGTTGTTCAGCATTGTGTCTGAAGGCTCTGAAATCCTAAACATTGTTGTTCCCCCTAAACTGGCCACTGTGGATGAGGAGGAGAGCAAAGAAATGGTGGACAATCTGTCGTATTTGGAGGAGAGCCTTGTTCCGAAAGCCACACAGGTGGCCCAAGACAACGAGCTGCTGATCTTATCAGGACATGAAGCAGCGACAGGTGACGAGGCCAATTCTTCGCCTCCTCCAGCTCCAGCTATGATGGATCCACCAGGAGCTCCAGTGGCCAGACCTCCAGGCAGAGGAGCTGCTGGGAACGTGGACTACTTTGAGGCGTTCTCACTGGTTGATGCTCAGGCACCCGGGAGTCCTGTGGTGATCACGCAGGGGCAGGAAGAAGCAAAGGCAGAAGCTGCAACTGAGAGTCAGGACACTGAGAAACCAGTGGAGGCTGAAGACAGCGCCATCACCAAAAGTGTGGACAATGACAAGTCAGACACAGTCAGTTTGGTAGAAATCACCAGCGAGCTTCTCGATGAAGTTTTCTACGGTGCTACAGACAGCTTCCCCATCAAGAGTCAGGACACAGCAGACGGAGGAGCGACTCCAACATCCCGACTTCCTTCAAAACCGAGTGGTTCTTCTTTATTTGGAAGCCAAGAGGACATCCTGACTCCAATCTTTCTACCAGATGGACCACCAAAAATTATCGACCCAATTTTGCTGGAGGAGCCCAAAGCCATGGCTTTCCTTTACACGGACTTATACGAGGAAGCAGTTGGCTGCAGGAAAAAGGAGGAGGACGCAGAAAGTATGACGTCTGAGAAGTCCTTCCACAGCCGGCATTCAGACCGGGAGGCCAGGGGATATTTGGAGAAATACGTCCTTATAGATGAGACTCCTGCCGTGGAGGTGGAACAGCCAGACAAAGAAACAAGCCCAGAGGAAGATCTGAGGACACTTCCCCAAGATTTGTACGATTTTGAAGATTTTCAGGCCAAGTCTGAAAAAGGTGTGATGCAACACTCAGAGGAGATCACAGACTTCTTCAGGTCCAGTGACAATTCTTCTCCCTGTGATATAGACCCTTTCCCTCAATCACGAGAAGAAGACGACACACAAACTCCAACAAAGAGTAAAGCCAAGACGGAAAAAAGTGTCAGAATAGCAGTCGAAAAAGCTGCTGAAACCCCAGTGGATCCATTCAGCACCACAAGCTTAGAGTTCCCATCTGAGGAACCAGACTGGGGAGCTTTAGACGATCATCCCACCGCCCTGGATGAGAAACATGTTGATGTCCACACTGGTGACGATTTGTGGAAAGAAGATCCAGAGATAAATAAGCCAGTTGCACCTCCCAGGAAGAAGGCAGCCTCCTCTCCTAAATCATGTTTGGATCTGACGGCTCTGACTCCTGTTGATGTGATTACACAAGAAAAGGAGGAGGCTGGAGGGAAGGAGCAAAGGGGGGAGGAGGAGAAAGAGACAGCGTCACCGGCAGAGACTGCAGACGAGGGTGATGGAGAGGAAACCGTGCAGGCCTCCTCTGAAGAGGAGTTATCAGAGAATGCCGCGGCTGCGCCGACCCCCGGGCCCTCGGAGACTGAAAGTGGACGAGAATGCGAGGAAAGAGACTCCAAACCGGCCGAAGAGACAGACACAAAAACAGATGAAGAGCAAAAAGGAAGTGAGAAGGAAGCAGCTCCAAAACAAATCGAATTAAAGGAAACAGATGTTAAGTCAGATGTCAAAACAGAGATTAACCCAGAGAAACAAGAAGATGGTTCAACCTCATCAGCTGAACCAGCCAAAAACAAAGGGCAGTGTATAATACTTTAGTACAGCTTCAATACTTTCAGCAACTTTTGAAATACTGAGATATATATGTTTATATATATATATATAGCCTTATTTGGTCTTAAAATCGCAGTAAAATCCTCCAACATTTAATTGAGGTAGATTCTTACAGCTTCTTACAGCTAAAAACAATTTGTCTTTCCAGCATTAGTGCATGAATCATGGAAGGGAGAGGTGCAAATTAAAGGGTTAGAGCACATGTGTGACGTTGGGGTGCATCTGTAGCTATAAATAAGCCTCTGAGGCCGTTAACCCGACACCTCGTCTCAGTTAGGAGTCCGTTTACTGGACACCAACTTCTAAAAAAGAAAGAAAATGTGTGAAATATTTGCAAATGTTGTCAGGTTCTTATATCCTGTTTCATTGTTAATGTGTTTATTGATGCAAAATTAAAGCATTTTGCCTCACCATCAAGTTCAGTTTCCGCTGAGTCGAAACCAGTTATAAATCCACCGTGGAAAGACTCTCCTGTAAAGGTTCGTGTTAAGCATTATTTCCACCTGTAACTGAGTCCAAAGATGCCATCTGGAGCCCAGCAGTGGTCCTTTGACTGAGCTGACTTTGAAGAGGACACTGAAAACACACTCAGATATTTAATTACACATGCACAAACAACAGAAACGTAGCTCGTTTACACAAAATAAAAGCTTTGTTTTTAGATTTTTTTTGTGCGTCTAATCATTTACAGTCAAAAGTGACTTTGGCGACACCTGTGTAACAGTCATGTCCATGTTTTTAACCATTTAAATGACCTGTTCTCCACACCGGTAGGTGGCAGGCTTCTCATACAAGATACAAGATACAAGCTCATTCAAGCTTATAGAAATACAGCTCATAGAGTGGATATGCCATTTCAGAAAAAGTAACACGCACATTTTTAAGTCTTTAAAAAAGAATGAATCATTAGCTGCTTTTGTAACTAAATCTTTGATCAATATACTGATAGAATATAATTAAAGGTGTGAATATTCTTGAATGTGAAGATTTTATGTTTTTCTTTGTAGATTTAATTGAATATATCGTTATTATTGTTTAGGACCGTTTCTCAAATAGTAAAATACATTACTCTTTGATGTAGTGGAAAAATTAGCTATTTATTACTGTTCACTCTTATTTTCACTGATAAATGTATGAATTTACTGAATGTTAATGAACTACTGCAGTCCAAAAGGTGATCACAAACTTTCCCTATCGCAGTTAGCCTTTTTGAATAGACTTTTAAGGTGCGTCTGCCTGTTGGAAAACGCCACATGTCTGAAATTACAACTACTAAACTACTACTGGTGTAATAGATAGCTGCAATTGAAAGTAACGAAATGTTTAAAACTAATTCAGGAGGTTTATATGGTTAAATAAATAACTGCATACCCGATATGGCCTTTCTAGTTGAAGTATTTCTACACCGGATGTCCCTGTTTGCGTTGCGTTCGAGTATACGTGTTGCATTTGCAACCACTGGGAAATCCGACAATCCCATCTCCGACAATGCAAACCAAACGAATTCCACCTTGCATTTATTCCACATTTTGACTCATAAGGTGTAAATAAACCCTTGTATTTGTTTAATTTTTCAAAAATGAACTGTTGTATCAATACGTTTGAGCATTTCAGATAAATTCTTTATTCGGTTAAGGATTTCCTATTTCTTAGGTACACGAATGCCGCATTGGTAAAGTTAGCTTGTGGCTAACTCCGCAATGGACAATGTCCCTTGCTTGTGCTCTGATGTTACTCCACAAGAAAGCAGACCCGAAACCAGCGACATCTCCTCGGCAGACGATGAGTTAATCGACGCTTTTGAAGACCTGGCTGCCCTCCCCGTGGAGGTCGGAGAGAGAAGACCGACGTGTTTACGGTGCCGGTGAGCTGAATTACATCGAAGCTAATGCTAGCTAGCCGAGTTATTAAGAGTAATAGGAGCAGACGGGATGGAAAGGATTCGCCTCTTCCCCCTTTCTCCTCTTGTATTTGGCATGCTTTAATGAGGGAAAAAGATTCATGTCGTTACAGAAAGCTCAAGACCAGCTGAAACAGAGAGATGGGGCTATAGGCTGGGAAGTAGCTGGGAAATCACAGCTTCACGTCTGCAACTTTCCTCCCATGTAGTCGCCCTCAGAAGGTGTGTCTGTGTCCGTTTCTTCCACCACAACCCCTGGAGGTGTCCACGTCCCTGTACGTAGTGCAGCATCCTGCAGAGGTGAGCCATGAAATGTTAAATATCACTGTCTTACATCCATCTTATGGCTTGTTGCCTCAGAGATGCATCAAATGCAGAATCACTGAGAATGTCTGGATGTTTGTAGGGATCTTGTCACACCAAATATGAACAAGAAGAGTGATTACAGCCAGAAAAACCTTTCTGTGTCTTAATGGGCAGGTGGCTGTGTAGTGAACAGACAGACTTAGAAAACATCAGCTTCTACAGCGTCATGTAGAAGTGTGAGACATAGATTATCTGTTGAAGTTTTTCCTGCTTAGTTTACTTAAATAAACTGTGTGTCTATCAGCAGTCATATAAAAAAGGCAAATAAAGTATTCGTGCACTCATCTGAGTCACCTGCAGGTTCATATTGGATTTCTGCCAGTAAATCTCAACGTTTGTTAGGAATTGTAACCTTGCTCAGTGAAAATGTGCATGCGGGAGCAGCTGACCGACATTTTCAAAGCACAAGTTATGCCTGGAAAAAGACTCCAAATGCAAATGAGTTAAAGAGGAGACATTGTGGATGGAGAAGGGAGCAAAATTGAGAGCAAAGAGGAGGAAGTTAAAACAATTAGTTTGCATGATGTCATGTGGAGTGTGAGATTATTGATTTCAGAGTATCTAGGCAGACAGAACCTTCAGCCATGCCCCCCTCTGCTACACTTCTGCTTTCCAGCAGTCTTTCTGCTGGTCCAGCAATCATTTTCAGTTCTCTTATTTTGTTTTTCTCAATAATTTATATTGAATCAAGAATCTTTACTTGTCACGTGCAGCTTTGCAATGTACGCCAGCATTGAAATGTATATTGCAACAAGCTCAACTGTCCAAGGTAATAAGAATAAGAACAAAACAGAGAAAAACTAATTTAGGGTGAGTGAAAATATACAAGTAAGGATGTAAGCAATGATATAATTTCCCTCTGAGGATATGATAAAGTGTTATTCATATGTCTCCTCAGCTGTGAAATTTTTTAGGAAAACAGGTTGTGAAATTGAATGTGATGGTAAAAATAATCATTTCACTGATAAGTGATACCGAAACCTTGGGGAAACAATGAAATGTGCTTTATTAAAAATAACTGACCTGTTTTAAAGTGTTTCAGCCCCTCATCGAACTATCTTTACTAACACAGATGTATTATGTATTATTAAATTAACTGTTTCAAGGGACTTTTTAAACCATTGCTAACTCAGTGACTTTGCAGTGCTTACGGGGCTCATTTAAAGTTTATTGTGACCAGCAAAATATTGAAATTTTCAGGGCAAAGTCACATCAAAACACAACTGAGAAATACTGGCCACTGTCATCCGTTGATGTTTCAGTCTGAAGACACAATGATCGCTTTTGTAGCTAAGCTATTATCTTTAATAAAGGTGACTTTACTGTTAAAAGTTAGTGCTTAAAAGGCTAAATTTCTTATTCTATTTCGATGATTCTAAACTGGATCATAGTGAGGTTGTTACACTTATTTAAATAAAGTGTTTTCAGTTTGTGGTTGAAGAACAAAACCTTGCTTGTTCCGTGTCATTTGCAGCTTTCAGTTGTGAATCAAACATGTCGGCTATTGAGGATTAACGTTTTAATGAATGAGTGGCTAATAGTTTTAATGGAGTTTTCTTCTCTGTTGTGCTCTCAGGAGAGCCGAGTACTTCGCACGGTGCCTCTTCTCGCTGCGTGTTTGCCACAAGGAAAATGCAACGTTATCGTAGGAAGGAGATTTAATGAGGAAAAGTAAGTAAACAATAAGTTGTTAACCTGATTTGTCCCCAAATATCCTCACATATGTTTGCATGTTGTGTAAATGAACCCCGTCCTCTCAGGCACCCGGAGCTGGCTGCCGTGTGTCGAGACACCAGAACGCTCATCCTGTACCCGGGTCCCAAATCCCAGAACCTGGAGGAGCTGGTGCAGTACCAAGAGGTCGGCACCGTAAAACACAATGTGATCATCATAGATGGCACCTGGAGCCAGGCCAAAAACATGTTCCTGAAAAACAGCATGTTTCACCTGCCGAAACAGGTGCGTCCCGCTCTCAGAGGAGGTGAGGTGACGGAATCATTCTGTCCACCTGAGAAGGTTTAAGACAAAAAAAACACAAACTCCTACAAGAACATGTAGGAGCCAGCTGAGGGTTTTTTTAACAGGTTATTTTGGGGTTCAAATATATATTCATGTGAGTTTACTTATTGTCATCTTCACTATCATCTGAGTTCATGTTTAGCTAAAAAGAGGCTCCTTATGTTTTTTTCCGTCTCTCCTCCTTATACATGAACTGGAGATAGACCTAAATGGCATCTGGAGGGTTAGATTCATCATCAATAGCTTTTTATTCTATTATTTTATTCTCATCTGATAGAAATCTGAAAGTAGAGGGTGGCTGTAATAGAATAATGGAGAGGTGACACAGATGTGCCGCAAATGCTCGTTACCTTGACTCTGAGTAGAGCAAGTGAGGACGACTTATTCCAGTTTAGTTGCTAGTAGTGGTAAACAGCACTTGTTCAGGAGATACTGTTTCACTGAGCAGCCAAACAAACTGTTGCCGTGCCAACACAAAAATTAATCTGCGGGGTATTCTAAGTGGTTCTGGTCTCTATTAACATCAGTGTAAAACACATTGTTGCATCTTTACAGTAAAAGTCAGCAACCAGAGCCTCTACTGAGATGGCTGATGTACGTAAACACCTTAAATGACTGGATTTGATTCCATTAAAGTCAACACAGTGAGATAACCACCCCGGTACTATTGATTTGCTTTGATTGATCAGGTGCAGCTCAGCAGGACTCTGTCCAGTCAGTACGTGATCCGCACACAACCCTCCAACATCTGTCTGTCCACGCTGGAATGTGCCGCCGTCGCCTTGTCAATCCTGGAGCAGAATGATGAGATCCAAGAGGTGACGTGGACTCTCTGTGCTATTTGTCTTCCACAAACTGAAAAGTCAACAATAAACATGCATTAATACTTAATCGGAAGAAGAACCAGGCATGGAGCATGAAAAATGTCCCTTATTCACACATCCAGACAATGCAAAGCAACATTGGCATTAAATTTGAGTCAAATCCTATGTTCACACTCCTTTTAGCCACTGACTTTGCAACTGTCGTATACAGTGGGGGTTATTATTTTTATTTTATCCCAAAATAAGCTGTAAAGCTTAAAAAAAAAAGTACAGAACTGGTTGAGTTTTCTGTTAATTTCTGCATATGTAAAATCTAGTTAGTTTATAATTACTTTATATAAAACTTAGTGACAGATGTACGGTTCATATAAAACCACTGAAAAACAGCATGGAGCACATTTTATTTAGATTTCCAAACCTTATACTTCAGAACATTCAACGTCTCAGTTTAATAGTGGATATAAAATAAAAAAAGCAAATTTTTGTCTTGAATTGTGAACGTTTAACAGTACGTACTTTTGATTAAAACAAACCTAACTCCTTTTTCAGTCTTATATATTTTTAACCCAGCTATCTCTGATGGAAACTTTCTGCTGATTCTGAGCCACACATGAGCTTGAATATGTAAAAACTCCCCACTGAAACCACACAGCTGCAGAAGAAACATTCAGACGTTCAGTTTTTTATTATTTTTTTTATTCTTAATTGTCGCGGATTTGGAATCTGAGGAGCCGTAAGGCGTCAACAAACAAATGTCTCAAACTTTTCTGAACATTTTTAGTGTCTTAAAAGCTCCCCTGTACAGCATTTTCTCTATTAAACCCAACCCAGCTTACTCAAATCAAAACTTAGACTTTAATCGAGTGCAGTTTGCATCACTTGATTTCAAAATGCACAGAAAACAACAGCTGCCAGATTCAGTGTGAAATGAAGATACTGATCATACTTTCCATGACTTTTAGGTTTTGCTGAGGCCGCTGAAAGCTCTGTGCTCCTTCCAGCTGCAGCACGGCGCTCAGATTCATCACAGCAAGGAGCATCTTCTTAAGAACGGCATGTACGACAAACCCATGCCCAAGAACAAACGCAAGATAAAGAGGATGGAGAAACTCATCACCGACCACAACGTCTGCCCAAGATGAGGAAGTGACACCGGTCCCATCTGTGTTTACAGAGATGTGCGAACGGAACTTACCAAGATAGTTTTTTTTGTCATTTTTAAAGATAAAAGTGGCTTACTGGGGAATATTATTTATATGTTTGTCATATGTTCTAAATTAATGACGAAAGTTTACTTGAATCGTTTACCGTAAATCGAATTTCACACTTTTCTTGTTAAGTAGTTTACATAATTCCCCCTAAAATTAAGAAAAACTGGCGGTTCTGCTTTGACATTTTGAGGCTGCGGCTGGCCGCTGATTCAGCTGATGTGTTTACAGAGCAAAATCTGAAATGAACACGCTAAAATACTGGACACGAAGGTACCAAAGAGGCTGAAGAAAACAGCGAAGACGGTGACTGTTTAAAATTGTTTTATATGATAAAAAATTGTTTTATTTGCGAGTTCATCGTTTGTATTATGTCATAATTGTCTTTGTAGGCTGTCAGGGAGCATTTATTTCTGATTTATACGCACACTGTCTAAGCTGGAAGTCACAGACCAATCCCGATGCTGCATTCAATGTTCCTGGGAAATCGTCGGAACTCTGTGTAGTTTACAATCTTTGTGTGTTCAGATATAAACAAACATGGCTGCTTCCAGGTTTCTTCTGCAGAAACAAATGCTCGTCAACAGTCATATACTGTAATTCACTAAGTTGAAGAAATAATTTGGTACTATGTCTGCTTTATTAGATCAGGAATAACCAAAGATGTTATTTTTACTTAGTTATCAGTCTATTTGGGAGAAAATCCAACATCTGATGGCACCGTCTTTGAGTTTTCTGGTCAAAAGTTGGATATTCAGAATTCCCAGTGCTTATTGAATGCTGCATAAGAGCCACGGCCACCTTTAATCTTCTTAATCCTAAACCTAACCCAGAGAAAAGGAGAAATCGCCCCCCTTGTCGAGGTACTTGGGAAAAGATCAGATGTACAAACATATTTAACATTTTATTAGAGCGATTTATTTATGTCCTGCTGAATTGTTTTTATGCCAGCAAACAAAACCATTACATATACGATGATGATGAGTCTTATATTCATTTTCAGTTTGATAAATAAAATTAGTCTATTTCTTAATGCTGTAAAACTGAAACAACTCTGCTTTTGTTGCAAATTGTACAGTTTTCTACGTGGATGTTAACAGCCACTTTTTACCTTGTTTTTAAGGATTGTACAAATGGAAGGTGTACACAAGTTACCTCCTGTAAATAATAAACACTGTCTGAGCCTCACAGACATGCTCACGTTTCTATGATTCATCTAAAAATTATAAAAAATGTTTTTTTTTTAAAAATGGGCATTGTGAAATTAGGTTTTTCTCCCATTTTCCTTGAAAAAGAAAAGGAAAAATACGAATTATGTAGGTTTGAATTGACAAAATAGTCATATTTGTTCAGTTTGAGGAGATAATTATAACTATTACACTCATTATGGACACGAGCTGCCAATTCGGAAGCAGAAATGCATGTTTACATCAGTTTCTGATGATTTCCTCACAATTGAATATATTTTATTGGTAAAACAAGGCTACAGCTATCAGGGCTGGGAGTCAATCTATAAACAACCATTTTTACTCAAATAAAATGCTCAGTTTTTAAGAGAAAAAAATGTAAGGTATTTTTTTGGAAAATCTTTGTTTAAAAATGTACACTCGGTTCTTGTAGAAACTGTTTTTTACTGTAATTTCTATTTAACATTATTTAGTAATCTGCCTTCAAGTTGCCTGCTGCTGAATATAGCGCATGCGCGTTTTGAGTCGGCCCCCGGTTGCTCCGCCATCTTTGTCGGCAGCCCATTGTTCACTGTGCAGCTAACGGCGGCGTTAAACCCCTTCACATTTCACTTTAAAAATAACTTGACGGTGTCACAGACAGCTGCCCGCGACAGTCGTGGATTTTCTCTCAGGGTCGCGACTTGTTTTCGGCCAGCAAGTGAGACAGAATGGACGATGAGCAGCCTAAAACCTTGTAAGTGTGTACCTGCGTTACCGTTAGCCACAAGCTAGTGTCCGTCACGTAACATTTAGCGGCAGTTAAAGCACTTATTTTATATATCAGGCATGATTTTAACTTTACCATTTGATTTGTTTTTGCCCATAATATTATAGACATGACACAGGCAGCATCTCAACAGGAACTAAACAAACTGAAATAATTGAATCCCTGATAAATTCGACACTAGCTTGTTAGCAAGCTAGCTAGTTCCAGAAAAATCTCAAATTTCCGCGTCGTCTCTCACGTCTCCCCTCGAAAAACGATGTGTTAAAGTAGAAATGCTTGTAAAGGAAATAACGTTTTGTGCATGTAGAGGTTGCATAAATGTACCAAAGGCCACTGTGCACCGCTGTGAAGTTCTGAGAGCTAAAAAACATTAAACAACCAGACTGTTCAGTGGAGCTGGTGTCACTGTCGTCATTGTGCAGGCCTGGGACAGTATATGTATGGGTTGTTTTGTAACAGCACCCTGGATGCAGGTGTTAATTTGCTTATGAAAACTGATTATATTAATGATCTGAGAAAGATCAACTTGTTTCTTTTTAAAGCCAGCAGCAAGGCAAGCAAGGTCATTAGCTGATATTTCAGTAATGTTGCTTCTCCCTGGCTGCACTCTATGTTTGGCTTATCATTAAATGCTATAATTACTAAGTCGTTAGGAACAGACTGCCTTGAGATTTCTTTGGCTTCAGATGTTTGCGTTTCTATATTTCGACCTAATTTGCCCCTTCCAGTTTTAGCAGAGTTAGGGCTTCAAGTATCCTTTTTGATATTAGCCGATTTATAGATAATTTTCTCATAATCGATTCATTATTCTAGCTGGAAAAGGTATAGGCAGTCTTAATTGCAAATCTTAATTGGAGAATGATTATGGCCGCATTACCTTGATTATTACAACCTAGAAACACTGCTCAAGTGTATCTCACCTTGCAAATAGGTTTAAAAAGGTAAATAATAATCAACCAGACAACACCTGATGGTTTTGATTCAGTTTCTGCATCTTCTGCTCTCCATAGGATTGTTTGTGTAACCAAAGCCTACTCACTCTAAAGTAGTGCAAAAACCTGGAAGCATCCACACTAAAAAAAAACAAAAAAAAACACATTACTCAAATAACTCAAAACCATCTAAGGTCACAGTTCCTTCCTAAACAGTCTTGAAAAGTATGACATTTTGATTATTTTCCAGGCCTTGATAAGTACTGAAGAATCTTTGTTTCCACTCTTATTTCCTCTTTTTGTTATTCTAAAATATAAAGATAAACATCTCTCAAAGTGAACTGATGAAATTAAAAGCACATACATTCTGTAACAGATGGACAAATGCACGTGATAATGTTTGGTTTATTTACCGTTTAAGCCATCACAGTTATGTTTTTTTTGTTATTTTGAGTTATTTCTGAAAGACAACGCACCTTTCAGTTTTTTTTTTTCACCTGGCTGCGTTTGCTGCCTTTTGACTGGACGTGACGCTCACAATTCTTTTGTGAGGATCACGGTGTAACACGTGCAACTCGTGCACAGCTAGCGCACTAATAGCCAAGAATAGGATGTAAACTATATGCTTCCTGTTCTGCTATGAGTAGTGAAGTCCTTTATCATATGATGTTTGAGACTAAATTATCCCCAGTACTTATTACATTACATCACATGTAATCAAATAAATCATCTTTGTTCAGGTTAGTATTTTGTACATGAACCCCTCTGTGCATGGGTTATACATTTATCAGGCCCCTTTATTTCTTAAACTCTTCAGCAGTTATTTAAAAGCTAATAAAAGTTCTGCAGGTCACTTATCTTCTTGCTTTTGAAACTTAAGAACCAAAATGTGCTTTTTTTTTGTTTAAACGCTAGAAAAATAAATTGAGTTAATTTTGGGTGTTTTAAAAAGAAAAAACTTCACTTCATCACAGTTCAAATCTTGTTGAAGGCAGTCTTCTCTATTGTTTGTGTTTCTGTGACCAGGTATGTGGGGAATCTGTCCCGGGACGTGACGGAGGCCCTCATCTTGGAGTTATTTGGTCAGATTGGCCCCTGCAAAAGCTGTAAAATGATAGTAGATGTGAGTTTATTCATATTTTTTTCCTCTTGAAAAGCAGGCAGACTATTTTTTAAAATATTTTCTGAGTCTCTGTGCATTAATTCTTTGCTCACAGCTCATGTGATCTGATGCAGGTACCCCACTGATTCCTCTGATGTTCATCCTGTTGACAGCAGCACTGTGGCCTCCCGTTTTAATGCCCGATGTTATTGTAATTTACAAGGTGACTTAAAATATCTGTTTCTCGTCCACTCCAGACAGCAGGTCACGATCCGTACTGCTTTGTGGAGTTCTATGAGCATAGACATGCCACTGCCACAATTGCAGCCATGAATGGTCGGAAAATACTGGGTAAGGTAAGCTATCATATCTCCTGGGTGAGTTACCCATGGGCAAAGCAGGGTGGGCTGGGTTTGAAGTGAAGCCACTGGAGATACTTGTCTTGTTAAACCTTATCTTACTTCCCTCTTCCTGCTCCACTTCATTTAATTTGTTTTATTCCCTCGCGCACATCATTCTTCTGTGCACAGTCCAAATAACCAGGGTGGGAACGCCACACTTAATATGTGCTGTCTCACTGCTGTGAAGTTTAACAATCATAAGTGTGATCTTAGTTTTTGTTGTTTTAACACATTTAAATCGATAGACATCCGGTGACTTATTTTGGAAATTAAACATGTCGCATATTCTGCTTTAATGTTGGTTGAGGAGGCCAAATTGCTGATCTGTTGGGCTGTTATGATTAATAATGAAACCCGTCCACGACACAGACAGGAAAGGCGTAAATCCTTCAGAGATATTTTCTATAATTGATCAGTTCTCGGGTGGAGCCTGCAATTTAATGTATTCTGGGATCTTTTCTTAATATTTATTAAAAAGAATTAAACTTTAAAATTAAACCAACAGCAGAGCCGTCCCATTAGATATGTTGAATTAAACTGTTTAAAGTTTAAAGCTGCCGTCTTCCGTTCTGTTCCGTTCTGTTTCTCAGCTGAGTGGAAAATCCCACACTGCTTTTAACCCCCGCCCTTAAAATGTGCCGGTAACTAATGGATGAAGCGTTCTGTGCCTTAATGGCTTCAAAAGGCTTCTTTTTTTGGGTTGCCAGTTGGTTAGCTGAGCAAACAGTTGCAGGGTTACATATTTTACACTATCAGGGTAACTGTGTGGCCTCATTCTGTGGAAGAGGAAGACTCGGACTATAATATTTACACAAAACCTTTACATCACTAATGTACTTAACTTTTTAACAATTTAAGAAAAAACTGAAAGCGGAAACTATCCTGAGTCCTCTTAAATACATAGTCTTGAAAATAAATGATCAGTTTTATTGTTAAAATGGAAAATTATGCAAAATTAAGGTGAAAAGAGCAGATATTTCCCACAACTAACAATAAATAATGTTTTTCAGCGTAACTGTGAAGAGTCGCTTGGTCCTGACTCTGGGATGATGGCTTAAGTTTAATAAACACAGTCAAAAGTAGAGCAGTTTGGACCTTTTAGATCGTAAAAGCAGGGCTCCAGACGGCACCAGTGCAGCTTTACTGTATTTGTTCGTCTTTTTTCCATCTACTTTTGTCAGTTTATATATTCTAAATAAGCAGGATGGCGTCAGACTATCGCTCAAAAGTTTGGGATCACCGTGAAATTTTCTTGCTTTCCTTGGAAACGCATGAAATTGGTCTGAATGAAATATAGCAAATGAACAGGACATGCAGGTATAGTCAGAGTTGGACACTGTGATTTTTATTTTTATTTTTTTGATGGAAATGATGAATATGTTCTACATCCGTTACAGCCTGGCAGACATTCTTGTGTTCTAGCTGTCAGTGTTTCACGGTTATTTGATCAGATTTCACCTCAAGCTTCCTGGAGCTTCTCCCACAAGATGGATGGGCGTGATGGGGTCTTCCTCTGTACCGCAGCAGCTCAGTGGGGTCCAGATCCTCCGTTACAGTCACAAATCCAGCAGATTCTTTAACAACTGCGGAGGTGTGTCTTGGGTCATTATCCTGTTGTAGGATTAAATTGGGCCCAATCGAGTGCAGTGCTGCTTTCCTTCGTCAAGGTCCCTTCCTCTCTGCAAATCTCCTATTTTACTACTTCCAAAGTACCCCCCGACCATCATGCTGCACAGTGTCCTTTTCTCTGCTCTTTGAATTGTTGTAAATTGCTTAGAAATGATTTTTTCTTTGGAAAACAAAGAAATGTGCAGGTGATCCCAGACTTTTGAGCAGTAGAGTTTCTTGTGTTAGAATCAGAAAGTTGATGCAAACACAGAGTTGTTTGGATGCTAAACTGCAATGTAGCATGAATGGATGTAGAAAGTCACTGGTTATTTTTTCAAATTAACAGATTATTTGGCATTTACTCCCTGGAATGAGGAAAATAAGTCTGTTGTCTCAGTGTTTGAGGTAAAAATACTGGAACCGTCATCTTTACCCATATTTTTTTGTGAACTAATTAACCACAAAACCTTAAACCTGACACACAAAGCATGAATTCACCACGTCTGACCTCGTTTAAAAGGAGGAGCGACCTTAGGTCACATTGTTTTAAATGAGAGTTAATCTCATTGAAACTGTTAAATATTAGATATTTACTCTATTTTAACAGCAAAGAAATGCTGAGATTCAGTTTAATTTCTAGAAATGGATCGATATAAAGTGATATTGGGGACTTTTTACTTTCATATTTAAACATTTATTTTTCCTGAATTTATGATGATGATAAGTTAATCAGTACAGCTACAGTTTGTGCTGCTCACAAGAGAGAGAGCAAGTCTGGAGCTCTAAAAAGTAAAAAAAAAAAAACAACAAAAAACCCACTTTAGTTTCCTTTTTTTTTTAATTAAAAAAAATAATAATTAAGTGTTATTAGCTCACGTGAATCACTTATTTAGCTTTAATGAATAAAGAGATCATTTCCGGTGTTATATCGAGCACATAATGAGTAATAACCCAGTAATAATTGTGGTAACAGGGTGCTGTTTGGGTCTTTTGTCACTTCATGCTCCATGCTGTCTCTGTTTTAATGACTATTTTCCTTGAGTGAGTTTCCATCTGTTTCTGAATTAATTTAACGTGGCCCTGCTGTGTAATCATGTGACATTCTTTGATCTACTTTGATTGATGCTCTTCTGTCCCCCCCCTACATCTTTACTGCTGTGTGTTCTTTTGCAAAGTTATTTCCACATAGAATCCACATAAGAGCAAGTTCAAAAAAATACATTCAGTTGAAAATATTTTATCCTCAACAGGTATTGAAGGACCATTTGAGGAGTATAACAAGTTCGTAAAAATCACTTGTTTGTAAGTCCCTTGTTATTTGGACCTTACTTCCTACAGTTTTGCTCCAAATTATTACTAGACTGAGAATTAAATGTTCCTGATTATAAAGGTGAAGTCTTGATATCCCTTTATGTACTCCAATGTATTTTACTGTTTATCTGTTAATGCAGAGGTTTGTAAAAATTAGATGGATAATCAGTTTGTGTTGCCCAGATGTGGCTTACAGAGACCATCTTATTAAAAAAGAAAGTGCTCAATCACAAAATATGACCTAAGTAAAGCTGGTGTGTGACAAACCCTCTAATCAGAGAACAAGAAGCTTCCTTCCTCTTACATGCAGACTTCACATCTCACCTTTTTTTCTTCCTCGCTTTCTGCATCTGTTTCTCTTTCAGGAGGTGAAGGTCAACTGGGCCACAACGCCAACAAGCCAGAAGAAAGACACGAGCAGTAAGTCGTTAATCTGACGCTTAAAGAATTAGATTTAGAGTTTGTCCACTACTGTCAGTTCAGATGTAAAGCCGCCCTAATTCCGCAAGATTTTTAAAGCAATTAATTTGGTCTCAGTCAATACCAGTATAGAGGGAAATAACGCTCGACTCGGAAGAAAATTGAGATGATCCAGCTTCCCATCAGTACTTAAACGCACCATGTATGGATGAATCTGAGGCTTCCGGAGGCGTCAAAAAAAAGTCTCAAAACCCGTAGTGCTGATTTATAGGTAAATGTAGCTTTGTGTGTGTATATCGGCGATTCGTGAATTTAACGATTTGTGAGTGTAGGAGGCTTTATGAATTCGTAATTATTATTTTGTCTGTAACAAGTTACACGAGCACAAATCAAGTACTACGCACGCACAGATGTACTGAATCGATTGAGTTGTCTTTTGATGTGAGGGGGGGTGCCAGGCGTTCAAACCTGAACGAACAAGAACAAAGTTCGCAAAGCTATCGCCGTCTGTTGCGTCAGATGCTCTCCTCTGTGCACAGTGTTCTGTCTGTCCTCTGTCTTCATTTCGTATATATTTTGGTACGTTTCCCGAAGCCTAGCAGATGCGTACCGAAACGGAGCAGTACCAGTGGAAATCGTGGGGGCGGTGTTGCACAATATAGCTCTCCTGTGACCAGCGAAAGGAACAGAGAAGAAATGGTGGAACTTCTTAAAGAAAGCTGACCACCACCGTCTACTGCACCGCCTGTTTTTGTCTCTTTCTGTGGAGGTTCATTATCATTATCTCCTCCACTGTCACCATGTTCATTTTCTGAAACTGACATCGGAACTCTGCACTGCCCTCTGGTGGCTGTATTGCCAACATAAAGCACGCATGTGGGCAGTGACGCTTGACAATGTTTGAAACAGACGTACGAAAATTTCAAGGCTGCACTGTTTTTAAAAAAAAATCTTTCCAAAATTGGAAAAAAGTTTTTGACAATTTGTTTACTTTTGTCTAGTTTTTGTTTATAAAACCTACAATGTGAACATTTTGTTCTTTTCCTTAAGGTCACTTCCATGTTTTTGTTGGAGATCTAAGTCCTGAAATCACCACAGATGACATAAAAGCAGCTTTTGCTCCTTTTGGGAAAATATCGTAAGTATATTCTCACGATTGTTGGTCCTGAGTCTTTTTCACACAGTGGTGTCATATCAGTAGGAAAATTACCTCAACCTGTGTCTGCATTGATATGCAAATTACCGTAGCCACACGGACGACTTGAAACTGACTCTGAGATAAAAACTAAGAATTTGAGTGACTTTTCTTTTAATTGTAACACAGCTGGTGGCTCTCTCTCAGTCCAGCAGCGTGTTCTGACTTCCATCTAATTACGGTGGTCCAACGCCATCCCTTCATGTTGTTGTAGATCACAGGGTTAAACCCTTAGAGGTAGTTACTGGTATTTCTTCAGTAAACACGGTCCTACAGGCAACAGGGAAGGATTTAATCCAGTTGTTTTAGTGGATTAACCTGCTTTTTTGCCTCAAGAGTTTTTATAAAGCACTTTGATGTGAAAGTGTTGCTCTCTGAAGACCCGTTTTAGATCTGGTTCAACAGTTTGGACCAGCATAGCCCTTTAAATGAAGAAATGGCTCACACTAAACATTGAATAAACTAAAACAGATCATTTAGGTCTATTTAAAATAAGTCAACTTTTCATTGGTACTTTTAAGGGAAAAAAAACGTTAATAATCTGTTAAATTAACTTTTAATTGTACTTTTTATTGGTTTATTTTTGTCCTGCGTCAATAGCAAACCAACGTTATCTGAGTCAAGGTCCCTTCAACTTAGGATGTGACTGATTTTGACGGTTCGTTGGTGTTTTTAAACCGTTTTGGACATGAAATCAACTCAGCTGCTTTGGACGCACAGAGAATACTTGTTAGTTGGATCGATTAATAGTTGGTTTTGGTGTTTTCATGGTCTTTAAAGGCGAGTCTGATCCCAGTCTTGAGTTTAGTTTAAACACTGAAGATTATCTGAAGAAACGATCAGATAAAATGTATTTTATGTCCACTTCTTGTTTGTTTGTCCACAGGGATTGTCGAGTGGTGAAGGACATGGCTACGGGTAAATCTAAAGGCTATGGTTTTGTCTCCTTCTTCAACAAATGGGTAAGTGTCTGCCAGTCGTGATCGTATGTGAGAGGACGCAGAAAATGTCCTCAAGTTGCGACCGTTTGCTCACTTGGAGACGCCATTTACAAATCGTCTTTGATTTTGTTGACTGATGATTCTTGTTTTTGCTCTTTTGCTGATAAGGATGCAGAGAATGCCATTCAGCAGATGGGAGGACAGTGGTTGGGAGGAAGGCAGATCAGGACCAACTGGGCCACGAGGAAGCCTGCTCCCAAAACCACAAATGAAAGTAAGGTCACAGGGATTGGATTTGGCCTTGTTAAGGCGTTAACACGTGCACGCTTGCTTTTTGGCCCTCTGCAGGATAAATCCATCCGCAGCGGAGATGGCATTGTTCTACGTGTGATTTATAAATTAGATCAACATTGACTGATCCATAACTCGGCAAGATTTTAATGAACTGAAATGTTACCACTCTGCCAAAGTTGGTGCTTCTCAGACGTCTTTATAACAATAATAGATGAATGGAAAACGATTAGTTTATTCAAAAAGTGAATATAAATTAAAGTTAAGTTGAATTCTGGTTAATTACAGCATGATCACGCTGGTATTTCAAGCAGGATTTCTGAAAAATTTGCTGAAAAATCAATAAAACAACTAAAATTTAAATGTTTTTATAGTAACACCAAGCACATTATTTTAATGAGCTAGTCTGTCTTCTAAAGTGCATGTTAACCTGTTTGTTTGACACAAAATGTAGAAAATGAAGCTTCTCAGAGCCAGACTGATCTCCAGTTTTTAAAATGTATCGATATAGTTTTAAATGAGGTGAGAGAACATTGTTTGTGTCGATAGTTGTTGAAGAGGAGCTGGTCAAAAGAAAAATAATGGCTTAGTTATTTGCAGATGAGCAGCAGAGTAATGTTCTGTAGAGAACCAAAAACGGGTTCCAACCAAAGGTTTTGAGCACGACTAATGAATCTGTTCCACCTTTTAAAGCAGCGTCACAAAGTAGTAAAAAGTATTTAACCAGCCCTGGTTTGAACGAGGATAGCCAACAGCTGAGGGATTGTTTTTTCCATTTTAATATCAGTGAAACAACAGACTATGCATTATAAAATATAAAAGCATTCTAAAATATAAACGGTTAGTATGTCATCCCTTCATCATAACATCTTTGAATAATTTCATACACAAGAATGAACCGACCTTTATTATAACCAGATATTATAATCAGATAAATGTCATCGGTTTATGTTGTCTTTTTTTGTCGACGGGCAGATTACGGTCAAAACGTTGAATATGGTTACATGCAATTGTTTGTCTGACTCGATTATCCTGCTGTGCTTACTGGGAAAGGGTCCTGTCAGATTTGCAGCAGGAGGTGGAACCCACCGTTTACCATGCAGAATAATGGACCAAACCTCCCTTTTTCTCGTCTTTTAGCAACCAGTACCAAGCAGCTATCCTTTGATGAGGTGGTGAACCAGTCCAGCCCCAGCAATTGCACCGTCTACTGCGGTGGAGTCACCACCGGTCTCACAGGTAAGGCGTAGCTCGACTCTAAAACTTTGAGTGACTAAAAGATTGAGCATTAGATTAAAACTCTTTTATCCATGTTCACAGAGCAAATTATGAGACAGACCTTCTCGCCTTTTGGCCAAATAATGGAAATCCGTGTTTTCCCAGAGAAAGGCTACTCCTTTGTGAGGTAATCTGACTCTTTTTTTTTTTTATTCATTTGATGCCACAAAGGCCTAAATATCATATGAACCTGCTATCTAACATCTTAATACATTTACTTTGTGCAGATTTAACTCCCACGAGGCAGCAGCTCATGCCATAGTTTCTGTCAATGGCACTTCCATAGAGGGCTATGTTGTGAAGTGTTACTGGGGCAAAGAAACCACAGACATGGTCCAGGGCCCCATACAGCAGGTACAGATGCCACAGGTAAGAAGGGTTTTTTGTTGATGGACGCCATTTCCTGATTCTACTTCTGTGTGATGTTGGATCGGTGGGATATTCTGCTTCATAAATCTATTGTGTATGTCAGCAGAACACGTTGAGCTTTGCGGCGCAGCCCTACAGTCAGTGGGGTCAGTGGTACAGCAACACACAGCAGATCGGTCAGTATGTGCCCAATGGATGGCAGGTGCCCAGCTATGGCGTCTATGGACAGACTTGGGATCAGCAGGGCTACAAGTGAGTGGAAGTCTTGTTTCTTTCCCCTTTTTTAATTATAATCACCCTTTGCAGGGTTGTCAAAAACGTCTATATACAGACACTAACTGATATTAAAGAGTAGTATCTAATTAGATTCTCGCATGCATTGGTATCGATGCTATCCTGAGTGCTTGAAAAACACATAAAGCATATAAATTACCTTAAGAGCTCCGGACCACTTGGAAATCTATACGCCAAGCCATCGATTGGCCCTTGGCAACATCTGGAGCATCTGTAACCGTCTGTTTCTCTTGTCTTTTTGGGGTGTAACGCATCATTGTCTATATGGTATATATCGACGAAGTATCTACATCATCTTTGGGCTTATCACAGCGTATTCAAGATGTTTAATCACAGTTGGGACAGGCAGTAAAAGAGATAACTTTTAAAAAGCCTAAATACATAACAAAATACATCAAATGTCCATTTCTATTAAAACGGCCGATAACTGAGCTGGAACCGTGTTGGACAATAACTCCGAGCCAAAAATGACCTGATTTTATACGAATGTTTGAGGTCATTTATAGACTCCAAAGTCGTTCTCTTGTGTGCACGTCAGCAGTTGGAGGTTGTCTTTGTGGTGTGTTCAAGAACAAATTTGCTGCTGTAGCTGCTAACGCTTACCTTCGGTTTGGTATATAAGAGCCCATAGTTGCATTTGGCCCCCACGCTGTGTGATAGCGATAATCTGTGTGTGTCTCAGGAGTGCAGCCATCATAACAAACATTAAAACATCCCCCGGCCACTCCTTCGTCTACCTGTCTGTAATCAGCTGATCTCGCTGATATACACATATATTTTTTTTTTCTCTTATTGCTCAAGAGTCTTTATTTTATTGTACTTTGTCTCACCGAATTTTTCATTTTGTTTAACTGTTCTTTTGTTTTTGACACATTTGTCTTCGACTGCATGTCGAGTTGCAGCTTGAGCGATTTCCTGCGGGATCAATAAAGTTTTCTGATTCTGATGTAGTTTGCTGACTCGTGCTCAAACACAGACACAACTGCTGTCTGCAGCACGTAGAAAGAGGGGGATCAACTAATCAGTCTGCAGAAGACACTGATGACAGAATTCAGTTCATCCAACCATGTTGAAATGGTTAAAAGTTGAACATGGACTCAGAAACGACGCCATATGTGCGCAGCTCACTGTCTTTATCATAATTTAGAATACGTTTTTGTGTTTCACTTTTGTTTTTATACCAACTGCGGTGGTGAAGTCGGCCAAGTTTAAGTGATGGGAAAACTCAACATCCTCCACCACCTTTGTTCAGTATTTTACCGGCAACGTCATGAATATAACGAGCTGGCTTTACTCACTGTTTCCCCCGCTGGTTTGGGAAATGGAAAGTTATTGTGTTACAACTCTGTACAACTCTGTACAACTCCTTGTTGTTGGGTTAATTTCTGTTTGTAATATTGTTGTTTACACAGCAGATGTTTTATTTCTGGTATTGCGTGTTCGACCCATCAAAGCTGGTCAGAGATGGAACCTTTTTGTTTAGATAAAAAAAAAAAAAAGAAATAAACTCTTCAAACATGGTTCTGTGACCATGACTCGTCCTGGTATCTAAGCTGGGGTACGTTCTCTACATGGCTACGCGTAACTGTCGAGTTCAACATAAAACAGGAGACGCCATCACCCAAACAAATGATTAGGTGGTTGAACTGATCTGGGATTAGATAAATAAGTCATAGGTGTGGATTTTGCTACATTTCACAGAGGAAACATGAGTATGTGTTAATGAACTGCACCAGATAATTGGAACGTTACTTAATCTGAAGCACAAAGGTCACTCTGATCACAGTCTCGTGTGATCTGTCTCTTCATCAGCTGTTTTGTTTCTGTCTCCGTTCAGTCATTTACACGCTGGAGCTGGATGGACGGGTGTGGGCGCCATCAGTAATGGAGGCATGGTGGAGCCCGGGCAGGGAGTCAACGGGACGGTGCTAACCAACCAGGCGGGCATGAGCGCTGCTGGCTACCACACCCACTGATCACAGCAGCCCTCTGTTAGCGTCCGACGTCACAAGGATCATACTCTGCTGGGGAAGGAGTGCATCAGATGTGCTCGGTCTGTCACATCACAAAATTACTCTGTTAGTGAAGCTGGTACGCCATTTTATCAACTTAACCAGCCCAAAACCTCACCCACTGCCCGAATCTGCAAGTGTAAAGATAACTATCCACACTTGAACACTGTTAAAGCTACTGCTAATACACCTTGCATTCCTGGGCCCATTTTATTGTTTGGTGTATTACTGGCCAAATGTAAATTATACAAAGTGTCAAGATACTTCTAGCACAGGAAGTTTAGTTAAAAAAAGAAAAATAAATCTGTCAGAACAGCAGCTTTTCTTTGTTTTCAGCCCCCTCAGAGCCAAAGAGCACGGGCAGAATTTTATACCAATATTTAACAATCATAACGGGGAGAAGAGGCGACGAACTTTGCTACAGAAAGCACTCAATAGTCCACAGTATTGCAACTCAGCCACAAGACTTGTATCGACAAAGAGGTTTTATTTTCTCCCCGTTGGAGCTCGTCGATCTCACTGTTGCTCTGTCCACCGGTTACCAAGTGTTGTCAGGTCATTATTCTGTAAGATAGAAACGGGCAGGTTGAGGAGAAAGTGGATGCAACAAAACAAGTAGACGTCAGCGTTCCTTCACGCCATCTCCCGGACTGGACTGAGCAGGCGGAGAATCCCATCCGTGGATAAGAATGTGTGTGTGTGTGTGTGTGTGTGAATGTGTGCATGAACTGATGCTTTTACTCACTGAGACAATGTCCTGGTCATCTTCCCCCTGAATCAGAAAGGACTATACCATCTTTTATTTTTTAATTGCTTCAGGTATGGTAGAGAAAAGTGTTTTGTTTGTTTCTTTGAGCAACTTAAAAATGCCGACATTGTGTAAAGAGCTTTTGCCTTTCGTCTTTGATTTCAGGACTGAAGAAATGTTGAGGTGACACCATCAAATCATGTGACACGCAAGACCTTTTTATGTTTGTTTATAAAACCTTTAAGTGGCTGTCAAACTTTATTTTTTGGAATTAGTTTATCTCAAAACAATTGCAGGGATTACTGCCACTCTTATCTTACTTATAGGCAGACAAATATTGCACAAATACTTAAGGTTAACTTTTCACGAAAATTGAAACGCAAGGATTTTTTTTTTTTTTTTATGTTTTTGCATTCCACTCTTATTTGTGATTTTATTTGGAAGCCTGTTTTATGTAAATAACCAAACAGTCTGTTAAATTGTACTAAATCTGTATAAAGACATCTTCATTATGGAGGCGTGTTTGCTCCTGGTCGGGGAAATGGACGACAAAACAGCTGGTTTGACGGTAGCATCCCTGTCCAGTGCTGGTCCTTGTGCAGTAGAAAACGGCATCACTTCATTCTTCCAGCAGCTTGGAGGACGAGCAGCATTGCTATGTAATGCAGAAGCCTTTAGATTGACCAGAAACTCCTAATTTAAGTTATTCTGTTTTACAACAACTTAGCGATTGTTTTTATAAATTAAAAACCCACTTATAAGGATCAGATTTTTACACTGTGGCCACAGTCATCTTAATGTAGTTGGGGAATCCATTGTGTTGCCTTATCAAGTGAGTTACTTTTAGTTTAACCAAAAATCATCCAAGAGTAGGCAGTGCCTATGAATGTTTTCAGCCTATGTTTTGGAGAGAAGTTCTGTTGATGAGTCAGTAACATGGTTTGTGTTTTTGCTTTGTCCCATTAAAACGCTGATGTTTAAAACAGCCCACATTTCTGCTGTTTGCGTCTCATCTTTGAAACCAGCTGATTTAAAAAGTTGGGGGAGTCCCCTGTCAGTTTTAGGTTTTAACAAACCAATACATGATTAATCAGTTCTACCTTAGTTTAAGGATTACTTTGGAAGGCTGGACGTTTTAAATATGGAGTCGCAGTGTTGGACATAAAGGATCAACGTAGACCCAAAAAAACCGTCTGCTTCTGTCATAAGCAGGACTTCTAAGTAGTTTGGAAAAGTACGGAAGTAGTTTTTGGTGTTTTTTCAGGTCTGACTTTGTATTGAAAAATGTTAGTTCCAGATCTATGCAACCATTCTGTTTTTGAAAAAGAGATGTATAATCAGAATTTCTAAAAATCAAATGATCATAAAGCCCTGGCTATAATAGATGGACATCGTGATGTCATCTGTTGGTTTATCTACCATTTTTAAGCTTTAAAGCAACACTAGAGAAGTTTGTGAACCTTAAAACAATGTGCTTCTGACTCGTCTAGAAGTTCAGTGGCCTATGTTACGCATATTCCCAGGCCTGAAACTGCCCTATAATACATGGGAACTGAGATACCGCAGTTTACGTCTTTGGTTTCCAGCCCTGCACCACATAATTTTTCTTTACATATTTTGGCCTGTTTTTTGGTGTCTTTGTGGCATATCCCAGTGATTTATTTTTATGAGAATACTGTCCTACAACTGTAGTAGGAGCCAAAGAGCAAGAAGAAAATTGCTTACTTATCTTACTTATAGCTCAAATGAGAGAACCAAAATTTAACATCTGAGAACATAAGTTGTTTTTGGCTCTTCGAAGCTTTATTTAAGGAGGAGCAACAACGCTAACACTTTAGTGAATGTAACGGTTAAAATTTCAGTTAGCATATTAATAGCACTCCAACATTTGCTATGTAACAATAACCTTTACAGTTTAACAACTAATAACTAACACACAAAAAAAGAAAATTAAGAGATTTAACTTTTTTTTAACTTTAAGAGATTCTACTTTTAAAAAGTTCTTTATTATCTGGTTGATACGTTAATTTATGATTAACTGCCGAAAAACTTGTATTTGAGCGTTCCATGGCAGTAAAATCAACTACAGCACCCATGATCCAGCACTCGATCGGTGCCCGCCCTGGCTTTTTCCGCACGTGATCGTCGTCGTCCAATAGGGAGTGTCGTTACAGGCGCAATGCGGTTGTCTGGATGTAAGGAGGAATGGCGACGGTCGAAACGGTTTTGGAGGCTAGAGTGAGCTGCGTTTGACCAAACAGAGGCGGATTAGAGGTAGTTTGAACTTTTGTTTAAAAAACATACATAGAAATATCACGTGTAACATGGGTGGGTGGTGCGTTTACAGCGAGAGTAGTGCATTCAAACACGTACTTGATTAATTTGAAGGAGTTACAAACATTTTTAACTAGTAAAATAATATTGTAATGTCATTCTAATTAAAGTTAAACTACAATTATGAATAAAAAGTCTTAACGGAGTGTTATAAAAAATAACAAATGGTTGTCTTTTCCTCATATTTATAATATATTTTCCGTTTCTGTCAAGGCTTGGAGCCCTTCATGTCCAGTTAAAGCCCCAAAATGGATAGTGAAGTAACAGTGTCCTCCTCACCCAGCATTATGTCACCCTCCTCTCCTCAGACTTCACCCAATAAGGTCAATCTGCCAACAAAACCACAAGACAACAGGAAATCTGCACCCACAACTCCTGCCTTTCTCTGCAACCTGGGGAGGGCCACGCTGCGGGGCATTCGCAAGTGTCCTCAGTGTGGCGTCTACAACGGCACCCGTGGGCTGAGCTGTAAGAACAAGGCCTGCGGGGTGTCCCTCAGAAATGCTTCATCAGTGGGTAGAAACGGCAAGAAATGTGCCGTGGAGGTGGTGAAGGTGATAACAGACAGCGAGGAGAGGGGAGGGAAAGAGCAGGAGGGCGGGGGAGTCCTAGGTGGCGGCTCAGGTGGAGGAGCGCAGGTGTTTTCTGTGTGTCACAGAGGAAGAGGAGCCACAGCTACACACTGGGGTTTTGTTGAGCTGGTTCCCACAGATACTGCCATCGCAACTGGGGATGGGGCCACCCTGCTCACCCGTATCAACCTGGGCCGCTGCTTTTTGCCCTCTTGCAGGCAGGGTCAGAGGTCAAATCAGCGTGAGTCAGAGTCGGCGGCAGCCAAACATAAACAGTCCTCTGACAGCCTCTGCATCCACATCAAGCTAGCTATAGAGAGTCAGAGCCGTGCGACGCCGTTGACCTTCAAGAGCTCAGTCCTGGAGGGTTTGCAGGCCTCCATTCAAGCCAGAGAGGAGCTGTGGAGACTGGCCACGGAGTCCCCCGGTCCCCTGGTGCAGAGAGTCTCCAAAGACACCCTGGTGGTAAAGTGCCACACTGACTCTCAGCATCCTCTGGGCCTGTTACATCTCACTGTGGGCGCCGCAGGGCTGTCGGAGGCCCCAAAGAGTGAGAAAGGTGTCTTTCACTGTGCCTGCCAGGTTAGCACGAGAAGAAATAAACCAGGTGTGGATGGAGCAGGTGGATCGGGCAGCGCTCAGTCGCCTCTCAGCTCGGTCACGCAGCCCTGCCTTCACTTCTACGCCTGCGTGTGCGCCTTTGCGAGCAACGAGAAGCTGGCGTCAGAGTTTGCAGCTTTCATCAACTACAGCTCCAGCGGTAAAGTAACAAAGTCTCAAACTTTTCCAAATGAGGAAGCTGATTTTGAAATTATACTTGTTTCTTTTTGTCAGATTTTAAAGCAGCTCCTCCAAAAAAAGTAAATGACAGCCGTTTCTAAGAAAATTATTTAATGTTCCAGTATTAATCGAGCTGTATTTGGACATCAGGTATTTAGTTTCATTACACTTACAGCAGATTAAACATGAATCAAATGCGAATTGCATGTTTTTAGTGATTCATTTAAATGATTTAGCTGATCATTTCACACTATACGAGTTTATTACTTATTATATGTGAAGAAAATATGAGAAATATAAAGGCGATTATACAAATATGACAAATACAAGATAAAATATTATCGAATCAAAGTGATTGAAGAACAAAAATCTAACAGAAAAAAATTCCAGGAAAATAAAATGAAAAAGCAGCTCAAACTGCTTTATTTCAGATAAAAGTCTTTAATAACCCCTTCTTTCCAGTCTCACTGTATATACATGCACTCACCGGCCATTTTATTAGGTACAACTGTTCAATTGCTTGTTAACACAAATGGCTAAGACGGGCTGGTCTGAGCATTTCAGAAACTGCTGATCTGCTGGGATTTTCACACACAACCATCTCTGGGGTTTACAGAGAATGGTCCGACAAAGAGAAAATTTCCAGTGAGCGACAGTTGTGTGGACGAAAATGCCTTGTTAATGTGAGAGGTCAGAGGAGAATGGGCAGACTGGTTCGAGATGACAGGAAGGCAACAGTAACTCAAATAAGCACTCGTTACAACCAAGGAATGCAGAATACCATCTCTGAACGCACAACACGTCAAACCTTGAAGAAGATGGGCTACAGCAGCAGAAGACCACACCGGGTACAGCTCCTGTCAGCTAACAACAGGAAACTGACACTACAATTCACACAGACTCACCAAAATTAGACAATAGAAGATTGGAAAAACGTTGCCTGGTCTGACGAGCCTCGATTTCATTCGCAGTCGAATTAGTGGCGTAAACTGAACGTAAATTAGATTTCCAAGTTAATTTAGCTTAAAAAAGAGAAAAAAACTAAGGAAAATGGAACAATAATCTAAAAGTACAACAATATTTCCATCCATACTATACTTTCTGCTTCATCTTTGCTCGGTGTCTGTTTATTTCCTCTCAGGTTTGCAGCAGAACGCTTCCTGCAGGATAAATCCCAGTGAGAAACCTCTGCCGGGGGCCGAACCTGTCGACTCCCACCGTAAAACCAAGAAGCTGTGCTTGGATGAATCTGTCTCCGGTGGGTTGACGATACCACCTGAAACACTGAACACAAAGCATTTATCACTTGTAAATGTTGTCTGAATCTTCCATTGTCCTGCCTTCTCTTTCTGTCTTTTATCTTTCCCAACCTGTTGTTCTTTAACTTCCTGCCTGTGTGAAGCCCCCTCAACGGCCTCCTTCCCATGGAAAGAGGGAGCGTCGGCCTGCGGGCTTCGGAAAGCCGCTCCAAGGAAAGCTGCTGGTGCTGGTGGGCTGAAGGCTGCAGGTGCTGCCTGTCTCACCACGGAACCTTTTCAACTTTCTGCTCTCTTCATCCGTTAAGACATCTGTCTCTGTCACTCCTGCATCTCTCATCCTGATGCATACTGTTTTAAACATGTAATGAGTGGACGGCAAAGCATTTCAAAGTCCTAATCTGCTGGTGTTGTCTTACAGGGAGCGCTCAGCTCGTGGATGAGCGCTCCGTGACGATGAGCTTCCATCAGTGGTTGGCCAGTGTGACGGAGAGGATCCACCAGATGATGCACTTCCAGTTTGATGGTAAAGCCAGAGCTCAACAACTTATCGAGCGTTGAAAGTATTTGCTCATCTGGATATTGATGGCAGCAACACTTTTAAGCGGTGCAAAAAAGAAACAGCTGGAGGAACACGTTGCAGCTAATTAGGTTAATCCACAGCAGGTCAGTGACATGATTGGTTATAAAAAGAACAACTTAGGCTACGTTCACACTGCAGGTCTTAATGCTCAGTTCTGATTTTTTTTTGCATGGTTCACATTATAATTTAAGCGCCATCAGACTCCAGCGTGAACAGTCTATGCTTAAAGAAGTAAATATGGCTGCTACACATGTCAGCGTGTGTGTTTCAGGCCTGAAGTTGTTGTGCAATCTGAGCCAACAAAATTATGGGGATTTTAATTGAGTCCGAAACCTCACTTTCTTTCCACTGAGTCGCTTCGTCCAGGGCGTCTGCCATGCTTGTTTCGCCCATTGTTTACACTTGATCTCACCGCCTCCTCCGACGCAGAATTGTTTCATAAAAGTCTGATATAATGCAACTGAGTTCGTTTTGAAAAACATCAGATGTGTGTCCGATTTTGGACCACAGATGAAAGCTGATTTCGGATTTGTGCTGTTGTACAAAACGCAGATATGGGTGAAAAAAAAATCGGATTTGGGCCACTTTTTCCTGCAGTTTAAACAGAGTCTCCCAGAAGTTAAGACTGGCAGAGGTTCAGCAATCTCCAAAAAAACTGTGTCCGTGACTTAGAGTTTAAGAATTGGATTCAAAACAGACATGATTCTGTCCTGGAAATCAATTTATGGGCTCAGGGTCACTTCCAGAAGTCATTGTCTATGATCACAGTTGCAAAATATCATTTTAACTATACCCTATAATTCTATTTCCTTTGTTTGATTGACAGAGGTTTGCTTACAAACTGTCGGGCTTGTAGTTCCTATCCAACTCCAGGCTTTGGAGTTATCACACTAATCAGTGCTTCATCATCATTAATCAGACATAAATCAGATTTATTCTTTGGTGTGTCTAAAACCAGAGGTTGACTTCAAGAGAACTGTGTGGGTTTCAGTTCAAGCTTTAATTACTATTTAATAATTCATTGAGATTTGATTAATTAATAAGAAATAATATCTTTTCGTACATTGACTTTTAAGCTTGCAGTCGTTCAGCTGTTTGACCACCAGAGGGGAGCATTAACACAGCATTAACTCATGCTCAAGTTTAGATGTTTAAGTGGCTCTAACTGCTCAAACTGATCCATAAAACATTGTTTCATGATTTATATACTATCAATAAACGTTTACTTATACTCTTATAAACTCTTTTTAGGGAAAGTCGTTCTAAAAACCAGAGATGGGGACTCGAGTCGCACTTAAGTCCCACAAACAAAGACTCGAGACTTGACTTCAGACTTGCCCTCAAAAGACTTGAGACTTAACTTGGACTCAAGGTTTGGGACTCGTAAACAATCTTCATTTCAAGAAAGTATTGTTTCTGATCTTTATTTGATTATTACTGATGTATGACAAGGCTGTTGGCAGGCTGAGCGCAACATGGCCTCATGCATACGTGCAGCCACTGATATCAAAACTACTCTAACCAAGCTCATCTGGAACTGTGGCATATGTTGTCACATTTGGTTAAAAAGCAGACAGCAAACAAGCGAACGGCCACTTGCAAAGTGTGTGCTATCAGGATAAATGATGCCGGCTCAACTACGTCCAACTTCATCAGGCACCTGAAAACGCACAAGGACAGGTCAGTCTCTTTGTAATGTGAAAGGGAAACTTGGACAGGTACTGCTAGCAAACTGATCAAAGTAAACAATGTTGTAAACTATATGCAGATTATAGCTTCATTGTTCACTACACCTTGTTGCTGATTTATCTGCTGCAGCCTGGGAAATATGGGAAGGACTTTGGTTAAGTAGCCTAGGTTAACAGCTACCAAATTAATTGCTAAGCCAAGTCTACGTGGATGTGGTTTAACGTTAATCTAATTGCTTTTTCAAAATAGCCTACTTTTACAATTTCAGGGACACCTGATAAAATTCCAGGTTGACACTGAAAAATGTTATGCATGAGAAGTTCAGGCTACACAGCCAGTTATTAATATGTCTATTAATGTATCCTATGGTGCAGAGCAAGCACACATATTTCCAAATAAATGTATATACTTCAAATTTAAATAGTCCTTCTAAGTTACCATGCTCTGATCAATTTTGATCCTGCAGTGTATAAAGATATTACATATATTGATAATGATATATTGATGCTTTCATGCCATAACATACAGCAATGCAGTCTTATCTAGACCAAAAGGCATGTGTCTAATGATAGAACGTTCATTTCAGTCATTTGAGACTTGACTTGGAAAAAATGGCTTGTGAACATGTCTGCTATAAACAACAGGAAGACATTATTATCTGTTTATTTCTGCAGGATGATGGCTTTAGTTTCTTGTTTCACAATGTATTTAGTGTTTTTTTTTTCCCCCCCACCAGGGAAACCACAGCCTCTCGTCTACCACATTCCCCAGGAGTACTTCAACGCTCTGCAACAGCGCCTGTCGCTGGGATCCAAGAAGAGGAGACTGCCTAACTTCACAACAGGTGAGAATTGATTTGATTTAGTTAAACTTTGTTTTAAAAAAATCAGATCATTGTTATAACACCGATGTTCCTGAGAAGCTGCAGCATCAAGTGTTGTTTGAGCTAAACACAGTTAGAAGAAGTACATTTTTCCACATTTAGTTCCTTTAACCAATTGATAATCTTATAAATTACCACGCATTGTCAAATGTGAGACTAGTCTTTATTTTCAAAGCACTTTTTCCAAGCAAAATGCAGCTCGGAGCACTTTACAAAGCAAAAAAAAAAAAGAACACAAGCAAGGAATTAAAACTAAATATGAAAAGAGAATTTGAAGAATGATCACGCTGATAAAATGTGAGTAAATAACAGTGAAATGTTGATTAAAAACTTTAGAAAAAGGTTAAAAATATGGCATGTTCAGGTTGGCACCTGCTTCCACAGGAGAGGAAAACTCCCATTTAGGGAAAAATTCTGGGAACCACAGCTGAGCCTGGAGAGCTCTTGTGGTGTTTTAGGAACTATAAAATCTTATAAGATGGAGCAAAGCCTTTTGGATAGAGCTTTATATGTGCTGAGGGGGATTCGAAATGGTATTCAACATTTCACAGGGAGTTAATGTAGGGAGGATAAAATGGGGGGAACCTGATCTTTCCTGAAGGTGTCAGACAGAGTGTTTTTAATCAGCTGAAAGATTTTCAGGGAATTATTTGGACTCCCACCTAAAATAGCATGGAGATAAGATAAATGTATGGACCGGTTCCTCATCATCACTTTTCAGTAAGAGCCGTTCACATTCTTCACAAAACTCTGAGTGACCTCCAGAGGCAGCTGGGGAACAGACAGCAGAGACATAAAGCATGAAAGGGAGTTGTTTAATATGTGAGTTAAAAGACTAATGCCAGTCAAAAATGACTCCACGGTTCCTCAGAGTTGAACTGGAGGCCAATTTAATCCCATACAGACCAACTATATGGTTTGAAAGTGAATTTCTGAGGGTTTTTCTTTGGACTAAGAACAATTCATTCACTTTCGGCTCAGTTCAATCGTAGAAAATTAGAGGACAATCACACTTTTATGTCTCTAACACAAGCCTGTAGCAAGAGTGATGGATTGATCAGGCTGCACAGATAGAGATGGGTGTCATCAGTATAACGGTGCAAGTGAAGCCATGTTTCCTGATGATATTACCCAAAAGAAGCATGTCTAGAAGTGGTTCCTGTCCAGAACCCTGTGGAACACCATAAATGACTGTGGGTCAAATGCAGCTCTGAGGTAACAGAAGGCAGTGATTTCCAACCTTAATGTCACAGACGGCTATATTTAAGTAACAGTTTGAAGCTAAATTCTTTTAATCTTTCAGAAAAACTGCAAAAGCCAGAAAAAAATGCCAAAAAAACAAGACTTATGTAAACATTTGGAGGAGTCCAACTTCTTCTTTAGGTCCACCTGGCATCTTTTTAGGTAAAAGTTTAGACTCTACAAACACAAAATGTGTGAACAAATATCTCTCTCTTTGTCTTCTGTGCGTGGATGTTAGCGTTTGGGAGGAATGACGGACTTCCTCTGGGCTCTTTCTCCAAGTACACCTGGCACATCACCAGCCTGCAGCAGGTCAAACGCATCTTTGACACTCCGGAGGTAAACGCTCACATTCAGGAAAAATCCTAAAGTTTCAGCAGCTGGATCTCTCTTCTCGGAGTAAAATGAGGTCAGGTTATTACCATCGGTTAATAACTGCACTCCTTTCATGCTTTATGTCTCTGCTGTCTGTTCCCAGCTGCCTCTGGAGGTCACTCAGAGTTTTGTGAAGAATGTGGACGGCTCTTACTCATGCTTTCGCTGCCCTGAGCCGCCACCTGAGCCACAGTTACCCGAGGGATGCAGGACAGATCGGCCGCAGGCGATACGGCCGATGGAGCTTCGCACCTTCCTCAAAGTTGGTGGGTGACTTTTTAAATTTTCCTTTAATGTGTAATTACGAAGGTGTCGTCCTCTCTGTGGCGTTCACGCCGTTGTGTCTCTGCTAGGACCGGGCACAGCAGATCAGAAGGAGGCCAGTCCGTTTGTGATCGAGTGGATCCCCGACGTTCTGCCCCGCTGTCAGATGGGAGAGCTCAGGATCAGCTTTGAGTTTGGCCACCAGCAGAGCGGCCAGCCCGAATATTACGAGAAAATGAGTGTGGCAGAGAAAGGAGGTTGCAGCAAGTCAGACTGTAGCCAAACCAAAGTCACAAAGGCTGCTGAAGTTCTTCAGGTAGTTGTACAGTAGCCCCTCCAGGCTCTTATTTACATCTGCAGTTATCAGTGTGTGACTTCAACATGAATTAGTGTTTTATTGTTAACTACCATGAGGTTTGTCATCAAACTGCAAGAGATGAGCTTCACTCGATGTGGCTAATTAGAAAAGACCGGATCCTATTTGGGTTTTCTTTCCATTTCTTCAACTTATTTTACTTGAAGAAATATTTTATAATATATCTTTTTTTTCTTTTTTTTTTTTTAAGCTTTTTGTGGATTTAAAAGGTCAACCAAAGGGAGTTATTCTTTCCCACAGAAGACTGAGCTCCTGAACTGTTCGTTAGTGTCTTGTTTTTTATCCAAGTTTTTTTTTTTATACACATAAATAACTCTACTTCCTCTTCTGAGCCGACCAGTCTGAGGAGGCAGAGCCTTTTGGGATTGGTGGCCTTAAAGAGTAACGAGTTTAAACAGAGCATTTTACAGAAGCTGAAAAGAATATCTGCAGGAATTTACAGTATAGGAGTGTTTCTTTGAGCACCAAAGCAGTAAACTTAAGCTGTAAACGAGCATAAAATGTTCAAAACAAGAACAGGAGGGCAGCAACTGGGATTTAAATTTTGATATTGGGCTATTCTGATCTCTTTTCAGCCCGAGAATATGATTACAATAACTTTGTACCAGAAAAACACAAAATAATTAAATCATTAAGACCGTTTGTGCAGTCTGAGGCTGAAGAAGAGACAACACTGATCAGTGTTAAAGTATTTCTCCACACCGGTAGTCGCAGTCAGTGTTGGTCATCTTACTTTAAAAAAGTAATTACTTACAGTTACAAATTACTTCTCCCAAAAAGTAATTGAGTTAGTAACTCAGTTACCTCACTGTAAGAGTAATTAGTTACTCAGCAAAATAACTGTGACGTTATTTTTCATGTTCTATACGTTGTTATGTTCTATAACATCTTTAACGTCAAAGATGTTTATATGAACTGATTGAAGAATAAAAACACTGTATACAGTATTTTAGAACATTTGGTATTTGTTTGAATTCGATAGATTGCAGCCTGCCATATGACATGCTTAGAAATAAAGATATATAAAAAATGAATGTTGAAAATAAAATTCAAGTGCAAAATTAAGAAACACTGTAAATTTGGGTAAAGCGAAACAAAGGAAAATCTGGCCATTAAGTAGTGCAAATCTCTGTAACTGTATATTACGCCGACTGCACAATAAACAGAACATTATCCTTAAATAGTCCGTAAAGTAACAATATTAAATTTGAAAATAATTCAAGTGCAAAAGTGTCATGTTAGCAGGTGTTGATGTGAGGTGCTTCATAAGATTCGAGTTTCTTGAGGCAACCGTGGATAAAGTATTTTTTCCTGGGCGTAGCGTGCAGGTTACATAAACATTCTTGCCTTTAATTAAAATGGGCGAGAAGTATTGCCGATACTTCCAGTTTGAGGACGCTGCCTTTGAATTTCCCTGGCTCGTCGCCATTGTCACCGTCTTGTTGTGTTTGGCAGTCAGAGCGTGCAGTGAGACAGTTTAGCAGGGCGTGATCCGCCCACCCAGCTAATCATTATCCCCACCCCTGCTCTCTCCAGGCAGCTGATGTGTGGCCAAAACTTGACACCTTGCGCTTCATTCAACCAAATTGTAGTAACGCGCCACTTCACATTCTCAGTAACGGCAACGGCGTTGCAACGAGGGGAAAAAGTAATTAATTAGATTACTTGTTACTGAAAAAAATAATGCTGCTAGTAACGCCGTTATACTCTTAACGCCGTTATTACCAACACTGGTCACAGTTAATGTCTCAAATGAAATTTCAAACGGTTGAAAGAGGACCTAGATGAGCTGTGTGCTGCCAGCGATGAGCTTCCAGGGCGTTTTTACGAGATGGTGAAAAAATAACTAAACTAACTTTATTTTGTTTTCCTCTCAAAACAAAAGTAAATCTTTCCACAAAGAGTCTTGAGACTTTCGCTCTGGAGCTTTTTGACTTTTTTACCTCATAACTGTCCCTACTTTTGGTTCTGTATTCTTTTCGTTTTCTAATACTGGATTGAGTGGTTCCTTTGTAACATACCTCAAACACTTTTAGAAGTATTTATTATTTTCTTTTCAGATTAAGTCATATTAAACATTGTGAATCACTTTGGTTTTCCAAGAAAAAATTCCTTCACAAATTTAAAAATGCAAATGAGTCTGCAGCTTGCGGAGTTTAATGAGCTGTTACAGCCGGTGCTGAATGGCAGAAAACAAGAGAGGTGTCAGTGGAAACAATGGGAAGGGTTTGAAGACTCTTTCAAGAAGGTATTTCGGGTCGAGTGTGGCAAAAGGTGGTGGTTATTCCCAGTCAGCTGTGTCTAAAATTTAGAGGAACAGAAATGTGAAAATGCCCAACAAAAGAAATTAACAAAAAAAAACAAATGGGCAGAAACAGGAGTCAATCAGGAGAGGAAAGGGAAGAAGGGGATGGAGTTTCCATCCAGAAAAGCCAAACAAAAACCATCATTAACACCTAAAGAGAAGAAGATGAGGCTACAGCCAGCTAAAAAGAAACAGCCATGGTGTGGTGGAGAGACTGTAAGGGGCTGGCTCTGGGTTTGATCACCAAGTTCACACACTGAGAGCAATTCTTAAGGCCAATCACAGTATGGGACACAACGGCAAATCAGAAAACACAACAGATCACAAAATACAAGGGAAAAACAAAACAAAACACAAGGCAAAACATAAACGATAATGACCACGTTTACCAGATTCGCTAGGAATCTTAGCTCTTACCGCTAAGAGCTTCTTAGCGAATCTGGGAAACGCGGCCAATGACATTAACCAAACCTCTAAAGGTAGGTACAACAACAACAACGTTGTTGGGAATGAGTGGGGAATAGTTGAATCTTCTTTTAAACGTGTCTTCAGCGTACGCAGACTCGTGTTTATGTTGTGAATTGTCGACATCATATTCAATATCACGTCATGTCCATGTCCCGCATCAAAATATTCTTTAATAGCAGCATTTACGTTGTCACTAGCGGCGCTCATATTTTGAAAACAAAACATATCCTTCCGGTTCAACGGTCCAATCAGCGACGATTCATGTCGCCCGAGGAACCTACCTTTTCCGGTTTGGTTAACGTTGTCATTTCTGTTTTGGCGTTGTGTTTTTTGATTTGCTGTTGTGATTTGCACTTCAGGGCCACCGTACGAAAGGACTGGAGGCTGATGTGATATTTCCTCTTCTCTTTGTTGTGTGTGTACATATGGGGGGTGGGTGGGGGAGTTGTATGAGTGCCTGGTCTCCCATAAGAAATGATAACAAACAACTTAGGGTTAGCATAAATACACATATTCATAAATTAATTTAACCTGTTACTGTCACCAGACTGATATAAACAGCAGAAATCAAATAAAGTTGGTCATTAAAGATTGCAATCTTCCATTTCTCTCATTACACTAAACAAGCACTAAACAATCTGCGGGGAGCTATCAAACCTGTCAAGTCACCATCGGTATTAACACAACACTTCCTGTTGGTATGGCGCTCTTATTGTGAAAAGTCCATGCATACTACTTCCGGTGTCTAGTTGGAGTTAACATCGGCCGATAAAACATTACTTTAAACTAATCATGCCGCATTTTAGCGGAGCGATAACACTCTGTGAACTGTACTGAAACCGGACAATGAACATATAGGCATAATTCAACATGAAACATGACGCATTTACACTCAAACTGCAGGTACAGGTGAGCTAGGTGGTTAATTAGCAGGCACGGGTAAGGACTCGAAACAGCTGGTAATCTACAGATGGAGTCAAGATCGGAGGAAAGTGATACTGGACGGGGAGAAGATGCTGAAACTTTAGTTTGGTTCAAGTCCAATGAATCATACTGATGACTGGCTGAAGAAAGCCAGCATATTCTCACAATTATTGATGATATGGGTAGTGGACCAGGGGAGATGGTGGTCATTACCTAGACTTCATCCATCAATCAAAAGGAGGTTTGATGATGCTGAGCTAACTTTTCAGGATGATATCGTTCAAGCTTTTATTTTAAGAAAGACAAATATACTAAAATGAAAGAAGTCTCAATCCAACTGGGCTTCAACATAAACATTTTGGGCGTAACTTGAAGTCTAACAGGTCTCAGAGGTTCCTCATGGCATGTTCGGACGTGTCTCCTTATGCTTTTTTCCCCTTAACTATTTATACTTATGACGGTTTTTTTTAGGTTTGTCAGTTAAACAGACACTGTTTTTAATCAATGAATAGATTTAAGAACACTTCAGGCCAGAAAACAAAATCCCCAAAACTCAGTTAAAAACAGCCATTTGTTTTCTTTCACTGTCCTGTTGTTTTATGTTTTGTGTCTATTTTACTGCCACAAATCAATCACAAATCAAACATCTCATTGAAACATAAATATTGCGGCTAGATTTTCTTTTACGGTTATCTTTTTTTGGATCAATATGAAGCTTTTTGTAAGATGAATCCTAATGTCCTAATATCCTCTGACCTCTACAGGAACCCTTCAGATGTAATAACACTAGTGATTTGTTGTTTTTTTCTGGTGGAGATTTTGGATTTATAACAGATTTTTCTGACAACTTGACACTAGTTTGCTAACACAAGCCGGTAAATCATCACTTTTTAGTCCCCCCTGAATACATCATTGTCGTTTTAGCCTGTTCCTTTGTTTAATTTGCAGCTGTACTCACATTGTAGTTGAAGTGGTGACAGTTTTCTCTTGATTTGAATCACATGCTCTTAACTATGATATATGCTAAAGAAAAATGATCCACCTGAAGGTAAAATTAAGCTGATTTGAACTTCCTATCACAGGAAATTGGTCTTTTTTCGTGATAAAAGCTGCACTTTTTGGTTGACCTTTTACTGAAAGAGGTTGCTGATTGTCAGAAAGACTTAAAAAAAGGACAAAATTCAATGATAAAGTTTTACATTTTAATGTTGACTTGACAGCGAGAGAATCTGACTGCACTCACCCTAAACTGAGATGTAGGTCTGATGCAGTGAAATTGCAACTACAAAAAGTGCGTTAAATACTTCTGTGTTTTCTTACAATGTTGTTTCATGTAAGCTCAATGATTTTGCTCAACCTGGTGAAAGTCTAGCTAACTTCCCAAGAAGTTAGAAGAAGCTGCAGCGGCAGGCGTCGATGACGTCATCCCAGTAGACGAGTGTGTAGAAAGCCCCCGATAAGCCCCCCACGATAGCTGCCAATAACAACAACATTGCAGCTATGAACTAACAGTGCAATAGTACGCGTTCATTAATTTGTCTTAAAGTATTGGTGAAATAAAGACAGATAATGCCTTTTTTAGAGGCTGCATCGTCTATGCCCCTGTTCACTCCATTATAAGGATCTCGAGGAATCTAAATATCTTCCGTAGGACGCCGACTTTTACCAAACTGCTCTCGGTGAGTAGATGAACGTATTTTATGCCAGAAATAAGGTCTGGGTTTAAAAATACCGGAGTTCCCCTTTAAATCTAAAGGTTGCATGGCTTTTCACCAGTAGATGGAGGCAGAAGCCTGCTCCTTCATCAATTAAAGGGTCAATAAAGCAGACACAAGGAGAGAGAGTGTACTAGTGAATGGTTTTACTCTTTTTTTGGAAATTAGTCACTTTAAAGTAAAATTAAACATGTAACTGGATTTCAGTTTAATTCAATTTGGCTCATCCAGGTTTTTCTCCCTTCTGGGCATCAAAAAATGTGATCGGTATCTCTGGAAACATCACACATGCTTCCAAAATGTGTCCAAATGTTCATGAATTAATTAAGATTACAAGTTAATGCCATGGGAGCAGAACGCCAAATTATATGCACAGCTCAGAATAGCAGCTTGCACCCAGCGCATCTACATCAGGGGTGTAGGCGTTTTAAGAACAGTGCCAGCCTGCGGCCTCATCTTCCCTCGCAGGCCCCCAGGACATCCGTGTTAGTACAGCCTCTGCCTGCACAAGAGGGGCCCGGCTGCCAGACAGCCTCGCGTTTAGCTGTTTATGTAGGCTGTCAGTCAGAGAGAATTAAAACCCATCAATCGTCTCCTGGAAGTAAGAGCATGTATGTCAAGATTGAGATGTTTTACAGACACAAACCACGACCTGAGAGAGGAGGGGGGTGGCAGTTTGAAACTTAAAGAAAAAAGAAAAATCACTGTTGCACAAATGAAAGAGTCAAACCTGTAGAAATTAGAAGACAAAAACATTCATTTGTGGCACATAAGGTTACCCCCGATCTGTGTATAGTCAGGATGCTTTAAAACCTAGAAGATACAAATCCATTCTCACTTTATGCAGCATTGTCATGGCTCTCATCACGAGATTCAGGGGGGTCACTGCCATCCGCACGCAATAACTAGATACAGCAACTTTATGTCTTTGTATCCAAGCTAAGAGAAACAGCATAAAAAAAGGAAAAGCCTTGAGGAAATGTCGGTCCTCAGTTGGAAATGTCAGCATTTTTTGTTTCCAAGGGAACAAAACACATTCCCTGAGTTTCACATTTGAGATACTTTGTGCACCTGCGCTGACAACACATGCAGTGATCTGATGTGTAAGACAAGAGGGAAACAGACCTGCCAACATGTAGCCTACCTGCCAGCTGGAGGACAAACTAACTGGATTGTCAACGGGTTCGTCATGACTGATGACAAACTGTGACACGCGACATTTCCACAGCCAGGACAGGAACTCCACTCCTCCCTCAACAGAGATCTATTCACCAGAAAGAGAGATCGAGTCATCGGCCTCTGAGACCAGTCTGTCAATCGCAGAGCCAACCAACCGAATCCAAAGATGGCCCCACATCTCAATCCAGTACCTCTGCTGTTCCTCTTGACTTCACAGCAGCATGTATTGACTCGCATTAGGAGGGTTAAATCAGCCCTGAAAGATGGATGAATATGTGGTGCGAGTGAATAAAGCCATACACGAGTGTTGGAATCTAGTGTTTATTTGACCAGCACCTGAGACCTCTTTAAACTATGATGCCATGTTGTATTTCAGTAAAAACACAGAGTTTAAATAATTACTTAATATATTTATTTAACAGAAATGGTCAAATTTTATCTGAAATATCACACACTTTATGATTACAGCTTCTCAAAGGTGACAGTTTGCTGTTTTTCCTTTAAATTCCATAAATAATGTTGAGGTTTGGACCTTTGATTCAATAGTATTGTGAACTTGTCACTTTGGATAACTGTGATGACATTTTTCAAATATATTTTTCACACATCTGAGACAGCGACGTGCAGAGTTGAGTGAAAATGTTTTTCCAAGGTACTCCTAAACATTGGGGTTGTGTAAAGTACTCATGAGTTTAATCAATCCCCGAAGGCCGTTCGTAAACCGAAATGTTGGAAAACTGAAGCTATTATCCCCCATAGGAATCTAGTAAAATGTATTAATCTCTTCCCCAGATTATTGCTTATTTATACGTTTACAACAGTATTTTGCGCACAAGTTCATGCACAAAATCGATGAAAGTCATTGAATCTAACACATTAAATGATAAACACAATCACAAATACATCCTTTATTGCTTCCTTGTTCTTGAGAATGGTACAGATCGATGACTTCGCCAGATCTGACACACTAAATCCATTTTTATGCTTCCATATGATCTTTTTCTTCACCTCTGTTGTTGTTCTCACTATTTACCTTTCCAGCTTTATGCTTTTACAAGCTTTCTTAGGTCCCATGGTGGCTTATGGAATAAAAAAAAGAATAGAACAGATAATGCACAACTCAAGAAATATAGCTAAAATCAAAGAACAGTTCGGAGCAGGCGTGACTGACTGTGATGCTGTTTGTGAACCGAGGTTTGACTATAGCACCTACCCTGCAGCAGTCAGAGCGCTCTCTGTTTGGAGAAGTGGGATTTCTCACGGGGGAGCCAAGCGAACCAAACCGGTACTGAGAGAAAGAACAAAAGAAGAGTGAATTTTAACCATCTAAAACAACTCAAATCTCAAAAATGTCATTTCGGTTCAACAAGCGGTGCATTGTAGCAGGCTGTTGTTTACTATGTCACTATTTTCTCAACCAAACAACGTTCTGGCTGCTTCGTGTCACAGCGGCCGAGTCCACCAGAAATTGTATCAGACTGGAAATTATTTCTGCAAAGATTTACAAGATGGTACTGTTTGTGCTTTTCCAGGTTGTTCCAATAAAGGGACATCCTGCCACAATATAGACTTTAAAATCACTCATTTTTACTGTCTTGAAGTTGCTGTTTTCAGCGGATCTGTAGCTGATCAGAGACGGGAGAAATGCGAGACGCAAAGCAAGAAGGATCCTGTTATAGTGACAAATAGTTACAAAGTAAACAATAATCTCATGAGGGTTTGTGGGGTTTTTTAATGGGTTTTTGTATTCTAGTTAATTCTTTGCCTTGCATCATAAACTCTCTTTCACACCTTGTCAAAAAACCCTAACATCTGTGTACAGTGAGTGCAATCAGCCTTCAGTTAGTCTGCAGATGTTGTCCTTATTTACTGGCTCCAGCTTCCTGTGGCAAGGATGTATGACAATAAAAAGCATGTTCCCCTTCTGCTGGTGTGGAGTACATTGTCCATTTATAAAATTACCGACCTACTAACCAAGTTGCTGCAGCTGAGTGGAAAAGATGCACATGCATATAGACACTGATGTTAGTGTTGAACGCACATATAAAACAACATGAAAAACAGTAGAATCTTTACACTTTGTTTGCTTATTGCACTGATAGATGCTCAAACGAGCTAAACATCACAGAAATGTTATTCTTATTGAGTTATCTACAGTTTGAAGTGAAGCTTTTCCTTCTTCTTGAGCAGTGAATGAAAGGAATTCTATTGAGAATTAGCTCCACTGACTGTTCAGATGTCAGTGAGACAAACTCATATGTAAATTTACATTTTGTAAACATTTGGAAACTTTCCTTTGTGAATCTTTGAACTACAGTTTGAACCGTGATGCGTTTACAACTCCCATCCGTGTTTTGATTAATCTCATTTTGTGCGACTCAGCTGCTACACTGCATCATTTAACACAGCCTTTCTTCTTTAGTGATAAATGCATCCCCCACTTCACATGCAAACTTTCTCTCCTCTTCCCTTCCTGCCTTCCTTCAGACTGCTTCCTGATGGCTGGGCTGAGCGGAGTCATCATCAGATCCATCAGTGCACAGTCATTGCCTGAGGAAACATGGGCCAATTATGGCCATAAATAATAATGGGAGAGCGCATCTGGCATGATGACTGATGGGCCTCTCTCACAGCTCATTTACATGGCTTTTGTGTGGCCATCAGCAGCTTCGCTCTAATGCAATGCTCAGAAAATGAGCCTCTCAGAGCATATTGCGTGATTCAAGGAAGGAAAAACAGCACTTGCACCCAGACATGGACAGGAAACAGGGAGAGACAGAGGATAAAATGGCCTTAATTGTTCCTTTTATGTTGCCATACATGCAAATACTTCCTGTATATGGCTTTTAGCCTGTCTGCTCTTGTGAGTTAGACAAAGAGTTGTCCATCCATCAGCATCAGTTACAGTGACATGAAGGAGGATTGACGGTCTGTGTAGTGAGGTAACAAACCAACTACCTCCCACACTCAAACACACTGCAGATACCTTACATGTGCCTGTCAGACACCTGTCCACCTGTCCTGCCTCCCTAATGCCTCTCATGTCATTTTCTAAAGAGCAAGGTGAAATATGATAGAGGTACATCACAGCACAGATTGGTGGTCAGTTTTTAATTTCGCAACATAGGTGTCAATAGAGCTCACAGGATCCTTAATCTGTCCTTTGGGTCGGTGGCAGCCTCGAGCCAGAGAACAAAAGGCTGCAGTATGCTGACGTGTGTCCCAAGAGCTGATAAGCCTGGTTGTTAATGGTGTTAGGGTAGATTTCATTACCCCCTCCAGACTGCTCTCATTAAATAAACATCCTCCTGTCACATCCCTCAGCCCCAGAGTGGAGGAGGCAGGAGGAGTGAGAGGAGGGGAGGTGCGACTGAGACAGACAGTAAAGTGAAATGTTAATAAAAAACTTGTCAAAGTTGTAAAATGAATGTTGGCATTCATTTTTACTGGTCCACCACTGATCCAGACAGAAGTATCTTCACAACACCCAGAGGACGGATCCCTGTGATTGTGTTGACCCTCTGACTTCTTGATTCATGGTGTCAAGAAGAAGCTTTCTGACCTCTTCTTCGGCACCACCTGAAGGACATAGTTTCCATACCTTCTGCCTGAACACACAGGAAACAAAACACAACACTGCACTCACATGCACAACATACGATAGTACGAGAGCACTCGCAACATTCGTTCATGTTTCTGTAACTAGTAGTTTTTAGCCGTGTCTATGACTGATACTGATGTGCTAAGTGTTTCAGTCAGGACTGTTATTAATTGTAAGAAATATGGGTGGTGTAGGGCCATGATTGTAGAGGTGAAAAAGTTGATGAACTGGTGACCTGTCCAGGGTGCAACCCCCCTCTTGCCTGATGGCAGCTGGGATAGCTTATCTATCTGTGACTGACTGAATGATGTAATTTTGTCATCTATAAACAAACCAACACAATGCATTCCCAAAGAGCTCTGCTCTGGGTTTAATTTGTCCGGAAATATTATTCCAGACAGTCTGTGGCTTATTTTTTAAAAGCTTTTGCAAACATTAGTCCAGGCTTTTTGTGCCTGTGGTGTGCTGTCAGTCTGTGGGGGTTCATCCTGTAGTGTTCATCCTCCAGTCAAAGGGTTGCTGATTTGATCCTGATTTGGTCTTTATGTCAAATTTACCCTGGGCAAGATACTGAACCCCATGTTGCTCCCCTGATGGGTAACACACTTGAAAGTTGCTTGGGATAAGAGTATCTGCTAAATTAATTGTCTCAATTTAACTTGTCTGTATCTGTATCATCATGGCTGGAAAAAGACCCTAAATCCAGATGAGCTGAAGAGGAGAAATCCAGGATGTGAAGCTGGAACAAAATGGAGTAAAATAAGGAGAAAGTTTGAAATGTTTCTTCTTTTGATCATCATTGGAAGTGTGAAATCACTGGCAGATAAAACGGGCAAGCTTGAAAATCTCAAAAGGATGCAGTAGGGATTTATTTTACAAAGACATGGCTGCAGGAACAGCTCTAACACCTCCCTATTCAGAGTATATGAGCGGACAGAGACGGAAGACAGAGAGGTAACAGTAAAGGAGGATGATCATAGCACTCTGCACTTGTTAACAAAAGATTATGTAATCCTGGACACTGTCACTGAGGAGGAGCATCTCTGCACCCCAGATGTTGAACTCATGGCTGTGAGTTTCTGTCCATGTTGTCTACTGAGAGAGTTCACCTGTGTTACCTGCCGACAACATGCTACGTTTCGGCACCATCAACATTTTCTAAGCAGAAATGTTGTTGCCAAGCTACAAAAACAACACCCCAACCCATTGATGGTGATCTCAGAATGTTTCTGTCACACCTTTCCAACGTGGATGGATGGAGGCCATCTACTGGCCTGTTAGTTGCACAGTTTTCTGATTATTTCTGCTTTCCAGTCCATTTTATTGTTCATGCACAAATTAAAATGCATTTAAAATTGGTTGATGAGCTCAACAGACATTTGTTTATCACTTACCTCCAGCTTAATGTAAACATATCTAACCTTAACTCAGTAGATATGTTAATTTTGTCTCTGTTTCAGCATCATTCAGTATCTCCACATCAGTTTTCTTCTGCTCATTGACCCTTACTCATTTACCCATTTTCCACACCATCGGGTATTTACCTGCTTCCACTTCACATCTCTTTACTCTTCCTCCGTTTCCAATTTTCTTTGCTGTAAGTCGACCCTTTCCTTACCCCCTACCAGACCTCTCCTGACCCTGTGGTGTGGACTCTCTTCCACCCCTCCGTTTCCTTTGCTCTGACTAATCGATGCCTTCATCTTCTCTACATCTATCAGAGTGCTCTCATTGTTTTGACGTCTAGTTAATTCTCGGCTCATGATTTATCAAATTCTTATTACCGCTTGCTGAAAGCCTCATTTATTGTCCTGATGTATGGTAATGATAGTGCCGGTGAGGCTGCCTGAATCGCAACAAACCCACTCATTTTTCCTCTCTTCCTCCTCTTCTCTCCTTCCTCCTTTATGTCATGATTGCCTCTCCTTTACAAACTGTTTGTATCTGTTATGTTGCTTTGTGTATGCAGCTGTCTTCGCCTGTCTCTTAATATTGTGTGCAAATATACACAGTAAAACTGTCCCCCTGGAAAATGCTCAAATTTGAACCTATAACAAATTTTGTTTCGCGTTTTTGGAGGTTGTGATCTCAAATTTTTGCTCGTTATTTTTCATTAAATTAAAAACATAGTACAGACTATTTTGATAATGTATGTGTACTCCACTGTTGGTCATAACTGGTGCACTCAAAGCTTCGGGTTTATCGTGGGAATTGAACAGGTAGGCTCAAAATGGTATTATTTTACAGAGTGACAGGATTTGATTAAGTTAAGGATCAACATATGAATAAACTCATCAGTTACTGAATGGACTGGAATGAATGGATAAAGAGGGTCTGGCTACCTCTGGCTCAGTGAAAATTAGCATTAGACCCCCGTACCAAACTTTATGTGATTCACACTTGAAGCACTTCTTCAGATTGGTAGGTAAAGTCTACTTTGAGGTAAAAGCTTTTTATATTATAAATACATACAATGTATGCATGTATGCATACAATGTATGTAGCTTCTTTAGAATTGCAGGATTACAGGAGACAGTTTTTATCAGGAAATGTGTAAACATCAGGACTTATACACAGTGTCCAGAGGTTATTTCCATTACATAGTACAGTACAGAATGGCGCTGTCATGGTTCATGGATTTTGTATTTTGGTTTTTCTTTTGTTCATGTTTCAATGTTTCCTGTTTTATTTTGGTAAGATCTTGTCTTTTGGTTTATTTCTGTTAGCTTTACTGCAATCTTCCAACACCTGGTTTCTGTCGCTAATTGCCCCACATGTTGTTAATCCTCTCCTCACTCCTTCAGTATATCTTCTCCTGGTTTCCTTTGTTCAGTTGCATGTTTCCTTGATAGTCAGTACTTTGTATGTATTTTGATGTTCCCGCTTTGACAGCATCTTTATCTTTCTTTATTAAATAGCCATAGCCGTTTGCTAAATGACTAAACGTAAATATATTTACACCTCATTTCTAAGATGGTTTGGATGAGTATCTGTTAAATAAATTAAACATGTGCCCAGCAAATCTATCTTATCTTTGTGTTGCTGCAGCTTGACACGTGTCGTGATGATAAGAGCTGGTCCCTCCCATGTTGGATACTGTCTGTAGTGGAAAATGAAGCCATGCTGAGATAAACCACATACGTACCGCATACATATGTATTGGACATATTCCTCTAGGGCGGCTGGGAAATCTAAATAGAGGTGCGAGCTTCAAGTTGTGCCACTACTCCTCAGTGTAAAAAAAACAAAAACAAGAAAGCAGAGGGGGTTCAGAAATACGATTGCCAAACTTCATGGGTGCCTTTCTTTTGAGGTTTTCTGATTAATTGGCTTAAGCCGAAGGCGTCAGTATTCTGGCATGATCCGCAGAAGGGTTACTCTCTCTTTGGAGAGCACAGAATATTTTACATGTTAGTATCTCTTAACAATGGCAGCTTTAGTTTGACCTTTTGACACATGGTGCAATGCTCAGGAATCACACAGTATTCAATGCCAATTATTCAACAATACTCAATCACTAATTGGACAAAGAGCTTCATGTTTTCACACCTTAGGTGACATTTACTGTGACACTGGACTCCACTCATTCCATGATTTTGAGTATTACAGTCTTCCAGGCACTTCTTTGTTTTCATTTACAACTGAGAACTGCCCTGAGAACAACCATTTAAAAGAGTTGAGTTTGATGACTTGGGGTCAGTTTGGAACAATGTTTTGTTATTCAGATACATTGAATTTGTCGCAGTCTCAGAAAGATGCATAGTATGGGTCTCTTGACTGACCCCCGATGCACCCTGTGTGGCCTGGGTGCCCCAGGTACCTTTCTTTGTATGTTCTGGGAATGTACACCTGTTGCTAGCTTTTGAAATGGGATATGACTTTGTTTCTATCTGTATCTGCCTTGCTCTTGAATGATCTATCCCAGCTGCCTGGCCACATCTTATCAGAAAAGATTAATTCTCTCAGGCCTCCCAAAAACTTGATTAACACAAGGTGGAAACAGCCCAGCAAACTTTTAATTAATGATTGGATCCTCCCATTTCTTGAGACGTTTCACTTTGAGTCATCCACTGCTCGTGTGATTGGAAAAAGGGAGTCTCATTTTTCTTTCCTTCGAAGTAAACTAATGTTTAGGTTGGGTTGGGTTTATGGTTATGTATGTTGCTCCCATTTTTCTGTGTTTGATCACAAAAAAAAAACTCCACTTATTTTTAAAGATTTCCAACTAACAATCTTCTGCTCATAGATTAACAATTCAATAGACACAGTAAGCGTTTAAAATGCACAACTAATTGCAGCATTTTTCCGTATTTGTTTTTACTACCTTTAGTTTAACCACATATCCAGTCAAATCTGAGATCTTGCCTACTCACACACCCTATAAAGGAACTGCCTCGTCAAGATGTGTTCAATGTCCACCTTTTTACCCAAAAGTTAGCATGTAGCCATGGAATGAGTTGTACCTTTGATGATGAAACATAATGTCGAATGTATTCCTAGATTAAAAATCTATGTATAAACAACTCAAATGTTTGTAAGTGCATGTTTGTTAAAGCTTTGACTTACACGATGGCAAATCGGCACTATTTAGCGTATGCACAACTAATGAGCGGTTTCTGGTACAAAAAACGATTTACTTCTTCATTATTTAGGCGTGTGATTTGATATATTTTTTTCCCTGTAACTTTCTACATGGACATATGGCCATAAATTTGAGTGTAACGCCATGCGCTCAAAGCACGAGTGACATTTGATGCAAATGGTGGCAGTTTGTTTTAAATAGTCATTGTGTTTGGTTTGCGAGAGACAGAATAATAAGTTACAGTCCAGATAATTAAGAATATGTTACAACTTTGACAGTAAAGATCTGCTTATGTATTCCAAGTCACAATTTGAAAGGATATAATAGCACAAGAAAAACAGGGTCTTTGTGCTTCATCTACATTTTCTTGATATTACTTTTAAATGCAGAAGTTTCACATGTTTTGGAGGGTACTTAACATGAGGTATTACCTTTGTTTTTTGTCTTTTATTGCGACCACCACTGATTCCCTCAGAACTATATTGTGACCCTTTGGGCTTTTTTAGTTTTAATAGATATTAATTGAATTAGGGTATTTCTACATTGTGGTACTATTACCCAAGTAAAGGACCTATCCAGTCTTGTAAACTTTCTGCTTTTTGAACTGGTGCTGATTTACCGCTCAGAAAGTCAGTGCTTCTCCTCTACTTTGCCCTCTCCCTCTGCTGTTCTTCCCACCTTGTCTTTCTGCCCTCTTGTCCATCCTCTTCGTCAGCCTCGAAGGACAGACGCCGCTGTAGAGGAGGTCAGGCATTAGCACAACTATCTAATCGCTAGCTCTGCTCTTTTCTCCTCCTCTCTGCTGACAAGTCATCTGTCAACAGGCTGGCGGCTTTGGCCTCTCCATTAGAGCTGTGTTACCTGAGTATTTCTCAGTCCTACACACACACACAAAACACACACACACACACTTCTCCATGCATCTCCCTGTCCAGACACCCTCCTTGTGAGCAGGGAGATCAATGCTGCCAGCTCTGAGCATCATTTGTCACATAGCTGCCCTCCATTTAATGAGCTTGTCTGGCTTCAGCTCCTCCTCCTTTTTCATTCTTCCTTTTTCCTCCTCACCACTCATCCCTTGTTCAGCTGACTGTTTAAATCTTTCAGCTCATGTACTAGTTCCACTTTGAGCCACCTTAGACTTCCTTGCTGTTTAGGTAATGATATTAGCAGTGTGCTTTGTTGGAGGTGGATATTACAACAGTCAGACTGTGGGCAGTTGTGAAGGAAGTACTCGGCTTCTTTAAAAAAGGCATTTATTTTCAAACAACTCTGATAAGTCGATTTAATTCTTGAAAGTAGGATGAATTAGAGGGGCAGACTCCTGAAACTTTTAAAAAAAAATTTCTTTGGAAATGTGAGTCCACTTATACTTTGTATCAACATAAATGCACCTGGAAAATATTTAAAGGTGTTTAAAGAGACTGTCTTTAGATTTTATTTGATAGCATTCTTATTAAAATATGCATAGAAATTGGGCTATGACATTAAAATGACCTGTTTTATTTAGGTTCCCTTGTGAGCAACCTCTGAGGGTGTCCTACGGTATCCAGCACCAGGACGTTGGCTGTGGTTACTTTGGGTCATGTGGGATCGGACCTGCCTCAGCACATCTTACAGATGTCCCACGAAATTGTGATTTGAGGAGTTTAGAGGACAGGACAACAGTTTTGGTTCCAGGTCAGTGTGATGGAGCCCATTGTTCTGTTGGGGGTCTAGAAGTGCAGTTGCCATGAGTCTTATGTCTCAAAGCATACACATATACAAACTCTCCACCATGTGAGCGGTAGCCTTCACACTCAGGCTTTCAGCTGGAGGCCTGGGAGTCTGAAAATTTTACTCAATATCTTAGCTGTTCCTAGGACTGTGCTTTTTTGAACAGATATATCTGTCTCTGGAATCTGCTGGAAAAACCCTTTGAGTTAGAGGAAGGTCATCAAGAAAGCAAAGATAAGAAGTGGTTTGAATACTTGTAAGTGAAAGCCTCTTGCTACCTCTGAATAGACAAGAAATGAAAAACTGCAGCAATATCTGCTCCACCATTCTAATGGTATTGGGGCACCATTGTCCTAGCAGCGACTCCTACTGTTTTGGAGGAAAACTACAGTGAGTAAACAGGATTAGTGCGCTATGTTGAGGTCACAATCTGCTTGTGCAATGATAAATGCCACTGAGCATGATTGTAGCCTAATAATGAAATATATCGTCGTGTTATTGCTGCAAACCACTGCACTTCATAATTCATTTGAGGTTTTGTTGTGGCCAACCAATAAATCTAAATATAATTTAATTAAACTAATTTGTTTTATTTTGTAATTATCCGTGGATAATGGAAAAACTAAATATATTTAATTAGAATTAAATTAAATTAAATATAGTCACTTTTAGGTCCATCTTTAGCCTCCACCAACATCTGAATATGATCTTTTACATCTTCCATCAGCTGGTTGCTAAGGTGCCTATCTGATTTTTGGTGGCTTACAGTTCCATTTAAGTTTATAGATTTAAAACAGGGCTGCCAGCTGCCATTAAAACCACCCTGTTGTGAGCAGTGAAGTTATCGACTGGAAAAACAAAATGAGTTGGAAAAACACTGAAAAATTCAATAAAGATGAGAAATAAAAGGAAAAGTCAGACACTGAGAGCACAAAAAGTCTCAAGGAGACTTATGAAAGGCACATTGTTCTCCAAGCACTCTTTGCAATTTTTATTTTTCACTTTTCTCTCCGGTTTTTAATAACAACCAACCAGAAAAACCCACCTCTTACATTAGTTATTTCATTCTTCATTATCATAAAAATGTCCATTTTAGCAAATCATATTTGTCGGGACTAATCCACCCAGAACAGACTTTCATTTAATCATCCTGTGAAGCACTGACCTCGGCTCGTCTGTGATCTAGCAGATAACTTTGAGTGAATATTCAGTGACAGAGAATAACGTTTCCTCAAAGCAAAGCGGGAGCCTTTTGTGCACTCGATATGGACCGTGTAAGCCTTGTATTTGAGGCTCTGATGAGGTTCTGTTTGCACTCTGCAGCTGTGTAAAGACGTCTACATGGAGAACAATGGCATCACCACAACGGAAAACCAGCCAAACAACTTGTCAGTTCTCATATTGCAGCTGAACAGCGTTAATAACTGCATACAGTATTTCTAGAATGTGGGATCATAATATGAAACCCTCGACAGTGCTGCTCTTCTTTGTTCCTCATGGGGAGTCGGGCTTCAGCTAAGTCAAACTGAGGATTCTTTCTTTTTGCTTTACAAGTATTGCAATTACACTTTACTGTTGTTTTATCTCAGAATAAGAAATTTGAGACCTAGTGGACTCAAAGCCTGAAAATTACAACCAGGATTGAAAAAATGTATATAAAGACCAGCAGAACAGGATGCCAAATTCACTCAAAGCTAGAATGACTTACGGGACACTACTCCATAATAAAAGACTTTTGGTGACTTCAGTTGCTTCTTCTAAAGCTATTTTTGCATTCATGGGTGCATTTATCTCCACTGAAGCCATCGATTTTTGCATGTCAAAATGCGATAGGTAGCTTAATTTTAAAACATTGAACGGGAAAGGGTCCAATTTTGCACAGATGCAAGCATTTGGGATTCAAAAACCATCTTTCTTATCGATTAAAGAACACTCCAGCTATCTAAAAAAGATAACTGTTGGTCATGCATTTATTTGTTTCTTTTGGCAGTTGCAGAGTTGTTAAATGTGGAAGTGACGTTCCTGTATGTGATGTGCTCTGCTGTTCAGACCATTTATGTTTTGCTTGTTTGTTTGGTGAAGTCATCAGGCATCACAGAGTCAAGCAAAGATTCCGAGAAGAACTTTTGTGTTTTTAATCCCCAGATTTCCTTCTTTCAGCGTGTCTGTCATCTCCTTATGAAAGTACAGCTCCAGCTCTCTTTCAGTGGGCTGCCAGTGGAACCTGTCTTTTGCCAAACTAAGCAGTCTTTTGTTGCCAGTTCGGGTCACATTGCATTGGAGGTGTTTCAGGATTGCCTGTTGGTACTTGGCAATGTGAGGACAAGCTGTCATGTTTTATTGATTCCTCTGTAACAGTGAGGCCATTTTCCAAGTGAAATTCGATGTCTGGATTTTGCTCTTACTGCATTCGCTGTGCTCATTATTTGTTTTATTGCAGGTAAGTTTCTGGTGTCCTCATAAGCTCTTTAAGCTGTTCTACACATGTCAAAATACGTCAGTGTTGTGTTTACAGCTTGTATCTGCTGTCCCCGAGTGGCAAAAAAATGTTAGTGTGGCTTTATGGAAGATGGTGCTTGCCAGTTCATAAGTTTAGTTACTGAAAAAAAAAAAATTAAGTTCAATTTTATAAACATTCAGAGCCACAGAGGATGAGCCCCTCTGAGATTTAACAATGAAATTCCTCAGTAACGTCATCTCTGCAGATAACATGGATTTCAACAATGACTCGTACCATTGACAGATTTCCTCTTACCATCAGAAAGTATTCGTACATTTTTATGTAATGATAACCGCCTTTGAAAACTTAACAGAAACAACCTAAAGAATACACTTAGCTTTAACAAATGAATCAATCTTTCTTTAGATTTGAAATTAAATTGACTTGTTGGTTTGATTCTGAACACTTATAAGATGTTTAAAGAAACACCTAAGAGTTCAAGAGCAAAGTAATTTGTTTTTCAAATATTTTTTTATATTTATTTTCTTCCCAAATAAATCTTTCTTACTGAGTCAACATTTTGTGATATAAGCTATTGTTCTGCAGAGAAACATTTTGTGTGTTCAGAATCAGCCATTTCCAACAGCGGTGGAGGCATGTTCTCAGTGTCTCCATCATAAATAAAACTTATTATGACAAAAATGCTGAATCGATTTATGATACTGGCTGTGAATGCTGTCACACTTGCCTGTCACCTAAAACAAAGTCCTTCAAACAAAAGACAAACCTGGAACATCTTTTAGACCCTTGCTCCATTAGAAGCAGATTTAGAAGAAGTCAGTTGATAAAGTTCTTTGAGGATGGTTGGGCATACTTTTGTATTTAGGCATAATAAAGAAATGTCCCAACTGTTCAATGTTAGCCAAAAAAAAGGTAATGTTTGCATGTTAATATGAAACATTGAGGCAATCTGTATCGATTTAATATCAGAAGGTTTGTCATTAAACGTGTATTAGCATTTAGCTCAGGCCAGCTTACTTGTGCAAATTGCTGTAATTTGACTGGAATAAGATGCAAAAATGTTCAGTTATTCACACTAAAGATTAATTTATTACATCATGGATGCATGGAAGAATTTTAGGTCCCTCACTGCTGCTGAGAAAACTCTTTTACAATCTTAAGGCCTTTCTGCAAACAGGTCTCAAGGCTTGGAACAGTGCGGAGTCATCAGTGTTGCATTTTTGCTTTCAAAATTCTCTAAACAATCTTTATTGAGAACTTTTCTGCATTAATGCTGCCTTGACAGAAGTGGAAATGAGCTTTGCAAAGGGCACTGATACAACCACATACCATCACAGAGCCTGGCTTATGGACTGGTTGCTGACAACAGTCTGGATGCTTGGATCCTTCTGCTCTTTGGTCCGGAGCACACAGTGTCCATTTCTTCCAACAAAGATCTGGAATGCTGATTGGTCTAACCACCTGATTGGTGTGATGGTCCTTTCAGGATGCCTCTGAGCCCAGAGAAGTCGATTCACCTCTGGACAAAATAAACATTAGTCTTGTTTTTATTGTAACTCTGTATTTATGCAGTGCTTGACAAAGGTTTTCCACAGTAATCTCTTTTCCATGTGGTTATATCACCAGTGATGAATGACAGTTCTTGATGCAAGGCCGTACAGTATGAAAGTCCTCAGTGTCCAAATTAGGCTTGCTGCCTTGCCCTTTATGCACTGAAATTCCTCCCATTTTCTTAAATCATTTAATGCCATTCTGCACCATAGGGGGAGAAATATGCAAATCCCTTCCAATCTTTCTTTGAGCAACATTATTTTCCAAGAGTTTGAGGATTCTTTTTGACAATCTTCTGCCTATCTTTGCTCCTCAAAGACACAGCCACCCGTGGATACTACTTTTGAACCAAAGCACGATTACAATAACCTGTTATCACCCTGTTTGTTTACTTTGTCTCATTACCTTCACTTTATTGTCACAATCCCACTCTTTTTGGAATGTGTTGCAGGCCTGAAATGCAAAAATGGATGAACTAACAAACACAAGTTGACAAGAATAAATGGGTTCATAATGTCGGTGATAGAATTATTTTTCTTTTGTATTTACACTTTTCATACCATCCCAACATTGTCAGTTTAAATAAAGACTTCCTTAGAAACAGTTCCCAACACACTTTGTGCAATTTAATCCAATATTTATTGGTTATAGGTTTATTTCTTCAGTTAACATTGTTATCGGTGGGATTATTAAAGTGGTGTCCCTGTGTGGAGTCTCTCTGCTGCCCCTGCCTGGTCTTCACTAGCTGCTTTCTAAAAATGTTCCTTCCCTCCTTTCCTCCCTTCTCCTCCCCTCAGTCCACCAGCTGGCCCATTCCTCAGTGTTATTATTGGATTTCAGAAAGCCGGGAGGGAGCATATATCACATCTCCCTATCATCACCCCTCCCCTCGTTCACACTCATTCTTTCATTCATCTTTTTCCTTTTTAATAACTCCCTCTCTGCTCTTTGGCCATTAATAAAGATGAACTCACTCTGCTGTCGCCTCCTGCTCTCATCTTTCTCTCCATCTCTGTCTCACAGTCATCTTCTTTCTCTCTTCTCTTTATTGAACCTCTTCTTAAAAGCTCACCCGCCATCTCGCATGCCTCCCCCCTCATTCCTCCAGTCCACCCTCTTCCTCCCAGTCTGCCCTCTGTAAAAGCTCTTGTCTTCCCTCCATCCCCTCACCTCTGCTTTCTCCTTCAATTTCTCTTGGTCTGACACAGCAGTCCATCATGTGCTGGCCCCTGGACGCTGGCCTCCCCTCTGACGCTCTCATTCATCAGGACTTTGAAAAGCAGAAATCACTCTCTCCTCTCCTCCACTGGCCGCTGCCACTTATTGCGCTATCCATCACACCTGGCGGATGATCAATACGAGCCCTTCCTCTCTGCCCCTCCTTCTCCCCTCTGCTCTTCTCTCTCAACACATCTCCAACCTCCTCCTCCTCCTCCTCCTCCTTCATCCTCTGCACTCTGCGGTGTATTTCCTTCACGAGTGCTTCTGTGCCGCTCAGCTTTATGTGAGAAACCGAACCTGTCAGCTCTTTTAGGCACCTGACACGTGTAACAAAACTGGAGCAAAATGTCGACAGCAATCTTCTGTGACATGGGCATGTAATTCATGGATCTCAAAGAATGTCTTTTTAGGGAAAGATTTTCTCTCATACAATTGTACCTAAAATATTTTGCAGTTTATTTGAAGGCTGTAGCTACAGCAGATACTTTCCACTTATCAATATATCACACAGTCAGTGTAGTTCTACTGCTTTATTCTTAGTTGATATAGTTAATATTTAAATGCACTGGACTTTAATTGTATTGTACAATTGGATTATAATCGGGTTGAACCCTACTGTGTCTTTAAAGAGCTATGAGATGCCTTCCGTTCTAATTGGTGCTACGTAAGTAAAACTGAACAGAAGTACATTGAATACATCTCCTAACTTTTTCAGGGACTTGCTGGGTGACCTCATGGACAAATGGACAGGGTTTACCTCTGTGCTGCATCACCTCTTTTAAAAACACTTTTTTGGGAACTGAGGGCATAAGACACCAAATTTAAACTGGTAACAGGTCTGTACTGCAGGTAAACCAGTTTAACACCCGGATTCTGATGGTCAGAATATGGTTTGGCATTGTATTGCTAAAATAAGCAAGATTTTCCCTGAAGAATCGTAACAAAGTGAAATTTTGCGGGCCACATACCATCATAGATGTTGATTACGAGCCGGATTGTCCTGTTCCTCTTTAGCGAGACTTACTCAATAGTGCAATAGTTTCCCTTTAAACACTCAACTGGTGGCCCACAAAATATGAATGACTTCACACAATGTTAGAGGGGAAAAAATATTTCTGGATTGTGTTCATCGGATCGTGGCTTATTTGCATTATAGAGCTTTTATAGATGGCACTGTGAAGATCATGGGCTTCAGATACTCATTTTAGGCTGTGTTCTCTGTGTTTTAGACAGTTTCAGTCTTCAGATTCACTGATTCTTAGATATGTTGTACTGTAAATGATAGAATGTTAAAACTTCACAATTTTACACATTATTCAGAAATTGCTCCACCACTTGTTTAGAGCCCCTCTGAGAGTCTCTGTCTCTGTAAGGTGCTCTTTTTTATACCTAATCATGTTCCTCACTGGTTGGCCTTACTAGTTGCAACATGCTCCAACTGTTTCCTTTAAGTACCACTTTCTTTTCCAGCCTTTTGTTACCCCGTCCCAACATTCTCGAGACATGCTGCTGCCATTAAATTTAAGTCGTGAATATTTTTAAAATGAAATGGTAAAATGTCACTCATTTGATATCTTTCCTACTGTCTACTGTGATTAAAACATTGGTCAACTGGTGGTTCAACTGACTGACGCCATCCACAGAGCCCTCAGCAAGTATGAAGGAAAAACATCCAGCAATAACCACAAGGGCAGTTATTTTACTGCATGAGAACTTTTTCCAGGAACCAACTTGTTAGTCTGGTCTGAATTGATGGTGTTATTCCACCGATCCTTCCTCAGGTAGGGCCCAGTTAATGGGGGCAGGCAATAAGAGAAGCTAACAGTGGCTATAATTCTGCTGAGAGCAGCCTTGCTTAGTAAAACTGATTTGTTCAGGCCAGAGGAGTCGTTAAGCACCGCGACTGAACCTCACAGATCCTAATGCCTCTCTAATCTTCTTTGGTATCGCTAATTCTTTTCGTTCTATTCTGCCATTAAACTTTCTCACAGGCTCTTGGCAATGAATTAAATTACACTGGATGTATTGAGCAAACTAACCATAAATTGGCCTTTGTTGCCCTCGCTGGTGTAGGTGGAAGGCTGGCTCTGGTTAACGAGCTGCAGCTGCACAGCAAATGCAGATGTTGCAGAAAAGAAACAGCAGAAAGTCCTGCATGCGCAGCCTAAACTCGATCATCTCTTGTATTATCAGTACGTAAGAGTATCTGCAAATATCTTGTTACATTTTGGTTCATAAAACCTGTATATGGGTCTTTTAACATTCGTCACAGATGCAGTGAATTGAAATAAGTTTTTAAAAGCATTCCTCTTCATGCTAAAACTGAAGGCGAATGTATTATTTTGGCCCCCTTTACAAATTTCATGCTTTAAATAGTCTACGAGGAGTCTTAAAATAGCTTTTAAAGCAACACTAAGAGATAAATGACCTTTCGCTTTTCACAAGTTCCTGGGAACAAATGACAAACCAGCGCTCAGCTCTTTAATTCCAATCTAGCTGTTGCACAAGACGCCCAAATTAGAGATGGTCTCAATTTACTGACACACATTCAAAGAAAACTAGCATGACCCCAGAGACCCAACAGAGGAGTCAGCTCTCCACATTAAATCGAGCAGGCGAACCTGCCAGCAGCTCAATTATCTGTCGTTAGCAGGCGGCGCTGCACAGGCGCAAGGTAATTTGACAAGCTAAACCGATGCTCTTCAGGGCTGGACTGCTCCACTGGACCTGAGTAAATATACTCTCAGGCAAATACATATAAATAGAAGTGCTGTGTTTGAACAGCTGAGAGAGGGTGAAGGGCTGCACAGGCAGGAATAAGGGTTTTGATTTAAGTCAGGACTAACATGGCATTTCCCACGTTTCATTGTCTAAGTGTCGTAAAAATGCCAAACAGTGGGATACTATCGCTGCAGACTTACTGGGGTGAGCAGGGGTTAATCTCCTCTGGACCTCTTTCTTCAGACAGCTGCTTGTTCACACTGATTGGGAGTTTTTTAAACTGAAACATTCTCAAGGTCACAACCTATGTCTGTTTCAGGGGCCTTATCTATATATAATTTATGCAGGATTTGTCTGAGTGTTGCACAACAACAGACAGGTGCTGATATTATTACCCTTTCCCCATGCGCTCCTTTATCATTTACGGAAGAGATAAGCCAGCCTCAGAGCAGATTTAAAGGCAAAACCTGTCCTTTTTCTTTTGTGGATGATTACAAACATGACAGGGTGTGTGTAAAAGTGTTTTCCCTTACACTTTTACATATCAGTCTAACAGTTAGTCTATTTCATGGTACAAGTGTTTTCTTCTTCTTCACCAAATGTTAAATACGCTCAGAAGGGGCACGTTGGCAGAGTTTAAGGGCGCAACTGCTGTTACGAGAAAGAGAAAAGCATCAGCTGTGTCAGCCGGCTGCCCTCGGCCTCTGCTGTCGGGATGCTGAGTGAGGAGGGACGCTCATGTCTGACACCTGGGGATCAGGTGGAGGGGAGGGAGACGCCTCAGCATGAATGTAGAAACAGAACGACAGAAACGGGAAGTGACACAGACTGTGAGAGATGCCTCTGTCAGGCTTCTTGTTTGAAAGGTGAAGTGTTAGATGCAGGAGGTGGGAATGAGGACTGTCACTCAGTGAGCTGTGAGCTCCCCACTACCTGACACACTGCCGAAGTTCAGTGTTAATTCTTTATTATTCAGGCTCTTTTGTAAGAATATCCTTTGGGTCACCTGATTATATCTATTAAGTTCATATTCTGCATGACTTATATTGTGTTTTTATCAATTTTTTCAAAGATGTGTTGGATTGTGACTATTGTTTCATTTCATGTGTCGTATAATTCACACCAGTATGTATTGCTCAGTGGTCGCCCTGGTTCTGTAGTGAGCTTGATTTGACATTGGGAATTGGAGGAAATGATGTGGAGCAAAATTAGAGAGAAGGAAACAAAAGAAAAGAGCAAATACTGTACAGTGTGTCCATTGTAAAAGCGAATTAGCTTACCACAACAGCACAATGTCAATGCCACAGTCAGTCCATTACATTGAGTCCACTTAACGGAAGGAACACAAGGGAACATTTCACGTTAGCATTTTAATGGAAATCAGTGGGCTTGTTAGCTGAGAAGGACGCTAGCAGAGAACAGAAGTAAACTGAGGCTTTGGCTAAGTGGTATAACATATATATAATTACATTTCTGTCCCAAATTCTTTAAAAAAAAGCAACTTGTGTGTTGGACAAGTAGTGGCAAATTTCTGTTGAAATGCCACTCTAGCAAACACCTAGTGTTCAATATCAGAATGAGAAATGTTTCTAGAAAACTACATATTTTGGCCACATCGCCCAGCCCTAATTGTGGCTATTAGTAAGAGCTAGTTCATAATGTAAATTATTTTCTTTTAAATAGTCTTTACAAAAGTATTTCTTATTTGATTGATTGTTTAAATAACTGATAGAATACTCTATTACCTAAATAATTGTTTGCTGGCTCTTCTCATGACTCCGTACTATTTGTTCTTTATGAGTATTTTACTTTCATGCTGATCCACTTAATTTCTAAGGGAATAGTTGTCACTGCACAACATTTATCTGACCACGTTGATATTATCTGAAATCAAGATTTTAGCAAACAAAACATACCATATGCATCTATATCTATCTATCTATATATGCATCTATTCTAAAAATGTCATAACTATTAATGAAACAGCAACATTTACAGTTAATTAGTCTAACGATTCCAGCCTCTTTTGCATGAGGATTAACCCTTTAATGTCCTCATTGAAGAAGAAAGCAAAGGAAAGTGAAGGATTGTGGTGATGCTTTGTAGTAAAAGTATTAAGATTTTAAAAAGTATTAACATAACATGTTTTTTAGCATTACATAACATGGCTCAGGAAGGTTTACTTCCACAAATTTGGTATACAGTATAAAGACTACCAAACAGAGCAGAACATTAATTCAATTCAGCTTTATTCATATAGTGGAAAATCACAACAAATGCCATCTCAAGGCACTGATACGATATTTTTCAGTCAATGTCAAAGTGTACATATGAAAGATTTTTTAAAGAATTTTTAGTCATTATTGGTGGGAATAGCTAAATGCACTCCTCAAGAGTATTTAGGCCCTCAATTGGGCCTAAAAAGTGTGTATTTTGATCAATTCATATATAAATGTTACTTGCTTACATGTCATCATTTCAGTAGTATTAAAATGCGAGTAAAGATACATAAGTCACAGGAGCCATTTTTAGCACATTTTTTACGCTTCAGCTAACATTTTCAGTGCAGGTCTATTAATTATGATGATGCTAAAGATACCTACATATTCAAGTTAAGTATTTGAATGCTTTATTCATTTCATCAAGTGGACCTATTCAGTCGATTGTGGACTATTTGAAGTTTGCATGTTCTCTCTTTGCCTGCTTGGGGTTTTTCTAGGTGCTCCAGACCGAAGACTGGCATGCTAATTTAGTAATGATTTTAAGTCACCTGTAGTAGGTATAAGTTTAAGAGTTCACTGTCATCTGTTTCTGTTTTAGGCCTGCAATGGCAAAAGACCTGTCCACGTACCCCGCTTCTTACCCAATGTCAGCTGGAACAGACTCCAAGCCTTGCTACTTTGACGGAATAAATCGAATGGATAAATGGATTCTTTCAGGCTCTTTTCCAAAGGGTAATTAGTTAAATGTCTGCATAGTTGGTTTATTTCTCCAATTAATCATAGCTCATCACCCAGTTAATTATTTAATCCACAATCATCGAAAGTAGGACAGAACTTTGATTCTTTTATCTAATGGCAATGAAAAGCAGCAATTTTGTGCCTCACTTGAGAAGCTTGATTTTAGATATTTTTTCACTATGAAAAAGAACTAACCAAAATGTTTAATTGTGTGATTTTTTTTTGCAGATAAATTATTGAATTAATCCCAGTTGTTTCAGCTCTTGAAAAGTAAAATAATTGGTCCTGGTCTGATTTTTATTGTGAGAAAATGATCAGAAACATTGAGTTGTCATGTAAACCAAAATATTTTAGATATGTTATTTTGATATAACCTTCTGTTGTTAGTTCTGCAGTATGTATTCTTTAGCTATTCAGTCAGTTTTACCTCAAATCAAACTTTACATAATCAAACAGGTCAGTAACTTTTATTCAAACTGCATAGCAGGCAGAAATTATGGCTAATACTTTGAAAACAGGACTCAAGCTATAATAAATAACCAAGATAAAACAGGAAATGAGTCATGCTATCAGTCTTTTACATTATGAGACATTAATGATAAGTTGAATCATGCCTTGAGTCTCAACTTAAAAAAACGTTTCAAGATACCTCATTAGGGAGATTCACTTGATCTCTGCAGAGTTAAACAAGCTTGAGCAGTATGTATGGGTATCAATAACATGATGAGCCATGATAGCTAAGTGATTGATGGGTCACTTAGCTATCAGTGACTTACTCCTGATACAGTATGTCACACAATATCAGTGTTACAGTGCTCAGTCTGACCTGCTAATGCGCACATAGTCCTAACACATCCCAGGGACATTCCTCCATGTTGGAAGGTATGAACACACAGGTTTATATTTATCTTATATTTCTTTCTCTCACCAATATTGGACTTTTTCCAGTTTTTTTTTACCCTTTAAAACACGTGGCATCAATCCTTGTTTGGTTAGATTCTTTTACTTCTTGTGAGACAGGGTGCAAATAGAAAAGAAAGAAAGATGAGAGTGTCAGCAAGGAAGCACATGGCAGCTGAGGGTCATTAATCACTGTCATGACGGAGAGAGATGAAGGATGAAAGACATGAGAGCTGGAGCGCAGCAGACATGGCAGGAATCTCTCTCCAGAGATCTGATGAATCAGCCTATTCAGCAGCCTTTGCTTTGTTGTTGATACGAGACTGTGACATCACATCCTGCTAGAGTACTGAGGCGCTCAGAATCAGCGAAGCGGGAGGGTCTTGGTCAAAAGGGAGGGGAAGTGAAAGCATCAGACTCAGACCAACATATGGATTGTGCATTGAATTACTGCCAGGCCAGCAGCTCCCAGAGGCTCGGAATATTTCTTGAAGACAGCTGAGTTATGGATCATGAAAATATTCAGTCCAGTGGGAAACCATTCTTCTTCTCAAATCCAGCTTTGACATGCATAACCTTCCCTGCAAGGCCAAAATGCAACAACACAATATCGTATCAAACTTAGTTATGACCTATCTGACTTTTTAGTATTTTATTAACCCACAAACATTTTTTAAGGGGAACAAACCGCTTAAGTTGAGGACCTAGTTGAGGCTAGCTAGTAGCCTTAGCTACATGAAACTAATTTAGCCACTTCGTCCTGGTATCTGAATTTACATACACTAAACTCCATAAAGGCCTTTTAGTTATGCTAAAAGCTTAGCTTAGCAAAGAACTTCTGCAGCTTTCTGTTGTGCTTTTCTTTTTTTTATGTTCACATATGGAGGTAAATCATGAAAAAACTTTTCAGACATGTTTACATTCCATAATGTCTAACTATAGCCATATAACGAAAAAATAAACTTTAGCTAATACCATGCTAACTGTCAAACGAGAATAATATTAATTTTAGCATCGAGAACCATGATTTGAGCAAAACAACTGCATCATTGGGTCAATGGGACAGAATCAAATGGGTCAATGGGACACTGGTTGATGTGAAAAATCAGTATTTTTATTTCTTGTCAGGATTTAGGTTTTGTTTCATGTCTTGTCACTTCCTGTTTTATTTTGAATGTTAACTTCTCCTCTTGTTTCAGATAACTTGCCCTTCCTCCTGTGTCCTGTGTCTGCGTGTCTCCCCTGATTACCCAAGTGTTTCCACCTGTTCCCCTTGGATCCTCATGTGTATATAGTCTTTGTCTTCCCTTGTCTCGTGTCCAGTGTGTCGTACTTTCAGTAACCTCTGAACCTCAAGCTTTTGAAATTCTGTGCATTAGAATCTTTGAAATCTGTCTTGTCACTGAAGTTGAGTATACGTCCTTCAGAGTTTTGTTTTTGGATAAAGCTTTGATTAGTATTCCAGTTTAGCCTTTTGTAACATTTTGTAGCCGACTTGGTTTCCTCCATTTTTGGAGTGACTTTTTGTTTGTAACTTTGATAGCACCTCCGTTATAGGAGTAGTTGCGTGACCTCGTTCCTTTGTTTAATTCTCTAGATCCTCCATTAGACGGAGAGTTTTTCTTTGTTACGCCTCGTTTTAAGAGAGCAACCAAATTTAAGTTATAGTCTTTTGTTTTCCTTCTGGAGTGGAGTGGATGTTTATTTTGATAAAGTTTTATACCGGCACTTGTCTCTGTTTTAGTTATTGAGATCTGTACCATAGAAGTTTCATAATTCTTATTTCTCTGTTGGAAGCATTTATTACATTTATTAAGAAGTTAAAGAAATGAAACTTCTTATTTTGGAAATTGATCCTGCACCTGTGTCCTGCCGGTTTCTGACACTTCTCTATTTAGAGGGGAAAGTCTGACTTTCTGAAAAAGTTTTCAGTTATAAAACTGTATGTTAAAGTATTCATAGGTGGAAGCCTAATACAACATCACTGCTTTGATGTGGTCGTGGAATATAAAGAATTTTAGTGTTTATTTAGAAAATAATCTATGAAAGTTCAAACATGTAACATTTAGAAAAATATATTGGCAGACTTGCAATAAGATATCCATAACCATGTTTTCATTACAGTATTTCAAAATTTGAATGTTTGTTCCCCAATTCTCCCATTTGCCACGATTCAGCACCATGTTGTAACAGTAGCCCAAAAGGAAGAAACCCAACAGTGGTGCTAGAACAAAACTTTTTTCATAACCATCATAATTTGGGGTTGAGTGGGACACTGTTTTCTTGGTTGCAGTCTGTAATTTGCACCACTAGATGTCACAATTGCCAACAAATCGATAATTGGACTTCAGAACCAAAAGAAAGAAGTCTGGTTGCCTTTTCTTTAGGCACATGATTATCATTGCCTAGTAGACTAAGAATCTACACAGACATAGGCACTGTTGTATTATGGTACAGTCTGGAGGTCATCTGCCAGCAGTGTGGATAGTGTTGAAGTATAAAGCTAGTTGCTTGGTTCTGTCAAGCTGGTTTGAATATATTTTCAGTGTTTTTAAAGCCAACTGTACACTTTACATCTGACTGGTTGGGAATGACATAGAGCCCTTTTCTATTTGACTGACAGCAACTACCTCATTGAAGATTGAGAAAACTGCTTCTTATCTTACAAGATGATGGTAGACAGCATGTTGTTAGATGTATTGAAGACTATCTAACCTGACACTTACAGGCACATACTGCTTAATGTGCTGCTGCTGAACAGCTGTGTAGCCTGAAAACGATCCATAGCATTGTTTTGCCATGTGTCTCATTCTGAAAGGAAGCACAGGACAAATTTAGAAAGACGATTTATCGTTTCAATTTCAGTTGGACTTTAACTCAAACAAAAGAAAATAAATGTGAAAATATGAGAAAAGAGAAAGATGAGAAATGAGCGTGACGGTAAATCCTTTCTCCTGCCCACATTTCTGGCCTGCTGCACTGCGGTCAACTCCTCAATATAAACCAGATCGTTGAAATCATGACACTTTATTATTCTGCCCATCCTGCAAATCTATAACATCCCTTGCTTCAAAAGTTTAATGTGCAGATTGTATGTTCCGTGTATTTTTCTTGCCTGGGGCTGAAATGTTGGCTTGGAAAGAAAAAAAGTTTAGAGTATGATGAATGTGTTCTGGCCAGAGGCAAGTGGGTGGTCTGTATCTGTCAGCACAGCTATTACAGCAGACAGCAGAGTTACAGGCCAATAAGCCACACTATCATCACCATCATCAGCAGCAGATCTCCTTACAACAGCTCTCAGCTGTGCACGTCATGGCCCTGACAACTCAAACATGTACTTACTCAGACAGCTCTGCACTTGAATGTTTTGCATTTGGAAAAAAAGGGAAGATTTGGCTGTTTTCTGACACTCTTAAAAGGCTAGATCAACCAAATGAAAAAAATCGTTCTTACATTTAGTGCGACATAGTCATGTCCAGATTTTTTGTATAAATAAAAAAATATAGCCCATAGTTTGGGTGCTTAAAGCATTGATCGGCTACTCCTTGTCTGATGTAATAAAAAAACAAAACAAAAAACCTTCAATCAGGTATACCACATATAATAAATGTGAAAAATTACGTGAATAAAAGAGAAATCAATTAAACACAAAACTTCCATGAAGATAGTAACTAGTCTACAAATAGCTAGCTTAAAATTAGCCTTTTGAAAGAGCACATGGCTCTGGCAACCTTCAAAGTGAGATCTTGGGTGTTATACAGTGTTGGGTGGTGTATGACCTGCACCGTCCAACCCACAATAAACAACATAATTAATAGTTTTGACTAGTGCCTAATATTAGTAAGCTAGCTGTGAACAGTTTGGAGACCCTTAGCATGTATGCTAACATGTTACAGATAAGAAGCTCTTGTCTTTAACTCTTTTTACACAACAAGTACTGTAGTGTTTTTTTTTAGGATATTTTACTTTTGACAAATTTAAACCTACATCATGAAGTGGATGAGTTATAGCAGCTTTGTTACAGTAGACGAGCAAATACCCTGAATCATATTATTGATGTAACTGATGTGAAGTTCCACAATTTTTTAATTTACTTGTATTATGAAGCCTCAAATTCGACGTTTTGGTGGACAAACTCAGAACCCTGGAAACGATGTGCTCCTATTAGCAGCTTGTTCACTTCAATTCATGCTGTATTGTTTATTTTCCTCAGAGTTTGACCATTATTTACACATTTGCTGTTATGCTTTATTAAATAAGATGCAAAGCTAGAATGGAAGAAAATAAACCCCTCTGGCTAATGTTTGAGGTCACAGTAATGGAGGAAGTTGCCACTTTCAAGAAGAGTTTTGCAACTACAAGAGTTGCCCCCTGCTGACCTTTAGATATTATGGAGGTTTTAAGCACTTCTACACTGGATTAAATTTTTTGGAGACTAAATCAATCTTTTGAAAACAGTCTATGATAAAGACAAACAAAAACCCAGATAGAGATGTGCGGAAGGAGAATATGATCATGGTTGGAATTTTAACTTTCACCCAGGAAATTGAGGCTCATGTGGAACCATTACTTGTAAACATGGTTCCCTTACAATTGCGAGTTGGCAATTCTATCTTTCATTTTTAGTCACTGTTAAATTCAGGTAAAGTCCTAATAGCTATCTCCATCCAACCATTTTCTATACCTGCTTTAATCCGTTGGTCGGGTTGCGGGGGGTCTGGAGCCTATCCCAGCGGTCATCGGGCGAGAGGCAGGGTACACCCTGGACAGGTCACCAGTCCATCACAGGGCCACACAGAGACAAACGAGACAAACAACCACACACATGCTCACACTCACTCCTAAGGACAATTTTAGAGACAATTTGGGGGTTGGGAGGAAGCCAACCTTTGCTGTGAGGCGACAGTGCCAACCACCACACCACTGTGCAGCCCCTAATAGCTAAGTCATTCTTGTAAATGCCTCTGTGCAGTTAATTTGGTTAATAGGCCTAATATCCTTTTAGTAGATGATGAGCATGAAACCAATTATCGATATGATTAATTCTCCCTAAAATTTATGTTCACTTGTCTTTAAGGGGTATGTCCATAATTACTTCTAGAGTTTTGGGACAAAACCACCAAAATAATAAAAACAAACAACTTTAATCTTCACCTCCCCAGAAAATATATGATGGAAGTACATGGAAAATATTTAACCTTGCACAAAAGCTTTAGGGCTGTTTACTGCCTGGGTTTGGAAATAGTCACACTGGCAACCTAGGCAACGAACAGATTTACTTCATCTGGCGCCAGCCTGTAATTTCCAACTATTAATGTGGCGTTAACAAGTCTTGGTTATTTCACATATTTCTGCGAGACCAGGCCAGTCACAACTCTTTAAGAAGACCAGTGACATTTAAAAACACTTTTACTATATGTTGTTTTATAAAGTCACCTAAAACATTCCCCATCAACTGCTCAGATAGGTTTGCGATGGGATCTGATTTTGTTATGAATGCTTCATCATAATTTCTCTTAACACAAAACATTTTCCACCCTTTAATATGTTGTTGCCATTCTATGAATTTTCAGTACTGTAGCGTGTCAAGGACCAGACAACTGGTTGTTACGACACTGCTAGTCTTGACCAATAAAACTGATTTTTGATTTATTATTTATTGTATGGAACTGTTGAGGCTGTATTGACTGGGAATTTCAACACAAGTAGAAATAGGGTAATAATCTTCATGTTCTTTGACATTATATCTCCTGTGCTCCTTCTTGTTTACCTGTGTTTTCCTGGAGCTGTGACGCTTGTTCTCTGGAATCTTCATGAGAGATTTACTGGAGCAATATAAGCCTGGGTGTTGAAATTACTGAGGTAAGCAGGAGAGCTGCTATCAGAGCAGTGTGATGCTGGTTTGTAGCCCTGATTCATGACTGTGAAAACATGAGAAACACATTTAAATAAAGGGCAGGTGTGGGTAATGGAGGCAACACTTTGTTATCCGGGAGATTGGAAGAGAGAATAATGAGGTCACCTATGAGACAGTGCTGCTGTGTTACATTAATAAGGTTGCTGTTTGCCCCAGTGGTCAGTTACAAGGACACACTCAGACACAAACAGTAGATCACCTAGCCTTAGCTGTCCTTTGTCTCCTGGCCTGGCACTCTGAAAAGAGTGTGTAGCAGAGCGTGGAGCAGATTGTACCACCACTCCATGTCAGGTGATCTGACAGTGCAGCATTGATTTATGACTCGAGCAAACAGACACAGCCAGCAGACACGGCGAGCTTGCACATGTCTGTGTGTGTGTGTGTTTTGAACTCACGTGATTGATTATCCTGTCTGTCTTGTCAGTGGCATTTTTCAAAAATGTAATTTCTCTGAGCAGCATGAAAGGTGTGAGACCACCCGCCTCCATGCTACGTCGATGTGGGATCTCAGTGTATCCCAGTCTGTATAGTATTTGCATATGTTCGCTCAGGCTTACTTGGAAATTGAAGTCCCTCTCTTCCTGTAAACTCTCCTCGAGATTAAACCGTCACTGTGTGATTTACTGTAACCTTGCAATAAACAGCGCCATCCGCGGCGTCATCGCGCTGTGATTGATGCACAAGCAAATTTTTTTTTGTCGCCACGTTTTCACACCATCAGACATTTCATTTTGTTTGCTGCACAGTTGTAACAACACTGCATACCACATGAGATGTTTGCTAAGCAGTAGTGAGTGGTAGTAAAACTTTTAAAGACCCACCTCGGCAGTTATTAAACCCCTAAAAACTCATTTGTCTTTTCCAAAATTATTTTTGCCTTTAAAAAAAAAACAAAAAAAAACTTGGATACACTTTCCTCCTCAATCACTGAATGGAGATCTATGAATATGCCATTTGGACATCTTCGCAGAACATACTGAAATATCCTTTCTGAAACTGTATCGTTGGCTGTGCTTTACGGATTCAAAGAAGAAATAATAATATATGGGTTATGTTGTTGGGTTCTAGTTTAGTTCACTCTGCCTGTGTCCTGTTTCCTTGTGGTTTTTCCACTCCATTTTTGATTCTTTGATCAAGTTCAGCTGCGTCTTGGAAGTGTCTCTGTATCAGTGTCCTGCCCAACCCTTTGTCAGTTGTCAGATCTGTTGTTTATGTTCATTTTCACTTTTTGGATTTATTTAAGTTTATTCAAAATTTTGATTTCTTGCCTAACTTGTGTCGGCTGTATCCTGCCATTAGGTCCGCCAGCTTGTCTTTTCCAGACACACCAGTCCTTGAAATGGCCTAAAATCCAGCAGGCCAAAAAAGAAAATAACTTGACCCAAGCACAATATCAATAAATCACCAGAATTGGCTCAAGAACACTAGTCTCAATGCTGACACTGAACCAGGTCTTTGTCTTGCCCATATTGAGGTCACCACACATGGTCTGTTGCTGGTCTGATTGTGACTGAATGTGCCAGAATCCACATGCCAAAACCTGGCTGGATTTGGCCAAAACATTGATCCAAAAAAGAGCCAAAGCTCCCTGACATTTAACCTCAGTTTACCAAAGTCACTTTGCTTCCATGTCTGAAGTATTAAGTTGGATTATCTCAGTTGTCTGTGGTGCTTTAACTTTTGGTTTCCATTGACTGACTAAGGTGTTGGCTTTTGCGTTCATACATGCCGGTTCTTACCAGCGAAGTCAATGATTTTGACAGCCACCAAAGTAACATAAAGGTCATAATGAATTGACATGATTCTTTTAAAGCTTCCGGTCTGACGCAATCCAAACGGCAACAGCTCCTCATTTTTCTTTCTGCTTTTATGTGTGTGCACGCCGCTGTGTAGTCGATGATAAATGAGTGAAGCAGATCCTGAGAGAGCTTGCAGAGAAAAGAATAATGGGTATTTAAGCACACTTGTAAATTACCAACACATTTGTCTTAGGACTGTCCCCTTAGGGATGTCTGACAGCGCAGCACACAAAGTATATAAAGCTCACATACATCTGTTCCTCATAGCCTTATTGGATCTGCTGACATCACTTAAATACAAACTGTCACGCCATGTTCCATAATTCATACTTTGACAAAGCGCATAAAGCGCTCTTTGCTGTCTTTGCACCTGCATGAATGTGTGTGTATCTGAGAGAGCCTGCCTCAGCAGGTGTGTGCCAGGTCATTCAGAGTGCACAATGATGTTTATCTCTAAGTACCACAGACAGGCATGTTGGCCCGCCTGCTGGGAAAATGGGATTACAGCTATCTGTTCCTGAGCTCCGTGCTGAGTGCCAAGCCTGTGATTTTGCAGAACATGTTTCCATCAGCTGCACACATGCTGTCTGCAGCTTAGTTATGCAAAGGTGTTCAACCCAGCACAACACATGCCGGTCATGTGATCAAAAGAAGTTCTCAGTTTGTTTAAGGGTATGGAAAACAACCCCTCATTCCTGAACCTGATAACTTGCTTTGACTTCTCACTGGACTCCATCCTGCAAAGCTCAGTTGTTTTGAGTGGCCTGCCAAAGTTGGGATCACAACACAGATTTGTGTTTCTCGGGCCATAACCTGCTGAACGGCTTCCAAAAAACCCAGAGCGCTCCGATTCATCATCGTCATTCATAAACAGTCATTAATGTTTATGACAGGTGTCATGACATGTTTACGACAGCATTATGTTTGCTTTACGAGACCGCTGTCAAGCCAGGTTTTACGACCGTGGCACTGGAAGGCAGCGAGGGGACTGCTGGCAGCGCATCCAAGAGGTCCTGGGATGTTTAATCAGTTACTCAAGCACACTCACAAATAAAACGAGAGCTCAGTGTTTGGCAGGGAAGTCGGTCTGTTTGACAGGGGTAGCCATCAAACCTTCTCATTAAACTCTCCAGGCTCCAGGCTCTCCTGTTCTTGAGGGCTTTTATAAGAAAATCACTACTCTCAATTTGCTGGCTGTTGTAAAAGTGTGTCCCAGGCAGCGGTTGTGGGTTCTAGTGGGGTTTCAGCTCCACCACCCCCTGCCTCCTGTTTTATGGCACGTTGTAAAGCCACTGGCAGGTCGACAGCAGCAGTATCTTTTTATCCGGCTGCTAATTTAAGGAAGGGGATTAAGGTTGTGAATTACATTCATGGCATTGGCTTTTTTGTATTTGTTGATGATGACAAAGGGTTAGGTTTGAGGCATGTGCAGCATGGAGAACGTTTAAGCAATGTTCTTGTTTTAAGCCTGTGTTCCTCTCTTGATATACTGTTACATAGCCACACATAATTGATTTCAGTGACTTACTTTGAATGTGTTTTTGTAGATATTTTTCCTTACTTGTACCACTTTGTAATAACACAAGCCTTATAAAGCCTTTATTTATTTTCACAATATAATTAGTAAGTTATTTATGAACGCTTTATAAATCACTGTAAACACCGTTTTTAAAGAAGAAACTTTGGTCATATAATCACTTGTCTTCTGTTTATTAACCCCTGGTGGGTCCCCAGGTGACCCCTGGTGGGTCTGCAGCCTGCAGACTCATGTTCTCTCTGCTATTTTTAACGGGAGACTTTCATGTCTCCAAATAAGATTTTGCTATCGTTCAACATCTCTGGATGAGAGACAAAGGCTTACAGAATCTGATTTCAAGCTCTCACAGACATGAACCAACATGTCACATGTGTAATTTTGGCGACCATAAGAAAGTGCACCAACTTGCTTCTCCACCTGCTTGTTAGCATCCCCTATAACTTGCCAGAGCCCCACCCAGCAAGTCATCAGTGGTTGATAATGGTTCCTCCAAGAAGTTGATATATAACATTTGGTTTGACTGACCTCACCTTTTTGAGGCTGAGGGTGGTGCTCTGCAGATTCAAAGCAGACATCCTCAGCGATAGTGTTGATGGCTGATTTAGTTTGTCATATTAGTTTGTCTTATAACACATAAAAACACAAACATGTCACAAAAAAGTTACCCAGATTTCAGTTCTGATGTTCTTTTGCTAAATTTCTGATCAGTGGCTTACAGAATTTGCCTCTACAAACAGTTTATTCTGAACATTTGTCAGTTGTGACCCTTTTATATTGCAGAAAAATACAAACATTTGGGAAATGATTTGATGTGTTATGTTTGAGTTATATTCAACCAGCTGTTGTGGGGCGATCCAAATATTTTGGCTTCATTTCAGGGGTACTGTCATGTTGGAAATCTTTATTTACAGTCTATGGTGAACATATGTGAGTAATCATGACTGTGTTCCTCCCCTCTGCTGTAAGTGGCCTAAACTAATGGCTGTAACACAACTGATTCTTTTTATCATTATTAGTTTCAAACTATCAACCAGAAGGTGGCCAAATGAAAAATATATTTTGGTATCTTGGATACCAATGTATCTTTATCTTTCTCCTCAGTTTCACCTAATGATTGACATCTTTAGTTTCCAGTCAGAACTTTTGGGGCCAGTATCAGTGACAACCATATGAGGATTATCTCTCTCGAAATGGCTCTTTTTTTTTTTTTAAAGCTGTGTGTTACTGGAGTTTGGTCACACACTGCCCTCTCCTACGCCCCGGCAAGCACTTTACAAACAAACGTAAGCACTTTTATTGATAGGGTAATCCTAGACTGATTAATGGCCCAATAATCAGCCGTAACCTGCAATAAATCAGCCGCTGATCAATACAGCCTGTGCTCTGCAGCCGTAGCCGGATCATTACTATGTCACTGTATATCTCCCATTAGCACGGTAAGGCTGAGTGCTAAAGGGAGGAAGAAGAGTGTAAGAAAAAGTGCTTCCTTCCTAATGTGTGGAAAATGGGATTGATAGAGAGGTCATTTTTTGATTTAATTTGTCTGCCTGGTCGCCTTCCTCCCTCCTCCTTCCCTCAGTCTGATTAATGACTGTACTGTAAAGGCAGTGATAAAGATGAAGAGGGCAGAGCAGGGTGTTAAATTATGATAATGACAACAGAATAAATGACACTGGAAGACGTTATTCTTCAGCATAAAGCTGCTCGAGGTGCTGATGATGAACAGGGACTTCATGCTGTTAAAAGTACACAACATAAATGTTTATCTGCTCACAATCAGAAACAAAAACTCAAAGGCTTCTTGCTGTCATTTTAATCCAACCTGAACTTTTTTCCATATTGAGAAGTACTCCTCACTTAATTAAAGCAGAATTTAAGACATCTATACTTACTTTTCACTCATGTATTTGGTGAAATTGGCCAGTAGCAAGCCTTGTTCACTGTGTTGGTTTATTATGGAAAGGAGAGTGAGAGGTACAAACTAGATAAGCCTTTTGAACCACCATTGCTCCGCCACTTCTGCTCATAAAGGACAGATAATAAAGTGCAAAAATATCAACAACTGATCAGTGTTCGGCAGCAGTGCTATTCATTTATTTCCTTTTTTTTGTATTCTGGTTTGACTTTTTGTCTACTAAATTGCTGCAAATGCAAAAGATGTGTCTGCAGACTGTCTTATAACACATAAAAACACAAACATGTCACAAAAAAGTTACCCAGATTTCAGTTCTGATGTTCTTTTGCTAAATTTCTGATCAGTGGCTTACAGAATTTGCCTCTACAAACAGTTTATTCTGAACATTTGTCAGTTGTGACCCTTTTATATTGCACAGAAACACAGAAAAACCCAATATGTCAAAATGAAAAATGATCAGCAAGATGACAGATTGAAAACATCAATTTCAGCAGATTTTGTCCTCTTTCGAACCAGCTCAAGTCCGATTAGTACATCAGTGTGTCACAAAGTACACTTTTTGTCTAAATATTTAAATAATTTAGCTTTAGGCTAAATTGACATATGACATGGATAAGTAAATAAGATTAGATCATGCTTACACAAAACCTGTTTTTAAACACATTTTTGGCAAGAATTTCCTGTTGCTGCTGTTATACATGTGTGCTTACACTTCACAGATCCTCATGCTTCTACAATAATCACAATACAAGCATGTAAGGTTTTTCAATGCTTTCCATCTCTATTACTAGGGATGTGAATCTCTCCATAATGACACAATCTAATATGTATCTTCACGCAATGGGTACTGTACAATTAAGAGATGATATATTCTAATGCAGAAGGATTAATTGTTTAACTTGGAAATGTATTAAAGTAAAAACAAGAACGTGGGATTGAACAGCTGCCTTGAAAAAGAGCTATTTCATTTCATTTTGTCCCTTTACAACACATACTTTTCATTTGAATATATTCTCAATTGTGGCACACATTCATCAGTGAAGGATAATAGTAGGATGATAGAGTTGCAAAATAAATCTCCCGTCTTGCGGCTAGCTGCATTAGTATCCAAGGATTAACCATGATATCTTACCATGTGAAAATCTTACCAGGTGAGTGTTCTTTTGTAGTACTGATGCTCCACAAACGTATCCAGGTGGTGATGGAGCACTGTGAACTGTGGTTCTCAGATATGTATTGGTTTTTACCTCTTAAGCAATGATTGTAGGCTTACACCCCTAGATCTGTGTGAGATCTGATAATGTGAGGCTACAGTCTCTAGGACTAAGTGATTAAAACCATAAACTCATTAAAACGAGTGTTGGCACAAATGAAGTACCAAGTAGGGTACTTTCCCATAGAAGACACAGTCATCCTCTATTTAATAAAGGGCACGATTGCAGCACAACCATCTTGGTTAATTGTCAAGCCCTAAAGGCTACATCCATCTATTTTTTTATGATCTGATATTTGTACAGCTAAACTCACTGATGTTATGTTGGTAAATCAGTCATAGTGAGGCGCAACAATGCTAAACAAAAAACAAACCCAGTTACATGAGATATCTGAGTGTTAACATAGGTATAGAAACATTTGGGCTAATTGCACAAGTCAACCGAAAGCAACAATGATGAGGTTATTCTTAGATATTTCACTGTCCAAATTATACCTAACCCTATGCACATGTGGGGTCCCCCAAGGGTAAATTCTAGGCCCAGTGCTTAAAACAAGTTTAAATGCTGACAGTTTAACCCAAAGGAGATCAGAGTTGGCTTATTTTGGCTTCTTTGTATTGGCTCCCAGTTATTTTAAGATTAATTTTTGAGATTATCCATTCACCCATCCAATTTCTACATCTGCTTAATCCAACTAAGGGAGCGAGCGATATAGTGGTGTATATTTGTCTGTCGTCTGCATATCTTTGGAAAGATATTTTGTTGCTTCATACAGTCTGAACCAGGGGGAATGTTGAATTAAAGAGGCCCCAGAATTGAACCCTGAGGAACTCCACAAACCAATTTTATCCCCTCAGAAGTGCCATTACTTAAACTGTTTTTATTTTGTACCCGTTTATTTTATTTTACAGTTTTTAGTCATTATTTCGGCACTTTGGTCGATATTCCTATGAACACACTGACTTGGCTACCTTTATTGATTACAATGGTTCTACAAAAAAATTACCTAAATGAAATATATTCTCTTCAGGTCCCCTCTACCTCTCTTGCTTTCCTAGTCTTTTATAATATTACCATAAAGTCAACCCCTGTTTTGTCAGCTTATTCACCAGGTACATCATAAAATAATAATGTGAAAAGGTTGCATGATAAGTATAAAAAGAAATGTAGAACTGCAGAAGAATTAGATAATGAAATATGAAGACAAATATTAAAATATATTTTCATACATTTATCTTTATTTCTGGAAATACTTATGCAGACATACAAAAATTGATTAATCTATAATAAAATACTATTTAATCCCTTAGCTTTTCCCTTTTTTCTGTATCTTATATCTTGAAGAGCCAACATATCAGTCTTCTTTGATTCACAGCAAAATTGACATTCCCAGTCATAAACTTCCTCTCTTGCCTATGTTTGTTGTTTACCAGTGTGTATTGGATCCCTCATGAATCAGGTGTCACTTCGCCCTCAGCTCTGTCAGTTCAAAGCGAATTCAACATTTAGTCTGTGAAACATCAGACGGGATATGAAACTGAGATACAGACTCGCTGAAATGAATGCACCGCATTCAAATGAAGTGTCCCTGACATCAGAGATCAGATTAGAGGTCAGGATTTGGTCAAAACACATCCCAGATCCACACAGGAGAAGGCTGTTTGCTGTGACAGATGAGGGGGAGGAGAGGAGAAGCAGGGTCACCAAACAAGGGAGAGGAGGATCAAATCAACTAAGTGAGCACGGTTGAAGACGGGCTGGGGTAGAAGGAAGTGAGGATGACAAGGTGCATGCAGAGGAAGAGCATGTGGGGAGATAAGATAGTGCAGATGTAACGAGAAGGGGAGGACGGGAAAGAAGAAAGGTAATTTGAGAGAGAGCAGTAGAGGAGGTTGAGGCAGGGCTGACAGTGGGCCATTCATCCTCCATGCTAGAAGAGACAAACTGCTGGCAGTGGAAGACAGGCCCCATAAATCACTTGGCAACACACACACACATTCACACACACACAGTAAAACACACACATGGCCACACACACTCACACAAACACATGGAAATCAACGTGAACTGAAAACACACATCTCCTACAGCTTATTTTGGCCAGACCGGATTCTTCTCTTTCTTTCTGGCTCTCTGGTCATCTTTCTATCTGTGGAGCTCTGCACTTAAAAACACTATTTAAGTACTTTTAATATTCCCATTTTCTGATACTTTATACTTCCACTGCATTATATTTCAGAAGGATCCACTGCACTCTGAGCCCACCTCAAATTTAAATCAATCATCAATTTTACAAAGAAACTTGTGCTGAGTTGGGGTCTCTTATATTGATGTTTCCGACTCTATACCAGAAAACTCTTATCTACTCAGATAGTGTTATTTTGGTTTTTGAAAATAAATTTAAAGTTAGACAAAAACTGCAAAAAATGTGTATAAAGTTGTTTTGTCTTCAAGCTCATCACTTGACAACTCCTTGTATAAGCAAAGGAAGTGTGTTAAATTGTTTTATACAATCGCGGTATAGAATCTTCTAGACCTCTGATGGTATGCCGTGGTACCTTGTACCAAGCCGTCAGGCACAGGTTCTTTAAATCCTCTAAATTGGGTCACCACAGATCCGACTTCTTGGGGCGCTTTCACACCAGAGCTGTTTGATCCGAATTAAATGGACCAGAGTTGTTTCCTCGGATAGTCCGCTTCGTTTAAGCAGGTGTGAAAGCTCATCCGAACTCTGGTGCAGACCAAATAAGCAAATTCTGGTTTGCCTGAAAACTGGCTCTCGGGTAACTTGCAAGGGAACCCTGATGGGATTCGCTTACAGTGGGACTATCCAGCGAACCAAAGAGAGGAAGTGACATCTACAGAGCAACATGCGAGATATCTTGCTGCCTCGCCTGCAGCTCATACTGGGCAGCTTCTTGCGGAAAAGGCAATTAGGTTTGATCATCAAAGTAAAGACAGAATCCCTAAAACTGCATAAATTTGGTGTAGTTCCATTGTTTGCTGTGAACAAGCCAGATTTCGATTGGCCGTCCCATCGACTGTCCAGGATCTGTTTTCGATCCTGGCCAATCGATGGGACGGGTTTTCTTCTTTCCCATGCTTTTTTCCTTTCTGGTCAGTGCTCTTCTGAGGCAATACTGCCTCGAATGAGCTGTTGTTGTAACTGTGTGATGTTGTCGAGGCGATTTGGTCCACTTTCAAATGTGCATTGTGAAGTAAACTAAACCAAATAATGGTGTGAAACATTCCCCGCCAAATCGAACCGAGTACCGACTATCTTGGTATCAAAGTGCACATCCTCTAGATGCTTGTTTGGATTGAGATCTGGAAAATTTGGAGGCCAAATCCCCCACTTACTGGTTTGAAGGAGTGGCTCTTTACCCTGCTGAAAGAGGCCACTGCCATCAGGGAACGGTGTTTCCTCACTTGGTCACCAACAATAGCTGTTGCAGGTCAAAGCAGCATGCACAATAATGGCAGAACCCAAAGTTTCCTAAAGCATCACACTACCCCCTTTGCTGTGTCCTCTACAGCCATTTATGTGATGTAAAAGCGATTAATCGGACCAGGCTTCCTTCTTCCATACTTAGTGGTCCAGCTCTTATGAACCCATTGCAGGTACTATTGACAGTGAACATGGGTCAGCAAGGGCACTATGATCGGTCAGTGGCTCCACAGCATCAAACTCCAATTCACGGTCTCTGACAACTTTCTATCATAACCAGCATACTTTTTAAAATTTTTTTTTTAGCAATTTGAGCGTCTATTGGATCAGAAAACATAGGATAGTCTTCGATGCCCAAAAGCAACAGTGAGTCTTGGCTGCACATGGCCCCGGTGCTGGTTTACTGGTTTTCCTTCCCTGGACCAATTTTGGTATGTCCTGACCGCTGCAGACTGAGAATATCCCACATGAGCTACAGCTGAGGAGATACTATGACTGGTCCTTGTCAAATTCACTCTTATCCTGATGTTTGTCCATTTTATTTGATATTTTTCTACTTTAAACACATCAGCTTCAAGGACTGAGAACTTGCTTGCACCCTAATATATCCAACCCTCTGCCTGGTGCTGTTGTAACAAGATAATCAATCTTTTCAGAACTTTCACGACTGTTTTGAATTGTTTTATGTAGAAATGTATTTATTATTATAGGACATTATTATGTAGGATTTATTACTATACTATGCCAACCCCAGTTGTGTAGCCATTGGTACAGCTGTCTCCTTATGGGTCATTGATTTATACTGTATATGTTATATTATGTTTTTTTATTTTGGATCTTGAGTCAGTAATTAAAGTTTGATTTGAATTTAAAACACATCATCTAAATGACATCCAACTTCTTATTCAGATCAGTCAGGTCTGTATGGTGTTGATACAAAAATTTATCAACACCATAAAGGTCTAGTGTGTAGCATTGAAGGTAGCCTACTGTAGAAATACAATATAAGACGCTGAAGAATTATGTGAAAATAAGGAGTGTTGGATTTTCATTACCTTGAAAAAACTATTTATTTTTGCTAATCCTTCTGTGTATTTTTTCTCGATTGGATTGAAAAAACCCCCCATATTTTTTCAGTTTCATTTGTGTTTTTACTCAAGTAAAAGGCTCTTCCTCTTCTGTTTTGCTAGCTCTATTTCTGTTATGGAGGAATGTGTGTAACCTTTTGGATTTTCCGCTCACAGTCCAGTAATACTTCGCTGGCGGTCGCCGCTTTTCCCCCTCTGTCTCTCTGTGGCCATGCTTGGCAGTTCTGACTGATCCACTCTTTCTGTGTGGGTTCTGTCAGTCACAAACCTCTCGCTTTCCTTTCCCGCCCAGTAAGGGTGAGGAGTGCCAGTTCCTCTTTGCCCAGCCCTGACCTTAGCGCTGACACATATGGCGTGTTTTGACAGCGAACTACATACTGAGCACGACAGCGGGTCAGGTCAGGGAGTGGCTGCCCTCATGTTTTCTCTGGGGGATGTTCCCTTTGTTATTTCAATAATTATTCAAGTCAGACCTTTTAAGAACAGTTAATTAAATGGGGTGAGGATGTGATTCATTCAGCGGCAAAATAAAAACCTGCTCCTGATCCACCATAAATTATTTTAGCATCATGGATATAACTGGAGACATTAAGTGCTGGTTCAGACTTTTTAACCCTGCCAAGAATTCAATTGCACTGCTTAAAGTACTGAAACTTGTCAGACATATTTAATGACACTGAATATAGGCACCATGGACAGTTTGAGATATTGATTAATCCTATGAAGATAGATACCCCTACAGCTGTTCAAAAAGTTTAGAAAAAAAGCATCTTATTGGATATTTGAAGTGTAACACAACCTTCAGAAGTCAGTTTAAACATGGTAAACACATATTTTCTATTTCTTTTTCACATCTGACATTTACAAACCCATATTATCTTTGTGGGGTTGTCACTTTTATTTGTATTGTATGTATTTTTATTTCAAATCAACCCCATGCGTTATTTGTTCATGCAGACAAAACCTGCCTATAAACACATTAGAGGAATGTATGACCTCTGTTGGTTGTGAAAACAACTATATTTGTTATAACAACAATGTAATCTTAAGCACAAACCTCCGTCAGAACCCTGTATATGCATAGCTATACACATGAATTTATTGTCAAGCTCTAGAGGTTGACCAAAGATGCCTCCATATGCCACCGAATTTGTCAAAAGACAAATTAGGGTAATGTTACAGGACTGCATATTTTTATATACTTTGATACATACAGTATATGATGAACAAACATGCGCACAAAAAGACAAATCAGAGAAAACAAATTGTTCAAGTTTATCTGTAATACAGTTAGGCTTTTCTTTACTTTTTTGATCGATCTGATTGTGGGTATGTGGGAAATCGATACATGTGCAATTTAAAGCACATTGTGTATAGTGCTATGTATGACAAGGTAGCAGAGAACATTTTTTTAAAAGTCGCAAACTTCAAACATTTTTGAGTTCAAGTCCTTCAACACGTAAATATCTGGAGTATATGAACATGTTTAACTACTTTTACAGTAATCAACAACAGCTTCAATCTCCTCTGATTTACTGCCTACACAGAGCAGAGGGAGACCTGGGGCCTCATGTACAAAGGGTACATACGCACAAAAAAGTGGCGTACACACTTTTTCACGTCAACGATCAGATGTATCAACAGCGAAATGACCGTGGAAATGTGCGGTGCCTCATGCCAACTTCAGGGCTGTCGTACGCACTTTTCTACAGCTGTTGATTCTTTGGCAACACTTAGAGGTGATGTTGGGAAACTGTTATAATAAATAAATGTGAACACAATTTGTCCTCAGAATGAGTGATGTGCACATTTGAGACACATGGACAATTAACACTGATGAACAATTAACACACCCATGTGTTTGGAATTACATGAGTAGATATAAAAGCATGTGCAAAGTGGTGCAATGCATGCTATCAAAAAAACGACAATGGCTGCTTTAGTGGTATTGGAAGACACTGTAAATGGTGCAATTGGAAGAAAGCGTGTTTTAAGAGACAGAGAGGATTTGCTGGCACAAGATGACAACTGGCTCATCAGCCGTTTTGAGGGCAATCCTCCTGGAACTGTGCGCAGAGCTGCGGCCGGCGCTGGAGCGCAGCACAGCGAGGAGCCATGCGCTGCTCGTGCCACAGGTGATGTGCACACTGGGGTTCAAGCAACCGGGGCATTCCAGAGGGAGCTGCCCAACCAATTGGGACTGTGCCAGTCAACCCTGGGTCGAGCCATGCCAGCCGCGTGGGACGGAATTATCTGCATCTCAGCAGGTATATCAAATTCCCACAATGCAGTTGAACAGGCCAACACTGAAGCGCAATTTGAAGCGAGAGCCGGTTTTCCTAATGTAATCGGAGCTATCGACTGGTGTATCGACACAGTGCTATAAAAGCCCATCACATGATGAATTTGTATATAAACAGGAAATATTTTCATTCCATCAATGTACAGATCGTATGTGATGCGCAAATGCTTTGTGGGGCCTGGTTCAACGCACGATTCATACATTCAGTAACAAAATTGTTGGGAACAGACTACAAGCTGGCACTGTGCGCGATGGGTGGCTTCTTGGTGAGTAACTTTATTCGTGTAATTGTTCTAATATTATTCCCTATGAAGTGCATTGAGCGTGTGCGCCCCCAATTTCAATCCCATCTTCACAGCAGCATAATTGGTGGTTAAAGTTAGTAACTTTTTTTTTGCTGGTTAAACTACAGCTTAAAATCTTTTTAACAAGTCCCTGGTCGTCTCTGTGTGCAAATGTTAATAACCCCGTGTGTAAAGTGTGAAATGTCTTAATCAGCCTCACCTTTTCCCCGTCGCACTTCTGCACAAGGTTACTGTATGAACACGTTTGTTGTGAGCTACACAAATACAGGTATTTACCTTTAATCAGAGTCACCCACACTCCCACACCCACCACTCCTGAGAGAGCAGTGTCACCTATACCTGTGCCGACTCTCTGTTCAAACAGCCTCCCCCGCCTGTTTTGGCCACACTTTGGCGGTGGGCAGCCAGTCTCCGCTTCACATCCACCTTAATATCGGACCACTTGTTTTTCACCTCTTGTGTGCGCTTCTCAGACTCCACAGCATTAAAGGCCTCGCTCACGCTCTCCCACCCACTCCTCTTACGTTTGCTGACATAGAGGACATTTTTGCAGGCCTCCAATTCAGAAAGTATCATCTCCATCTCGCTTTCCATTAAGTTATTCTTTTTCCGTCTCACTCATTCTTTTTTCTTTATTTTCTGATCCTGCAGAGAGGAATCGCAGGTGAATGGCTCATTTAAATATGATTTGCACATTTAAGTAGGGGCGTGGATAGGGAGGAGTCGGGTACTCCAACATTTGCGTTCAGTTCCACGTTGATTGGGATGTACAAAAGAAATGTGCTTGGATTCATGCGTGCGCACACATTGATACATCCGGATATATTTGTACATTGGAGGGCATTTTGGTTTGAGTGTACGCCATGTTTCAGTAGGAAATCCACACAAGTTTTTGTACACGAGGCCCCTGATCACATCAAAACTGCACATTGGCAACATCACCAACAGAGCCAAGCTAATTAGTTATTGCTTGCTAATAGCAACAATGAAGCTAACTCTGCATATGTCTGTCATGCCGCTTTTTCTCTCTCCGGCAGTAAAATCCAATCTGATGTTTACTCTTGTCTTGTTCGTATGCTTTATCTCTTCTTTCTTACTTCCTCTCATAGCGTTGTCCTGAGTCCAGTCTCTGCATCTGCCACAGCAAATTTTTCCCTCTAATTATGTTTGTAATGGTGACACTGGTATTTGTAAAATGTTTGTTTTTACAATACATTATGGTTAAAATTGTGTCTTTATGCAGTTGTTAATGCATTTAGTGGTACTGTAAAGCAAAACTGTTTCATGCTTGGCAGGACAGCAAAGTTCTGAAGTGCGGTAGTTTTGTCATGGAAATTGGGAGCATGAAAAAGGTCAAATGTTCAACAAGTCTTCAGAACATGTGAAACAGAATAAGATTAGAAAATTAGAAAAAAACGTACCTTTGTAGAGAATGATGTCTTACATGTGCAGTGTGCTGTATGAGTGATGGCAATAAAGGCAGGGAATTAGAAATGCTGCAAAGCAAAGATATATTTCCCCAGAACTGAATAATCAGCCTCTCCAGAGACCAAAGAACATAATTGTACAAAACATTAGTATCCGAGACTGGTTAGAAACAACAGAGCCTCATAAATTGAGTTTCATGTAATCTATCTTTGCTCTTCAGCTACTCGAGCGGATGGGGGGAGTATTTTTAAAATGCACCAAGGAAATATGTGTGTCATTATGTGGAGAACATAAACAAATTCATTGCATTAAAAGTTTTAAAATGAGTACATATTAAATTATTTTAAACCAGACGTCATGTTACAGTCAGTTTATAAAATTCCATCTTCCTTCCTTCTTTGTGCCTCTTTTTTAGTCCTTTTTTTACTTTCCGTCCTTAATTTTCATCAGTGCTTTGCCTTGTGATCTCTCTTTCATGTCCTAACCATTTCTAAATATGTAGAGAGTTTTCAAAGTTTCTACCTTCTCTGTCCTCCTTTTCTCATCCAATTCTTCTTTGAGATGCAGCCATAAGGACAGTTAGGACGTCCAGCAATCTCTGGGTTTTGGTCGAATGGTGTGTTTTGCTTAGGAGCCCTTGCAACTGAATTAAATCTCTCTGAAGTATCTGCATTAAAACATAGATAAGAGCTTTTTGATTTCTCTAAATACTAAGGAAAGGAGCTCCAATGCACCCTAAATGATCTTCCTTAGCACAGGACCAACCTTTATGACAGAAAGGAGATAATTCTGTCCCACAATTTCTTGCAGCCACAACCTTCATAGCAACAAGTAAGAGTATTTTCATTCAGCTGTATTAATGTGGATAAATATGAGGACAGGAGGATGACTGAGTAGCCCATGGAAACACAATATTTAACTTTATAAAATCTTAGTTATTTTTCAGTAATCAACTATCTTGAACATGACATACATAATTTTGTGAGTCTTTGTTATTTTTAACTCTGACCTTTGTATTTTGATTTAAATTCATGTCTTCCTGTTTTACCTGAAAGCACGCTCATGTTTAACTTAAATCTTTCGCTTTTTTGGGGGGATTTTACACCTGATGCATCTTGGAGATTCGTGTTAGAGGTTAAATGTGATAACTTATGGCTCACTCATTTTTCTTCACCAGAAGCTTTATTTCAGACTGCAGCTGACAAAAACCCCTTTGTGTAACTTTAAATTTTATAAGCTGTGAGCAGATCTTTAAAATTTAAGCTAAGTTGAAAAAGCTGTTTTTCTACTGACTTTTTGATGTTTCCAATTGACTTTTACTATCTCTTAGTTACCCACTTTGGGTAATTGGTGACCACAACAAAGAGTGCACCCTCTGATTCTTTCTGCTAAGCACTTCTCAAACTTTGTAATCCATTAACATTCAACGGTATGGCCACAGGTTGACTATAGATTCTTCTTCTGTATTTTAAACTAAGTTGCCACTGATTATACTTACAGATTATGCATTATTTATTAGTACTAAAACTAATAATCATCATAAATCGTCAAAAAAACTAATCTGTTGGTTGAAATTAGTTGTGCTTTTTGGACTTAAATACTTACGATTGGTCATTAGCATATGTGGCAGTTAGCCACATATGCTAATGACTGAGGCTAATGGTAGGGCAAACGAGCTCCTGTTTAATAAATTATGCAGTTTTATTTTTGGTTTTAAAGAGGTGCAAAGATGCCAGCTTCCAGACTCTTTAGATGCAGCCAAAGAACAAAGCAAATCAGTCAACTAAATGTGCAACGAATGGTCTTCGACCGATAGGTTGTTTGTTGTCAAACGTTGCCCACAACAGTTGAATTAAGCTTTTGGTTCATTAGTTTCCCAGCACCTTGCCAACCAGCACCAGGCAGGAAAGACTTTGTGACTGCTTGCTAGTCCAGTTGCAGCCAATTACAGACCTCAAAAGGAGAAGCATTAATCAAATCCTTAGTACGGTGGCAGACATCAGATTGCAGTGGGCTGCAAAACAAATATGTCACTGTCAGTGAGGCCATACAGCAGGCATTTAGGAGATTGCATTAAGTCGATGGCTCAGCTGAATTGTAAGCTAAGGTTGTGCGGAGCAGGGCCTCTGGAAACTATTTGCTCAACACGGTGGGAGGTGTGGGGTTTGAGAGTGGAGGAGTGAAGCTGCCTTCATTCTCCTATCTCTCATTTTCTATCTGTTCTTAATTCTTTGTATTTTTCCACCTTTGTCTTTTTTATCCAAGCCGACAGGCTGAACTGAAGGGCGTGGGATGGTCAGAGGGGGAAGAAGGATAAGAGGAGAGTGGGAGAAGGGAGACAGATAAAATTAGTTAAGATGAGCTGTAATGAATGAGACGAGAAGGGAAATGCTTGTGGAGGAGAAAAACAAAAGCTGCTTCACTGCTAAGTGAAAAATTAAAATACAGTAATGTTTGTTCATCAAGGGATGAAGGGAGGTCTGTGCTATCTTTAGAGTTGTATAACACAGTTCAAGGAAGGATTTTGTGTAAATTTGACAATTGCTTTGTCTGGATTTGTAGGGAAGCATATGCCTAAAAATAATTTGATTGTTTTTTCATCCCTTTGAAGGGCTTGACTCTCTCCCTTCTGCATACCATTTACATGCAAGTCTCAGCGTGATTAATCATACAAGTTAGGATACTGGCACACTTTTGGTCAGTCTAAAAGAAATGTATGCATACTACTCCACTTTAATCCATTTTGTGTCACCAAACAATATAAAATGACTCACAGTATGGTTAGTGTTGAGGTAAAATGGCTTTGTGGTGTGAGGTGACACGTCAAAAATAGAGAGGAGCAAAGTAATAACCTGTGACATTTTCACATAGTAAAGAAGAACTGGGTGTGACCACAGGACATTTAATGAGTGCATGGTTCAAAGCCTTTGTGTTTAACGTGTGACCAAAGGAAAATTCAAGAGAAACTGTTTTATTAAGATAAGTTACCTGCCACCATGACAAACACAACAGCGTATTCAACACATTGCCACTCCAAACACGTCACACATTGTTGCATCATCAAAAGCCCTTTGCGTCAGTTTTCAATACATAAGGGTAGCCCTTCATCATCACTTTCTGAGGCACAGGGAACTGCTGAACAGCATCACACTTCTTGTAATACTTCAGTGTCAGTAAATGTTGCAGCAGCCATGCCAAAAGTCAACATGACAGGAAAATGGCATTCGATAGTGCTGACTAAGGAGGGGGAAGAGGTGGACTGACATGCAGCTTTTTCTCTACCTTTCTTTACGTTTCTTTATGGCTTTGCTTCTTTGTTTATCATTAAAGGTATGACATTGTTAGGCATCAAAAGTACATTGTTAACTGCAGCCACTAAAGTCCTTGTTTAAGGTTAGTTTAAGAAAAAATTCACAGCAACATAGATTTTATTGCAGAAAGCTTTGACATTTTCTGTGTTGCAAAAGCAACACACCCTGCACGTCCTGGTAAGTTACAAGCTTGGGTAACTCTGAATGTCCTAAAATGATGCTTCGGAGATACCCTCTGTGTTGAAAACTGTTGTGCATTATAAAAAAAAATAGACTTGCTAAAGTGTAGTCTCATAAAAGCCAGCAGATGACCATTTCTGATGTAAAGCTCTTCCATTTTGTTAAACCGTATCTGCTGATGGTGCCTGAAGCCTCAAGTCGAGACTCCACACGACAAACTAGTCTTCATCACAAGCTTCTTTTAAAACTACTGGTATGTTTAAATCATCGGTATTAGGCCCTGCTGTACCAATGTTTAAATTGGAAGAGATAGCATGTCTGAAAGTTTCTTTGGTGCAGGGATTGAGAACATCCTAAACAGGATGAAAAACCAGCAGTTTGCAGTAGCTGCCTGCTACTTTTAGAGTCTAATTGTGGGTGCCAAATGAAGCTACTATCTGTGGTATCACCTTGATGACCTACAGTAAGGACGGCACTGGGTTGAGTCAAAGTGGAAGTTTATGGATCAATAGCTGTCTCAGCTCAGGTGTCCTATGATCTGTAAAGCTGCCTGCTTAAAAAGATTATGACTGCACTGTCAGTGTTGGGCTGCTGTGGGCTAGACGGTGTTAGCGCACACGCACGAAAAGGAATAAATTACACTGTAATGATATTAAAAGCACAAAGTCGTTAAGATGCCAAGTTAAGACACAATAAATCCAGTCATGGCTTCTACAGCCCGTCCCCACACAGGGTAATTAAATTAGATTTATAAGCCATATTACATCAGTGCTAGATACTTCATCCACCCTCAGCTCCTGCACCGTCCCTCCATTCTGCCCCGCTTTATTAGACAACCTGACAGCTGGCGAAAAATATGGTGGAATGTTTCAGTTCCCGGGCTGCGAGAGCTCTGCGCTGGGCACTCTGTCTTTGGTGGTGTCAGTCGTGTCCACCGATAATTTATTAAGCGCTCCACTTCTCTGCAGTGCGAGATGGTAGCAGGGCAGCTTATGACACAGTCAAACAGCTTTATCACCATCCACAGTCACTGCTTCACTGCTGCTGCCACCTCACCCCAGAAACCCTTATTCACCTTCACCTCAGTGGAGATTTTGAGGACAGTAAGACAGCAGAAAAAGAGTTCAGTTTCTTCTGTAGTTGTATCCATATTACAATGTTATTTGCCAATGCAGGATGTGCTTAATTCCAAAAGGTGAAAGGCCAGGAAACCTGCAACGGACCTGCAGTGGATTGTTGTTTCCTTCATCAAGCATCCAAAAGACAACAAGCTTAATTATCTGAATAACAGCACTGTTCAAACTTTCCTCCTCCGTGGTTCTACCAACGATAATTAACTGCAGCACAGGCACATTTTGTTTCTCAGCATGAGACAAATGAAGAAGATTGTCAATTATCTTCATTCACCATAACAAATACTATGTGTTTGTCAGCTTGTTATTAATTTTCAAGATAAAACAACATGTTAAAGAGAAAATTGTACCACTAAATGGACTTGCAGGGTTTAGTGTGGTGGTGCAGCTTCTCTTCTGACAAACAGCAGAGCCATCGTGATTTTCTCAAGTTTAAAACATATGTGCTGTTACTGTAGCGCAATTAAACCCTCACAAGTGTAACACTGATTGTTCCAAATCTTCACCCTGTAGAAAATAGTTATTTTCCCCTGTCTCTATGATTGTTTTACCCATCCAGTACACTTTTGGTTCCCTAATATGAATTGTTGTGGTAATAAGCGTGTTGCTGTGAGAAAAACTGGGACTCGATAAACACTATTGGTTATAGTCGATATACCTCTTCATGCTCTGTCCAGTTTAACACGAATGGAATATATCACACTTGCACCATCTCTTTCCACTACTTGCAAAGGCATGTGGGAATGAAAGATGAAGATAAAGGCTTTTAATCTCCTGTGTTAAAAGTCTTTGTTTTAAAGCAGTAAAGTCAGCAGGTTGATGATGGAGTCAAGAAAACACCAGGCTTTAACTAGTTGCTTTTAATCTACAAATGTAAACCAGCAGAATGATTACAATCATTATACAGACGCTTGTTCGAGTGCTCATTATTCAAAGCTAAGTTGTTTTTGAGCACGAATGTAATGAAACTTGAACCTGTCTTGTTATGTCATGAAACTGGTTTAAAGCACTATAAGTGATATCTTCCTGCCTGGTTCTTGAGATGAACGGTTCTTTAGATCAAGGTAACTTTGCATGCTGTCGAACAGCGACGTTGGGGCATGTTTGAAGGCTTAAAGAACTGAAATACATTTTGATATTCCAGAACCGGGCACAAATAAATGAGCATGGAGACACAATTTTAAGTCGAGTGTGAAAGCTGTACTCTAAATGAGCTGTAAAGCAGAAAGCATGTGGGCACTGCAAGTCAAAGAGAAACCCAAACATGTAATGAGATAAAAGGATGAGCACGTCAATCAGAGGAATGATTGTGGGCAGAAAATAGCAAACTCATTATCAGCATGGAGAGAGGGTGTGTGGGGGAGGACACTTATCTGCCAGCATCACACTCAATTAGCAAAGACAGTTACAAGTATAATAGCAAGTGCTTGATTAATATCATTGCATGTGACGTTTGAGATATCGCCTTGAAAACTTACCCTGAAATCCTGTGAAGATTATAGATTTTTAAACAAGTTAAACGCTGAACACAGAACAGAAACACTGCTGCTTATGTGAGTAAAGGCGAGATAGAACGAAAGCAGTGGGGAAGATAAAAGGGACTGGAGTTCAGCCTCGTGTGGTTGATTTTAATGAGCTGTGGCACTTTTATTATCATTATTAATTAGCAGTTTTCAACCGGCGGGGTCCGATCAATAAGGTGGAGTGAAACAAATTTCAATGGGCCATTGGAATCAATCAGAAAGAGTTTTTATCTACATAAATGCCACTACGCAGCGCTCGTTAGGCCTAACAGTGGGAGATGAGAGATGTGCAGCATTTTTAATTGGAACGACGTGACTGAGCAGACATTTTTCTTCTTCTGCTCACTTCTAATCTCTGCAACGTTTCGCTTTGTTTTGCCTGTATCAGAAATTTATTTTCCCCCTAAGAGGCACATGCAGTATATGGTACATTTTACTTGAGGATGTGTGTGTGTGTGTGTGTGTATCACACCAAACATGCACACTTACACCCTAATCCTTCTCACCTCTTAATCAGACAACCATTAAAATGGGATTAGAGACTATCTGCTGAAATTCCACATTTCCAAGCGGGATGTTGTCCTTGTTTACTAAGCTGTGATTTTCCTCATTGGGAAGCAACACAATCCGTGAGACTTGACATTGAAACCACGTTTCAGATTCCTGTGTCTAAATGTGGGGACTACAGGTTCCACACTTTAAGCATAAAATAGTAAAGCTGTCTATTGTCCAAAGGTACAATCAGCGTGTCTTGTTGAATTATCAGTGAAATGTGTCTCTACCTGAAGGTTTAGTCTCCTCACGTTTATGGAAAAGAAAGGAAAAAAATAAATCTTCGAACAAGAATACGTCCTCGCTTTTTGTGCAGATTTTTTTCCCATTTTTAAAAAGGACAAGCATTTCCTGGTCCAGTTAAAGGGCAATATCTGTTACTTTGCTTCTTTTCTGTGGTCCTCCTCATGCTGCAGAGTTTTCAGGCCCATAGAGGATTCACACTGGTCCCTTACAGCCTATCTCTGTTCATGAGGGTTTAGAGGAAGCCATATTTGATGCTGAGTTCACATCTTGTGGGACAGAAGGTGATTATGTGGAAGATCCTGATATTTATCAGTTTTGTTCACAGCGTAAGACGAGCTGAGATGGCAGCAGCCTGCTGCAGACTGATGATCTTAAATCAGTAAACACAAAAAAAAAACATGACACAAGCAGAAGCTCTTTTAATTATGTCATACTGGTTAGACAGAAAACAATTTACTAATTGTTATTGTTCATGAGAGTAATTTGAGCACACGTGAGTAATTGGGTAAATGTTTACAGTAGAAGGGCTCTTGGATTATTTGTTAGGAACTAGGGCTGTCAACTGATTCAAATATTTAACTGTTGATTAATAGCATGATTTTCCATCGCTAACTCATTTTAATATACATTCCAAATGCACATTTTACCACTCTTATCAACACAGGGGCAGATGCTTGCTTTAGGCAAATGCGTATTATATGTATTCTTGGAGCAATCCAAAACAAATTGTTCTGACAAATACTGTCCAGAACATTGTTCAGCTTTCTCCAAAAAACCTGAAAGGTTATCATGGCAAACTCAAGCCAAATATGAGTAAGAAAATAATCTTACTCATTGTGACTGTGTCTAACATTGCCGTAGGTAGAGGTGTCCAGGGGCCTCATGTACAAAGACTTCCTACTGAAACATGGCGTAGCTAAAACCAAAATGCCCTCCAACGTACAAAAATATCCGGATGTATCAATGTGTGCGCACGCATGAATCCAAGCACATTTCTTTTGTACATCCCAATCAAGTGGAATTAAGCGCACATGTTGGAGTACCCGACTCCTCCCTGTCCACGCCCCTACTTAAATATGCAAATCATAGTTAAATGAGCCATGCACCTGTGATTCCTCTCTCTGCACATCAGAAAATAAAGAAAAAAGAATGAGTGAGACGGAAAAAGAATAACTTGACGGAAAGCGAGATGGAGGTGCTACTTTCTGAAGTGGAGGCCTGCAAAAATGTGCTCTTTGGCACGCTGTCCTACGATATAAGCAGCAAACGTAAGAGGAGTGGGTGGGAGAGCGTGAGCGAGGCCTTTAATGCTGTGGAGTCTGAGAAGCGCACACAAGCAGAGGTGAAAAAGAATTGGTCCGATATTAAGGTGGATGTGAAGCAGAGACTGGCTACCCACCGCCGAAGTGTGGCCAAAACAGGTGGGGGAGGCTGTTTGAACAGAGAGTCGGCACAGTGACTCTGATTACCCCCAAGGTAAATACCTATGTAACTCACAACAAACGTGTTCATACAGTAACCTGGTGCAGAAATGCAGAAAAGGTGAGGCTGATTAAGACATTTCAAACTTTATGCATGGGAACCAGGCCACCCCCACAAAGCACTCGGCTGGCATGGCTCGGCTTAGGGTTGACTGGCACAGTTCCAATCGGTTGGGCAGCTCCCTCTGGAATGCCCTGGTTGCTTAAACCCCAGTGTGCACATCACCTGTGCCACAAGCAGCGCATGGCCCCTCGCTGTGCTGCGCTCCAAAGCTGCGCACAGATCCAGGAGGACCGCCCAAACGGCTGATGAGCCAGTTGTCATCATGTGCCAGTAAATCCTCTCAGTGTCTGAACACACGCTTTCTTCCAATTGCATAATTTACAAGGTCTTCCAACACCGCCAAAGCAGCCATTGTTTTTAATGGGATGCATCGCAACACTTTGTGCGTGCTTTTATATCCACTCATGTAATTGCAGACACCTGGGTGTGTTAATTGTTCATCAGTGTTAATTGTTCATGTGTCTCAAATGTGCACATCACTCATTCTGAGGCACCGCACATATCATTTTGTTGTTGATACATCTGATCGTTGACGTGAAAAAGTGTGTACGCACCCTTTGTAGATGAGGCCCCAGGTGTCTCAGTTACAAACTACTCGGCATAGTCTGCTTTTGGTGAGATGGAGGATCTCTGCATCAGCTGTCTGTTTTGCTAACAAGTGATATTTAAGACCAGAGTACTCCGATGATAACTCAGTTCACATTGACAGTAACAGCAGATAACTTTGGTGTTGTCGAGAGAACCATCTGGCGGTTTTAGTTTGCTAAATGCAAGATTAGGCTACATCCCTTATATATTTGATGCACTACAAGGTGGACGAGGGGTCGCGTTTACAGAAATCGCCCTACGATAATCTTGCATTAACCTGTTAGTAATACGTTCATTTTCACAGCCCTTTTAGGAAGCCATTAGTATCAACAAAGATGGAGACACATCCATGAGGTCCATACAAGTGAACATTTGATCGCAGACATTATGTCTAGTTTATTCTGTGCCAACACCAGCAGACTCATCTGCCATTCTGGCATTATAAACAAAAGCATGTCTGAGTAGTTTTGGAGGAAATTCTTTCATTGGTCCAGTTTTATTTATGCTCCCTTGAGCATACACAACATAAACTAACTGATAAATAACCAAGGAAATGCACATATTATACTACTTAATTTAAGCATCTGATCACATTTACCAATTATCAAGAACTGACAAGATTTATTTTTAGTTAAAGTATTGAAGTGTTGACACACAGTTGGAGCAAGGACACATTGAGGACCAGGGTTAGGAAACACTGTTGGAGTTAGAAAAATTGGTATTTGTAAATATTTAATACATAAATAGATGATAGATATATATAGATATATTTAATAATTGTTGGACAGAAATTTTAAGTCAGTCATTTTGAATATTGAAAAGAAAGACACTGTTTTGTGCCAAATTGCTTTGTGGATATTTGTTTTGGTATTAATTAGATTTATTATAAAGCTTTCAAAGCAGTCAGAAGTTGAAATTGAGAACATTATAATTCTAAAGGAAATATTTGTATTCATAATTCTGACAAAATTTCATCATAAACGTAGTCAAAAAGCACTGAAATGAAGACTATCTACAAGCATTGTTCAATTTCCACTGAACAATTACAAAAAGAGCATCTATAGTTCATATTTAGGAGTGTGGGTGGATGCACCTGAAACTTGATTGACCCCTGAAGTTCCCTTATACAGTCACTGGTGGCTTGACTGATGAGATGAGATGGCTTTATTAATACCCACAGGGGACACTCAGTTGCTACCAACCTGGCAAATAGTCACAGCTCAAATTTAACAACATAAGAGACGCACATCGTAAAAACTTGCAAGTTGTACAACTTGTATGTTGATGAGATGTATTTATAAGTGACAAACTTGTATTTGCACTTGGACTGGAAGGCAGCAGGATGGATTCATTTGAACTTGGAATTCGGAGGCATGCACAAAGTGCTTGAAGAAAGAACAATTAGCAAATTTCATTCAAATATAGGCCATGGCTCAAATCTTAAACTGCAGCCAATAGCAAACAATGAACGGCTGGCGAAATGTATTTAGACCTTACTGAAAAAAGAAAATCATGTGTGGACATTGGACTTTAAAAAAGGTGCATTCCACTGTTTTCTATTTAAGTATAGCCGCTGATATTAAAGGATTTGACACCAAAAATCTAAACTTTTCTTTTTATTGATTCAACTTCTCACTTCATATGCATATGTCAAAACAAATGCCAAGAATAAACACGATATATATATATATATATATATATATATATATATATATATATACTATTGACCTTTTGATGACTGGATGATACCACCATCGTGTTTTTTCATTAAACATTCAGACTAGCTTTTATTAGCTTAGCACAAAGACCAGTTTTGTTTTGTTCATAGGGAACAAGGTCTACTTTCTAGTATCTCTAAAACTCATTTATTGCCCCATTAAAGCTTTTTCAGATGAAAATAATCCAGTATTTTATGGGGAGTTCTGTGCAGGTACATATCTGCAAGATGTTTTACATCCTGTAATGTCAGAGGTGCAGGTTGGCAGGTTTTCCTCCTGGCTGTAGCGTCAAACAGTGGTATCATTCCTTACATATTTCCCAAAATGTTGAAGTACTCCTTTAAACTTCAACATGATCATTACATTCACTTTTTCCATCTCCCTCCTTCCTCCTCCTCCCGTCTCTTGGTGGAGGGCTACTTAGCACACAACAGTTAATACCTGTCTAATTTATTAGCCTCCTGCCCCAGCCCTGAAGGGCCATTAGCAACACACACTGACACAGCAGCCCGGCCCGTGTCGTAATTTATTGTCTTATTACAGTGCTGCAGCGGCATCAATTAATTATCCATTAAAGCGCTGCTGTCCCAGGATTTATGGAGAGGACTGTGGGGGCTGGGGGACATACAGTAGGAGAGGAATGAGGGGGAGAGTGATGATGAAGGAGGTGGAGGAGGAAGAGGAGGGTGAGGGTGAGCAGACACACTAGAGAGGATCAAAGATGGATTGTTGTTTTTGGTGCACTTTGGTTGGGCTGGAATTAAAGTGAGCTGAAAATGCCTAAAATAAAATCCTTCAAATTAGAGAATTATTGTTTTGTTGTGAGATTGTGAATCAAAACAAAAGCCGAAATATAGTAAACAGAAGAGGTAAAGCATAATTTACCATAAATACCCAGCAGAGGCCCTAATAAAGTCAGAAAGAAGGATAAATGCAAAATGCTTTGATATATTTTTAAATAGCTTCCGAGAAAGAGGACAGCAGCTGCGGACATTACTGTCACTGCAGTTTGTACTGAATGAATTTGTTTACAGATATCAATAAATAAAACCACAACCTCAATCATGAGGGCTGTTTTAATAGATCTACCACACTCCACAACAGAAAATATTTACAATAATGTTCAAAATATACTTAATTAATAAAGAAGACATGAAATGAATACCAAAAAAGATTAAATGAGTGCTCCTTCTGCAAGAAGGTTATAGCCTCCAACTCGACTGTTCCTCCTCCTGAGCCCCTCTGCATCCTTTTTAAAGCTTAAAAACTGCTGAACAAAAGGGAGCATTTGCAAAAATTTGACCTAAAACACCATCAGATATACCTCAGTCACAGTTCTATCTAGAGCACTTGAATTGATTGAATATATCAAGATGGCTGCCATGAGGGTTATGAGGTTGGGAGCATGAAAAATGAATATTTTCTTAAATGAAAGACTATTTGTGTCGACTTGGATCTTTGCAGTCTACCAAGGAATCTGTATACCACAGACATTAACGTTTGGCCATGTCAGTCTGGATGCCTGCTTGTCCTCAAAAGAGGGATTTTTTTTATCGATATTCTGGTTGTAAACAGATAGGATTTATAACTTTTGTAATGAAAACTGTGCACACTGATGAAATGATAGCATAGAGTCCATGTTTTACGTGAGCACAGTCGTGAGACAGTTAAAATGTTTTATGGGCGCACTTTTTCAGCTTTTTCACATAATTCCCCTCAGTTATTGATAGGCGTGAGGTTTAAACATTCATCAAAATGTCAATAATTTGAAGATATTCGGAGCAAACTTTAAACATTTAGTCACTTTCTGTATAAATTTCACTGCAGAACAGAGCTCTTATTGTTCCTGCAAGGTTTTCTCTTTTTTTCCCCCTCCCTCAAATGTCAAAAGAGTGTAGTTACACAGACTATAAATGGAAGACACTAAATATCTTATGATGACTATGGTTTGCTGTAATATTGTTTTTTTCTAAGAAATCTAACACACCAGACACAAAGGGCTCATTGCAAATCCACCTTTCTGAGCCTTCATTCCAGTTGTCTCCACAAATGGCTGAAATCCTTCCGGCTCTTTATCTTTTATAAGTTTGTGAAAAGAAAACTCGAACTTCTCTCTGAATCTGTTGTTTCAGTCGATTATACAACAGTGTGTTTTCCAGCAATCCACCAGTCTGACCAATCAGACACCTGTCAGTGAGCGTAAGAAGACCTAACCCTAATCAAGTCACCCTTCACGTGCCTCCCTTTATTCACACCAATCCCAAAAATAGATAAAATATTTTATGTGAACATTTGATTTGTGTTTGCAATCCCTCGTGCAACAAGGGCTCCAGAGAAACATTTCCTGACACTGCTGATCAGATCTAAACGTCATCTTGTAAAAATTTTAGCTGACTCCTCCATAAGGAAAAACTCCAATTTATGTTGAATGGATCATGACGACCCTTTAAAAACATTTCTGTTCGATTTAGCTCAGAACTTTTGCCGTCCAAAACCATCTTTAACCATTCGTTGGTAGAACGTCTTGTGTTGAGGTTTGCTGTGTGACCTACTTTCTGCTGAGATTCAGTCCTAATGTTTCCCTTTACACTCCACTTGTTTTATTCAGAATTCCAGGTTCCATTAATAACGGTAAGCCGTCCTGGTACAGATGCCTAAATCATGATTCTACCACCATCATGTTGTTAACAGATCTCATTTAATCCAGAAAGTTTTATTTCAGTCTCTTCTGACCACAAACAGCTTTTGGACATGTCGATTTTCCCTCTCAGATCATTTGGATAAGTTTCCCTCAATGAAAAACTCACACAGCAAAGTTTTTCTAATTTAATGGTGTCCTCTTTGTCAACCTTTAAGACTTTCGGGAAAACCTGATGTTTTTTTTAAAAATATCTTGCATCTGAAAAGCCAGACATTTCCTTTTCAGAGGATAGCTGTAATATTGTTTTTTTTCTAAGAAATCTAACACACCAGACACAAAGGGCTCATTGCAAATCCATCTTTCTGAGCCTTCAATCCAGTTGTCTCCACAAATGGCTGAAATCCTTCCGGCTCTTTATCTTTTATAAGTTTGTGAAAAGAAAACTCGAACTTCTCTCTGAATCTGTTGTTTCAGTCGATTATACAACAGTGTGTTTTCCAGCCATCCACCAGTCTGACCAATCAGACACCTGTCAGTGAGCGTAAGAAGACCTAACCCTAATCAAGTCACCCTTCACGTGCCTCCCTTTATTCAGACCAATCCCAAAAATAGATAAAATATTTTACGTGAACATTTGATTTGTGTTTGCAATCCCTCGTGCAACAAGGACTCCAGAAAAACATTTCCTGACACTGCTGATCAGATCTAAACGTCATCTTGTAAAAATTTTAGCTGACTCCTCCACAAGGAAAAACTCCAATTTATGTTGAATGGATCATGACGACCCTTTAAAAACATTTCTGTTCGATTTGGCTCAGAACTTTTGCCGTCCAAAACCATCTTTAACCATTCGTTGGTAGAACGTCTTGTGTTGAGGTTTGCTGTGTGACCTACTTTCTGCTGAGATTCAGTCCTAATGTTTCCCTTTACACTCCACTTGTTTTATTCAGAATTCCAGGTTCCATTAATAACGGTAAGCCGTCCTGGTACAGATGCCTAAATCATGATTCTACCACCATCATGTTGTTAACAGATCTCATTTAATCCAGAGAGTTTTATTTCAGTCTCTTCTGACCACAAACAGCTTTTGGACATGTCGATTTTCCCTCTCAGATAATTTGGATAAGTTTCCCTCAATGAAAAAATCACACAGCAAAGTTTTTCTAATTTAATGGTGTCCTCTTTGTCAACCTTTAAGACTTTCGGGAAAACCTGATGTTTTTTTAAAAAAATATCTTGCATCTGAAAAGCCAGACGTTTCCTTTTCAGAGGATAGCAGAGTCCAAAACTGAAGTCACAAGAAGAAAATAATGGGCAAAAACTCCCCATGAAATACAATTCTACTGGGTTGTAACTAACACACTAACATGTAAGCACCGTTTAAAATATACCATTTAAAAATGTCATTTTTAAAAATGTTTTTGGGTGAAATAATCCTTTGACAATGTAACATATTTTGCTAGCTTTGTTGTGTGTTGTCAAATTAATCCTGATTGTCTCAACTTTCACAAAGAAGTAAAATGGAAACATTCAGTTAACCACAGTAAGAACTCTTTATAAATTCACAGTAGTTACTTTAACTAGTGATGAATACGAACCTATTTTCTCCATTTAAATGACTGTGATGTTGATCTTCATAACTCTAGTTCAGTATATAGAACATACAGCATGTTTATATCCTCTATGCACAAAAATAGAAACACAGCCGCCTCATAACTTGCATGTATGACACATACTGATGGCAAAATTTCCCACCGTGCCCCTTTCATCTTCACCCCAACGAGCATCCTGCCTCCAAACACAATTTGTCCAGAAAACAAAGTGTTTTCCAGCGCTGACAGGGAGAATGGATTACTTCCATTACACTTACAAGAAACACATTCTGTTGAGATGAAAGGGTTGTAAATTATTGCAGACTGAGGCGCTGCTAACAAGCCTGATGATCCAGGGCTAATGAGGTCCACAGTTTTGCTAACTGCATCCCGGCATTGTGACAAATCAAACTTACACAAATGAGCATCATCATCATCATCATCACCCGAGTCATCATCACAGCGTGGTAGCTCATGAGATCTACTGTACAGTAGTCCTCACTCGGCTGAAAGATGGGGATGTATAGCCAAATAGTGCTAAAGCTAATGGTAACGTCAGTGTATCTGTTTATTAGTAATGCAATGGACAAATTAACACCTTGATCTCTTGATCCCTGATGATCTTCCACAGGTGCAACATAAGATTCATCCTCTGATGACCAAGAAAGTCAGAATGACAATTCATGTAGTTTCAGACTACATGAAATGCACCTAATATGGATATATAGATAAGATATTAAATTAGCATAATTGTTATAAAACTAAATTGAAGTTTCCTGACTCATGTGGAAAAATTTATGGCTTTCCTTTTAATGGTTTCCTTTTAATGGAACATATTGATGGTTTGGGAACTGAGGATACAAATTTTTGCAGTTTTGAAAGAGGAATCTGTATCTTTTTTTGATGAACTCAAGATTTCAACTTAACAGTCTGTGATTGTTGTCCGATTCTGCTCTTCATGATGCTCCTTACATTTTCAGATAGGCCAGTCAAGCACACACTCTCTGTGTCTATGTGCATTCGTGACAGCCTGGATGGTCTTTCTCATCTTTGGCATGTAGAAGAAGACGTCAGTTTTTCCTAAAAGCAGCTGAAACGTGGATTCATCTGACCACAGAACACTTGTCCACAGTTTTTCTGTTTGATATATGGCATCCTCCTTTACAGTTTCAGATTACATTTTTGGATGCAGCGGTGGACTGTTCTGAGTGAAAATGTTTTTAAAGGTACTCCTCAGCCCATGTATTGATCATGGTGGGACAACTGTTTCTGATGCAGGGCTGCCTGAGGGGTCGAAGGTTGAAGATTTCCCCAGAGAACACATTTTTTTTTGACAATATTCTGCTCTGTTGAAGTTTGAAAGACCAAAGTTATGTGTTTTTGGATCTTGATAACTTCTTATCTAACTTATAAAAGTTCCTTTTATACCCAATCCTGACACCCTCACCTGTCACTAGTTAATCTGCTGATTGTAGAAACTTTCAGAGCAGTACTTACTTACTTTTATATTTGTACTCTTTCCCAACATTTTTGTGTGTTGCTTGCATTCAATTCGAGATTTGTTTATAGTTTTTATAAATAATAGTGTTTGTAAATAAAGACACTCAAAATGTGTTAAAGATTCAAATGAATCAACAACTCACAGATTTAAGTTTGTAGACTTTATAAAACCTTTCTATGGAAATGGTGTTTGTGCTTTCCAGCTTTCCAGCTGTAAGAAATGGTAATTTGTGCTTTTGTGTATTCGCATTGAGACGGTTGTAATACGTTTTCCTTCTGAATAAGCCAATATTGTTTTTCCCCAGATACCAAAATATCACATTGAATCTCATATCTGGCTTCCAATCAGATTTATTTGGTTAAAAAATCCTTCTTCATTCTACAAAGAAATCCCAGTTGAGATGTTTTTGATCTGCCATATACAATATTCCTCTTTGTGTTCTGTCTTCTTCTTGGCTTTATTTTCATGTAAAACACTTTATAACCCAGCTTTTGAAAGGTGCTACATAAATAAATGTTCTTACTTGTGAGCAAGCACACACCCAGATGATATAAAGGGGATTTGAAGATTGGAAAAGACCTTTGTCTTCCTTTGTTTAACTTTCAACCAAACCAGCCCTGACACCAACAAACCCATCATCAGTGTTTCCACGACAACAGCTTTATCAAGCCCAGAGTTCACGTTCATACAAATGTGATTCCTGTGCCATTGTAATCTCTTTTCATCAGCTCGGAGAAACAGTCGTGAGCACATTCAAAACAGACTCGCACGTCCTTGGGAGGAAGAATATATCCAACCATGAAAAAATGTGATTTTCCTTCACACCTCAGTTGTGCCGTTGTCCCCCGGGCAGCGCAGACAGGAAATGGGAATGACCGCTTCCTGCCTGAGCCAACTTTGAAGCCGGCGTTTGAGGGACGATCTCTTGGCGGAGCAGCGTTCCTGCGCTTTCACCAGGCTCTTTGTAATGTGTGATTTAGAGCTTCCCCCCTGCTGTTTCATCTGTGATTTAGTGCTTCCTGGTCAGATGGCTATCGACTGCCTTACATGTCCGCTCTGGTCCTGCAGGACACCACATGGAAAAAAAAAATTTACATCTAAGTTTTAGACCACAATTACGCCTTTGAATGTCAAGTTTTTCAAATAAATCAAGATTCATATTTTTCCTGATATTAATGGAAAGTTGCAGGTTTTATACTGTTTGACCACAGCTTCTTGCCGGCCCTCTCCGCCACACATGTTCCTGTTAATACTCTGCACTTTCCCTGCGTTGACCTCTGACCTTGTCCCTTTCATGACCTCCACCCTAACCTGAACCCCGTCGTAACTCTTTAAGCCTACAAATCCTAAACCAACCTTAAATTAAAGGTTGGGGTGATTCAGAGTTCAGCTAGCTGTCAGAAGTCCTCTAGATCCCATTTTTAAACTTTTAATACGATTCAACCTTTTAAAAATGTTGGAGAGTTTTAATTCAGACTCTCTTAAGCATAAAAATCTGAAGTCTTGATTTGGAAATAAACGAGTCAACAAATATCTGAAAAGCAGTTTAAAGATGATCTTTTGGAAGCAAACTCCTACTACTTTTTGCAGCAATCTGCTGAGTGTAAACAGACCTAACAAAGAAATTAAACAGCAAAAGAATAAATAAAATTTTAAAAGTTTAAACTTTTTGGGGGGGTGGATATAATTTCCCTCTTAGATTTATGGCCATAGCTTAATGGTTAGTTTATTTATATTGACATCAAACAGTAGTGTAAGAAAGACAAGACATTAAATCACCAAGAAGAAGTAATAGAGACAATGTTGATGAGTCGCCACATTATGAGACCTTCTTTAAAAAGAAACTCTTTTTTTTTTTTAAATGTGCTATATTACAGCGAGAAGCAACCAAAATGGAAGCCATATTGGCAGGTGAGCCTTATAGAAACAGTAACCTTTATATAAAACACTTGCATAACAGTTGGTTCTTTATTTAAATTTATGTGAATTACAGGATGGTTCCCACCATTATTTGCACTTTTTTGTTTGTTTTCATTCTGCATGAGCTTCCACACTCTCTGCATCTTATGGGAATAAATACGAGCTCAAGACAATAAACGAATGGAGCTCATTTTTGATAAATGGTCACTTCAAAGTACATGCAGACTAAATAAACTACTGTTTATCGAAACCTTTTCACAGGAAATGCAAACAAATACAGGAACACTCCATTATTCCATTACCATACTCAGATAATAACAAAGTTCTGGTATTGAAATGCAGGTGTAGTGGAATAAACAACACATAAAAAGACGGTGTAACAATGGGAACATTTTGAAGCTTCCTTCAAGGTACGACACCGAAAACCAAAACTGAGACCACACAATGACATCAGACCCAATTCTTAGTCAGAAAATAAAGCAATAACCACTGAATTTGTATTTGAAAATGACAAATTAGCTATCTAAAATACTTTCATCATAATAATGATAATTTTTCTGACCTTGATAATAATATAGAGCTTCTCTGACTATATTTCTGTGTAAATATATATCTTCTGGTAATATGTATAGTATTTGTATTTGTAGTACTATTGTACTATAAATTAAATTTCAATTTACTTCAGATTTGTTCTCTGTGACGCACCAATGTATAACCTCATCTGAATAAAAAATATGGTTACGTTGGCCCAATATTATCAAATTTGATCAGGGCAGCCACTGAAAGCTTTATGAAGGTACTAATGACTACATAAGCTTTGTAAAAACTTTCACTCATCAATTTGAGATTTTTGTCATACAGTCGCCATTGGAGCAGGTGCCCCATGTGCGGGGGGGACATTTCCTGTGAAGCAACTTTGGAAAAAGGCTACTAATGGGGAAAAAAAATTAGATTTGCCATTTTAATCTTGAAAATTCCATGTGTTTATTACACCCCTTTAAAGTTGTGGCCAAGATGGCTAAATCTTTAAAAGAGGATAAAAGCAGTTGGAATTTGGAACTTGGAAACTAATTATTACACTCTTCACTTACCAAGCAGACTGTTTCTTTATCAAAAACAAATGAAGAATCACCATTTATGGTTGTTTCTGTAAAAAAGGTCATATATAATGTATATACAGGCTCCATTTTTGACCCTTTAATTACATATTCAGTACAAAGTTGTTTTCTTTACAGGTCAAGTATTTATGGAAGTACCTTGTTTCACAAAGTCCTGTTTATCTTCTGTATTTATTAGGACCCAGTAAGTATTTAGTAGAAGTTCATTAATGAGATGAGATGTTAAAAATGTCTGCAGTTAAACACAAGTACACGGCTGTATATGCTTCGCAGACATATAGTGACGACAGCACCTGTTCTACATCCATACAGTATCTCACTCAGCAGAGGAAAGAGTGGGAGGAGAGGAGTGACTAGAGGGAGCTGAGAGAATGACGGCAAGGACACAAAGAAGAAAAAAATGAGAAAAAGTACAGTACGTGTGAGGAAGAGGATTTACAGTAATAAGAAAAGTCACTCTGACAGTTTGTTAGCTCTCTGTTAAGTCAGTCTTCTCTTTTCATGCTAAATTCCCTCAAAATTTGAGGATATGGTCATGACGGATAAAGAAATGGCAACAACATAAATATAGTTTTGGTCTTTTTGAGGTCATGTCCTTCATGATATATCTGGGAATCAGTGGAAACAGCCGGGGTTTTCCTACAGAAATGTGCTGCTTTAACCACATTCTTTTAGGGTGATTTCCAATGTATAAAAAGGGGAAGAGAGATCAGATTCCAGGTCAAACAATAAGTGAAACAAATGGACAGAACCAAGACATATGGATAGGGTTGACGGAAAGCAAACCTCACTCCCTCCATTTAAATCGGGGTCTTATGGCAAAAAATTAAGGAATTAATCAACCTAAAGACACTTGATTTCATTTAGAAAATGGTAGCAGATCTGCAGGGTCAGTAAATGGAAATATTTTCAAAGCCCAGAAGACTGGCAGAAATATTCAAAATATAACCTTTAAAGTACCAATAATTATGCCTCCATTTATTCTATTGAAGTAATATCTTTCATGGTCCATATTCTGCACTTTTGACTGTGTGTGCCAGCTCAGCATATCTAAAGAAAAAAAGAGATTATAGAACATATAAGACTATAAAGAAAAATCACATTGTGTGATAACTTTAAATGGCTGACAATTTAACAGAATCTTATTAAAGGCATACATATTGGAGTTTAGGGTCTGGAGGATACTGCATTTATTTTCTACTAGATCTCGTGACTGAATGTTAAAAATTCTTGGTTTACACCACCAAACATAGATAATTCAACAAGGAATTGACCTACCAGTAGGTTTTCCACTCCCATTTCCTTTTGTTTATTCTATTCAATATTCGTCCATATTCTCACTACGTAATGCTCAACTTCTGTCACTGCATGACGACTTTCAGCTGTGACGTCTCACTAAAAAACAACATGCACACATTTTCGCTTTTGCCACTTTTAAGGAGGAGGAGAGGTGTATGACGTTACTCTGTCCTGCTCAACATTTTCCATAGCCCTAATTCGCCCTCACTCACAAATGATGTGAAAAGTTAAAATGAGTTAAAAGTGCATAAGGTTAAAAAATATACATTTAAAGGATTAATAGTCATGGATTGCTGTAATAGTCACATCACATGGAAAATCCCCCTCCCCCTACGCTTACATTTAACAGCCCCATGTTGCCATCTCATGATTTTCAACCATGACTTTTGTTTTGAAGACGTGGACAAACAGACTACACGTTTTTGTGTGAAACAGGGCTGCTACTGTATATTTTATTTCTAAACAATATTTTTACTCTAATATATGATCAAAGAGTGTTTGCATAATAGATGTTCATCTTCATCTCTGCTAATTTATGTTCGGATGTTACAGCTGATTATTTTTTAAATAATAATTTCCGTATTTTTCACATAACTTCAGCTTCTCTCCCATCTTTTCACATATAAATGTGCACTTCTGCAGTACAAACGCCTCCGTTTGACAGTCCCTGCAGTAAAATGTGGCTGTACAGTATATCCTGTACAGTATATGCGTGCAGGGAAGTGTGGTTTTGTGTAAAGAGTCCAGGGCCAGCCTTGTCCTGATCCCTCGCTCTCATCACGGCAGTGTCTGTTTTTAATCTGGGCCAGTGATTTATGGAGGAGCCCGGACTGTGTATATCTCCTCACTTCCTTTCATTTCTCAAATGGTTTGTGCACCACAGGATGATAGATTTATCTACACACAACCCCTGCATGACTAATTAACTCTGAAATATCAGGGCCAGATGTGGAACTAAAAGACAAACCCCAGAGTGGTTTCTCTCCTGTTTGACCTGACTCTTTCATTTTTGTAACTGTTGCTTTTGATTTTTCTTCTTCTTTTTGCCCCTACTCAACACTCTGCTATAATTCTGCTGATAATATGACAGGGTGTTTTAGGAGTGGAAATGTTGTAATGACTGAAACAGCAAATTGACACAGTTGATAGTTTTGATTTTGAAGGGAACTCAAACAAATGCCTTAGCCTGGAAGGAACACTGTTGTTTTTTTACAGCCTGGGTTTGTCCCACATATCTTTACAACTAAATGATCACACACAAGTTTCAAATTAAGCTCCAGTTGAATGACAACACACTACTGTAACCATGAAGGCAGGCATAGAAATGTCCAAACAGTTCCAGGTTCAACCGAACATTAAGATGAATAAATAAATAAATAAATAAATGAACAAATAAATGGAAAATTTAAATACACTTTGTGCCAAAGCTGCAGTTCCTGAGGGTCAGTACCCTTTACAATTTATATGAGAAACTTTACAAGTTGATGGAAAAATGGCATTGGTCTCCATAGCTACTTGCCCTGTTCTTGACATTTAAGCAGGGGTTAATTTTTATTTAACTGAAATAGTTTTTCCTTCCTACCTTTCCACCCACCTGTCGCTCAGCTGTCTGGCTTTCTGTCTGCTATGTATGACTAAATGAAGTAGCTGATATTCTTAGTGAAGCCACTGACAGAGAAAAGGAATTGTTTGGAGGATGCAGAGTTTTGAATGTATTTTTATGTGCTTTAGAATGTAACCCGTGAGAGTAAGTCTGGAAATAAAGTCTTATTCTTTCTGATTTACTGCATACTTCAGCAACACATGCTGAGTCATGTAAAGAAAGCAATTTAACTGGCAGTCCGGGAGGACAGGCCATGTTGGAATGTTGGGTTTCAAGCTGTCACAGAAATGTGTGGCTTTACATGTCTTTTAACTTGAGAAAAGTGTTGAACTATGTAATGTTTGAAATATGTAAAGTTCAGTGTACCATAATAACAAAGCATGTGCCCAGTTTCACCCCTAATGAGGAGTTTTTTTTGTTCTTGTTGTTTTTTTGCTTGCAATCCCTCAGAAAGATGACATTTTCCAAGCTAACCAATGGTAGCACTGTTTATAAGTTACAGTAACCCGAGTTTCTGCAAGGAAACTGTTGTAAAAAGATTGAATTAAGTTGTAAAAATAAATGATTTAACAAGTCTAAGTTTATAAAATTGTTAGTATTAGTTAATGCTAATACATTTATGATAACAGTATTATATGTTTTCACTTTCATCTTTTTTAGTTTAATGTGTAAGCATCCTACCATTTGCTAGGTAGCTGTACAAATATTCAATGTGGACCAAACTGGTAGAGCAGTTGTAAACAGTTTTTAACTGGTTTTAAAACTAATGATCTAATCAGTTAAAGTAAGTCTTTAAGAATTTCAGTATTATGGCTAATGCTAAGTTTACACTGACACTGTTAACATGTTTTTTCAACTAACTTAGTCTGTAAGTCATTTAATAAGTTAGTCTGTTAAACTACTAGTGTTAGTTAATGCTAATAAGTTCACAATAACACAATAAGTTAGCTGCAACTTTATTTAAGTTCCACCTTTCTTGCTTTATTGTGTTATCATGCTACCATTTGCCAAATAGCAGTACTTATGTTAAGATATTCAATGTGGACAAAACCAGTGGAGCAAACAAATGCTTGACAGTCTTCTTAGCTGCTAGATGGGGAATTCTCCTTCAAGTGGTATTTGTACAACCTTCATTTTTCTAACTTTTCTGTCAGCATTGATGATCTTTGATGTAAATCTTCACTTTGAAAATGACAGTTTTTGATCTCCCAAACTGTTTTCTGTGCCTCAAATTTTTCAAAGTGGGTGAGGTTTGAACTGTGCAGTGAGGACAGAAAAAAGGAGGTCATGGGTAAACCTCTCACAGGCAGATCCACCTTAAAAAAAAAAGCCAGAGGGCCCCTCTGACAAGCTGACAGCATGCCATGAGTGATGCGTGATCTGTACAAATTTCAGGACTAATAAATCTACCTGTCAGTGGAAGGAGACTTGAAAGCGCCGCTGGCCTGCGGCACAGCTTAAATGCAACTGCTGTTGATGAAATTCTGTAGGCCGAAGAATTACAGCTGTCAGGAGAAAACGCCTACATCACATCTGAAGGCTTGTCTGGCTCATTTTCTAACCTGTTCTCTATCTCCCAAAGCCTGTGTGCCTTTCTCTAATTTCTTCAAGTGCAAACTATGCAAGACATGAACTTTAAAAACTAGCGTGGGAAATATTTTGCAGCAGGACATCCACAGTTTCTTGTTCCTTCTCACAACAAAACCCATTCTGGAAGGAACAAAGCTAAATCATATCACACACAGCTGTTTTGCCTTTTCATCACAGAGCAGCTCTATTTTATTATTGCTTTGAAGTTCAGCCAGTGAGAGACATATTCACTGCGGGTCCATGACAGCTATAAACATCAGCTCACCCTTTCCATCATCTGAAGAGAGAGGCATAAACCAGCTGAGCGTGTTGCTGTATTTATGGGTAAACGAGTGGAAAAGCCATTGCTCTCTCTAATCTGTCATAAATGGGATTTATGGGTGTGTGCTGTGCGGACCTTGTTCAGTCTGTGTATTGACTCATCTCATGCACACAGGCTCCTTGAGGCCAGCCGCTAACCAAACACCACATCAGTCGACATAGAGTTCAATACAGAAATGCATATGCAATAAAAATTATTTTATATTTTCCTTCAGCGAAAGCAGGAAATTCATTGGAGGCTTTCTATATATAGTTGAATGAGTGTACCACCAAGCTATAAAACTATATCTAGAAAAGGCAGAAAAATAACAGCAAACTAACACGCTTACAATGACAATTTATATGCTGGTGTTTAGCAGTAATATTGCAATCTTTTTTCTTTTTTTTTTAAACTGTACACATGCTAGCCTTTTGCTGAATTACTCTAAAAAACAGCAGGCTTTGATAGAAAAAAATCATCCTGATGATGATGACAGTTGGGCCCTTTTCCACATTGATGTGGACATGTTACAAAACAAACTTTTTTTTATGTTTTTGCACCTCTGAAGACATTTCTATGCGAGCTGTTGGTGTTCTTAGTGAGGCAACTTTTTTTGAATCGGCAATAAATGAATTGGACTACTTTGGATTTCAGTGAATTTGATTTTATTGGATTATAGTTGGCTGTAATTGGATTGTATCTTTCAAGTGCCTTGAGATGACTTTTGTTGTAATTTGACACTATGTACATCTAATTGAATTGAGTTTAATCTGCAATCAAACAGTGTTTTTAGATTTTTTTAAAAATATTATCAGTGTATCCATGTACACATGAAAAATTAAGGTTTTCAGCATTTGAAATAAATTTTTTTTGTAGCATCAAGGGAAAATGAAGACGTCAGGTAAACCCTTGGCTTCTTGTCTTAAAAATTCATAGAAGCATCAAAGTCATGAGGATCTAGATATGGTAAATATCTCTAAACTAAGTTTAGAACATAAGTTGGAACAGACAGCAAACGTCATTATGGCACCAGAGGAAAAGTCAGAATAAAAGTAGAAGTCTTCCTCTGGGGACCATGACAGTCTGAACCAAATCTAATGCCAGTCGGTTGTATGGTGATAAGATATTTCAGGACAGACTAAAGCGGTGGAATGACTGATGATTATTAATAAAGAAGAATCATGTCATGAGGGAAAAAAAAGCTGCTTGTCCTTCATCTCTCTTTAACCTTTTTGTCACTTTGCTGCCGCTCTGCTGCCCACCTCAGCAACCTCTGGCCCCTGATTTAACTCCCAGCATGCCTCAGGCTTTAAGTTCACGCTTAGGTCTAGACCAACAAACAGTGAAAGGTCACTCTTTCTTCACTCTTGTCTTAAGGATTGTGGGTTTGTGTGTGCAGAGTGTTATTTTCACCTCTTCAACTCCAAACGCCCTGCTGGGAGCAATAGAGGATGATAACCTTCTGTGTCCACCTGGTTTTAATTTTCACTGTGAACAAAACCAACAAATTAAACAAATACCAGTGATAGTGTGGCTAAGTGTAATTACTGTTGTACTGTACATATGTACAGTTTTCATATAAAGTTTCTTTAGGGTTTTTTTCTGCTGTCTTACACTTTGACTCCACTACTCTTCAGAGGGAAATATACTTTATATATCATGATGAGTTGCTTAAAGAAAAAAAAGCTCATAAAAGCTTTGTAGGATATGGGTTGGACTAATGTCTATACAAGCATTTTGAAAGACCGGTTTAGATTTGACTAATACAATCATTTTTCTCTAGTGTCTTGTTAACATGCTTAGGGAATTTAGTTATGGCTAATGATCATCTCTATGAGAATGCTTTTCTCAACTGTAGCCAGGCTGTGCTCTGCAGTGTCCCTCTAACAGATTCAGCCAAGCTTTCAGTCATGAGTCGGTCCTCAAAACAACTCCATCACAACCTGGTTATCCACAACTCTAAAGGAAAAACCCAGTAGCAGCATATGTGTAATATTTAATTTAGGTATAATTCCAGCACATTATAAAATGTCATCCAAGGTTTTTGGTTTTTGTTTTTTTCTTTGTGATAGTTTGTGCTTATTAGTCTTTTACTCCAACTGAGTTTCTGAATTTTAAGTTGTTGTGATTTTCTTGTACATCTTGTGTTTTGCAAAGCTGAGACTCATGTAAGTTGAGCTAGCATTTGCCTGAATTCCTGTCTCAGGAAATTTTTTTTTTCACTCCTGCACGTCAGTCAGTCACCTCCTGCAGGTGTTTTCTTGCCTAATTGCCCCACACCTGTCTTTCATTAGCTGATTACCTTTGGCAGAATGTAATCCTTTCAGTTCTCTTTGTTCAGCTCTGTTTTGTTTTTCTTTTTGTTAGCTTTTTGGTTGGCTGCCTTACAATGATTAACCTTTTGCAGCTACGGCTAAAATAGTAAATTATCATTAATGCACAAAAAATTATCATTCTGTGTAATCAACATGAAACTATACATTTTATTGTCTGTAGTTTTTAAAAAAACTTTTGATAAGAACTTTTGCTCAATTTGAATGATTAACTTATTATTAATACTTACTTTTAAGGAATATTACTAGAGTAAATTAGCTGCTTTTACTGAAGTAAAACGGCTCAGTAATGCTGTCAGTACTCGTACACACACACACACACCCACACACACACACACATGTTGTTATTAACTTAACTGCACTCCAGAGTAAACGCTGATCAGATGAGTGGCTGTGTTGTAATGTGCTTCCTTGTGTCTTTCTGTGTTAAATGGTCTCACAAACTGGCAGTAAATATGTGAAATGTTAAGCGTCTGCAGTTTTTAAGCATAATGAAAAGTGCTGTTTTTATGACATTTTGGCCTCAGAAGCAGCTTTCACAACCCAAAATCAAAATCTTAAGCCCATTACGACCAGATGCAACATATGTGTGATTTTACCTTTTTTTTTGTTGTGGTGCAGATTTTGCATCAACATTGTGAATGTGAAAATATATTGGTGAACATGAGGAGAAAGTCTGATTTAAAGTTTATACCTCAAAAAGTTGCCATTGTAAGTAAGAATTATTTCTTAATTACTTGCCTGGTTTAATGAAGATTAAAAAAATACAAATGAGAAATAATTTACAAAAAAACTCTCAAATGGTCATGTTTCTAGTTCCTTCAGAGAGAGAGAAAGTTTGAAGTTTTCCAGGAAACCCTCAGTTTTCAGGCTTTTTTTTAAAAGTTAAAGCCTTAGGCTGTAATAGGTTAGAGCTTAAAGCAGAAACAGAAGTAACAAAATGTAGTGTACGACTGGAAATGCCGACCTGATAAACATATTAAAGATGGAGTCGATGATGGAAGCAGTGCTGTTTTCTGTTTGCTTGCCAGCTTCCCTGAAGCCCTGAGCAGTAATCTGATTGCAAAGTGTGGATGTGAAAAACTTTGAAGGCATAACGCTGAGTTAATCTGTATCTCTGAACTTACCGCTTGCCTGTCAATTGATGGGAGGGGCTGCCAAAAAACAACATGGGTATAATTTAGCATGACAGCCTTCTGGTGGCAGCTGGGGTTAAGAGTTCACGGGGGGAAAAACTATGTTGTGTGTGTGTGTTTGTGGGAGAGAAAAAGAAAACTAGATGCATACAGCAGTAGTTAGATTTACTGTGTATGGGGCACATTTATGTATAGTGGTAAAAGTCTAACTATAGCAATGGAAGCATATGAGAGTTTGACAATTTGCAAAACACTAGCGGGATTGTTCAGACTTGGGCACGGAAAGGTCAAGCAACTGTAACACAAGCACATCTATTCAAAAGCCTTCAAAAATCAAGTGTGGCTATGGAACAAAACTTCTTTTATTTCAATCCCAACCCCTTACATTGAACCTACTGTCTCTTATTCTGTGTACTGACACTACGAGAATGTCTTCTGACAAGGGTGAACAAGACTAAAGCGGAGGATGACCCAAGGCTAGGCCAGCACAGATTAGACCGGGTGTTGGGGCCCCCAGAGGCATATGCTGTGGATCCATGACCGTCGATGGGGCCGAAGAAAGAGCAGAGTGAAACGGTGAGGAGTGAAAGTGTGATAATGGATTTCCACAATAGGTCCATCAAGGTCTGATGAGAAATGGGACATGGCAGCAGTTTGGCACTGGAGATAGAAAATCTGGTTTGAAGCGGGGCGTTGAGTGGGCTGCTGACTCTATGCTTGGTGGCAACTGCTTGAGGCCTGTGCTGGGGATTTTGGGAGACCTCCCCAGGACAGAGTGAAGAGTGGAAACACGTGGTTTCAATATGTCTGTCATGACCAGTGCTCAGAGTGCGGATCTGTCTCCAAGTCTGGGTCTGGGTCTGTAATTATTTATGGTTTGTGAGGAAATAGAAGCTAAAAAAGATTTCTGTGTGTTTGAGATGGAAGTCTAAAGATTTCATCATGTATTCCCTTTAAGCTTCCCCCTCGTATTTGTGTGTATTTGCACAGAATTCCTGTGGAGTTCATGGGTAATACTGCCCAGGAGTCTGTAGAGTTGGAAAACCATAAATTACTTGACAGCAATTTGAAGACACCAGCAGCCAGAGAAACTTTACAAGGAGCTTCAGATCAGGCGAGAGCGGCTTCATGGAGTGGTTACTGCTCAGCCATTTAGACCGGAGGGGCCAAATTTTAGTTTACGCACACAAAAAAATAAGACAATCTGGCAGAGCTTTTCAGGACAGAATTCACTTTTAAGAATTTCATGCATAAGCCACAGACGAGGACCACCCTGTTTGTAAGACGACTCAAATTTTCAACATGTGTTTCTAAGAAAATTAAATCTTAAGGATAGGACACACACAGTCTTCCCGAGGCCCCTCTAATGCATGTAGAAGAAAGTCCTCCATCAGTATTAGTGTGGACATCTTGAAAAATAAAAGGCCCACATCTGTTTCTCTTGGTTTAAGACAACACCTGCTGGCTGGCTGTGAGGTCCCTTGGATTTCATCCCACCTTTGACCAGCCGAAAGAACCGTGATAAACTGCGTTAACCACTCCTTTGTCAAAGAGTCCTGCACAGCAGTGAGTTATTTATGACTGACGCGCAGCTTTTATAAACTGTAATTTATTGTGATTTGCCCTGAAAACCATAAGCTGATTAAAGTAAAGCAGAATAACAGTAGCTCTGGTGTTTAATCGAGATCAATGCTCTGTTTGAACTTTATGGAGAGCGAATTATTCGGTGTGATACTTTTCATCTCTTTGGGCATGTGCATCACATGATATTGTCAAGAAAATGTTTGTAATTTGCAGTCACGGTTTCAGTTCCAAGCAGCTGGGGTGAAGTAGAACAAAACGAGACGTTTCTAAACCTGCTGATCCAGTTGTCCGTGTTTCATTTTCTCTTTCCAACCTTGAAACAAAACAATCCCACTGAGACCACCTTATAAGGAGCGGCCACAAACAGATTCAGGGGTGGTTTGTTTGTGGTTGCAGGGAAACTGATCTGACCGAGCTCTGATCCAACCACACTTTGCATGTTTTAGCCAAATGGCTCATGTAACCAGGTGTGCTTTGCATATGGGGACTCCATATATACGAGTTACTTGATATTTCACAAACAACACATAAAAACACAGAAAAGCTGAAGGAGAAGGGTTGTAATTCATCTGCTTAATAGACGCATACGAGGAGAAAGGCAGTGTTCAAAACATCGGCCCATCTTCCTGTGTTTACTTTCGTGCACCCACCCAGAAGCATGTAAGCACTGAGTGCAGCGAGTATCCTTTGAGGCTGAGAGGAATGTCATGTGGGACAGTTTTATAGTTGATTCACAGGGGAACTAACATTTGCTATCAGAGGATAGTGATGATATTTAGACAGGTGCTCTGTAACAAGGTTAGAAAAAGCTACCAAACTCCAAAAGACATTAGGGTTAAAGAAGCAACATTTTTACATATCTTCAGCCAGATTCTTTTTATTTGAATCTTTTATGATCTCAAAATAGTCAAGAAAAAGACCCAAAGGTTTAGACTGCATGGACGGTACTTTGTTAGACTCCCTTTCATAAAAAACACAGCTTGTAAACAGCTTTTATTGCCATCTAAGAGTCTTTCAGCTTTTGTTTTTAGGGGATTTTCACTCATTCTTCCTATAAAATGCCTTCAGTTCCATGAGATAAGTTGGCTTTATTTTACGTGTGGTTCTTTTGAGATCTATCCACAGATTTTTGATAATGTTTACTTGATGGACTGTAAGGACAAAACCGACAGCTTGCTCCTGACGGGGTAGTCCATTATGGATTTTGAGTTATATTTGTGCTATTATCCAGTTCAGTATCATCATCCTTTATACTGATAGTTTAGTGTTACTTCCAGAATTTGCTGATCTTTCATCAAATCCATTCCTTCTTCTACCAGTGACACGTTCACCAGCTGCAACACAAGGCCCAATCATAATGAATCAACTCCAGTGCTTAACAATTGGGCAGCTTTTTCATGAAATTTTGCACCCTTTTCCCCTACATACCTTTGCTTGTCGCAGCCCAACAGTTTTTCTTTCGTCATTCCAACTTATCTTTTTGTAATCATTCTTCTGTGATGATAATATATGTGCAGGCTGCACAGAACAAAAGTGCACCACAACTCCAGTGTCTCCTAAATCTTCCTGAACGGACTTTACGTGCAAGCATGGGTTTTAATGAGCTTTTCTTGCAATCCTACAAGAATTTCTCTTGTAAAGTTGTTGGTATTCCAAACCCCAACGTGACCCTCACAGTTTCTTTTAGCTGGCATTTCTTAATTACCTTACAAACTGGAGAAATTCCTGAAAACACTGCTGTCTTTTGAAAGCTCTCTGCTACATTATGGGCTTGATTTAATTTGATTTTCAAAGTGTCAGGCAGCTGCTTAAAGGAATCCATGACTGCTAATTGGTGGAACAAAGTTTGAGAGTATTTATAAAGCTTTTATAATGCTCATCATCTGATCTTGACTAAAAAATATTTGTGAACAAAATCCCACTTGAAGCCATACTCAGATCAGTTAATCATTTACTAACGAAACAATCACGTTAACAGAAATTTTGACCAAACCTTTTCATGCCTCTGTATCTTACTGTGTTTATCAAGACATGTAATACAGCCAGCTGCGAGTGGATGCTTGTTTTGGCCCCTCCCTTGCTAACATTTTCCTGTGCTATCATCATCTGCAGCCCTCCTTGAGTTGAGAGACAGGCCACAGTCTTTAAATTGCTCCCTTACCCTCGGGCCATGTTCATGTGAGGATTCAGTTTAGGGTGTGACAATAAGGATCATCTGGCTCAAATCAGTCAAACAATCACGGTTCAGTTTCCCTCAGACAGACGGATAGACAAGCCGGCCCAGACATGCCACAGAGAGATGCTGACAGCACCATCCAGTTCAGTCCCCATCTGCATTATCCGACTTTATATTCAAGCAGATAAGAAGACTGAATTAATTACATCTCTAAAACTCTGGATAGCTTAGTGCCTTTCATGTCATGCTGGTGCTGACAGAGGGATGTTCCTCCTTGTTGTCCTCACCATGAGGTCGTCATCAAAGGTTATCCATCAAAATTTCAAGACAGGAATCAGAGTGATGGGGCGGATGAAATGGATCTGAAGAGCTTTGATGACAGAACTTTGCAATGACAGAGGCTTTCAAAGCACAAAGGCTTCTCCCCTCCTGTTCTTTTGCTTTCTGTGCCCCTTTACATTCTCAAAGATTAGCCAAACACTCATACCGCCTCTGTCATACTTTAGCTTTGAGCGATGAAGTCAAACTGGTGTCGTGGCAGATCTCATGTACAACGCCGCATGCCTGTCTCTTTCTGTTTCGCCGTCCCTGCCTCTTTTTTTCTGGAAACATCTGTCGTTAATGTCGTGTGGAGACCAGCTTCAGCACCAGATGCCCCGCCAGCATTTTAATATCGAGAGATGTGGGAAGTGATAAAAGGAGAAGGAAAATAAGTAAGATGTCATCTTTAATGTCAAACACCAAATGTGAGCTTTCATTATTTTCCCCGCCACCCCTTGTCTGGCTCCTGAGCAGTGCTGTAACATTAGCCTTGTAGCTTGGAGCGACACCCTGTCAGGTAGAGTTTAGAGACACGGGATCCAGTAACGTCTCGCCAGGTTGAGTGTGAGCCACAGAAAAAAAGCAAGGGAGACGGACAGAAATGGTGAGAGAGTAAGAGGAGAGGGGACTGATGGTGACACTCCGGAGATGTTGCTGTCTCATGTGACTGGCTGCCAGATTTGAAATATTATGTCAATCAAAGTTCAAGTTTTTACAACACAATAAGCAGGACATTATTCTCTGTAACATCACACTTCCCTTTGACATTTATATGTTGGCCAAGTCACTTGTATTCATTTAATTTCTCTACAACTTGGCATTTGCAAAGGTACCACTGATCCACACTTTCTCTTAACTTACTATCTGTGAGTTTAGTTATCTGAGAAGTATCACATAACTAAACTCGTTCATGAAGAAAATGTCTTTGCTAACCTTGACAGAAGTGGTTGATCATTAAAAATCACTCCAAGGACAAAGTGTGTAAATCTTAAAGTAGTCACAAAGTAATCAATAAGCCTCTCTGATATTGATTAATATAATTGTTTATCAGTACCGCAGGGCTGCAAGCAGGAAACCACTGTTCAACAAAAAGAACATGAAGTTCACATGAACAAAACAAAGTCAGCTGGCTACATATTTTTGATTGCGTCTTTTTGGCCTCTTTCACATGATAACAAATTCTTGTGTATGGCTGTACATGAGCAGGGCTCACACGGAGATTTGCTTTTATGACAGTAGTGTCAAATTCTCTCAAGTGTTACTTTAATGCAGAAACTATAAGAATACTAATTGTTTTCCCAAAGAAGAATAAAGTTATTGTTGGTTTGACAAAGCCAAAGTTCTGACTTAAGCTAACAGAAATGTCATGGAAGAACCTGAAGCCAGCAGTTTGTGTGAGGAAACCGACCAACACCCCTGAGTTAAAGCTTTTCAGTGTGGAAGGAATGGGTTAAAATCGAAGCTGATGCACAGAAATCATGGTTAGCCCAAATGTTTAGTTGTAGGTATTGCTGCAGAAGAATGTCATTTGTAAAATATTAAAGAATTTTCTTAAATTCTTAAATTTTCATGTACAATGTCTGAGTCTCTCTTGTTTAACTGAGTTCTTGTTATCTACTTTCAGGACTCTGATTATGTTTTTGATCAAGTTTATTTTAGAGTATTGAAATTCATAAAGGTGTTTATTCTTTCACTTTTCAACAAGTCACAAGTTTGTGGACTGTGACAATTCTACAGAAGAAGTATTTTTTTTGTAAATCAAAGGATTTTGGTTTTCAAAGAAAACTGCTTCAAAAGACACTGAATGGGAGAATGCACTCAATGTGCTATAGGAGGTGGTTGAACAAAGGGCTTCTGCTGTTTACACAAAAACTATTATCTGTTTTGACAGTATGTTTCATGGATTGTTACTGGAAACCGACTTTGGTGATGATGAAAATGGGGCTGCTGGAAAAAAGTCAAAAACGTTGGCACAAACCGACCTGTGTTGACACTCTTCTGAAGAGAAATTACTCTCATTTCTTAATGGTGTGCACCTCAGCCGGTGCATTGTGACTGAATTCATCCATCTATGACCATCTTATCTATGAATACACTGTCTTACTTCCCACACATCTCTGTGCAGTTTTTCCCGTGTCTCAGTTCAGATATCAGCCGCCTGTTTTTCTCCCTCTGCTCTTTGTTTTCTGTTCGTTTTGCTGCCTGTGCACAAACATGTCTGTTTGCCTGCCTGGCAGCCAGCAGGTTCGAGGCCTATATTTAATCACCGCAAGGCTTAACTCTCTCCGTCAGTGACGGCTCATTTGACGTGGCGGCCCTGGGCTCTCTCTTCCCGATCCTGTGCCAAATACAATAACTCCTCTCTTTCGTTACCCTGCTGTATTTTATAATTTTGCTATTTTTCAATGTCAAGGCCAGGCCTTTTGAAGAGTTTTTATTGAATTTCCTGCTGGACCCTGCTGCCGTGGCCACTTTTTTCCCTCCAGCCTTCAGTGTCACCACACTTTCTCCATGAAACACTGCTCTTTTTGCATTTTCCTTTTTAGCATTTTTTAGACAATGTTTCATTGTTTACCACCATGACTTTAATGAACTAAAACCCTATGCCGAGCATGCAGGAAAACCCCCTGCATATTTAATAGTTTAGGTTCTTGTTACCCATCTTTCTCTCCTTTGGGTAGTATTATCTAACCCTCCTCAGTTACATGTGTTCACAATTCTTAAGTGTTATAAATCTTCTGCAGAGCTGTCATGAATGTCTTGAAAGCATTAAAATGCCTGTTGTTTGACCAAATGGAAAGAGAGTAGATTCAAACAATACTTCACTCTTCCTGTCTGCAAATTCACAGGAGTTAATGCATTTGGCAGTAGCAGATGTCGTTCTCCACTCTGAATCGTGTGAAAGAATGTCACCCAGGTCTAATCAAATTACGGCTGTTAAAGCGAACGTCAAACCTTCACTTTAAATTTCTCGCTGCAGACGTTTCTTGCACCCTTTTTATTGTGATAAAGCACAGATAAGATCTCAATGAGAGCATGTATAGGAGGGTGTGCTCTTTGATAATACGGCTGTGGATCATATGGTTAAAATCAGAGTATGGATAGAAAGAGTTTGTCTGTGTGTGTGTGTGTGTGTGTGTGTGTGTGTGCGTGCGTGCGTCAGCTCTTGTGACCTCTTAATATCACATCACATGTCTGATCTTATTCTTGTCTGCCATCTGAACTCCTGTCATGTGCTCTTTTGCCAATCTGTCACACTTAATCTTAGCGGAAAGAAAAACTTAAGAGGAGAGCCCTCAGTGCTCAGGGAACGCTCGGGGTTGGGTGGAAAAAAAGCAAGCGTAGAAACAAAGGAGAAGAAGGAGGAGAAAATCACAACGGCATAGCGTTTCAGGGGAATGAATGGCATCAATGATTCGCTGAGGGGGATAAATGAGGTGAGAGAAAGGAGGCAGAAAGATGAGAGAACAAATGTGCCCGTTGTTCTTTAATCTGATGTAGATCATCTGTCTTTCCCTCTGTCAGGTGTTGAGCTATACTCTCATCACACAAAGCTTCAAGGGTTTGTCCAGTTCAGCGCCATCCTGATGAGTTACCCAGGTCTCTTCCTCCATCTCGTCGTCCATTTCAGGGCCTGCATGGGTCGATTTCCTGAAATCTGGAGATAAACATGTATATGTTTGTACTTAGACCCTTTTACTTAAGTAAAGGAAGTAAAAGCTTAAAATCCTGTGGTAAAAATGCATCTTAAAGGAAAATTTAGTCAAGTTTAACCTGCTGTAAATCCTGTCAAGGTGTCTGTTGAGGCTCTGAGTATCATTCAAACTTTGCCCATTGTAGAGCTTCAGTTAAACGATCAGTCACAACAGTATAAAACTCTAAAATGATTCATGATTCAGATCCACTGCTTCACATTACTCAGCTGAATAAAATTCACTTAAAGGTTCTGTACTGTGTTGTCCATCTAAGGGAGATTCTTGAAAGATTACAATCATGAGAGAATCAAACCTCGTCAGGCTCCAAACCACATGTTGGCTCAGTAGGTGGACTAATCAGCACCCTATACTGGCAGTTATGAGCAAGGTTTATATAGTAGATAATTAACATCTCTGTCTGATGGAAGATAATTCACTCAGACGTGCATCGATGTTGTCACAGCCACTTTTTCTCAGGAAACCAATCATATAGGCATCATAACAAGATAAACTAAAAATAAACTTGTTGAGTGGTAGGCTTAGACATACCCAACAGAAGTGATCAAAGCACATTTGTGGGAGCAGGTAGGTCAGACAGTAAATGTTGATGGTGGTAATATTAATAGTCTGATGGTGATAAAGCTCAAATGTCTGTTTGAATGAAAATTACCCACAGTCTGTACGACAGGTGGCAGAAGATCACACAGAGGCTCTATGGAGCAAATTGTCTCTTGTTTAACCTGAAACTGGCGTGGAACTGGGTTGCTTCTAATAGCCGCTCTTACACAAGCCCAAGATATTTATTGTACTATTGTCTGCAATAGGTTGTCTCAAACACCGACTTCTCCCTGCACCACATCTATCAGACTGAGTTGCGATAAACTCATCCACTGGCAAGATGAGAACAGCCATCATCGTTCGGTACTCATGGTGAGAAAAAGAATTATCAAACAAATAGCAGACTGACTAATATATCATACAGAGCCAAGAGGTGGAACTGGCTTATCATAAAACAACAGTTAGAGAGGAGATGTGGTGTTGAGATACTGTTGTCATGGGGAAAATGTGCTATTTCTTCCTTATGACACTATGTACTACATGTATTTTTCTGCCAGAGAAGCTGGATTATGAAATAAATGTCAGAAATTTTGAAAAAGCCCATGGAGCACCATTATATCTATCATCGCAAAATGGAAAGAATATGGCATCACAACAAATAGGCCAAAGGTAACCCTGAAGAGGCTGGAAAGCTCCACAAAGGAGACTAGTGTATCTGTCTATAGGTCCGCTATAAGCTGTACACTCCACAGAGCTGGGCTTTATGGAGAAAGGTTTGCTAAAAGTCAAATGAGAGACTTACCAGACATATGGAAGAAGGTCCTCTGGTCAAATGAACTAAAATTTAACAAACCCAACACCTCTCATCACACCAAGAACAGCACACCCACAGTCGGGCATGGTGGTGGCAGTATCATGTGGATGTTTTTCATTAGCAGGGACTGAGAAACAGTTTAGAGGGAATGATTCATGGTGCTAAATACAGGGAAATTCAGGCAAACCTGTTTCAGTTGTCCAGAGATTTAGAGATTTGAGACCTCGACGACGGTTCATGTTCCAGCAAGACAATGACCGTCAGCATACCACTAAAACAACACTTGAGTGGTTTAAGGGGAAACATTTAAGTGTTTTGGAATGGCCTGGTCAAAGCCCAGACCTCAATCCAACTGAGAATCTGAGGCATGACTTAAAGACTTACAGAAACCATCCAACTTGAAGGAGTGGTTTTGCTTTGAAGATTGGGTAAAAATCTTTGTGGCAAGATGTGGTTAGCTATTAGAAATATGCCCCAAGAGACTTGCAAAAGGGGAATCTGCAAAGTACGGACTTTGGCTGGCGGAGAGTTATGCACACTCAAGTTTTATTGGGTTTTTTTGGTATGATTTCTTGTTTTCTTCACAGTAATATTTTTTGATCTTCAGGGTTGTTGGCATGTTGTGTAAATCAAATAATAAAAGCCCCACAAATATTCCAGATTTTTAAGGCAACAATGTTAAAGCGGGTGAATACTTTTGCAAGTCATTGTACTAGAGGCAGCGTCTTCACTCAAGAAATTCTCACTAGTTTATAATTGTGTCCTTGGAAGCTGATGAGAACGGCAAAAGTCGAACGCATTCAGACTGAAGTCATTTCAGGCATCACCTCGCTAATGCAAACCATGAGCTCGCTCTGTGCTTGTCTGCCAGATGGGACAGCTATTCTGGGAGCAACTGAGCTATGCGTCTCTCTGGGTGAAAAGTTCATTTCCAAAGTGTCATAAATCCACGTGGGAAAGCAGCCGTACCTGAAGTTCATTACTCTGGATTTCAGAAACATGCTCATGCAAGTATTACACCGGTTATGAAACAGAGACTTCATTTTTAACTTGGAAGGACTGAAACATGCCATTTGATCAAGAGACTCTTTTAACTTTTACAAATGAATTTAGATGAGTTGGGTAGATTCTACAAATAGTTTAGAAAAAAGGTGTTTGGAAAACATGCTCACAATCAATGGATACTGTGTGGAGATAATAAAATCATATATCAGTCTTTTAAATCAAAAGTTTTTAAGGAAATTTCTCGAAATAACATAGAAACAGCAACTTTGCCAAATGTTTAAACAACATCTAAATTTGGTGTAAAAGTGAAAGGTAAAAAGGATAGTGTAGAGGTATGATTGCCACCTTCTGTGTGGGAGACCTGGGTTCAAATCCCATGCATGAAAGGCACTGGTAGGGGTCCTGAGGCAAGACCCCCTTACCCTATCTGCCTCTGTGTAAGTTGCTTTGGATAAAAGCATCTGCCAAATGCATATCAATAAACTACTGCAGAACAGTAGTGGTTCAATCCTCAGTTTTTAACCTCTCTATGTTAACATGCTACTCGACAGTCGGCTTATATGAAATTTTCTCAGTTTTAGATAACTAAGAATGTAGCAGCCTGGAAGAAAACCTCTCTACTCAGCTTTACGGACAGAAACTGCAGACAGGAAGGTAACAGTAAAGAAGGATACAGCATACAGATGCTGTAATCCTAGATATGCCACTGAGAAGGAGTGTCTCTACACCCAAGATGCTAAACTGCTAAACCAAGATGTGAGTTTCCGTCCTTGTTGTCTGCCTGTGTTACCTGCACACCCGATACTGTTGTTAACATAATCAACTGAGTTGTTGCCATACTACAAAAACAACACCTCAAATCATTATTGGCGATCTCTGGAGATTTTAATCACACTTTCTTCAACTTTCTACATGTTTCTCAGCTGATTTTTGTTTTATTTCAGTGAAAGGAAATAATTCTGCTCTTGTATGAAGTTTGATTGAATCCAATACTTTGTTCTGATAGGTGTAGGTTTGGGAAAAGCTGTTTGAACACGGGTGTGAATGTATTCAGTTGTTGTATGTCACCTCAGTAAAAGTGACAAATCAGGCAGAGCTGTGTCATCACAACTGAAAAGCTAAATACTTTTGAAAAGTGTGGATCAATGCAAATATTTAGCTCTCCTTGCCTCAGCATTGTCAATTACAGCTTTACAAGGAGATGAAAACACTTGTTGGTGCTCTCTTTTCTACACAGACTCCGAGTGCCTCCAGTTAAATCTTTTATGAGGAGAGTTGACGTTATGGACGCTTACAAAACTGAGAACAAATGGCAGCATGTTGAGCTGTTCTGTGTTTGACCTAAGCCATTGGCACAAGCAGCCTCCATTAATATGTCAAATTAGAACAACAGGGCTGTTGACAGAATGGCGCTGACCTTTGTCTGAGAAAGCGTTCCTCATCTTCGCACTCTCCTGTATCTTTTCAAAAGCCAACTTTACATTTTCACACATGTTTTCTTTGTAATAATTCACTTCAGTTTTTCTTTGAAAATCTTGTGACCATAGCTATAATTAGAGCTTTATGAGAAGAAGTCATGCAGGTCAGAGAGCAGTCAATTGTCTGTAGCACTTAAAGTCATTTGGATGTTGTCTGTGAGGGCTGTATTTTGTCTGAATGACACTTTGTTAGATGGTTTCTGTCACTTATTGTTAATTATGATAATTTCAATTTCTTATTTCAAACATGCTCAAGCCTCAACGACATCTGTTCTTGAAGCATCGTAAGTATTGGAGCACTTACATTTTTATGTTTGCAAATTTAATTCTAGATCAGTTTACAGCTATTTCTGAGTTTGAATCTCTTTCTATGATTAATTTACACTGAAAATTATGCTGACTTCCTCTTATTAAGTCCACTTCTATGTTTAGTGTAAGCTGCACACCGTGGTGCGGGCATTGATCCAGCTAGCTAGCAAAATGAGAGACAAGCTAAAAGTAGCCACTGGATCCACTCCATCAATGGAGCAGATGCAGAGTTTAACAAGTTGATAATTATGTTTGATATCAAGCTACTTTCACCTAGCTCAGCCCTGCTAATGTAGAACTCAGCCAAACTTAGCATCTACTTTCACTTTACTTTACTTTTTCTTTAATGGGACTGTAAAAGCAGGTATTTTATTTAAGCTAATAGAAAAAGTCTGAAGGGATAGTTTAATTCAGTAAATTACTGGAAATGATTATTCTTCTACTTCTTTTAATATTTATACTTAATGGCCCTTTAGTGACAAAGTTAAAGTGCTTGAAAATGTATATTTCTATTTACTTTATTCAACTTTATCCAAAGAAAATCCTTTCACAGTATTCAATGGTACAAATATATATTTTCATTGTTTAAACTTACTCCTTAAGAGAAAGAGCTAAATAAGTAGCTCCAAGAATGACAAGTGCCAGATTTCTGGTCCGTAAGCTTGTTATTCCCTGTGACACAGAGCCTGTGGGCCACACGACTGATCTTTAATTTGCCTTTCTTTTTAAATCAGTTGAATAGGTCGGCTCACTGAGGCAAAAAGTAGGCAGAGAGCAAAACAGTTTGACTTGTGCAGGTGTGCCCTGAAATTTGTGCGGCTAGTTTCAAACTATGTGTTCGTCACCTCTCCTCCACTCCTGAGTGGGCGTTGATACGCAGGCCTCCTGTCGCTGACAAACACTTCACAGAACTTCATCAAAGAGAAAACAGAAGAACAGAAGAGCAGAGTGGGAGAACCAAGCGGGGAAAGCATCAAAGGCCGATTCTCCCCACTGTTTCCACATGCTTCAACATCCCAGTGGTAACAGCTGACAAGCCCCTCTATAAACAGCCCGATCAGGTCCTGCCAGCAGGATGCACCCATTCAAAAGCATTTTGCTGCTTGGGCTTTGTTTATTGAAGTGCTGCCTGGACAGCAGGGCAGCGTAGGAAAGAGGCGGGTAGAGTCAAAAGAGCAAAGACATTAGAAAGGTAAAACACACACAACGAGAAACGATTGAAGCGAGTCTTCTTATCTTACATACTGTCCAACTTGTCTATAGTTTCACTATAACAGGGCTTTAGAGGACAAAACAATGTGATTAAAAAAGTACTCGATAATGCAAATCTGGGTCTTGCTGACAGAGCTTCTAGGTTTTAACTTTAATCAATTTTGGCTAATCATAACCTTTCACAGTCTCCAGCTTTATCAAGCTGCTCTGAATAGTGTATAGTACCTGCTCAGTGCCATCAGCAGACACAGTGCAGGCATTAGCAACTGACAAGCTCAACATTTATCTCAGGTTTCTGGAGACCGAAAAACAATGAGGATGGATGAGTCCAAATGAAACTGTAAATCAAGTGTAATTCTGGTGTATATTAGCAGCCGTTTGCTGTCGAAACATTTTATTCTTATGAAAACGTGATTTTTTAATTTTTTTTATGTGAATCTTCTTCTTCCTTTCTCTTCCATTGATTTCTCTTCCTTTGCAGTCTACACTCATGAGTCCTCTCTGTCAACACCTCTTTTACTCATTCTGTTTGATGCTGACAGACTCGAGAGACTTTCAGGTAAATATTTGCAGTCAGCTTACTACACGATCACCAGCAAAACACAAAGACCTCTTTTCCAGATGTCTCCTCAATTACTGTAAACAGAATGAGAGTACGTGCTTTGTTTCACCCCACTGAGTGAAACGTGTGACTTTACATACATGTCTTCCTCTCATGAACATCAAAGCAAAAGATGGACTTTCCAGTTTTGAGCAATACCTCCAGTCGATGTGTCAGCAGGTTCCTCCCTTGGCTTTATTTTCATGTCTTAACCTCCTTCTCTTCCCGCTTTTGTCTGGGCTTGCTCTGCAGCTTTCTTGCCTCGGGATTAATAGTTGAGCAGAAGTCAGAAATGCACATTAAGAAGCAAAAAAAACAAACAAAAAAACGTGTGTGAGCTCCTACATTTTCCACTTTAGCTCAACAGATCTAAAATTTAGCATTTTAACAACACTGCTCGGCTGAGACTTCTGCATGTGAACCCCTGCCACACTTCAAAGATCAAAACAGCGGACATGACAGAATGAGTTGCATTCCTCTCAGGTGATGACAGTGATAATCCACAGGCAGTCTGGATTCAGCCGAGCATAAATGACAAGGTTGGAGTGACACACTGACACACATTGGCACATATTACCTGAAACCATTCCACTTGCCTCGGGCCCTGCATTGGGAAAAATGTGGGTCATAGGTAAAGACTACAAAGTCAATCTCACAGCTGCTGCACACGGAAATGTGCACAAATCTCCACAGCTCTAATTCTCCCTGTCAGACTTTGTGACAACATGATGGACAGACAGATGGAGGAGGAAGGAGCAATCAGTGTTAAGTGGCAGGATGACAGTAAAACGACACAACAATCAACACCATCTCTTCAACACACCCTTTGCTGTGAGCGTGTCGGCACAGTCTAAAAACTGTCATATATTAGTTTTCCTCTGTACTCTAAATAAAATCAATAAAAAGTTGCTCTGATGAAGATGAATATCTATCATGTGAGTTAAATTTGAGAGATACTGCACTGATATTTCAAAACATCAAAATCGAATAATCCGAAAATAACCAGAAACATAAAACCAACACTGAACTGCCAAAAATTGTACTTTCGGGACTGGTTCCAAAAACAAGGCAGTCCTCCTAGACGATAGTTTAAAATGTCCAACTCTCAAGCACTAATACTAACACGTTTACAACCAGAGAAAAGCCTTGCACTGAAGCAACCGCATACGTCGTTTGTTCAATCCCTTCAACATGACACATAATGGCGTTCTGTAAGTGTTTCCTCATCAGAGCAGACCTCCTTCTCAAGTGTTTCCTTTAACAAGTCACAAAATCTTCATAGTGGCTGCAGGGTGGTGTGGCGGTCAGCACTGTCACCTCACAGCAAGAGGGTTGCTGGTTCCAATCCAGTTATGTTCAGTTCATAACTCAACAACACTTTACTAAAATCCTTTTGTCACTTCCTGATGGAGTTTAGCATTAACATTACTTGAGTAAAGTTAAAAAAGACTCAAAACTACTTGGTTAGGGTTTAAAAATGATCATGATTTGGGATAAGACACAACAGTTACCTCATGGATGTCATTTTACTCATGGCTTTGGTTACAGTGTTCAGGTATTTTACTTACTAAAGTACCTTATTAGATAACAGGATTAGTGCCATTAAAAGTAGTTACATTACTACATTACCTTCTATAAAAAGTAACTCAATAGATTTGCTTTTCTGTTGCCAAAGATCAACTTCCTTTTGCAGTTCTTTGTGCATTTTGGTCATAAAGTCAGTTTGGATGCACTGGCTGCTCCACTTCATTATGCAGCCTATTTTATGGTTTATACTATATTTATATTATATCCTAGACCTTGTAATTCTGCAGGATAATAACAGGAATGACAGATGCAATATCCCCTTTACAGCGCTTTATTAGTGATTACATTTATAAATAAACCTAAAATCAAATATATGGGGCTCAATGCATATCAGTGCAATGATCCAAGGGAGAGATGCTGACCACAGTTGCTGGTAGCATCTTCTACATCACATAACCAGTGTGTGTTCATTAATTTCCTCAGAGCAGCAGCTTTAGCAGAGTTGAAAGGTAGCCTTTGTTGTTGTGGGGCGGTGTTTAGCCTGCAGGTGCTTCTTCTGATCTGACGTAGACTTCTTCAATGCTGACAGGCACTTATCACCTCAGCACAATATACATTTCTGCATGATTGATCCTCTCCTTTTCCTCCACAAATTCAAAAACAACTTTCCACAGCATAAACACCATCCTGTAGCTGGGGGAGCTGCACATGAGCACAGATGTGTGAAGAACCGACTGTCTGCTTAGCAGAAGGCACAGTGTGTGTCAGGGATTTTCTTTCTTTCTTTCTTTCTCATTTAATTCAGATAGAACACGTGAAAGTGACTGAAAGAGTCACAGTGCAAAAACAATATTTGCCAATAAATAAAGTAAAGTTTGACATAAAGTCTTAATGGAGTCATAGTTTTCTCAGTGCCAGCCCCCTGCAGCCAGTATGTGATACTGATTTAGGATCGTAACTTAAACCTTATATTTATGTCTAAGACAATATATACCGTATATATTTTTTGTATCATGATATACAGTTGTGACATAATGAGTGAAACATTTCACTTGGTATCTTTTGATTATCTGTTGATATGGTATATTGTGATTTATTCTGAGTAAGTTTAGGATTCTGATAAAATTTAAACTGTCTGACTTAAGTCCATATTCTGATTATTTTATCTCATGTTTGTAACTTAATAAGTCAAACGTTTGACCTTGTGTCTCATACTACTGACTTACTGTAGCATGCCTATGCTTTGTGTTGTCTTCATATTTTAAGGCCTGCACCCTTTTTATTTTCCTTACTGGTGGAAACCAGCTTCTACATACCCTTTGAAATTCCTCAGACACCTCGTCCTCACCCGTCTGTAAGTCGTTTCCTGGGCTGCAAACAGGGAATGATAAAACTCATAACGATTCCAGAAAAGCACCAGCGCTGAGAGTCACAGCTCCCTAACACCTTGTGTAGTCTCCACATGGGCCGAGGTGCCAGAGGCACCACCCTCATTTGTCACCGTGTCAGAAAGATGGCTGCAGCACTGGTGCTGATGGGCATATAAAAGCAGGCGGGATCCCTGGATGGAGCAGTCTGGAACAAACCGTACCTTTGTTTGAGGTATGAGCAAAGAAGTGGCTTTGATTTATCCACAGCCCGTAAGTTTGGTAGAATTTAAACCTGGGATTCTTGAATGGTAGTAACAGTTTGTGAAGTGGAATGTAAATTTCCTTCTCGTCTACAATAAGCTTTTTGTCTCTCTTTGTTCTCTGTAATACAAATTAACTAATAGTGGAAGAAGCATCTTGCACTGCTGCTTTATGTTTCTGTGAATGTATTTTCGCAGTAATGAGATTATTGTCAGTAACAGAACAATTTGAATAGTCAAACAGGCTTCACAAACACACACACACACACACACACACAAATGCACACATCACAATCCTTTCTTGTTGTGTCTTGCCTACCCCTCCTCCTCCTATCATCTCTTCTCCTCCTGCCAAATCATTTCCACCAAATCCGTTTTGATACGACATCTCAGCGCTCCGCGAAGTGAAGATAATCCTTGACATTTTTATCATTCGCTCCCCTTTTATTTAGTCTGTGCTCTGCTTGCTTGTCTTGTTTGCTGATAAAATCTGCCAGCCTTGGTGGATCACACATCAAAAAGGTCCGTTTCACCCCGGAGGGTGACAAAGTGTCAAAATAATATTCTTCTGTGTGCTCTGGGTGGCAGCCTAATTTAAAAACTTCATTTCATGAATGTAATCATTTACATGCTGACTGGACCCACATGTATTCTGATTGATAATGTGACAAACAGATTACAAAAGAGTTTTTTAGCTGTGAAAAGCAGTCTGAAAACAAGATTCCACACAGATTAGGCTGTAAACAACAAAAATGATAAGATAATGACTCAACTGGTTATTTTTGTAGGAACACAGGCGACCTTTTAGTAGACTATAATAATAATTAGAAAACCAAGAGATCATATTGAAAAAGATGATAAAAAGATAGTTTTTAAGTCAAATAGATGCTTATAGGAGCAGGTGGGCTGAATAATCTGCACAGAGTTGGGATCATTAGTTAACAATAGAAGCCTTGTTTTGGTCCAGACCTTTGAATCCGACCAATACATCCAGCTGGTTGAGTCTGCTGGCATCATGACATGTTTCTTAAGTGAAAAATAATCGGCTCAATGTGCGTTGAGGGAGAATTCATGACCGTAGTTGATAGCTTTTACGTAATCTTGCTAACAAACAGACGAAAGGCAACGATCGCATACCTCCACTTTAAATGTAGTTTAAAGAAAGAATAAATAAGAAAAGACCAATATGAAAAAAGTAATATATGATTTGATATAATGGAAGTAGAGAAAACTCAATAAAAAATGTAGCTTGGTTTAAAGTTGGTGTCATTAGATCCCATCAGATTGGTATTTGGGGAGCTTGGAGGCCAGATTTTTCTTGTTTTTTTCTTGTTCTTTTTTTTGTTCTTTGAGCTCTACCTAAGCAGTTTCTACAGGGCTGAGTGTTGTCTTGCTGGGGGTGGCTGCTACTCTAGGTGTTGCTATGTGTGGGGGGTGACAGGTCTGCAGAAATATTCAGGTGGGTGGCAAGTGTCAAAGTATACTTCATCTGAATGCCAGAATGCAGGTTTTCCTAGCAGAATTTGTATTGTTTTAGGATGAGTTGTGTACATTTATGTAGAATTTTATAAATGACCCACATTTAATACAGATGTAACAGTATATATAACAATAAAGTCTTGGCTTAAAGTTGGCTGTTTGAGTTCTCTATAGAATTTGACCTACTTTCTGAAACATATTTTTTGTGTCTTTTTAGCTGTGTTTTCTTTTCATGTATGGGCTGCCTTACGTGAACCCACTGAGGAGTTTTTTTTGTTGAAAGACGCTGTGATAACAACCAGGGACACCACTCAAAATAATTTAAGTAAAAAGAGAAAGAATGGACTGTTGAAGAAAAGGATTTGCTTCAGGATTTACTTTGAGATACAGGATGACACAAGCAGTGTTTGAACTGTAGCTACAGTCCCAAACTCATCGCTTAACCTACTAAGCTAACAGGCTTTAACAACATTTTTTCTGGGATATTTATGTTGGCAGGCTATATATTAACATTTTATGTAATTATATATGAGATATTAAACTCATCGACTGATCTCAATGAGCTGTTATTCAAATAAATATTGTTTCCTTTTCAACCTACAATGAAACAAATTATATTATTTTGTGACTCTGACGGTGTAACAGCATCTTAGGTGGTTGAAAAAAAGGGCAAAAAGATACTCAAACTGCTTAACAGTTTTAAATGGAAGTCAAAGTTTTAATCCAGGTTGGTGCTCACTGGAACAGGCGAGAGATGTTATGAAGTGGAAAAATGGTTGGACTCTTTGATGAAACATTCCTTTCTTTCCTCCACGCTGTGCAGATAATGTTGCTGAGCACATGTCAGTGTGTGAAGAGCTGTGAACTGTTGACTTTTTACACAACAATGATTCTCTTTGGCTCACTAAAATATAAGTTAGTGTCCAGATCTGTGACAAATCTTGTGGTATGTGGAGAGATGACATGAAGAGGAATGAGGAAAGAGCTTGGGGGTAAAAATCCAAAGATTTGTGGCCAGAAATTCTTTTGAGAGCCTCAGTTATGACATTCTGGCATGATGATTAATCTCCATGTTGATACAAAAAGCCCCATTATCTTAGAGAATAGTATTGCTTTTGCATGTTGGGGTCACTCTTTTAAAACAATCAGTGCTTTCCTATAAAAATGCACACATTTTTTCCTGCTGGTTCAGTGGAATGAACGACGCTGGCCAGGCCGTGGTTTTGATTTTTACAACAGTGAGCACAAACACTATAAATTTACAGTCACCAGAGAGTTTTTGTAATAGGCACTCAACTTTGCAAAGGCTATAACTCTCTCAGTCTTACTTTCCTCTGAAATGCTCCCACTGTTTGCTGAGGTAGCTGAGGCAGCTGGCAGGGTTCAGTACTCAACCTGACAAGCTGCTTTGAAATACCAATCACTGAGTTTATACAACAGGGAAGGCTCGTAAATACGTCCAGCGGGGAAATATACAATGCTATACTTCAGTTTTCTTCTGGTAAAGAAGGAGAGTTATGGTCTCAGCGGTGTATACACTGTACAGGTGATATAATATATGCTCAGTCCTGTTCTGAAGCCCATTTATCATAGATGACAGTAGAGGAAAGTGCTAGTTGTGTTACACTCGTGACAATCCCCTGTATCCCTCTTGCCAGCACCACCCACATGTATACACAAACGTACATGGATACATGAGACACCGCAAACCCATGCAGGCTGGCTGTGACCACTCTGTGAGTAATTTACAGCTGAATGTGGCAGGAAGTGAGGAGTAGACTTGCACTTTTACCCACAAAATAACAACTTAAAGTCAAAGTCTTTCTCGCCAGATGTATCAAACTTTACACTTCTTGCCAGCAAGTGTTGACTTTTCCCCCCTGCTGAAAGGAGTCCTTTTGCTGGTACCTGTAGAAATCAAGCTAATGGAGTTTGCTAATGACCCTTCAAAAGTATCTTAATCGTACACTTATTGAGTTAGCACCTATTTAGAGAGTTTGGTGTTTTTTTTGGGGGGGGGGGGGGGGGGGGTCTGTTGCAGCCAGAGATGTTTTGGAGCTAGCAGCTGTCAGTTAGTCACCTGTCAAAAGTTGATTAGTCACATGTCGCATAAACTCGGTTTATCTTAATCTTGGGGATGCAAAAAAACATTTTTCTCTGTGCATGAATTCGATATAAACAGCTGTATCCTGATGTCAGCGGTACCACTGCTTGTTAGCCGCAGGACAAAATTGGCTGTTTCATTGTAAACCATGAAATAGGCCTGTTCATGCAGATACATCCACATTATTATTTCAAGACATTCAGCAAGACTTTTAAAGACATGTTTGAATCTGAAGCTTCTTTAAAGCCTGCACCTTGTTTGTGTCATCGTAGATGAGATGAATCTTCAACCAGTAAAGCAAAAAAAAGGAGACTTCTAATATGCAGGTGATGAAAAGAAAATGAAGCCATGTTTGCTGTGCCCAGCTAAGGAGTTTTAATAGTTCTAAGCCTAATCATTAATTGAATGAAAGTTAAGGGAATGATCAATTACAAAAGTGTTAAATAAAGTGTAAAAAGTATTGTATTGTGAAGTATTGAAGATTAAAATAGGTCTCCTCATTGAAACACACAAAACATAGAAAAGTGAAAAGTATAGAAAGACTTATCTAAGCACATAACATTCTATGACCATTTTTATGTACTACCATGAGACTCGTCACTTTAGTAAATTCAGTAGAACTTTGTTGCTTTTAGGGGTGACGACATTGAACATCAGTGCATCACATACTTCCACCACACAATGCAATGCTAAGAGTCCATGGTCATTTTGGCAGCATATCAACACTGGGCAGAACAAAAGGGGATGAGCATAAAACAGTTAGCTATATGTGTTCAATGACATCATTAAATAACTACACAGTGTATTTGTATATAATAATGGTCGCACTCATGCAGCTGCCTGTAATCCCTGGTCAGAAGACCCAGAAACTGCAATATCAGACCAGATGTGTCTCTCACTCACTAATTTTTCATGCTAATATTTAATGAGCTTTACTTCATTCTATCGCTCTATTTTGTAAATTCTAATTAAAAATTTTAAAAAATATTACATGTTCCCACATTTTCAGGCATTTTTCAGCCTTGAATTTTGCTTTTTTTAGGATGAGAATATACTTGTTTTTCAACTTGGTGCTCACATAGGCAACTGGCTTTGTTGTTGGCATCATTTTTTACTTACTTGCCCTTGTACTCGACGTGTTATCAGAGGATTTCAAGTGGCACACCAGCAGACTGAGTAGAGAACGTACACAATGGACATAAACAATGGATATAAACAATGAACATGAACACAGTAAATGAGGTTTGGATGAAGTTGACGTTAAGCTCACAGAAAAATGGACAGCTGTAGAAATGTAGATGGTATTTTTAGGCCCCTAAATGAAGTATGGTGGATATGCTGCCACGTTTGTTCCTACACTGCCTCTACTGGTGACCTCCATATTGCAACTTGCATTCGTTGTGTTAATATCGTAGCTAAGCACAAGTACAACTAGTGCAAACACGTGTCATTATAAAAAAAACAACTACAAATATTATTAGCCTCAGACTATAAATTTGAACTACTTACACAATCAAAAGTTTTTCTACAGTCAGAAGCAACGGTCTCTGGTTACAACTTTTTAAAAAGTAACCTAAACCCAATCCTTCCTGCTAATACTTGATTCTCTTTAGTTTTAACTGCGCACTGCGGTGTTATTTACGCACTAAATAGCACCTCAAAAGTGTGATCCCTTTCCCAGATGTGTCTCTAACCAGAAGTTATCATTGCTTCAGCCAACAAACTGACGCTGAGGAGGAAAATGACTGAGTCAACATCCTGTATGGATATGAGTAACAGAAAGAAAGTGGGAGTGAAATAGCAGGAGGTGAACAGGAGAAGAAGAAAGATCTATACCTCATAGATATGAGGCGTGATCTGTATTTATGATTCTGTGGAAAATCAAGACTTTATATCACCCTCTAAAGTTCGGCATACGTTAGGAGCTGGAGGGGAAACTGTCCTACTTCAGCAGAAATCTGAGGTCAGTGCAGAAAATATTTCACAGCATGTCAGACCGCTCAGCACACGGTGAATAATGCTCAACATGACACCATAATGCTTGTTCAGGTGAAAAACGGTTCCCTCCACAAGTTTCTGGGGCAGCGGTAATAAAATTCCATCCAGTGGTTGGGCTACGCGTGAAAAATGGCACTACTTCACATTCATGTATTCATCCTAGAAAGATAAATTAGGCCCTAGACATTTCAATCCAACTTCCTAAATAGAGCACTTTGTCATCACTAACTAAATGGGGGGAGTTTGTTGGGTGATCAGTGGAATAATTCATGATTCTTTACATTCTGAGCATCAGCAATGGGCTAACACATGTGATCCTCTAAATTAGTCTTCAATTGTACTGTAAATAATTCCCATACACAACAAGACAAAAAACTGCTTTAATTCAAAATTATTCATAATCCTTTTCAACTTTCCAGCTGAGCAGTAACGAGAACTGTATCTTTTATCTTGATGTCTGCAGTCAGATATCATGCAGAAAACTAAGTGGAGCAGTGCAGCCGGGTGAGAATCATTTGTTTGAAGTGACGCGGCTGATAGGCGTTGATTTACTTACACCCTAATGGCCTTTTAATTGAGTTCTTCCGTCCTTTGTAACATCAAAGCCTGACAAGTAGTTTGACAGTGGCGCTTTCTCTGGCCCATCTGTGACTGACGGGCACAATATGCTCGCCCTCGTCCCTCTTACCTTCCTTCAACTGTCAAGAATTTCGAAACTGGACACCTGTGCCTCAGGAACCAGCTGTACGTCCAATACAATTTGAAGTTAAAGCGGTTATCCTGTCAGAAAAAGCAGAGTAACTGCAGGGTAGTTGGATTTTATTTGGCTCTACATCATTCATACTCTGCAACATGCACGCTGTTTGTTTGATTTATTTGCAAAGACAGAAATACAAATAAAGAAAGCAATCTCATTTACCAGCTTCCAGTGTTGCCATAGTCTGTTAAACCAAAAGTCAAGTGTTATGACAGACTCTGTCTGTGTTGCTGGCATGTCTTGAGGGAGCTCTGAGGGGGCGTGTGGTGTTTGCTGAGCGATGACAGATGTGGGACGAATGTTGAAATACATCTCTCGGTCTGTAATGATGTGGTTTGGGTTGAGATGGTCGCTGCTGACCTGTTATTATGCGGCTGTATTTACGCAGGAACACAGCCTATGTTTGGCGTAACTCACATTTTGATTTTTAAATGGTGCATGGATTCATTCTTGACATTTATGAATGAGTGTTGTGCTGAGGGTTAAGTAAATAAAGCCATCAAAGTTGGGAGCGTGCAAGGGGCAAAGACTGTGCTCCACTGCTTCCTCTAATTCTTCCACCCCCACTCCCATTGCTGCTCTGTCTAAACAGCCCAGGGTTTTCTATCATAGTAACTCATCAAACCGGGAGGATCAATGGGTGACATAGATAATGGGCTAGTGCTCTGTTACAGCTAACTGCTTTTTCTTTGATTTTATAGACAAATTCAGGATTAATGGGGTTCTAGTTTGAGAGCATTTGATTTCTGTATGCCCCCCTGCCCCCTACAAACACACACACACACACACACACACACACACACACACACACTCCCAGGCTCCAAGAGGACACATGAAACACTTAACGTCACAGACTATGTCATATTAACTGGAATATATCTAGTAAATATACATTATATTTTATGTTGCTTATACAGGTTGATGCTATTCTGTGATTTCATTTTCTCCATCAAGAGGTTTTCCCCAAATAGGTTTGATCCCATCAAGAAGTGAACAAGTCTCAGTTCAGCAACAGAGGCGATTAAAACTTAACAGCAAACTTAACAGAAAAAACACAGCTGTGTTAATACCTATTTCCCACCATGGAAAATAATAATTTCCCCAAAATTAATTCAATGCCACAGTCTTGGTTCTTGGTTACTCACTTTATTTTTGTACTTTTAAGCCTTATCACCTTCTCCAGTCTGAGGAAGCAAGGGTGCTGTCACTCTATGTTGTGCATTAGCATTATTGGTGGGATTTTCCACCAAAAATGGGTGTGAGCTCAGGATACATCTGTGTCATAAGCCCTGACAAATGTGAGCTTGACCTCCACTTTTCGTCTGTTACGAACAGAAGAGAGATCAGTGGTAAATTATTACACTGCAAAGGCTACAGGGAGCAATGAGAAGGTGTGCTTTTCATCTCTGGAGGTGCGCTGATGCAGTCAATCACTCTAGATTACTAACAAAGCCCAAAGAGTGAATGTCAAACAGCAGTTTTAGTAGAGAGGATGTCAAATCTTTGTCAACAGTCAGCTCAGGTAAAGACTGTGTAAAACCCAGTTTGGTCTTTACAGTTAATACATACAGTTAATACAAAAACATAACCCAAGGAACAAGTTTACCACACAAATAGGGGGCAGAGTTTTTTGTAACTGTCATTTTATCTTTCGTGACTGCTTTATGTTTGTATCTTTTATATATGTGGTGAGACTTGTCACTGTTACCCAAAAGAAGATTTGCAAAGTTGTAGATATTATGAAAGGTTTCATTTTAAAGCAAGCCACAATGTTTGCCTTGTCCTAGTCGTTTAGTTTTTAATGCCTTAAACTAACACAGTAGTTTAAATACCAACCTACCCATTGACTTCCAATGCTTAAACCAAACCACTGAGTTTTAAGTACCTGAACCTAATCAGGTTGTTAATGCCTCACTCCAGGACACCTTTGGATGTTCTTAGACCACGCCTTGACTTGTCAGAGCTCTTTTGGTGGGGTGAGGAGAGCACACTATATTAGGCAGGTGGTCATAATGTTATGGTGGATTGGTGTATGTACAAGTTTGTAAAGTGCACAGTGAATTGGAAAATTGCAGTTGTTCTGGCCTGTCACTGGGAGCACTGGGAACAGTGATCATTGTGGAGTCTGACAGCTTTGGGAAGGAATGACCTGCGATACCTCTCCATCACACACTTTGAGTGGAGCAACCTGCCACTAGCAGGGGTTAGAGTCCTTCTCCATGACTGATACATTCGGCTGTCCTGTTTGGAAGCTTATGTATCCTTGCACAAGCACTTGATTGCTGTATGCTTTATTGCATGTAATTTCAAAGAGGTTATGTGTGTTGTTAACTTTTTGTTAACTTTTATTTAACTCTCGCAAGAGAAATTCCTTTGTTTGAATAAAGGCCACTGAGTTTAAAAAAATGTAATGCACAACACAAATATGACCATGCTCCATAGATCCAGTCAAGGACAGCTTCTTCTGGGATAAACCTGCAAAAACCTGGTTATGGTCTCAAAGAAATAGTCCTCACGGCATCCCATGTTGGGATTCAAAGAGAAAAGCTGAGTTAAAAGCCAGCCCTTGCAAAGAAAGCAAAGCTATGATAGAGGTTTCCAAGGAGACTTTTATAAAGTTTGACATTAAAAGTCCCAAAAATGGTTAGGAAAACAAACCTCGCATTTGAGGTGCAACACCCATTGGTGAATGCTAGTTAGAAATTATCACATGCAGTCTAACATCAAAAAGATCTTTTTGATCCTAGTTGATCATCCAGCATGCAGTGGGAACGTCATAAATCCAGCTCAACCCCACAAAATGTTGTTTAAAACCAGGTGTTTGGTGTAGAAAGTAATGTCGGGCTTGAAAATAATTCTAATTTATCCAAGCAATCCCGCAAGAACTTTTAAATTAATCTTATTTTCACACAAATACTTGGGTTGACGTGTGATTTTATTTTTAATTAAAAAGCTGAATTAAAACAATGAAAATCTAGCTTTTAGAATTCTTATTTCCAGCTCCAACCTTTTTATTTCAGTGCACAGTAGCCAGCAGGCAGCTCTAAGTTTTTGGAATAGATTCTATACGAAACGTCCAAATCTTAGAGGGGTGTGAAAAAATGTCTTGATGTCAGATGAAATTTCACTCAGCAGCACAGTACAATCTGATTGCAGGCTGGCGTCCTCTGGCAGCCTGATCTCTCTGGATCGTTCCACCCACAGGACATGCAAAATGCATCTGTGCCTGTGCTCATGTCTGTGTGTGCAAAAGAGCTGCTTTGATTTAGGTTTTTGAAGAACAAGTGATTAAACAGGTGAGCAGACATGATCATTAAACAAATCCCAAGCATTAACTTGATGAGATATTCAAATTAATTAGCTAATGCACTCATTTTGAATGTATTTGCAAGTGTGTGTGGTAAAGATTGATTTATTTAGAATGAAGGTTGCTTCTCCACATTATGAACGATACCTTGTCTCGAACAGAATGAATCTGTCTTGATAATCATGCTGGTGTAGTGTTTATATTTTATTGTTTTATCGTTTGGCAGAGAAGAGTAGTAGCTGGGCATTTTTATTTAAAAACTTATTCTATGATAGACGGGTGTTCATTTCAGTATTCATCACTTGACAGGTACATATGTCTGAAGTTTAAAAAAAGTTAATAAGTTATTTGGTTAATTATGGCGTTTAAACAGTAAAATAGCACTCCTCACAGCAATATAGAGATAGTAGTAGGATGGTACTTTCAGAACTTTCTATGTTAAGGTATGTGATTAATCACGATTAAATATTCAAATGAATTGATAGCCCTACTTTTAATCAATACTATTGTAGGTTAAAAGGCTTAAAGGCCTTTCCCCTGAGACATACAGTAGGCTATGCAGCCTTGGCTTCACTCTTGAACAGCATTTTATGTAACCATCAGGACATGTTCATCGCATTTTTATACACTCTCTGACTGCTGAAAACATTAAAAGGTCTGGAGGAAACATGTCAATTTAAAAAACATTTCAATTTGCCAGGTAGCTAGCTACAAGAGAAACTAACTTTCCTAGCTAATGCTAGCTAATGCTAGGAAAGTTAGCATTAGCTTCCCGTACAGCTGATAACGTCAACAACAGTCTTCATTTCAGCTTATAGAATTGTTGGTTGTCAACTGAAATATAGTTATAGTTTTGTTTATTTCTATCTGACATCAAGTACAGTTTGATTTAAAACTCTTGTGCGGGTTTTCTTGGATACTGAGTAGCTTCATGTTGGACTTTGCTGCATACAAAAATTGATGTAACAATACATGGTGTTTTTGCCATTTCTCTACCTCCAGATTTTTGTAAACTGTTGCACATTGCATGAGTTTTGACCTCTCCGTATCACCCATCAAACCCAAGAAGGTAGGCTACCAATATTGCAAATGTTAGAAAACCTCAAATGCTGCTCTAAAGTAAAACATAAAGGTTAAACCTTTGTAGTTTCATTTGTCTATGAGTAATGTGCTTCTTTATGACTTCTTCTAGGGTTTTCACTACATTTTCCTTTAGTGAGACCTACTTCTGTTTAGGATGAAGACTGAAAGTCCAGTGTGATTTAGGTTCCTGAATAAACAGTTTTAGCTCTGTGTTGATGTCACAATTTGCTTTTGCACCAAAGCCAAAGGATCAGTTATCACAGCCTCAGTATGCTAACCTTTACTGTTAAGGAGTGTTTTGGGAGCACCTTCACACATTGTCTCATTTTAGAATAAAGGACAAAAAGCAGGATGTACAAGTTTGCCAATTATAGCTCTATAAATTGTCTGCCTTTGTTTTTAGAAACTTTATGAAATGCCACATCAAAGACAGAAATGAACACCCTATTAATCTGTCTTTTCCTTCCTTCCAGCACAGTACAAACACCAAATATCACATGCTGGCGAACTGGGAGTCTTTAGAATGATCTTACTTCATCTCTTAAATTTTGTTCCATTGTTTTGCTGTGTGTAGCTGCTTTGATTATGTTTTTTTAGATAAGAGAACAAAAGAAACCTGTCACAAATTAAGCAACAACAGGAAGCAGTGATCACTCACAGACACTTTGCCACTGCTTGTTAATGACCAACTTCAAGGCGAGTCATGAGAACTGAAAGACAAGAGCCCTATTGTTCATTGTGGCCTCTTTCTTTGTGTTTGACCTTCTTTGGTTTCTCATCTGCTTTCCCTCTTTCTATCTTTCCTCTCTCCTCCCACAGACCTTTCTTCTGCCACAATAACTCATTTTGAAGGCACGCATACCTGGCTTCACAAACTGTGTGTTTTGCAGAAAGTGTAAACAGGCATAGACTTCTGATGTTCTTTTTTTTTTAACAGACTTGATCTATGTCTTTAGATGAGCATTTTAACATCCTGTACCATCACACAACTGTTTCTGCTGTTTCTGCCTGCAGAGCTGACCTTGTTTCCTGATTAGATGCTGCTCCCACTCTCTGTCTCTTATCACAAATGTGACATTGATGGATGGCTGTAAGTAGCTGTTCTGCTGTTTAGGGCATGAGGTCAAGGCACCATTTACTCTAACCTAATGTTATTTTTTCACCAACCTAATGCTGATTTTACATTATTAACAAGGGCTGCAAGACATGTAAAAAGAAAATTCTCTAAATAAACATGTTTTGAAGGAACCCTGCTTTTAATTCATTACCCTCTCTTTATATTTACATGGGAATCATTGCTTTTGAAGATTAAGGAGGGCCGTGCAAGACATGTACAAATATCCCTCAGCTAATTCACATTATGCAGCCTTTTGCCCACAGGTTATGAAGGATTAGGAATGATTTTGCACTCAATTGAGGCTGCAGAGGATTCAGAGAATCAAAGCCTCTCAGACTCTGACTATTTTGGGCTGTTACTAATAGTTCTTGTCAGCCGTAATTTTTAAGTACTTTAACCAATTCATTGTATAATTAGGTTAGCAAAATTAGCTCATTGCAAAGTCAGTCAGCAGGCGGTAATGCAATAAAGTTATTAACATTCCAGATTTATGTAACCATTAATATAGAGGTGATCTGTCTTTATCACATTTTTCTTCACTGGTAAAAATGGCATAAATTAATAAAAGAAATTAGGCTCCTCTGTGACTTGTTCTGTATACTTTATTGATTTCTTTTTTTTGCGCTTAAATTAGTTCAAAGCCAGAAGACATATGATGCATCACTCCAATTGTCAAATTTAAAAGCAGAACTAGTTTGAGTAAAATGCAAAGTGAAGACACACATGGTAATTTAAGCCTTAGTGCAATAGTAAATGACTCAGCATGGGGCAGCTTGTAAACAGGAACATTTCATTAGGCATGGTGGAAATATGGCACCTGTCTTTTGTGCATCTGCAAACCACTGTTTGTTCTTTGACTATAACAGAGAAAAAAAACATCCTGTGCTAGAATCTGTACTCATGTATTGTGATAATAGGCCTATATGAAAAAAAGTAGGTCACAGCATTAGACATATATATAATCTAAGTATCTTGATTTTACATCATAAAGTTGCGTTTTTTTGCTAGAAGTTGTTAGAATAGGGTTTTGGATTTTCAGCTGTGAAACCTTGTTTTAAGGTTACATTTTAACCACAACTTTAAGGATAAATAGTTTAAGGATAAACGTATAGAACCTGATATTCATTGGCCTGTAACTTAGCAAATGAGGCAAATGTAGCTCAGGTTTACTGTTCAATTTACAGTTCTGCTTTTAGAGGAAATTCCAGCATTTAGAAAAACACAGGAACATTCTCACACAGGTTATTGGTGTTCTTAACCACACTAGTGGCTAACGAGGGCAATCTACCTGCTGTTGGTATTTATCAGTCAAACACCTGTTGGACAGATTGCAATTCTACCTGGTGTGTCTACATCTATGGTCCCCAGTGGATGAATCTCAATGACTTTTCATGTGGCATCACCAGAAGTCTGAGCATCTATTCGTAGCATTGGTATACCCTTTTTTTCAGATTATCATAGTCCTCAGAGCTAGAACCAACATAACTGTCGATCCCTAGTCTGTCCTTCTTGCACCACTCTGCAGTTGGTAATTTTGTTTAAGACAGACTATTTCCATTAGATAGATTGTAAAATAATCTGGTAGACACATTTATGGACCACAAAGAATGCCTTCAGCTGATATTAACATTTTTCAGTGACATAACTCAAAGGATTGGGGAACATTTTGAACCCACATTGACAGTGACCAGAGGTTCTCATGACTTTTGTAATAATTTGTGTATGCGTGAAGTATTATCCCGTAGTTTGTAATTGTGGCTATTTCATGTATTTCCATGAAATTTATGTTACCGTTCCCTTTTGGATGAACTTGATAATTATTGTGGTTCCTTAAGTTGGATCCTTGTGCTGTTATCAGGTCAAAATTGGTTGAATAACTTGGTGTATTCCAGTCAACAGGATAAAGTAAGTCTTTAAGATTACATGCTGCTACTTTGTAAGGGAGGTGCAACGTTGTTACAGTTCTGTGAAAGCACAACTTTGCCTGACCAAGTCATTAACTACCTATATCAAAGCAAATAATGTCTGACAACAACACTACAGTCTCACTGGGACTCAAACCCAGATCTCCAGGATGAAGATCGCTTGTCAAATGAATACAGACTGGTTATTGTGTCATGCATTTGTTTAAATGGTGGTCTAAACTAACAGAGCTGCACTGACCTTTTGCAGTGATCAACAAGCATCTGGACTTGTAAAAATGTTCTGTGTTTGCACGTCATCCACTCATCTGCTGCCTAAAGCAGTGCAAGATGACTCATTTGACTTATTTCCACTGCTGACTTTGTTCTCTGCACCACTGCGCTCACAAAAGAGCATTTTTAGTTTAATAAGGGGTTTATGTACCACATCCCAGAACACTCAGGACTGGTGAAAGTCACTGCCTTTTGCTTTGATTTGGCTTTCATAAAATGGAAATTGTAAGATTCCGAATTACATTTGAGCAAAGTTCAGTTTTCCAAATAGATTTTTGATTGTGTGGTTTCATTTAAACACTGTTTGGTCATATGTCAAATAATTGATACACACAAGCCTATGATCCATTGCTCATGGTTTGGAGCCCCCAGACTGTTTGCTTTGTTTCTTAGATGAAGTTGTTTTTATGGAAGCCACAACCTCATATGAAGTCAAAGCTTTTCTCTTAATCATGGCTGACAGCCTCTTGGACAAACACACACCAGTTTTAACTTTGTGTTTCTGCACATTGTGATTTATTCACCCATACATGGTACAATTTTGGCCCACAGACAAAGAAAACATCTGTTCAGAATTTTACAGAACGTAATGTTTCACTTTATGAATACAGCAAACATGTCTATCTATATAGAATATATTTTTTAATATATCTGTTAGGAAATTCCTTTGGTCTTTTGTGAAAAATTAAAGAGACTTATTTTACAAATGCCTTATAACATGGCAGAAAGTTATACCCTAACCTATTATGTCACTATAATTTTCAAATGTCTGCTATGTTTATAGTAGCATTGTAGCTACTTTCATTTCCACAACAAAAACACAGCCTATAAGCCTGTAAAATGACATATATGAGATTAAATTTGAGGTCTCAAAGCCTTGTCTCAAAGCCTTTGATCATTTAAATAGAGTCAGAGGTTTCATCAAACATTTGAAATATTTCCATAGAATTAAATGTCTAAAATCATTCCGTTTTCCATTAAAAGCAGTGGGTGCATAACAATCTTAAAAAATTGTGCAAAAATATTTGCATACCAACATCTCGTAACACTTGAGAGTACCTTATGACCCATTGAGGTAGGAGGATTGTTGACGCTGACGTCGCTCCGCCTTTACGCACGCACGCACGCTCGCACGCACGCCCCGCCCCGCCCCGCTCATTACTGATGCGGCCACCCAGCGGACAGACAGCGGCTGCTGCACTTTGAAGTGAACCCGTCGTGATCACAGAGCCGCAGAAGTCCGGACTGGAGACACGCACTGGAACATTTCCTCTGATCACTCGGATTCTACAGACTGTTCTGTGACGGGCATTTTTCGCGTCGACATAAAGGACACTGTGACATTTTGTGGACTTTTTTTGGGGGGGTTGAATTTGGAGCAGGATCCCCGTCGGACATGAGGATGCTTCAAACCAAGTAGCGCACCGGGTCCAAGTGGCTTCTCCGTCCTCCGGGACATCTAAGGTCGCTCAGTTGCGTTTCCGTCCGCTTGGATTACATTAGCGCGTCGCATCTTTGGACTAACGCACAGACTAAAGCGCAGCGCTTTATCTCAAATGAAATATCCTCCTACAGTATCTCCTGCGGATCGAGTTTGTCAGCGGATCGAGCTCAGTGAGGACTCTAAAAATTGTCGTCCCGGTGCCGCGGTCTCTTTGTTGACCCCTCTGGACCCACTTCGGCAGGCAAAGCGGCTTCCTCTCCGAGTTATCAAGATGTTGACTGCGCACACTGGACACTTGCTACACCCGGAATATTTACAGCCTCTAACCTCCGCACCAGTGAGCATCGAGGTATTTACTGACTTTTGCACCATTTTAGACTTTTATTACATAGATAGGATTGTCTTTGTGATTTTGCAACGGTGAGGGGGAAATAAAAAGATTAGTTATGACACCTGAAAGTGGGGAAGCTTTCTTTAGCAGGAAAGATAATAATACATGTATTTGATTTTTTATTTGTTTTATTGTGTGTGATTGATGTTCTCTGCTTCGCTTTGTTAGTGTACAATTGCATAATAGGTCACTGGGTTTCAATCAAGATAACCAACACAAGAAATCACTGCGATTAAATATTATTGAATCTGAAAAGCAAATAGTCCGTAAATTGACTAAATTAGTGAGCACTTTCTCTGATCGTGGAGTCCTTGTTTGGCTCTTTATTTGCCGAATCTTTTTTTTTTTTTTTCTGTCTGCTGTTTGTGACTGAAATGCAAATAAAAAAAATGACTTCACAACTTCACAGAGCCAGCAGTGAAGTCTTCAAATGTCTGCCTTTGTTTGAACAAAAACCTGAAGGGCAGACTCAGATAGACGGCAAAGAAAAACAAACCATTATTTGGCTGCTTTGTTATTGCTTCAAAGTACTGATTATTTTTCTTTTGTTCAAAGCTTAACGGTGTTCCCCTCGCCTACATCTTGCATTTCTCCGCTGTTTTCTAACTTTTTGTTGTCGAATCAGTGAAGCATAATGCTATATTGGCTTACAGGCCAATATCCACTGAGAACAGCTGTGCACTACTTTAGTTATATGTGCATTTTACAGTGTGCTGCACATTCTTTAAGAAAAGAAAATAACTTGAATCTCTGACTTTGTTGTAGCTGGATGCTAAGAAGAGTCCCCTGGCTTTGTTGGCTCAGACATGCTCTCAGATTGGTAAACCCGACCCTCCATCTTCCTCCAAGTTGGGCTCCTCCTGCAGCCAAAGTGACAAGGAGCCCAGCAGTCGGTCGTCTGCTCCCAGCCTAAAACTTGGGGAGCACCGCCCTTCCCTGGAGGACAAATCCAGCTTCAAGCCCTACAACAAAGGCAGTGGAGATGGTCGCAGAGATGGAGTCACCAGCAGCTCCAGCAGCGATAAAGTCGGGTTCAGGGTACCCAGCAGCAATAATGTCACCACTAATGGAAATTCGACCAGCAGCCAGCAGTCTTACTCACCCCACGCTGCTTCGCCCAGCTCTAGAGGCAGCAGCACCCCTCCAGGACATGCTCAGCAGCAGCAGCAGCACCACAAACACAGCCATTCTCCCGGTGGACAGCCCACCTCGCAGTCCCAGACTCCCAGTGGTGAAGCTGCACATGAGCACGGCAGTCCCACCAGCACAGCCAGCAGCAATAACAACAATCCCAAAAAAGACGCTGATGTGAGCAAGGCCAGGTCTGAAAGTCCACACCATGCAAACTCCAGCCACGTACGGGCCAGCACAAACTGCAGCAACAGCAGCTCTGACGGTGGCTCCAACCACGATGGAGGTAAAGCTGAGCCCACCCAGCCCAACCACGGCCCCGGACACATTACACCCATCTCTCCTTATAAGACCAGCCAGCCACTCTTCTCCCTGCCTTCCTCTAATATGGGCTACCATGGATCTGTCATGGGGGGCTATGCAGGCTACCCGTCCCAGTTTGTTCCAGGTTTGGACCCATCGAAGCAGAGCCTCGGCGTGGGGAGCATGGGAGGAAAACATCCGAGCTCCAGCCCTCTCACAGGCGCCTCTCCCCCCTCCTTCATGCAGGGTTTATGCAGGGATCCGTACTGTCTGAGCTACCCAAGTGTGTCCCATCTTGGCGGAAGCAACTGCAACTCCTGCATCCATGACCCCTCCTCCGCCCTCAAATCCAGCTACCCGCTGGTGTACCCCTCCCATCCACTTCACTCCCTCCACCAAAGCTCCCTGTCATCCAGCGTAACCTCATCCCTCTCTCACCCGCTGTACACGTACGGCTTCATGCTCCCCAACGACCCCCTGCCTCACGCCTGCAACTGGGTGTCTGCCGGAGGGCCGTGCGACAAGCGTTTCGCCACCTCAGATGAACTCCTGTCTCACCTCCGCACCCACACGGCTCTCCCTGTAGGGATGGACAGTAAGCTGCTTTCTGGTTCCTCCTCTGGACCCGCCTCCTGCCACCTTCACCTCCCACACCAGAGCAGCCAAGGCGCCATGCCCAGCTCTCTGTCTCTCAGGGCTCCCCACAGCCTGGGTTTAGCTCGCTATCATCCCTACAGCAAGGTCCATCTCCCCTCTGGACCGTCCTCCATCTCCCTGCACTCTCTGCCCACCACAGGTCCATACTACCCCCACTATGCTCTCTACAGTCAAAGACTTGGATCCGCAGCCGCTCTTGGATATCAGTAAAACACCATGTACTTTCATGTTTACAGGAATGGTTTCACATTTTTTGGAATTAGGCTTGTTTGTTTTCTGGCAGGGAGTGAAATGAGAGGATTGTAGCAACCCTTGTAAATGTGAAGCTGCAGCTATTTATCTTAGCTTCGCATTAAGAGCAGAGCAGTTGGGAAAATCTGGCGTGGCTCCACGCAAAGGTAGCAAAATGCAGCAAAATGCAGCTACCAGCCCTTCAAGAGCTCATCTTAAATGTTAATACATTTTAATAAAATTTTAAGCATGCACTCATCATTCATTTGGGACCAATTTCAATGGAACCAACAAAAACTGACAAAGAGGACAATGTGATAGGATAAATCATTGTTTTTATACCACATTTTTACACTTATTTAACAATAACTAATGAGCATTAAAGCTGTGGGTGTGTTACCTTTTTAAAGGCCAGGTTACATGCTTCCCCAGTCTTTATGCTAAGCTAAGCTGTAGCTTCGTGTTTAGCCGGCAGACATGACAGTCGTGTCCGTTTTCTCAGCCAGAAAGACAATAAGCACATTACTAAAAATGTTTCACTGTTACTTTCAGTTTAAATGTGGCAAGTTGCTGCTTCCTCTGACTTCAGACAGATTTCAAGTTAAACTGGGGGCGAGTGTACAAGCTCTGGATTTTGACTTGAGAGCATCTTTACACTTTTGTTTTAACTTTGCGATTTCAAGTCGGTCCCCACTCCGAAAGTTCAGAGGACCCGTGGCTCTTGCATGTCTGCACATTACTGGGATACATCTGCAACAGAGCACTTTGAGGTGATCTGCTGCCCCGTGTTCTTCAGCAAATCGATGGTTGGACGTGAAAGCTCTTAGACGTTGAGGATTTTCTCTGCAAACGGTGACAGTTTAGTGCAGAAAACAAAGTAGCGTGAGAGAAACGGCTGCGAGCTGCAGCCTCTGGTCTCAGTCGCTTTCTCCCTGCAAGAGATGCATGTAAGCTTGAAACAGCGTTCACACTAAACTGCCCCATCGTTTGTGATGATTTGTTTAGCTTATTCCTACTGAGAAGTTGTATTTATTTCAAGCAGGATCTCAGACTTTGATGTTTAGCTTATATTCCCCTTTTTACCGTCCTGTGAGCAGACATGTTGGAGGCCAGATGACAAGTGTTGAAAATGTGTCTTAGCACTCCTTCTTGAACGAATGTTGAAATCACATCTCGCTCTCAGCTTTTTGATTGTTTTTATTTTCACAGCAAATCAATAAAACTGAGATGTGATATTTTTTGTAATATTGGAACACCCTGTGGTGGGATCCAGTGAAAGGGGAGGTCATATTTTGCTAAATAAATCACACTGAAGATGTGTATTCTGTTGTCTTCATTTCTGATGCAGCTTCGGCCAGAGCTGAGGTCCTCACATCTGTACAGATTTATGAGTTAAATAGCAGCCAACAAAAACTTGGATTTCGAAATGTTTTTGTTCATCAGTTACCTTGGGTTCACTGAGGTCAGTCTGTTGAGAAGCACCACATTGTTAATGTCAGAAATACACGCAAATACATCCTGATTTACTGACAGGTGGTTTTTCTTGATCAGCCACAAGGCCTTTGTACAGGCAGTCCTTATTATGACAGGAAAGTACCTCAAGTACCTCCAAAATATTTTGCTATGCAGTTCAACCAGTTTCTAACTCTCTGTCTTCAAAGGGAAAACAAGTGAGGTGTTGATGGGAAGATGTAAACTTTTGTCAGCTAAGCTTTGACAGTGATCCGGATGTTTGCGAGCAGCTATTTTTTACCATGAAAGAATCTAATGATTGATGACTTTAAGAGTGCAGTGCTGTCAGCAGTAAGCACATCACTGAGCTGCAGCAGTGTCACCTTGAAGTGAAAGCCTCCAGATTTAAAGCTCTCAGATTCGGTGTGACAGTCAAACCTGTCAGAATGTAATACATACATACTGTAGGATCCTGATAAGCATCGCTTCCTGTTGGAGTTCAATCAGTCGCTAAAGTTACCACGACTGCTGCATGATTGGTAGCGGTAATACGCCATTTCCTAGCAACAAGACACAGTGACACCCTGGGTGAAGTATAAATGACCCACGCTGGTCACTCACAATTCTGGCAAGGGACCCATGGAGATCAAAACAGCCTGTTCCTGCTGTAACAAGAGACGACGCTCCTGTTTCTGTGGGCTGAGATGGAGTTATGGGCTGTCTGAGTTCAGCGGGAGGGCATAGCATCTCGGAGGCCAACTCTGAAGGTTTTAGGTTGCAAAATATGACCCACAAAACAGATGCACTTAGTTTATTAACTCTTAGCGAGGAGTCTGCAGCTGATAACATAAAGTTTCACTCCTCTCCGTCGTCGCCAGGTTACAAGCTGAGGATATTTTGAGGTGCTTTTACCTGCACTGAGTTCAGGTAACGGGTGTGTTTACTGGAACAATGGGAGTGTAGAGCTGGATTGGGATGCCACCTATTGGTGACCAGTAATACCTGTTTGTTTTCAAGTTGGATGAAAAGAGAACACGTGCTTCTGATATCATTTTCTACTTTTCTTTAATACAGATGGCATCGATCTGCCGAGACGTTTATGACATTTAATGAAAATAAGTACTGAGTTAATGTAATTAACAACAAAAATGACAGTGTTTATCAGAGACTGCTTAGAAAGAGGGCGGATCTTTGGACATGTTATCATACCAGTGTTTGACAAAATTTAATATTCCGCTTGTAAAATGTATTAGTGAAAAAGTAGAGTAGTCTAAAATATTATTAAACAAATGTCAGGCTTAAAAGATTGGCTAAACTGCTTTTAGCTTATCTATTCCAACTCATCCTGATCTCATAAGAGATTATTAAATATATTTGCTGGTCTACAGTTATAATATCACTGCTTTTTCTTCACATTCTTGCCTGCACAGATGCAGCTTACGTTTCAATTTGTCTGCATGTCAGCGTTCATACATGCTCCTACGCCAAGAGATCCATTTTCCATGTGTCTCAAGCACTCACGAAGAAGAAGGACCATGCTAAAGACAGCTAATTCGACACCCATCCTGCATTTTGTTTTCCATGGTCTTTGTACGTATCAGCTTCCCGCCTAATTACAAATCCTTACGTTTCAGTTCGCTCTCAATGTGAAAAGTACATGGATCGTTGTACATGTTATAAGATACATGGTTTACCATTCATGGTCACGATTCCAGTCTTGTTGATTGTGAAACTATATGTGAATAAACACAACAATCAAACATATTCTTTACAAAAAATAGAGCAGGGTTTGATCATTTTCGCAGATTCATGCAGACGATAACTGCGGCTTTTTTGTTTTCAGTAACTGAACTTTTCTTTCTGGCCTTTTTCCTGAAACTTTTATTTGTAAGGGAGTTAAGTCAGCCCATCATTCATGCGGTTTTTCACCAACAGTCTCTTTTCTTTGAACCAAAGACAACCCAACAATTGTTGATGGAGGATGTGGAAGTTACTCATTTACCATACCCACCAATATTTTTCCAGTCAACCATGGGATTTGCTGTTCATTCTTCACAAAGCATGTCAATTTCTCAAAGACTGAAGCCATTTTTAAAACCATTTAGATTCAATTAAACCTAATATGTGCAGATATTTTGCTGTAACATATAAAAAGTCCTCTGGTCTTGCTCCTCTTGCCTGGTTGGTCTGAGTGAGTCCTTGGTGAAGCCTGACAGCACCAATGATTAATGATGACAGACTGTGGAGCTGCTCCTTCATTTCATGACGAGCCTTTAACCTCTCAATTAGCTTGAAACAGTGCTAAAGAAAAGCAGTTGAGTTTAAAAGATGTCCAGGGATGTTCATTATTTAATGACTCATTTCTAATGTAAGAAGTATTTCCTTAGTTTTTCCCCTTTGCTCTTACGCATTATTAAAATCATTAGGCATTGTCAGAAATTACAAACATCTGCCCTGATATTTTCTCTGACTTCTCTCTGAGTTACAGCTTGCGAACTGTTTCCCAGAAATGGACTCCTCTGTTTTCATTTTGTCCTCTCTCCAACTTTATCACTTCATCCATCATCCTACTATGAGTGCTTTTCAAGTGGTCCAAAAATAAAGCGGACACAGATGTCAGCCAGGCTATACTGATGTTTCTAAACCGCCATAAACCCATCACTTACATCCACCCACAAGCAGGGAGAAATGTTGAAAATACACTTTTCTCGCTTACAGAAAAACACTCCTCATAGCCGCTGTCGAACCAAGCTCATCCATTACACTGCTCATATATTAAATTACCCACATCCAACAATAAATTAGGCTGCACTTGAGCAGGTATTTTTATTTCTAAAAATTTAACCAATCAGATCTCTCCCATCTCTCTTTCCTTGTGTCATTTGTAAGGAAAAAAAAAGTCAACAGGGATTTTAGTGGTGTTCAAGAGGGCAAACGCAATTATGGTTTCTCTTCTAATGTGCATGGCCCCAGCTGGTTTTGATCTGGCTGTGCTCTGAGGGCTCAGAGCTCAGTTGTCAGCTCTCATGCATCACAGACCCAGTGCTTAACGGAGAAACGTGCTTTGGCAGTGACCAGCGGAGGCCTGGAGGCCAGGAGCGGCTGCCGGTGGGTTAGCCACATGCAAGGGGGGCTGGGGGTGACACCATCCTCTGCTTTCCGCATCTGGATCATCACGACCACATTCTCCAATTCCTTATGGTTTTTCACCCTCTTCACAAACGTAGTCCGCTGTAATTGGCCAGCGTGACCCAGAGCAGACGCCATGCCTCAGACTTGGGAGGTCAGAGAAAAGACTCCAAAGTACACACACATATGGATGGCAACAGAATTGCAGAAAAGCAGAGATGGGGAGAGTACAAAGCGGACGGAGAAAGAGAAGCCTGCATGGAAATAAGCAGACGTGATTACTCAAATACAGTCATTAAGGAGGAAATGTTGTTTTTCAAGCTGTCAGGATGATTAATGAGGGAGAGTAAATCCACTCAAACGCTGTTGTTTAGTCTAACCAGCAGACCTGATCTCTGCCACTAACTTACAACAGACAGGATGTATGTGTGCATTCAGCAATGTGGTGAGCCGAAACAACAAAAGCTGCTGTGCACCTACAAAAAAAGACAGAAAAGAAGCTGCTTTCAAAGAGTTTTGGTGAATATATATATGACTCTAAACTTAGCCCAATGAACTCTTGATTTTGTCATACATCAAAATCAAGTATGTGGTGTTTGCGTTTGTCCTTCCTAACTATCAGACAAACAAATGCACGGAAAACATAACTGTATGAATCACTAACAGCTGTAGGAGATGACAAATGTGTGTTACATAATGTAAACATAAAAACCAGAATTACAAATGTGCATCGCAAGCTTCTGTGTAATTTATGGTGTACTGTCCAATCTACAAACACTCAACAGTTTGACTAGTAAATCCATTGGAACTTTTACAAAAATGCTATTTTTCTCCATTTTCATAAAAATGCATCTGAAAAGCTAGCCGAGGATATAAATGTCTAAATGCATATGTCAAACTTTCTATAGATTGTAAAGTTTGTATGGAATCATCACAATAGACTTTCCAAAAACAAAAACCGCATGAAAACGTGAAATAATGTAAAGTAGGAGGTGTTAGCATGCCCTCCTAATTCCAGGTGTTCCAGGACAAAAGCTATATAATATATAAGATATATAATATGAAGGACATATAACGTACGTTTATATTTTGTAGGTTATGATACAAAACAAAAAATGGATTTTTAAGAATTAAAATGTGGTATTTACTCAGTTTACTCAGTTTAAGCTAACACCAGCAACTTTTTATAAGGTTTTACTGGACTAGCAAAACTCTGCGTTATCATTTTATAGATATAATTTCACAACATTAAGACCAAAACATCTTTGTAATATAGCATCATATTAGCTTCTGTCTAATCTTCCCTATCTCTGAGGTTAAGGTTGATAGCCAGGGTTGAGGGTCATGTGGCTATTTCTAAATTATTAGATATTATAACTTATAAATGGATCAAATTCTCAATGATTTGGTTAATGTGTGCCATGATAACAGTTCCCTGTGAGCACAAAATGTATCCTCTGTGATAATATCAGTGGAGCCTGTTTTTGCTTTTCTTCAGCTGAACTCCAGCAGCAATTTTTCAAATATTACATCTGAAAGAAAAATTGCCAACATTATAACAAATTGGATGCCGTGTGAAGATAAAGCAAAACATGTGTAGTCAGACAAGACTTAGCCAACAGTCGATTTCAGAACTAATTTATTCTCCCAAGTTTGGTTACTGGTGAAAATTTGTTTTTTAATTTCTGATGAAAAGCAATCTTGAGACATCTTCCTCTGGTTTTCCTCCTCTTCACCACTTTCATTCAAAGCGCATATCATGCTGCAATAGATCACCTGGCCTACAGTTTTAAGTGTCAACGCATTCTAGAAAATTAGTCTTCTTTGTGAGTTTTCCAGCCTGCACAGTGCCAAAGGCCTCAGAAACTCCAGATGTTCCCTAAATCATGCTGGAAGGCAGATAAGGAATCAGCTTTCAACAGATGTCTTGTGCCTGGACTTGATGATTTAGTGGCTGTGAATGATGAGACAGTGTTTCAGTGTCTCGCAGCTTGACTGGCTTTTATCATTACACAAGCAGCTGTGGATCTGGGTGACATCATGTCAGGGGATGGGAGCAAGAATGAGATGGCAGCTTAGTTCTTCATATTTTTATGTCTTTTGAAAATTAATGTATTTGACATGAAGGACTCTCTTTTGGCTTCAATATGACATACAACCATGGGAATGTGGAACTGAAACACAAGAAAAGTTGTTTTGTAACTGTTGTTTTGAGGGTGAGCATTAATCACTGACCATGGAAATAGCAATTTGACAAAGTCATTTTAACTCCACTCACTCACATTTCCTGCAGATTTCGTGCCACTAAACAATCTTAGCTGACAGTAAACCATATTATTTTCCAGAAAATAAATGGACCTTTCATACTTTCAGAATAATGATATCCAGACTCATGGTATTATTTAAAGAAAAAAGTTGTTACTTTGTGAATATTAAGCCAACATGCTGTGAAAGTGGGCCATTATTGATACCAGAATCTGAAAATAAAAGCAGTTAATTTAGCCACCAATGATTTATATTAAATATCAAATATTTATAATATTAGATGAAAGACATCTGAGCAGAATGTCAGATGATGGTAGATATGTAGCAGTTGTTGGTGGTTGGTTTAGGAATTAAGAGCTGCGTCTCACTTCCAAGCCCACACATACGACAACTTAGGAACTTCTTAGAAAAATACCTTGTGATTTAAAAGATAATTGGAACGATGACAAAATCAGGGCTTAAATTAGATCACATCAGGGGAGAAAACTGGGACTCCAGTTTCATAGTAATTTGCAGCCCGTTCTCATCAGAAAATGTTTAATAGGTACATTTGTCTACAAGTCGTGTTGTAAATTGTGAGATGGCACTGTATCCCTGGGCTGTTGTTTTCTGTAGGGCTGCATTCATGTGTGAAGATGAGAATTGTGACCCATGAATAGTAAAATGTATGAGCAGTAGCAATGAAAGATTTTGCAACCGTCATGATTTATTTTGTAACATCTCATAGATTAGAGCACAGAAAAAAAGAATCACAAGACAGAGTGATCTCTCGAATCCCCTCCTTCCTCCTTAGCTTTTGTGGCCAGCATAACTTAATGTATGGCGACATGTAACGTTAATGTACCGATGAATCAAAACTTGAGCTACATTTCAGTAGGGAAAAGGAGAGCTTTGATAACTGTACAATTTTGTGACTTTATTAGGAAGCAAATTCTGTCATGATCGGGATGTCATTTGAAATAATCTTCTGGGGTCTATGTAGAAAAAAATATGGAATTTCCACTAATAGTTGTTGACGCATTACGTTGACCAAAGCGGTAGCTGGACCTGACGACCCTACAATTTTCAAGAGGAATTATTATTGTTCCAAATGTCAGACTATTCAAATCTGGGTAAGATATAAACCTGTGACCAGACCGCCTCAGTGTTTGAGGAGGAAACGGCGTGAGGAGCGTTGCGGTTGGTAGTTGTTGTCTGACAGCACGAATGACTGACACAAACCGTGAGGGACTTGGACAGATGAAAGCCATAGGCGCAGGGAGTGGGGGCGTATGAGGGTCAACACATCGCCTGTGCTTTGAGTGTGGCCTAGCAGCTGTATGCATAGGGGAGCCTTGGCCTCCTGCTCTGCATGTCAGGGGCCGTGATTAATGACCTGGAGGCCTTGCTCTTAAACCCCCCCGCTGCCCCACAGAAGTCCCTGCAGCCACTGCTCGTTTAGCTAATAGACACAGTCCGGGACGGACAGGCGCAGAAGAAGAGTGCAAGTACATCTTTGCAAGCAGACATGAAATGAGAGCAATTTCCCTCTTACAAAACACAGCATACCACTTTTGCAGACTCTATGTAATTTCAGGGCGAGAGCTGTGATTTCTTAGATTACTGTGTGCGCCTGTGTAGTGTTGAGGCTGAGAGGGCGCCTATGCCTGTGTACTGGTTCCCAGCTTGTCAGGCAGCTGTCGAGGAGTGATTTATGACCACTAGACTCCAACCTGTCTTCACTGCCAGTTCAGTATTGTTACAACTGACAGCTAATGAGGCCAGACATGCTTTCAAGCAGAGCACTTAACAGGACTTCAATCTTCCCCCGTCACGAGTACCATTTTTGCACACACTCCTTCACACAGCAGCCTCCATTCTCTATGCCTTCCTTGTTCTCTGTCTTTCTGTGGTGGAATATATGACAGGCACTGAAAAGGCCTCTGCTGACAGAAGGAGATGTTTCTCAGAGGGAAAAGGCAGAAGAAAGTCTTTAACACTGGCACACCCTGAATAATGCTTTATTTAATGTAATACCCCCCCCCCCCGGATTTTAATCAATTATAAAGAAATTAGCTTTTTTTAGAGAAGATTGATAACACCTTCATGTCTGAGTTTGTGAGATATTAAGAAAGAGCAGGGAAAGGGTTGGCATAGTTCAGCCTAGCTTAGCTTAGCATAAAGACTCAAAACAAGGGGAAACTGCTAGCTTGCTCGGTCCATATATAAAAATCCTGTCTGTACCTCCCTCAGGGTTAGTGATTTAATCTTCTATTTATTTGATCCCTTCAATAACTTAAAGATTATTTCTGTTATATTTCTACTGGTTTATTTCCCATTAATGTGACTGTTGTAGTTGTATGCTAAGCTAATACTTGACACGTCAGTTGTAAAGATCTGAGAAAATGAAACCTTGCACTCAATAGCAAATAATGGAGAGAAATACAAGATTTTTTTTTTTTACTGTTGTTTTTAAGTCTATCTGATAGTAAACCCAGTGGGGAAATTTTAGATATACAGTTTCCGTACTTGTGCCTAAAACAAATTTAGCTGTCAGCGCAATAAGATGATTTTACTTAAATGTCTTGTAAAAAGTTGAGTTTTTCAATAATCATTGCAAATAAAATTGTGAAATTATTTGAGAAAGACTAGTTAACACCTTGTTCATCCCTGCACTGCATACCCAAATTGAACTAATAACTTTACTTTACTCTCGTCTCTTTTCAAGGGCAAAACTATCAGGAGCAATAACTATTAATGAAACTACCACGAATTAAATTTTTTAATTAGCTCTAACTAAATTAACTCTAATTAGCTGTTTGATTGCTATAGTCATATCCCTTTTATAAAAGTGTATTAATTGATTTAGCAAATATCTATTATTATTTTTTTTTGCCATATTTTACCTTACAAAAACTCTCACCAACTAGTTTAAACTTATGATGTAGTGATGCACACAAACAAACTGACAGTAGAGACTGCTTCATACAGAATATCTCATTTGCCAAATTTTGCAATTTGCTCTTTAATTGTTTTTGGCCTTGATTGCAACTTGAAATACATTCTGGGCAATCCGATACCATGTCACAGTTGTACCTACTTTCAGTCATTAGTCAGCTGACCTAAACACTTTGCTTTATGACATATTCTTTGTGAACACAATATTTAATACTGATACCATCACTTAGCTGTGGAGTTTATGCACACATTTCCTGCATACCAGGTTTCTGGGCCTGTGATAACTTACTGTTGTATGTTATCACATACAACTGTAGATTCCCAGTGAGGGAATAGAAATCTGTGTAACCACATTATGTTTTTTTTGTATTTTCAATCTCATCAGACATCCGCTCAGATTTGTTTCCCTCTGGAGGTGCTCAATCCTTGGAGGTTGGGACACTGTGTTTTAAGCAGTTAAAAATACTACCTCTTCATGGATGAACCATTACTGGCAATAATAAAGTCACGCATAATATATCAATCTCTTTTACATGTTCGGTTACTTTTTTCACATGAGTAGGAATTGACAGGGGGACTAGTAATTGCAATTCTTCAATGCCATCACCAATTACTTGTCATAAATGCACATTTCACAATGTTTTTAAGCTCTTTAATTCTCCCATAATTTTCCTAGTAGTAGTTTTACTTTTGATCCTTAAAGTGTATTTTCTTGCTGGTACTTTTCTATTTTTAGTGTACTGTGGATCAAATTTAGAATATAGTACTTTTCCTCAGTGTATATTTGTGATATTACTTCTATTTTTGGAACCAAAGTACTTCTGCTCCCACCATTTGCCAGTAAAAAAGACATAACTGAACCTAAATGGTGCCACAAGGTCTTTTTTTTTCTTTTTCTGACCAGCTGTTTCTAGTCTTTATACCAAGCTGACTTACCCAGCTGCTGGCTGTAGCCTGATTTATAAACATAATATCACATTTCTTATCAAACCCTCAACAGGAAATTAAAAACTTCCACTAACATAGACTTATTCCTGTAAGTATGAGACCCATTTGTTTTAGCTGGACAACAAAGTCTTTGGCAGAGTGCAGCTGAGGGCATCTGTTTGTTGTGCTTCATAAACTGCATTGTGATCTGTATCATTACCAGGTTAAGGGTTCAGTGGGATATACCGATTGAAATGCCTGTTTTTACATGATAGTCAGTGAATCAGACCTGATCACATTAACTGGACACACTCAATCTCAGTGTCTCCAAGTTCTCCTGCGGTAGCAAATCACTCACAGAGTCTCTGGCAGCTTTCCCACCTTTAACCCTGAGTTCCCTGTCAGCAATGATTAATGGCAGGCTTACTGGCTGCTAACTTGCATTGCTCTGCAGGCTGTGCCATTGTCTCCTGGATACCTAATGAACTTCGACAAGTCCTCTGACCCGGCGCTGATGTAGTTGTCAAATGCTGCAACGGCGACTCCTGGAGTCAGATGCTGGCAAATGGGGACAACAACCAAGAAATAAGTGTTACTAAATAATAAACTGCCAACTGTGTTGGCATGATGCTCAAAGACATTGAACTCAAACTATTTACAGCCCCCTCCAAACATGTGCTAATAGTTTGGTGACATCTGAATCTACTCACAGTGTACTTTTGGATAAGTAGATAGAAATGTATACGCTATAAGACTCTATATCAGTAAATAAGAGCCAAAACCAATCTTTTTTTGTCTTATTTTCTTGTTTTCATCTCAAATTCAGCAAAAACAATTTAAAACTTTATAGTCAGATACATTTAGATTTTTTGACATATTTCAGTCAAACTTGATATTTTTAGGTTGTTAAATGTATCTGCTAAAAACTCCCAGAGGTCAGAAAACACTGAACTTAAGAAATACAAACACATACAAACACTTGTTACGGGAGTTATTATACAATCCTAAATAATCCTAAATCCTTCAATGAGTAGAGAACTGTGTGACCAAACAGAGATTTATGACAAGCTCACAAATAGGTCACAAATAAGTATGACAAGCTCTACTATTTCCAGTTAGAGGATTGGTTCTGTCATTAACAATAGTACAAAGGTGGAAAAAATATAAATGAAATTCTTTAGCATTTTTTAATTAAATGAGTCTTTATCAGTTTCATATGGCCAAAGAAAATCTATCTAAATTCAGATGTGATTTCATGCGTGTTGCATCTACCTTCAGCTGTAACTTTATTCTGTGTGGTATGTCACTGTGTGGTATATCATATCTTTATTCCACCACATTTACAGTTAGTTTAAGCTAACAGCTATCGGATCCTCTGAAATAGTTAAATGACTAAACAGGAGATATATTTATAAGATTAAAAACTCTTAATGTGTTAAATGAACCTACCTAAAAAATGAACTCCTCCTCAACCAGCTGCAACATGAAAATGATGTTTGATAATCACTGATGTATTAACTACCCAGGAGCCCGCTTCAGTTAACTGTGTTTTTCTTAACTGCTTTGTGATGATCAATCTAATATTGTAGCTGAGTTGACTTTGCAGTTTTTGGCAGCTATTGCTCAAGAGGTGGTCGTAATTCTGTTGGAAGGTTGCCGGTTCAATACCCAACTTCCCCAGTCTATATACTGTTAGTCAAACCATCCTTGGACAAAATTACTGAACCCGACATTGCCCCCTAGTGTGTTCCTTGTTTTAAAATTGCTTTGGATGAAAGCATCTGTTAAATCAACGCATTAATGTAAAGTAATGTAAAAATTTGTACGTACCTGGTTACACGTTGTCTTGTGCTTCTTTTCTTGTCATCTTAATGACTTTGCTACTAAAATAAAGGCTGTTGAATTCCCCCTTTATACTGGAAACAGTTCATATTTCATATCTAACACCTTTTGGTGATCTCACTTTTCTGTAATGGCAAAATCTTTTATTAGCACATACCGTATGTCACATAAACAGTGAGTATTTTTATATTCCCCTATGAAAAGTGAAATAAAGAACCAAAAGACTGAATAAACTTTAGAAATGTTGCATCCATCCATCCATTTCAGAGACACCAATTAACCTAACAGGCATGTTTTGGACAGTGGGAGTAAGAACCTGGAGAGAACCCAGCCTGGAGTTGAACCTGGAATCCTCTCACTGTGAGGCAATGGTGCTAACCACCACACATATTCTGGGGCTGCATTCAGCCCCAAACTTGGTTCAAAAACTTGAAGTCTTAGCTTTAGAGTAATTCAGGACCAATCTCAGAGCAACTCTGAGAAAGGAAAACACAAATCTTCGGGACCACATGATTGTTCACTAAATGAATGAATCAGTTAATGAATGTTTTATATAATCCATGACTTTGAAAAAACAGGCATATTTTTGCCTATTTTACTCTTAATTACTCACACATCCATAGTTATGCTGCCATAGGCATAGACTGCTGGGAGACTTCCCATGATGCACCTCTCCTCATTCTGCTCTATTTTTCTCTCCTTGTACATATGACATTATTGTTGTCATTAACTTGTGTTTCTCTTTCTCCACAGGTATCCCTGGTCTCGTGTTATGGAGCTTAATGGCCTCCTCCTTCCTGTCCTCTCAACCCCCAGCTGGTGGAGGCAGATGGCTCTTCCCGGTTCTGGTTCTGATGGAGGTTTATTTCTGTTAAAAGGGAATTTTTTCTTTCCACCATCACCTTGTGCACACCCAGGACAGGCGTAGAATCAAATGTAAGTTCCAATGCAGTCAGTTGGTTTCCTTAGCAAGGCAACTTTTTAAAAAAAAATTGGCTCTCTATGAATTGGACTGATTTGTAATTTAATTAATTGGCTCTGATTGGATTATGATTTCATTACAATGAGTTGGATTGTAATTGACTTGAATCGGATTGTATCTTTGAAGTGCCTTAAGATGACATTTATTGTGATTTGGCTTATATAAATAAACTGAACTGAATTGAACATATATTTTTGCTGTATTTAATTTACATTTGATTTCCATCCATCTATTTTCTATACCCACTTAATCCAATCCAGCTGCCATTGGGAGGTGGGGTACACCCTGGACAGGTCGCCAGTCCATTAAAAATGCCACACAGAGACCAACAACCACACACCCACACACTCACTCCTAGGGTCAATTCAGAATCACCAATCAACCTAACGTGCATATTTTTAACTGGTGGGAGGAAGCCAGAGTACCCGGAGAGAACCCACACATACATGGGAAGAACACAGAAGCAGGAACTTCTTTACTGCGAGGTGACAGTGCTAACCAATCACACCAGTATGCAGCCCAAATGTGTTTTATCATGCAGTTCATTTAGTAGTTAATGCATTTAATACTAATAAACCCCAGTGTTCTGAAAGTGTTGTGATAATTTAAGTACATTACTGCTGCATAGTTACAGTTTCCAATTGTGAAATAATGTAGTTGTTGCTTTCTCTTTCTATAAAAGCTTTTATCAGTCTGGTTCTTATTTGATATTTTTAAGATTTTGTTTCTCTCCTTGGTTGTGACCTTCTAACTGCTTTATAAAGCGCCGACTTGCAAGTTGCTTGAAAAAGTGCAGCATCAGTTAGGATTGAACAATTGATCGTATCTGTGGTTTTTTTAGAAACTAAATTTTATTTCTTTTCTGTAGGACATCTCTTCTTGTTTTTCAGCCATTTTCTGCTCTGCTTAAGGAATTTCTCAGCCTCTTAAAAGTCCTCCTGCCTGCTCTGAATAGGAGCGCTTTTAAGAGTTAAGATACTTCATAAATAACTTTTATCTTTACTTGGATATAGCCTTTCATTTTCAGCCAACAATTCTAAGAATTTTCTTTGAATTTCAGAACTAGGGGCCACTCTTTGCTCTAAGTATTTATGTGAATATGTGCAGCAGACTTTAAATCAGTTAGACTCTGCTGCCCCCTGCTGTAAATTTGTCTCAAATACAATAATGTCTTATTAGTTTTATGAGTGCAACAGTTTCACATTCGCTGTACCTTGGCTAAAAACAATAGTTCCTCTATCATTCGCTTTTAACTGCCATACAAAAGAAAATGCGCATCCATTCTTAAATCAGCGTGTGTTTTGTAAAGTGTGTTCTCATCGCTCCAGCCCAGCAGGACTCTGCTCCTTCCTCCCTGCTTTTCCTGACGTTGTTCCCAGCTGCTCCCTCCCCCTTCACGGCTCCTCCTCTATCGGGCTTCTCGGTCCATCGAGCGATCGTCCCAAACAAAAAACTTTCAAGACTTCCTGAAGCTTCTCTGCTCTATGAGGTCTAAAGGGCCAAACCGATGGCGGATACGAGCGAGATATGAAACTTAAGACATGGTGCTGATGACCGAGCAGGCGGACGCGCCTCTGACCCCGTTATCCAGCCCAGAACAACTTCTCTGCATGGACTCCCGTGGGAAAAGCTCGATGTAAGTCTGGATGAGATGCAGGCTGAGGGCAAGGCCGCCTTTTGCATTTCAGCTGATCTGGAGACGATTCAGACTTGATGGATGGCGTCTATTTGCATATACATCCTGCTTCAAGTAAATTTGAATTACAGGGATGTGGTGACTTTAAATTGATCTAAGCGGCATGGACATGGCACGGGTCAGACTGGGTTCATTTGCATTTAAAAAATTAGACATGACAAAACTAGTCATGAAACCTTTAAGGGTAGTTGATAGTATGCTTTGGCTACTTTATGCATTACTGTCAGATTTATCTTCCCCTTTTTGCTGCACTCTAGAGCCCATTTCCATGCACATGAATCAACATCAGCCAGAAGGCCTTTTCTCTTTTGCCCCACGGCCAGATGTTAAATTACCCATTAAAACAACAACTTGTAAAAGCCGTATGGCAAAGAAGCAAGTGAAAACCCGCAGCAGGTGAAGTATGACAGGAGGTGTACAGACTGCATGCAAAGCGTAATGTAACACCCCGTCACACCTTTGACATCCTACCACTTTGTTTCCTGTGTCCAGGTCTGAGGTGGACAATGGAGGTGAGAGGAGACAGAGGAGGCGTGGACGGACACCTGCAGACCTCCGGCTCCCACTGGACACAGAGTCAGACCCCTTAGAGAGCAGGAAGAAACCAGCTGGCATGAGGTAATCTATATTACTTTCTATATGGAAGCTCTTTTTGTACCTCTATAAACTGTTTTATGGTTAATTATGCACTATGATGTTGTTATAGTGTTATTACCAAGTGCTTATTAATGTTATTGTTCCCCATTTTCTGTTAGTTTTTTAGTTCATCAACCTGCAGTCATAAGTGTAGTTGCAAACAAATACAGCATTAAATGCTTACAAATACATAATCAACCTTTAATTAAAACTGCATACATCCTTATAAAGGCTAAATTTACTTTAACCTAAAAGAATTGCGGCAGTAAAATCTTGTTGTGGAGTAGATGATTAAGCAGGCTTCATCTTCTCCAATGCATCTTCCCCGCTGTTGTTTATTATAAAATGAAAGTCTGAGTTTTTGAAGGAGAGAACAAGAACAATTGAATTTTCTGACATTTTGTTGTTTTTATGGGAGAAAATACGTTGTTTGCTTTACAAACTGCAACACGTGTTTATCTTTTATGGATTAGTGGATGCTAAAACTAAAGTTAGCTCACACATAGCAGATGTTTTCTGAAAAAAAAAAAAATCATGCAATTTGCTAAAATTGGCTGAAATCAACCGTATTTCTTCCGCTGTCCTGCTGTTTTCCTGCATGACCAAAGTGCTGTTTACAGGTTTCATTGTTGCAATGTAAGCAGCTTTCACATAATAGCAGGTGACAACAAGCAGAAAAACATTTTTTGACTGCTCGTATGTTGTTTCAGTTATCATGCTTTAAATATAGCTCTTCTGCTGCAGCTGTGTGTCTTACCTGTCCTGCTCAGGTGTTACCAGGCTATGTAACCATAAACGCTGACCTTTTATTTGACAGACTAAAACCTGTGGAGCAACTTTCACCAATGCTGAGTCTAAGTGATATTGAATCGAAGTTTGACAGGAAGAAATCGCAACCCAACCATGTAGGGATTTGTTCTGACAAATTATACAGAATCTCATCCAAATACTTTACATGTTTTTGCAGTTTCTGAATAAAAAAAAATGTTGTTTTCAGATATCAAAGACGAACGCCCATTATCACAAGTTATTCAAGGAAGTCAGCAAAGATGAGTTACTCAAACAAAGTGAGTTTCAGATTTTCCTTTCACATGAGAGCCAAACTAATGTTTATTTTATTAAATGAATATGTTTCTACCATCAGGTTACACCTGCGCCCTGCAGAGAGACATGTTATATCAGGGGAAAATGTTCGTCTCTGATAACTGGATCTGCTTCCACTCCAAAGTCTTTGGCAGAGATACCAAGGTGTGCCACTGATAACTGTAATAATGAATTACTTGAATTCTAAGGTGGTGATTAGCTGCTTGTTAATGAGTATTTTCTCATCGCTCAGATTTCAATCCCAGTGATGTCTGTGAAATTCATCAAAAAAACCAAAACTGCGTTATTGGTGCCAAACGCCCTCGTGATTGAAACTACAAATCATCAGGTGATGAAAACTGAAGACACAAACAACATTGGACTTATGATATGAACAAGAAAGTTACTCTAAATGTCTCTTTTCCAGCATGTGTTTGCGTCGTTCCTCTCTCGAAACACCACCTTCAAACTTTTGAAATCCATCTGTCTTCATCTGGAGGTAAACCAGATCCTACAATTATGAGGCAGTTCTTAGTCAATCAGTTAGTCAACTAACATAACTATTCAGCATCTTTGGATGGGTATATTAAACATCTGTAGGTTCCAGCTTCCCATGTAATGGAGCTTTGTATGACTGGATATATATAGTATTTTTTATATTGGAGCTCAGGATGATATATATCTCTCATTGAGGATGTCAGTATAATGCTTAGATTGACCCATTGGGACCTTGAACAACATATGTGTCATTTTTCCTTTTAAAGCTGGAGTCGTACACACATTATTAAGTTATTTACAATAAAAGTTGAAGGTTTAACCTCTAAAATGGTTTATATTTAATGTTTCTGGTTTCTTAAGAGGCTGAGAAATAGAAAACCTTTTGTTTTCTACAAAATCTGGGATCCATACAGGTTAAACACAGACATCCAATGTTCGTGTACATATTATCCACAATAAAGAAAAGACTTATATATAAATGTTTGATTATTCAATAAAAAGCTATTGGAAACTTTTAGATTACTATAAAGAGAGACAGCACATGTAAGTTAGAAAATTACATCCGACCATATTGTCTTCTTTCAAACACTTTTCCTCAACCTCACTGTGTCTTCATAATGAGGAAAGATAAGAAGGAGAGTTAATTAAAACTTATGACATGGAAACCAGGGTTCTCAGACAGTTAAGTTTATTATGCTAAGCATTGAAGAATGTTGCTGAAGAAGCTTGGTTTGTTTTGCAAGGACTCAAAAAGTGCAATAGTCACTTAGAGTGTACAATTCATGTACAGAATTTCCAATACTGTAATTAAAAGATGATGAGTTCCATTTCAAGGCACAAAAGGTGTCACACTTAGAGGGGTTGTTCACACTCAACACTGTCTGTCAGTTCCTATTTTGTAAAATTATGGATCGCAGTACAGTTGTATGAAAACAATCAACTTTATGCAAACCAGACATGAAGTCAGTGAATCACATAAAATGTTTCAACTTCAAAGATCTACGAGACTGAATTGAATAATTTCCCTCCATACAGTGGTCCAGTGTATCCTGTGCTAATGGACATAAGAACGGAACCTTTTAAATGCCTTTTATTAGCATTTAGAGAACTTGACTTAACATAGCTGTCACTTACTTGCTAGTGATTTTGCTAAGTGAGTAAGACTATTCAACAGCAACCTCTGCTTATGAGCAACTACACCATTTAACTATATAGATAATGTGACATGCCAAGCACCAAACGACTGAAGCAGCAACTAGCTAATGACCTTAGTGTAGCATTTAGCCTCTAAAGGGCCAAATATTGTCCTCAGGAGTTAGTGGAGGCAAAAAAGCGTGACTTCAGTTTATTGACCTAAAAGGATAATCTGTATGGCTAAGAAACACAAGCTGTTGGGCGCTTAGATAGTTATCTGTTTGCTGCTTCAAGTCACGCTCAAGTTTGTGTAATGATTATAAAGTTGACCCCAGCAGACAGTAAGTTTAGCATAAAAATGATCTCTGTTCTTTGTCTCTTTAAAATTCACCGTACATGACATGTCAACACCAAAAAACATAAAAGTAACAGCTAACTGATTAACAAAGCAGCTAAAGGGGCAGAAGAAACGCAACAGTAGCAGCTAGCTAATATCCACAGCTGCTAAAGGGGGGCAAATATATATATCACAGCAGAAGTTAGAAAAAAAAATATTTTCTATTCTTCATATGAAAATGTGTATGTTGTCATTGCAGGTGGAGAAGACTTGTAGCAGCCCTGTTACTTCCTCCTGTGAAACCAGCTTCAGAGCTAGCTGCCCGTCGTCGCTTCCTCTGGTCAGTCAGGGGTCTGTCCGTCCATTTTCTGGGATGTTTTGCACAGGATGTATTCACTGTACATTCTTCACTGTGATGAAAGATCTATAGAAGTGCTTTGCTCTCGTGTAATGTAGCACCCACTCTGTATGTGGTTTCCATTGTATACTTTTGTACATGTGCTGCAGGACTTTTCTGGAGATTTCTCTGACTTTGCTGGAGTCGTGCAGCGTAGACGGCAGGACATAATGGAGAGCAGCAGCTCTGGGTCTCAGACTCCAGATTATGACAAAATAAGTGGTGTGTGTCCTTTTCCCATTCAAAAAGACTGTGGACTTGTCACTGTCTGCAATACCCAATGTTTAGATTTGTATAGTCGCTTTTTTTTGTGTGTCAGATGTCACTGTGGCTCATACAGTCTCATACTTTTTCTCTAGAGTAAAGCCAAGTGACATTTGATCGTGGGAGGTTTTGTTTTTTGTGATAATCCTTTTGATTAAAACAAAGCTTCAGCTTAATGTTTATGTCAGTCAAAACCTTTAATCCTGCTTTCTCATATCTTATTGACCAATTGCATTTGTGGATTTGTAAAGTTTCTTGTGACTGTGTTAATATTTACTCAAGCTCACCAGCAACTAGAGTCACTGCTTCTTTCTGTTTATTTAAACAGACTTCACTCGACTCCCAGACTCGTTTCTTAGCGCCACGAAGAGCAGAGAGGTTTCAGTCCATGCAGACATTCACCTCCAGACCTCGAGCCAAAAACATGGAACCGCCCTCAAGAACGGTACTAAAATACTAAAGCATTCTGAGGAAAAAAGGAAGCTTTGTTATGCCTCTGTAGTCTTGAGTTTCATGGGCAGTTGAGGTATCAGTTATATATATATATATATAAAAAACAACCACTGACCTGTTTATGGTGTATTTAAAAGCATAGTTTAGCATTTTGCTTATTATTTTTTTATTTATTTGTGATGAAATAACTATTTTTCAGTTGAAATGGTTGCTATGGATGTTTGGTTTCAATGAAAGAGCACTATGACTCTCAGCAAGGAGGTGAATTTAAAGGAGTAGTTCCACATTTTGGCAAATACAACTGCCTGTAAATCATTGCATGTAATTGCAAGTCATCCCAAGGGATAAATAAAGTTGAGTCTAAGTCTAAGTCTAATTACTGAGCTTTTCAGGGGGAGTTAATAGCAGTGGGGCTAATCTATGCTAACTCTCTTCAAACATTTTTTCTTAAAAGAAAAACATTAAAAAAAAAAATCATCTGTAGTGTGGCTCACCTGCTTTGCCTTACTTTTTTTTTTTTTTTTGGTAGGCTCAGCCAACCGTGGACCCGCACAGAAAGACAGAACTTCACAGCCAAAGTCCTTGCACGTCATACTTCTCATCTATCTGTTTTTGTGAGTCACCTAGCATTGTGTGGAACATGAGAAGCTGAAGTGGTGTGACGAGGAAATTGCAGTCTCTGAAACATTTATTTGCATTACTTGGGTGTGTTAGCAATTGTCCTGTATGGTGAGGATTTGAATGTCCATATGTTGCTGTGTTTGTGTCTTAACAGAGTCGGCGTTCTTGTCTTGTCCTCCTGTTACATGGCGTTCAAGATTGTGGCTCTTGAGCACCGTTTGAACTCCATGTTGTCAATGGGAGAACACATTCGTAACGAGTAAGAGCAAGAGCCATACATTTAATTCACACATATCCTCTTATTCTTTATTAGGTAGTGCATTGTCACTGATTATTAATTTAATTTTTCTGTATAAATCACGTTGCAGAAATATTGGTAGCCAAAAGTCGCAAGATGAAGTGAACGCGGAGATCTACGGGGAACTGTCTACCAATCTGTTCAAGCTAGAGAAGGTTTGTTTGGTTGGTCAATGGGCTACACTATTAATATAGTCACTGGACTAACTGCAATTGTTGTATGATATGGTATCAAAATGTTGGCTTGCATTAAGGAAAGCATACTGAGAAAGTGGGAGATCCCAAAGTTAGGAGTATGGCAGTTTCAGGAAACTTATTTCTGTTTACAGACTTGAAAACTAAACATTTCAAATTATTCCAAAGTAAAAGTCCAGTTTTTGGAAAGCTGCTATTACATATTCATGTGACTCCTTGTTCCCCTAAATCAGAGTGATAGGTCAGACAGGGTGAGCATGACCCACATGTAAAGCAGAAATACTTTCATGCGTTTGCAATAAATATGAACCAACAGCACAGCTGCAGGTTGACTTCACTATGCATAAAGACTGTGAACAAGAGGAAAACAGCTGGCCTAAGGTTGTTTGTTTGTTTAATAAAAAAGAGCACAAGTAGCCGCCAATGCTTCATCCCATAGATGTAGTTCTGCATCTGACTCATCGTAAAACTACAGTTTTTATTGTATTTTATTTACAGTTTCCATTATATAGCATTTTTATAAACAGAAAAATACAGTTCAGTTAAAAACAAGAAAAAAGTACTAGGAATACATATTCTAAACAAAATTATAAAACAAGGGAGGCGTACCAGAAAGTCCACAGAACAAAAAATATCAATCATTAATAATATTGTGATGGTTCATCGTCCCATTTTTAGCTTAATGATAATACAGTTGTTTTTTTTTTTAACCGAATCCATAGAAATTGACTCATTCTTGACATTCTAAAAATATCTTTTGGTTTTATTTCCAAAATAAACCAACGAGAAACAATGTGCCAGACATGTTGTGGAAATTTTAGAACTTTTAGGAAAATTCTACATTATGTAGAGTGATCCAGAACAAAACTTTTAATAAAACACAGCGCTTGGCAGAGAAGAAACCAGGGAGGCCCAGAAAGACAATTTTCTGAAGGTCAAAGGTTCGAGATTTATGTAACACACTGATACTTTTCCCACACTAGATGTTCACATTATAAGATAGCTGGGTAAAGATTAGATTTTTTCTCTGCTGTACTATGGTAACTCTGGAGCCACATCATCTGATCCGCACACATCAAGTTAAAGATCCTCAATTTACTAAAAGATACTATATTTGAGGCCGTACTGGAGCCCTTGTGACCTTGTGCCTGATCTCTTTCTAAAGACACACTTTGTTTCAAGTTATCTGAGCCAGAATAATAGACGTGCTGTTGGCTGAGAGTTAAAATAGTTAAAGTGTTCAGATGAGCTGAAGTTTAAACAGAACAACATGAAAGTGTTTTGTGTTTGCTGCTGCAGATGAAATAAAGCTTCCACGTGTCAGCAGTATCACAGTGTTTTAACGTCATACTTCTTCAGTAGAGGGATCTGCACCTTTAAGTTGTTGTTGCCAATAAAAGGCCAGTTTATATCAGTCCAATTTATAAATACAATACTGATTTAGATCAGAGACAGCCCTATTGCTATCTGCCTCAACAGACAGTATTTATTTATATGTTTTCTGTAAAAGCACAAGTTAAAAGGCCTTCCATCTTGATTGGACCTCTCCAGTGGCCTGATCAGGCTCCGCCCATTGGAAATTCTGCAAAGCATTTCATTAAAGGGGAACTCCGTTAGCTCTCCTATAGCTGAAAGTAGCCACATAACAGCACCTATGAGCTAACAGAGCTATAGTACGCGTTCATTCATTCATTCGTCTTAAAGTATTGGTGAAATAAAGACAGATAATGCCTTATTTAGAGAACTGCATCGTCTAAGCCCCGTTCACTCCGTTATATGGATGGCGAGTTATCTAAATAGCTTCCGAAGGACGCCGACTTTCGCCAAACTGTTCTCGGTGAGTAGATAAACGTATTTCATGCCAGAAATAAGGTCTAGGTTTAAAAATACCAGAGTTCCCCTTTAAGCACACACCTTTAAGCATGATGAGTCATCAAAGTGTTTATATGTTTTCAGAACACTAGAACGCTGCTAAGAAAACCACTTTTCGTCATTATTGGGTCAGATACTGGTGGGTACTGTAGGGAACATCTAATAATGGGAGAGTTCCCTGAAATAAAACTGAAATATCAAATTCGACTTAATTGTGACTTCAGTAACTAAAGTTTTTGCTGGGCTCAGTGACTTGCTCTGGCACTTTTTTGCAGTTGATAGGTCACTGGCATTGTTTAATTGGTAGTTTTGCTTTATGCTGTGCATTTTTATGCTCCTATTACATTTTTCTTTCACCCTAGATTCAAAGAAATCTCCAGAAGCTCCTCGAAGAGACTTAAAAGAAGACGGCTCTCTGTTTGTCTGCGCAGACGGGAGCTTTACTGCTAATTAGAGATGCTGTGTGAGCTTGTCAGAGCAGCAGTGAGCACATTTGGTCGCTCTGTTGCCAAAGCATGGGCAGCTCATGCAGAAAGCCTCGTCTGAAAAGCTGTGTGAATATTTGTTGTGCAATAGTGGCCTCTCTCTGCTTTTCACTCAGGACTTTTTTTAAATCTCTCATTTTAGACAAAGATGTGCTGAAGCTGTATGGTAGTGTTAATCAAGCAGAAATGGAGTATTTATCTAAGAGTTTTTTTTTTTTTCTTCTTTTTGTTAAGTTATCAGGTCTAGAGGTTCAAAGGTCCAATGTCAGTGTTTTCAAACACGTCTTAAGAGGTCAAATAGTTGTTGTTCAGAGGTTTTTGTTAGCAATGCCAATAACATATATTGATGTAATGAGTATAAATCACTCATCTGGGGGTATACGTACAATGGGCAAATTCCTTCTCATAGTCTGATGAGTATAAAAGGACATTCACAGTGCATTTGTAAATAAAAAAAGTGCTTTAGCATACATGAGTAGTTTGCTTAGTGAAAACATTTCTACAAAGAGATCAAAGAGATGAATTTGAAATGTATATTTATTGTATGTAAATGTTTTACTAAAAGACATCATTTTCTAACCTTACAAATTACACTTTTCAAAATCATCAATGCCTGAAAATGTCTCCTGTCTTCTGTAACTTAAGTGTTGCTCTTTGAACGACTAGTCAGTCATTTCTGGAGGTCTACATTTAAATCAAAGACTCTGCGCGCCTTGGAATCTCACAGTGATTTGATCACAGTCCAGAAACGGCTCTCACGCTGTATCTGCTGAACTTTGCCTCAGCAGCATTCTTACTTATTGGGAGACGCTGGGTTGCATGAGGCTGATCACACGGCCACGTGACACACCTGCAGACCGCATTCAAATCAAATCAAAGAGCAGTGGTGTAACCTGATGAAAGGATTATTTGGTTGAATGACTTCTGGAAGTTGTGGCAGAGGTACTCAGTTTACTAGTGAATGTCCAACCTTTAAATTATGGTTTAAGAGAACAATTTCTTCACATATCCAAGAACAACAAAAGTCTTTATAATACAGAGTGTACTGTAGCTTTGTAAAAATACAAATATCTGAGAAATAAGTTTTTATAAACTCTTATTTAAGTATTTTTTTTAAGTACTTCAGTCCTTTTGTGTTTCTTTCTACCCCTCTTGATTCCAGAGGAATATTTTGTATGTTTTACTTAAAGGTACAGCTCGGTGTAGTGTTAGTGGGTTTGGTTGAATACATTTATTTTGAGTAAACATGTAAATTCCCTCAGTTGAGTAGTTTTTGTATTTGTTGCAAAGATTTTCTTCTTCAGAGTACCTACAGTGTTCCTAATTCGATCTCTTTATAGTACAAATACTACAAATAGACGTTTAAAATAGCACCTCAAATTGGTAGTAAATCACGATGCTCAAACAGAGTCCTTATACCACACCATAAAAACAACCTTTTCCCTCAGAAACTGTTTTTAATAGAGAATCACAGCTCTTGAAAGATTTTTCAGTCTGACTTAGTATCTTAAGAAGTTGTGTGAAAGTAACAATACCGACCAATTGTAGTACTTGTAAGAAATTGTTCTAACAGTGTGGCGTAAGTATTTTTATCCATGCACTGTAATTAACAAATTTCATAAACTTGGAAAAAAATAATCTGGTGGAGTACAAGTAGAAAATGACATGAAAAATATCAGTATCATCCTGGAAACCTGCTGCTGCAAAATAAAATCCCTACTTGAAAAATGTTACTAAAGTAAAAGCATGTAAGTATGAATAATAACAACAAAAGACATACTTAAAGTATTAACAGTAAAAGCATTCATTTCAGAAAAATGGCGTGTTACATTACACTGTAAATTTAAGACTGCAAAGACTCAAAAGGGTTGCACGGTGGCGTGGTGGTTAGCACACAGCAGGAAGGTTCCCAGCTGGGTTTTATCTGGGAGAAATTTGCATGTGTGGGTTCTCTCCAGTGCTCCGGCTTCCTCCCACCATTTAAAAACATGCATGTCAGGTTAGTTTGTGATCCTAAACTGTCCCGAGGAGTGAGTGTGAGGGTGTATGCTTAGTCTCTGTGCGGCCTGTGATGAATGGTGACCTGTCTATTGCCCAATAGCGATAAGCTCAAGTCCCTGCAACCATGAATTTGATTAAGTGGGAATAGTAAACAGGTAGATGGACTTATTTTACCTCGTCAGATTCATACTTTTTAAGGACTTTTACTCAAATATTGTTTTAATAACAATTTGATGAACTTAGCCTCGGCCTTTTAATGTAATTTTGTGTTTCTGCTTTACTCAATTTTAGAGGATTACTTCTTTTCTTTTTTAAAAAAGAGACTCAAGTAAAGCTAATATTTGTAGAGAATTACATGACTTGAGTAAGGGACTTGCTCACAACATGAATTGTCTAATTTAGTGTCTCAAAGTTCTCCCTCAGCACACACACACAAAAAAATGTGTTTTATCAACAAGTCCTGACATATTTTCTCAGAATCCTGTCTTGGTATCCCAAAACTCTTAGTATGTCAGCATTCTGTATCATCATCTCAAAGTCTGACATAGTATCTTAAAATGACGTCTTGGTATCTCACAATTCTGACTGAGTCCATCAGAATTAGTATCTTAAAATGATGTGACCTTGTATCCAAGAATTCTGCCTCATAAGTCTGTCTTTGTATCATAAAATGATGTCTTAGCATCTCCACATTCTGTCCAATATGAGAAACTTTTGTGCAACACAGTGACAGAAACAGGCTTACAGCTGAGGAAATGGTATTCCTTCAAAAACAATTATGGGAAATTACCTTAAACAAGGTACAATACGCTTTTTATGTCCTATTGTAATTCACTTCAATTTATTGGAGTTTTTTGTGTGAAAGTACACTGGCAGGAAAAGTTCAACTACAGCATCTGAAATGTGGTGAAGTACAAGTTTAAACAGAAACAAGTACCACCCCTGGGTATTTGTATTTATTTGAGACTATTAAGAGTTCTATGTACTTTTGCCACCTGAAATTCTACTTTACGGAATCTGTGCTTTTGCTCCCTGAATGTGCGTACTTATAGTTTCATATTTCAATGAAGCACTATGGTGCGTAAAACAGACAGAAGCAAACGTTAGAGGCACTAAGAACAGAGGAGTATGTGAGGCATGGATGAAGTCAGTTATGTGGATGTTTACGGGCTCCTCCAGCTCAGCAGCCCGCCCCCTTCGGGTTCTGGACCAATGACTCGGGCGCCTCCACAGCCCGTCTGCCTGTCAACCCGCGTTCAGCCCACCGGATGACGTAACGCCCTGTCTGAAAGTGCAATGGCGATATTGGACAATAACAGCCATCGCGTTTGGGGACCACATCTGTATTATGTGGCTAACGTTGAAGAAATCACCTCCAGCCGGCTTCAAAACCACATTTAATATCGGCACAGCGCAAGAGCGTCAACCTGCGACCAGGAAAGGTGATTTCACATCCTCTGCACGCGATGACAGTTTAGACTAAAACACTGGTAAGTGCAAACTCTGGTGATTGGAACAACATTTGCGAAAGGCTTTTCCACTAAACGGTCTCTTGCAGGCAGCAGGCTTCAGCTTTCAAAGGGGCGTGGTGGCGTGCTGGGTACCACTACTGCCTGAAGGATGCTGATAGCTTAGCAACAGAGACGGGGAAGGAAAAGGAAAGAGGAGAATAGAGACAATGGATGTGCGGTTTGCCAGCCCCGTGGCTGAGCTGAGCGCGCGTGTGTTTGAGCAGAAAGATTAAACCGTCACCAATTTGTTCCAAAGGAAGAGCAAGGAGCCATGAATGCAGAGTTGAAATGTAAACAAAGGGTGTGGGCCTCACAGCTGGCCTGTGATGCTCTGCCACACACAAACACACGCACACACACACACAAACACACACTCACACACACACACACCGATAACACTGTTCATCACAGCAGGATAAGATTTTACACACATCATGTAGACACATCTAATGGCCCACCGGTGCTGGATTATTAACTGGCTGGGAGCCTGAGATCCTCAGCTGCTGCCTTTGTTTATCTCCTGTAATCATAAACTGAACAAATTTTATTTGCTCTTGGTCTGGTCTTTTTTGGGTTTAAGGAAAGGACAAAATACTTTTTTTTCAGTGTTCCCTAACACTTCTAAAGCAAACAGTTTTGTTAACGCCTCCTTGTAGCCATGATTCCAAACCTGCCTCCACTTGTTTTGACATTCCTCCACTTTCTGCTCTGTAACTTGTCATGTAAATGTCACAGGCTCAGGGTTAACAGCTTCATTTGAAGAATACAAGTACTGTTAAGACCAGTAGCTTCAAAGAAACTGTTTCCTTTATTATTTTTCCTGTATTTCTCTCGCTTGTTTGTATAATTTGATGATGATGCTGCTAAAATATAATTATTAAAGCTCTTTAAAACAGTTCTTGTCAACATATGTCTCCGACCTTAAGGCTGATATTTAGTCCATACAGGTTCTGCGTGTTCACACAGTAGTAATGAAAATTAAAGGAGGGTTAGTGGATCTTTTGTTAACCACAAAACAGCCGTTGGACCCATAAATGAATACTTCCACATATTTGTAGTTGGTGTTTTGCCAATGATTTGGAAGCTGATATTACAGGCCTTTTGTGTTGCTTAGTGAGCAACTGGTTTCCCATGTAAACAAAGTGTAGGTGCTGGCATCCGCACACCAGAGGGCGCTACAGAAAGGGTTAATTAAAGTAATAAAAGAAAATAGTCATCATTTACAACAGGGACGAATAAATAGCTGTGACTTTATGCTTTGGCAGGCATCCACAACAAAGAAAAACACATTTAAACATTTACAGTTATGTGTAAAGAAGTTATCGAAACTGATTTTACAAACTGACACGGAAGAATGTGCATCATGTGGGAAAAGGTGTGACTTTAAAGGGCGTCAGAAGTTCCAGGTTTGCTCCATATAATTTCAGCCTACATAATAAGAGTAAATGTGAATCTAGTCCAAATAAGGGTCCAACTTATTTTCTTTTATCAGCTTTGTGTCAAAATCTACTTTTAGTTTATATTGTTTGGCAAAAAGATTTGCTTTTTCAAACTGCTTCCATTTTTACTTTGTGTCAAGACAGGAAAGTCACCATGGAAGGTCTGTAAAGCTTCAACCAAAAATATTTCTGGATCAAACCATTTGATCTGGTTATTTTATTGAAAAGGCAGTTATTTTGTTGAGTTTATTAAATGGCAGAAATGATGGAAAATTGAATTAATTAACCCTCACAGCTCAAGTTAGCACATTCAAACTGTGCAAATTAGCAAATTTAAAATACTCAACGTTGACAGTCAAATTCATCTTCCTAGTCTGCTTTAACTATTTCAACCCCATTGGGTTCTGCTAGTTGTTCTCTGGGGGAAAGGTGAATGATTAAGTGGCCAAGCATGGCTATGAGGGGCAGGTTAGAGCAGCCGCGATCAGAGGCAGATTTACCACTCAGTTCTTACTGTGGCTTGACTTGTAGCGTCTTTTCCAGGTGTGACGTGTGAACAGACACCATGGCCTCCCAGGAACCGTCCCCTCCTTCGTCCATGGAGAGCAATAAGCCCGGCTTCCCCAAGAAGATCCTGGGTAACAAGCTGGAGGACAAGCACCTGTGCAACTGCTGCCACAATATACTCAGACGGCCGTTTCAGGCTCAGTGTGGACATCGCTTCTGTTCCTACTGCTTCAACAGGACTGTGAGGTGAGGCTCTTATTGATCAGAATGAAGCTGTCAAGTTGTTTAACTGAATAAAATGAGCAATCCTACAGAGAAGAAGTTTTTTTCCAAATTTAGACATTTAGAAAATTACTTTTTTGAACCATATTTTATTATCTCAAATCTATAATCAAGTTTTATAGCAATTATATGCTTTATAACAACATTCAGATCACTGTTTGACTATTTCCAGACTGTTTTAGAAAGTAAGCTGCAACAAAGACATCGAACGAATAGACAGATATTTCTCTCAGAGGGTGGTGGAGACCAAAATGTTTTTCAGTTCCAATCTGTTTTTTATGACCTTAAAACTTTGATGGTCAGAGAGCGTTTGGAACTAAATACATGTTATGAACTAACTGTTATGTTTAACGTAACTGTTAAAGAAGAAAATACATCCACGGTTATATTGTCTCGTATTTTATTCAGTTGGTTATTTCTTACTATGTGTGTTGCATTAAATGTGCTTCATTGTGAGAGTTAAAAACTAGAATTATGGATTTTGGACTGACTGTACCCAGTGTTTTATGATTAGATGCTTGGTTTGGACGTCATGCCAACACTGGATAAACTCTTTAAAACTGGATCAAGCTAATGAGTCGGTCACTTTCCTGGTTGCCACGTTTGGATTGAAACCACAACAAAAATAACTAAATTGTATTTGGTTTTTTTGTGTGTTTTTGGATCCCCTCAGGAGATTAATAAAGTATTTTCTGATTCTGATTCTGTTATAGTTTAATAAATGATTAAGATGATTGCGATTTGTCCTGAAGGTTTTAGCTTTGTTTTCCAAAAAATGATTTTCAGTTTGTCATTATTGACTTAAAATATGTTAATGTTCTGTTTACAGTTTGTTTCGGCTGCCCCTGAGCAAAAAAACTAAACATTAATTGGATGATTAAAGAAAGCTCTGAAAGTTAGCAAAATGATTTTAGACTGAATTCTGATGGGCAGCTAGTGTAAATAAATAAAGAAAGGGGTTATATGGGAGCCTCTAGATGTCTTCCTGCTGGACCATTTGTAGACAGAGCAGAGAGGAATTGCTCAGGTGAGCGAAAAAGGAGGGAGACAGTAGGCCTGTTCCAAGTAAAGATGACAAAAAAGTAGCAAATTTACCTAAAGTTACGTGCTGATCCAGGCACAAGCACCTCCTTTTTTCTGTGTTTAGATAAAGGAAGTTCTCAGTCATCCAATCTGTGATGAACTATATGCAGTTCAGAGGGGCGCAAATATATTTCTGTTGGGCTTAACAGAAACATATAGCAGCGTGTCGTCTGCGTAACAGCACATATAGTGCAAACAGAAGCAACAATATGACATGAAAGTTGAGAGTCTAAATTTCCTATGAGATTATTATTGATTTAATGGATAAGATTGACTTGATTATTGCTTATTAGCAATTACTGTTGTAGAATGTGTAATTCAACTATTGACACATCCAGTTAGAGATAATTTGTATTACTTTATATCCTCCTTTGTGGCTTAATCTATAAAATGTGTCTTTATTACTTTATCCTAAAATGATAATGATAATCTGAATTGATACTTATTAAAGTACCCACGGATAGTTCCCCAACAGTAACTTTCCATCACTGACAGTTTCATTTTTGCATGTTTTCACTGAGCAGCACGTCAGTGTTTGTTGTTGTTTTATTGCAGTAATGGACCCCAGAAATGCAACGCTTGTATTAAAGAGGATATTTTTGAGGAGCCGACATCGATTTTGAAACAAGGATGTGTGAGTATGACTTAGTTTTGTTAACCAGTTCTAAAATAAAGCTTTCAGAGACTAAACTGTCCAAACTTTAAAGCTGCGTTTACAAACAGTGTCTTAATTTTAATGAAACGTAATGTAATATGCTCTATTTGTGTTTGTGTTCATGATTTACAAATGATTTAATTCCGGTTACTTTTTACAGTGTCCAAACTTCATGCTTTGCCTTTCAGGCTTTTCCCGACAATGCAGTTCGAAGGGAAGTTGAAAGTCTGTCTGCTGTTTGTATCAATGAAAGTTGCACTTGGAAAGGCACTATCAAAGAGTACGAGGTGAGGGGACCTACTGATACGTTTTTTTTTGTGGATCTAAGTTATAAATGTACCGGAGAAAAATCGTTAGGTGCTTTATGGATGATTCTGTGTTGAGCAGGTAGCCAGTGGAGCCACTTTAGTACTGGAATGATATGTTCAAATCTCCATCTTTGTGTGGGAACTCTGGCTGCTGCATTCTGACTGAGCTGAGGTCGACCAAATGCTTGTTTGGATAATCCTGAAAATAAACGGTTACAGGTGTCCAACCTGCTTGATATGAATGCATGAATCAATCCCAGAGTCAGTTCGAGATAAAACTCAATCTGTTTTATCTCTTTATGTCTTTTAAGTGGTTTTAAGCAGTTCTAGTAACGTTGGTCATATAATTATGAAAACTGAGATCAGTTTATTTAATAAATGATGTTTTGGTTTTAAGGGTTTCAGATATGTCCAACACATGTTGCTTTTCGAGGTTTCGCTAGCTTAGCTCAGCCTTGCTGAACAGCTGTTGGCTGCTTTTCCTTTACTCTGCATTTGAAAGGAAAGTGACTGCGGAGCATTAGATGGAACACTGTTTCTTCATGAGGTAGCGCTCACAGAGCTTGGAGGTGTGTTTGGTTCATTTTCCTGTTGAAAAACTGATACTTTCTGTTTATCGCACAAACATATTGGTGTCATTTTGTGGTTTTCATGTTAAGGATCAGAGCTCTAAAGCAGTTGGAGTGGCTTGAACTTCACACTGAAAGAAATCCACAATTTGAGGTTGTATCCACTCCAGACTTTGTGGCCAACAAAATAGCGGCATTACTTTCTTCAAAAAACATTTTTGTCCTACATTTCACTTTATGGGAAAATGGGCACAACTTTTGAAAAATATTGTCATTTCTGAGTTGTTGTGTGTTAAGTCTGGGCTGCAGTGTAAACCAAAATAAAAAAGAACCCTCACTTCTCTGTTATTTGAAATTAAGAAGTAAATTCTACAGATTTCTGTGCAGATTTAAGTTTGATGCTTTTTGTATCACCAGCAGTTGGATGTAGCCCAAACATTTGTTAAACTAAATATGTAAGCGGTCACGCTGTGTTTATTAAAAGCAATGCATTTGTGGGAAACGCCTTATTCGTGGTTTTTATTTATGGCTTGTCCCTCTGGGTTCTGTGGGGGCAACATCATCTGCTGCAGAACTCCTTGTTCTTGTTGTGGCTAAACATACTTCTTCATGACTCAGGCTCATCATCCTGCTGTAGAATGTTTCCGAAGCGTCTTCCTGATGGTGATGGATCAGAATTTAAACATTAAAGTGCTTAAAGTGTTTACACAGTGCTGTACTGTCTGTACAGATAAGCTGTTGCCATTCGGCCACTTCAGCTCAGCGTAAACTCTTGTTTCCACAGCTGAACCACGAGGGGAAGTGCGAGTTCATGATCATCCCCTGCCCCTCCTGCAAAGAACGAATCCGCTTCAATGAACAGGAGCGGCATAATGAGCGAGAGTGCCCGGAGAGGACGCTCAATTGCAAGTACTGCAAGGAGCCGTTTCACTTCAAAAACATCAAGGTTAGAAATGTTTAATTTAGACTAGAGGCTCTCAGCGTGGCTCGTCTGGGCCTGTGTAGCAGATCGCTGTGGCTGTTTGTGTCACGTTAAAAGATGCTCCGTCACTTCTTTCAGGCACATGATGAGATCTGCCCCAAGTACCCAATGATCTGTGAAGGCTGTGCCAAGAAGAAAATACCCAGAGAAAAGGTGAGTCTGTAAACAACATGCAGACAAGCTGGAAGATTGTCTGGCAAAACACAGAATATTTCAGCCTCAGTATTTACATCCTGCTGGTGCCCCTCATTGAAGATTTTCTGATTTTCTTAATAGGAACCATAAACAAAAATGTATTTGTCATGTTTATTTTGGTCAAAGACCCAGCTGTTAAAAAACATTGACCTATATTAAAACTTTTTCTACTTTTTCTACGGGGTCCCTGTAAATCTAAAAAACGAAGAGCTCCAGGTTTTCACACAGAAAAGCTGTCATGCACTCGATTGTAGGTCCTTAACCCTCTTATATTCTTTATTCATCTCAAAAGATAGAAGTTATAGTATAGATTTTATTTTAGAAAACCTTGAACTTAAAGTGCTATTAGTACTCTTGCATAAAAAAAAACAAAAAAAACATTGAACTTTTACTGACCAGGGAAAAAATAGAATTATTCAGTGCTATGCACAAGGTGTGTTCACTTTCCAAAAGAGAATCTTTGCTATCCACACGGTACCAATAATAAAGAATAAAAGACGTAAAAAAAAAACATCTAAAAACTGTTTGATGCTCAGCCAATCGATCAATCTGTGCATTGTAGTTACATTTTTCTTCCGAAAAAAATATCACAAATTTAAAAAAAACTGAAAGAAGATCACATGGTTTAATTTTTTTCTTTGTTCTTTTTGTTTTCTAGTACGTGGACCATATTAAATTCTGCAGCAAATTCAGAACGCCGTGTCGATTTCATGTCGTTGGATGTGACATGTCTGTAAGTATCCTGAGTGTTTTCTCAATATTTACATTTAAATTCTGCAGTGTCTGTTTGTCTTTTTCAGGTTATCTCTATTCTCTCAAGTGTGCTTTTATCTTTTTGTGCAAGTAAAAGGTCTGTAGAATCACAAAAGTTTATTCCAGATGAAGTTATTCTTTCCCCTAGATTACTCTGCTCTGTTTGTATTCCTGGCTTTTCTTCCTTCTTTTAATGACAGCACCAGGAAACACACGTACATAATGTCTGCTACGTGGTTAGTGCGTCTCACTGCCAAACCAAGATTGAGCAGCAGTCACACTGTGTACACTGGGCCTTTGGAAGTTGGTCCCTTAAAGAGACAGTAGCTAAAATTAAGTGTTTCAGACAAGAGGTGTTGAAACAATGTACTTTTTTAAAATGTAGAAGCACGTAAGCCTATTTTAGTGGACCCACTAATTAAAAAAGTCTTGCTTTTTTAAGATTTTTAAGGTTAAATTATATTTAACTCTTTTTCTCATGAAACGCTGGCATGAAGAAACATTTGTGTGACCTCAAATTACTGATTTGATGTACTGTCTGATAACTGCTCTGATTCATATCATTTTATAACAAACAACCGCACCATCTGGTCAAATCTGTATGTTGTTACACATTTTTCCACTTCTGTACATATGAATCTGGTGATATTAATAGCTAAACCCAAGGTTTCTCACCAGATCTGTGACATGTTCAGAGAATATAAACCCAGCAGAGCTCTTAGATCCAAGGACTCAGGTCAGCTGGTCCAGTCCAGAGTCCAGACTAAACCTGGAGAAGCAGCATTTAGCTGTTATGCTGCAAACAAGTGGAACAAACTGCCAGTGGAGATTAAACTGCTTGTTTTTATTCATTTCAACTCATTTTAATGAATTTTTCAGCCCCCCGCTGCAATGCTTTTATTTCATGTAAAGCACTTTGAATTGTTTTGTACATGAAATGTGCTATACAAATAAATTTGACTTTGACCAGGACTTTGATATTTAACAAGATTATCATTGCTGCCTTTGTCTGTTACTGGTTTCAATTGGTGTATTACACTATTTATATATTTAGTCTCAAAGGGATATGATGTTTAGCATCCTATTTGACAATACATTTCATACAGTCCTCATACAGCCGATTGGAACTCATTCTCATCTGGTTTCTGTCTAAATTTTCCTTGTTACGTCTCCCTTTTTGTAGGTAGAGAAGGAGAAGATTCATGACCATGAGCGCGCCTTTGCTTACGAGCACCTCAACCTGCTGCTGCACTACATCATGGGCATGAAAGTGAGCATGGAGGGCCTGCAGCCCCAGGGACTGGAAGTAGCCGGACACAAACTGGTAGAGCTCCAACAATCCCTCAGGGAACTCGAGGCCAGAGTCTCCCTGCTCAGCACCACCTCCTCTGGGCCTCCCGTGCAGGGAGCCGCCGCCTCCTCTTCATCCTCCAGCTCCTGTCCCCCTGGTCCACCTGCTTCAGCTCCTCTCCCTCCTCCTCCAACTCTTCCTCCCACTCTCTCTGTGTCTACCTCCTTCACACCCCTGCCCAGCTCGGTGGGCGCAGCGCTGGAGCTCCAGCTCCACAGCGAGAAGACCAAGGTGGCCGAGCTGGGCCGCAGGTGCACTGAACTTGAAGTGAAAGCCGGCACGTTTGAAAATGTGGTGTGTGTCCTGAACAGAGAGGTGGAGAGGTTTGCCACCACCATGGAGGCCAGCAACCGGCAGCATAAACTGGACCAGGATAAAATCGAGGCCCTAAGTAACAAGGTATAAGGTCGAGACAAACTCCATCAAAACTAAACAGATAAAGGCAGCACATTTTTAGATTCAGCGTAACTCAGGAAACCTCAGGAATCTGCTTATTAGTCCCAAAATACTCCTCACCTCTCCATAGTGTCAGTATTTGAACTTTTCTTTGGTGTCAGATGACATGAATATACTTTCTGCGTGATTATGTTACTGCCAAAATACAAATAATTTAAAGACAATAATTGGAGGCACAAAAGCATTAATAAAATGTTTTTTTGTTTTTAATCATCAACTTTCATCTTAGATTTTAGATCTTAGATTTTTCAAAGGCTCACAATGACTATCAACATGGCTGTTATTGAAACAAATATATGATCTTCTTTCCATTCGTATTCAGCTGTTTTGTGTTCAAACATTTGAGCATGAAGACAGAAACTCATGTCAAATTTAACCTGTGTGAAAAGAACAGATGTCTTTGAAGATCGCAGCCTGGTCTGGAAATAACACCACGATGAAGCGGATGTTGTGGCTGAAAGCTTTTGTTTGAAGCCTTCTTTTTATTCTTATTTATATTGAGCAGCAAACAAATATGACTTTAAAACATGAATTTAATATCACGATCCCACATACCCATAGCTACTGAGATCACGAAACCTGAGGTAATGCACCTATAGGGGGTGCTGTAATATTTAAATTAAGATAAGTTTACATCCAGAATCACAATCATTGATCCAAATTCTTGATATTGTTTGTCTTTACAACAGATCTTAATTTGGACATTTATACATACATTTTCTGCTGTCCGAGCTCTACTTTCCTACTATCTAGAAATGTATATAAGTGGTACATTTTTAACCCCTCTAATAGTTTAGATACTCACAATATTAAATTATCTGAACCCAAAGAGAAACATTTGGGGTTGGATGTGTCTTTAACTGCTGTTCTGTAATTATTGATATTAACCGGACCGAGGGTGTGTTTTTATTTCCAGGTGCGGCAGCTGGAGAGGACGGTGGGGCTGAAGGACCTCACTGTGGCTGAGATGGAGGGGCGGCTGAGGGAAATGTCTGCCACCACTTTTGATGGCGTCTTCATCTGGAGGATCTCGGATTTTGCCAAAAAGCGACAGGATGCCATTGCAGGCCGAGCCCCTGCCATGTTTTCACCAGGTAACATTATTACGTCTTTGCAGAAGACAAAATACCAGCAGCATGATTTTTCCATCAGTTGATGGGTTCTAAAACGACAGCAGTCCCTTGGTTATGGATCATTCCCATGTTACCAGAAATTGTTTAAACTGCGATTACAGAAACTCTTTTATCTGCAAACGGCTGCAGCTGACGTCCCCTTTCTTTTCTTTCCAGCCTTCTATACCAGCAAGTACGGCTATAAGATGTGTCTGCGGATCTACCTGAATGGAGATGGGACGGGGCGAGGCAGCCACCTGTCTTTGTTCTTTGTGGTGATGAGAGGACTGAGTGATGCTCTGCTCAAATGGCCCTTCAACCAGAAGGTAAAAGACATAAAGAAACAGGATTGTTTACTCAGGATTTTCCTTTTCAGCTGCCCAATTGTGTTTGTCCTTATTGACTAACGGTCCTGAGGGAGGTTTTGCTTTGCTGAAAATGCATTATGTGCATTATAAAAGTTATTTTACTCTTCATAAAAGACAACAGCACAAGACAAAAGAACAGTAAAGCCACATATACAGTACATTTTGTACCTCTGTTTTTCATGTTGAGCTGACACCGTCGGGCTCTTCTTTTTTGTGTGATTACATTTTTCCAAGCATTGTTATGGAAGTTTTCAATCGCTTCCTTCCTAATACTTCTGATGAGCAATGAAATAGAGAAACTTACTTTTTCTGCCGGCCGGCTAAGTTTTTATTCTTCGTTGCAAGGAAAAAGATCTGTCCACACCATTCAGCGGTATGAAAAGATACAGACAAAAGGAATCCAGAGCATTTATACCTTTAGATGTGTAACAACATCTCCAGAGGGGGGCAGGATGCAGTCTTGATGATAATTAAGAAACAGGAGGTTAAAACAATTATCTTGTCTGAGTGTTAATTAAGAAGTAAATAGTTTAAAACAATTAGCGTGTCTGGGTGATACAAATGGTTAATGTGGATTGGAGAGTCTGTCAGTCCTGAGACATAAAATTTACCATCACAGCATGTCTTGAGAAAACAATTTCCTGAGACCTGCTTTGTTTTCTCTTGTATCAGACGTTGTTTTAGGTGCTCTGAATTCAAATGCCCATTCAGTAAAAAGCTGTGGTGATGCAACATTTTGTGCCCCTGACTGTAGTTTGCGATGATCTTAGAGACAAAGTCAGCCCTGCGTTAAAGGAGACATATTTACTGAAATGTTTGTGACATGCTTTGGTCAACAGCTTCCTTTTAAAGCATGTCTATACAACTCTGTTCATAGCAGTGAGTCTTAGGAGCTGGAGTGACACTTGTTTTCATAGGATGTGTCTCTTTTAAGATCAGTGTGCAGCTTTGCAATTCAAGGATACATTTGGACACAAACTACACTTAATAAGCACCGAAGCTCGTTATTACTATATAAAAAAATACCTTTATTTTGGCTGCAGCTCAGCAGCAGACAGTTGGTACTGATCACTCTTTTAGGCACAGTCGTGTTTAACTGGACCAGGTTGTTAAAACTCTGAACTTATGTCGCAGCGAGCCAGCGGATGATGCTGCACTTAATAACAAAGAGGAACATGGGATTTCCTACTTCTTACTGGGAAAAAAAAGAATAGAAGGAAATGTTGGATTTCCTAGTTAGAATATCAAACATTAAACAAAGTATGGGCGGAGCATTATTAGCTCCTTTCTTTCTTAAATTAACTGTATAACTGCTGATGAGAATTTGCTGTTAACAGCAAAGCAAAAACAGAAGAGTTCCAGCTTCTAAGGCACAGCAGGTCAGAAATGGGTGAAATCTTTACTCTGAGCTCGGCCCCTGATGTCACTGGGGGCATTGTAATACACCGGTATTGTGATATTAAAATGATAACATATCAGTACTGTGTTCTTTCCAGGTTCTCTGACTTCCTCCCACCATCCAAAAACATGCATGTTAGGTTAATCTGTGATTCCCCCAGACTCCTTTAGAAAGCAAGCCAGGCAGCAACTTTGCTAACATAACATAGATAGTATGGAGGATGAAAAATGACTAAACGCATAAAAAAGGCTGAATAAATGAATGAGAAAAAGAGTTGAAAAGGACTTCATCCTCCACGTGGCAGGTTAAATTCCAGCCTGTTTTTCCTTGCTTATGCGGCATTAACCTGCAGTTTTTTGCTCCCTGTATTTGTGCGTCCGCTCTGATAAATATCAGACACAGACACTGAGCTAAACATGTAAACACGATCTCTGTCTGGTCTTACCTCCAGGTGACTCTGATGCTGCTGGACCAGAGCAACAGGGAGCACATCATCGATGCCTTTCGACCTGATGTCACATCCTCCTCTTTCCAGAGGCCTGTGAGCGAGATGAACATCGCCAGCGGCTGTCCGCTCTTCTGCCCGCTCTCCAAGCTTGACGCCAAGAACTCTTACATCCGCGATGACACCATCTTTATCAAAGCCATTGTGGACCTCACCGGCCTCTAGATGGCTCCATAGGGTGGTACAGTTTGGCAACCAGGCAGCTCTTTGACCATTAAAGCTTCATTTTGGCTCAATCATGGTCCACGTTAGGGCTTTGTTGGGGCATCTTACTGCCTCCTGCAGCTGCAGGGAGACGAACATGTTTGCGACTGTGTGCCGCTTGGGGCTGCTCAGTCCAGACGGCGCTGGCATTGTCATACCCGGTGGTTTGTGTGTCAGATCCACCGTCATTGCTGTACATTTTGGGTGCAAAACTTTCTTTCTTTTGACATCACCCCCGGTGGGGTTAAAATCAGTTCTGCACATTCGTTTTCAGTTAAAGGACACTGAGGCGAGTAGCAGTGCGGCGTGGTCGGTGCCGTGTTCAGCAGCAGCAGCAGAGATGCTGCGACGCAGTGGGGAGATTTGTTTTTTATCTCCTGCTTTTGAAGGCTTTCGGAACACGAGGACTGTGTTAGAACAGGACTGTAGATTACAGATAGTTTGTGTGATTTTTCGGATAAAGCTGGCTTGTAATAGAGGTAGAGCTTGATGCAGTTTTTGCTTCTTCTTGAAGATCGTGGATATTGTGAGCTTCCAGTGTCGAGTGAATTTGCATAGACAAACGTGGAGTTATGTTATGAATAAGATTACAGCCTTTTTTATTTATGGTTTCCTTTTGTCGCAAACTGCATGCCGCCGGCGTTTTGAATCTGCTCCTTATTTCAACCGGGCTTCACGAGAGTTTGTTGTTAAACTTGTTAGTGAGTTAGCCATCCGTGATGGTGGACATTGCCTGCATGTCTTTGGAATCAGGCTATTTACATGTAGAGTAGAGTGTTGCGTATTTGTTCATCTTAGGGGTCGGTGGTTCTGATTGGTGGTTTGGTACATCTGTGGAAGATACAGCGGAGTTACCAAGGAGGCAGGGCAGCTTGCCAGTCAAGCCTGAGGCATAAAACTTGCATGTGTTTTTGTCTCCGACAAACATACATAGCTGGAGTTTTCCCGCAGGATTTGCTCACCAGCTCACATCTCAACACATAGTACTGTGCCCCACCACAGACTGAGGTTAACACAGATTCCACGAAGTGAAGGAAATGTTCGTCTGTCCATACAGTTTCCAGTGCATATGTATTTCTGCTGCTCTAAGATAGAATTCTGATGTGAAACTAATATATATGTTGGTGCAAATATAGTGTGTGTGGAGGTAGAGAGGCTGGAAACAAGAGGCTGTAATGCCTTGTTGTGGGTCTCAGGCTGTTGTTGACAATATTTATTGCAGATTGATGTTCAGTGCAACCCCAGATAAACCTTTACTGTGCTCCCCGCAATTCCCAATAACACACACTCGACACTATATCTGGTTAAACTGTAGTTTTTCAATGCACCCACCAGAGATTGCTGTTACTTAGCATGCATGCTGAGGTTTTAAGGTTCATGCTGGCCTGTTTGGAAACCAGTCTCGACCTGTATTGAAACCTCTCTGTGCATGGGAGGCTTCAATTCATATTCACTATGGAGTTTCACGTTGGTTTACTCCGTGAGCCTCGCGTGAAAGCATTTATTTGTATTTGTTTGGATGAGAATACGTGAACATAGAATAGTTATTATGTTATATCTGGCGCTGCTCGACAGAAGCACTTGCCTATATTCATAGCAATTTATAAATATGTATCTTTCATATCATAATGTTGAAATAATCTATATATCGATGTTAATATACACAAGATCTTATAATAAACATAGTATTACTGAATACCTTATTAATTCTATATCTATAGACCAACCTTTTGTTTGATGGTTTGAACAGGCCAGGACAACCCCTTTGTGCAGTGAGGACTTCTAGAGTGCAATATATGATCACATCCCTTAGACATCTCGGCTTTAAGGGTTTACACAGGTCACACTATTTGTTGCCATTTGTTTACATTACTCATTATGGCGCTGAAGAGCTGCGACCGTTTCTTAACTTTCCAAGGAAATATGGTGCTTTCCTTTTCATCCAACATTCACTACTTCATTGACATAAAGTCAGTAGCTGTTCGTGAAGCTAACCGGCCGCGTTGGCTTTCAGGAGGGCCATTTTAATACGGAGGAATTCTTGCTATATACAGCGAGTGGGTTTCTAGTCTTAACTTTAAAACTTTTCAGTGACGACTGAGCATGTAATGAGCAGGATTACATGAACTTTTTAAACTTCGAGTGGTCTTGTAACGTGCCAAAATCAAATATTACCTCCATATGCTAACAATGTTGTACTGCAAGTGGCTTTTTTTTTCTTCTATGCTGAAACATGGTGCCAAATATGTTTATATTTAAGTTTGTATTTATATGCGCGTGTGTGTGTGTGTGTGTGTGTGTGTGTGCGTGCGAGCATGGCCCATTTTAATATGATGCATGGGGATATTAACTTCTGGAGCTGAGAAATACTGTCCCATGAAACGGAGGTTTCTGAATGTAAGCTTTAATTCTGTTGGTTTTTCTAAAAGCCCAACAGCTGTTCTGTCATGTGATGCAGTGGACTTGAAGCAACTTAATTCGTGCACTTTGTATCGTTGGTTTGTCTGAACAGGGTATTTTGTTGAGTGATTTATGTACCTTGAAATCAGAGCCATATATATTCTGATGTTGATAATTGATGTATCATGCTAACAAAAGCACATGCAGTCTGTAATAAAGTTGGTTGGTTTCTGCCTGTTGAGTGTTTAAATCACCTTTTTAATAAAAAAAGCCACAGGAATACTCAGATCGAATGTTGAAAAGTCAGATAATGTAGAAATAATATTTTAATGTCTTCTTTTTTATGATATTCAGTCTTGGATGAGAGGCAGAAAACGGATGGATGTCTTTTCTGATTACAAAGCAGACTTAGCAGCTTCATAAATATGAAAAGGAAAGGTACAAAACACTTTTGTAACAGAAACTGTTTCTGTACAAATGAGCAGCAGGAGCACTTTTTTTAATCTGAAACAGCCCATTTGCTAAAATGAGGGGTTTACAGGTAATATACAGGAGTTCCATCTTCTATGCTTTATGTGAGATACACTTCTAGCAATTAAGAGTTCAGCTTAGCTGAATCTTAAAGGAAAAGAGAAACATTTTGGGGCATGGTGAACAACCTGTGAGGTTCCAGTGATATGGGGATCTTACATGAACTTGATGAATTAATGGTATGATATGGGACCATTGAGTAAAAATACCATTAAGAAAAGGCAAAAATTCTCTGTCATCCAATAACAAAGTCCAGTTCACATCCCAGTATCCAAAGCTACTGTACAAGTACATAAAGTAACAAAACAAATTCCAAAAAATGTCTAAAGTGGCATAACATTCACATAACAATATAAATACGAATGTGTTTAAATGGAAATCTGGTTAGATTCAACGTAAGAAAAATCCACTGTATGAATCCACTGTACCTACAGCATTGTGCACAAATCTTTATCCATAACTAATCTCTTCATATTTTTCTTCCAAGCAACTTTCTTGTAATCTTTTTAAATCCTATTCAACAGTTCTCCAGGTTTACCAAAGATCTTTTAAAGTTTTTCTTCAGACATTGGCTGTTTTTCACTCATTCTCAGTCCAGTTCTATGAATCATTCAATCAGAAAAAAGGCTGTTGTGTCTATAACAGACAATTAACAGAGTGTTATTAGCAAATAACCAGTTTTAAATGTTTATGTTTAGACTCTTTGTTACCAGCAGCCTGTCACAAGAACGCAGTAATTGTTCCCATTTCTTTAGTTGCATTTATGAAACACACCAAAGATAACACAGTTTTGCTCCAACAAGGTGTTTCCCAAAGAGCTATTATCTGAAAACTTGGCAAATCTCAGCATGGTGTGCAGTGTGTCCTTAAAACATTTGAGGAAACTGGACAAGTGAAGGACAAAAGAAGAAGTGTCAGGCCTAAAAAACTATCTACAGCAGATGAACAGTTTCTGAAAGAGGAAAAAATCCAGCAAAGACCTGAAACAGGACCTGAGAGATGCATCTGGACCTTCAGCTGCTCCATCTACTGTTGGCCCAAGCCTCATCAGAAATGGTCTCCATGGAAGGGTGGCTGTCAAGAAGCCATTCTTAAGGAAGGGAAACAGGGAGAAAAGGCTGAGCTATGCCAAATCTGAAAATCAGTGGCAACTTATGGAGGGATGAATCCTCCCCAGAGCCTGGACCTCAACATTATTGAAGCAGTGCGGGAGACTTAGTACTGTGTGCTGTGTCAGGTCTAGTTTATGGTAATTTAATTTAGATACAATAAACTCATGTTTTACTAAAATATCGTAACAAATGTATTGTTTGTTGTATAAAACAATGTGTACATGACACTGAGAAATGTAAGTATATACAAGTATCAGTAGCAAACAATCCATATGAAATAAGAGAAAGCAGTCTGCAGCCACACTATAATTACTAATAACTATAATTAGTGAGTCAAAACGTCACGAGTGACAGCATAAAGTAAACCCTTTACTGCTCTACTTTCTGTCAAATTTGGAAATGGTAAATGGACTTGTACTTGTATAGCGCTTTTCTAGTCTAACTGACCACTCAAAGCGCTTCACTACATGCCGCATTCACCCCACTCACACACATTCATACATTCACACATTCATTCTTAACTACGTGCTTTTTCTAATCATTCACACACATTCATACCCCAGTGATACACTGGGAGGCAACGTGGGGTTCAGTGTCTTGCCCAAGGACTCTTCGACATGTAGCCCAGGGAAGCCAGAGTCAAACCACCGACCTTCCGATTGGTGGGCAACTGCTCTTCCTCCTGAGCTACATGAAATCATTTTCATGTTTAAGCAGTCTAAGGTCGTGTTTCTACATGTACGATCCACAAGATAAGTCTGAAGGGTTGTCAGATAAGCACTGCTAAAATAAAGAACAGGAAGCACAAAAGCGTATTACCATACAATGCTTGATTAAATGTATTAAAGGTTACTCTACACCACTGCAGACTAGAGGGCACTGTGTATCTGTTGATGAGTTTCTCTGTCTGGGGTCTTTTTAATAACACATTCAATAGTTGTGGGCAGTAAAGCCTTTCCAAATGAATCATGAACATGGCTTTCATTGCAAGAATGCAAACAGGGCAGTCTGCCATGATAAATAACACATCTGGAGGCTCATATACTGCAACACACTTTGTCCCTCATCGTGTTTTCTGCACAATGAAAGAGCTGTTGTGCTCCTTAGAAAAAAAATAACACATAGGCAGGTTTTATTTGATAGAAATGAACAAACCTATCTGCTTTCTCAGTGTTTCTAATGTAACTTATAAATGTCAAGTCAGCTTCACCGTGATATTTAAGTCACAGTGTGGAGGAGGTGAACTGACAAAACAGTGGTTACCTCCACAGGATGTGGTGTGATGACACAGTCATTCAGCGTTCAAAAGATTCCTACTGACAGAGCTGTCTGCCTGCTGCACAATGTACTTTTTAAAATGAAGTTCATAGATGTGTGTGTGTGTGTGTGTGCGTGTGTGTGTGTGGAGATATATTGGTGCTGTTCAAATCTTATAATTATTAGGTTTTTTTTATAAAAAAAAATCTTAAAAGAGACATTTTTCCTTATTAAGAAATAAAGTACGTTGTTGGGGGCTTTTTAAAGATCTAATATCTATAATCAAATGTTTTCAGTGGTTAAAGGTAAGCAAAATAAGTCCAGTTCAACTTTGAAGTATTTCAAGTATTTAAATTTTACATTTGTTTGCATTTTTGAGAAAAATGTTGTACTTGCTTATATTTATCTGACAGCTACTGTTTATTTTTTGATAAAATTTAGTTTGGTTAAGTTGTAAATGTCCTAGCAGTAGCATTTGAAGTAATACAAATGTCCTTTGCCTTGACCAAGTACAACATTTGAGCAAGTTATTGCAGTTACAATATGAGATATTAGTCACATAATTACACAGTATGATAATAATAAATACCAAAGATAACAATTAGCATGAGAGTATTTTTCTTTTCGGTACTTTTAGTATAATTTTCTGGAATTTTTTCCACACTTTAACTATGTTTTGGTATGATTCTTGACAGTAGAATAAGAACACAGGAGCTAGCTAAGAAAAAAAAAGGTTTGATTTCAGCTTTAACTCAATATGATGTCATTAAGTAATATGTTTTACCGTATAACCGTGCACTTTTATTCAAATCCTTCTGAAAAAGGAAGCTCTGGTGCTACACTCAACCCCACACGACGAGCTCCACATGCTGGAATATAAATCTAACGCACCCTTTTCAGTAAGGTGGTGTGTTTGAACCTGAAGACGCACCTGTAGCTGATTGAAAAGGTCACTCTCCAGAACAGCTTTTAGCACAGTTTTTCCCAACAGTGGAACATCCCACAAGGAAATTTTTGTGTTACAATCCTGGAGTTGTGTGAGCTTTCTAGTGAGATTTTAGCAATCACCTTCCACTACAAACGCACAGTTAAATTCAGATATCAGGATTCCCTTTGCCCTGGTGGCTTGGATCTACTTTTCAGAGTTTTATTCTCTGCATTGAAGGGGACCACTGCTTCACCTCAGAAAGCTAAGTCAATTGTTTGCTGTTTGTGCTTAAATTATCAGCTTGATACCTTGGTAAATAGAGAAAATAAGTGGTAGAATGAACAGTTTTACAAGGTATAAAATTACATAATTAATTAATGATCAAAAGTACCGGTAATTGTCTCGGCTTGTTAGAATGCACACTAATAGACAACTTGGAGAACCTCTTTAGTCTTAACTCTCACATTTAAAAAAGAAAATGACATTCTGCCACTTCAACTCAAATTCCTTGTATTCTAAAAACATTCCAGGGTAGAAAGCACAGAAAAATTGTAGTAAGCTCTCAGCTGATGCACATAAAACTCAGCAGCTTATTTATCTTTATATCTTTATCACATTTGATCCTTGCAGGGTGTTAAGTTTTATCCCTGTTTCACCTTCCAGCCTCACTTGGGTTTAATTTCAGTATGTTTAAGATTTTTGCAGTTTATTATACATCTGACTGAAACTATATATATATATATAACTATTATATAATTTTGATACTTTAGCTTCAATATTTAAATATTTGGTGCAGTTTTAAAGGAAATTAACTTTTCCATTTGGTAGTTTTAGAATTGAAGCGGCTAACGTGCAATTTTGAGTGACTGTAAGTGCTTTTCAAAGTCTATCGTGCGCCCTTGGTAGGATGGTTCCTTCTAAATTGTGTGTCCTTTGAGGTTTGAACCTTATTCAGCCACCGCTCTGTTTCAAAAATGCACATCTACAAAATATATAATTTTTCTGCTATTTGGGGGACAGTATCAGCAACATGTCGAACAATTTGAGGAGTGGTGCTATTGTTGGTACTTTAGCTTTGCTCTGCTAAGTAAGACAAAAGTCGTTCTGTGAAACTACGTGTTGAAATAATGATTTTCCAGTGCCGCTGAAGAAATCAGTTGTTATCAACCTGTCCCAGCTCAAGCTAACTTTCAGCTATCAGACTGTCTCAGAGGACTACGAACTGTTAGGTTTTTGGAGGACTGCATTCAAATCCATCTGTGTTTGCTGAATACCATAAATCCTTCACTCAAAAGTACCCGTTTGACACAAACGGGTACATTTGTATTGCCATAAACACTGATGGCACTGGTCCCACCTGCAATTACACTCTACATACAACTGCTGAAAAATTGACATGGCTGTTAAACATCAAGTAACTATTGGTTGGCTCGCTAACAGTAATTTATACAGATAATTTATACTTTTCTATTGTTCGATGAAAGGCATTAAGGTGCCAACAGCTCACTTCAGTTTATTTCCAAGCAGAATTCATGCATACTTTGCCAATGTTTTTCCATCTTCTTTCTGTGCCATATTGGACACTTCACAAAGGATTATGGGTGCTTACGGGTGGATTATGGGTGACAATTTCCTTGAAATTTCACCCAACAAAGGACTAAGTCCATCAGGAAACTCTCCTGATGGACCTTGATGAGATTTGAAGTGACATCCAAAAAAAATGCACCCTTTACGGATCCTTGACTTTGAGAAGCACTTTGTGATTATATTAACTGTGAATAAGTGTCACTCTTAATGTGTGAAAGTTGGCACCTCGAGACGGTACCAATATTTGGATAGGCAGGCTGAATATGAAGCAAGACAGCATTTGGCTTCATGGAAAGAGGTGAGAGGCTGTCATTGAGAGAGCTAGAGAGTTAATTAAGGACAGAGTGCAAATAATGAAGCAATGAGTCACAGAAATATGTTTTTCACAGTGGTTATTTTCCCAAGATCACATAAGTCTCTGCAAAACCCTGTGGGAAGGTGTCACATGGCCAGATTTTGTGTGAATGCAGCAATCTGTTGTTGCTTTACTGTTCTCTGGTTATGTACTGCTGCTGAACCCAGCCTTTACAGACATGCTAAACTGCAGCTTTGCAAAAGCATATACTATGAAAGCTGTTTTTTCTTGATAGATCAACAGATCTATTTGGCAACTCCTTTTGGGTCTTCAGACTGCCATGGAAAATGTGGACAGTTATGGTCTGGGGGAACTTTTGATCCTTGAAAATAACCCCCTGGTGAAAAAAGTACAACATACTTTAAGCAGAAAAGCACTGAACTTCTAACCACTTCAGGCTTTGAGAGAGGCAAAGGCCAATGAGCAATGGGGAAAAATCCAACCCTTTGCTGGCTGACCAGTAGTGTAACTTCATCTATTAGCCAGACATCTGACAATTGTGAGACACCAGAAGATTATAAATATCCCAAAAAGGCCTTCCTTCTTCTATGCTGCCTATAAACTAATGAAGCATGGACTTGAGATGCACTTTTTTTACAATCAATCTTTCAAATTAGCTGGAGAAAGAAAATAAAAAAGCATTTTTAGGCTCACAGGCTGGTCCCTGCTCATGATGAGGAGTCACTGGAAGCTGCCATAATAACAACTTAACATGCAAATGCACTGTTGCAAGAATGACCTGTAATTTAGAAACTTGTGAACATCAGCAGGTGCTTTCCAGGTAAACGGTTGTTTTCATGTTTTGTGTTGTCCTTTTCCAGATATAAAGAAAATATTAGAAATACAATTTCGACAAGACTTTGTCTTGGTCTTCAGCATAAACTTCTGATTAACTTCAGGAATATACGCATTAAGGCATTAGGCAATTCCTCATTTAACTATTGAAATCTAAAATGCTTGATGGATATCTGTGTTAAGGTATACATGTTTACAACTGGTTAGTAATGGGTCTTGTTGCCAAAGTTTCTCACTTCTCTGCTTTAAAGAGGTCCTTCTATCTAAACTTATGAGAATCGCCTCATATTTTTTTATTTACCATCTTAAAACATCTTAAAACTTTAATAACTTCAATGTTAAAAAAAGAAATGACAGGAAAAAAAAAGACATTTAGGGGAATCTTGACCAATATTTCTATAAATATATTCTGAACTCTTCTAGTTGTTGAAGAAGTTCTTTAAGATAAATTATTGGTCAGATGTCACAGAATCTCTTTTACTCATAGACATTTTAGTCCATAAAATGATGACTCTTTGGTACTTTTGTGGAGTACAAAATCCAAGATGATACCAGACGTAATTCTTGGCAAAGTCTCACTGAATCTCGATGTCACACAATGTTTCACTTGGATCTTTGGAAAATGGTTTTATACCCTTACATTAAATAAAAATAAGACTGAATGAAAATTAATTTCAGGTTTTTGTTCAAATCTACTGTATGTTATGTGCCATAGTAAAACACAGCTCTGTCTGTTCATGGTGTACCATTTATACATTTATTTATCTATTATTTATTTATTTTTTTTAAAGAGGTTGATTTACTGTCTTGTCCTGCTGAGACAAACTCTTCTTTAGATTAAATTAAGACCATAACCTCATATCCTCTTAACAAGTCTTAGTCTTAACAATCTGCTCTGTTTACCCCATTTGATATCAGGCTCTGTTTTGGACTTAACTTCACTGATGCAAACAAGACTGACAGAGGTAACAATGTACATAAGCCAGACTTGGACAAAGTGAGCAGCATTAGTCAAAAGATTGGATCGCTCTCTTTCCGTCAGACACTAACACTGATGCCAGCAGCATCTATCAGACTAAACAAATTGGGTAATGAATGTATTATTTGGCCACATGGAACATGCTGACACAGCAGAGTTACAGGCTTTTTGGCTATGGTTAAGCACCTGCATTGGGTCTTAACTAAACTTTGTTTTAAGATATTAACTACAGTTTTGTCTTTGTGAGCTCTGTGAAATTATTACACACTGCTAAGCCTTGTCGACAGATATTACTGTTTTCATTTCCAATTATTTTAACTACTTGATCTGAAGTGTATATTGGCAAAAAGTGGGCAATAGGTCATGTTTGGATCTACTTGAATAGTTTTATTGCAGGAGTAATATTTTTTTTTGTAATGGTTTTTATTAATTTCCTATCTGAAATCAATTGGGCATCTTATCCATTGTCTCTTCATGCAATTAATGATCAATCATAAGGTCCCATAGAAAACTAATTTTGTTTGTAGATTTTGAAAGAAAATCACTGATACCATTTTGTGTTTATGTGAAAATGTGCTTTATTTATTTTTTTTAAAAGTTCATTGTACATAATGGGCAATTTCAAGGTATCAGCTGAGAAATCAACCAAATAATCAACTTCAACTTCAATAGATTCATTGCAATAAAACTACTGATTTTCAGTTTTTAAATCCTTTCTAAATGGCACACACAAAAAATTATTCCGTGCAAATCACTTCAAAAATATTGTATGTATGGAATGATGTGGTTTTATGCTAAGTTTATTTTTAAAATCATGTTGCTTCAGGCGTTAGTTTTAGAAATGAAGAGTTAATACCACAACAAAGAGGGACCTGTCACTTTAAATGGTCATTTGAGGCACAGACACAACGATGTTTTGGCATGTTTGACATTTCAAAAATGAAATTTCATGATCATAAAGTCATTTATTGCTTTTCAGTTCATAAAAAGACCTTGAAAAGAAATCAGCCTCATGGCTCCAACAACATTTGGTATCCGTTTTGAGTTTTCTCTTTCTTGGCTTTGGCTGCTAGAGTGAATTTTTATGTAGAATTATTGTCATAATTTTTAGCAATTACCTCTCCTGTACTGCGTCGGCCGTATGTGTGGCTGGAGTTAAATTACACAGTAGCAACAGCTGATGTGTGACATCAGCATATTTAGGAGTATACCTCATGCAACTTTAATCAGACAAGAATCTGAAGCACTCATCTCGTTTCCCCTGATATGACTGTTTGTAAGGCTGTGGCTGGTAAAATGAATGATTCATTCATTTAAAATAAAAATAAAAAAGAGAGCGTTGGAGGGAGGGGTTATTTCTGGTGTTCTAGGTGAAGAATATGGGTTATGTGTTGAGAGACCAAAGTTTCCACTCTTGAATGTCTCAGCTGCTGTCAGAAGGGGTTTTTGTAGAGCTGTTCATCGTCCCCTGATGATTAATTTTAGTGGCTATGGTGATTCCATGACCTTTGCTGCAGCACTGGCTCCGCATTGATAGTGTGATTATTTAGTAAAATCTCTCAAATGCTTCAAAGGATTGTTGTTTTTGAATGAGCAATTCCATGGTATTTCCTTCACTATCAGTGGCATAATAACTTATTAATCTTAAATTCATATTTTTTTTTCTAATGAGATATGGCCTTAAACAATACCAGGTACTTGAGACAAACCGTTTTCCTGTAAAGTTGTGCCAAAAGGCATATTTTTCCTCTTCCTAGTTGGGTTTTCATCATCACTTTTTGCTCGAGCCCAGCACAGGGACTCAGTAGGGTCCGGAGCACTTTGATGGAGGACATAGAAGTCGGAGTGATGAATATTAGGTTAGGATGATCCTAAATGTACAGCAACTATGAAGAGCTGCTAGCTTTAGAAAAAGAGTAAATTATTTTTGTAATCTAAACATTTACTTGTTCTGTCATTATTTAATATGCGCTGCCTCTGTCTCTCTGAAATGAAGACATATTTTCATAATGGCTGTTTTGAAGTGGTGCCTGGTCTCCAGCATTAGTTGACTGATAGTTAACTAAGAATGAAGCAACACCTGCAGTTCCTCTGTTTATTTAGTATTCATACTTGAGAGCACAGAACACTTTGTAGCTGCCAGTAAGCTCTGCAGTCAACTGGAAGCTGACTGGAAAATGGCCCACATTCAAACTGAAGCCCGCTGGACACTAAAGTGTTTGGATAAATCCAGAGATTATAATAGCAGAGTCGAGTAAAAGTGAGCAAATGCACTACCAAGTCAAATAATGTGTTGTTAGCCTGTCAAAAGGAGATGAAACTGCAAATAGTTCCGGGTGTGATTACCAACATGTTTTTTTACAGGAGCAGGAGTTTTCATTTCCAAGTCATGGTTGTTGTTTTACAGCTGGAGATTCAGCCAAATGAGCTGCAGCTCAGTTTAAATAGACAAGAAAAACAAAGTCTGGAAGAGCTGTGTGCTCTGAAGAACTACATAGTCTCATAATGTCTCTGCCTGTATTGTATAGCAAGTCCCCTTAAACGACCAGTATTTTCTGTCTTATATCCAGAAATCATTGGCCTTATTAATTGTAGTCGCACACAGTCATACAGCATGTTTTAGTCTATACAATGTTACATGCTATCGATGCTTTTTTTTCTCCATCGCACACATTCATCATGTCTTGCCCAAGGACACTTTCACATGTAATCTGGGGGAGTCGAACCACCGATCTTCCTGTTGGCAGATGACTGAGATTCCTCCTGAGCTCCAGTTGCTCCATGAACTGAAATATGTTTCAACTAAGAAACTTCAAGATATCAGGTTGAATTTTATTTTAATCAACCATCTTGCAGAGTAAACAAATAAGCAACAGTAATACAAACAGCTAAGTTTTCCTAATTTTGCCTGGAACCAGAGGTTTTTGTATCTTTGTCTCTCTGTAGGTTGCCTGTTTTTTGTCTTGCTTTGCTAACATTGATAAAGGCAACGCTGTGTCTGTGTCATAGATGCTTCTTTCACCTACTTGTAAAATAAAGTTGGTTGTGCTGTGAGAAAACAAACAGACTTGGCTTTTGAAGGGACTGTAGTAACGCTGACATCTGTGACCAGACTATGGGAGCTCTCATTAAGAAACATTAAAAGTTCATTAAAAAGAAAATCCACAACACTCTGAAAAAACAACATATGGTTCAAGAAGGGACATGTGACAATAGAACAAACTAATCACATAAGGGAATTCACTCTGTAAAGATCAGGTGACTGCATTTCTTTTCTGAATGAGACAATATGAGGATGGTGAGACTTTTTTTTACCAAAGTGGTAATGAGTCAGGTCAGATGGACGCAGTCTATTGCTACTAATTTTCTGATGCGTTACTCCATTTCCAGTTTAAAAAAATATATATTTGGCTTGGCTATAAAAGAGGTATTCACAAAATGAATAGGTAAAATAAATAATATCAATTTTTTTGCATTTCATGTTTTTAGTTTTTTTCAAAGGCTGAAAAATAAAATAAAATCAAGTTTCAGATTTGTGAAAGGGTCAAGCAGCATCCTCCCGAAATAATGAAATGTAGACTTCAAAAACATACAGATTTAATGCAAAATATTCTAATTCTTTTAAGGTTCTAGCATAGGCTTTTATCCTAGACTGATGTACTAGGACTTAACTGCCTTTCTTTTTTTTTTCTCCACACAACTACCGAATTTTAGCCAAACTTGTAAAGAATGGAAATCAAAATGTGAGACGAGGGATAGAAATCCTGTGCCTGGTCACATACCCCAATGAAATTGTTAAGCTTGTAAGCTGCCACCTTAAAGAGAAAATGGTTGTATTTCAGTGACACAAACTTTCATCAACTTTACATATAACACAAAAGCCAAAAGTAGTGAATCTATAAGTGAAAACATCCTCGCATAAATCACTGCATTGTGGTTCTCCTCCAACTTTCAAAAGGCTTGAGTGGAAAGCTAAAGTTGGCTGTAAAATTTTCCAAATGGTGTTTGGTTTCAGATCTTTACAATCTAAACCATAAAAGCCTGATTCTATTTCTTAAGAATCAATTTCTGTCCTCACCTTCACCCTTTACTGCTATGTTATTTATATTACTCATGCTATACTTTCACAGTTCAGTGGATTTCAGGATGATTGCACAAGCTATCGCACATTAGATCATTTTTACTCGTGTGTTTTTCAGAGGGTCATCACTTCGAGCCTCAACGGAGGTTGTTTCAATCCAAAACCGTTTATATGGAAGACATTTATAAATAAAATATATTTCTCTCTATCACAGATAGATGGTAGCCTTGCCTTTGGTCCTCTATCTCTGAAGTTAAGATTGTTCTGTGTTTGTCAAACGGAGCAACTGCCCCTTGAGGAGTGGGTTATCAATATAAAAGAAGATTAAAGAACACTTCAGTTAGATAAACCACTGAAGTCTGAGAGAGGTTTATGTATTCTTTGTGCAGCTTTGTATAATGTCCTACATTGGCTGATGAAATGCCTGTTAGTAGTGAAATAGGTCAGTCCCTGAGGTCTTATCAATACATAATTAAAACGGGATGCAGATGAACTTCCTGTGCACAATAAACCACTTCAGTGACAGGAACCGCTATTCAATAGTACCGGGTTAGAAACGGTATATGTCGACAATTTCTTTTTCTCCTCTGAGTTTAAAAGACTATATAACAAGGTATTGCGCAAATTAGCTGCATGTGTAGGAAGTTCATCCTTTCAGAATCACTTACTTGACAAAAAGGATGCTCAGAGAGAGCGGCACTCCATCAGAGCCAGGGCCTTATCGAGCAGTTTTAAAGGATGTTATCCGGATCTGCATAAATATTTAATGGCTTTGTCCCATTCTCTACAAAATTTCATACAATTCACTTCTGTAGTTTTTCGATAACAAACAGAACAATGATACAGCAATAAATATTCAGTCTAAATCATCCTGCACAGGGACAGCAGTAAGTACTGTCATTAGATGCATATATATTATTTCTAATTCTTGCTAGAAAAAAAATAGTTTTTGCTTGTTTGACTTCAGTCATTTAATGACATTTAATGGTGCATTCAAGGGAATTTAAAGGATGAGCCAAAATCTATGTATGATGTAAAAAAAAAAAAGCATTTTTGTTTATGACAGCATTCATCTAACAGCAGCTTAAAGTTGTGCAAGCATATAAAGTTTCCAAATACCAACTGGTAAACCAGTTATTGTTTAAATGATTTACAAAGTTTTTATTAATCTGTAACTTGCTTTGGTGGTTTATTAAATGTAAAAAGTTATGAAAACAACTACATCAGAAACATCAGATGTGCTCAAATGGCGTCCTCTTGTTAGGAACTGTGCAACACGGAACGAGTGGGTTGACTAGGTTAGACACGACCCAGAAGGACTTTCTATAGTGTTTCATTGAACAAGTCCTCTTTGGGAGGAAGGGGGGGAGGCCCTGATTAAGTGTGCACTTTTCACTATAGGATGCAAGTTAAACACCCAGACACAACTCCTCTTCATTTCTGTGTTAAATTCAGTCAACAACACTTTACCAGTACACTTTTCTCACCTCTTTGTTAGGCAATGACATCACCTGCTTTGGGCTGGAAATCAAAACTCTTGCTCTCATGACCACTAGAGGTCACCTACTCTGCCTGCATGGACTAACAACCCATAGGGTGGATTTTTGCAAGGAGGATGGTCTCAAAACGAATCTAAAGAAGAATGCTAGGACTTGGAAAGCAGCTTTTGCTTGCTTGCATGATTTCCAGATAATTAAAAAAGTAGCCAACAGCATTTCTTTGGCGACCATCCAAATTGTGCAAATGTAGTGTTTGTATTTTGGATGGTAACTCCAACCAGTCTGTAGTGAATGGTGGATTTTTGTTCCTGCCTAATTCATGTATGGTAAGATATGAACGGTTTCTGAACATAAAAAATTATGTTTTTTAATACATAATGCATCCAGAGTCTGGTTAAGTCTTTTTTTTCGTTCTGTGATTTATGTAATATAACTGCATCATAAGAATGCATTAACCCAAAAAATTCATAGAGTATTTTTTTTTTTTTAAATAGCTGTCCACTACTACAGAGCTGAGTGTAAGTGTGGTCTTGTTTAGAATTGCTGTCCTTAAGAATTTCTTTCATCATCTTTCCATAAATTCTTGACATTCTTCAGTGAGGTCAAGTAAAGGTGCTTAGACTATGAGAGGTAATGTTGCTGTTCACTCAGACCTCTTAGCGACCATCTAAAGTATAAGTGATCTATCCTCTTTACCTGCAGTCAGTGTGAGGTTTCAGCTGTCAGAACAATCTGCAGGGATGTAAAAATCAGGAGCCATTCAGTGCAGTTTGCAGAAGAATTCCTAACAATCACAAATAGGTATACAATTTTATGAGAGTCCTGCATTAATCATATATATTGTTATAGTCCACATAGCGGGCTTCTTCTAAAATAAATACAGGGTCATGCAGCCTTCCGCACCAGAATGAGTGTTATTGATGTTTCTGGATAAAGTAGCTTGGTTCAACAAATTCTTGACAGATTATGAGATCTCCCAGAGCCTCCTGGGGCCTGTTTGTTTTTGGAAAGGCTCCTGGAGAAAAACAGGGGAATGTTTATAGCTTGAGGTCTTATATCCAGTTACACAGTGAGGTTGCCACACGACATCCACCTCTTCACCAGGTCTTGATGTAAACAAGCTGAGGAAATCAATGCAGTACGATAAACCATAAGATTTAATGCCTCATAAGTTTGTTAGAACTGTTGGCAGTGTCTGAGATGTTGAGCATTCCAGCCAGCACAGTTCATCCTTTTGTACAAACAAGCCAGTAGAGCATTGGTTATTTGCAGCCTTCTACTGAATAATGGATCCTATCTACTATCCACAAAGTTTTCACTGCAGTATATTTCTAAATATGGTGCCGATAAACCATTTTCTCAAGTGCTAATTATTGCTGATGTGTTTGTTACCAGTTTTTATACAGAAAAAATAAATCTAACATTGAATATCTCAAATTAAATGTAAAAAAACGGATGCTGTAGAGATGAGCTACACCATATTAATATACTACTACTTCTGAGAATACAGAACATATATTGTACTACCAAAGCTGGAAAAGTGTACAAAAGGTAGACTTTAACAGAAAGACCTTGCATTTCCAAAACAGATTTTTCAACTTGTGCGTTGATTCCGAATTTTAAAAAATAAGAATTACAAATCAGAAAAATCATCATCAGTACTTTTTAAATCTGAATTAAATCTGCATCCCACTGCCAAGTCTGTTTAAATGTGTACTGTCTCTTTAAAAAGAGTCAGTGGTTCTACAACAAATTGAAACTGTCAGTAAAACCCACATTATGTGCCCTACAACACCACTAAAAACCTGGTATGAAGACTACGAAATCTGTAAAAATGGCCACCCTTATTGTTTACTGTTCTTAAAAAAAGGATTACATTTTGGAAGATATGCAGGGTGCCAAGGCTATTCAAGTCTGGTTGGGCGTCATTTTGGTGTTTTCAGCATGTTTTAGAGAAGCTTTCAGCCAACTAACATGTTGACCTGCATTTTAAACGCCCGGTTTTGGTTAAGATAAAATAATGGAGAGCGATGGAGAGATCATTGGCAAGTTTGGTGGGCGTTATGCTGAAACTCTTGTGACTTCTGCATGAACATCAGGTTGACAGTTGGCCAAATGTTTCTTTAAGGAGCATGAGGTCAACGGATTTTACCCTGAAGTAACATTAAACATCTTTGGATTCCATTAGAAAAGAAAACTTAGCCCTGATATACTCATCATCTCCCTGTCTCCATAAAATATGAAAATACTTTATTTGATCCTGAAAATGACAAAATCACAAGTGGTTAGTACTGGCAAATGAGCATAGTGGACTCCCCAGTGCTTTTATTTTCTCCTGTTCAATGAGATGATTTGTTTTCCAAGGCTTTTTCTGGACTTTGTTCTCAGAAACAGTTTTTCTAAGGAGAAAAAAAAAAGGGAAGACACCATGAGAGTATAGATGTCTGATTTACCTCTGACCTGTTAACATGAACCTTAACATTACGTGGGACATCATGCAGGCATTATCATTGCCTCCTCTTCAGGAATGTGTGTTTTTAGGTTAAACTCAACTCGAAAGGTTTTCTCAGGGTATGATCCCCCTTTCCTGTCTGACATAAATCTTGGGGGTGGGAAAAAGAATTGGCTGGTATAAAACTTGAATCCTCCTTCAGCCTTTTTAGCCTGCAGTTGCTGAGGGTCAGTCAGTTTTAAAGCATTAGTGAAACATTCATTTGGCTTTCTACAACTATTATAAAATCCCCTGACTGCCATTAGTGGAGTTGACTTAAGTCATACTTGTCACAGCGGTCTCTATTCACCTAAATGAACAAGTGCAGAATAAGATTACCAAACATCTTTTCATCATTTTTCCATCTGCAGCAGAGCAATACAGGTGCAGTTATGTTGTTGCATCAAGTTCCACTGCTGTAAAACCCAGAGGACATATCGACAGGAGAAGCTACATTATGTAGCTCCTATGTTCCAGTGGTATGATGGATGAGGACGGAGCTCAACAGCGAGTAGTATAAAAAAAATAAAATAAAAAAAAAAGGAATAAAAAGACCTTATTGAAGAAAGACACATGCAGAGTTTTTTAAAAGAGAACATTGAGTAAATGTATATGAGCTAAAATGAAATATCTTCAAAATGCATATAGTCCAACTTATCAACCAATGCTCTCCAAATATGAACAGATGTTCATATTTGCAACTGTCATAGCTCAGGATCTATGGAATAATTCAGTTTTTGAGGACCCTCAAGTTATTTAGAACCTGAGAGCCCCAGTTCGAAGCTCCCATCATAAACTGCACTTCACAGATACATCTGCACCTCACAGCCACACTAAAGCCCAGATAAGAGTCTGTGCCTTGAAATGGCCATTACATGTGTGGTAAGATTACACCTAAGGGAGCAGAGAAACATGATGCCATTTTTTTTTTTTTTTTTTTAATATTCAAGAAGATCAGAAGCCTCTAAAACAACAAGACAGTGTGGGGAAAGCTGAATGAGTGAGTGTGCTTAACATCCACCTCTCTACTCAAAAGAGGAAGCAAGTGCTTCCTAACAACATGTTATTCAGGAACTCTGTGGCAATGGATTTGTATGTAACACACAGCAGGCCTAAATACAGCACTGAAGAACATCACTCATACTGTCACTGAAAAGATTCCAACAGTTTGTAGAAAAGTCATATCTGTTGTTCGTTCGTACACTTAGATATAACCTATAATTTTGTCCTGTAAAGTTCTACAGGCAGGAAATCCGTCTCATTCTCCATAACGGTGCTGACAACATTGACAAATCCTAACAATCCACTTCATCTTTGAACATAAAACTTGTCTCTTTTCGACTGCAAGAACAAATGCCACAGAGGCACATTTTGGGGTAGTGAAGGGGTGTCTCAAAGTTGCAGCTTTTTATATTGAAGACAGTTGTCTTATATACTTTATTATCTATGAAAGCACTAAATGAAAAAATAGTTGAGAGAGATCTGTTTGTATTTATTAGTGAAAGGTAACTCTGTGCTTTGAAAATAAAGTGAGGACGCAAACCATTTAAATGGATCAAAATGCATCTTTAGATGCATTAAACTGTGATACACTGGATTTTTTTTTTTGGTCACTTTTGTGTACTTCCTGTTTTTCCCTCATGTATTTCACTTTGTTTTGGTCCTGTGTTTTGCTTCCATCTGCTCTATCGTCTTTTCCTTGACCTCCATAAAAAAAAAAAAGAACTAAAAAAAAAAAAAACTTTGTGGGGGTTAAGAAAAGATGGGAGGATAAACACTGAAAGATGTAGGAAAATATGACCACACTGCAATAGGAATTCGACCACATTTACACTAAGCTGTGATGTGGTTCTGCAGCATTGAAACTACGAGTGTTGAATAAATATTTACTTATACTTTAGATACTTTCTGTTGCAAATCATATCACTCATGTTAGAGAAACATGTAGAACATTACTTAATTATCAAAGTTCATATGTGAAAAAGGCCAGAAACATTTTAAAAGTGAAACATTGTGTTTTCCCAGGCTGCTCACATTCACCCTCATGTTCGCCATATTTCTCCACAGGAATGACATTTAGTACGACTGGATGAAAATCATCGAGCTTTGCTGTATTAAAAAAAAAAAAAAAAAGCTGCAGCTGCAAGGACTGGTGGGACAGAATTATCTTCTTTCTCTCATAAAGGGGAGTCCGGTGTATATGCTAAAGGAGATCATTAAGGAAGCATTGGAGCTCCTTTCGTAGCATTTGGAGAATTCAAACAGCTCTTGTCTTGACTGCAACACAGATACCTCTGAGTCATATCATCAGTCAGTAAGAAGGGTTCCAAAGTAAAATGAAATATTTGACCTGATCTGCTGAGTTCTGCTGATTACCCAACAGAAACGTCCCCCCCAGGACTAAACAAGGTGAGGCTGCGTTTCAGTTTTATGCTCCTAAAATCTGGAACAGTCGTCCAGAAGATGTGAGACAGGCTGAAAACGGTTCTATTTAGCTGTGCATATGACAACTTTGTAATATAATTTGATTAATTAATGATTATTTTTTGTTCTATGGAATGTCTTTATTTTCCTTTTGTGATTTTATTTTATGACACTTTGAATTGCCCTGTGTACAAATTGTGCTCTACAAATAAACTTGCCTTGCCTCACTGACCAATAATTCAGTTTTTTACCCTTGCTTCGTTTGATAAACGTAATTATTTTAAAATGGCTTTTACCTGGCTGTGTCTCGCATGTGGATAATCCTGTGCCTGCAACCGTCGGAGATAAGCAGGGATTCACATCTATTTGTTACAAAGAGTCCTCAGAAGAATAAGGTGTCGTTTTACATTGGCTGGTAGGTTTATAATGGTGTCATGACTGACATCTCATTTTGAACAATGCATTACAATTGAGAATAATTAGCAAAGTCTCCTAAAACAACTAAATAGCTGATACGTTACAAATTTATCTTTACATTTGCAGTGCATTTATTTGATGTAATTTTTTATTTATTCATAGTATATTGTTCATACATAAGTTTTGATTGCCATAATGGCAAAAAATTATATTTTCAATGGAGAATAAGCAGATTTCAGAACATAATTTTTGCATTGTTAGAGGATGTTTAATTTAAAAAAATAAAAAATAAAAAATTCTCATCACTGCTTCAGAACATTATTTCAAGAAAACTTTCATGAGGATTTTTGTGTAGTAAAAAACATAAATTGTCTACCAATCTAACACAATAGGTGCTTTCCTATGAGAAAACATATAAAAAGGTTCAAAGAATTTAATTAGAGCAAGAAGCTGAGCATTTTTGTTTCATAATTGAGTCTAAAATTTGTCTGCATACCAATGAGTAGTAATATTGATTTGTATGTATGGAAAAGTGGGACTTCTGAAGCAAGCTAAGCTAATGTTAATAAGAATGGATCTACTAATGCGTAGATCTGTTCAAGCATAAAGAGAATAATTCATTCCATTCTTAAAAAGGACGGTAGAAGAGGCATGGAAGTGGTGTGGGATTGTGACCCTCATATGTGTATTGGAGTGTCGAATAAAATAAATGTGCGTAATCACTATAGAGACTCTGTCCAATAAGTGCAGAAACGTTTGGTTGTAAAATTCACATCCTAGTGTAGGACGGCAACGTCCAGACCGCTGTACCCAGACAAGCGTGCTGGCTCTAATCTCTCACTGTCTGGAAGCGCTGACCTCCTTTATTCAGTTGATGGCTTATTACCAGTATTGATTTTGGCTTCTTTATATTACAGACTTCCTGCAGGGAGGCAGATGACCCATGCACATATCAGCTACTGCTGGCCACTGACAACCCCAACAAACATTATCAGCTGTTGCCCGACTCAAGATAAATTCAGTTTATCAATATACAAGAGGAAGAGTGTTCCAGTGAACGCAGAGCTGGATTAAATGTCTCATGGATTGTTTTTTTTGTTTTTTTTGCTTCATGTGGTCATCTTGCTGTCAGAAAGCTTTTTCTGGAAGACTTAATTTCATCTGCAGATATCGGATCTGAGCTCACGAGACTGAAAAATCATTTGCTGTAAGTGTGAAAGCTCAACTTTTGAACTTGTTTTGTATAAATTGAGGATAAAAATGCACATGAATACCACTTCAACTGCATTTTCTTGGCTTAAGTAACGTATGAACGTGGTAGTCTGGGGTGGGGCAGTCTCCATATATACTGTTTATGTGGATTTCAAGGACACCTTACATGTTTCAGTATTCAGTTCTTTTTTTTTTTTTTTTTTGGTATTTTGTCTTTTAACTTGCAGAATTTATTTATTCATAAAAGTGTGTATGTGTGTGTGTGTGTGTGTGTGTGTATGTATATATATATATATATACGGTATGTGTTTTATCTTTTAGTTATTCGTATCATAAAATACCATTTTAAAAAAAGCTCACAGCTGTACTGCAGATTCTGCTATTTATGAGTAGGTGAAAATAGCATTTGGCTTATTTGTTAGCACATCTGCTTTAAACAAAAAAAGAAAAAAATCAAATAATCCACCCTGCCTGAAGTTTTTTCCCCCCCATTGCTCTCACTGAGATGTTTGTTTTCCTCACCATGGTAATAGTGATAGGAGTCACTTTCTCCTGGAGATCAATGTCAGTTTGAGGTAAACTGAAATTGAATATAATCCATAAAGGCTTTTAAAGGGTTGTATCTCAGAATCCTCATGAAACCAGTGGAAGAAATATTTTGAAAGCGGTTTATGACACTAAAACTGGATGATCACTCATATAGGAAACATGTGGAGTTGTAAACTTTAAAAACAGTAATACAGACAATATTCTAACAGTTCATTTTTTTTTTTTTTTTTTTAAATAATCAAAAAAATAAAGCCAAATAGTCAAAGTTAAATTAGTTTAGAAATGGAATGGAAACCTCTGTGTGACTGATCTGAGACAAACTCTGTGAGGAAAATCCAGTTTTTTTTTTTCCTACCACCGCCCCCACCCAGCCCCTCGAACATTATGGAACAAACAACAATTTACAATTTTTTTTGTCAATCAATGGTAATTAATTTTAGCTCAGTTAGAGGCCTCATTGCATTGGTTCTACTTATTATATAGGACTATCCTCTGCTCAACATTTCCCCTTGGACATTTGTTTATGCAGATATGACCTATACTTTCATGTTTGTAGACGATGCATCCTCTGGTGGTCTCAGGAGCTCATGCATGTGAGATCAAAAAATGGTATCCATGACAATGATGGTTGTGTCGTTAAATCAAATCAAGATGTGACAAAATTGCATATGTTGTGTTTACATGTAATCGAGGCAACCAGCAAAATTATGACCATTAAGGTAAACTACTTTTAGCTCCAATACAATCATGTCAAGTCGTTGGATCATCCAGTGTCCCGGATGTGCTTTAGCATTGGAGAAGCTAACTGCTAGCATCTCTGTGTTGGTGAGCCAATGGATTAGACACTGCCTCGGCCAGGCTGGTATCAACCATCATAGCAATGCTGACAATCTACTAAACCATCAGCTGCTTTAGATATTAGCATCCCTGTGCTAATTGGATTATCTTGTCTATTTTTATTTCTATTTTGGGCAGAATGTGTGGTATGCTGCTGCCACCCACCGTTGACTTGGTTGTTTCCGCAATCTGTGGCTGCCACTGCAAACTAGAAGTTGATTGACACAAGGTCTCTCTTGCAAAATACTTTCTTTTTTTTTTTTATATTTAAATTTGAATATTAGTTGGGCTTCCTTGTAAATAAACAAACAAAAATATGGTTATTGTTTTTCCACTGGACATATGATGCTTTGGTTTGTTTTGTGGGGAAACTGATGTTTCCTTATTATACAGCTACATTGTTTATTAGTCAGTGACTGTATTTACCATGGTTTCAGGTAATAGGATAACTTGCTGTTCTCCCAGCTGGGGTGGGAGTTTCCAAATCTGCGCTTTCAGAATACATTACCAACTGCACCTTTAAATACAGAAAATTAACAGAATTTTCCAAAAGTTATTCATGTATGCCATGTGAACATCATCTACAACTTACAACAATAGAAGTGTCGGTCACAGTCATCCCCATCTCATGGTAACAATACAGTTGTCCTGGTAACAATCCATTATTTTGGTTGGTTTGGATGGATGACTCTTGGCTTTTAAGGGTATTTCTGCAAGAGTCTCCACTGTGTCATCAGAAAATTCTGTAGACCGAATGAGTGTGGAATGTTGTTTATAACAGCTGTTGCACTATTTAGAGCCTCGTCTTCAACTTCAACTATAGATAATGTAGTTGGATATAATTAAGTTTCAGAAGTTATTTATTTTCTTTATATTTTAGGAATCGTTTCTTTACATGAAAGTGCAACACATCTAATTTATTCATAAACTGACTATCTTAAGTTAATTTTGACTTACTTGATTTTCTATAACTTACAGAGGTTTTTTTTTTTAGTTTGAAAAATGATTTCTAGATGGTATGATTAGAATCGCCACACAAATTGGGTATCCTGGGTTGTCTGATTCTGACATTTCAGAAGATCGTTTAAACTTCATGCAACAAGGTTTTAGTGTGATTCACCAGAACGTGGCTCTAACTGAGCTACAGTTTCCTCCACAATGGATTTTAAACCACTAAGCATGTGACTTCTTATTTAGATGGGCCTCACTTGTGTGCATTAGGCAGACGGGTGTTCTCCGATCTCTGGGGCGACTGTTTCCTTTTTTTTGCAGCAAGGCTTAATTTTGGCACTGAGAAATATAAAAACTATAACATGAAAAATCTTTCTCAGTACAAGAGTCACTTGACCAAAGGAACTATAAAATAATGTTTTGCTGTAGAGTAATTATTCCTTCCAAATAATCGCAATGGCAAGGAGTTTGCTCTTGGATAAAGTTTAAATTTGACCTGATGTTGGCACCAAATGGTGGGACGTCTGTCAGAGATTATTGCATAAATATGGCTAAATGTTTGAGAACCTGGTCCTAAATAGATGAAAAGTACAGGAATTACTAAAGTGTAAAGTTTGAACCTTTGGGGATCTTAGATAGGGCAGATTTCATAAGCTTGTCATGAGGGCGGTTGAGGAAATGTTAGGAAATTTCTGATCTATCCTCTGGTGTCTCCCCGTCCATCGACTCATTGAGCTATTTAAATCTGCAGCAAAGTGTTGACTATTCCTGTAGCTTTTTCTCACTAATCTAGAAGGATGGCTCAACAAACTGCAACTGCTCCAAATTTAAAGTTAAACATTTCAACCTTCTGAACTCCAAGAGTGGTTCATGCCTGATTTAACTGAAATATGAAGTCTTTAACTTCAGCATCTTCTCCACTGAGTTGAAAAGTGCAGAAGTTTTTGTTCCTTACAGCATCCTGCAGGTGAAAACTCAGGCTGACACTTTTTCCAAAAAATGTAGTTTGAACATTGAAATTTATTCTTAAAATGTAGATAAATGCAACATTGTCTCGTTTGTCTATGTTGCCTCTGTTGTCTCACTTGGCTGGCGAGCTCCAAAGTGAATCTTGCTCATCCTCTCAGGGTGGTTCTTCTCACTTTTTGTTTTCCATTTTTGTAGCAAAAGCCTCATTTGTTAGAAGCGACAAGGCCTCCATGAGGTCGAACTGATATTCGAGCTCTGTGCTGATTGGCAGGGAAACAGTCTGAAGCATTTACAGATGGTCAATTTTGGGTTCAGACAGGTCAGTGCAGTTTAAAGTTTCCTTTTGTTGGAATAAAAGTTTGGATTCTGAATGAAAGCAAGTTTACTTCTGTTTTTGCCCCCCCCCCCCCCCCCCCCCCCCAATTTTTCGATACCAATACCTTCACTTCAATACCAGTTCTCTGTTTCTTACAGAAAAAAATAACAAATGTTTTTTTTCCAGTGCAAAACAGTTGCAAACAAGTGACAGGTTGGTGTCTAATACTATCCTACATACTGAGGATACTTTTCATTTAGCAGTTTTTCTTCAGAAAAATCAACATGTCTGCTTTCTGCACGTATTAAATTGCAGTAACAATAAGATTACTGCCGAATTTCGCTGAACATCAATGTACCTGTTAAAATGCCACACACTGCACCATCCTCGGTGCTCTTGGATGAAGCGGAGTCCAGTGGTGGAGATTTTGAATTATGTCGCTCGGGCTCTGTGGCGTCCACAGGCTGACTTGAATGCTGAGAGGAGGATGGTTGCAGACCGACCTTCTTGCAGTAAAACACGGAGCATCCGGCAAAGTGTAAAGTTAATACAACCAATCGAGGGTAGCATGATCAGGTCTTGATCACGTGATTAATCTCTGGGTAAAGAAACTTCGAAAGACGAGAAATGTTTTGATACTCGGTACTACCGAAGCATTTCGGTCGGTGCCTTAAAAGAACTGAAGTTCGGTACCCAGCCCTACATGAAATAGATAGATAGATAGATGAGACTTACTGCTATGTTTTTTGTTAAAAATGAGAATGTAGAAAATTAAAAATTACACCTTTTTCTGCATTTTCTTCCCACATTGAATACAAATCGCAAGCAAAATATTGTAACGACCCAGAATAAAGTTAAGAGCACACAGTTTGCTGTTCCCACCTCTTCCTGTCAATCACTAGACCACAGGTCATGTCACTCAGGTGTGGGCTGGTGGTTGGTGGGACAGAGTGGCCGTGAGCCAGTCTGGGTGCAGGTTTGGGCGCTCTCCTGTGTTTTGGTTGAGAAGCAGTGCTGATGATCGCATGTGGGTTACGGTCCAACAGTACTGTGTTGTAAACGGGATTGAGTTCTGTAAAATAAAAGAGCAGTTCGACAACGTCTTGTCTGAGAAGTTCCCCGCAAGTCATTACAATATTCTGATTTCATCCATCTTTTGTGCTCAAGTTTCCTTCAGTTTTATTTATGAAGCACCCTATTAAAGAATATCGAATACCTTTTCATATCATTTCAACATACAGTGGGCATGGACATATTGCTGTAAGACAAGTTTGAAACAAATCTTTTCAGCATGCTCCACTTGCTTTACTATAATTAATCCTGCTAATGACACTTGGTACCTTACCTTAATATTGACTGGTCCAGTAGCTTGAGTTTAAGCATTTTTTCCAGGAGGCCGGTAAACCTGTCACCATCGGCTTGCCTGCTGTGTGCAGTCATCTGAGCAGCGGCTTAATTTTTTTTTTTAAAGATATTCTGTCTAAACTGACTTGTCATTATCACTCTGACACCAGAGACAACCTCCTCTCAACCAGTATTTCTCAAAAAGGGGATAACCGTTAGGTGGAAACTATGGTGTCGTATGTTGGTATAAGAAGGTAGTGTTTATCAAATGGATTTTGAAATGGATAGATCTATGCACAGAAATCTAAAGGACACTTTAAAGCTGTTTAAAGTAAAACAGTGCAGTGTTATCTTTTTTCAAGTGTTCCCATTTAGTATTACATTGAAGGATGACAGTTATGTTTATGAAATGTGAGCCAAATATATTTTAGGGTGACGCGTTATCATTCCTCTCTGCTGACGTCAACGGTGTTCCTCTACTATGAAGGTAAATGTTTGAAATGATGACACTGGGAGCTGGTATAACGCCGAACAGATGTTCTTCTGCTGATTCACTCCTGTAAGGACAGGTTTATTTTTCCTTCGATGTCACGAGTAAAATATGCTCAGAAATTTTCCTGCATCTGCAGCGTTGAAGTTTAAGAAGAGTGTGAGTGTAAAAAGCTAATTAATTACTGGAAGAAAAATTCAAATGAGGTACTTTTGGTCGGATGGAAACTTGGTTAGATGGGAAGAAGCATTTCATTTTAGTGTCGTTGCCTGCATTGGAACTGAAACTGAAGGCTTAAACGTAACGTGCAGGTTCTCCATCCTTATTCTGTAGATGAGTCCTGTGAAATTACAGATGAGGCTTCAGAGTATGATGCCTTCACTTGGCCTTTCTGCAGCAGCCGTTTTATAACTTTGTGGAAAAAGTAAAGCTGTGCTGATTAGAAAATTAGATGTTGCATATGCTGTGGTATTTGTCCAAGTATGCTCATACCTCCTGAAAAAAGAGCTCAAGTGTTGCTCATTACAGGGCCTCTTATATGATTACAGGTGCCCAAGTTTATTTGAAAATTAATTTTCCTTTTATTCCCTTTTTTTACTATTAAAAATGTCAAGTAAAATGTAGCCACTTCTCTCCATGTAGCCACTTCTCTCCATGCATACTTCAAACATGATCTGTTTGCTGGGTCCCTTGTAGCTGGCTTAGATTTAGAACTTGAAAAAAGGAGAAATTTTCTACTTCTTCTACTACTTGTACCTTTCCACTTCCAAGATTCTCACGTTTAGATAGTTAATTAGAAATATGCTTGCATAGCATAAATTGATTGAGTTTAGGTTTGTTTAATAATTCATTCTTTTTGGCTGGATGTAAAATCAAGCACGTGAAATCATGATTTATTGATTAAACATCATAGATATATGGAGGAAATTTCCACTGAATTATGTTGCTATATTTCAGCATCAAGCAACTCTGTTTTATCATCTTAATATGTTTGGATTGGGTCAATATAATCTGCAGTAGTTCATTAAACTTATTTGGGCTTGAACTAATTTTACATATAGTTGGATAAACCAGTATAGGTTTGTTAGCGTTCATTCAAAGGACTAGCCAAAGGTACATGATTACATGTGGTTTCGATTAAGATTATGTTGAACCAATACTTACATATCAAGTAAACAAAAAAGAATTACTTAATGCTGAAAGAAATCTACAGTTCTGTGGAAATTTGATCCACGTTTTTTTAATATTGTTTCAACAAGTCATTTGTTTTGGGTGCTCTTTGGAAGTGGGAAGATCTTGCATTGATGCATAAGTGAATATCAGAATCAAGGGCTTTTCACACAGTCTGATATTGTTTCAGGCTAAGAAATAATTACAATGTCATATTAGCGTTTGTTTGTCATTGTTTTTCTGAACAGAGCTGACTTTTTTCTGCATTTTTCTTCTTTCAATCAAAAGTCTTTTGAGATTTGTTTGATGGCTCAGAACGACAATACGTGGTATTATCCACAAACTATCCTGACGAACTGATTCACGTCATTTTCCAGCACCAAGTGTGTTCTAACAAACAGTGTAAAGAATATGATGTCGCTTGGATCGAGGAAACTGGTGTTCTTCATTTTAATCTGTAGTTCCAGTGTGGTCAGTAAGTTATCAGACTGTGCCACTGACATTCTGGAAATTATGGGAACAGTTATGCGGTCATCTTATCAGCTGGTTAAACACCTCTTGAGTCTTGAGGTCTAGACACCTGGTCACTACTAAATGGCTCCATGAGGGGTATTGATGTATTAATAAAACACATCGGGACTTAGTTACTGACTGCTGTTTGTTCAGTGATCGTTAGGGAGGATTAGAAGCAGCATAACAGCTCAACAGTCCAATAAAATAAATTTAGCTGGGGCTGTGCAGTTGTATTATTGTTGGATGGTGGTGCAGATGATAAGATTTGAAGACATTTTTCCCTGAACCATTTGCCACACTATGCTCAGGGCTGATTTTAGGTCATAAAACTGACAAATACTTCAAATGTATTTTTTCAGCTGTTTTTCTGACGTCTTCTAATCAAATGCAGTTGGCTATTTAACATGTAATGATGATTCAAGTAACTCTGTAGTTCTCTGAGGCGTAAAATTGGATGCTTGAAATGGAGAATAAGATGTTCTGGGTGCAGTTTACATGCAAAAGAGCTAGAGATGATGATAATTAATGGCCAGGTGGTTCGTCTGCATGTCAGTCAGAAACGGACTGAGTGTGATGCAGTTGATGCTAAAATAGTCACTCAGTTGAACTTCACTTAATGTTTAACCAACAGATTTATTACAGAATTCCATGTTAGAAAATGTACTTGCAGCTTTGCTTTTGTTATAGTTAGTTAATCTGTTTCTTTCCTACTAGTCGTTACTTGAATTCTACAAATCAGCCTCATAAAGCTGAATTTCACAGTCTTTATTGTAGTCTTACATGGAGATTTTTATTAGACTATCCCTCATACATTTGAAAAACGACAGCCCTTACTGCAAAGGACGTCACAGAAGTGAGAACAATCAACCTCTTGCTCCCACACATTTTTCCATACGACTCTGTCCAAGTGGAGACCGCAGAGATCCTGCAGCTGTATGCATAAAAGCGCTGAGTAGCTGCTAACAAAGGCCAGACTGAGTAACCTCTGTGAAGACCGGCCATCTCCCACAGTGGGGAGATGTCAGCTTGATGGAATGAGGCCGGCCCGGCTGGAAGCACAGCCCAGCAGACAACCATCAACATAACTTATCCAAGACATTTAAAGCTACAAGCTATGTATTATGACAGACAATTGAAACAAAATGTGGGTCTCAATAATGAGAAATCGGTATGGAATGACCTTAAACAAGGATTTCCATGCACCAGTGTAATTTTATCCATGTTCATTGGACGGTACTGTATAGTATGTGGTTTCATCTTAATTTGCGGTTTCTGTGAAGATCCCATCGAGTTTGGAACAAGTTTCCAATTTTAGATTGAAACAAAGAAGAAGGCAAGATTTCAAAGCTCTCCTTTAGTTTTCCTCTACTATCCGATAGTCCTGCATTTTAGTGGTACTAATTTATTCAGCCAGGGATTTTCAGAGAAACGGTATCCCTGCACTTCTTCCTGCCAATATTTCTGAGAAGGGAAAGAGATTCAAAGTCATATATTTGCTTTTGTTTTGACAAGAAATACTTTTAAGAGGTTCAAGTTGTTTTTCAGTTTTCAGCAAAATCGATCTCCGTTTACTACAATAACAAAGGGCTACAAGAGACTCATCATAATGATGAAGAGCGCTGAAGTGCTGCAATCTTTTTGAATGCGTGTTGTTTTTTTTGTTTAACACCGACTCCAGCAACTTTTGTAGTAGTAGCAACAATATATGTGGCATGCAATGATGGCGCCACTGCTGATGTGTTAAGCTCCAACGTATCTAAATGTAATGTTTGTCACATTGTGCAAAGGTTTGATTTTGTGTTATCTGTTAAACACACAGATGATCCAACCAACGAAATTTTTAATTCTCTCTGTTGTCAATAAGAGTGAGTGTTGCAGGGACAAAATCTTTGCTTTTATTATTACAGGTACATAAAGATACATTTACTGTTTAAAATGTCCCAGCATACCCATATTCATCATTATTTATTGGGAACAAGGTTGCACTCTGAGCTGAGCTTTATAACATTCTCCTTAAAATTGAGTGGTTTTCCTGATTCTAAGCAGCAGTTGGGCGGTCGTCTGGGATTTTCCAAAGGGCATCAAGTGAGTGACGGGTTAAAAGAGGAATCATTTTTAAAGCTCTTCTTTAGTTACTAATTCTAACTCAGACACTATTAAAGTACTCTTGTTCATTCATCTCCTTGCAGCTCAGACATGTGAAATCATGAGTGGATGCTCCATTGCTTTAGGTCACAAGCCGAAGCAGACGGAAAACAATGTTCAAAAAATATCTTGATGTCCCTTAAACTGACTGTCCGATGCGCCATTGTGTTGATGAAATATTCTAATCAGAGCTCAGTCTCAGCAGGATTGCAGCTAACAACACAAAAAAATAGGATTACAGTCAAATGCAGTGATTTAAGTACCAACGGAGACCTCTGGCAGAACCCCTCGACGTGATATCTAAGCTGACACATTCACAGCTTCACTCTGGTTGATTTTTGTCATTTTGGAGGGAGCTGGTGTGTTTTGGGACAATGTGCATTGCTTGTTCTAAAATCCTACAAATCTGTGTTGACAGGGGAAAAAAATAAAGCTTCTACTAGCCTCTTGAATTGGCAAGCTGCAGTGGTATTGTGACAGTTTAATCCAGATTTGTGACTGTCAGAGGAAAAGTTTAGACATTTTGTACTTTTTTTGTCATTGTTTGACTTGTACATTTATTTTTAAGTTAAGCAATTATGGCAGTCAGAGGAAATTACTTTATTTTAAAATTCCGCTAAGGGAGATGATATCTGTGGCTGAATTTCCTCTGAAACTTTTTGCATTTAAAAACCTCTGAACATCTTGATTTCATAGCACTGTGGTCACTGGGGCATGCAGCAGTGACAAAAGACAATCCCAGTGCAGTCGGTGCTTGTGTTATGTTCCTTTGGCTCTATTAATTGATAATAATAATTTCTTTCTCAGCTTAATAAGGCCATTAACTCAGGAGCTGAACTTATCAGAGAAGAGCATAAAGCCCTGTTCCTGTTCTATTCTCTTTGGTGTTCAAGAAATAAGTGACTGTTTTAATTGAAATCCCTTATCTAAAATGATAAGAAATTGTGTTTATTAATCACATGACTGTTGTTGGGTCTCATGGGAGGGTGATGTTGGTCAGTCAGCCTTTGGTTCATACTGAAAAATATCAACAAATTATGTGAGGGATTGCCATTTAATATTGTTCAATCATGTATAGACCCCAGAGGGGTTGATAGAGTTAAGGGCTTAACATGAAGCTGGTAAAGCGACGGATGAAGTATTGTCATTGAACAAGTCAGGCTGACATTTATCTTAAAGTACTGCTGTGCCTGAGCTTCCAGCATGGCCATAATATTCAATATTTCACTGAAAATTTTAGTTCAAAGTCCAACTCCTCTGAAAATCAGGTTTTGAGTGAAAGAAGCACCGTTTTGGGGAGCAAATATCAGTTGACAGAAGAGTCATATTTATTTTGTTCAAAATTGAGAAGTCAACCACGTATCCTTCTGAAGTTGATGATTGGGAGTCGGTCCCTGCTAAAATTAGTATTCAGAGTTGGTAGTTGAATTAATGTGTTGCAGCTAGAAACGCAGCCAGTCCTTCAGTCCCACTTCCTTTTCTTTCCACCGTCACCTCGTGAAAGCTCAGGACGGGGGATTGGATCAAAGAAGTTCAGATGCAATCTGTTCGATTCCTTGGCTAGAAGACTTTTTTTGAATTGGCATTGTATGAATTGTACAAACTTTGATTTGATTGGAGTGTAGTTCTATTACAATGAACCTTGAATTTGAATATTTGCCTTGAATTGGACTGTATCTTTGAAGTGCCCTGAGGTGATATGGTGCTTCACACTGTTCAATCTTGTGAAAGAGGACGTTCCAAGAACTATACAAATCTTCTGCCTATCATCTGCCATTACCTAGAGATTAAATAAGTTAAAAACAAGTTAAAAATCCAACTGCTAACCAATACACATTACATCATTACTCCCAGTAAGAGCTTTGCAGGCAAAAATAGAAAATAAAAAGATAAATAATAAAAAGATAACATAAAAGAAACCGTAAATCTAAAACAATTGCCATTTTTTATTCCAAGATCTACACACACAGTGGAGTTAACAATGAAGGCTTGAGGTTCATGACTAAGCCAGTAAGTATTTCTACAGTGGTCAGATTATATTAACTTTTTAAATATGGATACTTTATACACATCTACCTGCTTTCAGGTTCACTTCGAATTTCTTTGTACACATCTGACTTGAATGTATCTGGAATTGGTGCTTTGGTAGAATGGAGACCCATACATTGATACCTGAGTTAAAGCAAAACTCAACTCAGCTCTCCTAACAATAGGCCAGAATCAAAGTTACCATTTCTGTCTAAAGTTCTAGAGAAAGCTGTTTTTAATCAACTCCAGCCATTTCCAGACACTCATTTGTGAGTCATTCAGTTCTGACCTGGTTAAAATCAAATCTTAGAGAGACTAGTTTTTCACTTCACTTCTGCAGACCCTCTCACCTGTGGAGTTCCTCAAGGGTCCATTTTGGGTCCAGTGCTATTAACTTGTGTTGTTTTGGGGGGATTGTTTTTCAGGAAAAACAATATTCCTTTTCTTTACTTTGCTTATGATATCCAGATCTATTTCACTATTAAGTTAGATTGTAGTTATCCACTGCAACTAACTGTTTACATGTCAATCTTAGTGAAAATAAGACTGAAGTCATTGGTTTGGAAAATCCACTGGACATTTCTCTCGACCTTTGGCTCTATACGGTTTTAAAAATACGTTTGAGTTTTTAAGTTGGATAAGCAGGTCAGTGGTGCTTTTTCTTCTAACTGGCACAAAAGCGTGTGAATAAATTACTCTGGGTTTGCATCTCTTCACTCTTGACCACATCTCTTAGAACACTGCTTTTGACTCGTCAGACTCTCTTGGATGTTTCAAGATGCAAATTAAAAATTGAGGTGATCAAGTTTTTGAAGTGGCTGCCCCATATCTGCGGAACAGTTTACTTCCACTTATACCTGTAAGCAGGCTGTATGATCAGACTGTACATATGTTCAATTATATATATATAATTTTTATAATACCCTTAAATACACTGCGTGGCTTCTAACACGAGTACATTATGACATCTTGATAGATCATTTGTATTTTGCTGTGCTTCTATTCTACATTTCCTTTTAATCTTATTTATATTTTTCTTAATCTTTTTGTTTCTCTATCTGAAAAGTACATTGATCAACTTTTGTGCTTTACAGACATTTAAATAGAAGCAAAATGTTCGAGACTCTCAATTTGAGTTATAATGAAACCACTGAACATGGTGTACACAGTGTGGAGTACAGTGGATGATAGAGGAGGAGAGAATGGACAGATAAGAATTATGTGATGACAACACTTAAATAAGTGTTGCAACTAAAGCTCCCCAACAACTGTTGGTACTCTTACACGGAAGTCTGAGGTAATGGTTTACAAATCAATTTACCACTTATGCTGCGTCAATTGATATGCTGGGAAGCCTCAGATTAAACATCATCAAACTCAAGGGAGAGTGGTAAGAGCTGATCAAATGGATAATTTTTGTGGAAAATCTCTCAACTTGAAATGTGTACATGACTGCAAGTTCAGACCAGCAGAACTGAAGCTGAATGGCACACATCAAAACAGATGCTCACATTATTTTGTATCATATCCCCCCCCACGCTGGCAGCAGCTGGCCACGTAACAGCGTTCTATGATGTGCCGTAACTTCGACACGGTCCTATTTTCAAGCATCATCGAACAAATGTTTTAATTTATGCCTGCTCCATGCGAGTACATCCTGTTCCATCGCAGCACTAAAACTGTGGTGCTTTAGTTGTTTTAAAAATTTTTTTTTTCCCTGCTTTCATAGCAGCAGCATCACTTATCGAATGTATTTGTAAAATGGATTAGGAGAGGCTTATAACAGGAACTATAACACCCACCTGTGATGTACCTGAGGAGAAACGTTGCTAACGAGATTTAAGTAGTGTGTGTTCACACGGAGGTTTAGACTGTCTTAATATGGCTGAAAACCTTTTTATGGTTATTGTATCATACAAATAATTTGCAAAGATAAAGTAATTACGTGTTTTATAGCTGAAGCAGCCTGTATTGTCCCCACACTGTGGTATAAAATACAGGAATATTATAGAAAGTTTAGGCCATTCTTCTGCTTTCTAGACACAATATCACCAATCAAAACATACATTTTTCAACTTTTTAATAAAAACTGACATCTGTATGGGCGGCATCATGATTCATGATTGGTAGAATAAAAGGAAAATGTGGCCACTCTGACCATATAGAATGAGTGGATCCTAATGGGCTTCAGGTGTGTCTTAAATGTATATTAACAGTTGTAACATGCATGTATTGCTTTTAGAGTTGTCCAGAAATATCCAAGTTCTGGTCCCGCATAACTGAATTAAAACGGTATAAAAGTGCAGGACTTACAACAATTTAAATCACTATCTGTTCTGCCTAAAAACAGACTCATAAATCAAGGTGCTCTGAAGGACCACTTTCCCAGAGGGCTAAACAATATAATCCAAAGGGGAAAGGTCACATTGAACTATAATTCTCTGTGTATATTACCTGCACACAGTAAAACCTGTGGGATGAGTATGTATCTTGGCAGGATAAAGAAGGGTAAATATCCTCCTGTTTTTGTCCTTTCATTTTCTCAAGCTTTGGTTAAAGTATGTTTGCTTTAATTTGATGCAACATTTACAAAAAAAAAAGACTTCCTAATGAAAAGTTACAGTGTAATTTGTAACTTCACCACAACTGTAATAACTGTGGGGGATGAGTGACTGATCTTATTAAGGATATGAGGCTGTGTACCAAACCCAGCTGTTAAATCATTCAGCAGTGTCGCTCCAATCCTCAAACTGCTGCCTCAATGTTCACATCCTCTAATCTGTAAAGAGCATAAGGTCATTAGAGCTATTATGCTGAGACAACAAAGGAAGGCGATCTCCATGCAGTATGTGGTTTTGGTTGCAAGCGCTCTCTGTTACTATCAGAAGCTCTCGACTGATGAGTTGGTAAACATCAGGAATGACCTGAGAGGTTAGAGATGCCTTCAGAACCTTATTAGTTCATGTTTGTGGTAGCTGGGACATCTCTGGCCTGGTTTGTGTCAGCACATGGTCTGTGGCTGACGCTGCTTTTGTTGTGCCACAGTTGTTCTTCACTCGGCCAACCAGTGTGAACATTTTCAGCATGAGATATTTAACAATGATTTCAGGTTTTTAGATACAACAGAGCAATTTTTTGTTGTTTTAAGGTATTTGATTTATTCTGCAGTTGAATCAACTGCATGCACCAGTAGCTTGTTGCCACTATTGTACTTTCCAGCAGTAGAGCAGCTGTAACCATTAAACTATCTAAAGGAAAGTGTCACGAGTTAGGAAGACTTATAGTCGGTCATGAAAACTAATGAGGTCATCTAACAGTTAACCTGTCTGTTAATATGTTTACAAGTAACTGACTGCTTGTTGAAAATAAATCTGGTGGCCCTTTGGAATAGACTCAAATTCTAAAGTCTGGATAAACAGACAAGAGACCTTAGAAAGTTAAACTAATTTTATTGTCATATTTATTAGTGCAAAAGTTTTTAAGCTTGCATTGATATGAATAGGTGGAGAAGTGTGGTGTTTTTATTACACATTAAACACACAAGAAAACAGATGTTAGTGCCTTCTGGGCCTCTTAAGACCACAGTTTGTCCTTACAGACCCTTAAAATAGAGAGGATCACACCACAACACATTAAAGAAGGAGGCCTCATGCAAAATAATACCAACAAACCTGCACCATCAAGAAGAGCCCGAATTGTCAGTTAGTCCACCTACATGTCAAAAGTTTTTGACTCAACTAAAACTTATTCTCCGTTGACACTTAGTAAGGAATCCTTTACATCAGTTTTAACACACAGACAACTCTAACACTAACTGAACCCAGTCCAAGTCTGCAGCTATAATAATATCCTGTAGCTGTAATTGTAACTTGAAGTATATTTTCTTTCGTACAATCATTTTAGTGTGAAAAGGGTTATTATTTAAAGTGTGACTTTAGCACATTACTCTTATTTCTGGATAACACTCTTTTGTTGAAAATTTGAATATATGTGAAATACAAAGTATATATGTTTTTCACCGACTTTTTGACTCATAAAGATGATGAAGTACATATACCAGCAACAACGCTCATTATACAGCTAAAAAACTCAACATTATGTAAGTAACCATGTAGGTATTTGCTGTAGGCCACATGTGGATGTAAAAGGTACACAGACGGAAACTTTAATCCCACATTGTTTCCACTTGTTCATCTTTGCTGGGCTCAAAGTAATTTGACCCACAAATCTTTAGGATTACAGCTATTTTCAAAGGCCAGACTGGAGATATTTGGCTTTTTCTTTATGCCAGTATTTGTAAGTTGAGATGTGAGCGAGTCGTATGCCAGCACAGATTCTTGGACTCAGATATGATTTATAAGAAGGAATGCCACTGTATAAAATACCAAGTAACTGTTTGACAAGTTCTAAAATCAGGAAATGAAACTGCATTCATTGCAATGATGTAAGAGATAAAAAGTCAGCAAATATTGGCATACAGCTCTTTCTTTCAGTGAAGTGTCTCAAAAAATGTTTATTTGAATTTGTATAACTTTTCATTTACATTTCTGGAGCCCCTTATCTCCATCTGCTGATTTTCTTACCCTGATATTGAGTAATTACAGCACAAGGTGACATTGAAGTTGCTATTGTCCAAAACCAGCCAGAAACACAGAAATAATCACTTAATTGTGCTATTTAGATAAGGAAAGACAGTTATGTCATGATGCTCATTTGGTGATTTAATGACTTCGGTGATCTATTGTCTTTTGAGTCAAAAACCATGAAATTATATTTGGTACAGATATTTGTTCCCCTTTTTTTTTTTTTTTTTGGTTAAATATTTATTTCTTATACAGTTGAAACGATAACAGTTTACATGTTAAGATGATGAACATGGTAAAGATCAGCCTGCTAAATTTTGGGACACCAACACACGTCTCATGTCTTAAATGGTTGAAGTCAGAGACGTGTCCATTGGTCACAAACATTCTTCAGATTGTTTTGGTTGTAATCACCACTTGCCAATGTTTATTAATCTGTGCCTGAAACAAATGTGCTTTATTATAGAGTGTTGTACACGTAAAATACACGTGGGGTTTTAAATGAAAGAGAACTATGGTGCAACTTATCTACTACGTCTTTCTGGCTCCTCTTGAGACTACATCCTTTGGGTTTCCTCGAACTGATTTGATGAATCCTGACAGATTTTACAACCCCTGGCAAAAATTATGGAATCACAACACTTGGATGTTCATCCATCCATCCTTTTTTCTATTCCCCGCTTTATCCAGTTCAGGGTCACGATGGGGGTGCGATCCCAACTGCCACTGGGCGAGAGGCAGTGCTGGTTTCCAGTCCATCGGAGGCAAATGAGACCATGCAAGCTCACACTCACTTCTAGGGTCAATTTAGAGTCACTAGTTAACCACATATGCATGTTTTTTTTTTTAAAACAATGGGAGAACCCACACGTGCACAGGCAGAACATGCAAACTCCACACAGTACGGCCCCAGCTGGGATTCGAACCAGATACCCTCTGGAATATATCATGAACCAAACCAAATCATAGTTTTTACTCTGTTTTCTGTAGAAAAGGTGTGCACCCAATTCTGAATAAAGGCAGATGGATTTTGGACTCTGAGGACTTAACGGTAAGCTTTGCCTTCTTCATATTGTGACCAGCTTTTAATAAAATGCTCACCTCAGAGAAGTATAAAGGACTGCCGAGTCTGCCCACCTAACATCTTTCTTGACCCTTGAGCCAGACTACACTTCAACATGCATTATCATCTGGAAATATAACCTCGGCATCGCTGAACCGCCTTTTGATTGATGGAGAGAGAAAAGCTTTAATTTACTGCAGAGTTAAGGACTGCCATCTTCCTCTAGTCCTTTACCTGACATCAACCCCATATCGTTAAAAATTGTGAGAATATTCTCGTTTTCTTCAGGCTTTCTATGTTTCATTTGACCTGCACCAAACTAAAGTTTCAGCATCATCTCCTCGTCCAGTGTAAATGATTCATCACTGAATATCCCTTTCATCCCATCATCCACAGTCCATGACTGCTCCTCTTAGCCCATTGCCCCCTTGAGTTCCTCCGTTTAGTTGTCAGTGATGGTTTATGATAGTATCACAAACATTGACTCCTGTTTCTGCCCATTTGTTTCTCACTGTTGTACATATACTTTGACTTTTCTCTCCTGACTCATTGGCGCCTTGGTCAACCTGTATGTTTCCCTTTTACAACCTTTGCATTTTCTTTGTACTTGTTTCAAACTTTAGAAGCAGCTGACTGGGAACAAGCAACATGTTTTGCCACACAGAAGTTTTATAATCCTTTCCAATGTTTTCCACTGACTTCTCTCTTGTTGGGGTCATGTTTTCTGCCAATCAGCCAGGTGTAACAGCTCATTAAACTCTACAATCTGCAGACTCATTTGTATTTAATTATGTGTGCCGACATTTGTTTTGGAAATGTAAATTACATGATGATATCTTTTTTTCCCCCTCATAATTGAGAGATCCAATCTTCCTCTAATCTGGGAAACCCCCCCCAAAAAAAAATTTAGGTATGTTTTTCAAAGCCAAAATGTTCAGCTTTAGAACTGAATAGTTTTAAGATATCTGTACAAATATCCTCCAAGTGTGGTGACCCTGTAATTTTTTCCATGTGTGGTAGAAGTTGATCCTCTTTAGTAAATACTTAAATTCTGTTTCACACTTGCATTAATTTCCACATTTGCATCACAAGCTGTTGCAGTAAAGACGGCTGTTGTTTTGTATTTAGAGGTTTTAACAAGCTCAACTGTTCTGCAATGAAAAGTGACAAATCTACTTAGCTCTGTTTTTCGATTAATCAGGATTTTTTTCTTTTAGTCCATTGATTTGGTCCTTGGAGAACAACTATGTTCTGATTTTGTTTGGTTAATTTGTGTTTTAAGAATAGAATACATTTAAATAATAAACTGTTGTCACATTAAGGGCATGCTTAGATCCAGAATATTACAATTATTACATAATATACATCTGAGTGACTTCATCTTATTGAACTGTATCTTTCAAACAGGCTCACTTAAAAGATTCAACTGATTATTGCTTCATCCTTCTCTAATCCCATTAAGATTAAAGTGTGTCCATATGGTGGCACAGTGCTCGTTTCTCTGGCTGGGTAGTTTTTCAGTTTTACACTGGCATTTGGGGTGGACTAGAACTGATTTCGTAATGTCTCTTGCAGCAACTTGCTTTTATTTCAAGGTCCACGATGGCTGGGAGATCAAAAAGGAAGAATGTCTCTGTTTCCTGCCCATCACATCTCTTAAATGTTGCCACGTCTGTTTTGGCAAGGAAACATTTCCTAAAGAAATTAGAGATTGACTTTTGTCCTTCACGAGGAAATGTGCTACATATTTGTTGAAATAAGACTCATTTAATGTGAAATACTGTGACAGAGCTGGAGAAAGATTTTCCATCTTTTCAGAAGGCTTTAGTGTCAACTGTGGAGGTGAGTGCAGGACTCAAATGTGACATAAGACTTTGGGTAAATTTAGAAAAATTATGCTTAATTTTTGCAGCTTTAATCATGCAAGAGAAAATAATAAATCATTATAGCAAAGTTAATCTGGTTGAAGACAAATGTCTGCCTCCTGTCTATGTCTTTCTTCTCATTGCCCGGCTTTCCCCTCTAATTTTCCTGCACAACCACAAGCACTGCTCTTTTTTGTCATGACTCCCAGTAGCAGTGGCATCTCATTTAAAGGCAACAGCCCCACTCTGCATCCATTAGTTACAGTAGAGGGAGGGCAGTGAAGGGAGGGAGGTTAACAGCTATTTAAGGGCTGGAGTTTAACGCAATGGGTGTCTGACCTAAACAGTCCTCATGCTTTAAAAGACATTTCCTCCCACACACTCTCTCCCTCCGTCTCTGCTTTTTGACTCACTGAAAAGGAGCCGAGCCTGAGCTGTGAACGGTGAGGGAAGATAAGGAGTTGGCTGAGGGAGGACTGACGGAGCTGCTGGAGACGCTGCAGTGACGGAAGAGAGGGAGGCATCCTTTATTTGGCTCGGCTGAATTTGTGAGGAGTTGGTGGATCACCACGTGTTACCTGCAGATGAGATATTAATCACACTAATACAGGTAAGAAGACTATGCACGAGTTGACTTTTCTGCTGATTTGATGCAACAATAGAGAATTACTTGACTTCTTTTCCCCAAATTTTGCCGAGGTTGCTCGTTCAGACTCGTTTAATAGAAGTGGTGAATACTTGCAACTTCTTCCTCACTCACATGGCAGCAAGTTTAGGGATCAGAGGTAATGACTCACTGCTGAGGGAGTGAACATGTGGAAGCGTTATCCCCAGCTTTGATCACCTCAGTAGAACGGCCAGCACACTTCATGCCAGAAGAGATGCTCTCAAATTTTGTCAGGTTGTAGATCAATACTGGAAATGTAAAGACTAAAGCTGACCATCTGCATGTGTTTGTGCATGGGGCCAGAAAAATGCACAAGCATCCATTTGTTTTGAGCTTTTACAGCTTGGTGATTCACCACATTACCTTAGGCAGTGCAATCCAGGCTTCATTGTGCATCATTTTTCCACCATGAAGTTTCACTGAAGGGAAAAGTGGGCAACGGGGCTGAGTTTGCCAGCAAAGAGAAGAAAATACTTCATCCATTCAGTCCATTAGCTGTGGTAAATTGGAGTCTGGCTACAGATGTTTCAACTTGTGTTTTATCCTTTTTTTTTTGTGTGGAGGGTTTGAGTCACCAACCGCGCACTCCACATTCAGCAGAGTATTTAATCTGAGTTATTGTCTTCTTCCTCATGTACATTTCCTTGACTGTTATCTAAAATGTGCATTGTGTGAGCTGTTGAAGCCGGCATGTTTTACTGCCTTGCTGCTGCAGTTTGAGCTGGGTGTCCTGATATGTGTGAGAGGTGTCTCTGTGAACACACTTCTGTCAGTCAGACAGCTGGTTTGAGCTCCCTGAGGGTTCATCCTCCACAGTTTCCCTCCCTCTGACCTGAACACAAGGAGCCAGGGGTTGATCATAACTCAGCATCACACACCTCGTTATATTCCAGCTGGAAGTGTCAGTCAAGCGATCGAGGTGTCGCCTAAAAGTGCTGGAGGTTAGTGAGGGCATTGTGCTGGGCTTAATGCCTGTGTTGTGTTTTTTCACAAGTGGACATATCATTTTCGCTTACAGAACACTTGAATTGATCTATGTATTTAGTGTAATAACAGGCTCTGTGTCAGAATGTGAGAGTTGATGTGTCTAAAATCAGGTGTGTTGGTGATGAGTGGGACTGAGCACAGATGGCAGCTTGTAGGTGATGATTTACCAGTGGGAATGTATCCTTTTATATCCTACACAAAGGTAATATGGACACACTTCAGTCAGTTTGACCAAATGATTATTTGGTTAGGAGATTACTTTACTGAAAATAAGAACAGGTGACACATTTTGATTGTTTTGTCCAAATCCCAATTACATTCAGTTTACTGACATTTATGACAAAGAAAAGCAACAAATACTCACATTTAAGAGTGTGTAACTACAAATGTTTGGGTGTTTTCTTGAAATAGAAATCACTTTGCAGTCTCAGTAGTTACTGTTGAAAGTCTAAGTCAGCTTCCTGCTCAGTCTCACGTGTTGAGACGACTACACTTTAAGACACCCTTGACGATATCTGCCATACAGCAGTGGGAAAACTTGCAATCTGTTGATGAGGTGCTGCAATTTCTATCAACAGTAAATCCTCCGATTAACTTTACTGAGATGATTTCCAGCTGTGCCAGATGCAGTGAGAATCAGCCTATGCACTGTAGAAATGATGGAAAAAATAATACAAACAAGTAGATGCACTCATTTAATGCCAACCACTGAACAGATTCCTCACACACTCCTATCAGCCACAAATGTTTCCAATGAGGAGTGCACTTGCTCTGTAGGCATGGATGTAGACTGCTGCACCTCAGCAAGGTCGATTGTACTGCCTGATCATGTCTTGCATGCAGTTGCACTTTCAGTTTAACTGAAGGCCCATCCTTTACAGTATCTGGACACAAAAGTACCTCAATGCCTTTTAATTTTTTTGCCTTGAACCAGGCAAAACAGATGTCGTCAGTCCGTTGCCAACATTCCCAGTTTCTCTTTTCCACGTGGGAAAGTTCCCTTCTGGCTGCCAGCTTGGGGGAAGAATACTTAAGCTCCTACAAATGGATTTTAACTTAGCGAACAGGTTATATTTGTCTGTTTTTTCTCCTTATAGTCTTTCCATGTCCTACAGTCAAATTAGATGTCCTTGGCTAACCCCAGGTCTGCTCTGAACGACGTATCCTTGGCAGTTTATTGCAAGACGTTTTAGTTGCATATACAGGTCAAAAAGATTCAATCATCTTTGCATAAAAAGAGTGTCAGCTTGTTTCTGAAAAGTCTCCAGAAGGTCGTAAAAGTTCACACTTTTATTGTCTGTTCAGTCTGTAAAAATAGGAGTGAGCTCTTATTTGTTTTTGCCGTCTGTTGAGACATTGTACAGAAATTATTGGAACACGGGAGACGTTTGTTTTTGATTCTCTAAACGGATGCAGAACGGTTTGAGTTCATGCTTTCCCTTCTTCATCAGCTGTTTGCTCTGATGTCCAGTCACAACACGGCTCACTATGATGCTGCCGTCAGACTGACATCAGCCAGGCAACATTTATTTGTGTGACGTGGCCAAAGGCAGAAGTGGCTAGGAAAACCTGGGTTGTACACTGAGAGAGCTACAGAAGATTGGCAAGTAGATAACAAGCAGTTCTTATCCTTTGCTTGTTAATGATATGTTGTCTCACTGCAGACAAGTAGCATCCCTTTCTCTTTTGCTTGTGTCGGTAAAATACAAACAATATTTCCAGACTGTTTTACCGTGACGTCAAACGGTTTTCTTTGAAATCGACTTCCTAGCCTTTTTTCTTAATTTTCACCCTGAAAGTCTTTAGATTTTTTTATTAGCACATCATTTCCTACCAAAGGTAGCTACAGGCATGTGAAAAGAACAAATAACACAGTCTTTTAATTCTAATTCTGTTTTGATTTTTAGTACTTCATAAAAAAAAAGGTCAACAACCTCAGCTAAACAGCACATAACACATTACACTGTGTCATTATTTAGTAAAAAAAAATGTAAGCCCAAATGTAGAAACGGTGTGTGAAAGTCCATCCAGCAGCTTGTAGAAACCACCTTTCACAGGAATAACTCGAGGTCTGGACTTTGACTGGACCATTGCAACACCTTGATTCTTTTCTTTTTCAGTCATTCTGGTGTAGATTTGCTGCTGTGTTTGGGATCATTGTCCTGTTGATGAGCCAGTTTCAGCCCAGCTTTAGCTGTTGGACAGATGGCCTCACATCTGACTCTAGAATACTTTGGTATCCAGAGGAGTTCATGGTGGACTCAATGACTGCAAGGGTCAAGGTCCTGTGGCTGCAGAACAAGCCCAAATCATCAGCCCTCCTCCACCGTGCTTGACAGCTGGTATGAGGTGTTTGAGCTGATATGCTGTGTTTGGTTTCCTCCAAACGTGCTGCTGTGCATTATGACCAAACATCTCCACTTTGGTCTGGTCTGTCCAAAGGACATTGTTCCAGAAGTCTTGTGAAATCTTACTGCAACCCTTCCAAACAAGCCATACTTGTTCAGTCTTTTTCTAATTGTGCTGTCATGAACTTTAACATTTAACACGCTAACTGCGGCCTGTAGAGTCTGAGATGGAGCTCTTGGGTGTTTTGCAGCTTTGCACGGTCTGACCTTGTGGTGAACTTGCTGGAAAGACTGACGAGTTTCTTGAATGCTTTCCAGATGAATAATCTTTCTCTCTGTAGAATGATGGACTCCAGTTTAGAATTTACCTAATGACCCTTATAATCTTCACTATAAAAAATGTCTATTTTGCAAATACTATTATAATTATTTACTGTGAATATCCCAAATTATCAAGACTTGCCTTGTGTTTCCCAGAGTGATCAAAAACATGCTGCAAGACTTAAACTTTAGATCTACAACTCTAGCCATAACCTACCTTTATTCTACCCAACTTACCAGATGTGTGAAAACTTGTGAAACTCAAACTTTTACATCTGTACACATTTGCACTTAACCAGGTAAAGGAGAGCAGAAGTGCTGGAAAGAGGCTCAGGCTGAAGGAGAGGTCAGGTCAAAGGTGGGGCCTATAAAGGAGGGACAGGAGGACTGATGAGAGGCATGTGCCTTCATACCTGTGGTTACAAGCACCACAGTGAAAGGAAAGGGGAAAAAAGGAAAGGGTCTTGTTGCAGTCATCAGTTTGATTTAGAGAGGACACCTTGCTGCCTGCCATCCAAATATAGCACTTTTAAAACACGTTTAGTCATCATGGTATGCTCAGTTTATAGGACTCTTGCTGAATTCAAAGCCTTCTAACCTGAAACCCACGTGTAATTCTCTTTTCCCTTGATGGTTTTCCCCAAATAAAAATCGTTGGCATCTCTCACAGGAAAATTTGGCGAAAAACAAAAATATACTCATTTTAGACACTCGGGCTCAACTTTCCCATCAATACTCACCCAAACTGTCACACTGCGCAACAAATAAGTTTGGTTTATCTCTTTAAAAGTCTGCAGTTTCCCAAAAAACAGCCCAGAAGATATCCAGAGTCATAAAAAATCCGGCAAGAGCAAGAATGTAGGTTTATTTTTGACAACTTTGGGCCTGATCTGTTTCATATTTAAAAATATTTGAGCTGCAAGAATTTTAGATTGGCCTAAAAACTGCAAGGATGCCGAACTGTGAGAAAAAATATTGTTGTCGGATGCAGAAAGGACTTCTGTTTAAGTGAAAACTCGTGGTTTTTTTTAGTTTGATAGTGTGGCTTGGAGGGTGATGTTGGTATGAAAAAGACTAGAAGTTTAGATTTATGTGCAGCTGTTTTGATTTTTGTTTCAGTGGAATATAATACATTCTCGTAAATCTATGAGGGGCAAGAAATAAAAGAAGAGTGCAGTCATAGTTGCATAGTGATGTAACAAACACTGAACAGCTGAACCTTTTGAACATCTAATTTTCTGTTGACTGATCAGCAGAGTAAAGCTGCATATTGTCCCAAATAGTTTCCAGAATCCCTCATGAGAACAATCCCAGGTGCGTCCCATATCTTTTAGAAAAGTTTTCTATAACTGCAGGTACTGGTCCCCTGTGGAAGCAATTATTTATGGGTTTGTAGGCGCAGGCAGTTACCAATCAAAAAAATCGGACAAAATCCTTGTGCACCTTTTTTTTATAGAGATGTAGTTTATCTCGGACACAGCAGTAGACAAACGTGAAACTGTCTGGAAGACATTTACAGGCTGGTTGAGAATAAAATGTTTAACACAATGTGCTGAAGTTCAAAGTAAGCTTAAAATCATCTAAAGCCTGCAAACTGTGTCAATTGGTGCCTGAAATGATGGCTATAATGTGATTTGAAACTCTGAGGGAAGATGTTTCCAGTAATGCTAAGAATTACAAAAATCCCTCTGGGGCCTGTCTTGATTTTCAGTCTCGTATCCTTACTCTGGATCCTTTAGGAAAGTCCTTATAAACCAATCTGAGGAAGCTTTCCCACGCTGAGGAAGAAGCTTGTCATTTGACTCCCTCAAATTTTGGTATTTTAATGTCCAGATGATGAAGTCATCTGAGACGTTTGTGGGCAAGAAAGAGTGCTGCAGTCCATAGGAAGGATTATACATTTTAACACGTTTACCCTACTATATGTATATGTTGTAGGGAGTCAAAACAGTTGACATTTTTCACATGTTTGCATGAATACCATAAAAGAAGCTGCTGAGCCAGCACAGCTGTGGATTCCACGGTATTGAGGCTTTTCTCATGCAACGTTACATTCACAGGAAAGCATGAAAGAAATCTAAAGAAGGGATGAATCTCGGGTGTGTGACATTGTTACGCTGCACGCAAATGATTCAGTTGAAATTGATTTCCCTTACACTGTTTATAGCATTAGACGCAAATGATTACAGGGCAATTTGTGCAATAAGCTCGTGAGCTTAAAATATAATGGAAAGAGATCCAATGTTTCCCTCTGAATTAGCACAGCTGCAATGGGAGGAACTCCGAACCAGACTCTGGGTGGACAACAGTCCACAGCATTATTGGTGAGTCTGTAAACTGTGTACAGAATCAATTAGTTGTTTGTAAAATATCTGCAACGTTGAAGATGGCGCTCCATGATTTTCGTGCTTCCTTTTTCCATCTTCACATTTCTGGTTTTGTTAAACAAAGTAACAAAAAACATTCAGTTTATAGATATGGACAATGACATGTATCAAAGTCTGAATAAACGAGAAAGAAATCCACGATCTCACTTTGTCACATTACAGATAAATGTGAATGATTAAAGTAATCACCAGTTCAATAAAATCAGATCTCAATATCCTTTAAAATGAGCAGAGCTTTGAGCCCACCTTTCCTCATAAGTGTTTCCACATCAGAGCTGACATCAAACAAAGGTTTTTATTTGGTTTCTTCTTTGTAACCTCTCGGACAATTAGTCAGTTGTCTAAAAGACCTGCTGAACTCGTACAATATAAATGATTGTCAGCATTTAATTTCACTCCATTCTACAAAGAGTTATCACTTGATTTTCTCATTTGTTTTTCAATTTGTCTGTTGGTGACCTCTAATGTACTTTACTGTATCAGGCTTTCATGCCCTTATCAAATTAGAGACAAATAAAGCTACTTAGTACATCCATCTGCTTCTCGCAAGGGCCTTTTTTTAAATGATTTCTCAGCCTATTCCTTGCTAAATCCTTGGCTGTAATACTCAACTTTAACTGGCTGGAAACTGGCCAACCTGTGGCTGAGAGCAACAATTCTAAGTGGCTGTGCCTGTACTTTTTACAGCATTTATATCAGTTTAACGTTTTATTAGTCTGATTTTTTTTATTTTTATGCTGTCGTTCTGTCTTTTCAGGACTTTCACCATAACAAAGACTTGCCTTTAGTCTGACATCCAAACGGATTTATTTAATCAGTCTCACGTTCCACATTGAGCATGGGCCCACAAAGCCTCCTGGGCTGCCTTCTTCTGATTACTCTGCTCAGCTTATCAAATGCTGGGCTTGTCAAGAAAATCCTGCCACATCGACGGCAGACTCTGTCGTCCCTTAAAAAACACAATGTCACCCTCCCAGGTGCAGGAAATCCTATGGTTTTCAGCCATATCTATAACATCAATGTTCCTGCCAGTTTACTGTGCTCAGTGGACTTGGACGCACCAAAGAGCACTCAGCTCCATCCCAAAGATGCAGAGGTGGTCTCCTCAGGCCACCACATCACCGAACACACTGTTGATGGGGAGAACCAGATCATCTTCACCCACCGCATCAATATACCGAGGCAGGCCTGTGGTTGCACCGAGGATCTGCCCGGCCTGAAGGACCTCATAAGCCGGCTGGAGATGCTTGAAGGAGAAGTTTCAACTCTGAGGGATCAGTGCAACAGTGATGGGGCGTGCTGCAGTGCACAGCTCACAGGTAGGTGGGATGTGTTGTACTCCTATGTTGAAGCCACAATGATGGAATCTTTTATTTATTAACTTATCAATGAAAAGTGAAGAAATGGAGTACTTCATAACCCCCATGAGTCTCCTTCACTATGAGTCACATCAGTTCCACTCATATTCCACGTTTTTTTTTGGAATTCAGAGGGGAAGTGTCAGTTTCTCTGTGCAGTGAGGCCAACAACTTATCCGTTAACTTTTAACGTGCCATTGATCAATGAAGTTTGTAAGTCTTGTTGCTAAAATAAAACTTTGACCATTCTGAAAATATGGCACTCTGATGGGTTAGTTTAAAGTTTTCAAGTTGATGAGATTTTTTTATGTTCTTATTTTCTAAGGTGAACTGGGAATGAAACCTTACTGCAATGGTCATGGAAACTACAGTGCTGAAACCTGTGGCTGCATTTGTGAGTCCGGTTGGACAGGATTCAACTGCTCGGAGCCTGAGTGTCCTGGTAGCTGCCAGAACCGCGGCCGCTGCGTGGACGGAAAATGTGAGTGCTTCAAAGGCTTCGCCGGCGAAGACTGTGCACTCGAGGTCTGCCCCGTGAACTGTGGAGCACACGGCCACTGCCTGGGCGACGTTTGCGTCTGTTCGGATGGTTTCTTCGGTGATGACTGCTCTCAGAGTCGGTGCCTGAACAACTGCCTGGGCCGCGGTCGCTGTGATGATGGAGACTGTGTGTGTGATGAACCTTGGACCGGCTTCGACTGCTCTGAACTCATCTGCCCCAAAGACTGCTACGATCGCGGACGCTGTGTGAACGGCACCTGCTACTGTGATGAGGGCTTCAGCGGGGAGGACTGCGGACATCACACCTGTCCGAACAACTGCCATGGCAATGGTTTCTGTGTTGATGGTAAATGCACCTGCACCGCTGGGTACAGTGGAGAGGACTGCTCTCAGCTCACCTGCCTGAACGACTGTAATGAAAGAGGCACGTGCTTCAATGGGATGTGCATCTGTGACTCAGGCTATCAAGGTGAGGACTGCAGCCAGCTGGCATGTCTGAACAACTGCAACAACAGAGGCCAGTGCATAAATGGCCAGTGTTCATGCGATGTTGGCTTCCAGGGAGATGACTGCTCTGAGCTTTCCTGTCCCAACGACTGCCTGCAGAGGGGCCGCTGTGTTAACGGGCAGTGTGTGTGCGATGAAGGCTTTGCTGGGGAGGACTGCAGCATCCGAACCTGCCCTTCAAACTGCTACGGCCGTGGGGAGTGTATTGAGGGACGCTGTGTGTGCCATGCAGGCTTTGCCAGTGAGGACTGCAGTGAACTCAGCTGCCCCAACAACTGCAGAAACCGTGGCCGGTGCATCGATGGGCAGTGCGTTTGTGACGAAGGGTTCAGCGGGGAAGACTGCAGTCAGAAAGCTTGTCCCAATGACTGCCTGGCCCGGGGTTACTGTAACGATGGTAAGTGTGTCTGCCAGGAGGGCTACAAAGGAGACGACTGCTCTGTGCTCGCCTGTCCAAGTAACTGCAACAACAGGGGGAGGTGCATCAACGGGAGGTGCACATGTGAGGGTGGATATGAAGGAGAGAGCTGTGCAGAGCGGAGCTGCATCAACAACTGCCAGGACAAAGGCCGCTGTGTGAACGGTCAGTGCGTCTGTGACGAGGGATACATCGGAGAGGACTGCTCAGAGGGTAAGAAGCTCTCAGTGCAGAGTTGCATTGAAAAGGTTTTGGCAGTTAAGAGTGTCTGAAAGTTTCCATGTGTTAACTTGAAGTACTATAAAAGCAAATTCAGAGTGATGTAATTTCCTCCCATTCTCAAAATTCACTCACCACTCATCCTGAGAGAAACTATTTTGGTAGATATAAAAGAGTTTCGGCTTGTGAGCTGCCATTGTCTGGTCTTGGTTTGTGCTTTTTTGGCAGTTATTCCCACCGCAGCCAGATGTGGCTCTGGAGTTTGCATTAGGGCTTCATGGAGGATATTCAACAACATAGGCCATGAGAAACCATCTGAGAAAACACCCTCAGCATTTTTTCTTTAATTTTTCCAGTGTCTCCTCCAAAGGACCTTGCAGTTGGCGAGGTCACCCCTGACACCGTGGACCTTTCCTGGAAGAATGAGATGCTGGTTACAGAGTACCATGTGACATATGTGCCCACCAGTCCTGGAGGTCTTCTTCTGGAGTTCACTGTGCCTGGAGACCAAACTTCCGCCACTGTTAAAGAGCTTGAACCTGGCATTGAGTACCTGATCAGTGTTTATGCCGTCCTGAGCAACAAGAGGAGCATCCCTGTCAGTGCAAGGGTGGCCACAGGTACATCCCAGTTAGTTTACTCAAGAATATCTTCAGGAAACAAAGTCCAAGCTGTTGATTATTTTGTCTCTGTGTCCACAGATCTCCCTCAGCCTGAAGGTTTAAGATTCAAATCAGTGAGAGAGTCCTCCGTAGAGGTTGTGTGGGACCAGTTGGACATCTCCTTTGATGGCTGGGAGATTTATTTCCGCAACACGGTCAGTCTGTCCATTTCTTTTGAAGGCTTGCCCTCAGTTTAATGAACCATCAGGGAAAACAAGAGAACACATCAGTAATGCCAGCTTATTTGATGCTTCAGCAAAACCTTGATTTATTTCAGTTCTTATGTCAAAGTTTGCTATACAGAAAATAAAGTGAAGACATGTTTGAATGTCACAGAGCTGCAGCTAAATCCGCTGCTTGGAATCCGAGGCAGAAGCTCTTTGAAAAGAAACGTCTGTGCCAGCTGATAAGTCTGAGCCTTCTGAGTTTTTACTCGGCTTTAAATATACTGTCCTTTTCTGACCTCAAGTTCATTTTGAAGCCTGTCTCAGACATGCAAATGAAAATGTTTGATTACTTTATTACTAGTAGCCTTGGTCCAAAGTATAAATTAAGTGATCTGAGTAAAATCAGTTTTGTGTGTGAGCTGCAAATGCAAAAATTGTGCACCATCTATATATTCACACAGTGGGATGAAACTCTCCTTTCCTCTATTAAAGAGTCTGTGCTGTCACATCACACTCGCTTCACATTTGAACCTAAAAGGACCAATTTCAGCATGCGTGCAAACAAGTGCAACTGCCTAAATGTCATAGATAAATAAGAAGATTGGTACAGTCTTTGCTCGTGTTCATGAAATGACTGCAGCGTTGAAGTGGTTATCTTGGTGTGAAAAATGGACTCTGGAGGAAATGGAAAGCTGCTTCTCTGTGAAGATAATCTTATAGCATTGCTAAGACTTCAGGAAGCCCGTTTGAATATTACCCTCCCATGTTATCAAAGTCTCAGTTGAAAACCTGACGCTTCCAGGCATACCCGGATTTCACAGTCAGGAGTGACAGAAGCAATCCTGGTGGGCTGTGCAATAGATAAAATAAGTGCTACCTGAAAAAGGTTTCCTCTTCTAAATGTCAAAGGGGATTGAGGGCGCACGGTTACTTTTTTTTAAATTCACTACATAGTGATAACAAAAAAAAACGCCAAAGGTATTTGGAAGGTGTAGCTGCACAATATATGAAACTAACATATTTCCATAAAAAACAAATGAGAACAGGACTGGCTACTCAAGGAAATATTATAATTATCATGGAATCACACATTGCTAGTGTGTTGCCACGAAAATATGTCAAATCGTCTGTCATAGAATATTCTTCAAACGGCATTTGAAGAGGAAAAATGTGCTGTTTTTGTTTTTTCAGATAATTTTTAAAGCGCGAGTTCCATGTGCAGTAGAACAAACCTTTTCTATAATGCTTTTCTAGCCCTTGAGCAGCTAATAACCCAGTCTCCTGCTGAGAACGATGACCCAGAAATGAGCAATTTCTGACTCTGACTGATAAGAGGACAGGTTGGATGCAAGTTTAGTCATTGCAGTTTAGTAGAAAATATCCACAAGGTGCAGCGATGGATTCTACATTAAATGTTCAGAGGCTTCTGTTTGCATTTCAGATTAACACCATGTATGTATGTGTGTATGTATATATGTATATATTTTTTTTTCTCAGGAGAACTTGAAGACCTCCCGCTAATTTGTACTAAAAAGGAAATCTCCACATCCACTGACAATGAGACAATTATTAACATAGTTTCTTAAGACTGCAGTGAAACAGTAGGCCATATTGAACGTAAATATATTTTAACTTAATTAGGGTAGACTGATGACGACTACAGGATAGTAAGAGCCGAACTGATTAATTTCATCTCCACTGAATAGAAGCGAGTTGGTCGTGAACAGACTAAAAACTGGTCTCACTCCAGCCCTGCTTCAAGGATGTGGGGCTTAATGTGAGAGATCTGTGATTGTTGGTGCAGATGGTGGAAAAACACCACCTTTCAAGAGTTTTAAAGAGCTTCAAACTGTCTAGAGCAGTCTGGAGTGGCAGTTTAAGGCTTCCTCATACACTGCACACTGAACCAAGTCGGGCTTCCTGCACAAAGGCTAAAGGAGAATATCAAAATTCAAAGAAAGGCACAAAAAGGCATGACTAATGAGTACAACAGCGCTTAAAGATAAGACACAGTTTTACATTTCTACCGACTGGGAAACAAAATTCTGAATCGGTTCATTTATTGCCTTCAAATTGAGGCAAAGTGAGGAAAAAAAGAGACTCTGCCAACAGCATGGTGGAGATTCTATGAAGCTTCTTTGTTCCTCTATTACTGGAAGCACTGAATATATCAAAGTGATGATTAAATCATCAGATTACCCAGGCAGTTTGTAATAACCTTGGAGATTGGTTAACTGGTAGTTATTTCTGAAGATATTCTGAACTATTTCCTTCAATTCAGTGGTGCTGTTTCAGCTGTTTATCAGTCTTCTCTCATGATGGTTTGCAAGAATTCAAATTGGCACATTCACCACAAATGCTAAACACTGTTTCGTTACAAATTCGGAATTTTTCTGACCTGCTGGATTTAAATTTGGCTAAGAGTGTGTATGCATGTGTCTCTGCAGAAAGAAGAAAATGGAAAAGTGGTGAGCACCCTTCCTTCCTCTCAAAACCAGTTCTTCCAGTCGGGGCTTGGACCAGGACAGGAGTATGAGGTCTCAATCAACATCATCAAGAACGACACCAGAGGACCCCAAACATCCAGAAAAGTCACTACCAGTGAGTTTCATGGGCACAGAAAGAGTACAGACATGTTTAATCACCATTTGGTTTATGAGAAGCTGCACACAGATTATTTTCATGATTTGTCTGGTTTTTATTAACAGTTTTGGTTGGGTACCAGTACCTGTCACATAACCTGAGTGCAGATTAAGAAAAATACATTAATGTCAGAGTAAAATTCCATAATGACGAGGAGAGTTACAACAGGAAATCCCTGCTGGCTCTGCATACTTTCATCCAACAGATTTTAGGTAAAGAATAATAACTCCAGTGAATTGTATCTCAGTCGAGCATGACCATGTCATAGTTGTCATATTCATTGTAAATCTAAATCATGCTCTTAACTTTTGTTCACTGCTTGCTGAAACTTTTTATTGCTGTATTACCCTATACATTATGAAGAGAAATGCTTCCAAAGTCCTTACACAACTGATGTGGCACGCCAAGCCAAGTCAAACCTCCTCAGTTGTGTGTGGAAAAGTCATTAGTAGCAGATCTGTGCTGGTGGACTTCCTGCGTACCCCCCCCCCATTTGTTCATGATGTCATTTATTTGTGTAGGCCAAAACTTGACATAGCTCCCCCAAATGAGGGATAGAAAAAGGTTTGTTTGTCTTCTTTTAGCCCCTAAAACATCGTGAAACGATGTCTCCCCCACATGTAAACACAGGAGATTTGTCAGGTAGTAAACACGAAGTGGGAGTGAAAGTTTTTCCTTTTTCATATCATAGAGCCAAGTGAAGTCTTACACAAGCTGTTTACTCGTCTTTACTCCACTTTTATTTTTTAGTATTTGTGTGTTACTTTTGTACTTTGTACACCTACAGAAAACCATTTAAATCATTATATTTTATCATTATTACAAAAAGACTCCCACACAAGTGCTGACTAAGGCATGTAGGGGAGCATGTTACACCTATTTTAAAGTCTTCACACTGGTTACCTCTCAGTTTAAATTGACCAGTTGGGTTCAGTGACATTTGATGTCTTTGAAAGGTGCAATAGTACTGTGCAGAATTCTTGATCAGCCCCTCATTTCTTTATTTTCCTCCAAGCAGCTAGACTTTCTCATGATCTTTTAAAGTGATCTTGAGCAATAGTTCCTCTGGTTTTCTGAGGGTCTTTTAAAGTTTGTCTTTGGACATTGGCTACTTTTTCACTTAGTTTCATTCCAGTTGTTGTGTGTTGTTGATGTGTTTTCAGAAGATTTTTTTTGTTTAAGTCACTTAACTCTGACCTATGAATCATTCAAGCTTAAAAAAAGGCTCCTAACTCAAAGGATGAATCAGTGCTGTGTCGATACATAACAGAGAACTTACCAAAGAACCATTTTAAATTGTATCTTTAGGCACTTTGTTACCAGCAGCCTGTCACAAAGACACATCATTTGTTCACATTTCTTTAGTTGTATCAATGTAAAACACCAAAGATAACATTTGAGAAAACTGAACAAGTGGAGCACAAAAGAAGAGTGTCAGGTCTAAAAAACTATCTACAGCAGATGAACAGTATCTGAAAGTGATGTCATTAAGAAAGAGGAAAAAATCCAGCAAAGACCTGAAACAGGACCTGAGAGATGCATCTGGACCTTCAGCTGATCCATCTACTGTTGGCCCAAGCCTCATCAGAAATGGTCTCCATGGAAGGATGGCCGTCAAGAAGCCATTCTTAAGGAAGGGAAACAGGGAGAAAAGGCTGAGCTATGCCAAATGACACAAGAAGTGGACTGAAAAGCAGGGACAAACGGGTCTTATGAAGGGGTGAATCCTCCCCAGAGCCCGGACCTCAACATTACTGAAGCAGTGTGGGATCATCCTGACAGAGAACGGAACAAAAGGCAGCCGACATCCAAAGAAGAGCTTTGGGATGTCCTTCAAGAAGCCTGGAGAACTATTCCTGAAGACTACTTAAAGAAATGACAGAAAGATTGTTTGAGAGGGTTCAGGGTTGTTGAAGAAAAAAGGTGCTCAGATCAAATATTAACTTTCAATGAATTGTGCAAACTTTGCTTTTCTCTTCTATACTGCGTTTCCATTTATGTTTTCACATTTCAGTAAATCACTGCGCTCATTTGCCCTTTTCCTGGCAACACAGAAAGTAATGACGGGTCACTCAAGACTTTAGCACAGTGTAAATGCAGATCAGGGATTGATGTAAGTCAGCTTCTCAAATGTATTTACTTTGTTTTATTCAGTCTTTTCTCAGTCCTATTGTCAGTTTAACACCATGTGTTTGACAAACACCATATGTTTCTGTCCCCTGACCTCAAAACCCAGAGATTGATGGCCCCCGGCAAGCGGAGGTGAAGGATGTTACGGACTCCTCTGCTCTGATCAGCTGGTATCTGCCGGTGGCTCCAGTGGACAGAGTCACCATGTTTTACATGCCCGGCTCCGACCCCTCAGACGAAACCACGGTGGATATTTCCCCTCCTGACAAGCAGTACAGCATTGCCAGTCTGAAACCAGACACTGAGTACACAGTGTCACTCATTTCCAGGAGTGGAGACGCCACCAGTGACCCTGTCACCACCACATTTACAACAGGTGAGCTTTTAGCAACAATAACCACAGAATATTTATCTTTTAATGATAGTGGAAGGTGTGAAATTCATGTGAATGACGAATTTAACGCATGGACAAAGCAATATAATAAACTGAACACTGAAGAGAAGACTAACTCTTATTTTCATTCTGATTTTCTTTTCAATAAATTTTGAAAAAAAGATGAAGTTGTCAGATTTTGGTTTTGAATTAAGAGACAAAATGTTTCAGACACTAATCTTGTGGATCAAACCAGTTCCTTCAAAGCCTTCACTACATGCATTATGTTGTGAGTCTCAAAATTGGAGGCACATTAACTTTAGTTTGATTAAAAACAAACTCTGGTGTGCTCTGTCAGAGCGGTTCGTTTGAGCAGGTGTGAACGCTGTTATCCAAACTTTGGTGTGCACAAAACCAGCAGACCAGTAACGCCTAATCCGCTGGGTCTGCTTCCAACCAAACACTGTTTGATGCTGTTTGACTGAAATATGAACGTGGCACGGGCCACGTACACAGACATGCAGCACTTTATTTACCCCGTTCAAAAAGTATGAGCCATGCTGCACATTACAGCTCAGTACAGGCGTCAGAACCACAGCTGCCTTGCACAAATCTTTATTTGTGATTGCAGCTCATGAGCTCCTGCCACTGTTTGGACTTTTATGCATTACTTCTTAGTGACAAAATGAGGAATAAATGCTGGAATCTGCTGGAATCCAACCAGTTTGTAAGTTCCATAAACAAAATATGCAAGAAGTTGTTGAAACTTAAACTTATCCATCTGTCTCTTAACAGGTGTCTGACAAAAAAAAACCTCTCACATTTCTCTTCAATATAAAAATACTTGCATGAACGGAGAACCAGGACTTACTTCTGCTTTAGTCAGGACCAGGAAACAGAAACTCCACGTGTCCACACCCTAATTGATGTTTGTTTGATGGAACTTTAGTATCCAACTGTTTTAGGAAATTACCAAGACTTTCTCGAAAATGAAACGCTATAATTGTGAACTGTTTTTGAAGACAAGCCAGTCGACTTGGTGGTTTAGAGGCAACAACAGGGTAGACAAGACAGATAATATATACTTTTACTGTTCAAATACAAATAATGTTCCCAGGAGGTCCCACAAAACCAGTCATTTTCTTTTGCAGCAATTGATGACAACCTTCAAAGAGTATAATCTATAAAACAGTTTAACAGTGAGAGGTCTTTTCTTGGCTTTTAGCAGCTAGACCTGTATTTTTCCTTTTCTATGATTAACAAAAAATGTAAATAAGACCAGTAGTTTCATACTGTATAGCTGTCTGTGGTGTGGTTGGGAGGATAAATGTATATTGATCAGCGCCAGGTTACTCTAATCATGTTATTAATGGTAAAAAACTGTATGTACCTCAGCACTGGATGCCCCCACAGACCTGCGGGCTGTGTCACAGACAGACGACAGCATCACTCTGAAGTGGACCAACAGTCAAGCGGATGTAGGCAGCTATCGAGTGAAATACAGGCCGATCTCTGGGGCCACTCACGGTGAGGAAGTGTTTAGACAGGGACCAGGAGACGCCACACAAGCTGCTATCACTGGTAAGGGTCAACGAAAGCATCTATAAAGCACAACCACACACACACACACACACAGCCTCCAGACGTTCATTCGTCTCACCCCATACTGTTATTTCACTTCCATCTTTTCGTATTGCAGGGCTGAAGCCGGGGACAGAGTACGGGATCGGAGTGACAGCAGTGAAGAATGAGCGGGAGAGCCTCCCTGCTACTACAAATGCAGCAACTGGTGAGAGACACTGTTGAGCAGCTGTTCAAACAGTCTTCCTTCACACTGTTTCATAAATACACAGACACACGTATGCTGTTGATACAAACTGAGTGATGATATTAAACTAATGGAGAGGACTGTAATTTATGATTTTGTGTTGAGTACACCAGGGCTTTACTGTCAGAAAATGTTATGCATTTTTGTTGTGTTAACTGCTTCATGGGTCTTCTGTCAGATCTTGATCCTCCCAGAGGTTTTGAAGAGGTCAAGTCTACAGAGACGTCTCTCACCGTGAGGTGGCAGAAACCTCAGGCCAAAGTTGGTGGATACAGGCTCACATACATCTCCAAAGATGGTCAGGCTGCAGAGGTGGAGATCCCGTCCACAGCAACTTCCTATGTTTTGTCCAACCTGACTCCTGGAATGAGCTACACCCTGGCCTTGACTGCAGAAAGGGGACACAAGAGGAGCCGACCCGTCTCCCTGACTGCATCCACAGGTGGGTGGGGAACAGCTCCCCTCAGTGAGAATCAATGAAAACACACCCTCAAATTTCAGATGAAAAGGTCATTTTCTGTTTAAGTTTTGGCGTTCGGTGATCAGATTTACTTTATTTTTTATTATTAAAATCAATATTCCAGTTTATAGCTAATCCCTTTGCTTATTGAATTCTATTTTTATAACCTTAGAATGAACCATTTATATTGATGTGCATAATGGGTTCTTCTATATGAGAGAACAGCCAGGTTATTACTGTAAAAGGCACATCAAATAAAAAGTACTGATCAGGGGGTGAAACGGAAGCAGAAAGTGGAAGCATGAGGACTGTACTTTTTATATAATGCAACAACAGGCGACGGTGGTTAACTGACTTCATGAAAGAAGCAAAAACATGAAAAGATAAAGCAATTTGGGGGTAATTGAAGGCATATATCTTAATTCCAAATAATTAAACGTTTGTGAGGAAATCTTGGCACAAGGGATGATTCTGTTGTGGAAATTTCTGCATGCTTTCATTCTCAAAAACCAGTTAAGAAAAACGTACTTAAACATGACACGCTGCCACATTCTCTGGGCCTGAGCTCATTTAAGGTGGTCAAAGATTAACTGCAAAACTGTCCTGTGGCTCAGTGAATCAGAACTCGATTTTCTTGAATCATCTTGCTTCGGCCCAGCTATATGGAACACATCTGCATCGTACATGGATAAGCTACACATCTGTACATGCTGCTATGCAGACAACTTCTTTAGTATTGTCTTGCTGAAACAATACACAAAACAAAACCGCATTCTTAACATGTGCAACATAGTGGTAAACTTGCCCCTGTCCTATTTTTTTTTAAACTTTATTACAAGCCTTTTATCAAAAATGAGCAAACATTTCTTAAAGTAAATTATTTTGATTTTAGATGTTGTCTTGGTGCCATTTTCACTTGAATTAGGGTTTAAATGATTTGTATTCTACACAGCATTGTAACTTTTTTGGAAACAAGTTTGTGAATGTGAAGCCAACAAACACACACTCAAAAACTACACTTCATGTTTTCTTGATTTGTGCCTCTTTGTTTTTCTTGTAGCCTCTTTCACTTTTTATTTAGCTGACTCAGACGACCGCAAGCTAGTGACTCCTAAAGGCTCGGAGGACAATGTCATTAGCTTTGTGTATTTAGAGCCGTCCGAGTCCCAGTTTTCTGGGACAGAGCCTGAGGATGAGCACGGATCGCTGACCATCTCAGGCATCACGCCTGATGGATTTGACCTCTCTTGGAAACTAAAGCCTCAGGATGTGTATGATAATTTTGCAGTAGAATATGAAGACACTCAGCGATTGTGGGATGTGAGACAGGTCCAACTACCTGGAGATGCTCATGGCTCTAGAATCAGTGGCCTTAATGCTTCAACAGAGTATCAAATAAAACTTTATGGACTTAAGAATAGCCAGCGATCTGCGCTACTTGAAGCTGTTGCAGTCACAGGTATAAGCTTCTCTTTTAGAATGAATGGTGTTTCCCAGCTTCTCTCCTCAGTGGAAGCCCCTGTTTCATGGAAGAGTTGCAAAGATCATGATTGAAATCCAATCATGATTGCATGTGGGTATGAGATTTCCAAGCAGAGATCTTGGTTTTAAAATTGCAACTTTTATCTGCATAATCTTTGGCATGTTTTACAACAAAAAAAAAAAAAACTCATTCGATATCATCTCACATCTCACTTATCATCTGCCAAGGCTTTAGAACTGAGGCAAAATGTTGCTTCCCAAAATTCAAATACAAGAAGAAATCAGCGGTCGGAACAGCTCTAGACTGGGATTTTATTCAGCTGGCTGCCTCAGTTTTCTTCCTGCATTTGATCTTTTAACGGCAACCATTTTGCTCTCTTAAAGCCTTGTCTAACTAATTCCATCCAATTCATCATCATTACTCCCTTTCACAGAATGAAATGATTCTCTCGCAGTCAGATAAAATTCCATCAGACGTCCCTCGCATGTCATTGAAGTGAATCGACAGTCCGTCTTTAGAGCAGCTGGAACCAAATGGCTGTGCATGGCTTCATCATCCGTTTGAAGACCACTGTGTACTTCCACTGCAGTGGACTACTCAGAGCCTTCAACAAGTTAATGGCACTGATTCAAGTGTCATTAATGCCTTAGCTGTTGCTTGGTGATTTAATTGTTCTGGAAAAACAAATCCAGAGAAAAGATTCATTCTTCAGGTAGATCAAGGACAGAACTCGCCGAAGAAGAATTGAATTGTGTTCTTATATTAACTCATTATTTTTCTTTACAGGATCTTTTACAGTTTCCAGCAAAACCAGTAGGAAATTCACTATTTTACCTGCTTTATTCACTGTAGCACCTAAGCCTACAACTCCAGATGTACTTGCGCTGAGCATCAAAGAGGCCCCAGAGTCTGTTCTGGAGAATGAAAACCTTGATCCCCTCCACCCTCTTAGCAGTGAAGCACCCTCTGATACTACTGTGATGAGCTCCGGGGCTGAGCCTGAAAGCTCAGGCATGGATCTACCGGGCGACCTCACAGTCAATGTTACCGCCACCAGTGTCAGCCTGGCTTGGTCGGCGCCTGAAGAGGCGTTCGACAGCTTTTTGGTGGAGCTCAGTGCTCCGTCAGTGGCAGCACAGCCTCAAGTGACCACACTACCAGGAAGTGTACGGAAAGCTGAAATAAAGGGTCTGACCCCCTCTACACACTATGATATTACATTGCAAGGGATGGTGGAAGGGAAGCAATCTTTACCTCTTAAAGTTTTTGCTGCTACAGGTACATGGAATAAAAACCTCTTGCCTCTGGCATCATCACAACTCTCACATTTCTCTTCTATCCTCTAAATAATTCAAGATGGCTGCAACGTAACTTTTCTTCCACAGATGTTTCTTTTTTTTGTGAAATATCACTCTCCATCACATTTTTTTCTCTGCTTCACTTCTGACACATTGCAGAAGAGTATTGGGGCCAAAAAGTCTTTTTTTTAGATTGAAATTAAAATGTGAGAATGTTGGGATAATATAATTCATTGATATTAATAAAATTATTGAGTCATGAAAAAATCCCAATATAATATATATATATATATATATATATATATATTTTTTTTTTTTGAGGATAGAAAATATTACATCCGTATTATTCATGTTATTTCATGAACAGAAATTTGATTGAATGAAGTTACAAGTTATGAAGTAAGTTTTAAATGACTTGTTTTGCACAGACACGCATGCAGTGAATAGTTCAGTGTGTAGAAGATGAACTCATCTCCTAAAGAGCCAAAGTTAAAGATGGAACATTTCTCTCAGTAATTTAAGCAAGTTTATTTTTGTTCTATAGAACTTGAACTTAACCAAGGTCTCAAGTCTTAATTGGCTTGTTAAGACTGGTTTGTTCTGTCACAATTAAAAACGGCCAAGTGTTATTAAATATTCAAATATCTTCTGAATTTCTCCCTTTAGCAGCGGCGAGCTCCTGTAAGCAGCTTGCTGGCACACGAAGCATTTTCATGAAGCAGGTGCCTCTGTAATGTAACTAAAAAGACTGTACTTACACATAAAACTCTGGGTTGTGCTTGCGACCTGTCCAATGATAGCTGGGATAGGCTCCAGCCCCCCACGACCCTGAATTAGTTTAGGTGGGTATATAAGATGGATGTTATCATAAGCACGAAACAGAATCTAAGGGAAAAGAGAAAGATGAAACCAAAAACATCTTTTTACTGCAGTTATAACTTTGAGTAACTGGGCTTTTCAACCAACAGTGAACTGTGCTGTTAAAGGCATTTAAATTAAGAGAAGAAACAGCTTTGAACCAAAAGCCAGTGTTATCCAAACAGGAATAAGGGTAGAGTCTGGAGTGGTAGAACGCTCCTCCTTTGTGCAAAACCACACCATGAAATTCAGAATCCAAAATGTGTGAATGCATATGAGACCAAGCCTCATGCTTTTTAGTAACTATTTCACTAAACTATTTCAAGAAAAGAGCACTTCTTGAACTCCAGCATGGCGGAGGGTTGATCATGCTTTGAGGTTGTGTTGCAGCTTGTGGCATTCAGGAAATGTTACTATTTGACAGCAAAATGGACATCCACAACACAACAGTGATGACTATAATGGACGACTGCAACAGTCCCAAGCTGAAGGTGTTGCCGTGGCCCTCACAGTACCCCAACAAAACAAAAATGCCCTAAGGCGTTAGTAAGTTGTGACCATGCATCCAAACCTTTGTTTCAGTTCATCTGAAAGTTTAAAATGTGGAGACTAAAACAATAATCTTGCTTAGAATATTTAAAGAAAATCTCTGATCTCTTCATTGATGCATTTTGGAAATCAGCTCATCCTTCACTCTAAACTATCCACAGAAACAAACTGTTCCGTCTGGCCCTAATACTCCGCTGCCCTTTTTACAATGAAAAATCTGCCTTGAAATTAACTGAATAATCCGTCTTGCTGTCCAGTTGATCCCAGTCTGATCTGTCTATCCACCAGCGGAGCTGAAGCCAGCAGTGGTTAACCTCACCTTCTCTGACATTACATGGGACGGCTTCACTGCGTCCTGGAGCCCCACAAGTGGGGACTTTGACAGCTTTGTCATGGAGGTAACAAACATGGAGAATTTTGCTGAGAGCCAGAACCTCACTCTGTCCGGGGACGCTTTGAGCCTGGGCATCTCTGGGCTGAATCCCAACACCAGCTACATGGTTGGCTTGTATGGGCTGTATCAGGGCTCCTTCATTGAACCTCTGTACAGTGAAGCAACTACAGGTACCTGGAACTGACGGTGTTGCAGCCAAACTTTCCCTCTTTCCAATAATGATTTCTATTATTCTATTTCAGTCAGCACCTGTGAAGCATACACAAACATATTTCTGTTGTCCCACTCGTAGTGGAGCATCCTCTCCTCGCTGCATGAATGAAAACAACATAACCCAGTTTCTGTTTTGGCACCACTGTCCAACAACAGGGCCTCAGTGCACTGAACTGCTGCATCTTAACCAACATTATCATTCTCCACCCTCCAGCCACTGTTTCTGTCTCGCTGAGAGAGAGCAGGGTGATGTGCGCCCATGCCGCATCACTGAGCCAAATATTCACCCCCAACTGCTCTCTCCATCCCAGTTACCAAAGTGCATGAAGCCCCTCCCCCTACCATCCCTGCATCATGGTCAGGTCTGACGCTGATGAGCTGCAATGATTGCAAAAGCAAACCAATAACTTTCACCCTCCCTCGCCCATCATCCCGTGACAGCGTGACCATCTCATTTCATCCCATTATCCTTCATTCAGTGTGTAATTGATTAACCTTGAGTGACCGTTTTACCCATGGGTGTCTAAGTACTCATGGCATGTGCGAGTATACATGTCAGATGAGTTCTGCGACTTTGTATGAGTGACACTGAGATAGTTGTGTATTTTCACAGAATGTCAAAGTAAAAATTATTTCCTTTTGAACTAGGTGGCAAATGATTAAATCTTCTTGTCATTATCAAGGTAAAAAGCTAGTTAAGGAATGTGAGGTTAACAGTAACGCCACCTTGTTTTACATTGGATGCATGTTTGGAATGCATCCGTGCATGTGGAATTACCTTTTTAAAGGTTAAACTTGATCTTTAGCTGTTGGCTTTGAATTGCTCAGGTGCAACATCATGTCCTCAAAATTAACGGGTCAGCTGCATGATCAAATAGTGCTCCAATGTGCATGAAATATTCCTCATTAACCACCTTTTATCATCTTCTTTTACACATATATATATAAGCAATAATTAATTTGAGACAAAAAAATTGAGACAACCGTTGTCAGGTATTTACTTGAAAGCTTTTTTTTAGTGTCTTTCCTTGGCCCTCAGTGTTGCTTATTATCATAAATATTTAAGAAAAAAAAAATAGTTGCTTTGGTTTTAAAATCAAGCTGCAGTGTAACTTCTACTGCAGGATGTTCTATTTGCATTTTTATACAGAAGTACATGCATGTAATTAAGCTGCTCAGACTGTCAGGAAAATGCTGTTGATGTTGGTGAGTGTCCTGATACGCAACATGTTTCTTTTACGATAAATAGATTTAATCAGCTGCCAATATTTGAATAATTTGCATATCTGGACAGATTTGTTTTGCAGAATGGCTTTGATGAATTTCTAATCATGGTTTCTTCCTTCAGTGAATCAGCCAGTGGTTGGCAAAATATATATCTCAAACTTAACATCAGAGAGCTTTTCTATCCTCTGGAATGGCACTGAAGAACAATTTGATGGTTTTATCTTGGAGATTATTGACTCTGATTGGCTGATGAAGCCAAAGGAATATAACATATCCCGCAATGTAAGGTCCCATGACGTCACAGGGCTCAGGCCCAGCACTGATTACATAGCCTACCTCTACGGGACATACAAAGGATCTCGAACAAGTGCTGTCAGTACTGTTGCATCAACAGGTATTTTGAATTTATGTGCATTAAATTATCAACCTAAGAAATTAGTTTTTAGCTTCTAAATATTCTTCACTAGTTATCTGCTCTGTAGAGTTGACTTGCACCTGCATGCTTACTCTGGACTTACAGAAGAGACAAATACATGCTTTTTAATTCAATAAATGAATATATACTATTTTTTTTTCTCCCCTGTAGCTGAAGAGCCCGTTTTGTCGAAGCTAGTAGTTTCTAACATTACCTCAGACAGATTCTCTCTGTCGTGGCGGACAAGAGAGAAGGAATTTGATAAGTTTATAGTTGAAGTCAGAGAGTCTGCTTTGCCCTCGCAGGCAGTGGGGCGCACTCTGCCAGGAGACTTGCGCTCCACAGTAATGACTGGGCTCAAAGCGAACACAAGCTACAACATAAAGCTTTACGCCAGTGACGGTGGTCAGAACACACAGCCTCTGTTTGCTGTAGCTACAACAGGTATTGCATTACATGCATTTCTTGATGCTGCATGTTCCAGCAACATGTATAATCAGGACAGCATAACTGAAAGGTCATGTTCTTCTTTTATTCAGAGGATGTCCCACAGTTGGGGCCCATAACTGCTTCATCTGTGAGCCCACATAACCTCAGCTTGTCCTGGAGCACTGTGTCAGGCCACTTTGATGGCTTTGTTATCCGGGTCAGTGACTCTGAGCAGCAGTCTGATACACTGGAGTTCAGACTGCCTGGTGAAGTCCGTAACATAACGATCTCTAACCTGATGGATGACACAGGCTATGATATTGAACTGTACGGTATTTCTCATGGGCGCCGCACTCCTTCAGTGTTAGCCCATGCTGTCACAGGTATTACGTATTTAACTCATATCCTTTACTTTAAAAATGTTCCAGTTGTAGTGTAACAGAATCCATTTGATGTATTTCAGACATTTTGAGGTTTTGTTCCACTTTTTGGGAATAGCAAAGATATCTACAGAACTAAGGTCTAAATTGCTTAAGGAGCAAAGTTGACATGCATCATAGGCAGATATTGTTTTTGGTTTGCTTGTCACAATTTAAACAATTTGATGTATTTACTCCAAATATGTTTAAGCAAGCATTGAAAATCTCCTATTTGAGAGAAACCAGATTCTGTCCAAAACTGATACAATCAGCCTAAATTTTTTGTTTGCTCAATTTATTGTGTCTCGTGAGTATTGGTTGGAAAAGCACTAGAAGTTTTGTTGGCAGAACTTGCGATGTATGGAATGCTTTATATTAATGGGGTTTCCACTATGGCTCAAAATTATAGGATGGTCTGCATCTTTGTGTTCTGGTTGTAAAAAGGGCCCTGAAGACACCTTTCAGGGCCAGACTAAGAACTGGAGACCGTGTTCTCTTCTCAAACACTTGAGAAACACCTAAACAATTTAGAATTCACCATAAAGGCTGATGCAACAGCGCAGCAACCATTTTACTTCTCTCTATTGTTGCTGTTTTGTTCCCATTGATCCATACCAACAACTTGCGTTGTTTTGATGTCCTCTGAATTTATGTCAGAAACTGTAAGTAACTCAAGAAAAAACGTGACATTCTGGCTGATTAAATACATCCAGTTTTCTTGTAGACCTCTATGCAGACAAGTGCAGTCTCCCCCTGCTAGGCTATTCGTCATTGTCTATATTTTCAGACCTGTAGGGTACATCCATCTTTCATATCTATGTTCCTACATGGCAACATAAACTGGCTGCAAGGGACAAGCAGTGGAGTCGTCATTTACGCTGCAGTGGAAATGTGTCTATTCTCTGACGTAGCAATTGCTTTTTGTGTCTCCAAACATGAAGCTCGATCCAAGCCTCAAAATGTCGCTTTAGAAGCATCTGGGTGAGGAATTATGAAGCACTATGATGCACGTCACTTTGCCTTTTAGCATGCTGGGAACTTGAGATTTTGAAGATATCCTACCTTTTAATTTGGTGGCAACTTCTTCTTGCACTTGTAACACTGGAAGAGCTGGCTCTTTATTTGCTTTTGCAACCATTGCACATATTATCCTCCTAATGGAATCTCGTTCCCCCTTCAATGAAACCCATCCCCTTCCTCCCAGCTCCTTTGCCTAAAGTGGAAAACTTGACCATTTCCAACGTAACCCCCTACGGTTTCCAAGTGTCGTGGGAAGTGAGGCAGCAGCAGCAACAGGAGGAACTAGCTCCCTCCAGTGGCGGCTTCAGTCACTTTCACATAGTGGTGACAGACTCTGGCTGGCTGTTGGAGCCTCAAGAGTTCACTGTGCCAGGAAACCAAAGCCACCTGGACATCTGGGGCCTCATCACCGGCATAGGCTATGAGGTCAGGCTGACCGGTGTGTCAGAGTCAGGGCTTCTCTCTCGGCCTCTGACTACAGTGGCTGTGACAGGTACCACTCACAGTGCACTGCAAGGACCCTCGTCTTACTAAACAGTCCAATTCCTCAATTTACTGCAGCTTCTATATGTGTAGCTGTAGACTTTATTACTCATTTATGAAGTTTCACAGACAAAACATGGCAGTGTTTCTTGGTATCAATGCTGAAATTGATTTAAATGATTAAAATCTGTAAATGATCATAATCAGCCTTAGTGTTAATAGATGTAGGTATATGCCATGTTTTGATGATGAAGCTTCAGCTCAGTACTCTTAATTAACCCTAACTCTTATTTTATAAAACAACTTTTTTCCAGAATGAGCTCACCTTTCTTTTGTTTTAAGCATTTTCTTGGTATGCAGCTGTGTCAACGAGAAGAAGAGACGTGAAGCTCCTGTCTGTTTCTTCTTTCCTTTAAAATATGAGCAAGCATCTTTGTTTGTATTCATATTTTACAATGTGTTTTCCTTCACATTTTGTTAATTGCTCGCATAGAGATATTCGTGGACAAATTCCACCAAACTGCTGTCTACTCTTGCTTCTTTGTAGATCGTGTTTAAAACACAGTGAAATCCAACTTCCACATGTAGGAAAACACTGACAAATCAACAGATGCTCTGAGCATGACATATCTGTTGATTTAACTTCTGATCTTATTTGTTTTATTTCCTTTGAATGCACTGAATGCATCAAGGTTGGCCTTAAGGACGCATGGGGAACTCTCAACAGATCCACTTACTGACATAGATAAACAACAACAAAAAAACAAAAAGCCTCTTGACCTTTACTACTCGTATGCCTCCGTAGCCCCTCCGCTATGTTTTTGACTGTTTCACACTAACTGGATGCCTGAGCATGGCAAATCAGAGGTGGTGGACCAAAAAGCTTTCAGGCTGGAATGTGATCCTGGCTGCCACCCGGAAACCTTACCTCTTGGCTGACCTCTTCCAGACTGACGTTCGTTGATGATTATCATTGGGAAAAACACCAAACCCATTGCCTCGTTAATGTTTCCTTGTCTAACCAGAGGCTGAGCCGGAGGTGGAGCATCTCTTCGTCTCAGATATCACAGCTGACAGTTTCCGTCTGTCGTGGGCAGCTGATGAAGACCTGTTTGACAGATTTGTGATCAAAATAAGAGACAGCAAAAGATTAGCTCATCCTCAAGAGCACAGCGTCCGCGGCGATGAGCGTACCAAGGTTGTAACTGGCCTCATGGGTGGTACTGAGTATGAAATCGAGCTTTATGGTGTCACATTGGACCAACGCTCTCAACCCATTATAGGGGTTGCTCACACAGGTACATGGACAACAAGTGTGAAGTGTCATACTAACTACTTTTTGAGTTTGTAGTGCGAAGCGCTGACCCCAGAATCCCACTAATCATTATTTATTCCTCTTGTTTAGGCTAAACGGTGTGTCCAATAGAAAATGGTCTCTGGGCATGTGCCTTCTGTTGGGTTTCATTTGGATTCCCAAAGTTGAAGACTTGTTTTCTTCACCTTTATTCATATTTTAATTGTTTTCCTCTCTGTGCATATCTGGTTGCGCTCTGTTAGGTCTGAGCACTCCAAGGGGACTTCGCTTCTCTGAAGTGACCGACTCTACAGCTATAGTTCACTGGTCCATGCCCCGCTCTCCGGTGGACAACTACCGCATCACCTATATGCCATTTGAAGGAGGTAAGTGGTTTGTCAGGGCTGCTGCATTGCAACGGTTTACTGCTGGTTTGCAATGCCTAAAAATGTGTGAGCTACTTAGAGTTTTGTGTATTTTGACATAAATGTGACCAAAAACCACATCATGCACATTACAAAAATAGATAAAGGGAATAATAAGACAGCAACATATACAACAAATGCTTGGTTATTTGTTCTTTAAGTAAAATGTTTCAATATTACGGTGGTGTAGATTTGCAGACATCCTAAGAGCTTGAATAAAAATAAAAATAAGTCTAGTTGCCCTCATTCAAGCTCTTAGGTTCCTATCTTGCATGTGAATCTTCATTTTCAGTATCTGGTGTGACCTCCTTGTTTCCAGAAACAGTTGGTCAGAACCAGAATCAGCTTGTAGGAATTTTAGTCCATTCCTCTGTACAGAGAAGCGTCACCCCTGGGATGTTGGTGGGCTTCCTCAATAAACTGCTCATTTCAGGACCCTCCACAACATTTATGTTGCACCTAGGTCAGGACTTTGACATGATCATTCCAGAACAACAACCCTATTCTTTCTTAATCAGTCTTTGATAAAGAATTTCTACTCTCTGGGTTTCTTGTCTTGCTCCACATCACAGACAGATGTTCATCTCTGTCAGTTTCCATTCTTCTTTCATGGTAAGCTGTCCTGGCATAGATGCAGTAAAACGGACCCAAAGTATGATTCTGCCACAGCCATATTTTACAGATGGGAAGAGGTTCTAATGCTGGAATGCAGTGTCTTCCTTCCTCTAAACATAATACTTATTTAAATTAAAACTTTAGCCTCGGTGACATTTGTCCTCAAAACTATTTTCCACCAGTCTACCGGCTTTTCTGACTTTTTACCTCTCATCAGCAAGGCTTTTTCAGTTCTAAACTGGATGGTGGGGAGTATCGGCTTACAAGCAGAGAGGGTCGGTACAGTCACGTGTCACTGAACCTCCTGACCAATGTGCATGTCATTAAAATAATTATCACCACTGAATTTTCTACCAGCCTGAAAGACGGAGACCATTTTTTCTTGAGTCACGGGATCCAAGGTGTGAATGGTTGTGGAACTGCCTGGGGATTAGAGATGATGCTGTGTTGTAGGTGCTGGGAAGGTGATGTCTGAGACCTCCTCCTCTGTTCAAAGATGTTTTTTCCAGTTAAACATAGATGTCTTCCTTGACTCCTTTCTCAAACGATCTGTCTCTGTCCAGAATGGGTACATTACTGCTGTAGGTGCACGGCTGAGTCTTGACCTGAAAAAGTGGCTCTCCTATGTCCTGCCATGCATTTGTGAAGCTGTTGTTTGGTCTCTCCTATATAAGGGTCCTCGGACTCCTCACTGCACAGAAAATATGACACCGCTCAGTTCATGTTTGAATGTTTTGTCCTTTGGGTGAACAGGTCTCTGTCTGAGGGTGTTCTTGGGTTTGAAGTGCACTGGAATGTCACGTTTAGAGAAGATCCTTCTAAGTTACTGAGACATTCTCGTCACATATGGAATCACAATATGTCTGCTCCTGTTCTTTTTCACTTCTTTAACAGAGTTGTTTGGTCCAGATTTCTTTGCTGATTTGATAAAGGCCCAGTTGGGTGTCCACAGGTTTTCAGAGCTTTCTTGGAGTGCTGATGTTCCTTTTGTTTCCCCTCAGCTTCAGTAGGTGCACTCTTAGCCCTGTGGTGTAGCATTCTGATGACAGCCAGTTTGTATTCTAGTGGATGATGTGAGTTGAAAAGTCTAAGATATTCTCATCCTCTCAACACTCAGTGACATGTAATATTGAAACATTTCCTCTGGAAATAAATTACCAAAGCTGATAGTGGTATCTTTCTTTAATTTGGAGTCCATTTGTCTTCTGTTTGGGCTTTTTTAAAAATCTGATGTTTCAGATAATATTCAGGTGGATAATTTAAAGGTTTTACAAAGTGTCAGGTACAGTTGTGGTTAGGTTTATAGTTTAATTTAGCCGCATTTTTAGCACATTTTTTACAGACTATACTCTGTTTTATCAGAGAATAGGAGAAGTGAACCATCTCTAAAGATTGGTTTAGGTATGTAATGCTTAAATAAAGTCTGTGTTATGACATTACTTTTTCAAAATGTCATACTTTTACCATTAAGTGTCACCCCAGCAATTTGAGAAAAGAAACATTGAGTCTGATTGTTGTTGGTCTAAGAAATAGAAAAAAAAATGCAAAGAAAATGTTCCTTTTGCTTTTTTCTGAGAAGTTAAAGGGCTAAATCCTCTCTTTGTTTAAGATGACCTTTTAACATCACAAGTGTTGTAACTTAGTCCAGAATGACAGAATTGCAGTAAAATGTTGTTCAAATATTGGATTATAAAATATGACATTAAGAAAGTAACTACCAGTGTTTCTGTGGTGCTACCATGAGCTTGATGGGTTTTTTTTTGCTTTTTTTAACAACTTTATGCTGGATTGCCCTTTGTTTCAATGCAGCTATCCAAGCCCACCTGGAGTTTATAACATTGTCATCCTCTGACTCTTCATCAAACCCAGCTTAAGTTGTATAAATGCTAGCTTTCTAACATTTTCTAAACTAATATAGCTTAATATAAACATTGTGAGTGTTTTAGTGCAGCTGTAATCTCAAGTCACTAAAGGTAAACCTAATTGTGAAAAAGGCAGCACAAATGCACTAATAAATTAAATCTATCACCGCTGGACCTGCTTGTTTTGTACACAGTTTGTTTGTTCTCTCCCTTCACAGGAAGCCCATTGATCGTGACAGCAGATGGCGGTGTGTCTGAGACTTTGCTGGTCAATATGATTCCTGGAAAGACTTACCAAGTAACTGTCAGTGCTCTGAAGGGCCTGGAGGAAAGTGAGCCGAACACAGACACTGTAACCACAGGTTGGATTTCCTCTGCTCTCGTGTACACCCACACCTGTGTCATTACGTTGGAGTCAGTTCGAGGAAAAACAATTTGAAACCTTCCTGTTTGTGTCTTCCAGCTTTGGACAGCCCGCAGGGTCTGACTGCAGTCAATGTCACTGACACGTCTGCTCTGTTGCTGTGGCAACCATCTGTAGCCACTGTTGATGCCTACGTCATCATCTATAGGGCAGATTCAGGTGAGTTTCTCCACAAAGAGCTTCATGATCAGATTTCTTTTTGATCTGATTGTATCATTTGATTCTTGCCCTTCAGTGAGCCCAGTGGTGGAGCATGTTTCTGGAAACATAGTGGAGTTCGAGATGAACTCCCTGGTTCCAGGAACTCACTATACAGCTGGAGTTCATGGTGTGAAAGAAGCTAAGAAAAGTGCCTCCACTGTTACTGAATTCACCACAGGTAGGTCGATATGAAAAGTCCATGGGCTGCAACATGTAAGCTGATTTTCCAGTAAGACAGCGATATCTAATGTGTGGTGCTGTATTTGCAGACGTGGATCCCCCTCGTGACCTGATGGCTATTAACATCCAAACAGACAGTGCAACTCTGACTTGGAAACCCCCTCATGCAGCAGTCACTGGGTACACTCTCACCTTCTCATCTGCTGATGGTGTAATCAGGGTAAGTAAAAGACACCCACATCAGTTCAGTCACTGACAGCAGAGGCATTTGAACTCAAATATTACAGGATATGTTCTTCAAAGCATGCCATAGGGATTTGAATTGATTCTCCAAACTTCTTGGCAGCCAATGTTTCAACAGTTTTTGGATTTCCAGACATCAGATATGTGCTTTAGAAGGTAACTTAATCTCAGAGAGCTTCAACCTGCCATCTCATGTTAGGTATAGTTAATAAATACAGAAATAAATGCTTAAATGTGGTTAGCAGTGCTGCAAAGAGTGCACATTTTGCGTGTCTTTCTTCATTAAGGCTTTGCTCTTTGGGATCACTTTGTGTTTGTGTGTGCAGGAGGTGATGCTAAGCCCGACAGCGTCCTCTTACAGCATGTCTCAGCTGACTGGCTCTACAGAGTATAACGTCCAACTGCGGGCCATAGCTGGAGCCCAGAGGAGTCGCTACATAACCACCGTCTTTTCCACCAGTAAGGATGAAAAAGTCTTCATCATTTGTGTGTGTCATTCAAAACTTTGAAGAGTGAAGGGTCTAATGATTGGTCCAAATGCGCTTCTAATGCAGATTCCTTATGTTTAATGTGATACTCCAACCAGATCACCTGTGCTTATTCCTCATCTTGCCTGAGCCCCACAGATGGAAAAACTTATCTTTCGAATACGTTTCTTCTTATTTTCCAGGAGCCATCCTCTCACACGACGTTGTATTCTGCGTGGCGTTTTTTTTATGTAACAGTAATGAAGATAAAGCAACTGTGTTCGCTGGTCTTTAAGCTGATGTCTTTTTAATGTGTGTTTTTCAGCTGGACATTTGTACAGGCGCCCCCGAGACTGTGCTCAGATTTTACTAAATGGAGAGACCACCTCTGGCCTCTACACCGTCTATATCGGAGGGGAGGAGAGCCAACCCATCCAGGTTTACTGTGATATGACCACAGATGGTGGAGGATGGATGGTGAGCGGGCAGTTTCACACCACACATCACAGTGAATATATGATTGTTCCTGGCATGCAGCCTCTGTTTTTCTGATGATAAATGACAGCCAGCACTCGAGGGGTTTGCTTTGAAGCTGTTGTGACACTCATGAAAGTCAGTTGTCCTCAGGTTTTCCTCAGACGCCAAAACGGAAAGCTGGAGTTCTTCAGGAACTGGAAGAACTACACCGCCGGTTTTGGTAACATGAACGATGAGTTCTGGCTGGGTAAGAGCGCTCGTCTTTCATCATATTCCCTCCTCTCGGACTGCTTCTGACTCGCACGCTTTAAACCTCTCTTATAGGTCTCTCCAACCTCCATAAAATCACGAATTTGGGACATTATGAGCTGCGAGTGGACTTGAGAGACAACGGGGAGTCAGCCTACGCTCAGTATGACAAGTTCACAATTGCAGAACCAAAAACACGTTTTAAACTCTACATAGGAGCGTACAGTGGAACAGCAGGTGGGTATCATTTTAAAGCATGGGTTTGATGAGGAAACTGAAACGACTCAGTGTGTCTGTAAGATACATAAAAGATGGAAATAAGGAAACACTGCTAATTGGGCTCACTCATGACCACATTAGATCTGCTTTGTTTAACCTGTAACTAATTGAGTGTAAAAACACCAGCTGTGCCTTTAAAGGTGTGTTTGGTAGCAGCATGCAATTTCATCTCAGTCTTTCCACCATCCAAATGTTGCCAGAGGATAGACTGCATCAACAAATCTTTTCTAAAATGAGAACAGATGAGTTTTAGCTAGAGGTGATTTTGTTACCTTTACACAAAGACAGTTTGGGGAAACTTGGAAAAAGAAAGCAGAATCTCACTTTTCAGCTCAACATTTCCACCTTTGTGGAGTTTTCCTGAAGGTTCCAGCTAAGATTCTTCTGATGCTGACTGGATAAGCTGTCATGTAAACGTCTACTCACAATTAACAGGCACAAGTTGTGCGGCAGTTTTATCAAAACCGAACCAATGCCTCGAGGCCAAGAGTTCAGTCACCTACAACGTGAGAAAAGTCATGACTGTGTCGAAAATTGAGAAAACATTTTAATCAATTTTACAACAACTGTACTGAAGACTGTGGAAAAACAGGATACGGATCATTATCAAAGTGGCAGGCTTAGAGGACTGCATAGAGGCTGAAATAGTGACTTCATCACCGTAACAGCTTGAATAAGGGTGACTGGGCTTCTTCCTGGTTTTTGAAAACATTTCACCACATGTGAGAGGCTTCTTCAGTTCTAAACTAGTTGGTGGGAGTATTGACTTATTGACTTTTAGGAATACCATGACCTGGATGACTGAGAATCTACAACAACTAAATGAATCTTGTTAATAGATCTGAACCCGCATGCAGTTGTGGCTGTCAGGGTTAATGTATTAGATCCCACCACAGTTAATGATTTTAATTAATTGAATAGTAATCATCATAATATTGCATTTCTGTCATTTATATAAAACTAAATATATTACATTAATATTAGTTAAGAATTGAGCAAGTTACAGTTGATTTTAGAGGCCAGACACCTGGTGTGAAAGTACATCGGGTGTCAATCTGGATGTTGTATATCTATGCAGTGTGGTAGGAAGGAGGAGGGTTAGTTTGCTACAGTGTATGTGCAGCTCAGGTTGGGTAGCTGCCTGTTTGAAAGTGTAGTCTGTATTTTGCAGTGCTGTTGAATTGATGAAGATTTATTTTTGTAGTGTGTTCAGCCATCTTGGCCACAGAACAAATGCCTTAGTTTTGCAGGTCTGTCTTTCCCATTCTCTACCTCTCCAGAGAGTTTCCATGAAATTCGTCCGGGTTGTTTATGTGATCTTGCAGGCAGGTGTAAGCTTTTATCTTAGGCAGAATAAATCAAAATTATTTAATTTATTGAATTCTCAAAGAGAGGAGAAACAAAACCTTGACATTTAAGTGATGGCCTGAGTTGCAGCTGCATCAGAGTTACCTTCAAAAAAGTCTAAAAGTAGTTTGGAGTAGTTTGTACTCTGAGTTGTGCACAGACATAAGAGTGATGAAGCTTCTCATCCAGACCTCTTCCTTTTCAAAAATATTTAATATTAATATCAAATAAGAAGTCCAACTGTTGTAGCTAAATCTGTACAGTCAATAATCAGCCCCTGAGTTTTACTCTCATTTAATTTGCTCACCAGGTGACTCCATGACCTACCACCAGGGTCGGCCCTTCTCCACCTACGATAATGACAATGATATCGCCGTGACCAACTGCGCCTTGTCCTACAAAGGTGCCTTTTGGTATAAAAACTGCCATCGTGTCAACCTCATGGGGAAATATGGTGACAGCAGTCATAGCAAGGTATGCACAGTTTTCATAAAATCCTGAATTATTCCAGGGAAAGCTGAATTTAACAGCTCACATTCTCCACTTTGTTCCATCATTTATATAAAACCTGTTGATGGACTTATTTGCAGCTCTGTTCTCGAGCCGACATCTTACATAAGGGCTGTTTTTTGTAGTCTCAGAATGTGTCAGATTTTCCATCCACTTCATTTCTTCAAGCATCGACTGCCTGTTCCTTTTTTGTCTCTGGAACTAAAAAGATTTCATTACTCTTGGGAAGTATTTAAAGCATATCTGTTGCTTCCCTTCTAAGAGGAAAAATAACCAATACGCACTTAGCACAAAGATGTAACTATCCAACCAGCAGAGCAGAATTTTCATCAGTGGATGGGAGTTGTTGGAAAAGCTCACTCTGGTTTGTTATTTCACTACTTTCACAAGATTTGTTTTGTATTTCTCCACAGGGGATCAACTGGTTTCACTGGAAGGGCCACGAACACTCAATCGAATTTGCAGAGATGAAGATCAGGCCAGCCAACTTCAGAAATTTTGAAAGTCGAAAAAAGAGATCATAAACTCATGAACCCGACCCCCCCCCCCCCGCATCTCATCTCCACCCATCATCACTCCCTCCTCTTTGAATCACGCTCTAAAACATATTCGAACCAGTGAATTTTGGATTTCAGCTTTGGCTGTGAGAAATTTACCTGGTAACATTACACCAAAGAACCAACTAGAATTGGCTGTGGGTTTGTTGCTGTCCCAATGTGGCTCTGCTGTGTGATTGTGTTCCTGAAGAAAGTAGCCGATGACTTCTTTTTTTTTTTTTTTTTTTTTTTTTATAAATGTCTTGGATGAACAATCATGTGTTATGGGACCAAACACCTGGATGAGTATGTAAACAGTGGAAAAGAATCCACCAGATCAGTAACACGTCACATCCTCTGCAGTATCTCATTGGCATCGTATGTTGAATTATTGGTGAGGAAAGATTCATTGTAATGAACATAAAACAAATGTTTACTGTACGTATGACCATCCACCAACACGCTTGTTGTTCATATTTAAATTCCGATTTGCTTATTTTGATAGAAGAAAATAACATCTGGTGCTCTGTAACCTTCAATACGAATAAAACAGTTTGAAAGTGTGCTAGAGCTTGTATTACTGCACAGTTCATGCCCACACCAGCAGATGGCAGTGTTTACTACAGTGGAGTGTAGCTGTGGGAGCATTTTTCACAAAGCAGATGCTGGTAAGTGCCTTTTTTGTATTCAGGGAAGTATTAAAAAAAAAAAAGCACTAATATTAGTTTTCTGTGACTGAAGTCTACAATAGCTGGAAGAATAAATGATATTTAATGTGCAAGTGTGCATTTTAGTTCAATTGTTTCCAGTTATTACAGTCGAGGTCACATAAATTAATTAGCTATGTTGGGAATTATTTAATATTTCAAGACATTACATGATGAAAATGGACTGCTTTTGTTTTTCTGGTGGTTGTGGTATGTGTTCTTTGCTCATTATTAAGAAAGCCTGAATTTAAGTTTTTACATGTTTGACATCAGAAAATATTCGTCAGTGAATGAAATGAACACATTCTGTTACTTTACTGCAGTAAAAGTGTCAGACCTGGTGACTGATGTTAGGTGAGGTTGCTCTTGCTGGTTTCTGGTGCAGAAGGTTCTTTTCACCGTTCCAAAGGTTAAAGTGAGTTTTATCTCTTTTGCAACTGGAGCCCTTTTTTCTCTCTCAAAGCCTCTTAGTTTGCAAAATAAATATCTTTTCTACAAAGGTCATCAAATCCATCTTTTAGTAAACTGGATGGAAATGCAGACTTCGGTGTTTGCCAACCTGTTAAAATCAGTCTTTGAGACACAATTTGGTTTCAAGTGATTGATCCGTGTCTTAAACTTCCTGTTGCAGTAACGGGTCGTGTCAGTCTTTCAACAGTCTTTCATCAGTCAGGTGACGACGTGTTCAGATCCCAGCAACCTTATGATTTCCAGGACTTTTGTTTTTGCATCCCTTTTTAATCTATGCATTTTGGTCTCCTGCCTCCGATCCTCAAAGCAACGGCTTCCGAGTATTAGTACCGGTTGTCAACTTTCACGTATTCAAACACGCCCAACACTCAGCTGTCAGTGGTTTAGTTTGTTGGAACATTGTGTTTGAATATGACAAAGAGGAGTGATGAGACGTGAGATGTCTCCCGGCACAGAGTTGGGAGTTTTCCACATTAAGTTCAAGGTTTAGAAATAACTTCTGACCTAGATTTGTACCAGAGTATACCACTATGATCAGATTTCATGTTTCTAAAAAAAAAAAAAGGGGGGCTCCATATTCTTCTCAAATAGCTCTAGAGAGTGACGGTGTTAGAAGTACTCAAGAACTTAGCGTTAGTCACAATTAGGATATTACTGTAAGGAGCACAGTTAACAGCAATGATATAAAGAAATGTTTTTAGGGGGTAACTTGTGAATCAGATGGTTTCTGCTTTCATTTGTGCCTGAAATTGCCAGGAATATCTGGCAAACCAACCTACAGCAATAACAGAAGTAATAATAGTAATTTTGTTTTTCCACGAAATGTTGCCAAGTAGAGCAGGCTGTCTCCTCAACTGGCTGCTGTGACATTGATGGTCTCAGGAAGATGAATGACTGTTGTGATACCTTGACTTTACCTGTATGTCGGCAACAACAAACAGGATTCACACTGTGACGTTCGTAAGAGACAGTCTTGCATTTATATATGCAGCAATATCTTAATAAATGTAATACAATATTTTTTTTATAGAAGCCTCTTTTGTGTTAGTACTTCTAAGAGGCCTTAAAAAAACAACTGGGTAGGTTTCACAAGTGGGTGGTCATACGCCCATTTATAAAAACAAAAAGTGGTTTATACAAGATCAACAGCAGAACTGAATGTTTCTAAAGCCACATTCAGTCTATAGTTTGCCATATAGACTACATATATGTGGAAACTATGTCGTTTTCCTCATGTTTTGATATGAAAACCAGACTGTCTTGGTGCACTTGGGGCTAACAGGACATTCAAAGCTGCTGTTAAATTCTTCTGTAAACTCACGAGTCCGGTGGGTGCAGCGATGATGATCTATTGACACATTCTCACCCTGATGGTGTTATATCCTGCTGTCTGGTCATGACCCCCTCGTGTAACTTAACAATAGAAACTCTGCTTTCTTTATTTGATTATATGGGTCTGAGAAGGTGACCATAATTCTCACTTGATAGATTATCTCAAAACATTTCTTAATGAGTTAATGAGTCGCTAGTTTCAACTCCTCTTCAATATAATTTGGTGTTGATTTTCTGAATTACTGTCACATTGACACACTCTAAATAGATACTGTTTTGCTTTAGGGCAGGACTACCTTATGACCGAAAAGTCCCTGCTACACAGGTGCTGTATAGCTGACCAGCAAGAAACACATTTTACATTTTGTTTCGAACACATTTTAAGCTTTTTAAGGCATTTTCTGTCTTTGAGCATCAGGACTATTGGATTTTAGTGAAGTCTGAAGAGCAATTTCTCTTTTAAGGACAAGATTACCGTCTCTGTACTTCTTGATGGTCCACATACATTTTACATACACACAGATTATTTTAGCTTCTGACTCCTTTAGAGCCCCTCCCTAAAAGCCAACTTCTCCTGATTGGCCAGCTTCTGGTAGCCTGCAGCACTCAGTACTTGTGTTCTGCTCTGTTTGGGCTTATAGGATAGTCTGTGCCTGTGGCTAAGAACTTTTAAACATTTCAGCTTTACTCAGCTTTACTGGAAATAAACAAGTAAATGTAACAAGAAATTAAATTGTATTAATAGAAAAAATCTTTATTAATACCAAAAAGGTCACTATAATGTTGCTCTATCTATTTCTTATTATTTTTGCATTAATCATGTTAAGCTGCCACTGCATGTGGTTACTGGTGCTGGTGGGTTGACCTCCAGCACCACTCTGTACCACAGCAGAGCCATAAAGGCCTCCGACTGGACACACCCTGCAGTCCCAGCACCGTACAACATATGACAGAAAACAAGAAGCCGCATTATGGGTCACCTTTAAGTGACTCTGGTGTCTTTTATGCTTTAAGTAACATGAGTCCAAACTATGTAGAGATACACTACTTGTGCGGAAATGTATACATCCACTGCAAGGCTGCAGTTCAACAGGTCAAAGCGTCAAAACTTGCAAACCAAAATTAGCAAACAGTTCTCTGAACTGTCATCGAGTTCCTGCACACTGTGATACTCTCATTATTTGAACAGAGTTATATCACTGTTTGCTCAAAGCGCTGGTTCAAATTTACACGGTCAACTCTCTCCTGTTGATGTAATAATCTAAACTAAGTCTGGTTTCTATTCAGATAAAGGTAATTGGCTTATTTTAAGGTTCTGTTTTATGTAATTTTATGTTGTTGTGATTGGTTTTGAATTTTTTTCTGAGAATATGTCATGATATAAAGTATTTTCTGAGGGCAACATGAAGACAGAGCTTTAATTTCATGAAGTCAAATAGAGACCAAAGTAATAATGTGATTTCTGCATCTGCCAGTTGAGCAAAGGTTACCGTGTTGCCTAAGAAAACCTGTTTGCATTAGTCACGCCATGCAGCCTGACTGAAACACACTGGACGGCCATTAATCATGTTTTTCAAGGAAACTTTTTCCCGAGAGTCAGTGCTATATTTGAATTGGCTCTGCTCTTGGCGCAGGGTCCCTGGCACTGTGCGAATATGTATCTAAATCATCTGCCACGGCCTTGTCAGTGCGCCCCACAATATTTTCCACTCCTCCACTGGACATGTGCAGCTGAAAAATATGTAATTTTATGCCCTGTGTGATCATTATATATGCTGAGTGAACTCCCCACGCCTGTGCTTTGATTTAAAAAGGACATAAAAGCAGGCTGTAATTTTACATTTAAGCCAGCAGATATTAAAAATTTAAATGTTCTCTTTGATAATTTTTTACCTCATTTAGAGTCTTGTTTGATGTAAAGCCAACTGTTGCACAGGAAACGTCACCTGCACACAGTCCTATTTGATTGACATTGATTTATGGTGTATATAGATAATTCTACTGAATTCAAGCATTAGGATAGAGCAGGGCTGCAGCGGGAAAAGCCTTTAGACTGGAATAATTATCACAGAAATGTGTCAGATGGTAAGTGACCTTGTCAAAATCTGGTTATAAAAAGTGTATCCAATGCTTTAATAAGGTTTGATTAATGATTAGCTTGTTATTTTTTGGCTTAACACATTTTAAATAAGCTGTCACTGCACATCTAATTTTTAGAAATTTAGTGCAGTACTACACAGTGATCTGCAAATGAATATAATTTAGTAATAGGTTGGCTATTTAACACATTATTCTTAAAAATGACTGATATTTTCTACAATGACTCAGAAATACACTAAACATAGTTAACTATAGTTAACAGGCGTGTGTATCCAATCTCTGTTTGCTACCAGACTGTCTGAAAGTTCACATTGACTCACTTTAAAGTATCACATCTGTGCTTTGCTTCCTTCCTCCTTTGAAGGATATGATAGATCACAAGAAACTCTGAAAACTGTGAAGTGAGGGTCGTATCGTTTTGCTGTCATTCAACACGTTTCGACTGACATAAAACAATTTATTCATCCTGTATTGGAGAGCTTTGAGATAAATCCTTATTAATAAGGCACATGCCAACATGCTTGGCAGTGTTACCATATTTCTAATCTCCACTCAGTCTTGCCTGCAGAAACAGCTAGCTTCATCAATCTTTCCACCCAAACTGTCTTTAACGCGATTCATTTATCAAGGAAAGTTGAAACACTATGTCAGGCTTTGTTTTCAGTAACTGGTTTGATCCGTATGGGGAGAAAAAACTGCAATAATTCGAGAACATGTCCGCCGACTTGTGTGGAAGGGCTGCTGTCGTGCTGCATGACCCACTTTCTCCTGAGAATCAGTTCAGACAGATGTGCTGACATTTTCCTTGAGAATTCACTGCATTGAACACAATGAAAATTTGACTAACTCACACTGAGGAGGAGGCAGGAATATAATTAGCAGACTTTCATATGAAGTCAGTAGTATTTAGCATCTGCGACCAAGAATGTTTGAGCAAAATCTTCAGAGCTTTTCTGCTTGCAGACTAAACGCAGCACATTTACTGAACACATGCTGGCCTTTAAATAATGCTTTTCATTCATTTCAGCCCCAGTAAAGGTGTCATACAGTTGAAATACAGTATTTCTAGACACACTTTAATCCGCAGTAGCTGTTGTTCTCATGCAGCATTTTACAGTTCTTTAAGTACAAGATACTTCAGTCACAAATAATATGAAGGACTGCGAAACATTATATAAATAATCACTAATCAGTTTGGTAACCCCCTGATGTCTGGGGGCTCAACAATGGAGGCAGCAATCCAACATCTCATCAAGATGAAAGCATATAAAACGAGTGCGAGTGGCAGTCGGTGACCTCACATATACTTATGATCCCGCTGGAGAGGTTTATAACCTATCAGCATGGTGAGTGATTCCCATCTGATGGACCCCTGTTTCCCAGATTAACAGCAGAGTTTATTTAGTTAATCACTGATGATTTGATCAAATTCAGAGATTTAATTCTATTGTCCGAGGCAAAATTCTGAATGCCATGACATAAAAGGTTTGTGGCCAGATGTCTGACCTCTGATTAAAAGTCAAGAAAGCTGACAGCCATATTAAACTGAACTATTTAATCAGAGGTCATACTAAGACAATCTCTTTTGTTTTGTATGAAGTGGTTGTCCTTCCTCTTGGTCTATTTGAAGGGCCCTTGTAATCCTTACATTACCAGTGTGTCGTCTTTCCTTCGATTTACATGAAGGGTATTAAAGCAAAACACATTTCATTAGATCACTGCAAATGTACGTCAAGTTGGACCCGAGCCTAAGAGGATTGTGTTTGGAGTATATATGTCGAACCTCACATATGACCTGTTCAAGCTGCTTCACTGCAGTCCAACATACTGCCCAGATCAAAAGCCCAACTTCTTGACCTCATCAAGTTGCCATCTGTCTTTTTTTTTGGTATTTAGGGTTTAAAGGATCTTAAATCCCATGAATGTTTACATTCATTAATGTACAGTTCAAGTAATATTGTTCACTAGAATTTGTTAGATCACTGTAATCCTGATTTAAAAGCCTATAACTTATTTATAGAACCAATTGGACATATATGGATATATACTGTGTGTCAGAGGTGCAAAACACAAGATTGGACAAAAATATATATATATATAAAACACATAAACACAATTACATTAAAAAAGACAACTGTACATATTTCATTATCAGTTTTCTTTCATTTTCTTCAATAAAAACAAAACCCACTCTTTCATTTGATCATACCTTATTCTTATGTAGGACATGGGAATAGAGAATTTAATTATATTCCCTCATAACTTTGTCTATTTTGTAAATAGTTTCAATTTACATCAATAGACGCAACTCTTGAGAAAAAGTTGTTACAGTGGTGTCTGTCTGAGAATACAATGACCAAAATTGAAATCTTTAATTCCATTCCCTCTTACTTCTACACCATGTGCCAACACAACTGACTGCAGCTATCTAAATATGACTTCCACTCAAGTTGATTATCTTGTTGTTGACATTGCAGCCTCACCATAAATGACACTCGATGCTACTGCTTCTGTGAGACGGAGTTAAAGAATGTAATCAATCAAATTTGGCTAGCTCCTTGGTATGAACACATTCGACTAATTTCAGTGGAAAGGAAGTGAGATCCCACTATTTTAGAAGAACTTCAGCTAGCCTGGAAAGATGTTTTTTTTGTTGTTTTTTTTCAAAATGTACCAAAAAGCCTTCTGTAAAGCTAGTGCCATTTATAACAGGAGTACCTCACTAACTGAACAGAACAGATTCTTTTCTGGACCGTAGCCAGGTGGTTACAGCCACAGTTATGTTGAGCCTTTGTCTTCTGTTTGCCGTCGTCTATAAATTGCAATGGCGTTATGAGCTTTTTTTTGTTTTCTTTAAAGAAACGTATCAGTCAGAGAAAACATCCTTCACTGCCAGTTGTTGGATCACAAGGTGTACCTTGTAATTTGTATTTGAACTGCTTTCCTCCCACACACCTCAATTTTGACAGTTGCTTTATCTGAACTATCCACATGTCATTTTGACAGGTGCATTTGTTGGTTGGCCACATGTCAAGAGGCATTTAAGATTGCTACATCCAACTTTCCCCTTATTTCCAAAGTTCTTTAAAGAGTGGCTGCAGAGTTCAAGCATGAGACCATTTGCACAGAAATGGCTTGTTTGAGGAGTTTCAGTCAAGATTCAGAAAACACAAAAACGACTGCTAGAAGTTCCTAATGATCTTTTCTCAGCCTCTAACAATGGACTTGGTGTCTATACTTGTCCTTTAAAATCTCACAGCAGCATTCAGTATTATTAGTCACAACCTTCTTCAAGTCATATTCATCACATTCCAGTTTGTGTTAATGATGAGCGTTTGGTGTGTGGAATTCAGCAGGTTTTTGACAAATGCTTTTCGCTTTACTGTGCATGCTCCTTTGGGCAACACTTTCAGGAGAAACCACAGGTTTACACTCAGTGGGTCTACACGATGAGATTAACTCGATTACAGCTATAGTTGGGTTATGCTCCTTATCTGAGCAAGGGTAACTATCCTTGGATATATGGCGGTGAATGAATCGAATCACTGGCACAAAGCATGTCATACCCCAGGACGATAGGTGGCGCTGTACCCAATTGAACTATCGCTAATAGAGCCACTCCCGATTGACCTCTTCACCAACAACTAAACTCAGGCATTCGAGAAAGATGGCGAATGAAGAGCAAGATGAAGCTATATCCCTCTACATTTAGTTTATGGTGAGCATGGCTATGGCACAAATACAATGCACAACGGCGCATTCTCCATCACGTTGTTTATTTCTTTCCGACGGCGGCGACAACAACAGTATTGTCTGATTCTGGGAAAAAGTCTTGAGCATACGCAGAACGCTCGATCCAATCCACTGTCTTCTACATGCACGTTCAGTGTACATCTGGACTAAATTATCTCAAGGTCTTAATCCGATCACAAGTAACCCGATCCAATCTGTTTATTTGTCAGATTAAGGTGTCTACATGAACTGAATAACTTAGTCTTATTGTAATTTAGCCATTAATCCGATCTGATGGCACTCATGTAACCCCACTGATATTTGTGCAGATGATACCCAGCTATATATGTTTTTCTTCAAGTTCTGGAAGCTGTTGGTTGAAATGGACGTATAGTTCCATTTCTTTCAAACAGAGCACTTCACTTTCAGACTGCAGGCGTACAATATGCTGACTGTACAGTATTTATGGAGTTTTAGCTGTACTTTTAAATTAAATGGACAAAAACTAGTTAAGTATCTTAATAGGTAACAGAGTCTAGTACTAGCTTCTTTTAGACATAATCTGAACAACAGCTGGTAAACATTAGAACATATGGTTGTATTTATTATATTTAGCTTTGTTTGTACTCTAGTTTCTATGTTTGCCTACAAGGACTTTGTACTTACTGTGCACAATAGCGACTTTTTTTTTCTTTTTGCCCATTTTGCCCTTTATTATAGCCACTGTACCTGCACATGCCCCCCCTCTCTCCGATGTGATGATGGTTTTAACTCTGCAGCTCTGACCGCAGTGATATAACACCCCGGCACGAAACGGGAGCACACAGGCTCTGATGGGGATTATGGCTCATTCTTCAGAGCATTGGGTTTATTTTAAGGTCTGCTGGGATAAAACAGGATTAGCCTCACAATGAATCTGCGAGCATTCAAACCCAGAGGTCAGCTACTCCGTGACCTTTAACATTTGAAATGTTTGTTAATCCCCATCTGTGTTGTGATGGCTAAACATGGATCTGATGAGCTGTCATTCCAGAGAGGTGGCCATTTTTGATAAGCGTTAGGCTATTTTAGAGGGTCACTGAAGTGGTGACAGGTCTCATTTATCAGCGCTATTTCTCCAGTGCAGCAGCTACCGGAGCAGAATTTAAACTGTGCTGGGTGCTGATTAACTTCACTTCTGAAGTGAATAGAAAACAAAAGTAAGAGTCTCCAGCCACACTGGCTGTATTTCTGCAGCTCCTCTGAGTAGTGCCACTGTTTTGGGTAATTGAGCACTGTTACTTAAGGAAGTCGAGGTTAATCAGTAATAGGTGTTGCTAATTTGTGTGAATGCATACATTTCTTATACCTAAGTCCACACAATACACCAGGTTTTAGCTCTGTTTAATGATCTGTTTTGTGCCTGGATATTTTGTTTGGAAGCACGTATCACCAGTTTCCCGACAGCTGCCCTCAGTGACTTTCAAGAGAGCTTGTTGGTATACTCAAGTGTGAGTGTGATGTTAGGTGAGTTGTTTTGCAAGGTTTTTGTCATAAACCTAAGTATTGGACACGGTTTTAAACATTTTAAAGGCCAGTATCAATATAACTCACCTTGAGGGAATGTCTGAGGCAAGCTATTGTTGGCAATACATCTTGTCCTTTTGGATCTTAATGGCAAATCAAATTTTGAGCCACAGCCTTTTTTAAATTAAATTGTGATATGCTATGACTTTTCCTCATTTCAATACTTTCACCATTAAGCAGTGCCTCAATGCCTTCCAGTCACTGAATCGACCATGAACTCCTCTGTATACCAAAGTATCCTAGATTAAAATGTGAAGCCATCTGTGATCCCATGCAGATCTATAGATCTACAACAGAATGACTGCAAAAGAAAAGCATTAAGGCGTTGCAATGGTCCAGTCAAAGACCCCAACCCAACTGAAATACTGTAGCGGGACTTTAAAAGACCTTAATTTGTGCACTACCACAAATGTTTGTTGTAACAAAAGTTTGTTGAAACATTGAACCCAACCGTCAACAGATTGACACAGGTTTTAGGATACATCTTCTGGGAACCACGAATATCTGTAAGGTGGTGTCTGGGAAAAAGTTGGCAATAAAAAAAAGGGGGATTCCCCCTTTAAAACCCATGAAAGTCTTCTCAAAATCTCAGGTTGGTCCACCCAACGAAAATGAAAATGAAATTTTCCATTGCAGTCTGTAATCACTGATGAGCATCTCTGATAAGTGGAAGGCTTTGGCATGCATGCATGCATGACGTGCACGCCAGTGGAGAAACACTGCTTTGTGAAAATGTAGGGTGAAAGACAAAAGTATGCGATATGTGAGACACGTTTGGCGATAACCATGAGCAGAGAATGCAGTGAAGAAAACTAGCGTTCTGTCTGCTGAAACTCTATCTTTCAGCATCGATATTCATGTTCACACACAAGTCATGTTCATGTTTTCTTTAAAGCTGCTCAAACCACAGTTTTCTTATGCTGGCCTTGCCCTTGTTAAAGTGTACCATTACAAAGGAGAAAAAAATTCTTCCTCACTCCCAGCCACGTAACTTTATCTGCTCAGTAACACAAGGTTACATCAAAATGAGAATTTCAATAATCTCTGCCTACCAGTTCGTGAGGTGAAAGCTGAAATTATTAAAGAGATATATCATTCTCTTTTACTTCTCAAGGAGAGAAGACTGTCAGACTCAAAGACAAGTCGTTTTAAGCAAAGACAGAGGGCAAGCACCAAATTGATATCAAATACTGCACGATGATATCCTGAGTCATTTATTATCTGGGTAAATAAAGCAGTCTGTAATCTCTCGTCTGTTGAAACCTCTTACAGTTCAATCATCCACTGCCGCTGACTCAACCTAGTTTATTTGTTTAGTGCGCCTTTCTTACACCTTAAGCCCAAATAGCAACTGCAATCTGTTTAAGATATTTGTGAGTTTAAAGCATTTGTGAGTCCAAGAAGATGAATCTTACAGACTTCTTACAGACACAGCACCCTTTAAAACGACCCCTTATTCAACATAATTTTAATTCAACATAAACCCATTTTTCATGTTGTTAATGACTTTGTCGATCCTTGGAATTTCCTCTAGTATGAACTGTCAGTCGTATTTTGAAAATTTTGACGTAATTTCATGGGATACTGCTTGTTGAGGATGTGTCATGTACATAAGGGCATATATATATTTTTTCTGCCTATAAACTGCTTATTTTTGTTTCAAATTCTTGCAAAACGGATATAAAAAAGTAAGCTATGTGTAATCGGGCCACTGGAATTGACCTCACAATCTGTCCGTAAACATGCATTGGCAGTTAGCATTTAATTCAAACGCTTTGGATTGCTATAAAATACATAGTTCCAAAAATCATCATCATTTATTGGCTGTAAGTGACTAATATTTATCATTATTAACTTGACTGTAACACCTTTTTTTAATCCCTTACATCTAATTTACATCTATTCTAATGGCATTGCCATATGCCTCAGCTGCACTTTGTGTTTATAGTTTCCTAGAAAAAGTTAACACCTGTCTTTTTATGCATGTTAACATTAGAGCTGCTGTCTTGAGTTGTTTCAACTGTTAATATCTGCATATAACTGCTTTATCAGCTAACTTTTGGAATATAAATCCGAAGATCACTGACAGTATGAAGTGAAGGTAATTAATTTCTTTTATGGTCTTGGGAGCAGCTTTGAAGGGGAAACAAGCTGAGGAGGGGGGAAAATTATAATAAAAATACCACTGACTTTGACACTCTTGTTAATATCTTACTGTAAAAACATCTTTTTTTGCATCTTTTTTTCTAAAAAGCAGACTTTTGCTGCTTTTACTGTTTTGCTGTAAAGTGATTGGCTTGTTAGGAAATTCATAAATTAATCCGTAATCGTCATGAATTATTATGTTGCCTCCTCAGACACAGCAGCAGCACTTTGACTTCCATCTCTACACTTCACTAATCAGAGCTGATGTCATCGTGGCTGGGTGAACCCTGCCTTGTTAATAATTGAGAGACCAACATTGCACATTAGCAATTTATTTAAAACGCCCTAACATTTAGCTTTGAACACAGTCGTTTAGATTTGCATCCTGCTTGGTCTAGAAACTCAGAATTTAAACACGCCTGAAAAAGGCCTCCTAAAACCTGATGATTTTCTGAAAAACACAATATTGTCCACTAAAATCTCTATTTCTCAGAAAGAATCTCTTAATGCCCTCCTATACCACTCTGTAAAGCAACTTTTTCTGTAACCAAACTGTATCTTATTAACCATTTGTGGAAGTGAGCCTACCTGAGCCATTTCTAAAACGCAGTGAAGGTATGTAATACTGAAATGGAAACACTTTTTCCATTTCTTTTAAGTCAGTGATAACATTTAAAAGGTATATAAAGATAATTATGTCTTGGAAATGATAAGCATACAAATGACTCTCCAGGTCTAAAAGGGCAATGCACACAGTAGATGCATTCGTTCTAAATGCTTTAATGCATTTCTTATGTCTAAGTAAAGCTGAAAAATAATTTCTTGCTATCATTGTAAGAGAGGGTTTTAACCTTTGCCATTTATGCCCTGAAATGGTCTGAAAAACAATTATATTTGATTTACAAAAGTGTCCTGAAACTCTGTTTTCCATCTTGATAGTTTTTTGGTATAAAATACGTTTATCTACTCACCAATAACAGTTTGGTGAAAGTAGGTGTCCTTCCATTTAGATCCATGCATATCCATATAACGAGAATGAATGGGGCAATACAGCCTCTAAATAAGGCATTATCTGTCTTTATTTCACCAATACTTTGAGACGTTGAATGAACGCGGACTATTTATTTATTTATTTTTATTATTGTTGTTGTTATTGGGGGCTTATCGGGGGCTTTCTATACACGCGGCTAGTGGGATGACGTCATCGACGCGCGCCGCTGCAGCACAGTTTATTTACTCCGTGGTCTCTGACGGTCGGCTATCTTCACACGGAGTTGCTACTGCTAGTTTTGTGCAACATAGCAGAATATTTATCAGATTTTGACGACGTGGACGACGACTTTGAGTAGGATGGATGTCCTTACCGTTTTGAGCCAGAGTATATGGCTGAAGTGCTCCTGGGAAGGAGGATGCAGAAGCAGAGACTCATACGCACTGTATATGTCTACACGTATCACCCAACTGTTATCAGTGAGTAGATGAACGTATTTTATTCCAGAAAGAAGGTCCAAGTTAAAAAAAACTTACACTTTAAGTTGGAGTCCACAGGAGGCATACCTACAAAGATTAGCAACAAATCCCCACCCGCATTCAGGTAGACATGCTAAAATATTGCTCTACTGTTTTGCTGTTGTAGAATTGTATTTTTTTTTTATTCTTTCAGAGCCTGTCATTCCTTTGGAATCAGGTTTTATAACCTTGCAAATGTTTGTCTCTGCTTTAATTTAAATGACTGAGTTAGGTGAGGCCCTACGTGAGTCCTCATACATGCGGTGGTTAACTGGGATTTGATGTAGAGATAAACTTGATCTCTTGGTCAAGTTCTAAATTTGAGGAAACTATTTTTTTCTCCTTGATTTCTAAAAATATTTGTAATGTGGATTTAATGTCTGTTTGGTATCCTAAGCGTTCCTCTGTATCTAAAAGTGGGTTTATTACATCTCTGTGCTTAGCGCTATGACATGGATAGTTTTAAAGTAATTCAACCTCTTCCAGAAACCTAACCTTTTTTTAAAAAAGTTTTTATTAGTGCTTCACTATTTAGGATCTCAGTGTTACAACTGATCGCACAATGCATTTTCCCAACAAACCAAAAAACTGTTGCACTGACCCCTCTCCTGAAGTCTAAGAACGTGCAGTCAAAAAAACTGTTGCACTGACCCCTCTCCTGAAGTCTAAGAACGTGCAGTCACCTCTGTTGTCACGTTACGTGATTGCAGTCAAGACAGACAGAATGTCTTCATATCTACCAGACATCATAAATTGCTCTGGCAACAGTCAGTATAATGCACTTGATTATTGATCAACAGTCTTGAATGTATACAGTGTGCGCATTTGTTCACGGGATCCATAGCACGAGTTGACTTGGCAGCATGTGACTGGACACAAAAATCACCATTCATTTGAAACATGCTGTATGTGTAGAGATAAAAGGGATGAGACAGCTGCACGCTTACATGATGATTCCCAGTTTGTCGTAGCTCCAGTCCAAAGGAGGCTGTGTATGTGGGACTGGGTTATGTACCCTGGTGATAGATGTGTAACTGAGGAGCAATCTGATATTCTCAGACAGTTGACACTGTAAATGCCTTCAGTCGAAGCTAAACTCTTTATGTAAAGGTTATGAGCTTCATTCTAGGAAGCACACAGACTGAATAATCGTCAACGTGACTCTTTGTTCATTAGTCCACGTTCTAGATTTTTGATAGTTTCCGTGTGGTTGTTAATCGGAATTAAGATAACACAGTAATGTAGCTTACTGGAATATATAACCATGAACAACTGTAGATTCACACGGTGACTGTATCTTATCTAAAAAAAAAAAACTTGACAATGGAACTATTTATGCTTTAAGTCAGTCATGAAATGTCATTGAAACATCAAAGCAAAGCAATGAGAAAAAAGAGATTTTATTTTAGATTTACCAAAATTGAAATCAAGTTAAGAATAACAGAAAACTGCTCCTTTTTTATGAAGTTGTGGCTGAATGAGATGGGAATGATTTAGCAGTATTTCAAGTGTGAAATGTATGTCCCTGATCATGACAAGCTTGTTAATCTTTTGTAGGGGGTCGATTGATGGACTTTGGTCCTTAATTACTTCCCTCTTTCCAAGAGTTGCCCATCAAGGCTTCAGATATAATTGTTAATTATTAACAGAGTGCAGTGCAAGGCGACAGCCTCTGCTCCCACTATCAGAGCTTTAAAGATAAACTGTCTGAACCCGCTGCCTTATCTTAAAAGCTCATCTTTTATAGCTCTGTAACCGGTGTGGCTACATTACAGTCTGTGCAGCTGACCTAAAAGAGGAAGAATTCTTCCTCCTAAGAGGGAAAGCAAAAAAAGAAACATGACTATTTTTAGCTTTATTAGAATTATGACTTACATTCGTGGGCACTAGCAAGAATGAGACAGAGCTTTTTTTCTCTATCATGTAACTTTAATTACTTCAAGCAAGATGACATGTAAGCTGAAGGACTTTTATCATTTCCAGACGAATCTGCATTTGTCCTCATGTAAACTCATAGCTTTTGCAGATCTGTGATTGAATATATTCTACGGATTATGATATTAATCACAGATATAGGATACCATTTAAACCCACCATTCCCCTCTGATGTAAAACAATCAGAGCCTGTAATGAAAGCAGATGAATGGATGAATGTTTTAACATGAAAAGCTACATTTTTTAAACATACTTTAAATGAACTACATTGAACTTCTTGATCCAAACTGACTCCCTGGCCACCAGAAATGACGGCAGGTGCAGTTTACTCATAACACTGTGCACTCTTTCACTCTTACGCAACTTGTATTGCCACATGTAAGAGGGCGAAAGTCACAAAGCATGCACTCCTGACTGGGAGCAGTATTGTAGCTGTAGAAATGTAGTGGATTGCTTGAAATATCTATCTCTTTATGCATGTATATACATACATGCATAGATGATAGATACACCCACACATACATGCATGTGTGTATGCATGTATGTGCGTACGTCTGTATGTAGATATATATTAATATATTTGTGTGTATATACCGATGTATCAACGTACATATTCGTGCATATACATTTGTATATATGCATGAATGTATGTATCTAGCTATCATGTTTGCATGTGTGAGTGTATCAATGTATGCACTCACACATACATATGTATACACATGTATGAAATATGCACGTATGGCTATGTATGGATTTATGTAATCATGTATGTACGGATGAATGTAGGTATGTATGCATGCACATATGTATGTATGAATTCATGTACATATGAATGTATGTATGTATTTATGTGTGTAGGTTTGTATGGATGTACATATGGATGTATATAGGTATGTACGTACGGATGAATGTAGATATATACATACGAATGAAAGTAGGTATGTATGTATGCAAATACATATGCATGTATGTATACATATTTATGAATTTACGTATGTATATACGTACGTACGGATGAACGTTGGTATATGTATGCAAACATGTATGTATGTACATATACACTTATGTATGTATGAATGGATGTATGTATGTAAGTATGTACGTACGGATGTAATGCAGGTATGTATTTATGGATGTACATGTGTATTTATGCATATACGTAGATCTGTATGTATTTATGGATGTACATATGCACTTATGTATGTATGTATTTAGGTATATATGCGTGAATGTATTTGTGTATATCTGTATGTATGTATGTACGTATATATGCATGAATGTATGTATGTACATATTTGTGTATATATGCATGAATGTATGCATGTATGTGGATATGCAGTATGTATGTATGTATATACGTAAATATGCGTGAGTGTTTATATGTATGTATATATGTATGAATGTACGTATGTATATATGCACGAATGTATGCATGAATGTATGTATATATATGCATGTATGTATATGTATATATATATATATGCATGTATGTATATATTTGTACATATATGTGTGAATGTATGTATATGTGTACGTATATGCATGAATGTACGTATGTATGCATATATACTTGACTATGTATATATATATTTGAATGTATGTATATATGTACGTACATATATACATACATATATATGTATATATACATATATATATTCATAAATGTGTATGTGTATGTATGCATGTATATATGCGGGAATTTATGTACGTGTATATGTGAATGTATGTACGTATATACGTGTTAATGTACGTATTTACATTTATATGCGTGAATGTACGTACATATGCGAGTGTACGTATGTATGTTTATTTGCGTAAATGTATGTATGAATACATGAGTGTATGTACGTATGTATGCATGAACATGGGTATGTATGTATGTATTTAAGCATGAATGCATTTTGAATGAATGCAATGTATGTTCGTATGTATGTATGTATGTATGTATGCATGTATATACATATGTACATATGTTTTTACATATTTATTTATGTATGGATGTATGTATTTTTGGATGTACATTTTTTATGGATGCAAATATACGTATGCATGTATGTATCTACCATCTATGCATGTATGTACATACAGATTAGTTATGTATGTATATATGCATATATTTAAGGATGCACATATGTATGTTCGCATCAATGCATGAACATGTGTATGTACCTGTGTATGTATGTATGTATATATTCCTGAATTTATGTATGTATGTATGTATGCATACATGAATGAATGAATTTATGTATGCGTGAATGTACTTATGTGTGTTTGTATGCATGTATATACGTATGTACATATATATGTTTATACATTCATGTATGTATGTATGAATATATGCATATATGTACAAATGTACATCAATGTATGATCGTATGTATGTGGACATGTGTGTATGTATGCAGATATTTATGGATACACATAGGTATTTGTGCAAGTACATATGTATGTATGTATGTACCTATGTATGAATGTAGGTATGTGTGTATGCATGTTTGTACATATCTCTCATCTATGCATATATGTACGGCTGAATGTAGGTATGTATACACACATGTATGTATTTATTTATGGCTGCACATATGTATGTATTTACGTACATGTATATATACATACATACATAGATACATACATATATAAAGACATACATAAATATATAAATAAATACATACGTGTATGTTTACATGCATGTATACATACACATACATACATAAACATGTATGTATGTTTATGTACTTTTATGTATGTGTACATATAAATATATTTTCTTTGTGTAATATTGTTTGTTCATGTGTTTATGTATTATTGCTTATAAATATATATGTATACAAGTCGAAGTATGCATTTAATATGTATTAATTTAACTGTATGTATGCATATGTACCGTGTACATGTATGGGTGTATACGTGGGTATGTATGTAAGCAAATATGTACTTTTGTGGGTGGGAGGGGTGTATAAATTTGTGTATGTCATTATGTGTTTGTAAATATAAATATGCTTATATGGTTAATTGTATGTTTATGTTATACATACGGTGGCCCAGAAGGATTTATGTTTTGTACTGCGTTGATGCCTCTGGGCCACCGAACATGTCAGGATGTGCATATCCCTGTAAATAAGTTACAGTTTAACTAAGTAATTCTGTTTTATCAGCATTAGAATATTTCCCTGGAATTTGTTAAATGTCTGAGATAATTCATGGTAACTTTCCACCACTCAAGCTGATGCACAGAATCTGATCAAAAAAAAATTCCAGGTTGACACTTTGTTGTAGGTTTGAGTCTCTCGTTTCATTACTGACATTGCGTTCTTGTTCTGTTGCAAATCAGGTATGACAGTCACGTCCACAGTGTGCATCTGTCACACATTCAGTTCAGTATGTCTCACAACATGTGGGAAAGGCCTCTAGCTGTCTGTCAGAAAACTGGTTTGCACACCAGTGAATATCTGTGAAACTCCACCATGCTGGTGCCAACAGTCAAAATTGTATAATGGTCCAAATCCAAGGAAGCATAATGAAACGATCGTTGTTCAGTAAGGAGATTAAGTTTAATCCTTCAAAGCCAACCAACATTAACTTTTCCTTTTAAACACATTGCATTCAAATCAACAAATAAAACAAACAGACTCGTTTCTTAAAAAGAAGTGTTTTATTTCAATTTTAACAAAACCTAATACAGATTTGAAGCCAAACTGGGGAACACTGGCAAATCTCAATCCAATCACTGTGTGTGGGAATCCAACAAGGACAAAAAATAGTAGGGTCAAATTTAAAAAAAAAAGAAAGAAAGACATCTGAAATAATCATTTACCCAGAACTGGGCCAAAGAAAATGGTGCATGTGGTCTGGAACTTAAGAAAAAAATTAATTAAAACACCAGTTGTTGAGGATGTAAATAAAATCCGTTTTAGTAAAATATGACATGTTGCATTCGGTTAGAAACCAGATGAACAGCTTTAACAATGTGCATATGATTCAGTTTTGGAAGAGCAATTTGGTCAAGTCCATCCACTTTGATTTTAACTGTTTTCAAACCTAGTCGAAGCATTTCCGCCTTTCAGAAAGTTAAATTTACGAAAATAAAACAATTTTCTAATGCAGTTGCCTTCTCCGAGTAGAAGTTGTTTGAAGGATGTAGGTAATTCCAAGCTCAAAATGGAAATGATCACATTCCACTAACACAAACCGCTTAACTTGGTAGCTATAATGACCAGTTTGAGGAGGGGGAGGGGGGGTTGTTCTAAAATATATCTTGAACAGCAGATAAGTGATCCATTATGTCATTTTTCACTTCTGACACACTAAAATATAATTCTTGATTGCTGGGTTTGCAAATGTACCATTCGAATCACAGATTTGTTCAAGGTAGATTAAAAATGGAGAGGGAAACTGTAGTTAGTCCAGTTTAGACTCCACTGGCACGTGTCACCCTATGAAATTACTTACTGAAATGAGCCGATCCACCCATGTAAACAGTGATTTTCTGATACAGAAAAATACTAAGGGTAATATGTATATTGATCTAATATTTTCATATGGGAACATATATATATGTATCTATATATATATTTTATTACAAAATAAATCTATACTGCTGTTTTTGGTGGTGATATGGGTTGTAGAATCCCATCGGCCCATTCTGAGTGCTCAAACAAAGAACTGCATGAAGGCTTCACTCTGTCGGAAAAAAGTATTTGTAACCGAAGCAGCTCAAATACTCCAAATGCTCTGCCTGAGAGGAACATTAGTTTGAAGCAGAAAAGAAACTAATAAAATACTCATCTTATCCATCTTTATACCAGCTGATAAAGTAATTAATAAAAATGTATGTTTCTATTATTATCTTTAAAAATTAGAAGCATTTTTTTTTTTTACTGTATCTTCGCATTTTGACACAAAATATCCTCTTGGATATTTACACAGGAAAAGATACTTTTCAAGCAATAAAACAAGCTTATATTGTGGGTTGCAACAGAGTAAAACAATTTCGATGTAAAAATGGAGAAAAGACTTGCATAGCAGATCAAAATATAACTCAACAGAAACTGATCCTTTTTGGTACGGTGCACTTTGATTCATGACTGCAGAATTTCACTTATGTACATGAAATAGTAAGTCCATTCATAGCTTCACCTTCCCACAGTTAAGATCAAGTTTGTTTCTGCACTGTAATGTTCAACAGCGAGAAGGCAAGATGCAGATGGACGTCATGTCCTCTGATCCTCTCACACAAGTCCAAAGAAGTTAAAAAAAGAAAGAAGAAGAAACAAAAAGTGTTTTAAAAGTGCCATTTTGCTACATTTTTCAGTTGATCCATGGTCTGCTACTGAAAAGATAACACAAGCAATGTGTTACCAGCCCTCCAACGCCACACAGTTTCCTGAATCTATGAGTTTTGGTCACATGGACAGTCACACACTCACAGCCACATACGAAGAAACACACACCGATGACGTGAAAGGGAAAGAAATTGTAAAAAAAAACAACTCATGGCCGGCGAGTCCATTCAAAGATTTCACCTGCGGTGATTCAACACTCCAGCTGGTAAAGCTTCAAAAAAGAACAAGCACCATAAGAAAAAGGCCTCAAATGTCCTCCGCAGGGGAGTTCAGCAGTTTCTGCTTGATTCTGTGCTCCCACAAAAAGCAAAAAGAAAGAAATCTACATTCAGATTTGCCTCAGGCTTGTGGTCAGGCAAAGTCACTGAAATGTCTCAGGCTTTATCTTGTCTTTTCAAGTCCGAGTCAGGCATCGGAGCGTGGCTTATTTTTCTTTGAATAAATCAAGTAGTCCACGACATGTCTCCGACTCCTGCGAGGCCTTAAATCTTTGCGTCCGTGTCCAAACGTCCAGGTGCTCACCGTCTCTGCTGAGCATAAACGGGGTATGCTAGCGTCACATTCAGAGAGTCGTTGTGCTGGACCAAAGACGTGTGCTGGTAGTGAAGTACGAGTTCTTTTAATGAGCTGTACAGGTTATATGGCTCTGCGAAGCCGAAGCCTGAGGGGGTTTTGTTGATGACGCAGTGCTTCACCTCGCTGTCCACGCTGCAAAGAGAGGACAATCATCACAATGTGCTCTGCTTCCAGAAAATAGAGCAGTTTCTCCAGCTGCTTTCTTTTACACCAGCTACTTTTAAACCACTAAACAGTCTGCTCACAACCCTCTATTAAAATGGTAATCAAGAGCTTGATTTGACACCAATTGGGTACAATTCTTGCTTTTCAAACAGGGATGCCCACTTGTTGAGATTACTTCGGGCTGTTTAATTAGTTTCAGAAATGTGGGGACATGTTTTTGCGATGCACTGATACATACACAACACTGCAGGCGTAGCATCCCGCTTTGCTGCTGTCTCGAACCAGGAATGTTCCGTCTCTCTTGCCCTGGAGGAGAGCCTCGGCCTGAGGTCGATTGATGTTGCCCAGTCTCCAGGTCCGCTCATCGTGGTGAGGAAGGTCTTCGTCATCGTCCACCATAGAATATTGACTAAAAACAAACAAAGCGATGCACACAAACATTAGTCGTGAGGCAAAACATTAGCATTTTTGTGTCAGCTCGTGTGTAACAGCACACTTACTCCTCTGTGTTCTCGTTCTTGATTCCCAGCCACTCGTTGAGTTTTTTCTGTCGGACTCCCTTCTGGGTCAGCCACCTACGAGACACCAAACACACGGACGTCAGAACCGGGCCAGATCTGTGTCAGAGGTCCCAGAACAGTGCTGGTGTGCGGTACTTACATGAGGTACTGGTCTCTGGTCTTGCGGAGCTGGATGAGGTCAGGCTTGATGCTGTTCATCCTCTTGTCGATCTCTCTGTAGTCTGCTGCCTGTTTCTTCAGATCTTCTTCCAGTCTGCGCTTGCTGTCCACAATTTCACTAATCCTCGATTTTAACTTCTCATAGTTGCCCATGATTCTGAAAACAATAGAGGATGACTCAGTTTGGAACATAATGGAGCATTTATTTATTAGCCAACGCTGCTTTTTTCCAGCCTTCTTACCTCTGGATCTCCTTGTCGTTGCCTTCTCTCCTGAACTTCTCTATATAGTCCTTGCTGTACCGCTCTTGTGTTTGACATTGCTCCTCAAATATCTTTATCGTTTCATTAAAAGCTTCTATCGCTGTGCGTTTCATTTGGATTTCCTGTGAGGAGAAGTCATTTTTAGTGTCTGATACACAAACACTGCAGTTAAACTTTTAAACTCCTGGTTCATCTGTGGGTGACTCTCACCTGTGATGTTCTGGTGTATTCTTCATACAGACGGTCGTACTCTTTGTTCTTTTCTTGGTATTGCTGGTGGTACTCACAAAGCTTCCTCCCCACAGCGTCAATGTTGTCCTCTTTGACCACCTGATCCTGAAGAAAGATTGATAAATCGGCAAAAGTTGCAGTTAAACCGGTTTAAAATCCTACTCGTTTTAAATGTGCTGCTTCTCACTGAGCTGGCATCCTACCTGCTGGTGTTTGGAGACCGGATACAGCAGCTTTACATCTAGCTTAGGGTTGTACTGAGCCAGTGACTCATTGCGATAGTGGTTGATGAGCTCAACAACAGAGCTGAAGGTCAGCGGGTCTGAGAAGCCATACTTCCCATCCCGATGGAATATCTTGATGAGTTTGTTGTTTCCTCCTTTCCTGTACACAAAAACAAAACCTGTTTAAAACAACATCATCCAAAAGAAGACGGTCATTAGGGGGGCATTATTTCAAACTGAAAGGAGAGAAATGGCTCACCTCAAAGTCAGAGTGTAGTCTCCGTGCATTTTTGTAGAGGCGTCTCGCACCAAAAACGTACCATCTGCAGTGTCCCTCAGTTTCTCATTGACCTCCTCCCGAGAGATGTCCCCCCAGTACCATTCAGCGTCCTGCAGAGCCATGTTGTTGTTCATACCGTTGTTAATCACAGACGTGGGCTTGGGTGGCTTTGGAGGTAGAGCTGTGGAAACAAGAGAAGCACAAGCTAAATTTAACATAACTGACTGGAGCTTCTTCGTGCTTCTGTTTACATGAAGCGGGATCTTGGCTTAAATCAAGCACTTGATTTTCTGGCCTGACTAAAGAACACCTTTGAGCTGCATCGACATTTGCTTTGATTCTCAAGAGGATGCATTTCAAAAGAATCAAGCATTTTTGCTGCACTAGCTCGAAGGCTCTCACAGATGCTTTTTCCCCATTGATCAAACGGGGCTGATGAAATACTGCCACTCTCCCAGAGAGAGACGGTAACAGGGAGGCGGTGGGAGGAGAGATGAAGCGTGAGTCAGGGGGAATGAATTTCATTCAAGAAAAGGACCATCTATTAATATTCTTTGCTGCAAAAGCAGCAGAGAAACCTTTTGACAGATAACACACACATTGGAAGTTTCTTTGAAGAGAAAAGCAGTAAAAGAAAGGTTCAAATGCATATAGCTCACAAGACTTTGAACCCTGAAGCAGCTGAGGAATGAATCCCCTTTGAGCCCAGCTTTAATGTGCGCTAACCAGATTCTGCTCCATGGATTCACCATCAATGAATCAATATTAGTTAAACCAACAGTTTCCCAGTGAGTCTAGCATTAGCAGAGATAAGGTAGGTGGCTATTTTCGACCCACAAATCTGCACTGCATTAGCCACCCTTCTGCAGCAGTGGAGCTTGCACAACTTTGCTCACCGAACACCATAAGCGCTGCTCATTTGCCACACAGCTGCGACTGTGAGCGACCGCACGAAATGCAGAGGTTTATAGTCTGTTTCACTGCAGCCTAACTGCTTAACCACAACACATGGTCTGCACTTCTGTGCCAGCCTTCCAACCTGATCATATTTCATCCCCAGATTACTAGAAATGTCTCATTCTTAAATCCAGCCATGTGACCAAACCAGTCTTATAAAACAGCAGCCTGCCGAGGCTTCCACACACAGACATATTGTGCGATCTCTCCTCTCCTCCAAGGAGGCACAATTAACACTTTATTACACAGCCACCGAAACGGCAATTTGAAAAGCCATTAAAGGCAGCCTGCTCGGTAACGTGTTACATCACTTACCACAGCCAATCACATAGGGGATCTGTCACCAACCGCTCTGGCATCTTTCATTTCCTGAGAGCGATGAGGTCATTCTTAAAACACATTTCCTTCACGTCCTGCTTCAATTCTTTACAAAACTGCAGCTAGACAGAAAAAAACTCTGATCTTCCTCCCTGCAGCCTCCAGCATTGGCGTGCATTAGCCTTCAACAGCAAACGAGCAGCTTCTTTTTACTAGCAGACAGAAGAGAAAGGGACCCTGCAGCCTGCTTCATGCTTTCCCCTCAGTCATCCTCCGTCTCCCTCTGTTGAGCCTGTCCACTTGCTCTCCTGCAGGTTGCTCGGCCCCTCCTCCCTTCATGTGTCGTGCGGACGCTTAGCCCGTCCCACTGCTGGCACGCAGACAAAGACAGCTCTGCAGCAGCACGTACGCAGCTGAATTATAATGCCTGGCCCGGTCAGCGGCACCCTGAGCTCCAAAATATGCCTGTAATCCCACAGCATGACACTCGACGTGACAGAGATAGCCTACTTGATTTCCTGAGTGAAACTAAAATAGAACAAGTTCTTGGTACAGAATTAAGGATTCAAGTGAAACACAGTCCATCATCCTTCGAGGCTCAACTGACTTAATTCAAAGAAGTCAACTATAAATCTGCGGAGCTGATTAAATATTACAAAATGTGTATGTATACTTTTAAAATAAAAGTTAAATCCTCCTCTGTTATCCAACTGAAAACATCTGTTCCATTTTACTTTAAAAATCAATCCCGTCGGGGAACTAAGATTATTTGTTTTACTGGTATTTACTCTGGAGTATCTACAAATAATTTGAATGTTTTAGGCCTCCTTTGAACGGTGGGTCTCGAGCCTCTGAATTCTAAGTATCTCTTAGAGCAGCTCATATCTACACAGCATGTTTCACAAGCCACACAGCAGTGGCCCCAGGCGAGTCGCATAGAAGCTTTAAGGAAACAAAAACCAACTCTTCTTGTCCGAGTTAAGTCTTAAGACGTGGAATTTGTGTCTATTCTATTCACAAAGTTTCTCTTCTTTATGGCCTGAAGGCAAAAAGCAGCAGAAACATATTGCATGACAGGAGCAGAAAACTTACGTTGCAAGTTGTGCATGTTTTGGTGGATTAAGAGTCTCTTCTTTGAAGCCTCACTTTTACTCCCAAAGGTTAAATTTAATCCAATAAAGCTGCATTCAAGTCCTCCGGTCAAGCTCCATTTCATAGTTTAGGCCACTGAGTACGAGGATGTGGTTAGTTTTAATTTCTTAAAAGGTTACAGCTTTATGTGCTTCTTAATGAAATCCAGGTAATCCCCTCAGCGTGAGGCAGGTGCAACATGCGATCGGCTGAGTGTGACTGACTCACTCTCTCTCTCTCTCTCAGTCGACTGAGTGCTCAGTTCCTGCCGTGAGTGCTAAAGGTCTGAATCTCTCTCTCTCCCCCTCTCTCTCTCTCTCTCTCCGTTTCTTCCTTTCTGAGTTCTGTGAGGCTGAGGCCTGCTCACGTGGAGGTAGATAGTTAATGATTAGCAGTAGCTGCTCGGTGTTGGAGCAGCCTGTTCTGTATGCCAGCTGTGTCTGTGTGCACGGCTCTGTCAAGTCTCTTTGGTCACTCCCTCTTTCTCTGTTTGTAAAGGAGGAGGCGGGGGGTGGATTCAGTCTTATGATTAACTTGCAAAGTTTCAAATATTTGCTGACTGAGCACTTTGAGGGGCAGGACATGTGAATATCCAGGCAAAGATTGGACTGGGGGGGGGGGGGGGGGGGGGGGGGGGGGGGGAGTGGCTCTAGAGACCAGAAGCAGTCCTCAGTTAACAAGAAGTGCTCTGTGGCGCAGGCCGACTTTCCAGCCAACCAAATCTAAGTGGGCCTTTTGTCGCTTACTTAAAATAGTCATGCAGTAACTGGGAGGAGGCATGCAGACACCGTGCACACATGCATACACACGGGTCATTCACAGAAACGCACACAATCAGAACATGTGTGTTTACAAAGTAGGCTCTCTCGTCTTTGGTTCCCATTATTTGCATGAGACTGAAGACTGAAACTAGTCTGGCACGCCTGAACTTTGCTGTTTGACCAAGTCACATGACCACATATGCATCGCTCTATATGTGAGAAACAAACTAGAAGCACTTTAGCTTTTGTGTCTTTCCAGCCAGACCATGCATCCGTTTACCCATTTATCCACCAATTTCACTGCTAAAGTGCTCCCACAGGTGCAAATTGCTGACAGCTGACAACAGTCCATGCACAGGCACATTATAAATAGCCCTGACAGGTAATAAAATGTTTAAACGGCCACAGTCCTGGGCCTCTGGGCCAGCCAAAGACGGTGCTTTTAACTAGCACTGTAAAAAGAAAACTGTGCCACGCAACTCACTGCTGTCTCACACCACCACAGCAGCTTTGTCTCAGCAGCCCACCAACAAAAGCTCTGACACAAAGCTTTTCCAGGTAATAAAGTCAGTCATGAAAAAACAAACTATTCTGAGAAAAAAAAGAAAGCAAGATATCACTAAAGATCGTATAAACCGGTCTCATCCTGTTGCCAATACAGCCATAAACCACATGCAATCTCACCTATAATCATGTTGCACAGTTACACAGATGGAAATCCACACTGATGTTATACAATCCATCAGTTTCTAGTCAACACATTAGAAAGGGAACCTTGTACATAAATGTACAATTAAATATTGTAAAAAAAAAAGGTAAAAAAAGGACTGTAACAAGTATCTCTGTTAAGTTCAAAAGAAAGAAATGACACCCTGTGCAGCTAATCCTTAAACCTGCTGCTCTACCACTGAGATGTTCTGGAGTCATGCTAAAGTTACTATTTGGTATTCAATAAAAGAACATAAACCTGCTTTTGCTCTGGAATATCGATAGTCTACCACCACAGAGTACCCTGTGGTCCTCTGCAAGTGCAGCAGTTGCAAGTCTCAACGCCTCTCTCTCATGCTATTAATAGCTCATGCCACAGTGCGTGTTGTGCAGCAATTTTAGTCCCTGCAGAACTTAACATTCACGTTCCACCTCCAATAATAAATAATGCACACATCTCTTAACAAGTTTTCCTCCAAAATGGGGCAATGCAATTCATTGAAGTGCTGCATTTGATACATTTTTTAATGATGCACGAAAAGGAAAGCACAAATAAAGTTTAACTACCTGGAGCAGCTTGACTTTCACTCCACTCACTGGTCACCAGAACCTCAATGATCTTTATGTAAGCATCCAGACTGGGTTCACAACTGCAGAGGGTGAAGAAAAGACAAGTTAAAAAAAGTTTTATAGCCCAGGTGACTGTCTGCTGCTCTGGGTTCTCTGCATTGGTTGCAATCTGATGGTAATTCAGGCTTAGCTACTTTAATTGCACAGCTGGTAAGAAGAAAAGTTCCAACCTATATTTGTGTATAGCTAAAACCCATGAATAACTGACAGACTGCACGCTCTTAGTGCTCGACTGAATGTGCATGACTGTGTGTCACCACTGCATGACTGAGCCTGCACACTTATCTATCTGCTGCCTGAGCGTCAATCTTTGACAAACCAGAATGTGCAGCAGCAAGGCATAAGTCCACTGCTCCAACACTCACCTGCTGGGTTGCTGTCTGAAAAACACTGGGCTGAAGATCTCACCCAGCGATCTGGCACTAAGCAGGTTCTTGGAGCTGTTCTGGCACACTCTAGCAAAATGCCTTAGCAGACAGTGGAGAGTTAGCCAGTACTGAGGAGGCAGGGTTGGGGTGCTGGCAATGCGACGTAGCAGCTGGGCGCATTCCTCAGGGTTCACCACCTCTGTTTAAAAAGATGAGAGCGGCCAAGGGTCAGACGAAGAGTTGTGAAAAACCAATCCTGCATTAAAGGTCTTTGGTTGAAGAGGAGCTTAAAATGAAAGCTTCTTCATCAAACCATGAAGAGATGGAAACAGCCGTCATATGCAGTTAGTCTTGTAAACCACAGAGAGACTGTGTGGTTGACATTGAGCGTAAGGTACACGAGCAGGTGATTGGCTGCTCAGAGATGCTAGAGATAAACTTTCAGGCTTCTTTTAGTTCCTATTAACCACATATATCCTGTTTCTGGCCATGTGACAGCAAGAAAATGCAGAGCTACAGAACAAGTGTGGCGTGATCATTTTTCCTATGCTTGCAAGAAGCTGCAAGAAAAAGAGAAAGGAAGATAAAAAAAATAAATAAAAAGGGATACAATATGAGTAATATACACTTTGCATGGTTTTTATTTTAGAATAATTGCTCATGGACTGAAAAAAGATTCAATCTAAATGTCAACATTGTGGAACAAAGGGTACAGGCAAACTCTTGCGGTTTCTGTTCTAAGTACTCGATGTACAGCAGGGCATGGGTACATTACGTCAACACTTCTGCTTAAAGCAAGCTGTACAGTGCATAAGTGATCACTGCATCTGCATCTGAGCTCCCACCTTTAGCAGAGAGGACCATCTGGGCATGTATTGCAGCGGGGACAATGGGCTGAGGAAGATCCTGCAGGTACCTACGCAGACCATCACACATGACTGGAAGCTCCAGCTGATCCAGGTCTGTTGAGGGAGGGTCTGAGGAGCAACGCAACACAAGTTGCATGTTTATACACAAGCTCATGTATGGCAAGACCACAGCTTTCTGTGGTGTTTCAAACTTCATTTACATGTGCGCAGGAGTCCCTTTTTGTCGCTTAACAAACTCTTTTCTTTGATCTGACTTCCTCTTGTGTGTGCGTGTGAATCGCACTCACAGGAAAGTTACAGGTTTCAAACAAGTTGATTAAGACGCGAGTAAAAAGGGTGAGGGTTAGGCTACTTACCATTATCAAAATACTGTCTGACTTCAAGTCCAGCACCAGCAGTAAATGTTCGGTATAAAGTAGGGTTATCCAGACCTGGAAATACCCAAACACAGGTCACATCATGGTTCTGTGAAACATGTTACACCAGCACAGAAAGATGGGTAAACTGAGGTTTTTCAGGGAAACTCACCCTTCCTCTCGATAGCTTCCAGCAGTCTGGTCAGCACGGGTGGAGCGGTCTCTGGGAGGGAAAACTGCTCCGTCAAGTCCGGCAAAGAGAAGCCTGGAGGAGATCACAACAAACAGTCAATAAAGATCATCATTAAAGGAGTGATTGGCTTCCTACTAATTATCAACTGGGCCGGCGGTTCATTTTGTGAACCCTTTTCTGACAGGACATAAATGGACTGGATACATTTAAACACTCCACAGGTGCAGAGATATAACCGGACAGTGCAGTGGTTTCCCACTGAAATAATGAGCCTTCACCAGCGTCGAAGCTTCTGATTATCTACTTATCCGCTGTTCTGCTCAAGGCAGGAGTCACCGTGCCTTTTTCTAAAGCAAAAAGGAAATGTAGGATTCAAAGTTGTTGTGCTTCTGTTTTGACTCACATGTCTAACAAGGAAGTCTTCTGATCTAGCTATGAGAGAATATGAGAGTATTATCACATTCAATAAGTTGAAATTATAATAAGAATAAATTATTCGTCCTGCTGAGAAAAATCGAACCCGTGTGATGGCTGTTTGGTGGGACTTCAACTAGTGGGGGCTCACGACCGGTTAGGTGTTTGACGAGCAAACGGCTCAGAACTTCAAAGGAGGAGGTTACACGACCAAAGAGCTGCTTTCAAACAGAAAAGGTGTGTATTAATAAAAGACCAATTCAAGAACAGGAGGTGTTGAGAACTAAACTTAGTGTTTTGTGGGCCAAGAAACTAAGTAAATATCCTGTGACATGAGGTAAGCCAGGTCTTACTTTCTTACTTATTTCGTCTTCAGAACTCTGCGCCCAGGTGTGGACATGAAAGGATCAAGGATTTGGCAAGGATTATATTTGGACTTGCAAAGGCGTATGTTGAAAAGGTATTTTTCTGAAAGGCTCAACTGTTCAACAAGTCTGCAGATTCAAAATGTTGAGAAACCATGAATGAAACCTTTCTTGGAACCATATTTATCTTTCTTGCCACCTTAAAAATGATTACTTTAAAAAAAATAATAATAAAAAAATCAGACTTAAATGGGCAAGTCCGGCTCTAGTTATTATCAAGGAACTGCCTTCTTCCCCCAGAAAAGGGTTCAATCAAGTCAAATATAATGAACAACTTCATCCAAATCCACATCCTCTGCCCAGCGCAGCACTCAGGCTGGCATGTCGCGTGTGAAGAAACTGGATTACCCAAGTCCCTCTAACCACAGAACACACAAAACTCCATGTTGGACAACTGGTCATCTGGAAGACATTATTGGAGCTGCAAACCGGGAGGGGGGGGGGGGGAGGGGGGGGGTTCTCAGAAGCAGCGAACTTTGAGATGGAACAAAGTTTCCCTAAATAGAAATCGAGACATGCAGTGCAGCCATCACACACCTTGGGAGTGTAAGCTTTCTCCCAGACAAGATATCTAACACGACTCTCCTAGAAGAGCCAACTTCTTTTCTGAGAAACTCAATTCACAACCAGAAGGTAAATGAACCCCAACCCAACCCACCCGCCCCTCCATTGATCACATCAATAAAGATTACACAACATCCTGGTAAGCACTTGTTTCATTAAATCTTTCTCACAAATCAAAGACTGTTAGATGTCTCAGAGATGCATTGTGTCACTAATTAACACTTTGAAAACGCATTAAAAAGACAAACATATTAAAAGCATCTGCCTGCGTTTCTCCTACAGCCTGGTGATAACTTCTAAAACGAGACAGATCAAAGGAGTCCAGACTCTTATGTTTACTATTCTGTCCATGGCTGGCCTGTGAGTGACACAGGTCAAGCCTGAGATAGAGTTGCTTCTAGGTACTGTCAACGATGTGACAGTTTTGGCGTCAATGGAGTTGGATCAGGTATCAGACAAAATATGGCAGAAATGCTTCGAGCCATCGGTGATGATTTCTGAGATGCCTCGACATGAGATCAAATGATCAACATGCCCCTGCTGGCCACAGCTTTTAACTACTCGATAAAGACGATAAACGATTCATTTATTGTGCTAGTCTCAGTGGTGTTACTTTGAGTTACATTCCAATGTTTTCCTCTATTTAGAAGAGCTGAATGTCTGCATATCATTAGACTAACTTTTCAAGGCAAGCTGGTTTCTGTGGTAACTTGGGAAAGAAATGCGGTACGACGGGGGCCCCTTGGACATGCCTCTACAAGTCTGCATGTTTGGCAGACCTCAAGATATCCCAAAAGGCCTCAGCCAGCCAATAGTCAGTTAGACAACCGCAGGTTGAGGAAGTCGATGCAGCTGCCACTGGGGGACAATCTCACCGGCTCAAATGGTATGTCTGAACTGAATAAACTGCAGACTGAGGGCAGGACGGAGCTGGGGCACCACCGACACACTAAAGATAGCACTCACTTTGGATAAATTTAGAGAGCCAGCTCAAGTAACCAGCATTTTCAGGTTATACCATTTCTTCTGGTCTGAGAAAGGTCTGGCTGGGGCACATTAGTGAAACTTAAAAGACCACCTCAACACAAGTGAAAACACACAGAAAGTGTGCCACAAATGTACAAAATCATGCAGTAAATCTGGGAAGAATTACTTATAAGATGAGCTGCAGGTGCTGACAAAACAATTCAGATATTAAGTGGACCCCAACTGCAGATTTTATCAAAATATACAACATCTCTATGAACATGTGTGCACGGGCAGCACTAAGAACATGCTTTAACACGGCTGACCTGTAAGTCAATGAATGATGAAGGAAGAAAACAGACAGGCAATGTCTCCTCCTACCGGCTGGAAGATGCAGTGCAGAAGTAAAGCAACAGCCAATGAGGAGACTGTTGCTACAACCTGACAATTAACCCTATGTTGGGGAGACCTCATTTAAATTGTTGCATTTTCCTGAGACGCAATTATACGTACAGAGCACGACTTTCAGAGATGACTAAGCTGCTTTAAGTCAAATGAAAAAGAGACTTACAACTGTGATGTCTGAAACACTGTTAGAGCTTTTAAATAAAGAATCACCATGTTCAGTACTGGCCATAGGGTGCAAGGATCATTTCAACCAATTCAAACTTGCAATACCCTTAGAATACTGCAGTTTAATTCTGATTTAATCTAATGAACAGGATATCCAAAGTCACGCTATGCTGACACAGTCTTATTTGTCTACTTTGCATAACACAAAGGGTTTTGTCTCTAGATGAGATGATGATATGACATTTGAGGATGTAATGTAAAAACTTTTTAAACATGAGAAGATATGCACCGTGGCAAACAACTTTGGTCTATAAGTAAGCACTTCTGCGAGTCGTTATCATGCATTTCAAATGAGATACCAGCCTCACTGCACTTCTAGTTGTGCAGAAGTGGGGCACATCATGATGGTTGTTTAACCACAACGGTTTTAAGATATGTAACTGCAACACGAGTCCTGTGTCGCAACAGCTCTTACTTTTATTGGCTAAGCCAGCCACACACATTCAGCAGTACAAAATTGCATATTCTGTATAACTGAGGAGCACGACCAGCTAATCCGGGATGGTAAGGCCAAAGCTAAAAATAATTAAAGCGTTTAAGCGAAGCAGAAGATTTGTCTTGTTTAATCAAAGCATTGTGATGCCACACCCTCGTCACACTAGCTTGCCTACTATGTCGGTCTCAATAAATCACATTTCTGAAATTCCCCCTCTGCCCTTCTTGACATTGTGTTTCTCTTTAATCTCACCTTTGTCTTACTACACTTCAAGGCCATCAGTCTGCGCCTTATTTTCTCGCTCATTCTTAATCCTGCTAGCAGACAAGCCCTGACTCCAGTAAAGAAGATTTGCCAATTCAGACTACAGTCTCTGCACACAATCAAGTAATGAAACAGTTATGCATGGTCTCATGCACACAGCTACATACAAGTCTGACAGAACTGAACCTCTAATGCTGTTTTAGGAAAAGAAAAATATCAAATTACACTGTTGATTTTATTGGACCCTGAAACTGCACCACTTATCTTTTTCCACATCACTGGACAGCAGTAAATCCTAAAAGATAGCAGTGGCTATAATTAAAGCCCCTTCTTTTGATCTTAGAATTACTCTAAAAGCAAACCATAAATGTCACAAATGAACATGTCTAGAGAAAGAAGTCCTGTTATTTCCAATATTTTGCCATTTGTGACCAAGTCACTTTAATTCCAGCCACTTAAAACAAACAAACAGCAACTCAGGTTACAAGTTTGTTTCTATTTAAATTTCAAACCTAAATGTTACTGTAACTGAACATAATTAAAGGGAGAAATCCATGTTATCATATTAGCTCTGGGGAAACAACCACTAATACTGGAATAAGCAATCCCTTGTAGTTAAACATGATCCCCAAAAGTGGTTATAATGATAAGATAACACACACATTTAATAAACACCCATCTGTGACACAGTCACACTTTGGAAATTACGACGATCCAAAAATACATTTAAACCCAGCTTGCGCCTGATGTTCACAGTCAGCGTTGTACACTTGCCACTTCTAGCCTACGCTAACGTCTAGTGACCAAATAAAAGTGACAATTATTTTCCAAAAACACAAGCTGTAAACAGGATAATAATCTACAAATGTAAGAAAAAAAAAATCCAACGATCGCAAATCAGTAAAATCTGCCTCACATGAACACTAAAAACAATGCCGGTGTGAAACAGCTATCACTGGGGCGCTATTCAGCCTTCAACCATTTATTGTCCGGTTACATTGTGCACAGTGTTACTGCAATCAGCACTTAGCACAATACTGATTCATCACAAAGCTACAAACCAGTCTACCATGCAGTCTGAGCGCAGCGCTCCACCAGAGAAGCGCCGACACATTCCTGGCTTCAGCTGCCTTTAGTCCCACAGAGGAGGAACTCTACATCAGAGCACACTATAACACCATAAACATCTGCTGTGTTTATTCTGCTGCTGACTTGGATGGACCAAGTGATCCGTTACTGTCCTTTTTGGAGAAAAAAATAAATAAAAAAAGAGTCAAAAATCCAAATTTGAGAACATTGCAAAGGCTACTTCATGCATAATTTAAGAGAGAAGTGAAATATTGAGGGGGTGAAAAAAATGACAGTACTGACAGAAAGAGCGTTCAATAGAGCAGATGTCAGGCTGAGTGCTAAGAGGCCCAGAGAAGGAGAGTTGCATTATCTCAATCTCCAGCTATGCAGAGTACTCTCTCTGCAACTGTCCCCTCTGTACAGCCTTCTCTTTTCCTTCCAGCAGTCCTTTTTACCATCTATATTTTAACAACTTTGAGACGCTCCATATCGCCGTCTATTACTAGCTCCAAAACTCTCATTTTTCAAACGTTTCCACTCACAAGGGCGTATGTAACAAGAAGCTATGAAACATGTGAATACAAGTTTTCTTTTTTTTTTTTAAAAGGTGAACTGTTTGCAGTGTACTGTGATCTTACATGAATCCTTACGTAGCGATAAGGCTCAGAGAGCAGATAGACTGAGGGCATCAAATATTTCTTTTAACATGACTGAGCATGCAGGCTGAACCTTGTGAGAACATGCAGAACGAGCCGTCTTTCACGCTCGTCTCCAGCTTTCAGGAGTGCTCAGTCAGACTGTCTGCTCAACGATGAAAAACAGTTACATACAGTTATATAATCATGCATTGCCCGCGTGACACTGTCCTGGTGCTTCAGTGGTGTTAAACATGGCAACAAACAGCTAAATGGTAACAAAATGACACATTATTACTTTATAAAACTCTTACACAATATTCATGCTATCTGCCGTGAACTTTTGCATTCGAATCAATTTGACAATGTTACTCCGTGTTGCTTTCGCATGGCGTGCCCGAGCACATGCATGTTCTCTCAACTGAGGGGCCCAGCAAAGGAAGAACACTTTAATGTTTATGAAAAAAAAAAGGGTGAGAGCTGGAATGAGGCGGAATAGCTTCCCAGCCCTGCCCTCCTCTCTTTTTCTTTCCTTCTCCACATCTGCTGCACTCATGTTAACCCCCCTCCCTCGGCTCAGAGAAGAGAGGTCCCTTTCCAAGCCTCAATCCTCCACCTTCTTTGCCCTCCCAGAGCTGACTGTAGGAACTATCAAAACATTGAAAAAAAAAAAACAAGGAGGAAGAAAGAAAAAAAAAGCCGTGGTGTAGGAGGAAGGGAGCTAGATCCCTCGGTGGTGGGCAATAAATCACAGACACTCTGGGAGCAAAGAGACCCTCTTCAAAGCCCCCTTGAGCATGCAGATCCTTGGTTCCTCCCAAGGCCCCCCACCTACCCTAGCCCCTGCTTCAGCCCCTCTGCCAAGCCCCAAGCTTTGCTCCAGCCCTGATCCCTGTGCACACTATCCCTTACACAAACCCTGGAGCTAGCACAAGGGCTCTCGCTCCCTTACCCACAACCTCAGGGACCCCTCCCTCCTTCCCCACCCGTCTCCCACAGCCCAGGACACAGAGACTTTTTCTTCTCCCTGTGCTACATTCACATTTGCTCCAGGCTCAACGCTGCTGCCAGTCAACCACGACATAGCCATTGAACACATGCCCCCTTCACACAGCTCTTTGCTCACCCTGCAAACCACAGCAAAGAATTTCACAACTGTACCACAAAGAGCAGAAACTAGAAACCTGGCAGCTACATCTGCTCTTTAGGTGAGGAGAGAGCTTTAAGTGCACATCTGAGCAAGCTGCAGAATCCTTAAGAAGATGCACGTTTTAATTGCTCTTCATAGTTGTGGTAGCTCTGACTTTTTTGAAAGGGACCTTTATTCAAATTCTGACATGAAACAAGAAAAAAATTATCTTATCCTACATCATCTCAATTAGTTTAGCTAGAACGTCAGTAAAGACAATTAGTAAAATAAAAACATTGATATTTAAGGAACAGATATTTAGTGTTCAACAGAAATTGATTATGTATTTGGCCCGAGTCTCCACAAAAGTAATGAGCATTAAGTTTGCCTGCTTTGATCAAAACTGTGGTGTCTTATAGGCCCAAAACCACACAAATCTCATGCTGTATTTTGTGCAAAACAAGTGGAACAATGATATATTTTCAGTGCGATAACAGCTTTGGAAAACATCTCAGTATCCTGGTACTACACGATTATCATCAAATAAAATTAGTAGTTTGGTTAAACAGTCTCTTTCTTATAGTCAATCTTTTTTTAAGGACACTTGAGTGCCAAAAGTAGACACAGGTAGCAAAAAGAGATGGTCACTTTACTATAAGCTGATTCACATATTCTTGCCATATTGTAAAATAAGCAAATGTTCAGTCTGACATGATACTCTATATAAAACAGAAATGTTGTTAAAACGCTTATGGCCATAGGGTCAATTTAGGCCTTGTTGTTTCATGTTTTTGAGCTGCAGTATTTCTAAGGTCTAAAAGCAAACTTGCGTGGACAAATTTAAAGGTTTGTTGACCATCTTGCCAATTAACCAACAGCAACACAAAGAGAAGGCACATCTAAATAAAGCAAGCAAGCAAGAGGAGACATATTTATATCCAAAGTTATGAAGCTAGCTTAACTGTTATGCTATGCTTCCACACAAAAGGCAGTTTGGCTCAACCACATGAATCTAAGCATCTTTCTCAACACTTATAAGGGAATTACATCCTCTAAAGATGCAATTTGAGGAGAAAAACAGATGACATCCACTGGTACCATATGGCCTGCAGATAACGCGCACTTGTACTGTGCGCTGAATACACACCAGTGTCATTGTCCATTGGGACCCAAGCTTGGTTTGCATTCATTGCAGCTGGACAGCACCCAAGCAGAGCAATTTGTTAACAAAAAATATTTTACAAGGCCAGCTCCTTTGTCGAACTCTATTAACTTGAATCCAAATGTATCTGAGCTGCTTGCTGTAAGAAACATTGCAAACGAGCGACTCCATCTGCTGATGAAGGCCAAGACATATGGCCGAAAGTTCTGGAAGAAATATGTAAAAGGGCTGTGGGATGTCAGTCAGGTAACCAGATGGCAGTTGTAATCACATCCTCAAGAGCCAGGAAACCTAACACTAACCCAATATGATACGTGTACCAAAATCTGAATGTCACAGTCCAGTAACTGGGTGCCATTTATTGATGATTCAGCCACAGCTTCGTTGACCAATTAAGTGTTCAGAGTTTTAACCCAAGATGAACCATTCAAACTTCCTGTTCTGTGCAGTCTCCCATCCATCACACTGCACTGATGAGTCAAAGAAAGACAAAACAATCTAATAATATGACACTTTTGTGATGAGGTACATTTTTGTTCATCTGAAACCAATCAATAAAGTGTGTGTGTGTGTGTGTGTGTGTGTGGCTTCCTGTTAAACGGCTTTAGTACTGAACTCACCTTGTTCTGAGTCGGAGTCCGTCTCTGCCCTGAAGCAGCCTGGAGCTACTGGTAGGGGTCTGAGGGGTCTTGGCTTAGGTGTAGGGGGAGAGATCCATTTCTTCCCGATGTACTCAACATACGTCCCCGGGAAGTCTCCTTTATCCTGAGTGCTTTCATTAAAGCCCGGTAGCCAGCCAATCTCATCTGGCCGCTGTTCCAGACCATCAGTGTACCCAAGAGCCACCAGAGCTCCTTTGCTTACCAACAATATGTCTCCCACATGCAGATCAATGTCCTCCTCCCTCTCTTTTTTGTAGTCATAAAGCGCTCTGTACTGATATCCCTCGGCACTCATACTGATCCCTTTGTATCGAGGCGTTTTCTCGAAGACGGGCTGCAATCGGCTATGTTACTCTTCAGGTTTCTCTGAATATGCGTTTAGTCCAGGTACTCATTTGCTGATTCCAACAAAGCTACAGCAAACGCTTTTAAGGAGACAAAAATATCTAACTTGTCTTCATTCTTTCACAGTTCGTGCCTGTTCTCAATAAACTGCAGCTCTGTTGGTGTGTCGCCTCGCAGTATGTACCCATCAGTAAATGGCCCGCAGCTGTGATCTTCAGGGTGCTTATCCAGACCTGTAAGATGAGAGGAGAGGCCATGTACAGCACACTGCTCAAGACAATTGTTGCCTGTGCTGCATGCAATACTCGCATGCAAGCAGAATAAGTATCTAGGATATCATTAAATTGGTTATAAAAAAGAAAGATCAATTTACAGGACAGAAATCTTATTTACAGTAATTACACAAAGCCAAAGAATGAGAAGAATGAAATTACATGCCTATGATAATTTTCATATAAAAGGTTTGTCCATATTTGGACTTAATTAAAAATAAACTGCTGTAAAGTTGTATTTTTGGTGTTTAGGTTTGACTAATGGAAGTAAAATAACCCAACAGCTCATGATCTAAAAACAGTAGTTTAGCCTTTTTCTATATTCCTATCACATTCTTACAAGTTTATTGTGTGACTGAACTAAAGCCCCAAAAGGAGCTGTTATAAGATGGCAAGAAAATAACTGTCACAAGAGTAAATAATTCACTGCTCAAGACTCCGTTATTATGAGCCGGTTTTTTTATGGCACCTTTTACAGTTTTTGGCACACAGTCCAGCACAGCCAGCATATGGCTGCTAACATGAGCGTTATCACTGGCAGAGCTAAAGTCAGTTATAAAACTTAATTATCCACTTCGTTGAGAACGTTTGGGAAACGTTCACGAATTGAACTAGCAGATAGTGACTGAAGCAAAGACCTTACACTGTGTGCAAAAAAAATCGTGGAAGCAGTTAGCCAAGTTAGCAAAAGAAGACTAAAAGTTAGCGCAAAGGTACAAAGAAGCTACAGTTTAAACTAATCTTTGGAAAATTTAGCTACACGACAAACAGGCTCCTTGTTTGTTTTTAAGGACAAAGAGTTAACATTTTGCTAACAAAGTTAGCGAGCTCGCACAACAGAAACTTACCAAGAGTGCATGGATCCCGAAGAGATTCCAACGAGTCTCCTTCCCTCCTCACTAAACCGCTTCCACTTGGTTAAACGTCGCTAAACGATGAGCAAAATGCAACCTTAAACAGACCTCTCACCCACTCAGTTCAAAACAAAAACCTCTGATAGAGTTTAAATCCTATTTCATGAACAGTACAGAGTCTTACGACAAACTGCCAGTCGACATAACAGTACAACCTCCCAGTCCCGAACAAATGTTCCCTTGAACGTCGTCCCAGCAGCCAACAAGGGGCGAGACAAAGAACGGCCACACATTGGTCCGTATCCCTGTCAATCAATTACCTCACACAATTGGACCAATCCCGTTCACGTTGGTGGTGCACACTCCCCCCTCCATGTACTCTTTCATGAAACACGAAACACCTATGGAAATTACATAACTTGAATTCATAGTCCCAAAGGATTCTTTAGGCTTTTATTGTGAACATCTGCTTGGATTAAACTGATTGACTTTAGATCATTATCATAAAAATGACAAAAATTTAGAAGATTAACAATACACAATACATGGTAAAATACAGTAAAACCTATTGAACAGCCTGTATTCATAATTTCTTTCTTTTCCAACACCTTGAACAAAAGAGATGCACACTTTTAAGATACAGTCAGGGCTGCTCGTAAGCATGTTTCAGGTACATGGTTTTAACATTTTTTTCTATAAATCATTACATGTTTTCAGCATGGAGGGCCTGAAAATGTTACAAAGTCACTATGTGAGGCACATGACTGTGAATGTGGGTGGCCTAATTATGGCTGAGAAAGAGCGCTGGCTTGCAGAAATCCCCTTTACTGTCCCGGCTGCGCTAAAAGAAACTGTAAGCAGCTTTGTCGAAGGACAGGCCCCTTTAAGTGTGCTTCAGTCACACAGACACTAGTGGCCCCTCATTACTGAGAAAAGAGGAAGTTAGGTCAAGAACAGAAGTATTGATGGTGTTGAAACTATCAGTAAAAAATAGGAACTTCTAGCTGTTGCTGTGGTGAATTGAGAAACTTAAACAGAATGCACCCCTCCCCTGAGTCACAACAACCCTTTTTTATCTTTTTTATCTGGAAATGTTGCAATTTTTATGAACCACAGTGACCTCAAAGAGATAGTGTTTTTTTATTTTTTATCACTAGACCAAACAGTGTCCAGCAGATATCTGATTATTAAAGTCAGCTGCAGATGATGGAAATGAATATTTGAACCACCAGACCATACAATATAATCCCCTTTCTGCCTGTACCAGTTCATCCCCCCCGACTGAATAGTCAGGCTCTGATGACCCATCTGCTGTCCTACAGCTACCCAAACCACAACTCCAATTTTTTTGCTGTTCCCAGACAAAACATTTAGTAGATTAAACTTTTGTTCATATCGTCTAGACTGTCCAGGATGAGGCATAAAATGTATTTCATACTCCCAATAAACTTTGTTTGACCTGTTTACACAATTCAACATTTGCAAAGAAGCCATGTTGCATCTGTTTTGTATGAGTTTTAAAAAAAGGTAGTTAGGTAGAAAGTTATTCAATTAATATTTTACCAAAAACAGGCAAATATGTATAAATGTAATATCTGTTGCAGATAGCATTGTGCTGGCTTATGATAATGACTAAATTATGTTCCTTAGTCCAATTTTATTTTATTTTACAGCTTTAAAGATTTATTTAATGAAAAATAAATCAAATTAGAGCAATTATTTAAAAATTTTGAAAAGTTGAAACTATATTTTGGTATAGAGCTGATTTAATAAGTTGATCAACTCTTATATCTGCCTACCAAAATATATGTTTAGCTGCTAGCGTAAAGGTTGGGAAAGGGGTTACAGTGGCAGTTCTGTTGTATAGACACAGAAAAACAAATTAAAAAGTGTTATTCAGAGGTTTAGAGGCGTTGCAGTTACAAAATTAGTCCTCTGTTTACTCTCTTTATGCTAGGCTAAGCTAAGTACCTGCAACTTGTAGCTTCACATAGCTTTCATAATCAGTGAGCAGATGTGGGAGTTGCCTTTAATTTATATGGAACGTCCATATTCCTGCATTTTACCCATTAACAAACCTAAACATACAATTATGGAGATTGAAAATGTTTCTGATGGCTTTGTTTGAATATAGCCTACTGGATACTAATTTTTTCAAGTAGTGGGAGGTAATGTTTATTGCTGTTAGCTTAATGGCAAAAACCCCAAACTAAAAACAGTGTAAAACGTTTTTCAGACATGAAATACGCAACATTAACAGTTTCATCAATCTGTTAAAGCAATGGCTAACAGTTATTTAGGTGTTGGTCCCTTATGTGTTAATGTTACCCACATCTTATTCTAATATGACTGTAATAAAGAAAGCCACAGTGCATGTAATATTTGAGATTTGCAAACAGCAGTATATGATCAGACAAAGGGCAGAAGCTTTAGCTGCAGCTTATATGGCTAAGATGATGTGAAAAAACAACTCATCTTATTGAAGGTAAAACCGGGAGGAGAGTATAACGCAATCTGCCAGAAAAGCTGATCAGAAGACAAATCTGCCAATTAATATGACAGCAGAAGTTCACACTTTTGCTGTGTGTTAAGTGATATGTAATGGCTACTAAGTCTGATCTCCTCAGATTGCCACTGAAAAATGTTACAGATAAACACAGGAGTGTGATTCAGACATGACATTGATACATTCAGTCACCACCAGATTATTGCAGAAATATGCATGTGTGAAATGGGCTTAGTGATAAAAGTCTACAGACATGCACACAGGCAGCCAGACACCATGGATAAGTTGTTCATATCGTGCTATTATTTTACTACTTCGTTGTCCACTTCAACAATGTATTCCAACCATGAAAATTCATTCTGCATTTATAAGTCTGCTGAGAAACAGTCTTCTTTTTGCAAAGTTTAGACAGTTTCTCCCCCACAGTTCTTTGCACGTCTGATTTATACCTAACAGCCCTATTGTTAAGCAAAATAAAATCAGACAAACTGTGGTATTTTCCTAACCTTGACCATGTAGTTTTAATGTCCGAAAATAACAGAATGTGAAAACAGAAGTCTAATTTAAAGTTAATTAAAACACAAAAAGTGCCAGGTGAGACAGTAGACAAAATAAGCCCTTCTCGATGTATACCATCGTCATTCCTTTTAGTGGGACTATTTCTAATGTCAGAATTGGTAAACACTTCCGTCGTGACAGGTCAAAGTATATGCAGAAAAAAAAAGAAGAAGAAGAAAAAGAAGAAGTGAAAGTCATGTCCCGGGACACAGATCAATTTATTACATTTTAAAGTTTGAAGTCAGTCAACCAAAAAATATTAGTTTATATATCATAAAGCTAGACTCTTATTGCAAAAACAAACTTTTCTCATTTGGGTAAGCAGTTTACTCTACTAAATTCTTTAGCTTTACAAAAAAAAAATAGCTTTTCTCACGTCATCCAGAATCTGTCAAAGATGATTTGGCTTCAGGGGGCAGAGTGCTATCTGGACTCTCAGATGCTGAAGTTAAGCTCTCAGGACCTGACAGTTGATTCTTTTCATGTTGTAACACTGGACACGCTTCTTAAAGAATTCCCTCTGGCTGCATTGGTCCCTTTAAACCGTTAATCTTTGTTGATTTCAGATATTGAATAAATTAGCTCACTTTAGTCTGCTGAGCACTCAGATTTTTTCACCCACACACACACCATATTCACAGGTTCTTTCACTTTTGTGAGCAAGCTGAGAAGTTTCACATGCAACCCCATAATGCTCTCTAACATAAGATGAACTTGTGAAATGCATCACCCACCAACGGCTATCTAAATATCCCCTCACCCCCCAAAAAGGGGAAAAAGATACTTCCTCTTTGTGCTTTGGTTCCTTTTTGCTACAGGAATACCTTTTCTGTTTCTGTCACTTTTCCACTTTTTTCATATATATGCTTGTTTGTTGTTTCACGATACTTAAACATGAGGTGCTTCTAACTCCATAAGAGTAAAACAGAGAGATGAGGATCAACGTCATTATCGAATCAACATAAAAACAAATTTAATTGTCCAATCTCTACTGCCTGTTATGACTAAAATCATGAAATTATCTGTAACTCATAAAATATTTTTCATCAGCATGCATTAAGTGTGCATTGTGAAATAAAATCTTTAATGCATTCCACTGAAATTAAATTACTCTCCCGCTAATTAACCATCAACAGTCACGGTCGATTTTCAAGACTTTGTCTTGGTTATTGTAGTTTTCTATTCTGTTTTCTTGTGTTTTTAGTCACAGGTTTTTCTTATGATTTCTGCTCTTTGTGTCTTGTGCTCTTAGTTATTCCTTAGTTCCTGTTCTTAGTGGGTTATTGTTTTTCTTTGCCAACATCTCTGTCTTAGTTTCCTCAGCCTTCATGTTCACGCTCAGGTTATCACCTGTGTTGATTGTCTTAGTATTCTTAGTCTTAGTCTTACTATTCACTTCTCCTCAGTATTTAAGCTCCCTGGTTTTCTTTAGTCCTGGCCAGATCCTCGCTGCATCTCCACTTGGTCTAGTCATTCAAGTTCTGGTTTATATTATTGTCCTCAGTTGGGTTTCTCAGTTCTTCGTTTCTTTTTTTCAACCAGTTTTAGTTTTAGTATTCTGGCTTGTCCACGCTTTCTGTTTCTAATAAACAAGTTTAGTTTTTTCCTGCCTCTGAGTCCACATTTTGGGTCTATCTCCTTTCACCACCTGTGACATCAACTCATCAAACAATGTAGACAAAGTCCAATCTTCACAGGACTTGCCTGTAAATCATAAATTTTCAATATTAGCCACAGTTCAAGTGTTTGCTGCCCTCAAAAGACAAGCATCAACATAGGCTGAATTTGTAAATGAACACCTACATCAGCTTTAAGCTGTAATATTTTAAAGCTTAAACCTTCGTTCCCTCAGAACTGAATAAGTTATTGCAGTGAGCATCCTGGTTTATTGATATCCAGGACACACAAAGCAAAAATTACCAAAAGTTTTTGGTAGTGCTCCTGTCCACATGACAGACATAATGAAAGCTAATCATAGTGCTGCTTGACGCTAGCATGTTGCCAAAATCACATTCAAATTTTTTATTTACTTTCATTACAACGTATGTTTCCCTATTTTTTTTCCTTTGCAGATGTGGCAACTGCATGCTATAGAGTTAACCTAAAAACCATGTTTGAAAATGTCTTCCACTATAAATCACACAGGTTTGTAATCCGCACACAGCCTGACAATTTGCCATCCACTACAATCCATGCTAACAGATCTTTAAATTATACAGATGGATTTGCAAACAATTTATTCCTTTGCAGCTCTGCTTTGGAGACATCATTGATACACCGACATGTGATGATTCCCTCTTGCCAATTAGGGGTCTGCAATGTTGTCACTTCACCTTTTAGCACCAGTTCTTCTAATTTCGAACTTTGCACTCGTAAATAATAAAAATGTGCCAGTTACAATATACATTGTAAATAATAAATGAATATTGAACAGAGTTGCGTTAAGCTGCACTGTGTGTGCAAAATATCATAAGTACTGGTTTAGCATGTTGTGTCTTATTATTTTCCTTGAACTCCTGTTACACTCTTGTAAAATTTTTATGAATGTACACCAGGTCAATGTGCACCATATTGGAGCTATAAATTCAACTTTATTATCATTGGAGAAAGCATAGTTTCCATGCAGCATTGGTAGTGGACCCAGTCTAATCACAATAAACAGTGATGAAATAGCAAATGCCAAAACAAATAGAATGAGACACCAATAAAAAGAAGCAACAACATATCAATGTAATATTGACTCTTTGAACTGCACATATATTTGTGTATGTGTGGTTTGTATGAAGCTGTGTGTGTTACAGTGAAAGGTTAAACTAAAAGAACACCAAGGATGTAGTACGTGTGATCATGTTACACACAAGATGTCCTGCAGTGTGGACACATACTGATGTGCTCAAATGATTCTAAAGGTCAAAACGTGTGTATTTTTCTCATGGTGCCGAATTTAAAGGGGTGTTTCCTACATCCTGATTAAAGTTATTTAAGAGAAATTGAACAGCATGACTTACATGTGAACAGAAAGCAGTGACATTTCAGTTATTTAACCCTGAGCTTACTGTCAGTGGGTATTAACATTGACAGTAAGGGAATTTTTTGATGGACCCCAAAGACGATATGACATTTGACTCAAAAGGTGTGAGCTGCCTCTTCATTATCCCTCCATCAATAAAGCAGGGAAAAGGTCTGGACTTGATTGTAATGAGGTGCTCCATTTAAACTCAGAGGTTATTTTTTCCCCTCTGTTCTATGCAAGATTATCCTCTTGACTGGAGGAACCTCATCAGCTCTGACCTCAAAATCTGGCGACAGTCCTAATCCCAAATACAACCACAAAGCAATTTATAATTAAGTTTGAAGAATAAGCTCCCTCTCGTGGTCATGAGAGCAACAGCATGTGAATTGTAGACGTTGGCGATGAAGGTAACAGTTGCATTGTAAAAAGAATATATTTTAGCCCTAATCATGATTGTTTTTCTAACCCTAACATAGTGTTATTTTGCTTACTTAACCAGGAAGTGACAAAATATTATCATTGTGTTTGCATGTAACCAACACAAACAACAAAACTGTGTTCATGAGGTTAATAGCTGCATTGAAAAATAATGTATCCATGTAACCATGATCGTTTTTCTAACCTTGACCAAGTTGTAATAATCTTTAATGCCAGTCAAATCTAACCAGGCAGTACCAGAAGTGTTAAGGATATTACCTGAACCGAACTCAGAAGTATGTCATATGTTGGTCTTGAACATATGTTTCTTGCAATTGTTTCATGCAAATATGTGAAAGAGCTGCACCTAAACCACCATCTAATCCAATCGTTGGGTCTTTCTTGTCTATACTTAGGGCCATTTTAATTGTTGAACTTGTTCAAATCTTTCATGGCTGCCCTGTGCACAAAAAGTGGTGATAATTGCAGTTGTAGTTGTAGTGTTTGTTTGTGGTGACATTAGCTGTTTGGTTCATCCTGAAAAGAAATAAGTGAGCATAGAAATATTAAAAGGCCTGGATCTCCACAGAGGACAACAGCAGTGGGTGATCGCTGGATCTTTTCAATAGTACAGAAAAACTCCTTTACAACATGCCACCAAGTAAAGAACATTCTCCAAGTGGTAGACATATCATTATCTAGGTGCAACACAAAGAGAAGAACACGTACACAGGGTTCACCACAAGGTGCAAACCATTCATAAATTCAAAAATAGAAAGGCGTTATTAGACTTTACCCAACATTATCTTAAAAAACAGATGAGCTCTGCAACATCATTCTAAAACTAAGATCAATCTGTACCAATAACACAGCAAGAAACAGGTATGTAAGGTAAGAAGAAGAAATGAGAGGGTCACTAGTTTTTATTGATGATGCGAAAGAAAACAGAAGCAGCTGAACTGTGAAGTGTGAAGGGAAGTACTATCTGCTCAGATTCAGCCAAATGCAGTAAATGGCAGGAGCTGATTGGACAGCTCTTCGCAGTGCAGATGGCTGGTGACCTAAATTGCACTGGGAAAGCAGCACAAGAGCTTTTGAAAGCAAAGAAGTGGAACACTGGTCAAGTTAATCATCTGATCTCAACCCAATCACGCTGCATTTTACCTGCTGTAGGCAAAACTAAATGCAGAAAGACCCACAAACAATCTATAACAGCTTCAGTAAAGTTCTGGCAGATCTTCACTAATCCATGGGTTCCAGACCTCAGGCAGTCATGCCTGAAGTAGATTCTCAACAAAGCAAATAAAAATATCATTGATGGTTTTGTTCATTAGTCTGAAAGAGGGATCTGTTATTCTTAAACCTGCCTGCTAAATTTCTGTCAAATTAAAGCTGAATGTTTGCTCTTCAGGCCCCTCATTCACTGTAAACAGCTACAATAACAAGAATAAGGCATGGAATTCACCGAGAGCAGCTGTGAACTAAAAGATGAGTGAAAATGAATATGGAGGTTTATATATCACCATGTCGCCTGAAAACAGATTTAAGAAAAACAAAAAACAAAACTCAGTGTAACTTCTGCCTTGCATTAACAAGATGCCTTGGAAAAAAAAAAAGCCCTGCAAGGTGATTAATGAATAATGTTGGCAAGCTGTGGTGTAGACCTCTGGGAAATCAGTGACACAGACACAAACCTGAACTGTCACTTCATTTGAAAAATATTTCTGTCTTTCCTCATTCTATTGTTGCAGCAGGGCAGCTTGTTGTTCAGCGATTTTAACCAAAACATTAGTCCAGAAATAATTCATGTTGCAGATTCATTTACAGCATCTTTGAAACTGTCCTTCTAGTCTGTAGTTTTAGTGATACTATTGTGACATTAAAACACATCTTCCTCTTGATATTCAAACTGTTCTATTCCTTCTCATGATTTTCTCATTTATAAATATATATGAATATAACAGAGCATGTCCGCACACACTTTCCTTTCTCCTCTACCCTCTTTTTCGCCTCTCAAAGCGATCCCGCCCTCCCGTCTAACCGATCCCTGACTGAAACACTTAGTTAGTCTGTGTCTCTTCTTTGCTGCATGCCGTGAGGGCGAGAGGTGGTGACATGTCACATAGACAAAAGAGCAAAAAAATGGGCCACATCATGTGGAGGTGCAGCCCAGAATTTGCAGAGACAGTCAATGCTGCATTGGAGGCCCCCGTTTGATGTGCACGCACAGAGAGGAATGACCCAGTTCCGCAGTGACATGTTTATGGCTGATGAGCACAGGCCAGTGATTTAGCTAACAGAGATTGCACCCTTGCTTCAGGGCCCTCTCATTTGGAACACTTGGGGTTGAAATCTTTCTGAGAGAAGAGATATGATTCTTGTTGGATGGAACCTGAAAAATCTTTCCTCCACTCAGCCCTTTTGTTTTTCCTGTTTATGTGTCTTTGTCTTTCTTAAATTCTTAGACATGCCAGATGACTGATAGTGGATGGCAACAAAACTGCTCTCTGGATTTCTATTAAATTTTTGATAGTCATGGTCTCCAGAAGATTATTTTTACCCTCTAAACATCTGGGTCAGATATCCAAGGTATAAAAGCGTTGAATCCTGTAATTATTTATGACTTCTTTCAACCCAGTTGCCAGAGTCAAAACCAGTTTTTTGCAAACCAAGGATGTGCGTAATGTCAACGGCTCTTAGATATAAATGCCTCCTTTTTTATTGCTGCCCAAACACATAAATATTTAACAGAGAGGATAAACACAGCAGCAACATAAAGAAATGTTTGCTTTATTAACAAAGAAGTCCACTCAATGAAATTGGTGGTTAAATAAAAAGTCCCAGATCATTTGTTCAAGGTTGGAGGAGTCCTTTGATAGACTATATATTTATTTCCAGGCCTTATTTGTCCCCTGGTAAGGTTAATGGATTAAAATTGTTTAGGCAGCAAAAACACTAGCATTAAGTTTGGTTTAAAGCAGCTCCTTGGTCTAAACAAAATTAAAAAATCATCATGACCTGCAGAGTCATTATTATAATTGTTTCGATATAATTTCTCGACATTAGTCTGATATTTTGTTAGACACTCATCAGCTATGGACAGATTGAACAGATGAAGATCTGCACTATAGTCTTGGCTATCATTTCAACAAAGACAAAGCACTGACAGAGATTGTGCAGAATCTTATTTCAGTGTGTCTCACGTACACCTGACTTGTACACTAAATACCCAGAGCCAACTAGCTCCTTGGAGACAAGTTAGTCTGCAGCAAGCGCACACATCACCGACTGAGACAAGTGTGCAGTCCAGGTTAACTGATCACTAATCCAAAGTGAGACTTAAATGGGGCAAGAGAAAAACTGATTTCTTTTGGCATGCAGGGAAGAGCTTAGTTGCCACATCTCTCTGCATTTTTGTGTTTGTATGGAGCAAGTCCATTAAGTTCCTCTGTCTTCAAGAAGTAGCTCTTATTTGCTATATTTTAAGTTTCTCTCAGGAAGGAATTTTGAAATTGATTTTTTTTTTCTTACTAAATTTGTCTTTCTCCCCAACCAACTGAGGTAGATGGCCATCCTTCTTCAGTCTGGTTCAGCTGGAGGTCTTTCCTTTCAAAAAAGAGTTCTTCATCTCCACTGTTGCATGTTCTAGACACGGTACTGAATTAATCTGTTGGTTTCTTTTGCCATGACACATATTATGGACTGGCATTGCATGACTACCATCTATAAACTGGACTGAAATGAACCGAACTGGATTACATCATGTACATGTGTAGATGCACAAGAGTTTCTAAATCTACCATTTTCAATCAGTTAGCTGACCAATCCAAGCAGACTGAGCCTTTATAAATGTGGATCCTTAAAGAGTCAGAAGCTAAATCAGAGCATTTTAGACGGAGGGTGACATGTAGTGTTGCAGCAACGTAAAAAAAGTATAAGAAAATAACACTGAACCTGTGGGTGAGCATAGGGGAGCTCTATAGATAATAATTATTCTCTAAGAGTTTTGTTCATTGCTTTATACAAGTTCTTTGCAGTAGCTTTATGAGGTGACTGTACTGGGAATGGCTCTACGAACTTGAATAATAAATTCTCTCCCTGAGGTGGGAGAAATGCATGGGGCTTCCCCTCTAAGTCGACAGCCATTAAACCAAGGGACCCCCTAAGTTGCTTCTCTTCTTTTTGAATTACAGTGGCATCAGATTCCCCATTATTATGAAATTATACCTAATGTTTATTTAAAAAGGTTGCAAGTTCAAGTCCAATAATGAATCTTAATCCCTCTGGTTGCGATCATGTGGCGTCTTAGGTCATGTGTAAGTTGCCACAGGGCCTGCACAACAACTTGAGCATATTCATTTTTTTTGATTAAAGCCTCTGATGAAGAGGCCTCGCTCTATAATTACAGCCAACCCCGTGGCCTCTCTTTGTGAGATTCATGTTGCCAAGGCAACAGGCAAATTAAATATGTCTCACAGGGGAGTAAATATACCCTTGCTCTAAATATGTAATCTTGTTTGATGTGCTTGCCACAGTGCTCTCCCAGTGAAGGAAGAAATCATTCACAGAGACTGAAAGGGTAAAGGGCTGAGGAGGGCGAGCCCAGTATGAGCTTTTGCTCTTGACATTGATATAAAAGTGGAATTTATGGAATACACTTAATCTCCAGATTCATTTCCACTCTTCTCTCTGTTCGTTACTTTTATTATAAGCAGCTGAAAAATGTTCTGTCAAAGAAAAATGGAGTAAACAGGTTGAAGAACTCGACAAACTTGTGAATCAGAAGTTTATCGGAAATGCAACAGCAAACTTAGCACGACGGTATCACCCTCTGAATGCCTTACAGTTTTTGCATATCTGTTTAAATTTCTAGCTTTCAGTGAGAGTCGAGTATTTGAAGCAGAAAATAAAGTTGTCAACTAACACACTGGGTGTAAATATTTGTGAATGACATGTGCTGCATGTGATATTTCATAGGCAAGTATATCAGCCCTACAAACTTTTCTATGCATAGTCCAAGGATGTCCTTCAGCGGTCAGGACGGAACACACACTGCTCTGTTCCTCTCTCCAGGCTGACAGAGAGGATCTGTCCAGCTATTTCTCACCTGCATTTCAAATTCGTCATCAACACACAGCGAGGGTTTCAAACTGTCGATTTGAATTACACGAGAGGGCTATAAGATCTGGCTGCAAATTGAATTTCCTGGTAGATAGTCATCTGTCCGCCTGTCACTGGCACTGCGGGGTCCACAACTGCTTTTTCAGATTATAAGATATAATCTTGCAAAGACTCAGTTCTTTCGAGATTTACTGCAGCTTTTTCGTTTTTCTGTCTTTCAAGGAAGCCGTCTTATTTCTAATTGTGTTGTTGAAAACATTTGCATTCCTCTGGGTAAATAAATCCCCCCTTCAATCACCAACTGAAATAAACCAAAACGGAATAATTTTTATACAATCAAATATCAGTTTGGGACATTTGCTCACACAACATCTTCAAATATTTGAATTTTGTTGGCACAAAATGTCACTCTGTTAAGTATCATCTTGCAGAGTATCAGCACACGTTTGACATGAAACTACAATCACTACAGTTTCTCTGGTTAAGTACACAAACATGAGTATTCATAACAAAAAAATCACATCCACACAGTACTGTTGACAAGAAAAATATTCTGTTCATGTAGAAGTGCAGAACACGACAACACAAGTTCCACAGGGACAATTAGCTGCATGTGCACAGGGTATAAGTGGTACTGCCACTAATACTGGTTTACTTACTGTGTCTTATTTTTCTGACAGCACCAACAGGTGATCTCATAGTAGTTATCTTCCCCTCTCAATGTACACGCAAAAGAGTCTGGTGTAACCACTTTAGTCACAGTTTTGATGAGCAGAAGTTTGAACAAGTCTAGTCAAAAACTGGGGACTGTGGTGGCTGGCTCTGTATTGAAATAAGTGGCGTTGAACTCTGCAGCGCATCGTGACGTCTTGGCTGCCATCTCCTGTTGCTATGTCAACATTGAAGAATTAATCTCAGACCAATGAATAACGGCACGCAATTTGACATCACGACCTAAAAAGTTTGGTTTCATTCCCCAAAACTGTTCGCATATGGACAAAAGAGAAACACATAGAAAATTGTACATAATTGTGATTATCAAAATACTCCTGCCTGTGTGTTCAGGGCCCCGAAGGGAAATGAAAGAACAAGAAATGTCTCCAAAGCTCAGTCAACTTACATCTAGTTTGGGATACAGGTCTTTACTGCTTATTAAAAGTCGTTATTTTACCTTTACCGAGACAGTCTTCTGAAACAATAAAGTTGAGGCAAACAGTAACAACTTATGTAACCTATGTACCCATAAAAGTGCCATTCCTTGGTCTCAGTAAGTATCTAAAGATGGCAGGAGGTCATGTTGCTGCATGAGTAGAAAGTTTCATGGGGAAAAAGGAGATCACAATGTGGGCATAGACTTACTGTTAAATTCCTGCGTCTGAAAACAAGTGTGGGAGTTAGTGAACAAGTCCGACACAAGTCATGACATCAGGATTCATCAGCAGCAATAACCATGATATCCCTTCAATTTTTTTATTTGATTTAGGGATATACTGTCTTTCACTATATAATCCCCAACTTTATGGCACAAAAGGCAAAAGGGGGACTCATAATGCCTGCTCAACTCTGACAACAGATGGCAAAAGAATCAAAGATGGCAGAAGAAGCGAAGCTTTGAATACGTCACAGAAAGATAGGGTCTGGGCTCTAGAGACCAGTTAAAGAAGGGGGTCTGAGCAATGGGCTGTTTCTTTCATCCCAACTGCACATTCACTTCCCACCACAAGCTTAAGTATCAGTGTACATGACACTATGGAAAGGGCATTGCATTGTGTATAAGGTTGACCATCTGGCATCATACAGAAAACAACAGGAACAGAGAGGCCCCACCGAGTGGCCGTCACACAAGACAAACACAGGCTACACTGATTAATAGTTGTCAGGATGGATTTGTGGGTTTGACTGTGTAGTCAGAAGTACTACAAATGATCCTTTTAGTACCTTTTCATTTTGGTATTCCACTAATCTGCGTGAATGAGAAGATCAAGCCTTGTTCAATGATGCAATCTGAAAAATTGAAGAAAAAAAAAAGTGAAAATCTTCATTCCTTACATTGGAATTAAAACTGGTTTCCTAAAGAGGCAACTCAGTAGTGCAACAACATGATTTGTACAGGAACTGACCATTTGAAGGCCTTGTTTCTGGACAGTCTCTGTTTTATGTGCAGGAAACCGAGTAGTAGATACATACTAATTGGAAACATAACCTCCACGAAGAAGCAGCCCAGTTTCACAAAGATACATTAAATGAGGAAGTTTTCTTAAAGCACTTTTTACATTATGGACCCTTTACACTACTACAGAAGATGTTAGAATACTGACGCATTTCATAGAGAGGAAAGCAAAAATGAGGTTCTGTTGATGTTTTGCCAGATAAAATTGAGCAGAAACCAAACCATATATTTAAATAATAACTAATAGGGGAATAAATGACATATTCTACTTGGGAATCAAACCAAAATAGTTAAAAGTATTTTATTTATGCCAAACTTTCTTAGGACTTTGGATGGCTCTAACTGAGGGAAGGAACTAGTCCACCAAATAAAGACATTCAAATGCTTTCCATCAGCTTTGTTTCAAGGGTACCAGCATGTAATTTTTAATTATTTTAAACACAATGTAACATAATAACATAATGTAAAGTTTGGGCATTATAGTTATTTCAAGTGTTTTTGTGAGAAAGAAAACTGGTCAATTTGGCCCCAGAGAAGTGAAAAATGAAGACAGGTTTTTACTGTTATTAAATCAGCAAATAGTGGCCATTTCTCTCTTTATTCAGAGCTAATGTTGAATCTTTACTTGTATTAAAAGGAACTAATTTGTTTATCAACCAAAAATAGCATTGTTCTTAAACTTTAAATTCCAAGATACAAGAATATGTTGTAGAGTATTGAAAGACATCGCTTCTGGAAAATAGCGACCGTTTTGTTGATTAACTGAAGAATTAATTTGAAGAATTGATTGTTTGTTAATTATTATCAACAGCCTCAACTGTGGTTATCATGAATAAACAAAATAGGTGTTAGACTGAAACATACCCTTTAAAAGTGTAAAGCTAAGAAGATATTTAAATTGAATAAACTACATGGACATTTTTGTAAAATCCACAATCCGAGGTTGGATTTTATTGATGAAAAGACCTTATATTGAAGTTAAAACTTGGTTTCGCAGACAGATTGCTTTCTCTGGACAAAACTAAAAGCTCTGCCATCCATTAGACATTCTCTCAACTAGTCTGGCTTCACAGTGCAGGCTGGGACAAGTCTGCATGACTGCAGGCTCTGACTATGTGTGCAACTGGAATAGACTACTAAAACTGGATTGAGCATTGTTTGACATATAATATCAATTCATCAGTACAGTTCTCTGCCAGGGCATGACTAACATTTATGAATGTGGCTCTGAGGCTTTTTACCATTCCTGGAAGAGATATAAAAATAAATATTGCAGCTCAGTCTCCCAGGTCTGATCAGGACACCAATCTTCTGTCTCCCCAGCACAGCTTAGGCCTCAGAGCCTGCTGTAAGCCATGGAATATGGATTCTTTGTATATCTAAATCCTTATCAAATAACAAGGAAAAGAAAAAAAACTGTACTAGTGTTTAAAGTAAGCATCTGGGAATATCAGAATTTTAACCCTTTTTATACAATGAGCTGTTACATTACATGACTGACATCACAAATGAAAAACTATTTGAATGGAAAAAACACAACATTTCCATCTGATCTGATACAATACTATTTGAATATCTCTTAGAAATTTAAGGGGTAATCCTTAAACTGTTGTAGTATTGTAGCTGGAATTTGAAAAAGATATCAAATAACAAAGAACATATCTAAAATATTCCTTATGAAGCCAGTAAGCAAAATAACATCCAACCTGCAGTAAAACATGGTGGAGGTTATTTCATGCTATGGGTTCTCTTTGCTGCTTCTGGTACTGGAGACACTGAATATCTCAAAGAAACGATTAAACCAAAGGTTTACTGAAGCAGTTAACAGCAAAAGTTTACCTAGTTGAAGAAAAACTAGGTTTGTCATCTCTCACAGATCCAAGCATATAAAAAAAAAGGATGGACTGATTTAAACTTACCAGCAATGTTCTGACCTTAATCCCAGTGAAAACCTTTGAAAAGAGCTGAAATCTGCTTTAACATTGAGGACTATTATGTCCAGGTTGTATTATGTGCTTGTATTATTTCAATATTACGACATTTGAGTAGGGGCTGCACGGTGGTGTGGTGGTTAGCACCGTCACCTCACAGCCAGAGGCTGCCAGGTTTGATTCCCAGCTGGAGCCTTTCTGTGAGTTTACATGTTCTCCCCGTGTATGTGTGGGTTCTCACCGGGTACTCTGGCTTCCATTCACCATCCAAAAGTAAATCTAAATTTAAATTGTCTCTAGGAGTGAGTGTGAGTGTGTGTGGACTTTTGTCTCTGTGTGGCCCTGTGATGGATTGGCGACCTGTCCAGGGTGTAGCCCGCCTCTCGCCCAATGGCACCTGGGATTGGCTCCAGCCCCCCCGCGACCATACAGTTGGATTAAACAGGTATAGAAACGGGAAGAATGGACATTTGAATTGAGTTTAGTTTATCTGGCCAATAATCCTGTATATATTTTTTGAAGATATATGATTTTACTGCATTGGTATTTATCTGTTTGTGATGACATTCTAAATTCTTATGTTCAGAGTTGATAACTAAAATGCAAACAGTGCTAATGTCTCTCTCAGCTATATTCCTTTCATGTTGCATCAGATAAGGTAATAATTACATTAAGTGTTACTTTCAACTAAATTTGGGAGTTGCAATCATTCCTTACTTGGTTTAATTTCTGTCCTTCATTTGAAATGACAAACTGATGCAAGTTGAAGGTTTCTGATAAAATTTTATCCATACATTAAAACTGTACACAAAGATTGAAAATGCTCCTTTGGGAATGTTTATCATGAATCATCATGAAAAAAACCCCAGGAGGGTTACACGGTGGGCGTCTTCATGTAGCCAACATGTTGTTATCACAGTGCGTGTGTGAGAGACTTTCTGCAGACCAGTTTGTAGTGACCATGCCAACTTGCAGTGGATGCGTTCTGAAAACTTCTACTGGACATGTAGAAAGTGAGGCACATCAAGGGGACACTTAAATAGGAAGAATTTCAGGTCTGTGATGCTCACAGATTTCCAAAAACAGGCCCTTAGAGATGCCAAATTCCAAAGTAATGCACTTCCTTTTTTGCATCAGTGTATTTGGCTTAATTCCAGTGCTTCCAAATCACCTCCATCATATTCGATATAACTTACTGGAACTCTTGCTGAGGCCTTCTTGGTGTTTACAAACACATTTGGGTTTTATGCTTTAAAAGACCCATGGCAGTGATAATGCCTTTGATTCAGTCCTCTCTTGGGAGAGTACAGTATCTGATTAGGAGAGGGGAGGAGGGATATTAGTTGTTTCCAGTCCCTGTTTAGAATCAGACATCCTGTCCCTTCAGCTCCCTGCCAAACTCCTTTATGATATAACAGGAGTTTTCTAACACAAAATGATTATAGCGTTCCCCTCCTTTGGAGCGGTGCAGTATTATTGATCTTATCGGCATTTGACACAACATATGAAAGATTTTGTTGTTTTCACATGTCGTTCTTTCAAAACTCCAAGTCTGTTTATTCTGTGTGGAGTTAAATCCAAGGATCATGAAGACCTGAAGGAAGACTGGACCAGCAATGAGAAGTGCCCAATCATCATCATCATCAGCAATCAAACGCACTAATTATGGAAATGATTTAAACTTTCCAGAAAACGAGTCCTGACTTAAATCCGAACCCACGACTGGTCCAATAGGGAAAAGATAAGAAAAGAAGACGGTTATAAAGAAAACACAGTAATGATTTAAAATTTTTTTAAGAGGTAGTAGGAGTTGTCAGTTGGAAAGAGAAAAAAAGAAAACTGGTAAGATGAGGTAGACATTTTCCAAAGCCTAACTACACTCTTTAATGCCTATACTTAACTAACCGACCAAATAATGAGCAACAAATGGGAAGTATAAAACAAAAGTGAGTGAAAAAATGCTGGGTTGGATGAGAAACCGACTCAGGTTTCTTGGATGACAGTCATATCTACAACACCACTGGTAAACCGCTGTATTTCAACCATTTCATCTTTTAAAACAGGTGAAGACTTCTCTCATAAATGTTTAACAAAATTCTGTGAGACTGTATTCCTCCATGTTCTCCCCGTGTATGCGTGGGTTCTCTCCGGGTACTCCGGCTTCCTCCCACCATCCAAAAACATGCATGTCAGGTTAATTGGTGACTCCAAATTGTCCGTAGGAGTGAGTGTGAGCGTGCATGGTTTGTTTGTCTCGTTTGTCTCTATGTGGCCCTGTGACGGACTGGCGACCTGTCCAGGGTGTACCCTGCCTTTCGCCCGATGACTGCTGGGATAGGCTCCAGCCCACCCGCTACCCGATTAACGGACTGTCGGTATAGAAAATGGATGGATGGATGTATTCCTCCATGTAAATACTTTTGTGTCCAAAAAGATATTTGGATAATAAAATCTGAAACCCACATCTAAGCCATTCTGTTGTGTTACTTTAGAGGCCACGCCCACTAACCCCCAACTCTGCTTCCCAACTCTTAATCTAACCCTTCTTTCAAATAAAATTTCTAAATGTATCTGATACATTTTTTATATTTTTCTTATATTTTTTTTGGTCACAAACTCTACAAAGGATTAAACTAACTACAACCTAAAAACTCTAGCCCTAAACTCTCTCCTGACCTCAACCCAAGAGTTCTGGTTGTGACCTTTTGGACGAATGGTGCTTCCTGTATATGTCTGTGCACCCACAAAGATGCTCCCTTGAACCCCTCAAACATCTATGCACCAAATACAACACACAAGACACTAAAGATGCGCCCAGGGGCCTCCTGGACCATTTACCCAGGGTTTTGAAATTAATCGAATCTGTGGGAACACCTTTAATCTTCATACCAAACTTTGGGGCAACTATCAAGTGGTGGGGCGAAATTACAGAGACAGACCCAAATAACTGAAATAGTGGAGATGGATGTGGGAAACTGGGTGATCCAACCGCAAGTTGCAGCCAGACATACTTGGCTATAAAAGCTTAATATTTATAACATAGTTGGGTGAAATCTTGGTCAGGGATGTCCAAAGTTGGCCCTCTAGGACCAACTTTGGACATCCCTGGCAGACTCTCACACTCATTAATCCATAGGGCCTTATCTTCAGGCCTCTGTAAGTTTTTCTACTCAAATCAGATTTTTGGGGGGTTATTCTCTCAACTTCTCCATGTAATTTCTATCTGTGTTTAGTGAAGCTTTAATTAATAGGTTGTTATACATGTCATCGTAAATCATGATTATATAAGAATTTGGACAGCAGTGCAACAATCTAAAATCACACCAGACACCTTTGTTGTTACGCACTGCAACAGCTTACTTCTAAGAAACTGGGATCCTGATATTGATTTATTTTCCAGGTTACTGAGAAATACGCTGAATCACTTGCATTAATTGTATAAAATGGTTAACAGACTGTCGTTTGTATTTTCTACTACCTTGTATTTCACTGCCTGACTCCCCCACAGAAAATGCTATTAAATCAGCTTAACACTGAGAGATGCTTCCATGTAAAATCTGATTACTATAGTTCTGAATGACTTGTTCTGAAGCCCAAATCAATTCTTATATATTTTACTGCTCTGTCCTCAGGAAAATAGGGCTGGATTAATGCTGTGCCAAATGGATTTGAAATAGATAACAAAAGTTCACTGAAGAGAAAGTTTACCTCATCTGATAACCTGGTTCCCGATTGAGCCCTAAAATGGATAATGCGAGTGGGAGGCTTTTCAGCACAAATCTGCTGGGAACATTGGACCATGTTCTTGTCAGCAACCAGGATGAATCATCCATTAAAGAAAAGTGCTTCCTGCAATCCGGGTCCAAAATAGGCTATTATTACAGTTGTTAGCTTTGCTGGTTATTCAAGACATTTAATGGAATACCACTAAATAAATGTTTCAGTATAAGTTCAAATCGAAGAGCGGCTAAACATATGTGCTGTGCCACTTTTATTTTCCATTAAAAAGATCTACAGTCTGCTGTTGTGTCCCTGTGTGAAAGGTGAGTTTTTATATGATTTCCACTGACCGCTCAGACAGCATTTTTCTGTTCTTCCATAATATACTGCATGTGTACTGTTCTCCAATGATAGCTCAGGAAAGCGACCTTGCATTTCAGATTTAGATATGCCCCAAGCAAATTTGGGGGAAGCAGTGCTCTGGTATGACCTCCAAATGAATAGATATATTCAAGAGTTTGGGTGTCACATGCTAACTTCACAATGCTTTCTTAGTAATTAATCTCATGCTGCTGGCCGTGTTTGTCCTTAAGCCACAATAACCTCATGCACAGGGGAGGAATGCAAAAAAAGCAGCAAGAAACACAGCTTGTGTTATGGTGGTTACAGTGGTATGTTGTCCTATCTTAGACTGCTTTGGTTTGTGTTTTTTGTGTAAGCTCATGCCTTGTAGGACCTGATCCTGCACCTCTTTTGAAAAGCGGTACTTTAGGGAGAAACCAGCTAATTATTCAGCTTTTGACCCCGAGCAGGCATGAGACACTCCCTGGGTGCACTATTTCAATATCTGGAACCAGGGGTGGCCTTTAATGGCCTTTTCGTATAGGGGAGGATTTTTTAAAAATATTAATATTAATTGTGTGACCATGTGGCCTCTGGCGTTTGTACACCATGGCTCCATGATCCATTCCTTTTATTTGTGTGCTAACAAGTTAAAATAAACTTTTGCTCGTGTAGTTTCCAAAGAATAGGAGCAAACTTCTTTGCATTTTTGTAACAGTAGGCCTCTGGTAATGAAAGAGTGAACACGTCTCCACAAAGCTGATTACTGCACAAGCCTATAATCTGTGAACATCTGCAGCTTGACTAGTCTATCGCCACCGGTCACCACAGCATGAGAAATCTGCCAACAGCAGATTTGTCTACTTTCACTTAGAGGAATGACCTCTGTTGGACCCAAAACATGGTACTGCTCAATTTCAGCACAGAGACAAGGCCGTAGAAACCTATCATGATCAGGTTTAATTCAGAATAATCTGTATTCGTGTAAAGTTAGCACATTAAAGAGGTTGAGATACTTTGTCTCTGACTGACCAGTCTAGTGCATCTAATTGTCAGATAAACAGGAACACTGTGCAGTGTTTTTCCTTTTCTGCCCCAAAGCAGCTGAATATCAAGTTTATATACTGAGTAAACTTACACTTACAGAAACCTGAACTCTACACTGCGACCAGTACTGTTATACAATCTTACATGCACTTAATATACATGTAATTTTTGTTTTTATCTGAACACTTATGTCTCCAGTGGTTGTATCTGGGGAAAACATGTTAAAAGCCATCAGAGGCAGCCATATCAGCTGTCCCAACACATCTGCATAATATGTCCTCTGTTTGGTCGGAGTGAAAACCTGACATTTTGTGAAAATACACCACTAAATGCAAACATCTGCTCAATACCAATGGTACTATGAATCATGTAAAGTTGTGACATTTGCTGCATTTTTCTGCAGGTTTCTATTAAACAGTAGCTCATTGTTGCCCTGGTTCCACATCCTGAGCTGATGAAATCAGCAGCTGTAAGCTGTGTGTTCCTGTGACTGTTAAGACTGTGCCATGCTGGCAGATCAAGTGAAGCAAATCCAGTCTGTTCCAATTATGAAGCGGAGCACTTTACTCCACTTAAGTGCATTACTCCCTAATCAGTGCATGGCTGTACTTGTTAGCGCATGACCTACCCCTCATATTCATGGAAAGGTAGGAGCTTCTGGTGAATTAACTTTAATTTCTCCATTACATTGAATTATTTTATCCACATGCAATGTATTATTTATGTATGAAATTAAGTTCATAGTTTTCCTTTTTACCTTTTCAAGCAACCAACAAACATGAAAGTACACAATGTTAATTCATATTGTACTAAAATAAGCATAAGATAAACTTACAGTACATATGAGTATATGAGTTTATGGTAGTTTCTGGATCTTTGACACCTGGGGAATCTCGAGACGTTCCCAGGCTGAGTGAGATGGCCTGATGTCCTGTAAGTTCTACACCATCTAAACACCCCCATGAGACACAAAGGCACAAAAGTCACAGGTGCAAACTACTTCCTGACTGTAAGAACTGACTGGGGTCACGGTGATATTGCCTTCTGGTCTTTTTGAGGCTTCAAGTCAAACCAAATGTGATTTGCGTTCTCAATGGCTCTCGGGTATGCCAGTCCATGACACATCTATAATTTACATCCAGAACTCAGAAGAGGAAGGGAAGCAAGGGAAGAGAACTCGGCTGGCCTTCTTTGACACAAAGGAATAGCATCTCCACTCCAAGATCCAAGGCTGAGCCCAAACATCCAATTAAGAAATCCATTTTTTGCCTCTTGAAGATACATCTGTAATCTCAGTCTTTGGTCATGACCCAGTCTGATGACTGTCAGACCGTAGACAAAACGGTAATTCAAAAGCCTTGTCTTTTTTTGCTTGAACATAATAATCTGGTGTGACACCCCACTAATTCTCCTGGACATAACACTCTACTGTCCAATGATAGGTCTCCAAATCCACAAAACCCATGCAGAGTGGCAGGTCAAACGCCTATGACCACCTCAGCAACTACTTATTCTACATTCCAGCACCATTATCACCAAAGCGCCATTAGCCACGCGCTGGCAAATATAGTGGCCACTCAACTTCTAAGTACTTCCATGTTGTATGAACCTGCAATAACATAACTATAATTTAATAGAGTTTCAGTTGAAATGATACTCATCAAGCAGACCTCTTAAGATTAATTGTGTGTACTTCAGGGCATCAACTGTGTAACATTCAGACGAATCCAAAAGTTGAGTTGGTTCATTTAACAGTTTATTTTACAAGCCTCAGACGACCCCTGAAAACTTTCATGAACACTTTTAGAAATCACTGGGGCCAAAAGGTTGCTTTTTTGATACTCTAGTTATCTGGGCCGACCTCAATCCTGCACTTATGTTAATCCATCCGATGCGGTACCATGCAGCTGGTGCCTGTGACACAGGCCTGAACTAAAGCAGATTTCCAGTGATCTACAAACCCGGATGGCATACACTGAGACTGAGCCAGGGCCTCTTACGCAAGTTCAGCCAGCTGTGGCTGTGCGTGCAGGGAATGTGTTTACATAACGCTCATTTGGGCTTTTTCACTTCACATAGCAGGTCCTAAATAAAGTCAAAAGTATGCAGACTGAAATCTTTTTATACTTACTGCACATTTCTTATGTCTTCACAATAAGTTGAGAAGTTAAAAACAATATTCTATCTTTAGTTTACATTTTTCCCAAGCTTGAAATGTTTTGTCTTCTCCATTATAACCAAAAGCTGGGCATCAAATCGTAGAGAGTAACATAGTTAGTTTAAACTGAGCTTTTGTGTATTTTGATGTAGTTCAGATTTTGCCTCAGAATCTGGCCACTTCTAGTTCTTCTCCTCGGTTTTCTTGTAATTAAGCAATAGAGTACAAGGTTCATTCAAGGTTATTGTGCTGTTCAAAGTCTATCTTTTGTGACTATCGGAACAGAACAGTTGCCGTGTTCCATGAAAGTGTTCAAACATTTGAACACAAACATTAAACTCACAATTCAAGTTACATCTCACAAGAACAGTTTTTGTTTACTTTTGCAGATGGCTTACGATTTACAAATAGTACTTAAGAAAATATACTTTACCAGTTTTGCTAAAATAATCAACAATAATTGACAAATGTTATGCTTAAGAGCATAAATTTCTATCTCAGATGGGATCAGAACGAGTTAGAAAAGGCAGTATACAATGTATTTTTCTTACTACTACAAGGTATGTCAGGTGGTGTTGCATTCAAGAATGTCTAAAACATCTCCTTCAGTTTGTATCACTGCCTCTATAACAGCCTCCAATCCCCGCTCTGGTTTTGCTGAGGCAGGGAATCAGAGCCTGATCTGTGTTAAGCCCAGGACTTTAAATCCCTCTCAGACACTCAATAATGCGCCCGGTGTGGGACCACACCGGGGTCATGTCACTCATCTGAGCCCAGACCACAGCTCTGTGTCTGCTAGAGGGATCTTCTCCTCCCCCATTGTCCTCTTCATCCTCTTTCATTTCTTCTTAACCACTGACTCTCAGCTTGGGTCTCTGTTTGACCTTTTGCACTCATCCACTCTGCAGCTAGGAGAGGGATTATCAATCAGCCGTGCCTAGAGTTGGCTTTTTTTATCACTAACATCACATTTAATTAGGATCAATAAAGCCCCAAGAAGATTACTAAATCTGAACATTTAATTTCAGTTTGTCCTAATAGCCCTTCAAGTTTCAGCTCAGGTTATATGTTGGGAAATTTCCAATTTTGTTTGCAAAGATGTGAATTTGTGTATTACTGTCTTCATAACAGCTTATTATTTAAATGTATAGAAAACTGTGTCATAAGATCATAATAGGATCAAGATAGAAAACTGAGGAAGCAACTTAAAGTTTGGCTCAAGTTAAAGTTGGTTTGACTGAATATGGTAGTGGTCAGTTGACTGAGGAATAACCCAGCAGTGGCCAGCACCAACATTTCTCTTTGCAACTTCTTCTAATTGCAGATATTTGTTGTTTTTGTATGTATGTCTTCTCTTTAGATATGGATATCTTATGTTAGCCAGTGTTTTTGAGGCACAACAAATCTATAAAACATTAATAAATTAATATCTGCTTTCTGAGTCAAGCCCTCACAAATTTGAGGTGTGTTAGATTCAGGGCTCTCCCATTGTCAAATCCTTACATATCTTAGAAGTGCTTAGAGGTGAACAAATTGCAGGCACCACACACACAATTTCCTCCTGTTACAATGCCATGTTGCAGTAGATCAGCATATTTATAAAGGGGTTTTCAATGCATGTGCATGAATCAAATAAGCTGATAAGTCTGTGCAGTCACACCAAATTAGCGTTTATTCATGGTATCATGATGCTTTCCACCTGTGTCGTTTTTATCATACACAGAGCAAATGATTGTGGGTATTCAACCAAAAGACTTGTCTTCCGAAAAGCTAACAGTGCATAGCCATCAGAGACGACACTACAAGGTGACAGGAGTGTTGATTAGTTAAAAAGCTAGCTTAAATATAAAATAAGATGTTCACAATTGATTTAGATTTTTGTCTTTAAGCGTCAAAACTGTAAGATCAACAATACTAACAAAAGCAAGAATAGCGTTCACCTCAGATTGTCCCACCAATTTTTTAGTTTGCAACCAAGTAGCTGCAAAACCCTACAACAGGTAGAGCTGTGCGAAGCATCGATGCAGAGCATACATGCTACCGTGATGAGGCCTTACAAACCCTTACACTTTCCGATGACAACATTTACACCACACAGTGTTTCAGTGACATTCAAGAAATAAGACCCCTGAATTTTCAACTTCATTACGTTCCCACACTGTGAGTTTCCACATTTAGAAAATGTAGGATTTGCCCACAGTTCACAGCTAAATTAGCAGGGTTCAATGGTGATGGTCCTATCCCCCCAAAATGGACATAAGCCATCTAAAGATTGTCTAGAAACCTGCCAGCTAAGAAGTTAATCTGTCAAGTTACAGCATCTCATCAGTTGTTGTGGTGGTTATTTATTAAATTCGCCATACACATGCATTTTTGGCCATGTGAAAGAGGCCACAAAGACACCAACAAAAGACCACAAAATGTCAAGGGGCTGGAAACCTAAATCGTGAACTGCAATATCTCAGGCCCCAAGTGCTCCAGTGCAGTCTCAGGCCTGTGCCATGTGCAAAACAAAAGTTGGCATATTTCAAAACAAAAAAACAACGCAGTTTTAGTATTCATAAACGTCTCTGGTGTCACTTTAAGATTGATTATGTTAATTTCCTGACTTTTAGGATTTTTCCAAAACATATAATGTTGAACCTTAATGTTGCAGACAGGTGGTGATTAATAGACATGAAATAAAAAGTCCTACAGCAGCAACTGTATACCATCTCCAGCCCTCCTAAGCTTACATAATGAAAACACTATACACTTGTTATGTCAGCTAAATCTGTGAGAGTTTAGTGTTTCAGCCTCAGGGTGGATAATTGGATTGGGAAAAAAATTAAACTGGAAGAGGTTGCTCATGGTTATCAACTTACGAGTCTCATCTCTATTCAGTTCCCCTCAGCTCTGCAGACCATTTTAGCAGCTTTCATGTTATTCTAAATGCATTATACTAGTACAGGCTCACAACACAAAAACAAAGACTATGTTACTATTTGGCTGGTTTAGCGGTGACGAAGACAGAGTTTTGTAAACCAAATCTGATAAAGAAACGCAAACTGTGCTGTTATGGGTCCCTTACGAATCAATGTGTCATTGCTCTCTGGTTTAGATATGTGATGGAGGCATATAACATGAGCCATATCCAGAGAAACAAGTCCATCCCCTGCATTTCGAACAATCTGGTTCCTGAGGTTTGTCAAGGAGCATTATTGTGTCTTTAAGAAGTCAGAATAAAGTTGTGAACTTGTGGATTTTAAACAAAACAGTATCCATTTCCTGAACCTCACCAAAGTAGTGCTGATGGCCCAACCTAACCAAGAAATTATGTTGCCTAAGCTGAACCAAAAAGTGTGAACCCAAAAGTGCTTTCAGTGTTTTCAAAAGCTTAAAAGGATTAAAAAGGAAAGGGAAAACAATCAAATTAAAAACACAATTTTCAGAAGTAAACAATACTTTTGTATTCTTAACTAATAAAAAACTTTTTGTCTCATAACATTAAATGATAAACTAGACAGTTGACTAGTCTTTGTTGTCATCAACAAAGAAAAAACACACACACACATATCAGTATCATGTCAGGTATCAGTGTTTTGTTTTTGGCTCTCACGTTGCATCGTGGGTAATAAAGACTGATGATATCTATGCTTCTGCTGCATTGATTTTGATTGATATATGAATTAATATTATAAGAATTCTTTGCTAATTAGTGACTGGAGATTCTTATTGTTCAGTTAAACCATAAATGTGAACCTTTTTTGGTATTAATGTGTTGATTGTTTCCTGCTGCTTATTGAGTCAGAACCCAAAAACCAAACAGTGACATCACCTGTCTGTGAATTCACTGAACTGATGTCGGCGATAACATAACATGAACATAAACTTTACAGTATTACATAAAAGCTACAATAAATCTGAGCTTGTAGTGTTTGCTACACAGTGTTGATTACACCTAACATTGGCACAGGAACCGTAATAGTCAAACATGTCATAAAGGTTTTTATCATTGTAGTCTACAATAATAAAAAAGATAAATCTCCTCGCTCTACATGGAGACGCCTCATTTGCTCAAAAGAAATTTTTCAGGTCACAGAATCCGTTCCAAACTCAGAACTGTTTATTTATCTAAATGTTGCGACACAAGCATCTCCACGAATTCTTAAAATAATGTTCTTTTATTGGTACTCCACCCTCTTCATAACCTCCATAATGTAACTTCAATGTTTACTCACCCACACTCAAACAGACGCCACCCACGCTCGCAAACACTCACTTTTCCTTGTGTCTATATTGCATCATTCATATGACTGCAGAGAGAACTGTATCAACACCGTTCAATACGTTTAGAAGTAAATAAGTCGCATGACAGACTGGTTAGGCAGAGAACATACATGACGGTTTGTTGCATAATCATGGATGTTTTTGCAGTTGCTCCATTTCTTCTAATGTTCTTAATGAGCCAAAGCTAGCTGGAATATATTTGGTTAAATATACAGTTTTGCATGTTGCACAGTCAAGGTCAGAAAGTTTTAATAAACACAGTCAAAAACGTGAAATTCATGGGGGGTTGTTGTGAGTTTTGGAATTAGAGTCTGGTGCAACAGAAAGCATTAGGACTGTTGTAACTTCTCAAACAGAAGCTGAGCTCTTTTCATTATTCCTAACTTGAGAGTGAATCAACCCCTACGTGATGAGCCTGCTCCTCCCTGTGTGCGTGATGGCCCAGTGGCTAAGGACTCGAGGCTCGGCCAGAAGCCATTAGTTGCAACATGAGATATGAGAGCAGAGCTGGAGTTCTGGCTTCTCCCCAAGTCACAGAATGTACTCAAACAAATTCCAGCAGCGAAGTTAATACAGGCCAGAGTGGATTTATCTATGTGTCTCAGATTGCATGAGTACAGGAACATGCAGTCTTCCCACCACTGTTTTCACTACTTTTATTCATACGATTCTCGTTTGCTTTTTGTTGTATATCAGAAGGGAAATCAGAGATAGAGCAGGTCTTATTCAACAAAAAGAGATGTATGATTATGAAATCTGGTTTTCCACATAGGAGGAAGCCGGCTGAATTTTTGTGACTTTTCCTTTTAATGTCCCCAGAAGTCTTGTGCTTTGCTTTGTGTATTTGACTTTAAATATAACAGTGAAGAGCCAGTCGGATTACAGAGATATTTGCAGTTGTTGGTGATCTTCTTAGGGGCTCTTATGCCGTATGCCAAACCACCATAAACAACCACAGCCGAGAAGAGGCCTACTAATAGATATCCTCACGCTGGCAGCGTCCAAACAAAGAAAAAAGCAGTGTCTGCTTTCTGTTTTTTGGCATTGTCAAAAGAAGCTGTTCCCTCTTGAATATCAGTTGATCTTCACTTTCTTTACACCACATGGCCATGTTGTTGTCAAATATACTGCTTGTTTAGAATAAATGAAAATGACAAATGAGAAGAGATTGTGACATGTTAAGTTAGCCATTAGCTTTCTGTCATTACTACCACTTACCTTCTCATGTTCTCATTTGGTAAGGGGAACAGCCAATCAGTGAGCTCTTTCACAGGCAGACATGACATTGATTCTATGTGCAAACACCAAAAATACAAGGGAGATGTTCACCGACACTCCAGATGTGCCCAACAGCTGATTGCTGGCGTGGTGTAAAAGGCCCCTCGGACTGCATATACGATATCAGCCTCTGGTTTGAGGAATGCTGTCCTGAAGAATTTTAAGTATTTGGTAGCATTTTGGCTTTTTTCTCTCAGAAGTGGCATGCATTGGGAAGCTCTGCTTGTCCATTGGTTAAACCTATGACCTAGAGGCACCACCCTTAATCAGGTATGACGCCAACTCCAACTCCAACGCCAACTCTAACCCAGCATTATAACTTAGGGGTCTTTGGGGATCAAATCACTTTTAATTTTTAACTTTTAATGTCAATGCCTCACACGGCCTTCAGAGGTACTGCAGTTTTTTGTTGTTTCAGTATGTTTTAACTTTGGAGGTTAATTTGTGACCTCTTCTACCTTTCCTTTTCTTTTCTTTCCTTTAAAACCACAAACAGTTAAGGTTTTCTTAGTGGATTAGCACAATTTTGCATACAGTTAGACATTTAGCAGAGTGTCTGCATGTCCATTTTGTAGCTGCTATAGTGCTCAAAGAAGTTCATGTTTATGTTTATGCAACTAGCAGACGCTTTTACTCAAAGCAACTTACAAATGAGGATATAACAATGCAGCGAACATCAAAGCTAACAATAAGAGAAAGCGCAGAAGAGGGGGGAGGGAAGTACAGGGTGTGTGTTAGGGTCGGAGATGTTGGGAGTTTCTTGAACCCTGATAAGGACGCTGGTAGCGCTCGGTAGGTCATTCCACCATCGTGGAACAACACACAACCAGCACTGAGGTTTTGGAGACATGCTTGTGTGCTGGTCTAAAATGTGCCACCATTATCAAAAAAGTTTGGGCAACGATGCTATATGTAGGTCCAATGTTAGTGGGTACAATGGTTGGATTGATAAGAGAAGGGAACGACCACAGCAGAACAGTTAATGTTTGTAAGAAATGCTTGTAACTGCTGATTCAACAGTGACCATAATATTCTGAGACCCATCTGTTATTTTTGACACTTGGTTTTACTCCACGACAAAGAAGTTCTTTGTCCACTTTGACTTCAGTCTCTACAGATACAAGAATGACAACCGCACACAAAGAAGAGTGGCTTGCATTTGGTTGTTTCTCATATATTTTTGACACTGCCCCCAAGTGTATCTGCAAAGCTGTGTGTGACACCAATGTGGTATTCATAAAGTACTGTGCTTAGGCTCAATGAAAGTTAACGGGTTCCCATACTGGTGGCAATTTTAATTTAAATTTTTCCTTTTCTATTGCTTTACAATATTGAACTAAAGTTTCTTTTTTATGGAGTTTGTATCATTCTATCAGCACAACGTGGTAACTTTGAAGGTGCAAATTATTTGAAATTGTGAGACCAATGAAAAATAAAACAAGACAGAGAGACATTCACCCCCACAAAACTGCAGACAAAACTGCAAACCACAGATTCTCAATAACGATTTAACATTTTAAACTTCTTGGGTGCTATGTTAGCAGCATGGCTACGGTCACAGTCCTGCTGAAAGGTGAGTCTCTATCCCAGTGTCAATTATCTGACAGTTCTAAACTGGTTTTCCTCAAGAATCTGCCTGTATTTAGCATCATCCATCATTCCTTAAAATCCAACAGATTTCCCATGCTCTGCTGATGAAAAACTCTCCTCCAGCAAGATGCTTTGAGACTGCAGCACATGGGGCATTTTCCTTGATTGCCAAAGACCTCCATTTTAGCCTAATCTGATGAGAGTTACTTATTTCCTTTGTTTATCTTTGGGTTAACTTGAAGCATAGTTTCTCGTGTTCTCTTCTTAAGCAGTGGCTTTTATCTTCTATGAAGCAAAGCTGTGTGGAGCATACGGCGTAAATTGGTCCAGTCTCTGCAGCTCTGTTGGGGTCACCATTGGCTTAGTCCAGAAATTTTAGTGATTTGTTGGAGTTCCTGTCATACCATTTTCTAAATGACCATTTCAGTGATGCTCTGAGGGATTTTATATATCTATATATTTTATATAATTTGATAACGTATACCTAATCTGAGCTTCTCTTGAACTTGGTTTCTGACCCGTTTGGAGACCCTCTTTGTCCTCACTGTTCTGCTAACGCTTAGTGGCATTGAAGACTCTGTGGCCTAACAGTTGTTTACACAGTAAACTGAGCCCATGTAGTTTGTAGGTTGCACACAGGTGGACTTAATTGAACTATTTATAACATCTGCCAGATCTTAATCTAGGATTTCAGAGGAAAATGGATGAATACACATACTCACATTACATTTTAGTTTGAAATATTATTATTTTTTTAATTTCTTTTCTCTAACTAAGACTTGTTTGCGTGGGTTCATTATACTGTATATACACTCACTGACCACTTTATTAGGAACACCTGTTCAATTGCTAACATAAATAGCTAATCAGTCAATAGCATGGACGCAACTCAATGCATGTAGGCATGTAGAGGTGGTCAAGACAACTTTCAAACCGAGCATCAGAATGGGGAAGAAAGAGAATTTAAGTGACTTTGAATGTGGCATGGTTGTTGGTGCCAGACGGGCTGGTCTGAGTATTTCAGAAACTGCTGATCTACTGGGATTTTCACACACAACCATCTCTTGGTTTTGCAGAGAATGGTCCGACAAAGAGAAGATATCCAGTGAGCGACAGTTGTGTGGACGAAAATGCCTTGTTGATGTGAGAGGTCAGAGGAGAATGGGCAGACTGGTTCGAGATGATAGGAAGGCAACAGTAACTCAAATAAGCACTCGTAACAACCAAGGAATGCAGAATACCATCTCTGAACAAACAACACGTCGAACCTTGAAGAAGATGGGCTACAGCAGCAGAAGACCACACCGGGTGCAGCTCCTGTCAGCTAACAACAGGAAACTGACACTACAATTCACACAGACTCACCAAAACTGGACAATAGAAGATTGGAAAAACGTTGCCTGGTCTGACGAGTCTCAATTTCAGTGAATTAGTGGCTTAACGGAACGGAAATCAAATTTCAGAACGCATATTAACGTGGAAATTTACCCTTTTAATGCAAAATCATCTTTTTACGCTTTACGCAGGATAAATGTGCACACGTTCAAAATGCACGTTACATACGTGTGCACGTTCTATAAATATTTCAAATTTAACCCATTAATGTAATAATCTACCTAATGGATATCTCTCTCTATATATATATATATAGATATATCGATCCCTTTATGACCACAGTGTACCCATCTTCTGATGGCTGCTACCAGCAAGATAAAGCACCATGTCACAAAGCTCATATAATCTCAAACTGGTTTCTTGAACATGACAATGAGTTCACTGTACTCCAGTGGCCTCCACAGTCACCAGATCTCAATCTAATAGAGCACCTTTGGGATGTGGTGGAACGGGAGATTGGCATCATAAATCTGCAGCACAAATCACAAATCTGCAGCAACTGCACGATGCTATCATGACAATATGAACCAAAATCTCTGAGGAATGTTTCCAACACCTTGTTGAAAGTATGCCACGAAGAATTAGGGCAGTTCTGAAGGCAAAAGGGAGTCCAACCTTTTACTAGCAAGGTGTACCTGATAAAGTAGCTGGTACAACATGTGAGTACTGCTGTGTGATAACTGCTCATAAGACTGTTGCCCGTTTTTGTCAGGACACTCTCGCAAAGGAGATTTTGAATCTCAGGAGTTCGAACATTTAGCTGAAACCTGAGGAGACATATGACACAGCTAGCATTGATGGAGACAAGGAATCTTGTTTTTTTACTTGCTTGCTCTTCATAATGAATACATCTGTTTGCACATATGAGTTTCCCCTTCCCTCCTTCCATATCTCCAACTCTACACCAAGTATTGACAACAAAGCACATTGCCGAGTCACGTCATTGCTATTGATCAGCCTTTAATAGATAAACAGCCATCCAGCTTTTACTCTCTGGGTCAGATGTAAAATGACGACACGTTTCATTAAACCCTCTATCCACTGAATAACTAACTTACAGTGCTTAATGGCACTGGTATTAGACTGATGAAAAAGAGTGACAAAACTTCCACATGAAACCATGAATTACACCAGCTTTGCAGAGAGATGGCAATGAAAGATAGCACCAATGAGAAAAAGTGTGGGGGATGGTTCACACTGTGATTACATTTTACTTCCTCACTTCACATTAATGACTTGCTTTATCAGCACACAAATAAACAGCCATTTCCCACAGTGTGTCGAATGCGTTCATGGGCAAATTAATACTTTTGATCGACAAAGATGAGAGGAACATAGCTAATTTAGCATTACTGCAGCTCCGATTAAAATATTAGTGAGAAAGCACCTAATGAGAGGAAATTGTTCCCTGCTGGAAGTGACTTTAATATGAAGCATACAATCAATTATTGTTAATAAATTAGTCACCATAATTATCTCAGTGGGAGCTGCTGCACCACTTCCTCCCTCTCAGCAGTCACCTTTTTTTGTTTATAATTCATTTTTGGATGTAATATTTATGCTAAGTTGTCAGTCTGTGTGGACACTGATCCTGCCCTTAGTCTTGATTGAAAATACACTAAAGTTCATCTGGGGCTCGTTTCCAGTCTGATAGAAGAGCATAATGTGTCGCATATCTCTGAGGCTTCGTCGTCTGATTAATCTGAAGATGCTTATATTCATGTTCCCACAGATCATATCCAGAATTTTACTTTGATATGCAGAAGGAATGGCGATCACAGTCCTTTGTATGACTTTTTTGAGTTGATAACTCAGTAAAACAAGCAGGTGGGAACATGCTGTGTTATCAGAGGCAATCTAATCTTCAGAGGGTTTCTGTACATTGCACTTCATTATTCCTCTGTAGCTCTACAGAGTGCACGTTGCAGCACAGAAGACTTAAACAGCAGGAGCAGAAAGACACTGCCACCTGTTGGCATTACATTACACATCATGGTTTAATGAAGACGTCTTTTTAATAATGCACAGGAGTGGTGTGTGCATTCAGGTGCTTCACTTGGTGAAAGTACTGAGCTACATGCTTCTGTTGGAGCTGTACCTACAAGTATATATATGATTCATGACATAATCATTGAAGGTTAGGTGCAATGGCAACAAATTATTCGATTCAATCCCGAGAAGATATTTATTTTTTTACTTTGAAAAATGCTATTTAAATTCTTCCATTTTTTTTTTATTGTTTTCTGAGCATTTTATCATGATTAAAGACTACAAATTGATATGAAAATGCTTAATATTCATGCTTTTATTTACTTTTTGACTCAGAGTACAGCATATAAACAAAATCTTCAAAAATATATTCATGACATTCAGCATTCTTATCTTACATTATTTAGGATTGGAGGTTTCTTACTGTGATATTAGCTGCTAAGGTGTTATTAACAAAATACAACCTGCAGTAAGGTGGTTTCAATAGCTTCAACATTTTATACACTAAACCGGACGTTTAAAATCACTTTAACAGCATGAATTAAAGTGGTTGGTTGGATATCTCTGTACAAGTCATTTTCTAAACCTTTACACATTTATAACCCAGTCCCAATTACTCCCTTGGATCCATCCCCTATGGTTTTACAATCTTAAGGGTACAGTAGGTTCCCCTTTAGGTTTGGAGATCAAGGAGTAGTATCATCTAGTCATCCAAATAGCCCCCTACTCACCTGCAGGGCTGGATAACTTTTACTTATTGATCTCTAAAAGAAAAGGGGCACCTTACCTCTGCAGAACTGGGTAGGGTCAACAAGAAGAAGCTGGATTGGGCCATAATGGTTTTATGGATTATAATAATAGTAATAAAAGAACAATATTTCTATATGTGAGCAGAAAAAACACGCTTTTTTTTATAAGATTTCTTGAGGACTCAAAAAAACCCACAAAAGGAATAATTCAGAATTCCATTTTATTTTCAGTATTACGCAACATTAGAAGTATAAATATCTGTTAATATACAACATCTATGACATCCATAGAGCTTTCCTTGAGCAAAATACAAAACTCAAACACTTTTATTGCACATATTCTAAAAGACAAACCATTGTGACAGAGTTCATCTAATACTAGTTCTGCACAGAGGAAGAAGGAAAAGGAAAAGACAAGCAGACAAAGAGGAACCCGACGTATGAAAAGACACCGATTACTGCACAAACAAATACCCTGGTGGCGAGGGAGCAAAGTCACACACGGCTATAAGCAACATCATCTGAGACACAGAACATAGATTTGGCAAATTAACAATATACAAAATATACATCCATGATGCTTTGTAAACAAACATTGAATGTGCTTTGAGGATTTAAACATCTTTCATTATAGGAAAAAAGATGTTGAGGGGAATTTAATAGTTGAAAATGAATGTTGGATCTACTTTTAACTCCAAATTTCCTCGTTGCTCAGCCTCCAGACTGAATATCAGCGAATATTAAGGTGCACTTGTTTTCTCACAATACATTTACAATATCTAATGCAGGCAAACATCAGATTATTTTAATATTAAAATCTCTGCTGTCAATTAATCCTTAGATACAGTGCGTGGAACACTTAGATATAGGCTGCATCAACTGAATTGTTTTCATATATGTAATAGATTACATTACTGTTTTTATAAAGCCTGCTTAACAGAGCAATTACTGCTTACTCTAGAGTTCTAGGCTACTCTCTGGATGTCATTAAGGATTTGCAATTTAAAGGTATCTATAGTAAAGAAATGTGTGTGTAAATAGCTGAAAGTGAATGAGGATACATGACAGTCTACAGGTCTAGTACCAAGTATTTGCACACCAATATTACATTTATGTGATGGACGAATTATGCAATGCAAACACTCAGGACTCCTTGTTCAATTTTTTGCCCAGGTGAAGCTTTAAGCCGGCCGCCTCACACACCGACACGTGACTGGAAACAGCACAGACACCCTGACAGTGAAGCAATCTGTGCACTCAAACACAACCCCTTTTAGATCGCATCTTCCTCGCAGGATTGAGCTTGTCCCAGTTGCATGTTACCCACAGATTTTACAGGTCGACTGCAGCAATCAGTGGCAGAAAGAGCCAGAAGTGCTTGTTCATTTCAATAATCAAACAATACTTTTCATTCTTTAAACAGCAGTGAGCCAGCAAACACGTCATCAACAACAAAGACATTCATGGGAAATGCTTGAAAGCCCTCACAGTTTTTTTTTTCTTTTAATGCTACATTTTTTAAAACAGCCCACTTAGCTTCTCATTCCCTCTCCTTTCTCTTCAAGTCAATTTTGGAACATGTGAAAACATGTTAGAAGTCACAAAGAGGAGGATACCTTCAATGGGAAACAATGCAGTAGCTCACTTTAGACCACACAGTTATCAAGCATTACATCCTAATATTGAGCATACAAACATGACACTGCAAAATCTTTACATATAATACAAACGACAATCATGTAAGCCCATATTTCCCTGTTTTACAATGTTATATTTACACCATATTGCATAAAAATCAAAAATATATGTACAGATGTCAGAGGAATGTGAACAAACACCACATCTTGCTAAGAACAGCAAGGAGTTTTATTTCCCATAAATCTAAGGCCCCTTCACTAATTTATGATTCCTAGAACCGGAACATGACTCTGTCATTTAAGTTCTAGTGCATTCCCTCTGTGTACCACTGCACAAAACCCAATGCAAAACAACTAGCTCATACCGCGCGGAAACAATCCAACAGCTGCTAAATAGCTGCGCAAAATTGTGTGGCCTACTGCATTAAAAGACCCCGACATCAGGTCACCCGAGCTTAGAAGTAAGAGTGCAATTCAGAAATCTTTTATGGCACTGATTCTTCAGCACATCACAGCCTCTGGAAGGCTCCTCCCACTGCCCCTGACATACTGATTGCACAAAGCATTCAATGATGAACACAAACTTTCAAACATTCACTTGACTCGAGGGTGAAACAATGACTTCAGAAATGATCCGCAAACGACTGCACACATTCAGACCAAGAAACCCACACACACACACACACACACACACACACACACCTACATGTAACAGCTTGCCCGGTCCTCAAACAAACCAAAACTAAAGAAGGCATGATGATGCTTGAATGAATCCTGTCTAACATTTTGTTACATCTGGATTCTCTGAAGTGATTCTGTTAGCTACTGCTTTCATTTTTTGTTACTGGAACTACGTGGTGACTCCTTCTGCTGCTTACACCTGCTACTGTCTTTGTCTGAAGAGTCTCGGAGTGCAGAGGGAGAGGCCCTGGATGAGTCTCTTTTAGAGTTTTTCTGTGCAGATGTGACCTCCTGAACTGCATCTTTTTTCTTCTTGTCAGCCTGCTCCTTCCGGCTGGAGGGCGCCAGCTTGTCGGCGTTGGTGATTCGGGCATCTGGGGCCTTGTGGCTGTCCGGTTTGAGGGCTTCGGACTTGGGGCCCTCTTTTGATGTCTTGACCACAGGCTCGCAGCTGGAGACCTTGCCTGGGGTGGCTCCACTGCTCGGTGAATGCGTTTCTTTTTTCACTGCAGGTTTTGACAGCGCCGGCGGTGGATCAGACTGAGAAGAAACATCTGACGGCTGCTCCTTCCTGAGCTGCTGAAGCTGAGGTGCAGTGAGAGGTGAGATGACATCTTTTGGTTTTGAGTCTCGATCTTGGTTTTTGGGTAAGTGGTCTTTCGGTTTGGCATCAACACTTTGTTTACTAACTGCTGCTGCAGCAGGCTTCGGGCTGGACAGAGATTTTGACTTTGAGTCTGTGTTGTCTTTTACTGCTACAGTACTTTTGGGCTGAGTCTCTCTTTGCTTTACGTCACCACGAGTGGGTGAATGTGTTTGCTGCACAGATTCTTCCTTTTTTATGTCAGTTCTGGTGGACATTGATGGGGCTTCTTTCAGTTTAGCATCACGGGCTGCTTGTAAGTTTGAAGTTGCGGTCACAGATTCTTGAGGCAAGTCTCTGTGCTTTGAGTTTGGATTGCATTGAACTGCTGGGACAGGAGGAGTGGTGCTGTTAGTTTTCCCTTCAAGTACTTTTGCCTCCTTCACAGATGTGGGTGGAGCAGGTTGTAGGTCAGGCTTGGACTTACTTTTGGGACTTGAAATATTTTCATTTGTAGTTACCGAAGCTGAACCTTTCAGTTTTGTGCAGGGGGCCACAGTGTTTTCTTTTGCTCTGACAACAGTGTCTTCTTTCTTAAATTCTGAATCAGAAGATTTATGTTGTGCTTTTTCAGCTGGAAGGTTTTTTGGCAGCTGCTTTAAATCCTTCACACTGCCTGTGTTCTTTGGTGAAATGGGAAGTCCTCTCTGTTGCGATATGTCCTCTGCTGCACCAGCACCCACAGTGTTATCCTTCTTGTTCACATTCAGTTTGTCCTTTGTTAAAATATTCAATGAGGCCCCTGTCTTTACTGTACCAACTTCTTTGTTTTGACCCAGTTTAATGGGTTTGATTTCTACCTTATTGATGCCTGTTCCCCCAGCCTCTTTCAGAGCTGACCTGTTGGATTGCACAGCATCCCCACAAGCAGATGTTTCACAGCTGTCATCTGATTTTAAACTGCTGGATTTATTTTCACATTCAGAACCACATGCTGACAATGTGACAGAAACTTGTGGCTGAGTATTTGAGGAGCAGATGTTTAGAAGAGTTTGTTTAGAAAGCACATTCTTTGGAGCTTGTGCAGAAGCAGAAACATTCTGTACCGTCAACTTTGAAACAGAGGTTGTGATTGAATTTTGTGCTGCACCTATGCTTTTCCCACAGTTCTGAAGCTGACCGCTATCCAAACCAGAGTTTGTACTTTGTCTCAGTGGGTCAGGTAATAGCTTGCTGGCAGCTGCAGCTGCAGCTGGAGTCTCCACTCGTGTAGGAGTTTTAATGTCAACCTCCAGCTTTGCTGCAGTCAAAGAAACCTCTGTTTTTGAGCTGTCAGTACTTTGTGATGCAGTGTGTGGCGTGACTTCCTGCTGCTCCACTTCATCCTCCTGATCTTCGTTACTCACTTCCCGTATGGAAGGTGTTTTTCCACAGGAGGAGAAGTGGGAGCTGTGCCGCGGGCCTCTGTGGTCATGAGCCAAAGAGGAGGAGGCCTTTGCACCAGTCCGGCTCTCCTGTTTGACTGCGCTGTTTGAAGCCTTTAATGATTTTCCAGGTCTGTCCTGGGTTTTCTCACAACTTGCAGTGATTTTTATTTCTGCGGCTGCATGATTTGACTGCTCTTTGGAGGCAACGATGCTATTTAAAGAAGAAACAGCTTCAGGGCTTGGTGAACAAATCAGAGGGCTTTTTACTTTGTCTGTGGTTTTCAGCTGGGGGATGGTTATCTGTCTCTCAGTTGGGCTCTGAAGCCAAGTTGGAGGACTCACAGAAACAGGGTTGCTTGTGTTGTCTGTCATTTTCGGTAAACAGTTTTCTGTTTTGGAAACTCTGGGTCCTGAAAGTAAACCAATATCCAGGGTCCCCTCAAGAGGTTTCAGAGATGAGACGTTGCGACCCTCAAGCTTATAGTCAGATGATGTCTTTCTTAGAGGAGACTCTGCAGAGGAGATGAGATGGAGTTTTTCCACAGCGCTCTCTCCTCTCCCTGAGAAAAGCTTGGGGGCCATGCCTTCAGGGCTCGAGTGAACGCTTGCCTTCATGTGGTCATGGGTCATGGCTGTGTCCAGCTGGAGGCTCTTAGACCTCATGGAGCCAAAGTGGAGGTTCTCGTGGATGCCAGACGACAACCGACATAAGCAGTCATCTCGTTCTTCAAATGACAGCCTCTTCCTGGTAAACTCAATGTTGGGAGCCTTGAAGTCCAGTCTGTCTGGCTTCATATTGTCTTTACCTGGTCGACAGTGCTGCCACTCAGGGTGAATGGAGCATTGAGCTGATCGAGGGGCACCTTCACTCTCACAGCCACCAGAGGGTTCAGCGATGCCCTCAGAGGCACGCGTGGACAGTTTTTTGTACAGAACATCTTTAAGGGTTGAGCTTACAGCTTTAGCCTCCAGAGGGCCAGACTCTGTGCTGCTCTGGGATTTGTTTTGGCTTCGGAAAAGAAACCCTTCATCCCTCTCATCACCATGCAGTGGCAAAGAGTCAGATTCATGCAAGGCATCTTGCTTCTGCAGAGACTCTCTCCTCTCTGACCAGTCCTGTCTCTTTGCCACCATCTTGGATTTCAGTTTTTCTTTGTCCAGCTCTTCTACAGACTCCTGCCGGCCCATCTTACGACTCATGGGCCTCTTTAAGCAGCCCTGCTCAACAGGTCGCACGCGGTTGATTGCCACCGACTCACAGGCAGTTTCGTCCACACTCTGCCGGACAGAGTAATCTCGCTCCCCAGTCCTCAGCTCCTCATCCTGCTCCTCCTCTTGAGTCACCTCTAAGCTCTGTTTTCTGGGACACAAGTGCTTCTTCTCTCCCGTGTAGGACGAGGACAGCTTCTCCTCTGACTGGACACGCTTAAGGAGGGGCGAACGAGGAGGTTCAGCATTTTTAGGGCAGACAATATGGCGCACGATTGTGGGTGGGGAATGTATTTTGGCTGGGAAGGCTGGGGTTGTCTTAGAAAGTGCTACAGAATGTCCACTAAGAAGAGGAGAGGGCGAGCGCTGAGGAGATGTTGGCTGAGGGGTCGGTGATGGTGTGCGAGCCAAAGGAGAGAGGGGAATGCTGCCGGCAGACTTGCGGCGCCCCTGTCGAAGCCTCTGACCCGGCAGCTTGGGGCCGAGGCCGTGCAGGGTACTGGGGCGAATGTGGCCTGAGCCTGCAGGAGAGTTTGGTGCGCTGGAGCTGGGAGAGCTGCTCTGGGAGGAGTTACCACCTGGAATTCAGAAGCACAAAACACAACGGATATAGATAGCTGAATGGAACATAATGTGAAATACTTTCTGAAAGGCATTCAAGATTTTATCACAATGAGATAAAATCTCCACCTGACTGGGTGAAATCTGGAGCGGGGCGGATTGCGGCAGTGGGGGAACGAGGGGAGAGACTGTGGGTAGGGGAGCCGGGGAGACTCTCACCAGATGACAGAGAGTGGTTGAGGGAGGAGAAACTGCGGCTCGTATGAAGCAGAGGAGAAGGCTGCATGGCAAAACGTCTGAAAAGAGAGCGCCGCCTGCAAAAACCAAGAGACAAGTGATAAGAAATTAGTATGAAATTCCCTGTTTATGGAAAATAAATCCGTACGTTATTACACTTGTGCAAATTTCCACATTCTCAATCCACTGTTCAAATTCTCCTTCAGTGTCATTCATCTGCCCCCTAGAGGCCAAACAGCAGACCTGGCAAAGGCTGCAAACAGGAATTTAGACTCTTCACTGTCTCTTAAAAAAAAAAAACAAGTTGACAAATAATGACAGGAATTCTTGGGAATAAATTGTTAATTAGTTTAGAGCATTTTGAGTGGTCAGCTAGACTATTAAAGCTCTATACAAGAACAGTGTATTTACAATTTAATTTAGATTTGAGTCTTAAAATGAACTATCAGCCATGTAAAATCTTACATGACTGATCTTGCCTGATTTTTGTCATTCTTGGATTTATGATGGAGGAGTCAAACTACTGCGTAAAGTCTTGTTTTTAAATCATCCCAAACAGTCTCAGTTAGATGAAGGTCTGGACATTTCTTGCTCCCTGAACCACTCTTTCACAAACTGAGCCCGATGAGCCCCCTGACATTGTCATCCTGGGCAAAATAATCTAAAGATAGAGAGACCTGACCAACTGAAGCAACCCCAGATCAACACTGCTCTCACAGGCTTGGTGGCACGACGGCTGTAGCAGTTCATCCACTGCTCCTCTAACCCTACTGCTTCCATCACTGTCAGATCACATGACCTTACTCCAAAGGCCAGTCTTTATGATCCCCAACAAATTGAAACCATTTTTTTGCATTAGTCTCACTGATAAGTGCTTTCCTGAAGCCAACACAGCTGTTTAGTCCCAATACTTTGAGTTCTCTTCGCCCTGTGTGTGTGGAACTGCTCTTACTTTCATGATTTAACGTTGCCTTGAGTCCTTCTTAAATACAACCTCACCAAACTCTTAAGTGATCTCTGATCAGGATCATTCGAAATTTTCTTCTGAACACATTTCTTCCTTGAAGATGAGGGTTCATAGTTATCCTTCCAGGTTTCATTAATGCATTGAACAGTTTTTAACCCTTAATTTTCGCAGTTTCAGCAATCTATTTAGTCATGCTATTTGCTTAATGCAGACCAATAGTTTGACCCCTTTAAAACAGAATAACATGTTTTCCACAACCACAGGAAGGGTCTTCTGACATGGTTGTTTAAGTAATGAGATTTTTCTAATTTCTTTAGTTACATCCAGATGGTGTTCTGGTCAAAGTTCTCCTTGTTCCTCATAAGAGTGTTAAAGAAAATGACACAACCTTTGATTAAGTGGAAGATTTGTACCTTTCTGGTGTCTTTTCCTTTTTGGGCTTTTTGCCACATCGCACCATCTTGCTCCTGTAGCTGTTCCTCCGGGCTGGACCAGTTTTTATAGAAGTGTTTTCAAAGGGTGTTGTAGAGATGGCGACTTTGCTACCACTCTGAAAAGACAAAAAAAGCATGCATATCAGCAAATGAAGAGATCTTAACAATCCATAACAGTTCACAAGCCTACACTGTGGGTCATAGATAATGTTTGGATAAATCCTTAAAATCACAGTTTTTTTAATTTGGTGATCTTTGTCAGGATTTGAGTTCAAACTGTTGTACATTAGTTTTACTTTTGATTTCAATAAAAAAAAAAACTGATGGTGGTAGAGGATGTTTATTTTGCTTCTCAGAATCATTATTGAATTTCGAATACAGATTTTCCTCCACAAACAGTCCGGCTCCAATAAATGCATCACAACTGGACTTTTTTCTCTTGATTTCAGTGTCACTTGGTTTTCAACTGGGACTTCAACTAGTTTATGACAAATTGCAAAATTGCCGAAACGCCACAAAGAGTATCACCGTTACACAGACCTGCAGGATATTTTAAAAAAAAGAAAAGAAACTGATTACCTTTAGCAAGAGCTCCACCACTTCAGTGTGGACGAGACCGTGAACCGGTTCTCCGTTGACGTGAGTGATGAGGTCTCCAGCTTTGAGTCCTGCTTTGTAAGCAGGCCCGCCGTCTTCTACACTCTGAGTAACAAACACAACAGACTTTCATTTTTTTTATGAACTTTGAAAAGTTTTAGACCGCTTTCATGCATGTAATTTGATTATTTTTGTCAACAAAAAAGCAGAAACACAGAAACATTTAGTTGAACATGTTGTTATCCTATTTTTTTGGGTTGTAAACCAACAGCCTGGGATACGGATGCTTAACAACATTTACATGTTTACATATTCGTGGAACATTTTTGCTGATGTAAGTAAAGCTAGTGATCATAGACAAAAAAAAAAGGACAATTGTTTAAAAAGCAACAATGACAGTGATTGTTGCAGGTTAGAGCAGTGATGGGCAAACTTTTCTAACATGTCCACGTTGGTTTATAGCAATTGAGACTGAAACATGTGACATGGTGCAACATTACAATAAACTATATTCATTCAGTAAACATGACGGATCATTGTGATGCATTCTGGGGTTAAACTGAAAGCATTCATTCAATATATAAAAGAGTACAGTTGTATGTTTGCAACATCTATCATATATATGATTTCAAAAGCCCCTTTTCACACAGCAGTTGTGTTATATTTGTGCAAAAAAGTCCATTTCAAGCTGCCACTCTTCCACTTTCATACAGAATTCATACAGACTAAACACTGGCAGCTTCATGCTGTGTCACCGTGTGCTTCCAAATAAAAAGCTGGCATTGCTGAATCAGCAGATATGCCTCCAAATTAACAATAAAATCCCATGTTGGCAACTTTACTCCATTATCAGCTAAGAAACTAATCAAATTCAACCCTTTCTTTCTGTGAGCCTTGAAAACAGGACGGTGATGCAGAAAAGATGAATCAGTCCTGCCTTGAACATGTGAGAAAAGGGCTAAGGCTTGTTTTGGTTTGCAAGGTTATAAGATAACATATAGTTAACTTTAGTTTCTAATGCTTGGATAAATGACAGCTTTTGTAAAAATCTTCTTCCAGGCAATTAAGTTAGACGACCATCTCAGGATCTTTTCTCTTTTCCAAGATATAAAAATAACAGTTCTGGGGCACAGTTTGCAGGCTTGGTTGAAAATGTATTTTACACCTTTAACATGCATGTAAGACTCTGCACAGGACAAAATATTTAGCCTACATATACATGTAAAATTTGGAACCGATGGTAAAGCATCCAGTCTTCTCGCTGCAGAGCAACAAGAAACAGCTCGAGTATTTCAATCTAATTTAATAGCAGACCACATCCTCTGCTGCGAGGTCGTGAAGATAAACTAACAAAATGTGGCATTTTCTTTTTTTGGAGGATGCCGTGGTCCACTGGCTGGTTCCGTCTGGCCATTAAGTGTAAATTAAAGATTCCTCCTGGTTCTGATTGGTTGTTTTCATTCGGGCAGGTTTGCTTCTTGTAAATCCAATTAGAAACACTAAGGGGAGCCAGAGAAAGCTGATTTCTCTCACCAACTGCCAGGGCACAGGGACAACTAATACTATTATTTCATCTTTACTGACTCTTGTCTTAAAAATGCATTACTTAGTTAAATATGTTTTCTGAGCTGTAACGTGCAAATTTTCTTGAACCTTGTCATCACCATTTAAGACTTCTTTATGTCATGAACTTTATAGAATGTCAAGATCAATTCTTATGGAGGACCTCCAGATACCTTTGACTGTAAGGATCTCAATAAAAAGAATGTCCTCCAAACAGAAGAGGTCAGCACACCTCTCCAGCCCTCAAGCTTGAGCTGTAGGCTTATTTGTTCATTGTTATACATTTACTAATAATGATTCAGAGTGCTTTGTGTTTCAATTAGACCTTTCAAGTAGACCTGTTGGGACTTTTGCTTGCAGACTACATGAATTTCCCTCTAACAATAAAACGCTACAATGTCCTCTCATAAATGTGATCTGCTGGAGGGGAAAGTTTTCCCCAGAAAAAAAACACACTGCAACAGGTGCCTTACTTTTCTGTGGAGCTACACTTTAAAGATATTATTTTACTTCAAAGAAACAGCATAATCCAGGCGCTTTGATCAAAATGTTTGACATTCATTGTGAAGCATCCCAACAGACAAAGTGACTCATACTGTCCAGTACATGCTGAATTAGTCCTTACCCAGACCATGTGATAGACTGTGTAGACGTCACTGTAACAAGCGTACACCCGGATTGCCCTCAGCGTGAAGCCAAACTTCTTTCCAGAGCTGTGGATGATCACGGGCTGCCGCAGGTTGGTGGTACAGTTTAAAAAGTCTCTGCTCGGTGAGGAGTCTCTTGAAGACGGGTCTGAGGAGAGGGAGTAAGGAGAAAGAGGGCTGGCCAGCGGAGACACCCCAGAGACATCTGCAAAAATAAGAGACAATCACCACCTGAGCAGGTTTTATTATAACAAAATCAATCAGATTTCAACTAGCCCTGAAGTCAGTACTGAAGGGCTGCTGTGAAGCTTGTGAGATGAAGCTAATGGGATTTTCTCTCCCAGCAGTGAAGACCTCTGGCTCCAGTCCTGGCTGAGTATTGTCCTTGTTAGTTGCTTGGACTTGGCTATTTACTCCCAGCCACGCTGTAAAATTAAGCTGACAGCAGGTGCCACGCCAGGCCAATTTTTCACAGAGACACAGTGAGCCTTCATCTCACCACTATTATCTTAAATTTTAACGCATTATCTCTCCAACTCACCTTTAAGAAGAAGATTTTTTTAAATCAACATCAGTATATGTTCTTGTTCTGTATGTCTGTGGTTTCTTTGACTTACCCCCAGGGATCATGAGAGAAAGGTTTCCAGTTGAAACAGACTTTGGGACTTTTGCCAAAACTCTGGTCTTCTCTGCAGCACTGTCTGGTCGCAGTGAGGTGCTCTGAGGTCCCCGATCTGTGGAGGCATGACTGGTGCCATCAGGGCTCTCCACACCTTCACCTCTGGGTGTCAGCTGGTCCAGATGTTCTGAGAAACTTCCTAATTATTACATAAGACGAGCTCAGAGTGAGTTACATAGGAGGTACTGCAAGAGAAGCAATGTGGCAGACAAATGAAGAAACTTCAGAGATTTAGATTTAGGTTGTCTATTTGTAAAAGGAAAGTTTATCTGCTTTCCTGCTGAGTTGAACAGCTCATGTAACAACTTTTTGGCTCTTTTGAAAACTGGAAATGAGTAGTGATGGCTAACCTGGCTTTGGCTAAAACAAAAGAAAACATACATAAAAAATAGATAATAAATCCCACCTCTAAAGTTCACATATTTACACATTAAATGTGCTCTTTAAAAAACTGAAATATTACAAAGAGGTTATCATTTCTAACTTACAAACCTTAAATGTCTAATAGGTCAAAAATGACAACTGTATCATACATTTAAAGGTGCAGTTCACAAACCACTGGGTGTGTCACTGGAGCAGCAGCTCTCATGTCACATTTCATTGCAACTGGAAACTTGGAATTTATGATTTTTGATCAGCTTCAAAAGAACTATGTTTTCATCCGTTGTTACAACCCCCTACATACTGATCCTTTCATTTTTACCTCCATTCAGTCCATCAAACAGCTAAAAGAATTTGTCATCTGGACAGCCAAAATCCTATTTCTGAGGTACACTGAATGCAACACTGAACCAAAACAAACCAAACCAAAACCAGAGTTGGAGCCCAACAAGCAGCCACAACGGCTTTTCGTCTTCAGAAGACCAGCAGCATTTACCTCCCTTTATGAGAAGTTAGAGCATCAATCTTCATTCAAATTAAATATACATGTTCATAGCTGTTCATGTTTATCAGGGAAATAACGAAAACAACTTATTTCCCCAAATTATTCCAGAACAAATATAATGACAGCTATTAAAAAATGTTGACTCAAAAGAAAATGTCTTTTGGTATTTCTGAATTTGTATACCTCAGTTTCATCATCACATTGATTCTTTGAAACTTTAGCCAAGCACATGTATTATGTGTCTGTGTACGATGTAATTCCTGACGCTGTAATTCGTACCGGAGAGCGTGGCTCCACTGTGAGTGCTTCCAGGAGTGCTGGCGTCAGGCTCATCCTGTGGCAGCTCTCCAATAGAGAAGGAGGCCTTGCTGGGGTCACCGAGGCCCGAGGTGTCGTCCCCTTCGCTCTCAGCTGATATGGCAAACTTTGGTAGCAGACTTGGACGAGAGCTCTGATTCATGCTGTCTGTGTCTGTTGAGTGGGACAGCGAAGGCCTGGAGCAAAGAGACAACAAATTCTCGTTAGATGAGCAAATGATGTAAGAGCCAAATCATGTTTGGATTTCATTCATAGGCTGAAGTAAAAAGTTGTAGGTGTTCGTACATCTCAGCAAAGTCTGGCGTCCAGCTGAGAGAGTCCACAGTCAGCGGGCTCTCACTCTTCTTCTCCTCTGTCTCTCCCTTCTCTTCCAGGTGTCCACGGGACAAATCCAGGCTGCTGTAAACCTGACCATGAAACACCAGCAAAGATTCACTTAATGCAGGCTACAGATGCAAAACTCTGTTTCCTGCATAGATTTTTTAAACGGAATGCAACAGCAATTGCGCCATACTCCCGGCAGACAAACACTGGGACTTCTCAGTCACATAAAGCTGTTTGTACTGTACGGATCTCATTATGTCTTACAAGCATGAGGATGCTGTGAAGCTGAGGAAAAGATTCAGTGTGGCTCACACATCCACAGACACCCTGCTGCTTTTTGAGACTCACTGTAATGTTTTGTTCTGATGTGAGTGGGGAGTATACTGCAATGCAGCACGACAATCACTCCCAGCCTGTATGATTGTACTGTGTATTGTATCACACATTACTACCAAAAAAACAGATCTGATGTTCAAGCGGAAAATGTATGCAAAGCCGAAATCTGCGTTTAATATAATGGGGGTGGGGGTAAACTGTTTTCTGGACACATTTCCATATGAAACAGCAAGCGCCCAATCGTCCTTTCCCATGAGAGAGCGATCAGAGGAGATGAGGGCATCAGCTCATTTACATCAATAACATCTTTGTGTTAGTCTGAAACCAGAACAATTTGAAGTCTGACATTAAGGAATCACCTTAGAAAAACGGTGAGAGCAAGAGGAAAACTGTCGTAGCTCCACATTGAAGTCTTCATCGTTTGTATCCTCTTCCTCGGTCTCCAGGTGATGATATCTCTCAGAGCGAGCTGGGAAGGAAGAGAGATTTATGTTTCAGTTGTTTTTCATTGCATTCGGTGATTACAGGTCAGTCCTTCTGCCAAGTTGAAGGCCAAACTGAAGGAATGTAATCAGTGCAGTTTTCTGTGCCATCAGCAAAACTGTGCAGAAACTACCAAGCTGAGTTTCGAGCAGCTAGTTGGAGAGGTAGAGGAAACAAGGATTGATTAAAAGTGCCACCGTAGTTATTATAGAAGAGAAATTACGAACACTTTGCAACTCAGTTTATTTACAGACTTTTAGCAGTCTCTCCACATGTCTAAACCAGGCGCGGCATATTTCATTTCATAAGTGAAGCTGCTCAAAAAAGCTGCCCCAGCTAAACTGAGCATTTTAAGTAACAGTTTTATGGACATAAAAAAGAGGGACCACCTGTTTTCCCTCCTGTTTTTAACTGATAGAAAGAGAACAATTTTATTGTCAAAGAAACATATGATGGAAAGTTCTTATTTTTGCTGAGGAGACAGTTATGTTTGCATTTAGACAATTCTGCATGATGAAAGGTGACACCTACTTATCTATTACGAGTTACCTGTTCACAATGTAAATGTTACACTGTATTTGGATAGCACTGAAAGTGCTTTATTACCACCCATATTAGTCTATACAGTTTTACAGGCTACACAGCCCACAGGCCTTCCGACTGCTCTTCCACAAGCTAAGCAAATCTTGTAATTTTTCAGGATTTTAAAGAAGATATCTGGATGTGTTGTTCAACAGACCTGAGATAGTGAAGCCAAATATAATCATGTTTGAGTTTTATAAGTGACCAAAAGGATATTGAAGTCAGTGTTGGAGACACTGCAGTTGCATAGAAATCCTCCTACAACAAACCTGTGTGACGATCTGATGGAGAGATTACGCAGACTATGCTTTCTGCAGCTGTGGAACAGCCCCCCCCCCCCACACTCTCTGCATCGCCTGATGGTGCAGGGAGGGGGAGGGGTTGTTAAAGCAGTGTGCGAGGAAGCACAAGTACGGCAAGCGATTGTGGTTCTGTGCTAAGACTTCAAAAATACACACATTGCTCATCTTTCTTCTCTCCAATGGCAGCTTGTCAAGAGCTGCAGCCATCATTGTTTTTTTTACAGTGTTATTTATTGACTTCCTGTCCTTCAAAATGATTGACGAAAGTTGGAGTCATGACAGAAAGTTTGATCCCTGGACAGCGATACTTCCTCTTCTTCTCATGTTGAACTGAGGGCAGACTGGATGCAGCACTAAGTCATGCTTTCGTAGCCTCATACCAGCTAGCTTGCATGGTCACAACAATAAAAATTTCAGCAATGTCCTTTTGGATTTCATAGAGGAATTTTCTTTAAATAATCTTACAAAATGCACCTTTAAGAGACAAAAAATTTTAAATAAGGAAGAAAATAATCAATCTCAAACTTTAATTAGTGAAACTTCTGTGCTAGTTACTCACTGTCGAAGTAGCTAGTATCGTCCTCAGATTCCAGCTGAGGAATAAACTCGGCCTTCTGTCTTAACAGGCCATTCCAGTCCAGACTGTGGAAAAACTGGTGCTGCTTCACCTCAGCAGCTCCCCCTGCAGGTGGGACGAAGGGAGAAAAAAAAACAACGTCCAGAACAAATGTGGGGAAAACGCATGCACAAATCACTGGACACTCAATGGTTAAGTTGAACACAGAAGGTGAAGAAACGCTTATGCTGAGTTTCCCTTTTCCCTTGTGGCTGCAGGCCAAACCGATAGAAATGACCATAAATTATGCAGTGCAGTTTCCTGCCTGTGACCTTTTGTGAAATAGTGGGAGGCGCTTGTGAATGGCAGCGAGGATGAACAAGGAGGCCCAGCTGTCCTTTGACTGAGCAGACTGCGTCCATCGACCTGACCGGCTTCTGTGTCAGGTCATGGTCACTTTTACAGTCCGCAGATTTACACTCTGATACTGCCTGATCATGCATGGAATTAGATCCACGGAAATAATTCAAGGAAATAATTGCAATTGATCAAAAGGAAGAGGTCAGTAGGCCACAGGATAAACTGCTCTGCTGTGGGATGACCTCAATTTCTTCCCCAGTGACTTGGAATAATGAATGTTGCTGAGGTGGCACATGAGAATTTATGGTGGCCTGCTGTGCCTCTGTAGCTCTCACAGGTTCATTGGCTGTTCCACTTTCTCTGTTCTCACCTGCGCCCATCCTTTCCAGAGGATTCTGTCTAAGAAGCAAGGTGATGAGCTCCTGAGCATCAGGAGGGGGAGCGTCCTCTCCTTCAGGCCAGTTGATCTCATCTAGAAACAAAACAATACATACAATCAGTTTGAAAGTTACACAATGGAAGAAGCAGATGAGTTTTGAATAGTTTTTCTCCTTTTTGAAGAAAATATCAAGCTTTGAATGGAAAATAAAAGCTATAGTGCATGTAGAAATGGTGAGGATTTAGAAGGAGTTTTAGAAAATCACCATAAACATTTGTTTTGGAGTCTTCAATTGTGTAAACTGCAACCTTACAGTTGATTATCCCTCAAACAGTTACTTCTAGAAACCTGGGCAGTGCCTTGAGTTTTATTGAGGAAATGGACAGTTTTGAAGAGGTCTCATTGAAGTTTAAATATTGTATGCCATTACTGTGTAGTCATAGCTACTTAATTAACTGCAAACCTTTGTCAGACCATGACTCTATGATTAATAGAGGTGGCAGACTGATGGCTTAGGGTGGAAAATGTATCATGTTGTCACGCTTGTAATTTCCATCCATCTATCCATTAGCTACACCCGCTTTATCCTGTAATGGGTCAGAGTGGGCCTGGAGCCAATTCAAAGTGACACTGGGTGAGAGGCTGGGACAGAGAGAGACAGAGACAACCAGGCTGCATAGTCTTCCCTGCCAATTAGGAATCACCAACATGAATCTTGTCTCAGAGCTTCACCTGTGCGTTTGCACAATTTGATCAATTCATAGTTCTGCTCTGGAGCTCTTGGAGCCAATTGTGCCAAGTGTGTTCATTCAGGCAGAGGCTTCTTCACCTCTGCTGCAAAAAGGAACAGCACTTAAGATCATTCCCACCTACAGTAATAGCCTCAATCTTCACATTGACCAACTTATTTTTATAATTACTGTTTTTGTCATCGTATTTATTTGTTTATTTTAAGAAGTCATTAATTATTCATTAATACTGTAATTCATTTTTCTTTAGGACTTAATAAAGCATTCATCTTCTATTCTATTCTAATGCCAGGTGTAAATGTGCTTTCAAAGCGCCTGCCCTTTTCCTAAATGTTTCACTCAGGACTCCAGATGGTTCTAAGTTACAAACCATATGGCACATCCAGTTTGTGCATCAGTCAAACATTTGGAAATTCTTAAGTAGCAGCTAAAAACATTTTGCATAATTGACTAATCTATTTTTTTGTGCAAACATACTAATCTGAAGAACTATCAGAGTACCCCCACCAGCAAATTTTAGTTCTATGATTAAGTCTTACTCTGAATTAGACAATTGACATGTTCCCTGGTTCTTAGTGAAAGGCTTCATGGATAAGCTGTCTGTGTCGTGCTGATTGTCAGCTTTGAGGGCCGTTTGTCCCCCATTTTAATCAAATTTGGGCAAAAGCTATGAATATGTATGTGCGTCCTGAGGCCACGGTGGCATGCATTCAGTGTGTTAAGGCCCCTTTAATTAACAGTCACTCTCAAAGGCTTGGTGTGCCTTGATTGAGAGCAAACCAAATCAGTCATGGCATGCCATTCATTTCTACGTCACACATGGAGATTGTTACCCATCAACTCCATGCACAATTCATCAGAGCTGCAGTGATGACAAGAAAACGGCTTCTGTTTTCAAGATGAAGATTCTCTCTTGTGCTAACCACAAGACTCCAGAGCAGCAAAGTAACACCATCATAATCGTCCAACTTCACTTGTGGCCTTGAGTTAAGCTAAACCCACTCACTGCCATCTGTTTTTCTACCGGCCTTCAGGGAAATCTCAGTCTTCAATAAACTGAGAAATCCATGTGGTCACTATGCAAATGGTTAATTCACATCTGAATGAGGTCTGGTAATTTCTCCTGATGTGCACAACGGCATCACAGCACCAGATGCTGTGAAACTTTGCCCAAATCAGCACTAGCAGCAGAAAATATTCTATGTCAAGTAGAATTTTAAACACATTTTAAATCAAGTATAATGCATTTTACACATAAAATGCAAATGTCTACCGAGAGGAAAAAAAGGGCAGTGGATGATTTTAGAGGGGGTTTTCACCCGTGTCATAAATAAATAAAAAGCTTAATTTAAGAGCTCAAATCAGCAGAGAAATCTTCCAGCAAGCAAATATGTTCATAATGACAAGAGGTTGGTTTGAGATGCCTGTGCAGGAAAGATGAGCAGCGATCACCTCGCATGTTGCACACAAGGTGCTTTTTGGAAACTTCTGTTCAGTTTATTTGTCAGCTGGACAAAAACGTTATATATTCTGCATGGATATGGATATTCTGGATCTGCATGAAAATTTCACAAATGGGACATCGTTTGATTTTATTTGTCCGATTTATTTCTGTTACAGAGAAACTGGTGTGTGTTGATGGTGATGTTTAGTCAAAGAGGCTGAACACATTCAGATTGCAAATCTGAAATGGTGTAAAAAATACAGTATCATAGCTCCAGTCTGCTCTTATACACCCATTTATTTATAGAAGAATTAGTAAGATCTGCACATATCTGATGCTTTTCATGTTTGAAATGTATTCGTATAGCCTGAGAGGAACGCATACTCTCAGCTGATATACTGTATACACAGTGGCAAAGTAATACAATGCTGGCTTACGTGAGAATTCCCATAAAATAAATTATGTTCGCAGATTGCTTAAAGAGGAAAAAAGGCTCTGCTTCGTACAAGCTGATGTACGAGTCTGATAACATTGTATTAATCAGATCTAGCAGGATGTGAGTGTTTCTGTGACTTCCTGTACAGACTAAAGGTTGCAGGAAACTGTCCGATTTGACAGTCAATTTTTAACTCCTCCTCATGCCCCCTCTGATGCAACCTCACGATTTTCTCTACTTTACAGGTGTTCATCTCAACATGCAGACTTTTACCATGATGTTTAGCAGAAAACAGTCATTTCATCCAGAGTTCTCAATTCTCAAAAAGAAAGGGAGGTAACACTGACCGCTGATGACCTGTCCAAACAGCTCCTCTGGTGTGTCTCCAAAAAAAGGCACACAGCCCACAAGGAACTCATAGAGGATGATGCCCATCGCCCACCAGTCCACCGGCTTCCCATAGCCTTGTCTCAGGATCACCTCTGGGGCAATATACTCTGGGGTTCCACATACCTAAACAGAAAAAGAAGCGCAAAAACATCCAAAAAATGATTATTTTTATAACGATAACATATTGTCATATTGCACAAAGCTTGAGTTGACTAACACTTACCTGCTTATCAGAGAACTCCCTGGCATCCTTCTCTATGTGTCCTTCATACAGGTTAGTGGTCATATTCATCAACCCAACTTTGGAAAGTCCAAAATCTGTGAGCTTAATGTGTCCCATTGAGGTCACCAGCAGACTGTGAGGAAGAGGAGGATTAGAAGAAGAGAAGGCAGAAATGATTCGGTTGACGTACATGAAAAACAGAAGACAAATTTTAGCAGCGCCATGAGAAAAATACGAGCTAGAATCGTAAAAATTATCAATAAATAGCATTACATACTTAATGTAGTGGGATCTTTGGCTGTGGGTCTTTAAAACAATGACAATAACCGCATAATTGGACATTTTGGTGATGATAGAGTTTGGGTTGAAACTCAACCAGGTTGGAATTGTGAAGGCAAGCCCTGATTAAATAAGTGATTTACTAATGCGTTACTTCAACAAACCCTTTGTAAGATAAATATAGGCTACTGCACATGGAAATACTGTCACTTTGCTGTTTAAACAGTGCAGTTTACCTTAAACTAAACTACACACGGCACATCCTGGCATGACTTTGCACTGCAGAATCACATTTCTAATCACTTATGTCTATAGTTTTAGTTTGCTTCATTATTACTTTATTTATCTCTTGTCATTTTCATTTCAAATTTTTATCATTTTCTGTATTTGTATACTTCATTATAACTGCACCACAAAAATACGGAAACAAGTTTCCCTGGCAAAAAAAAGTGAAATTTTCTGATTTGTAAAGAGTTGTTAAAATATCCTTCCTGAGATTAAAGGCTCAGAGTTTCCAACACAACTACAGGCATCATTATGCATTCTTAGACTCTATAGATATGCATCACATAATAATTATCCCACATTATGTTAAACTTTTTGGGTACTAAAATTTCCACTTCAGTACTTTCCATTTGTCATGTACTGGTACATAATTACCAAGTGGCCTTGACAGAATGAAAACTGTTCCTCTAGTTACAATCATAACTTGCTTGTTAGCTAAATAAAGCTAAAGCTACCAGGTTGAGTTTCATGACGCTTGGAGCATACGCAGAGGAAAAGCTTGTGGAGTGCTTTCTTTAATATGAAAAAACAGGCTTTTGGTCGTAGTATAGGAGGCACTCTGTGACCTGTGAGCTTCACACGGTTTGCAACAATGATGCAAATGAAAAACTGAAAAGAAAAACTCGTGAAACTAGTGATTTTATTCTTTCATTTTGCTGTAAAGTATTGATTTGATAAAGGCAGCTTGATATGACAGGTCTTTGCAGAGATGTCTGTGATACTGTATTACTGTTATAGAAAAAGTTGACCTCTGACAGCTCCTGCAGAGTCAATATTATAAAAAAAAGAAGCTCAGAATCATCTAAAGCAAAAAATGTTCGAGATATTCTGCATAAATACAATTACTTTAAGCTCAGCTAAAGATGAAAATATTCACATGGATTTTTATTAAGACTGCTTTTCTAAAACTTCTGGGTACAGCAGTGGAGTAACTGAGTCTCAGTCCAAAACAAACCGAACCAAAAGCAAAATCTGACTCGTAGAGCTTAATGGAGCTCCAGAGCTACTTTTTCCTGTCTTCGTGGGAGGCTTTTTACCTGAAGAATGTGATTTATTCAGTGGAGGAAACTCCCCACAAAAAGAAAATTGCTTCTTATTGCTTTACTGAGGTTTAAAATACTGTAAATTTAACCTTTAAAGTACAGTTAACATGGCATTCAGATGATGGATGGAAGAAAACAAGAGCAATGTTAAAATTCAGTTACTTTTTATTCTGCCAACATCTGAAAATGGAGAGGTAAAATGTACGAGGTCTCACTTGTCAGGTTTGAGATCCCTGTGGACGATGCCGTAGTTGTGCAGATACTCCAGAGCCAGTACGGTCTCTGCAAAATACATCCTGGCCATATCCACAGGCAGAGGACCCATATTCTTTAAAAGGGTGGCACAGTCTCCTCCTGCAAAGATCAATAGAGGGGTGTTACAAGTATGCTTCAGAGAAAAAGAGGGCATTGTTTAGAGGAGATTGCTTTGAGCTGCATCACATGGCACTCAAACAGACACTGACTGACCTTCAACATACTCCATAACCATGCACAGGTGCCGCCGTGTCTCAAAGGAGCAGTACATGGACACAACAAAAGGGTTCTCAGCAAAGGTGAGGATGTCCCTCTCCACAAAGGCCTGTTGTATCTGATTCCTCAGAATAAGATTCTGCTTATTGATCTTTTTCATTGCAAAGCGCTGTTTTGTCTCCTTGTGGCGAACCAGATAAACAGCTCTGTGGAAGACAGTTTACCAGTTAGCAGGGAAATTACACCTGAGCTTAAATCAGCCCAACCTTTTTCAAGTTTAAGCTGATCATTAAAAAGATTCCATTTTTCAAGAAAAAGTAAGGAACCTCACCCATAGGCACCATTGCTGATTAGTTTTGTCATCTCAAAGTCCAATTCACAGGGTTTCCTTCGGGATCGCAAGACTGTGCCGAGGCTCTGAGACTGAGGACAATAAGAGAGACGAACACCAAAACAAATCAAAAAGATAAAATCTTTATTTAACCGCTTTGCCAGCAGTCCATATGGACTAAATGCAATACAATAGAATAATCCATTTTTGTGAACTTACAGAGTCATCCGTTTCTGGGGTTTCGGCGATCCCACTGTCACAGCTGGTCAGTTGAGCAATTTCTGTACAGAAAACACAGGAAAGCTACTGTAGTTTCAATCCAAAAAGATTTTTTTGTTAATTTATCATAAACATCGATATTCGCATGAAGACAACAAACGTGTCCATTGCAGTTATTCAAACAGAGGCATCACAAAATAACCTTTTAACATAATGAAAACAGCACACTTAAGACTTTATTCACCGATTAGCTTTGAGGTGCTGACTCTGAGATAACGCAACTTGTGGGTAAATGGGGTGGAAATCAAATTTGGCAACACAAACACATGTCTAACACTCATTTTGAGAATCACCACTCCAGAACAAGAGCTGATTAGAAACCCCCTTGCATCTTTTATATTTTGTCTGTCTGTGTGCAACGATGTTAATGTCCATGTGTGCACTTTCACAAAGGGGGTGTTTGTCTCATCCACAGAGGGTTTGGAAACACATTTCCACTGCTATTAAACATCTGTCCCTCCTTGGAGATTTGCTTCAGGCACGCAAGGCACTGGCAAACGAAACACAAGGGACACTCGGGGGAAATGTGTTGAGAGACTGGCTGACGAGCCAGCCTGTGTGGATCTGTAAATGATCCGTAGGGAAGCCATTCCTTTCTAATTAGTCATAATGAATGTTGTCGGTTACCAATTCTGCAGAGACAGAGGGTCATTAGAAGGATGGACTGCTCGGTATAGGATGTTTGTCAAGAGCAGCTTTTTATTTTTGTTATTCTCCACAACTCACTTCTTTCATTCCTTTACAAACCCATCCTGCAGAGACACTTCTACGCATTTCTTTTTTCTAACTTTGAACATAAACCCGATGCTGTAAATTATGTGTGTGTGTCATATTAGCACTGACAATAATGATGATAAACTGAGTGTTTCCTGTACCTTCAAGAGGATCTCGAGTGAGTCCCAGCTGGCTGATGATGTAACGAGGGATGTCCGTTTTGATGCCCTGGCCCTCTTTAGCGTGTCCTTCAGCAGCTTCCAGAAGGTGGTAAAATTCTTCTGGGTCAAACTCCTGAGAGTGGCAACATATTTTAGTATATATACACTGGAATGTACAGTGTAAAAACTACCCCTTAAAGCACTGTCTAGACACAAAGACTAAATGACCTCCGTTATGCTGCATTTACTGTATCTCAGAAGGCAGATGCTGAAACTCTTTTCTACCTTTTCAAATTTGATGCAATAATAGGAGAAAAAAAGATATTTACTGTATGCCCCCTGGGTTTTCTTTGTTGCAGACTGCTTTTCTCACCCACCCCATACTTTAGGAAAAACTGTACTGGCTTTAAAAAATGTCAAAGGCTCTCCCCAGAGCCAGTATTTATTTTGTGAAATATGACACTGAAACATGACTGACTCTGTGAAAGAGGACCTGCACGGTCTGTGAATACACAGGAATCACTCTAAGGTGACAAAACTGCAATTCCCATTTTCAGGTGCTTTGACTTTAAAAGAAATATAATACATGTACTGTGTTGCATTTCTTTTAATAGAATCCACGAAATGTTACACATAGGTCATTAAAAACTCACTGAAAGGTTCAACGTGTCAGATATACAGTAGTGACTAGATGTCCCAAACAACTCTCAAAGGACAATGGTTACAAAAAACACAACTCCAGAGACACTGTTTGGTTTGTGCCTTCTGGGCTACTGTAATCTGATTTTGTTCAATTTTAGTCAGGCTAACATCCATTTTAAAAATCCAATTTTTCTTGAACTAACTCAATAACTTTTGTACAAGTGCTGAATAGTAGGCACCACTACAAGTGATAAACTTATTTTATAATCAAATTTGATCTATTTTCTCTTTAAAAGTACACGGAAAAAAAAAAAGGATTTCTCTCTTAATCTTAACTCGAAGTAACATTTTCATACAATTTACTTGAAGTCATTGGCTATCTGGTAAATTTAACTTTGATATTCAATCTCTTGTTTGGTCTCAATTTTCTGTAGAGCGAAATATCTGACTGTTTAGCTTCTGATTGCTCCACTATTTGTAAGCAAAGCTTACAGATCGGTTATAGTAAAGGTGCAATTAGCTGAAACTCACTATAAACGCTACATGACGCTAAAGGGAGCTGCTGAGTTGCCAGTCTAACTTTATCACTATGAGCTTTTCAATCTAACACATGATTTGACACCCTGTTATCATACAAAAGCATGTGTAGTCACATCAGTCCGTAGAATAAACTAAGATAATGTTAACAATAAAGCTGTGAAGAAGCTCAAGACATTCTCAGCTGCAGTAGATTTGAGTTACTGACTCCAGGATGATCTGAATTATGATTAAATGTGCCTGAAACTACATGTGGTAACACAAACACGTCGTAAACACAGTCATTAACAAAAATTAAGTCTTGAGCAAGTGCTTAGTGTGGAACACAATGATTTTTTTGTTTGAGCTGTGGTGTGACAGTTATGTCAGTAATTAAAACTGTCCCAGTGAATGTGAGATATATGTCTTCATGAATTATTCATGAAGGGTAATCAGAAAAAAAAAGTCAATCTTACGCGTGTACTGAGTAACAGATTAGACAGGGGGAATTTTATCTCCAAATCAAAGACATATTTTAGATGATGTTTAGAGATGAAACGTACCAGACATTCCAGCAGACGGGCGGGTCGTGCTATCACTATGAGGATCCTCTTCACCAGGTCTCTGATGAAGTTTACCTCCTCGCTTTCTGACCTCTCTGTGGACTGCACAACAAGCAACCAGAGCAGACACAGGATAATCTCAGTCATTTTACATGTCATCATACTGATCACAGGCAGGAGGAATACAAAGGAGGAACAGCTCTTAATTTCTTTCATATATCAAATCTACATCAAGATCACAGAGTGGAAAATCTAATATTCAGAACATTAAAAACTTTAATAAAAACATAAAGTTCAGCTGCCCCAAAGGTGTTTCTCATGTTATGCAAGTGCTTAATTAGTACAACATAAATGAAAGACAAAATTTACTTTCAAACTTATTCATATTTCCACATAGAAATGTGTCAGTAATTAATTTCCAGTTAATTAAATCAGGCAGAACATCAGGCAGAACAGTCACAGTTTGAGAAATGGGTTTATTTCTAAACGGAGCGACAAAGTTTATGATGCAGGTGGTTAGACAAACCCATCAGGATTGGGGACTCAAAGGACTCTAAAGACTCTTCACATTATAAATTATGTAAATGTAATTCAGTTACTGTGAGGCACAAAATAGAACTTCTAGAACAGCATCAAAAATGCAGTTTTGTGAAAATTATCTGCAGAAAAAAAACATTTCTTTGACTTTCAAAGATGCCTTCACCTCTAGGACAAGCCTCTCCAGCTTGTCAGTGAATTCGCAGAAGTAGCTGGAGGTGATGAGTCCGAGCCGGCTCTTTTCCAGACAGTCACGGGCAAGTTCAATTATCTGGTGGTGGGCAAACCCGAGCACACCATCTGCCAAAGGGAGGACGCTCTCTGGAGAGTTGCTGCGGATAATCTCCTGAATTTTTTCCTCCATCTGAGCTGTGGCCTGCAGTGACATGGGGGAGTACAAGTTGTAAAACACACAACTGTCAATGGTCCGACTCGGTTGCAGCAAAGTTACTGTAAGCCTTACCTTAGGAAACCGCTCCTTGTAGACGTGATTCATCATAATAATCTCATGGTCGTAACAAGATGGAGATCTTCCAGGGCTGAAAAATGTATCAGACTGAAATCGGTGACAAAAAAGCAACAACGCTATGCATGTGTGTGAAACATGGGAGGGATGCAGTACCTGAGACTGCGTGAGCGGGGTCGCATGGCCGCCGCTCTGCGGCATTCATCCCCGGAGATGCTCTCGGTGCAGAAGTGCTTGGAGAGGAAGTGCAGTTCATCAGGTGTAGGCTGGAAGGGCAGCTGGTGCAGCTTCTCCTGTGATGAACAGGATGACTGGAAATGAAACAAATATACATTCAACATGAAAAGAAAAAAAAAAGTAGATGAGGCTTTTCCCTGCCGTGGTTTTAAATGAATGTGTGGTAAATACAGAGCTGCTGTGTTTGATCGCCTTTATGAAAATAAACGCTTTTCATCTTTGGTTTATGTTTAACTTGGTTTGGAAATTTGGTTAGGAGTTCTGGTATTGACTTTATAAGAGATTTGAGCCAATAATTAAGCTGTTTTGTAGGTAACTTTAAACTAAAACAGTGATTACTTTGACTGTAATGAATGAAGAATGTTGGCAAAAAAACATTTGAGACTATTTTTATTTGTTTGTATTCAATGTAAGAAGTAGAGGTTTTAAGAGTAGTAATAATGATGGACAGTAGTTATCCCACATATAATAAATAACAGTGTGTCACAGTATATCAGTATTAATTATAGCTACATTATTCAAAATTAAATATTGACAGCAAGCTCAGTGTACTCCAGGTGATTTAGTTTTTTGCTTTGGGGCTCTTTTCCCCATCCATTAAGTGTATTTTTTCTTTTTCAGCACTTTGTACAATTAGACTCCAACTTCTTCTCCCTTTGAATGCAACACTGAGTGCCATATTTCAATGACATTGTGTCCCACATCAACATTTGTTGACTGGATAATCAACCACTTCAAAAATATACACGAATTTCTGCTGAATAATGCAAATTGTTAATATTCTATTTTGCTGACTGGAGAGTAAAACTGACGCGTGTCATTCTGGTGGACTCAGGCAGTCTTTATGCTAAGCTGGGCAGCTGCTGGCTCCAGTTTTGAATTAAAACTTGTATGAGAGTATCAAACCCTGAGTAAGTTCAAGGAAATGTAAGCAAATCAGCCTAAACAATCATGTGTACAGCGGAGTCATGGTAACTCATTAAATCGTGCTACAAATCTAAGAAATTTAATGAAAACAAAAACCTTCCACCAAGGAAAACAAGAACACGCTTCCTGAAGATGGTGTGAATGGCAGGAAATGCACTGTGACCAAAGACCACACAAAAGAAACGAGCATGGGTCATTTTCCGTCCCCCTGAAACACTGTAATTCCCCTCAACGTGCATTAGTGTGTACATATATCGTCAGTATGTGCAAGCTCAGACCCACTTCCGATAAATGATTCTAGACAGAAATGAGGGATGTGTTTGTTAGCTGAACTGGCTCCTTGTTAAAAGTCCTCTCAGACATAGTTAGTTACTAAACACCGTTTAACAAATATCATGACATAAATTGAACTACATGTTAAAGCCACATTTACTTTGCCTCGCCATTTGTTCTCTGTGATCACTTGCAGTTTTTAACCCACATCTACTTCCTATTCAAATATCATGAATTTGGATTTATATGGAATGTGATAATGAATGTTTTTAATACAATTACAGCTTAGGCCCATCATCTAAAAATCCTAAGAGGTATTATCATACTTCCAACTTCCATTTAACCAAACTATATCTGAAAATAGGATCAAGAATACATTATATGTCAACAATAAAAAGAGATTTTATAATTTTTTTGGCAGAAAGCAAAGCATTTTATATCATGAATTTGGTATAACTACATTGACTTTTAAAGTTTAAAGTTTTATTACTTAGATAAAAGATGTTTCATTTTAAATTACATGACAACAGACACTGAATATTAGGTATTTCGCTGAAACTGATGAGGCAGATGTATTTGATTTCTTGTCGGGCACAGTGAGCGTGCGATGCTTACAGAGACTGTGGAGCTGGGTGTGTTGGTTCCATATCCAGAGGACGGAAGAGAGGCCAAAGACCAGCGGCGACCATCGGTCCTGTCGCACAACAGCAACGACAAACACATCAATGACCCAACAACGAAAACAGCAGCTTTTTAAACTGCCACTGAGCGAGGAGGAGTCATCTTTGAACAAATACAAGCAGTTATTGCACCATGCTTGTCTACATGAAAACACTCCCATGTTTGCATTCAAAGCATGCGAGAAAACCTAAATGATCACAACTGTAGATGAATACCTGCTTTGGTATTTTTCATAATGAATCCTATTAGTCACTTTAATCAGAAATTGTATAAAAACAAATGTCTAAATGAAGTAAAAGAAGACTTCAGGGGGAGACACACTAATGAAGGAAGGTGTGAACTATACGGAATACTTTGGACAAATGTGGGGTGATTTGAGGGCTAACGAAAAACCTAACTTGAAATTACCTGTCTGCTCTGTGGCAATGACTGTGGATTATAATGAAAATACAAATAAACGTGTTATTGATGCTTGTTTTGACAGTATAAGTAGACAAACTATATATTTACACAGCTGCTGGCAGAGAAAAGATTAATACTTTTATTGATTGAATGGCTACAAGTGAGAGTGGTTTACTTTTGTAATCATGTATCTTGGGTTAGGTTACCTTCGTGCAAAGGAGAAATGAGCAGAGGCACTGGGAGAGAAATTTCGAGGGCTGTCTTGAGGGCTTGTTCCTGCATGAAAATATACACAGAAAAGAGGATTCAATTAATTCAAAAGAAGGAAAGCAATCTGCATGCAAAATCATCAATAAGACTTCAGTATCAGTTTGCAGCCGAAACAGAGACTGCAGAGTGCAAATAATAACATTCATCTGCTTTATCACAGATCAAAAAAAACATCACATACGCAGCATTCCAGAAAATAATCTCTGGTTATTTTTAGTCCTTTAAAACATAAAACTGCATGCTAAAATATAACATTGAGGTTCTAAAGTCATTACCAGTTGACTGAACTGAAGCTGCAACAAATAATTTCTCCTTTCATTAAGGCGCATAGCATTTACTTTAATGAGTCAATCCACTAACTCTCACTCTTTAGAAGCTGAAACTGCAGAATCATTGGTTAAAATGATGACTGTCAAAATCTATTTATAAAGTTCACTCAAGTTCATTCACGTCATAAGAGTTACAAAGCTGGCCAGAGACCAGACCAACACATTGTTCCTCACATTTTTCAGTTAAACACACCCTGCAGATCCTCGAATCACTCGTTCAACCTTCCACTCGCTACTGATTCTAAAACAAGACACTATAAAGATGTGTCTGAATATTTAATGATGTAACCTGTAAAATACCAGTGCTCAATAACAAAGGCATCACATTTATTGTGGGTAGGACAAGCAGGTTTCAGCTATAAACTATCATCAGTAAAACACGAAAAGAGCCAGTGAATGTAAAACACGTATCAGCAAAGAGAGACGCGTTTATCGAAGAGGATCCACCTGTGTCAGAAACTAGTCACGCCCAAATAAAGAGGTGTGACTGGCAGAGACAGAAAGCCTGGTTTATATCAAAACAGGCAGAAAGAGAAGATGAGGCGAAAAAAGCCCATAAAACATGGATAGAAAAAGAATCGAGGTCTAAAGATGCCTGATGGAAGCACTTGATATAGTTTAATTTTCTCTTCTTACTTATATCAAATGGTTGAACTCTGAAGAGGTGGTCAATTTTAAATGTGATTGTTTTAATCCCAACAGGCTGACGAGCAAATAACTCATTAAAACTACCTTAATGCTGCTGTAAAAATCCAACCGGGCAAAAAATAGAAAAAATAATAATAATTCAAAAAGAAAAGAAAAGAAAAATCCTCTAAATATTTTAAAGCTTAAACAAAAATGTTACTACATGATCGAGGATGAAGACTGAAGATGGTAAATGCTTAAATCAGCCAGTAAAAGGAGCAGCCATAACATTAGAAAGTTACTTAGTTTTAAGCTAATTTGAAAATGTTGTTCCTGAGTTGGAAGGCGACTGCAAAAACACAATCAGCCCAATCAGTAAAGGCTCCGTCCAGTAAGTCTAAGAATGGCTGAGTAATCAAGAGAAGGTGACTCATTTGATGAAAAACAAAACAAAACTGTTGGATGTAGCCCATCTAATGAGCGCATTTAAATGAACTCTTTCTTAAATCTGTTCAATCCTTCACTCAGGACGGGGTGGGTGCTGCGCTCCACTTTTGAATCCATTCTGTCAATGCGTCACACGACATGAGAATGGAACTGTAAGGTTGGGCGTGCTATTCGTGTTGTCTGCACTGAAGTTGAAAAAAATACGACTTGGCTCCGCAACAACTCGTTTACGCGTTCAATCAGAGATAATCTGCCAGATCTCAGCAAATCATCCACCTCATACAAAGTGCCAGATGTTCTATGATGGCTGCCTCAAGTTGGTTCGTATTTTGGGAGACTTTGTGTGACTCCAGCCTGAAGAAGACCTGCAATGGGTCAGGTGTACAGCTCCAGAACGAGACTGAACTCACTGAACTCCTGCCTTAGCTGGGTTTTGGTCTGAATGCAGGAATCGATTCTGGATGCTGTAAAAGCAGTGATAAAGGTTTCAGAGTCAGATTGGGTAAAAATGGGGCATCTTGGCTGCATCTTAACTGAATTATTTGTCACTAATATCAAACCCAGGCATGGAGTCATACCCTAATAGAGTCCTTTCTTTATGTTGGAGTAATGTGGTGACACAGCACCCGTTTCAAAATCACACATTCAGGATTGTTCTTATGCTGTATTATGTTTAAAATGTACATTATAACTGTTTGTAACTTGTTTCTTCTTTCATTTGAGGCAGTCCTTCTGCCTGTCATTGATTTTGTTGATCTAATTTCTGGTTATTCAACCTTTAGGGGAGCTCTTTGTGCATACGTTTGGCTTTCCACCTCTTCTGGAGCAGCCCTTTTAGTGAATAAGTTTGGATGCATGTATATCTGAGTGACTTTGAAAACATTATCTCGCGAACAGGTTTTTGTGAAAGGAATCTTCTAATTGAAAAATAATCTTTTTTTAATCTTTAACCATTTCATCTTGCTGAATATCACCTCTTGCTGTAAAGACAGCAATTAGTAGTGGTGCTTCCAAACCCTTGATGGAATAACAAACAAATGGTCCAGCATTAGTCAGACATAATTACATCCTCCACTGAGGGAGGTACCAATTAATGAATCGTTACTGGTTACAGTACCACTGTCTCATGCAATGATGAAAAAAAGGCCTCCTACATAGTGAGAAACATAGTGATAGAGCCACTAAATCAATTTAGTGATGAATACCGTCTATTCAAGTGTACTATAATCTAAGTAAGCCACTTCCAAAGTACAAGTCTTCCTTTTGGAGTTGGACTGCACCTTAAGTAACATTTTCTACTCAACGTTGTCTGAAAGTAACAACAGGAAATAGCCTACAACATCTTATATGGAGGCATTCATAATCGTGAGCAAAGCTTTGATCTGCAACATCAAATCTCAGCAGAAATGACTTAAATAATTACTCTTCACGATGAGCTTATACATCAGTTTATATGGCTGAACAGAAAAGATGTTCTATTTACCTTTGGTGCAAATATTACGTCTGAGCCACAGCGTTAAGTCATCCCAGAGCTGAACACATTCACTAGCAAGAGAGCTGAGGCTCTCGGAATCTGAATCCATCTTAAAGTCTGGCCACCTTCTTCAGAAACCCAGACTAAACACTGTGAGTTGCGCCTCTGCTTTCGCTTAGCAATGCCAGGAAATAAAACGCCCTGTGTTAAATGAGGCCTCCCCTCCCTCTGCTCCTGTGCATTTCCTCCCTGAAAGCCACCACTTCCTCATCCAAAACAATCACTGCTTCTTAATTTGCCACCGACCTGATACAGACAATAACAAAGCACTACAAAATCCTTCATTTCTGACACTTTGCTTGCTTAGAGTTCAAAGGAAGCGCTTGCATCTTCTGTTAAAGGCAGTCCAAAATACTCAAATGCACATACGAACTGTATTTTTCTCCATGTGTAAATATAATAGCATGAGGGCTCCAGATAACAGCTGACATTTTGATACCGATATATATTGTTGCAAAGAGTGAGCTGAATATTTTCCTGTGCTGTTTTCCTTGCATCACACAATGGACTGCATTCCTGTTGGAGAACATTGTGAATTAATAGCTCCTCCTCTGTACACCCTGCGGGTACGTTTCCAGCACTGGGGAAATCAAGCCCTGCTCACACATTTGTTGACATGAGCATAAGGCGAATATGAACTTACCTGTAAGAGATGAGAGAGGAGAGTGAGGTCGTGGTAACCCTGACGACTGACCGCTTCCGATCAGGCTTTTTCTGTTGCTTGTTCTACAGCTGCAAAACCAAAGAGGCACATATTAGACAGGAAAATAAACTAGTTTTGAGTCAGTTTAGCTCTTAAAAGGATTTGACTTTTGAAGGAAAAGTGTGAAACATTTTAAATGCCAACAGCAAAATATTAAGCCCAAAAAGAAACCAGAGAAGAGAGGCCAGAGAAGGGCTCATGTGATCTTGAAGACATGATCTTCTAAATTAGCAATAAATTAAGTGAAGAACAATGTGCCAAGCTGTGTTGATATAAAGGCATATACGGACAACACAGGAAGGCCTGATCAATCAGCTGCTATGACTTGTTGGTCAGAAACCTGAGTGTGTTCTATCATAGTGATCATCACTATGACCACACTCGGGTTTCTAGCTGTCTGGATGATTTTCCGTCAGGAGGCCGAGCGTTTTCTGCAGCGTGTGTTTTACACGTCCAAATACAATTACTGCCGATTCGTCCCAATTACTGAGGAGAGCTGGAGAACAGCCAACATTGGACTTCAGAGAAACAAGATTATCAGACGACTGCAGATGCCCATCACTGCATTACAAGGACATTGAAAATATTTACTGTTGGCACCAACTGTATGCTTGCAGCATCATAAGGTTCAAAAGTAGGTCCGTCAATGTTAGTGCTAGATTGTAGTTATGAGAGATAATCAGGCAATGGATAAAACTAATCGAGATTAAATATATGTGGTTTTCTAGCATTAGGGAGCACTGATTACAGTGCATTTTATTATTCACATGGCTCAAAGGTGAACAGAAGTAAATATTTTATTTCCGTTGAAGCATTAATTGCAGATAGAAACATTATGCTTAATAAAATTCATATACATGATTACATTTTCAACAGCCCTATAATACAATTCTTATGGAAAAATAAGCTAAATACGACAATTAACATTGTAAAGACTATATATATGCAGTACACCCAAAAGGGAATTCTTGAAATAAAGCTCCAAAAATACCTTCTTTGTAGGGCTGGGCAATAAAACAATAACAATCAAGGAATAACTTTTCCTTGATAGAGATATGAAACATGGTCGTTATATACTTTTCTATAGATTACATTCAACCATCTTTTGACAGAGAATAGGAATAGCCAATGATAATGAGAGTTGCGCCGAGCAGAACCAATCGCGTGGCTGGAATAGAGCCATGCCAGCAGCTAGTCGTGGCGTTTGTTTGTGCTGCTACAGCCGTATAAAAAAAGAAAATGCTCCCTCGGAAGAAACGACGGAAGACACAGCCCAAGGCGTAAGAGATGACATTGTTGATAAGAAGGGCCTGAAAAGTTCGGTGGTGTGGAGGTATTTTGGTTTTTTTTGAAGTCCGACACGAAACAGAGTAGTGTGCACTGCAAATTATGTCGAGCACATGTTCCGACAAAGATGGGAATACCGCTAATTTTTTTCATCACCTGAAGCAGCGCCACCTGTTTGAGCACAGAGAATGCAAACTTTTACAAAGACAGCCCGGATCAAGTGCTAATCTTCCCCCGATAACAACACCTGTGCAGCAGCAACAGAAGACCATAGAGTCTGCTTTATCCAGCGCCATTTTATACTGTGAAATATATCGATATCGAAATAATTATCGTGATATGACTTTTTTCCCATATCGCCCAGCACTACTTCTTTGTAACTATGGTAACATCATTTTATTGACTAAAGTACCAAGTACCATATCTCTGGTCCACTACAACAGCAAGCAATACAGCCCTTTTCAGCATGTTAGTTTGAAACTTGACAATAGCTACTGAATAGCAAAGTAATTTGGCTGACCGCAAGGTAGTTTCATGTTGAGTGGCAGTTGGGACAGCTTTAAAGGTCCATACATTTAAGACATGTATGCTTTACTTATTAAAAAAGAAAGATATATACAGTATCTCTTGTGATTATACTCTATTGTTACAAGCTTCTTCTTCTACTGGCTTCTTCTGTTACTTCCATGTCAAAGCCTGAGAGCATCTTGGCCACTTTAAGTCCAGTCCCAAACGCATCATCTATATGTATTGTATATGTATTTCTACTTTGTACGATTTAAGTTGATCATGTTTGTAAGTATTTTAAAAGTCAAATTTTAGTCGGAATAATACAATAATTTGTTTTTTTTCCAACTAAAACATTACAAAATGTTTCTGTGACCCAAACGAAACAAACATATGATCAAAGCAGGCTTGAGAATTGAGGCGAGTAGGTCTTAAAGAGACAGAAGCTAGAACTAAGCATTTCAGACAGTGGGTGACAGGAGGTGCAACAATCTATAGAACAAATACTGTATGAATATCAAACCTGCGTTAGACCAATCAACAAGAGCGTCTGTTTCAATTTCTGTGATGAAAGACTTTCTTTCGAAGACATAGAACCTTTTTATAATCCCAAAATTAAGGATGTGTCAGCACAACTGTTTGAAGATACTGAGCTCTGATTTACCGATACATTTTAGGAGAAAATCTAAAACAACATGGTGATCAAAGGTAATCAGTAAAGTCTAATGATAAGTTGTCGTTCCAATAATTTGTACAGATTAGGCAAGTTGATAAAAGCAATAAAACTTTTAAAATACCTCTTCAGGTATCAACAAAAATAACTTGGTTATGGTTAAATTTAAGTCAGTTTTTCTTTGCTTTCACAAACACGCTAACAAAATGTACAACAACAGTATTTCAGCTTGTTGTGATTCACATTATCACCTCAGTTTGGGAGAACGTTGTTTGTCTGTTACCTTTTGATATTTGAACAAACCCATCAAGCTTTAAAGGATCATTAATGTGGAAGTACAGTATGTTTATCCTGGATACTACTTGCAGGCCACTTTAATGCACGTAAAATGTCATATATCTAAGTTCTGGCCCGTTTCATTACTTGTTTTCTTCCTGTAATGAAACAGAAGCGACAAACCACTCTGTTAAATTGCCAAAACAAGCTTTTGTGATGATGCACTCCAGCAGACCCACAGGGAGAATACACTCCTTAAATAAATAGTGGCACCAACAGTTCCGCAAAAACAAGTAACATAACAGTTTGCTTTAGTCACCAAAAAAACAGGTTCTGTGCTGAGCATTCATGCTTTTATGTTTACTGGTCATGTTATTACACCACAGTGACTCATGAAGAGCCACTGTGATAAACACTGACTCAGAAATGAAGCCCAGTTTTTAACCTTGAAAGAACAAAATGAAATATTTTAATGTTAAAGCAGCTTCACTGCTTAATGATCCATTTAGCATTAGGTTTATAATTGCAGATTAGAGGCCGTCAGTGGAAACGCATGATGCCTGAAGACCACAGATTCCCTTCAAGGTCACAGACTCAAATCGATGACATGCTGTTACATAACCTCCTCAGAGATATGAACCATTTCCGAAAGCGTTTTCCAAGACATTCACAATAATTCACATCGTACAAACTGCAGGGAAAGCCATTTTACAGCTAAGAAATCATCATTTTTTATACAGAGCTACATGTCTGAAGCATGAGGTACTTTACTTCAGTGATAGATACACAACAACCATTCATGATGAAGAGAGGATACAGGAAGAAGGAGGAGTGTGTCAGTCATAAGTGCAGCTCTCCTGTCTGTGTGCTGCAGCAGCGATCAAATTCACACACACTGCACTTGTGCTGAAACACATGAGCTGGCGGCCTTCATGTCTTTGTTAACACTGCAGAGCCCTTAGAGCCTCAATGTCACATCGGTGAAAGGGAAGAGCTGCACAACTTTTCACACTTTAGGATGTCCAATCAGATCACTGACTGTGCTCTAAAGACCAGCTCTAAAGGCTTTGATGGAAAGCATTCACAATATTCAGCTAGCTTTGATGCCGGATGGCACAGATTCACAGGTTTAAGACTTTAAGCATTTATCAAACAACACAGAACAGACCACTCTAGGCTTTGAAAGTTGACAATAATGGATTTTATCGAAATACTCTTAATACTTTAGCTGAGTATTTTGGTTTTACTTCGGACTGGGATGTTAATATGACTTTTTTCTTATCAAAGCCAAACTTAGTACAAGAATATTTCCCCTGTGAGGTTTTCATACCATGTTTTTGGTAAACTAATCAGCTCACCAGAAACCATCCAAAACAGATGACGCAGTTCTTAAAAAACAAGCCAAAAGTTGCTCATAGTAAACAAATCTGGCAGTTCTAGAGCTTGGATTGCAAAGACTCAAAGAAGCAGATAATCTAATGAGCAATCAGCCACACACCAGGGTCTAATAGAATGAGAAGATGATGCAGAGATGCACATAACTAATCAGTGGTTGCTTTACTCCTGAACTCTTATGATTCTAAATGAAACTTTGAATGTTTAAAGCAGAGGTTGCGCTAGACTTTTTCGTTGTCTGTCATTTTGACTGACAGGGTCATAAAATCCTGTGATAATCTATTTTTACCCGTCGCTTTAATTTTAAAAATGGTAATAATGACATATTCAATAGCATTTACTTTTTATTAATTTTTATGTGATGCGCCATCACTCATCAAGCAGATGTAGCTACAGCTACAATGAAACAGACTATTTCTAATGGCTGTTTTGATGTTGTTCTGGAGGCTGAATCTCTGCTGCCACACTGGAGACTGGAATTACAAGCGCCACTTCCGGTGAAGCCAACGAGGTCATGCATCAAGAGAGACAATAGCTAATTAATATGCTCACTCGTCACCAAGTGGTCAGGGCTGTGAATTGCAATCTGTCAAAATGACAGATGGTCTTCAGATTTTTCCGTCCCTGTTTTAAAAAACCCATCAACGACGGAAAATATTAGGTCAACCCTGGTTTAAAGTTACAGGGCCCATCCCTGGTAGACAAAGAGAAAATCTAACCTGTGAGATGTCGATCTTGTAAATGTGAGAGGTATGCATTTAATGCAATCAACAGTCTAATGTTGAAGCTGAGTTTTCTCCTGACACAAAAAGATTCTGGACCAAACGTTTGCATAGCTGCACCAGAAGACAAACCAAAGTCAAAGGCAATTTTACCAACAAAGCCTAAGGCACTGAGAGCAACTTTTACCTTCAACCAGCTACACAATACCAGGATACACACCAGCATTGTGTTATTAACTGCTTGTAGTTTCCCACAGCTCTGCTGCTGGCCTACTAAAGCTCCAAAATCCAAACTCATCTCCTTAGGTCAGCAGGGAAACCCTGTTCTGATTTCAATCCTAGTCATGCTTGTTTACTCAAGTGTTTTGTAGGGCTAACCCTGCAATCAGGAGAGTGGACACACGCCATGAATCATTTATCATGAGGGAGTGAATAATATCTGGTACACAGGTGCTTAGTAAAAGTGGCTCAGATTTAAAAAGATCTATTTATAAGCTCTCACTGTGGACTAATGCCACATCACTGTCCAGTCAAACCTCTTGTTGCTTTGCCTCTCACCTCTTGTCACATTTGAGTTTATGGTTTCACAACCTCTATGACAGAGCTGAGTGCCACTTGTGGTGACATTAAATTGACTGCTTCTGGATTACTTCACTAAAAGACCGCCACAAGCTGTGATGGGCTGCAGGTCTCCTTCCCAACATCTGATGCTGAGCTGAGCTTTGGTCGAGACACCTCTGCGGCATGCAGCAAGAGGGGGAATCATGTTGTTACTGTGAGTCTTTAAAGAGGGGATAAAGAAGCCCTGGGCAAAGATGATAGGTAGAAAGTAGGCCAGTGTTTATGCTGTGCTGCAGACGTGTTGGACTGCTGGAACAGATCCATATGAGGTTTAACAGTCTCGCTTAAATGCAAAACCCTCAGCATCACCAAACCATTGTCCTACAGCACACGAGCAGAGCTGAAAATATTTCTTCAATGACTGAAAATCGTTTCCAATGACAGCGTTCTTTGCATTTCAGACGTTCCATTTTTATCTCGCATTTTTCAAAGTAACCAACATTAACACAAAGCAATCTCAATCTGTCAAAAACGATTACTTAGATTTACTTATTTAGGCTGCAGGAAGACGCGAAAATAGATCTTTGATTGTCGCCTCTGAGAATCCAGATGAATTCCACGTCTGCTCCTGACCCGTGTCAACATGAATAATCTTTTTTACTTTTGCGGTTTGCGTTTGCTCGTCACAGCTGTCAGTTGAGCTGACAAAGCGCAATGACACAAATTGCTGCTGTGTGCTGACAAACCTTAATTCAAAGTTGCACATATGACACAGAGCTCTATTAATAGTTTTTTTTAATCGCTTGGGTGTAAAAACACTGGCACATTGTTGTAGCCAACAAAAATGGCTACTGCTTTAAGCTACTGCCAGTTTCTAACAGTACTACGTTTTTTAAAGATCCAGCTTTGAAAAAGCTCTGTTTTCTTTGTTATTTTGGCTCCTGTGATGCAAATTAATCTCTGCTTTATTACACTATGTACAGTCTCTTGATAATAACTAGTATCTTGGTAATAAGAAGAAAATAATCTTGTGATATGACAACAAAATCCCATTACTGTGGATTTTAGTCACTTCTCATCTGTAATAAAGCTTTATATCTGTCAATGTTAATCATTATTATAGTTTATCTTCATCAAACATAGCTGTGATCTTTGTCACTACTACAGTACAGCTCTAATTTTCAACATCTTCTAAATCTGACATTTTTAAATGAAAAATATATTTTTCTGCTTGAAAATGAGCATTATTTCTTATTAAGCTGTCCTGTACTGTAAAACAAGTAGGTCAGGACAGGGATTACAAAAATAAATATCATTGTATAGACTTTCACCAATGCTGAGTCCCATCATATACAACCAACTGGGATCAGATGGCTTAGCTGTAAACCACTGTCCACACACTAAATCCCATAAAGCGATGAGGAGTTTTTAATTCCACGATGTTACGAATGATTCAAAAGCCAAACGAAATAGACATTTATTGAAATCACAACATTTTTCCAGGAGAAGCTCTTTCCTTGCACAGCTGAGAAAGTGCTTTTTCTGTTTTGACAAACAAGTAGTAACATAAGTACACTAACCCAGTGTTATTTAACCGGGATGGCACATAGAAAGCACACATCCTGTGCGAGGAACCTGAGACTGCCTCGGCAACAAACATTCAATTATCATTTGACTCACAAAGCAAATAATACACAGCAGGGAAGAAGGGAACACCCTTCTTCTTATTGATGCTGACCTCATGAAACAGCTCAGATAACATGTTTGCATGTAAACATGAAACAACGCACTGAAAGTTATTGTTAACTATATATAGAAACTGTGCTCTATACAACTAAAATATGCCAAAAAAAACCAAAAAGCTTTACAACAAAGTAAAGTAAAAAAAATAAAAAAGCAAGGCAGTCTTTTCTTTTTTTTAAAGTACCTTTTGGACCGGCGCAAACGAGCTCCACTGAAGAAATGTGGCATATTGAAGTTGGACAGTACTGTCCACGGACTAGAATCTGACATTGTGTCCGCGTCATACCAGAGAGGAAGATGTAACGGGGGCTTTTGAGGACCTGATGAGAAGCGACGGCTGTCAGGGTTCAGGAGGTTGCGACCCCTTGAGCAGTCCTGACAAGTGCTCTCCTTAGGTCCAAACTTCCTCTGCACAGGCACATCTGCAGCCAGCTGCGGCATAAACGCCCTGGCAGGGAGGACACGTTGTCCTCCTCTGTCCTCACACAAAAAAAGTAATGCAGGGATAATCTTGAAAGGCACGGAGAGAGTGTGATCCAGGCCAGGTGCTGACAGCCTCCACTGCAGCAGGGACTCGACACCTAATACCAGCTGACTTTTCCCGTCTCACTGCGACTGTGTTCCGTATCCCAAACACTCACCCTGCTCCCTTCGCTCAACATGCTTCATATCATGTAACAGGCATCTACCACTTCACATCCTGTGTGGGGGGGGTGTTGTGAGACAGAGGGGTACCGCATCATCAGCACATACTGCTGTGAACTTGCTGCTTTCACGAACCGACACCCCTCAAAAAGTCTGGTGGGTCAGTGTATTTAGCAGAGGTATCTGAAATGGAAATGTTCCTCTTTTGCACAGATTCTACTGCTACTGCATTAATTCTACCCTTGGCTTTTACCTGCATCGAAAGTCCTGCCTCATTCATTGATGGAAGCCTCGCCTTAACTAAAATCACCTTTGATCCGTGACTCATTTTTTTGTCCGACTTTACAAGCAGATAAGCGTCAAAACTCAAATGATTATGGAGAAACATGAATAGATATGTCATTAAAGGTTGTACTATCGAAATAATAATTAAAAAGATTATATAAATGTTGAGGAGGAATAGTCATGAAATCATCATGTAAACAGTTCTTTTTGTCAGTTCAGTGATGAATTTGACTTTCAAGTGAGTGTGAGAGTTTGGGGTCAGCTGATCACAGCCGGCTGCAGGGTGCAAAGCATGTGGAGAAATTCTCTGTAGCTATCAGGGCTAAAACGAAACAAACTTTCCAACAAAATGAACCATTATAAACTTCTAACAAGGATCTTCAGGACCAAGATTATGATTACTCGTATAGTAATAAATGGGGATTATACTTTACGGGGGGAGGGGCAAAGTTCATCCCTGTAAATGAGCAATTCAAAACTAAAGTGATGTGATAAGGCTATCTTATAGTGTGTATGACATGCTAACACTGAGATCAGTGTAATGAAACAATCATGGGTTACTTAAATAATCAAGCACTTGTCTGTTTTTTTTTCTTCAAGCCATAAAATAACAGAAATATCAATCAACCACACTAGAGCATCTAAAAGCAGAGATAACATACATTAACATTGGAAGGAAAAAGGGTCTAATATCATTCAAGAAAAAATTAAGACACTTTTGGGGTCACACTCAGTATGTATCTTTACAAAATACTAAAAAATGAAAATCAGCCCATTAGGACAACTCGCAGACGCTGAAAGCATTTCCACACTGTTGCTCTGCTCCAATAAAATCTTTATAACTGCAGCATCATTTTACAAAATCACCAGTAAGTAACTTAAAGACAACACCTATGAAGTGAATTCAGCTACACTTCGATGATCCTCCACAGAATTAGACAACAATGCATGTGTACAGGGACAAAAACGGTGCTCCGATTAAAAGGGCAAAATGAGCTTTATCCATAGTTTTTCAACTGTGCAAGTAAGCATAGTGACTGTGGGTTGTTTCACCTCTGATACTATAAGGTTTTTTTTAGAGTTCGCTTTAATTGCCACTTGCAGTTTAGGCAACCTGACTCAGTTAGGTTAAGGAAAATGGCTGGGTACAAACATAAATTTCTACAAAGCTGATATTCTGTTGATGAATACTTTTGCCAGCTACAACATCACAATGCTTTGAGTCCATTTGATTCATTTATCAAATGTCATGTCTAATTACCAGACTAAAGTAAAATGATTTTTTTTAATTCAGCTCAAAACATCCGGTTATTGCAATTAGGACTAGGATTCTTAATGACCATAGCCACAGACTAAATGGATTGATAGATACAAGATACCCGAGAGTAAAACAAGCCATCCACACTTAGATGCACACAAATGGTAATGGTTTCTAAGATATTTTAGGTATGTTGTCTCTCACCAATCCCCTCAATAACCATGGAGGGCACAGTCAGACCTGAGGGCTCTCAGAATGCTGTCTAATCACTTACCAAGAGCACTGCCTGGAAGGGATTCAAAAGCTCAGAAAGAGAGACGGAGAACAAAATTGACAAAGGAAGAGCACCAGCATGACTGACACATAACCACTGGTTCCATTTATGTGCACCTCTTCTGTAATGAAGTGTTATCAGAGGTCATTTTCGTCAGCAGAAAGCCTGAGTTTGCGAGTTCATTCTCTCAGAGCGGCTCGACCCGTTTCCCTGCGGGCCGGTGTGACAGCCTTCACTCTAATTATGGCTCCACTCAGTTTCTGTGCTCCACATAAGAACAACGGTTCAGATGGTTCAAAGTCAAACCCGCATAAGGTAGCACGAATAGCAAGGTCACTGCCTGCAATTTGCTGACGTCACCAGCAGAAGATTTGGGTTACTGTCTTTTCACTGGCTTCAGTCACTTTCTGGCAGCTCTCAGAAAAATAATAAGGACGATTGTTGTTAACTATGTTAACAATAGTTTTGCTTAAGTGACATAAAATAGTCGCACGTGGCATCCTTTGTAAGTGGATTGACAATCTGGAGACATAAAATATCAGTCTTTGGAGAATAAGAACAAGCACAAATCTGTTATTTATAGATTCTGAGTGTATACTGAACATATATCCATTCTGGTAACTCATGAGCAGCATCTCTGCAACAAACAAAATATCCATTTACTGTTTCTCACCGAAACCACTTTCTGTATTTCTGTTAATGTCTAACAAAAGTGCACAGACCATTTCCCTTTCCACCCAAGCTTTAACAATCATGCTATGTTGACATTTATTTGTGCGGGCTTGCAATTGTCTTTAATCATCTTTACCGTGGCCTTTGCTACTTTAACACCTCTTGGGAGTCACTTCTTACTATGCACATAAGTGATATATTCTGTAGTGTAATAAACTCTTATGTGCATGTATTCATCACTGATAAAGACCAAAGAAAGTTTGCTGCACAACTGAACAAGTAGGTGTGTGAAAATCTACAATCAATTATTCTAACTTATTAAAATCAATGCAAGTAATGCGAGGCCTTTGGGAATTATAAGGATTCCACACAAATAAGAAAATGTGATTATAGACAGCTGTACTTTTCATGTCTTTGTTGAAGATACTCAGAACTCCCAGTGCAGGCAAGAAAAAGTTCTACTTTAGCATTAACCTATAAACGTGGACCATCTCTGCTAACTAAATTGTTCAAGTTCAGTAATGTCTCTGGAATTTGATAAATTAATCACCCAACCCACTGTCCTGACATTGCAAGGCTGTCGTTTCCTACAATGTCAAACAAATGAATGAATCATTATGTTGATGGCTTGGAATACAGTTCATCTTTTATTTGTAACCCTATTTTATCATGTTTTCGAGTATTTTTCATAGATATTAGGGTCCTCAGTTTGTACAGATATATTTCATGGTGACCTGTTTATAATAAACCTGGAGTTTGTAAGGTTAACAGTGATAATCCTGTCGGATATATGGATGGAACCACAAAGACGTTGTTACCCAACATGAGTTAGAAACCTATATAGGATGGCAAGGTGTTGTTTGAACTCACACAGCAATCTTTGATCATGCTCTTTATTTGTGAAGCTATAAATTAGTTGGTCTTTTTAACTTCACAGAGGATTAAAACCAAAAATATTAGACTGTACTATAGTCAGGTTGCAAGAGGAATACATGGTTTGATCAAGTAGGCAGTTAGCGAATGTTAGCTGGTCAGCACATGAAACTATACAATATATTTATATAGACTGTGGTCCTTAAGATCCTTTAAAACACTGATAAGATAGAATTGGGTTACAAAGGAAAGACTCAACAAAATGGTTTGTTGGCTGCAAACGTCTACAGGGGCTGCTTTTAGCCTTTTCCAGCTCCATACATCCCTTTATAGCTATAAAACGGTCAAAGTTTTCAGGTTATATGGTCAACTCATCGATTTGATTTCTTTTATATCTGGCACTCAAATTTTAGGGATCATCTTTGCTAATTTCGAAGCTATTCCAGACCATAGACTGCACCCAGACCCTTGGCTTTTTTGACCACTTGCAGCTTGCTGTTGCAGAGTAAATATCCCTGTCTGAGAGTAACAAATAATGGTGACGCACACTGTAGAACGTTTGATAGCCCTTTCTCAATTCATAGGCTGTTTGGGATATCTGTAGCGATGCAAATGTAATGAAAAACACCTGAATGCAGAACTGGGTGATGATAAAATAACAAATGTTGAAGCAGCATCTCTATCACACACATTTTTGTGTTTGACTTGGCTTGAATTGGACTATATTACTTAAGTGCCTTGAGATGACAATTGTTGTAATCTGGCGCTATATAAATAAAATTTAATTGAATTGAATTGAATTTTCATCTGCGTTACATGGAAATACCTGACTCCAGTAGCTTTAAGAAGAGTTGTTAGAACAGGGATACAAATGACTTTTTGAGATGAACAGTGAGTGATCTCTCAACATGATTAAAAAAAAAGAAACTTTGTGTGTGTTATTAGTTCAATAAGATTGTGTTAGACTACAAATATGAAGCTCATCAGTCCACAATATGAGAGGTCAGTTCCAAAAAACTTATTCTTGCAATTGAAGCTGCAGGTGTGAGATTTAGTCATACTGGATAAATCCTTTTGTTTAACTTATAAATATTCTATTATACACAATAAATAATGCAAATGTCTGGGCAGTCAAGCACTCAGTGGTTTTCAAACCCTGGTGTCAGTTTCCCTAAAGGGTGCGTTTATTTCACCTTTAGTCCCACATGAGAGCATCACTGACGCACAGGGCTTTGATAAACACACACAAACACATGCTTGATGGGCAAAGAAGCCAAATCTGGTTCAACAGGACTTCAACAAAATGGAACATAATCTAATAAGAGTTGGTTAAACTTGCCAGTCAGTATTATAGACTGCTGTGCAGCATTTTAGCCTCTGAAGAGACTCGACTTTCACGGGCGTTTTACTCATCGTCGATTTCATGTCCAAATGGTGCTGCACACATTTTTGCTTTGAATGCCCACTGCTATTGCTACTGCCATGTAGGGATGGGCGATATGAACAAAAAAAATATGACAAAATGGTGACGCATCCTGGGTATTTTCTAAAATCATTTACTCAGATCACCGTTTTGAATACTTTAGTTTCTCTCTCGTAATAAAATGTTTATATATGTTTATATATTTCCGTTGTAAAAAATGCGTCTGAGAAAATAAATTTGAATCAACATTATACCATTTTATAACAATATTGACTTCTATCTTTACAAGACGTACTTGAATACACTGAAGTCTCATGGAAGTTTTTACCTGTTTTTTACAGATAAAGTTTTTTACCTTTATCTGTATCCTTTAATGATTTCAGCTGTGTTTACATGAAAAATGTTTTCAGTCAGACCGCAGCCCTTCTTTAAGAAAAGCGAGCGCTTGTGCTGTTCTGCTGACTCTTGAAAGCGGAGGGGCCACGGTTTGTCCAACACTTCATGCTAGTTGCTTTTTTGAGAACGTAAGCAGACAAAATTGCTAATTTGCCAACAATGAGGAGAAATTGGAAAAGAATTTGCGGCTCACCGTGTCGTTCAAAACACGGGTGAAGAAGGGCCACGGGGGACGAAAACACACACGAGCATGGCTTTACAAGGGAAACAGGTTATTTACTGCAGCGTCAGACAGTTGCTACCACCCAGCCCTACTGCTTTGGCTTTGAGCTCTTTCTACCTATAGCTACCTTTATGTATAGCAATGAGCAACCTATTCAATGAAGCCAGATAAAACTCATACAGTTTATCAATATGAAACTATCCTTTTTTTTTTTTTCTTCAAGCATTTGACTAAACGTGAAAACAATACAACTGGCCACAAGTTTTGATCATAGTATCAGCTGCTTTGGAAACAGAAGTGTTATAATACTCCATTGACACACATTGTCACCAACTTATTCATCAAACATGAGTCAGTCACTATTTGTTTTGCCAACATGGCAAACCATGTGTTTTCTAGCATGTTAAACTGGGCTTCTTTCAATGCATAACAACCTATGTTTAGTGTAATAAATGACATCAAAATCTCTTATTGTGAATAATAACCATAAAGAAAGACGAAGCATCTCTACACTCTTATATGGAGCTGACTCACTTAAACGCCTGCTCCACTTAACTCTCTATGAAAGCTGAGCAGTACAAGAGGAGAACAGGGGTGAAATACGTGGGTGTTTCATGCTATTCATTGATACAATAAATTCTCAAAATTTTGTGTTTTGAATGAGCTGGAGGGGAAAAAAATACTGAAAGATTCATTCTAACAGTTTGTCTCTGTGAATATGTATCAGAATCAGAAAGCACAGTCCGATTTGCATCAGTAAAACAGGCCTTAAGAGGAAGGGTCTTAGTTATGCTTTTTCTCCAAGTATAAAAGAAGATTGGAGCAAAAATTCTCCTCATGTCTTCATTTTTCATTCTGTAAAACAATCTGATAAGACACAAAGACGCACATATCTCATCTGTCCTGATCGGGTTTGTTTGATTAGCGAACAGGTAACAATTTGAAATCCCAAAAGTCAACAGGATAGAATAAACCTAAATGACCCATTTGAAAGTCCAAAATGAGGTGGATGAAATGTGGAGTTGAAGGAGATAATTATCTTAGTGGCTCAAGATAAATCTTAATCTGCAGCTCAACCAGCACACAAATTTTTGGATGTTAACACAAACTAGTTCAGATCAAAGCAATGGAGTTAGATATTGAACCTTTATTAGCTTTTACTATTTTTGAATACTCATCATTCCTAAATGAATCAAGCCAGGATTCAGACAAATTGGGACCATTCCTCACTTTGATGTATTGCAAATGCCACAAATCCTACTTAGCACATGAAAGAGGAGCATAAACCTCAGAACAGAATGGGGCAAGATGGGGGAAGGGGCGGCGTTATCCACATTACATAAGCGCCATGTCTTCTTTCAGTGTCAACGACATTATTTCAGTAGGAAGAACTGAAGACTCAGCTCCAGCATTATGACAGATGAACACAAGATTGACTCAAACATGCACTGACAAGCCTGTCACAACAACACAGCCATGGTTGAAGAACTCTTGCTTACCTCCAGAAATGAAAAGCGTGCAACGGGCTGCACGGACTGCAAGGGCTAGTGGGAGTGGGGCTCAGGCTTCGGGGAGTGAGGCTGGAAGTTAAATTGAATGCAGTGAATACCTATCTTTTAACACACACACACACACACACAGACAGAACAGATCCTCTTCCCCACCCTCCTCGCAGCTCTGACACGCGCCCAGATGAAGACAGCAACGTCATGAAAAGTAAATGATCCGTGTCAGATGAACCTAATCATGTTTGAAGAGCGGGTTCCTCAGCCATTTGTCTGGTTCTGCAGTGTTTTTGACATTAAGCCTGTAGACTGATGCACACTAAAATGGCAGAAGCAAATAAAGAGCACTTCGTAAAAGACTGCAGATTACAAAATGAGTTCTAGGTTAACCGTTTGTTTGTTGCAGCCGAAATCCTACAGAAAGACTTTTGGTTCACTAAGTGATGTCATGTATTGAGTGTTTTTTCAGATGGACTGTCAGCAGTAGCACTGCAGAGCATTAGGTCATGCAAAGGTGAGTAACTTTTACTGCAGTGGCCTCCAAAACTGTTTAATAAAGCATAGTCCAACAGAAAAATCCTTAACATGATGCAGGAAATTAGCCTCACCATAAAGCACTAGGATTGTAGAAACTTTTTAAAAGAACTGGAGCCTGATATACTTGATTTACTGTGTGTTAAAGATCTCCCTGTGTGCCACTCTGTTGTCATTGGTCACATGTTACTATATATATATATATATATATAATAAACCTTTGCACTGTAGTTCACTATGAAGAAATATCACGCACCATCTTAATGCAGTGAGCAACAAACCCTCTGATAAAAACACTCTTCCAATATGCTCTCTTCCAACCCATTTTAAGTCAAATTGACACACTAATTGTTGAATTTGGTCTTAAAAGGAACGTGATGCGATGTGAAACGTTTAGCTTAGAATTGGCCAATTATGAATATAGAAATATAGAGATCAAATCTGGTATGGTTTTCATTGTACATTAAAATAAGCAGCACTTCAGAAAAATGAATTCATTGAGGGGACTATTTTGCATATGTCCCAAAATCTGCATAGAAATAACGTCATTCATCAGCCCATTGGCTCAATTACATATTTCAAATCCTCAAAGACAGGGAACCAGAACAAATGCCTTGTTGACCTAAATAACGAAAATGTATCAAGTAATTGAAATGGCAGTGGCTGTGATAAACCAGACGTAAACCACAGCCTTCAGAGATTCATTGCTTCTCACCTTATTGATCTCATCCAGAAAACACTGCCACAACACTGTTGATAGGTGCTATGTGTGTGTGTTTCCTACATGTGCGCCGTTTGTGTCACCTCTGCACATAAAACCACTCCTTTGCATAATCTGTCTACCACACACATGAAAACAGAAACCTGTCAACAAATCTGACTCAGACACGCGAGCAGGCTGCTGTTGCCTAGCTGTGCAGGATTTGACATCAGACTTCCTGCTGCAGATGCTGCTGCTAAATGCTAACACAGCCCAGAGCATAAGGGAACAGTGAAACACAGCAACAAATATGACACACAGAGAGATGAGGCTACACGCAGCAGACGAGCTGCCTCCCCAGCAGGATAACGGAGGAAATACTCACTCTAGCGTCAGCCCTGGAATTCTCAGCCTCTCCCGCTGGGCTTTCATGGCTGAACTGTGCTCGTTTGCTCTATTGTGGTCATGATATGCGTTCACACTGCCCGTCTGCAGTACCCCCCCCCCCCCGCTCCGACAAAGAGCCAAACCCAGCCACCACACAGCGATGAGACGGATTGGTTTTCTCTCCCCCAACAAGAAGGGAGGGGGTGAAAAGGAGGGGGGTGCTACGGTTCTTGTTTTGGTCTTTCCACGTTCCACCTTGAAGTTGTCAAATGAGATCCTCAGTTGTCAGCTGAGGGCACGGAGGCAGGACAATACCCCTTCTTCCCTCCCCTAATACACGCCCCCTGCTCCTTCAAGCGCAAGCCCCCCACCACCACAAGCCCTCCACCAGCTGGTGACTTGCTCCAGAGCAGAAAAGCATGCAATAAACTAAACCTTGTCTACGTGCAGCCACCTTGACAGACGCTAACACAAAGCTACACAATATAAGCACAACTCCAGGGATGATGTCATCTTCGTAACAGAAACATACTGCACCACTAACAAGTCCACATCCGTTGGTGTACAGGAAGAGAAGCACAACGACAAAAAAACAGAGTGAAAATTAAATAAACAAGTAGAGCTTCTCTATGTGGTATTATATGTTGTGGTTTTAGAAGTCATAAGTGTTAGACGTGATTGAGGAAATAAAGACTGAAATCCAAACTAAAGTCACTGCAGTTAATGTCATGAGAAACTAAAATATATGAACACTTTTGGTAAATAAGTGTGACCTTACAAAATCTAAATCTCAATTGGAAATAATTTTTTAGTTATTGATGTGTCCCTCTGAGCCAAATCGGGTTAGTTAATAAAATAAATAAATAAATTCACTAGGATGGACACTGGATTAAGAAGAAATCATCCATGAATTACATGGTATCATTTGCACCCGAGCAGTTGGTGAATGTTTCAGAGAAATCGAATTACAAACAATAAATCATTTTCTACCACTTCTGTTGAGGACAAAGCAGTTATTAGTGGTTTTGTGGACCACAATGTAAAAATAATCCTTCCAATTAATTACAATAAACTCAGAAAGAAACACATTTTTAAACATTACACAAAGCTTTGCAGAAATTTAATTTATAATGAACCTCATAAGTGACCTTGAAATCAATAAAATACAAATAAAAAAGATTTCATAGATGTGAGCTGGAGACGCTTCTAAAGAAGAGCATTAAGAGACAAACTTTAAAAGCTCAAAGGTATTTGGAGAACATATTCTAGGATTCGACAAACAACTGAACCTAAAAGTACAATTTTTTACATTAACAAGAACAGTTAGGATGGTTTAAACAACCCAGACAAAGCCGAGGGTGTTTGTGGCCAAAGTATCCTGATCACTGCAGGCATTTAAACACAGCATTGAAGTCACAGCTCATCATCAGTTAAATCCTCCATGATGAATTTTGTCTGCATTTATTGTCGTAGATACTCTACTGCAGGAACATTAAGATCCAAAGAAGTCAAAATAACCTGTGACTCAGGGGCAGGAAATTGTCCACATATGAACTGCTAAATGACAAAAGAGGGAGGTCATTATAGATAATTTGACACTGTGTACGGTCTGAAATGCGTCACCACAGAAAGTGCAACGGATAAGTGCTGCATGATGATGCGTTAACCTGGACAAGATGGTAGAGGCAGACAACAGTGAGCTCCTGCCTCATTCACTCCTCCAGTATAATAATGAATTCTTTATTGCTATGAGCATGTTTTAGGAGCAAAGAGACCCTAAAAAAGACACCTATGACTGTGTCAACCACAGAAGCGGGAGCTGAGGGAAGAAAGAACTGGAGCATAAGAAGGTGTGGAGTTGTGTGGAGACTTGGGCTCAGATAAGGTCACAGGACAGGAGAGTCAACCATGTTGGCTACTCCACAGCTCCAGATCGTCAGATACCAAGTGTTTTTTTTTCCAATTTTCCACCAGCCTTTGTGGATTTGCTCAAAGAATTTTACTGATGCGAGGTTCTAATTCATGTGCACGTAAACAGTACTGGACTTTCATCGAAACGAGAGCTTTTAAAAGCTGAGGAAAATACAACCACCAAATCAAACCCAAAAGGCTTTTTAAGAATCAAAATGGGAACAGAAATACATCTAATGTACACTTTTCAGTTCTTTATTGGGGGTTCAATCATTTTTTCTGCAAAAGCTTCTGGTTTTGAGAGATTTGGGGGCCGTCCTCCACCGTATTTTAGAGAACCGTCTACAGATTAGATTAGATAGATTTTGAGGGACTCAAGAGTACGTAGGATCACTACCCTGCTGTAGAAACCATCCTTTTTTATTAGCTTTTTTTTGTTAATTAGGCTCGCAACAAAGGGCCCAAAGCATGATCGATTGGTACTTCTTTTATGGAACTCATTTTTCTCCAAGTAAAAGAAAAAAACTCACTCAGGAAGTTTAAATGAACATCCATTTTTTCAACCTGATGTTTCTTATAATTCTTTTATAAAACCAGAAAACAACTAGTAAACACTTTGCTGTATTTTTAGCCCACATATGTCCTTCTCTTCTGTCTGCCGTGGCACATTTATCCGTGACTTTATTGTGTTTTTGAAAACTTGTGGAGGCAAACCTACAGCCATCCCTATCGCTCAATTTCTATCAAACTTTTCTTATTCCAAATTGTAAACCAAAGATAAAACACTAATGTTTCATCCTCAACTTAATGCATTTTGGAGTTGAGCTCGATTTCTACTCACTAAACTTTGCAAAGCAACAGAAATTCTTCACACAGCCTCATATTCAAAGCTACACATGTAAACAAACCCAAATGTGATGGCCACCAATTCAAAATGTATTCAAATAAATTCAAGTAAGCATTGGCTGCAACATTTTTGAGTTTGTCAACCGAGTGAAATATTCATGAATGAGCACAGATACAAGTGTGTTTAGATTCTGAAATCAAGACAGATATGCAGTGAGTCGGCCTCCTTTATTACACAAGAACATTCACCAGCTTACCTTTGCCTTACTTTTTCTGTGTATTCAGCTATATCCTAAACCATGTCTCGCTGTTTTACAAGGAACCACAAAGTTAGTCTGAATCAAGCAAGTGAGACACTTAATCTTGTGTCCATGAAGCATTCATTTCAGAAGAAATCCATTGCATCTTAGTCACAAATTATTCCCGTTTGCTACTTTTTCTGACCACCGTAACATGTTTTAATTTAATCAGAATCAAAGGTGCGTGAAAAAAACTGGACTGAGGTCATTGTGTTTTAACCCAAGTACCTTTAGGTTTGTTAGGACATCATCTGAACCTTCGGGAAGCTGCTTCCAACAACTATTTATACAATTCCGAACCCACCAGCTGAAACTGATGCCTTCCTAATGCTGAGACAGTTCAGGTGTGCAGTAGTGAGAAAGCAGACAGAGTCAAGCTCCATTTCTACCATTTTTTACAAAATGTTTCTGCTCCTATTTGTATGTGCAAATGACTGCGAACACCATTACCACTTTTGAGGTCCTTGTGTTTCTTGTTGTGCTTTATATATAGAGGAACTTACCAAAGGATCGTTCCACCAAAATCAAGTTAATGTGTCATTTAATGAGAAGTACAGACGGGTTTCTTTGCAACGTCCCAGAGGTGTGTGCAGAAAGCAGCACTCAAATCGGTTTGAATGGCCGAGTTGAGCCCCTAAATTGAAATAGCAAGCCAGTAAACTTCACCAATCACCTAAAAAGATGGATGGAAATTCATAGCAAGTTGCCAAGACCAGGCTAGGACTCAAAAAGCCAGCAAATTGTCTGCAGTACAGTCCAGGTCTCAAAATGCAAAAGTGACCAATGTCACAAGACTCACATCGTAAAACTAAGGAGAGAACGTGAATCAAAGCAATAGGATTTACATTCTCAGTGATGTCTGTTAAGCTAGCAATTACTCACTCAGTCTGGGACAGTGGCTGCCTACGTTGTTAGCCTTCACCGTGCTGTTTATATGAATAAATCTGTCATCGTGGACTGCTTTAGTTTTGCCACTCTCTGTCAAAAAATGGATCTTGTATCAAATATGCTAAGAAACTGTGTTATGGGAGTTTTTTACGCTTCCTTCCTAATACCTCTGATGAGAAATGAAATAGAGAACTTTTCTTTTTCTTCCCTCCGGCTATGTTTTATTTTTCGTTGCAAGGAAAAAGATCAGTCCACACCATTCAGCGGCAATCCAGGATGTGGTCTTGTTGATGCTTAAGAGACAGGTAGTTAACAGAATTATCTTGTCTGGGTGTTAATCAAGAGACAAATGGTTTAAAATCATCAGTGTGTCTGGGTGAGACAAATGGTCAATGTGGATTGGAGAGTTTCTTAGCTCTGAGACATAAAATTTACCATCACAACTGCAAGATGTTGACATTATTCCTGAATGTGAGTGGTTTGAGTCGTCATTCACAGCTGGTGTCATTTCTGCTAAATGTGGCTGAGTGTGAACTATGACTTGTCATGAATGTTATTAGAAAATGGGCCTAGTAAAACACACGTTACCACCATCCTGCTGATAGTATCAAATAAGGAGAGCAGACACACAATCAGTGCAACAAAAGATCATTCGGAAATATCGCCAGGTTATATTTTCCACAAGTCTATTAAAATTTTAACTTTTAAATAGTGACTTAAGATAGAGTTATTTAACCCTAACAATGACAATGTGTGTTTACTAAGGAAGTTGATTACAATCCTATGATCGCTAATCACAGTTTCGCACCATAGCTGTGCGTATCCGATAATGTTTGCAGACAGAAAGACCCGTCCATAAGATGTGAACTGAAACATTTTGAAATATATAAATGTTCGTCTTTTCAGGAATTTGAAAAAGAGCAAATAGTAAGTTGATAAGTTATAACCAGATGCTGTAAACATCCATAAAAGTGTAACAGTGAATGAAATCTATTCACTTTATGTTGTCCTGACATCATAAAACAAATATAAAAGGAATAAATATTAGGCAATGATTTGATTTGTTTTCAGGATGGTAATTTGAGGCTTTTTTGTGACTAACTGAGGTTTTCATACAAATGTTTGACCGCTGCTGTACCTGAAGTAAGAAAAAAGTGACTCATTTACAGTGTGCAAAAGAGTCTCTATTGTTCAGGCTGAATTAATCTGAAGTGTAGTCACATGTATCCACTTATATCTAAATCTTCTTACCTGCCCTTTGGTTTTATGGTACTGTGAGCCCTTTATTTACATGATTCCATGACTCCAAAAGCTTACCAAAAAACTGCTAAGCTAACAACGTCTTGAAATATTTTGTGACCATGTTGTTTAACTAAAGGGGCAATAAATGATGGTTTAAATCTTAACACAGCAATGGCATGACATATCATGAAATAAGGGTGTGATGATGATCTTACCGGAACATGCAGCCTGTTTCTCCGTGTGCCTCGTATTTCCTGCTCATATTCGTTCATGCAAGTCTTTAGTTTTTCCTCCACAGAATAAACTACATTCTTTATTTAGAGTTCCCACAAAGGAAGGGATAAAATTAGACTCCATACTGGTCTATTTCATCTGTGAAAGAGAAATTTATGAGCGGTTTGAGCGGATGCAAATTCAGTTCTGCTTTTTGCTGTGTTTGTTTTGGGCTGAGTTGCTGCCCAAGAGCAAGACACAGTTCACTAAGATTGTGTGAGGTCCCTTTGCGGAATAGAAACGCTGGCATATGAATCGGAAAACACCCTCATCATGAAACCAAATGCTTTTGGTGAAGACAACAAATAGGACTTTCTGAATGATGAATAATAGCTGCCAAGAGAAATAAAATGAGCATTTCCGGTACACTCTTGAGCACCTGTTATCTTTAACAGTTTGCGACTACATGGGTAAATTAACTGCTAGTTAATTTTGTAAAAAACTGTTAAAATTTCCATTTTCCTTATCCATGTTTATTTAGCCTGCATGAAACAACACAATAAAATTGCTCAGGGTGAAGTATATAATGTGTGTTTGTAGGCTGCTCTTGACATTGTTGTAGTTTCACCACAGTGGAGTGGTCAGGCTCTGTATCCCAGTTCTGAAAAATTCCCCTTCCCAACTTTATTGACCTATAGTCTTAGCAGAGAAGTATCAAAGTCACAGGTTATAAAGTTTCCTGCAGGAAAGTTGATTAACACATGACACAAGATCCACTGTGTCCAGCTTTACAGGCTGAAGTAGTGGCCTGGTCAAACATTCTCCAGTGCAGAAGTGAAAACTATAGGTTTTAAACTGAGTGCATCAAGAACAAGTGCATCAAAAATACACGTACAGGTGTGTAACAGCTCTTACAACGTATACAGACGTGAATAACTATCAGTGACAGAGAGACCCCTGCAGTGGCTGGGCAAAAATATTGTACTTGAACACACTGCAAAGATTATATCCAATGACAAACTAGTACAGACAATCTACACCTGTGCAAGAGACTTCACAGTGCAGATGTCCTCCATGCATTATTCAGAAAGGGAAACAATAGACACAGTGTTTGCATCAAGTCAGGTCGTTCAGTTTTTAGTATCCAAAATAGATCAAAGGCAGTCAAACCTGCTTCAATGCATTCAGAGCTCAAGAATCTGTTCCAATTTAAACTAACATCATATGGATTGCTTTGTGTGTGTGTATTTTTATCATTTAGTCTATAAGCTTCATACATAGAAAAATAACAGTCATGTCAAACTGCAGAGCTTCTTCATTACATTGCTCAACTGATTAGTGATCTGTCTCACTGACAGATGCAACGCCAATTCAAGATGTTGAAAAAGACGAAGACACAGTCCAACAGAGCACGAAAAGACAAAAAATAGAGGAAAGGCAGGTGTTCAAAAAGTCTTCCGATGCTCCTGACAACTGACTGTCAACGTGGAGTTTTAAGCCACCAGACAATATAAAAGACTAAAGTTCTAGTCTTGCCCTTCAACAATGAAAGCGTGCTGCTAATCTAAATAACTAACAACCTATTATTATGTCAATGCAAAAATGTTTTCTCAGAAAACCATTCCAAAGACACAATTCCAAATCTTTTGCGAGGCATTTCTTCAAACCAAAGCAGGACAGTTGTGTTAGGTGTAGGTAATCACTTTTCTCACCAAAGAAAATGTTGCACTGGTGAAATTAAAGCTTCTACAGCTCAGTAAACTGCTGAACACAGAGAAAAACCTCATTTGTAATGACTGAGTTAATGAAATGCGGCTGACAGCATCTGGTAAACTCAATGTAATCAAATCACGGTCAACAGATCCTCCTTAATATCGTGTTGCATGGAAAAGCAGTTGATGAAGTTGGCACAAGGATGTGTTTGGCATCTTCGAGCTCCAAGTGCGACAGGCTGTGGTTTTGCGCTGATGATGGGAAACGAGATCTAACATTATGGTCAACAAATCCATCACAAATCCAAGTGCATGCTGAGCTGCATACAAATGACTAATTCACAGTTATCTAATTGAACCCACAAAAGACTTCCAGCTATTAAGGTCAGCCTATAAATAGTAACCTCTCAACTAGAATGACTTGTGATGAAAACAACTCCAAATTTGAAAGCCTGAAAAAGCTGCAATCCATCACACATGTAGCCATGGAAAAGAAATTACAGCCATAAATGTCTGAGTGATGAAGAGTGTGAGTGAATGGCTAACACTGCTAATTAAAAGCCATGGCGGAAGCAGTCTGCATGTTAATGACATCAAATTTTCAATAGGTGGCTCTCTGTCACAGGAAAACCATTCAGAGTGTTCAGCAGGTGATGCAGCATGTTTAAAGAGCCAGCCTTCCTCTCAATGCACTTTTTCTTTCTGTGATTAGGAGATAAGTAGATGTAGATTCTGAACTTCAGCCAGATGCTGTATTTGTCCCGTCCATGTTTTACCGACCACTCTTAACACATTGAACAAATGAAAGCAGAGACAATAGATATGAAATATTTAAGTGTCTTGATGCTCCCTTTATAAACATCTACCACCTGAAGCAAAGTGGCTGTAATGGGTTTGAAACATTCATATCAACTTTGTCATATTCCCACAGCATTACTATGGCTACCAAAGGTCACTAGAGGCTCTAGTGCTCTAAATATATCCATCTAGTAATGGGTCACCTCCATTACAGTCAGCACCTCCTCCTTCTGACCATGAAAGACAGAAATAAGGCACAGTTCATGTCTGGGGAATCGGTTATGCATTCACCTGGATTAAATCTGTATCTCATCTGATGTCTCACCAACAAACTGTAGTTAATTACCAATCCAACACAAAGATTGCCGGACCAGCCGATGTCGAGACACTTTCTTCCAAAGCCTTGTCTTTTGATCACAAAACAGAACTTAATTAACTATGTTGGTGTATTTTGCTTTCAACAACATACAAAATAGTCACTGGAATGAAAACAGGTGCACATCTGCAAACAAGGTTTTCTATAAGCAGTCAGTTTAAGATCCTCATTATTTACCCTACAACTAATTAGAGAGAGAGAGAGAGAGAGAGAGAGAGAGAGAGAGAGAGAGAGAGAGAGAGAGAGAGAGAGAGAGAGAGAGAGAGAGAGAGAGAGAGAGAGAGAGAGAGAGAGAGAGAGAGAGAGAGATCAGGAAACACCAACTTAGAAATGGCAGCTTGATTTTAAACACCATTTCAAATTCAAAAAGGTCATTGCAGCAATTTCTACAAACCAAATTAAATTGATTTTGCTGACTGGGAAGCTCATCTGAAAGGAGAACATACTGAATAAAGGTGGCAAAACATCTGTAGAATAGCTGAAATCCTTTTCAAACAGAACAGAGCTTTTGAGATTTCATCTGAATCAGTTATGCAATCCTGAAAGCTAACTGAAAACCAATTAAATGTACTTAAATGACACCTCTGAGTCAGTGAATCCACCAATAAATCAACTACATCATGAGCAGACCCTTATAGTCTCTATTAGAGATCACAGAAGTTTTATTAGCAAAAGGGTTCCAGTCTAAGTTAACATGTTTTATAAAAGTGAAACATTTAAATCTAAAAGAAACCATTTCAGGGTTACTTCAGTTTAAACTGGAAATGTCACAACAATTATTTTGACTTATTATTATGTATTTGGATGGATCTATGGAATGTGCTGTGAGTGAAACCCCAAACGCAGGAATTTAAAAAGGTACAGCACAACGGAATGTGATTTTGGACTTTATTGTAATTGAGCTTTTGACAGCAGATTAGCACCACAGGCTGTTTTACAGGCTATGTTACGCTCCTGCTCAGAGACCGCCTCGACTCTCAGTCCTAAGGGATCCTTCTTCGGACATCATAGCAGCCAGTGCAAAAGCTCAATCTAATTACAGCTGGGGACCACCATGGTCCTCCTGTGCTCAGATGCTTTTTCATAATTACTCAGAGCAAGGAGTGACTTTAGACAACTGTTTATTTCCCACAATGCCAGTGTGAAGCTGAAATGTGAACCCTGAGCCTTCCCTTTGTTACAGTGTGCTGAAACAGGCTGCTTAGTGATGCTCCCATGATGCACTGAGCACCACTGCTCTCATCTCACTCCTAAGTGCACTGTTGAACGTCACCTCTGCATCAGCCAGGTATTTACTTTGTCACTGCTCTTTCTCAAACGCAGAACATCTGTAAAGCATCACGGCCCGCATTCCGCTCCAAAACAATCTGGATTGCAACACCATGTGGCAATATGGACACAGACCCAGTTCGTGTAACTCAACGTCTTGCTGTCAAAGTTTTTATATAGCACCAAATCATAACCTAAACACTGTAATCTTAGGCTATCTCATAGTCACGTTAGCATTTGCAGTATTACAGCAACCACAAACCAACGAGAGCTAGAGATAAGGTGCACAGAGAGGCAAAAGTCCAAACTTTTTTTGAAGCAGGATTGTCTTGGTACGTATGAGTTGTCAGGGTTTTATCTGCAATAAACAGCAGTCAGAACGCTTTCAGTTTGGAGAATCAGATGGTTTCCTGATGGGAGGAATAAGTCAAAGGCCACTCGGAACAGGCCCAACAGAGGGACCAATATTTCCTACATCTAAATCAACTAAAACCTCCAACGTCTAATGAGTTTATATAGAATATTATATTGTTACATTTGCATTAGACAGTTTTCTGCCAAAGCCCCCACACCACCATCGCCTGCAGTTACATGCTGCCCATTAAGGTAGAACAACATACCCTGTTGTTTCCGTTACTATAGACACTCAGCTGACAGTTTATTTATAAAACTAATTAAGTCCCTACAACAGTCCTGTAGTAAATCCTCCCTCCATAAAGTTTATCACTTTCAGTTTTAATTTAAACACCTTGGAAGAAAAGCTGAGTCAAATGTCTGTTCATTATGGAAAATGGTGCTGCTGATTTACACTGTACTACACACACTTGACTCAACATCTCTCTTAATCAGTCTATCTTTCACTTCAGAAGGATTTACTACAACTTCACTAAGGTTGCTTCATTTGTTTTAGCATGTTATATCCAATAAAGTGGCAACTGGGAGGAGAGTTTCCAGACACACAGCTCCAGAGTGCTTAAAAATAAAAGGTCCAACAACTAAAATCGCATCTAGTTATTGATTTAAATGGGAGCTCTCTTTTGTAAGTCTGTGGTGCATGCGTAATAGTACTTACAAACTGCCTCTTCTGGGAAGACTCAGCTCCTTCTGTAAAGAAAAAGAAAAGAGTTATAAGAACAAATATTAATTATTGGCTTTCTTTGTGTTCAGTTGAAGTATTTGCTGTCATCAAAGTATAACACATGAGCACTAACAAAGGATCTCTGCAAAATAACTTCATGTTAGATTGTCAGATGTTATGGAAGAACTGGGAACACATCTTTGACCAATGGTGGGTTCAGCAGGAGGCGATGTGACCCTTCCTGTGTGTTAAACTCAGCACAACCATGATCAACATTCATTTCCCCCCCTCAGTTAAATTCACACAGGGAAAATTCCTGCTGGACAAACAGAATATCAGGTAGTTTATGGAATGAGAGATGTGTTGTTGCTTCTAATTTAGATTAACAGACCGTAGAATTTGTGTTGCTTTATCATAACAAGTGTTAATTATTTGTTTGGTTACGCTTTTGATTTTTGAGTCTTTATTCAAAGCACATTTTTTATGATCCCTCTAACATGGATTTATTCTGTGGGATGCACAAAAGCTGCTGAACGAGATCTGATAGCATAATATTTCATGGCGAATCACAAAGAATAGGTCCGTACCCACAAATAATTCAAAGCTAAAATGAGGAAAGTGATAATCAAGGTAGCGACTGAGACTTTAGTGATTCTGCAGCAGCAGTGGCTTCACAGCTTCAAAAACAGGCAACATATGGAGGGAGATCACAGAGCAGGTGTCAAACTGTTACATCCATTCTCCAACTGGGAAATAGGTTTAAAGAAGCTACCTCTGGATTGTCATTTTTTTCTTAAGTCATGCATGTGGAAATGCAGAAGTGCCAGAAAGACTTTAACAGAAGGATACACCTGGGCCTCCTCGGTCCTAACTCAGTTTTTACAACCTGCTCATCACACCTCTTCAAATGAATAGAATAGTATGTGGAGATGAAGCCAGCAACAGAAGCCAGTTACACAAGAAACGAGTCCGAAAATGCTCGGCAAACTCATTGATTTCTGGAAGGATTACGCATTCCCACAAGCTTGTTACTAAAAGGATATACTGTTCGCAAACATTTGCAGCATTGGAGAGGCCTTGAGCTCATTCTACAACTGTGGTTAAATGTGCTATAACAAAGCATATCAGGTCGACAAGCTTTTTCTTTGTATATATCAAAAACGGAAGAATACAATAGCAGATATTTCTTATGGCTGAACTTTACCTCAAGCACCCATGTAAAGAGTTTGATTCACTGGTAGGAAATCAGCATTAAATGCACATTGGTTTGCTAAACCTTTGGATGTTCCAAACTCAAAGCCACTCAGGTTTCTACTTTCATCCTAAAAATCAGCAGAAGAGTAGGATTTCCAAGAGTTCCAACACCTTCCCTGTAAAATTACTGACTCAAAAAGTCAACTCTGCATCAACACCAACCAGCTGGTAAAAGGGGCTCATCTCCAATAGTTGGAGGAAAATGTAAGGTGTCAAAAAGCAGAAAACTGAGTGACCCCCATTTCATTGAGTTAAAAAGTGTAAAGACAAATTGAGAGAAAGTACTGCAATATCTAATGGTATGAACTAAGAATACAGGTTCTGTTCTGCAAAGAAAACAAGAAAAGTGACTTCACAGCCTGCATGTTTTCACAATGTACGTCCAAAAGAAACATCAAAGGAGAAGATTACAATAAAACTTCAGAGAGGCATGGGTTCTCTTGTAAAAGTTCAGTCAAATTCTGAGCCCAAGCAAACCGAACTGTCAAGAACCTGATAAGGAGCCAACAGGTCAGCCACCTCCAAAAGTAGTTGATATTCAGACTCAGCATCCTGCAGTGTGAACTGCCCAAAAACCAAAGCTCTGCCATCACAGACAAACCAAGCAAATAGAAATATATAGAGTAATGTAAGACTTTTCTTTTTGTGAACATTAAAATGAACATTAAAAACTTTTTTCTCTGAAAGCTGCTGGAGGACGAATACGTAAAATAAATGAGAGCAGAGATGATGCTGCTGCTTCAGCATCTGTAGACATGCGAGCGCCGCATCAACATCAACAGCCACGTAAGAAACATCAGCCACAATTTTCTGGGTGTTCCTTCATCCCCAGCACATCTCTCTTTTACATCACATCTGTAAGAGCAAACGCTGCATCCCTGTAAACTGTACTGATGGCCAGACTCAGGATCTGATTTGGGGATCTGATCTACAAATCCCACCGATTTGATCACTGGACATTTTATTGTCTACCAATAACCTGATAAGAGCGAGCTCCTTTGTCTCAAACATTGTAGGACATGGAGTTGATGTGTATCGGCTGCTACAGTCAGCAGAAAAGGTGCTAAACCCCACTCTCCCTTTGCTATCAATTAGGGCTTAATGTCTGGCTTCCCCTGCTGCCTGGATAAGACCAAGGGCAGCGCGTTTCCTTGAGAGACATGACCGCAGCCAACACACCACTAATTACCTCACAGCAAATGGCTTACACTAATCAGATGCCAGCCAATCACAGTGCTCCAAATCACAGCGTGAAGTCTGCGATATAAATACATGTTTTCCTGTGAAATCAATTCACACCTCAGGAAAATATTTACATAGAGTTAAAGCAATCTTGTGATGACTTCCTCGTTTTTGTTTTTGGAGCCTTGACACCTTTCTGAGTAAGCAAAGCTTGTGCAGAGAAAGGGCTCCATTACTGCCAGCAAATGTATTCAGCTAGCACTGCGTGACATGGTTTTAATGAAACAGAGCAGTGAGACATATCAAACCTGTAGTTCCACCTCAAACTAATGTTTGGTTTTGTCTGTGTCTCCAAACGATGTTTCCTTGTGTTCCTAAAGCAGCCCTGGCTGAACACACACAGGGATGCATATACTGCACTATGCCTTTAAAGGGTTTATGTAATGGTCAATTTTGGCCAATTAATTTTCCGAATACAAAAAGAAGAACAAAGAGCCAAAAAACAAGACTTAAGTCCTGCTGATGGCACACATGCATTTCTGCAGATGTGAAGCGTGGGTCTACATCTGTGTCCAAATGATGGAAAAGGCTTATGAAGCAGTGAGGTGACTATTTAAAGATGGATATTATTCTCATCTTTTCCAGTTTTCTATACAACCCTAGTTTTAGAATGAAGCCTGATCCCTGTGTTTAAACTGTCAACTAGTTCACAAACACATAGTACAGTTTTCACTACTAGAGGACTCACTATTGAATTAAGGGGGGGGGGGGGGGGGGGGGGGGGGGGGGGGCAGACAGCTACTGATACATATTGGACACAGCTTGAATACAGCGGTGCTTCATAATTATGCACCACACATTCATAGTTGTGTTGCATAAACAGAGGCTGAAGGATAGACACAGATGGCATAAAGCTGCACTTTTTAGTAGTCATAACAAACATATTTGTTCATGTTCAAATGATGAAAAAAACAATTAAGTTAGTCATTTAAAGAACAACTGATTGTGAACTGTTCTTCAAGCCACAAAGCTCTGAGTGCAGATGTTTACAGCCGTTTATCAATAACTGCGGGCTGGTTTTTAAAGCTTAATAACCCCCAAATATCTTTACCATTTAGCCTGAACAATAAAAGTTTTAAATGTGATTTCTGTACATATCTCACTAATAATCTCTTAAATTATGCTTCTCAGGCAGAACAAGAGTAACAACTTCATGGTGGAGATGTCTCAGGAGTACAATTAGCTCATCAGGTTTTTTTTAAACGACAAAGAAAACCACACTAAAGAAACGCAAATATTAGCAGCAGCTATTTTATTTTTGTGAAATTCTTATTGGCTCTCAAACGGATCTAATAAAAATGGACAGGGCTCCTGTGGGTGTTTCTGGAAGGCCGGCTGTGACAGCACACAAATAAGCACCATGTTGGTGGACAACGACATGGCCTGCAGCCAGCTATGCTGGTCTGTCCATCACAGAACATTTGGTGGAGATGGTACAGGATTTGTGGGGAATCTGGAATGTTTTTCTCCGGGACATCACTCGTGCATCCTTGTACTCAGCAGATCTCCTCTCTTCCAAATAAGCATCCACTTGTTTTATTTTTCCTAATCCATATGCATTCCTAATCCATTCAAGACAAAAAGTCAAACATGTTCCCTGGACTCTTGTTGAGATGCAGAAGCATAAACATGAACTGCCTTTAATCCAGACCTCAGATCTGAATGAAGCTGTCTAGGTCTTGAGTTCTTACTATCTTAAGCCATATTAAATCCTTTTTCACATCAAGTATCACATCTCAACAAGCAGTGGTGTCAAACAGCAGGAGCACCATTCACTCAGGGAGAAAATATCTGCTGTAACAAAAGAATTCAGCAATTACAAGGACGTTGGACAAGCTAAAGAGCAAAATATCATCAACAATATGAAACATCAGTGCAGAGCTTCTTTTAACCGTAAAATATTTGTGAGCTTTGAACATTTTCCCAACAAAATCTTCTGCTTCATGTTGTCACTTCCGCACCGTTTCACAAACGGAGAAGGATCACATGTTTAAGGGAAACAGGCAGAAGTTGCATATTTTATGCACGCTTCAAAAATGTGAGATGGTGGCAAAAGCTTAATTGGAAAAAAAAAGCAGAATTATGGGGCAGCAAGTTTCCTTTGCATTATTAATTCATAGTGTGGCAAAGCTCAGCACCTCTGATCACACATGAGTCAGAGCGAGGACCGTTGTCTTGGAGAAAGAAAAATCATGACTGTATCAAGTCACTACTGTGTATAATTTTGTTGTTATTACTTTCTCCGCAACAAGCCACAAATCAGGGCTATATTTTTCTCTTTGCTGTCATGTGGTGCCACTTGTGAGCAGGTATAAATTGTTGCCATGGAAACTGGCTCTTACTCAGCCTGGGGAATGATGGCAAACTTTTGATGTTTGAGGTTAGTCTGAAAGTGTCTTTGTTACTTTATATTAAGGACCAAACTGTAAGAAAACAAAGAGCTATTCTCTTTGTTTTTCCAATATTGTTGACACATTTTTCTCTTTTCTGTAGCATCAGTGGACTCCAAGTTCATTACTGACATTCCTCTTGATGTGCCAAGAGTCGAGCTCAACCCGAGCTGTATGCTGACGTCATGTCAACGTTTCAAACTATCGGAGTTATGATATAAACAGCACCCAGAACACGCAGGGTAACTGAAAAAGATGGGAGACTACTGTGGGATCCATCTCCGTCATGGAGACAAAAAACTGAAATATTCATCCAAACAAGTGTTTTCTCTAACTTTTAAAGTTAATTTAAATAGCAATAAATGTTGTGTATCATACAACTCCAGTTCCAAATATTGCTACTTTCAAGTTTAAGATGAGTTCATATTTTTCATTATATTTCAAAATGTCACATCTTTAGTATTTTATATGTTTTCTGTACTCCATTGTGAATAAAATAAGTTTATGAGATTTGCAAATCATTTCATTGTGCTTTTTTTTGCTTTTTATAGAGCATCCCGATTTCTGGAATTGTGGTTCTACATCTTTAGTTTCTTGGCAATTTAATACCTTGTGTTTCTTTTCAAATTATTTCATTGCGTTAATGTTGGTTCAGCATATACTCTTTTACATTCAACTCTCTAAACAAAACAAACCACATATTCTTACTGAAACGCCCATTAGTGTCCAAAGTTTGTGATGTCTGTAGTTTTGAGATGGTCACAAGTTTCAGGCAATAAATGTAAATTTCTTGCATCTATAATTTTTTTACTTACTTGCATATAGATTTTGAACTCTTTTTAAAGGCGACAATTCTTAAATATTTCCATTAGATTTTGTGATCCACTATGGGCTAGAAGGTCGTAGAATAGTCGATACAAACCGAGAGCAATTGTATGAAAACATTTTAGTATCGGAGTAACAAACCAGAAATGACAGCACATCTTGTGTATCTATTCATTTATTTATCTAGTAATCGTTTTGGTGCATGAGAGAGAGCAATTGTTACATGATGAACCTTAAAGTGCGCTTTGTTCCGCAGGGTAAATGTCAATGAATGCCTTCCAGCAACATCATTTCATCTTCAAGACTTCACATCAAAGCAGGGGTACTCCTCTTGTAAAAAGGCCTGTGTGTATTGCTGCATTAATAATTCCCCTTGATTTATTTTGGATTTACCCACATTTCAAGATCAAAAGTGTACTTCTTAGTTTAAATGCAGTTTGCTGCTGACTTGCAAGGAAATCCCCACTCACATCAGACCATCACCTTGAGTGACATCAGAGGGTACACAAAGTCAAATCTCCCATATCTTTCTGATCTATGGTTATCAGAGGGATAACTTACAACAGCTACTTGACTAACTGTAATCAAAAGCAATGCTGAGTAATTACAAGAAACCATCATCCAACACTCAGCAAATTGTAGCCTAAGGTCATGCGTCATTTTGATAGAGAGAATAAGTGCAAACCGACATATCCGTTCTCTATAACCGCTTTATTCTAGTCAGGGTTGTGGGGAGGTCCATGAATAGATGGTACACTCTGTCACTGTCAATCCCTAGTCTCACTCTCGGGCCACTGAGCAATTTGAAGATTAACCTTAGATGTATGATTTGAACTCTGAGAAGAAATTGAACAACTGGAAATCCCTCACAAACACACAGAAAGTCCAAAGTTTACACAGAAAGCAGCTGAGGATGAACTGTGATGATACCACTGCATCACCTGTAGCCCATCTGTCATATTCTATGACTGGTTTGTAGCCTTTTTCGCACAAGACAAGCTCCAAATCACGATGATAATGATGATGACGCCGAGTCTAAAGCAATGCTAACAGCTTTTTGAAGCTATGCTAATGCTAACATTAGCATGCTAACAATCTCAAAATGATAGTGCTCGTATTTTGAAAGTCTGACGTTGACATTCAAAACAACTGACACTAATGAAGAGATTTACATGTTTCTGGTCATAAACTATAGCACTGGACAAAGTGAAACCTAAAAACAAAAGATGTTGGACAAAAACTTGAGGGTATTCATCCATACAATTTAACAGTTTATCTCAAAGAAAAGTGAATGAGAAACAGAGAGAAGCTCTTTAAATTTTTCTATTGCACATAGCCTCTTCTCATCTCTTTATTTCACGCCTCCTCTCTCCTGCGTCCTCCCGTCTGTGATCCAGAGAGCTATCTCAGCAAAACATCTTAAAGGACCTTTGAAGTCCTGACGCACCTGGAGGAAAGATGAGTGAGGACAGAGGAGCATGGAGCAAGGACATCCAGGAGTATCCTTTATTAAAGTCTTTCTGGCATTTGTCATGCATAAAGGGGACTGACATTGTCCTGATACTGCAGACTGTTGATCATGATGCACCTGTGCTACACATCCATAATAAGGGTGTCTCATTTATGTCAACATCTTCTTCTCATTCTTCTAACCTGATAAAATTTGATATATCGGTTTATTGATTGGCATCTCTCTTGATATAAACTACTCTGGCTTAGAGCCCCCCCAATAAAAATTTATAAATATAAATGTAGATCATTTAAAGTATTATTCATTGTCTTCAGCGTCATGAGGAAACCAACAAAAACATTTATCAGTTGCTTGTGGAGTTAAATAGAAAAATTAACAGAGAGAACCAACTACTTTTTAAACACAATAAGCAACTACTAGCTGGTATCAGCCTCTCGTTTGCTATATTGTTCTCATTTTCAGCTATTTGGTTAACAAAAACTAATTAAAGATGTCACTTCGGGCAGTGTGAAGTGTTTTTCAGTACTATGACATTTTCAGACTGAATGATTAATCTTGAAAATAACTGGTAAGCAGATTAACTGATCATAAAAGTAATGAATACCTAAAGGTGCGTTGATGTTTACTGTACTGCACAAACGGTACATTATAATAGATGCTCTGAAGTGTTTCAGATCCATTGCTGTTACCTTTTAGAAGAAACTGTACTGCCACATAGTCTTTATCAGCTACATTAATGTTAATACAAGGGTCTTTTCTAAAAGAAGGACAATCTCAAAGAAAAAAATTTGAGTGAGGATATATTCATGGAGCACATTAGATGAATCTAAATGAATGAAGAAGCTTATCAGCGTTTAAATGAGAACAACTGAACAAAATCTCAGCATTATCTTAGCTGAACACTGCCCCAAAGTCAGATACCTGATGTGTTTCTGAAGATAAGGAAAGGTCAGTGAGTTCAGTAAAACCAATTATCTGCTGCACACACAGGTAGTAAGTGAAGCAGGTTGTTTTGAATTGCCTACATTGACCTTAATTAGAAAACAAAGAGCCCTAGACATTTATAAATGGTAAAAGATCTGACGTTTGACCATACAGAAACAACATGAGAGCAATTGACTTTTGTTAGCAGTGACAACAACATCAGTAAACTGAAACTGATTGTCTGAGGTAATATTTTTTACCATTACTCTTAGCTCAGTCCGATATCGATTTCTGCACCAGCAGGAACATGCAACAGCAAAGCATCCAGATACTGTTAGAGGGCTTTGCTGGTTAACTCTCTTTGTGCTTTTAACTGCATATTAGGTGTCATAAATGCTTAATCCACTGCCTCAGCTACAACAGGGAAAAAATTCAGTTCATGACTGACATAGATCAAAATCCTAATCTGATGATTTCTCTTTTATCAACTTTTAATGTCTTTTAAATGGAACAGTAATGCCAGAATGAGAACAGATCTGAAGAGCTTTTTCTTTACATGAGAGGATTTCCTGTCAGACTGGAGAGACAAATTCATCTGATAGAGAAAATCTCAAATTGATTTGGTTGATAATCTCAACTATGATCAGAAAATCTTATTATACTTTTATAAACCATATCAGCAGCAAAAAAAACAGTCAGAGGTGCGAAATCGCAGTATATAATGTGTTTTAATGAATGGGATGATGCAGTGTGACCACAAGAATGAGATGCATTAGGATTCATTTGATTCGGCTGAGCAGATGACATCGATTCATCATTCGGATTTTACTTTAGTAGGAAAAATGTTAACATTGTTAGATAGAAACCATATATACTGTAAACCCGTGTCATTTACCAAAGAATTTCTGGCCTTAGCTTCTTTGTAGAACCAAGACTGCACAGAAGTACAGACTGTAACACATAAAACACTAGAATTTGTATAAAGCATTCCGTTTTTGCTTGTTTCCTCATGATGCAGCTAATAGAAAAAAAAGCCAAAGCCAGCCAAAGATAATTTGTGAATGAAAAGATGCATCTTTATGTCAGGAGGAAACACCTTTAGTTTAGAAGTGCGCAATGTGGAGGTTATAATTTAATATTAAATTCACACAAAAAACTGCTTATTGTTTTCTGATTTTTCAGATTAATGGTGTAAAAAGAACAGATGCAGAAATGTTTTCTGTACAAACCTTTGACAGTAGAATGTCAATAAAATTTAATTCAACAGTTGGTTATATTCACTGTTCAGATCTCCAGTACTTGAGTTTTAAGCAGTTTAGAACATATTAAAAAGGTAAAATAAACCTCATTTGCATACTTCATCTTCATCTTAAATTCAACCTTTATTTTTCAAGTAAGTAAAGTTAAAAACTTGAATTAGGTAAAACAATTCCCTCTTAAACCCTGTTAGTGTCTTAAATTAAACAATAACGGTAAAAAAAGACCTTAAGTCATGATTATAAGCTGGTCTTTAGTTCCTTCACTTTCATGATCTTGTTGTTGTGAAAGCATTGCTTGTTTAGGAGAAAAGAAGAACAATCTGAGGAGACTGTGTGCGATATGTTAGTTTAGCTTACTGTCATCACTGCTACCCTGATGGTGCACTCATTCACTACTCTGCACAGCCAATCACAGTGAGCTCCTTTCCCTGACAACCACAATGGCGATTATGTTGAATCAACTGAAAACGATGCCGACAGAGACCAACAAAGGGTGCACACGCCAAAAACAGAAGAGGGACAGACCTTCTCTAACACTCTAGACATGCCCACCAGCTGATTGTTGGCTTCATGCTTAAGGCTCCAGAAAGCTTACCAACTGTGCCAATTAAGAGCTGAGAATGAAATGCATCCCAAGAACATGGATCGTTTCCCTATATTCAACTTTCAGTGTTTGGTGACACACGTTTTACTGAAGTTCACAGTTCCATTTCATAACAAATGAGCCTCATTAATGAGGTTCTGTTAATCAAAATGTATAATGTCATTACAAATTAGTAAGTGGCATTTGCATTTAACTGGTGGCTTCACACACTGTTTAATAGTGACTGGTGGTTGATGTTTGATGGAACAAAATGCTAATGACAGAAGTGATGTACGAACTGAGACGACAGACGGTATGAACAGCTGGAGATGACAGAAAACTGGCAAACAGAAACAGCTCAGTTTGAACATGAGGAGATCAGAAAGATTTTAACTCCAGCAGAAACTGGAGAGTGGTGCCACAAGATATAGAACAGAAAGATAACAAATGCTTTGAAACCGTTAAACATAATGTTTTTGAAAATTTTGCTCATAACAATCTGTTTCTCAACTTTATCTTACTGGTATTTATCCAGTTGTAGCACAAAAGAAATTATCATTATACCTACAAGAAAAATAAGCCAATTCTAAGCGCACTTCTTGGCAGGCCAGATCACATACGGAGGAATTCATGTTCTTTCTAAAAACTTTAATCTTTTAGAAGCGAGACAACTCCTGGGATCCTAACCGGAGGCTGTTATTATATTCTCCACAATGTATATATATATATATATATATATATATATATTTTATATATTTCGCATTAATTCTATTCACTCTGAGGTCTCTTCTTTAGCAAATGAAAGAAATCGATCATGAATCTGAAAAAAAATAAAGAATACTGAGCAACAAATAAATACCAAAAATATATAGAACTGTTCATTTAAATTGTCAAAACTATAAAACTATAAAAGAATATGCTATACTTTCAAGAATATGTTTGCTTAAAACAAGAAGGTGGAATTATTCTCTTCCACCAAACTTGCTTTTTCAGTGAAAACAAATGACTTTTTCTGTGAATACTCTTCCTAAGATGAACTTACAATTTTAATATGACCTCTTTCCTGGCATCAATGAGCTGCCGCTGAGGCTGATAGAAACTCACTGTTTAGCACAAGGACACTTCAGAAGAAAAGCTGTGTTCCTCTTCTAGCTAAAGAGAGGTCAGACTATTCATTCGTCTTCATTCGCATTTCTTTGGTGCTTGTATAAAGTAGTTTGGCTGTTGTCAAATGGATAGAAAAAACAGTATTTAATGCCTGCAAACTCTAATGAGACTTCTTATAACCTACAGTTCATATAAACAGAATAAATGTGTGGTTTGGTAAAAATGCAAATGTTTCCAATGCATTATAATGCCAGTCGGCCATATCTCATCAGTTAACTTCACACAAACAGCTCTTTGGAGAGCCACATGTCCCTGCACTCATTTCAATAGTTACCTTTTTTTATGAGGCAGCATTAGATGGATGTCAAAAGTACAGTAAAGCGCACACAGCACTGCGGAAGCCTCTGACAGGCAGCTTCTAATTAAGATGAAGAACATGAGTAGCAGCTAGCAGCATCATTAAAATCCTACCAAAAAAAATCTCTAATGAGCAAACGGGGCTGCCACAAGAGTAGAGACAACCCAAAAACAAAACAAAAGTGGAGGTCTAAGTCAAGTACCTTCAGAGACCTTGCTCTGAAACAGCAGAATACACACTTCTGACTCATTTATCTGATAGAAAAAGACAGTCAAAGACCTATTTTACATTTTGTGTATTAGAATTAACATAAAGGTGAGTAACAAGATCGGAATTGGAATAAAAGCAACCAGGCGTATGTTTATAGTGAGGAGCTGAATCTTTTCACAGGAATAACAACCAGGGGCTGAAAAGGGACAAAATCAAAGAATGGTGATAGATTTCAGGAAGACAAAGCCCATCCACACACCGATCTTCATCAATGCTCATGTGCCAGATGCCGCGTCTCTTCTGAAAATGGCCGACTTGCATTTGGACATGTAAAGAGGTCTCAACTCAACACGTGATCCTCCCCGCCTTCTACAGGGCACCGCAGCAAGTGTGCTGATCAGCAGCATCTTGCCCTGGTATGACAACTTTAACATCTAAGACAGAAAGTGGTGGAGAGACGGTGATGATAGCAGAGAGCATGAGGTCATACTGCCCTCTTTTAAAGAGATAGTCCGGAAACGCCTACTCAGTACACCGACCAGCATCTTGAGACTCCACTCTTCCAGGTCACAAATTGCTCTCCCCTCTCATTCAGCTGAAAGGTATAGCAGCCTGCATAGAGTGCAATAACTCTCCCTACTGTTTTAGATACTATTCTTTTTCTCTGCACTTTTAAACAAATAATGCACAGAACTGTGCTCTGCGTTGTGCTGAATCAGTAGAAATCTTACTTATTGTCAGAGTCAAATAATCTGTGACCGAGAAATTTCTTTTGGGAACTCATTAACGGATCTGATACCACCAAAAATAATCCTGCAGCAGAGTTTTGGTTCAAAGTCTAAAAATAAATTCATTAAGCATAAACATTCACACTCAGTGGTGTGCTCCTGCTGTTCTGTGTTAGAAGGGTCACCTTTGGGCCATTATTTAACAAATTCTCCAAAGCACTGCAGAAAACCACAGCAAATGTTGTTCAGCATGACACCCTAATGTTCAATATCTTGGTTCTTAAAAGTCTGGAAGCAGTGCAGCCAGCACAGACAAAGATAATGTTGCTGTCATCCACAGAGAGAATCCAACAGCCCGTTTCATTTGGGAAAATCTGGCTTCAACCCAATGGTGGCACTAATGTGGTCGAGGTGCAGACATGAAACTTGGTGGAAACGTGTACAGTGTACTACAGTGGCAGGGGAAAAATAAAGCTGCCACAGAATGAGCAAACTCATGAGGGAATATACATATATATTGAATAAAGAAATATGGAAAGATAAAGTATAATAATAAAAATTCAAAATAAGTAAAAGAACAGACAAATGTGGGAGTTTTAAGAGAAGTTACAATAGGGTAAGAAGTTTTAATCTGCTTCATATTTAAGGGCCACAATGTCCACACCATTCATTCATTTTTAATTCCACATCGTTCAAAATTCAATGTGCAACTAAATACAATTCATTTTCCATCTGTCCATGTTCATTCCTTTATTCACACTCATTGTAGTCTATACAGTGTAACGGGCTCAGCGATGCCTTTTCCTCCGATCACACTTATTCACATGCCGACATCTTGCCCAAGGACACTTCACACTTTGACAAGTGGTCTGGGGGAGCCGGGAATCAGACTGCCATTTATTTATATTAAACACATTTATTTCTGTGCATGTTCATTTCTTATTCTTTTGATACACAGATAAACGCACTAAACTAACTTAAAACCATACAGACAGTCTGGCAAACTTCAAGTCTAACGGTTTGCATATTTTAAATTATGGAAACACAGAGGAGCAACAAGTCACCGGAGACAAAGCTGACTTTTATTGTTTTTCCTGCAGCCAAAGCACACACGCCTTCTGTACTGCAAATAGTTCAGTTCATACAATCCACTCAGCATAAACAAAGTCCGACGCCAATGATGTCATACATCCTGGTCTAAGAATGAATGGAAAATTGTGAAGCAGAAGCATCCACAATCATTTGCCAGACAAATCAACTTCCGTGTTTCCATTTGAATATAGAAGTCAGAGCGTGACAGAAGTCCAACCGCAGGAGCGCCCGTTGTTTTCTGTATAACTGATGCATGTTAGGGAACACAGAAGTCTTGTTCTGAATGAGCTGATGAGGTGGCGTCCGACAAAGGAATAGAGAGAATCAGTTTGAATTCATCAGCCACGGTTCAGTTGAGGTGGAATGGATCTCAGAGAGTTTGTGATTCCAAACACACGCGGTTGTTTGAGCTGAATTTTAAACAGACTTCCTCTTAAACATGTTTATCAATGACTCTGTACGTGGCTCTAATCAGAGTAAGCAAAATCATAAATTGAGTCCAATTTATGCTCGACTACAGCAGCTGTGGCAGAGTTTGAGGGCTAGGTTTAAGAAAATGATTCAAGTCACTGATTAAAAATGACATTTGCTCTGAAATAAAAGCAATTTGATATTTCAGAACACTCTGTTCTGCCTTCCCATTTAAATTGTATGTTTGTTATGTGATAGCAGCAGTAATTTGATTAAGTAACTCATTTGTCATGAGCGTTGTCCTGAACTGGGTTTGCATTTCAATCATGAATTCTGACTGAAGTGCGAAAGCGTCGCTCTGAGCTTAATTATCATAAAAAGTCAATAAAGCGCTAAATAAACCCTTCTCACAACACACTCAGTAATCAGTCTTGCTCCATGAATACAAAGCCCAGCTCTCCCCACCAGCAGCTACCACAAATTAAGATGAAAAACCATTGGATTTGGAGTTTGAACAGAAAATTAGCAGCTATCTTAACTATTATCTAGAAATCCTAACAGAGACAGAAAGTGGTGAGGCTCACTCGCTGTGACTGTGAATGCCATTTACACAGTTCTGCCAGGAGATTCTCTCACATGCAGGACACACACACACACACACACACTACTGTGCTGCCAAGTGTTAACACAGAAAGTCCTAACTGTGCTCTGTTAAAAGAGCAACCACAGCAGGAGATCACAAACCACACACCCATTCTTGCTCAGCTCCCCATACAGACACAGCTCTTTTTGCTGTCCTACCTGTAGCCCTCGTCTCCTCAGAATGCTGGATTCGTCCATGGCACAGAGCCCCGACTTAACATGCCTCCCTACCGGTGCACATCCATGCTGCACTGCCTCGCTCAAGCCTCCTGCTCCCTCCCTCAGGCTAAATCTGATCTTAGCAGCTGCTAAACACTTCCATCAGAACTTATCTGATTGGAGCGGGGCAGTCAGCTGACACCTCCTCTTGTTCCTCTCCTCTGTAACTTCAGGAGTGAAGGAGGAGAGAGATGGAGCCAGAGAGAAAAGGAGAACCAGGGAGAAGACAGGCAGTGCTAATTTAGCGTGGCAACAGGAGGGGGTGGGTGGGAGATGTGTGTGTGGGGTGGGCACTGGGGACAAGTGGGAGCCCCAAGACTCATTTCTGTGAGCAGCCACGCTTTTTGGAGACCACAGATGACCATGAAAATGAGAGGATATCCTTCACAGTATTGTTCTGCTCCAGACTCAGGAATGAATCTGGCATCCTGTCAGCAGCGCTAACAGAACTCACTCGTCTAAATGCACACAGAGACTAGAAAACGCACACCTGAAGGTTAGGTCAGTGACAGAAACATGGCGGCTGGCATTAGAGATGGTATTAAAAGTAAAGAACAAGAGAGGAAGGCAGAGCATATGAAAAAAGAGAAAAATACCAGAAAGCCTGCTGTTTAAACATAAAAAGTCTCCGCTTTTAAACTTGCTGTGAAAATGTAACAAATATGGAAATGCGAGGCAATTTGCACATATATCACGCTTCTTTCATTTCAAACAGCCCAATACAGAGTCATTATCATGCTGAAATCAACCAATACACCTTGTTATGTATATCCATATCCTGTGTCAATTTCCAGCGATTTCATGCACTGCTGCCTCTCCAGAGAACTGAGTTTTAGACACTCAGCAAGAAACTACAGATTTTCACACTCGCTAACTCAGTCCCCACACCATCCTGGATTATTAGCATTTGTAGAATAAGTTGTTTCCATGTGCCATGCAGCCAGCTCTATCCTGCAGTTTCACATTCTGTTTCAGTCTCTGTTTTCTTAGCCCCCTCCCTCCTTCATTCCTTTTTTTACCCTCTCACACTCATTTCCATTCACTGTGCTAGTGCTCTGTGAATATTAAGTGGACCCCTTCCATTCTCCTCATCTCCAACCAAGCTCAAATGATTTCTCTTAGTAAGTACAGCAGCTCCCGCGGCTGGTGCACAGGATTGTTAGACAGGTGAGCGCTACATCAACTTTCCTCATTTTCAAACCTGCACAACAGAAAGCCGATGGAGTGTTGCGACAGCCGTTTGTGTTGCCGTGCTGATAAGCGAGCCCAGACCAGGGAGCTCAGGTCTGTGCTCCCCTAATCAGGCTGTTTTTGAATAAACCGCTTAAGACCAAAGAGGACAAGGATTAAAGTAGTCAACTTTTTCAGCTTGAACAATGCTCTCCAGATTACCTGAGGGAATTAAAGAATCCTGTTATGTTCAACTGCCGAGTCTCGAGTCACTGCTCAGCCTGTAACTGCTTAAAGGAGCAATTAATAAAATCCCACACTGGACTGAAAAACGAAGATGAGGAGCTGCAGAAACACAAGGGAGGGGTAATTTGTCTTGTTTGTTGTAGAATGTCCCCTGTTTTCTGTTGTAAATAGTAGCTGTATCAAGCACCACTGACACTATGCTAATTATGAAACAATTAGTTAAATCATTGACTGAGAAACAATTAGATATAATCTGCAACTATAATATTTTACAAACAAATGGATGTGTGAGTTACTGATTAATACATCTCAAATTAACTATAAAATGGTTTTCTTAGGCAGTGTAAAAACATAAATTTGCAGCAAATTAACACCGAATAAATAATTTCCATCAACAAATAATTTGGGGGATTTTTTGGCAATTAATCAATGAAACGGTCAAAAGAAATTCAAGAAGCCTGGGACATTGCACCATTTTTTACAGTGAAAGTAGCACATCTAAACAGGTTTTTGTGAAATGAAGCTTAATAACAAGGGTACACCAACTAAAATAAGCCCATCAAATCCTTTCTCATTGCCAGTAGTAGTAGGATTACTCTCAGGGCTCTGAAGGATACAACATACACAGAATTGAACTTTGGCATTACACCGTACCCTGCATGCTGAGCTGGGCAATAGCATCTGGTAATCACTATTCTTTTTCATTATTATTCTTGACTTGACTGGGGAAGTCAGACCCGCACCACATGACTGACAGTAAGCTGCCAGCTGTCTTACACACTGGTAATAGCTATCATTCTCATCTCTTTTTCTCCATGAGATTTTGCTCTGTATTTCAGGGACTCCATGTGTCAGCTATGGTCAGTACATGTGTGTTTCCATAAATAAAGAAGTGAGCTGTGCCCACTCTTTCGACCCAAAACGCAGCACCTTCACTGAAAATTAGCATGCACCCAGGTGTTGAGTTCCCATGACCTCCAGTCAAGAAGCAAGTCAATGTTGATCAGAGCCAAAGCAAATAAATGCCTGCTTCTTCTGCAGGGTTATTCAATGTGGGACTGAATGCCGAACACTTTCCATTTCCCACAAAAGTGTGAACAAGTTTTTACACAAATGCAAATCACGTTTTTCTATTCATTTGCAGTGACTGAAATATAGGCCTTTTACTATCTGTAAGCAGTAGTTTGTAATTTTTATTTATGATAATTACATTCTACGACACTCTAATTTGTGTAAAAACACATTACACATGTCTTGTTTATACATTTACCTTACGTTACTGAGGTAAATTACAGTGTTTGCTGCTGCATACCCAACACTCATTTACCCATCTATAATTTCCCGCAGCCCAACATGATGCATTCAGATTGTTGATCGTTTTTTTAAACAAACAGTCCAAAACACCACCGCATTCAGTTTAATGTCCTACGGAACAAAAAGAGAAAACAGCTTTCAGAGGATGGAATGAGCAAATATTTGATATTTTGGCTTCAAAACGAGTAAAAAGGATCCAGTTAAAATGTGATCAATAGTGGCAGAAGTTTGTTTGTAAATGGTTTCTAAAAAAGAAAGAAAAAAGAAGTTGGTGTCAGTTTAAAAAAAAAAGAAAAAAAGAAGGAAACCAGACAAAGTAAAGCCGCTTTGAGGTAGTTCTTTGGGCCGCTATGAAGGCAGACAGTTCGAGCCAATGGCCTTGGAGCAGGGGCACAGAGAAGCCTCTGAAAAAAGTGCAGGAGGTGGTCTGTGACTCATTTTCTCCTGGCGGGTGGGCAGCAAAGGTTGTTTCCACTGGCTTTGGAGAAAAAAGGGAGGGCAGGCACTGAGAGCATGCAGCGAGTGCTGATTGAGTGACCCACAGCCTCTGCCTTGCCTGAGCTTATCAGACCATGAGGTGACCTGCAGATGTAAGGCAGGCAGAGGAGGGACATGGCCTGTGAGGAGAGCATTAAGTAAAGTAAATTCCTTTCATGGAAAGCAGTGTAAAAATATCTTCCCAGACCCAAAGGAACCAGAATATCCAGGCATGATAAAGCCTACAGAGCCAACCTGCTAACCGAGGTTTAATCTGTAAACCCTGACAACAAGAGAAAACATGGTAACGGAGACAAACCAATAGCTGAAATGCATCCCTCTATTCCTCTCTGTATTTTCAATTTTGTTCAAATTGGAGTAACCATGTAAATGTGTGCATTCAACGGGAGAATATGATTTCAGCTCGAGTCCATCTGGAAAATCCAGTATGCTCTCCTCTCCGTTTAGTTTAAAAAAAAACAAACAGTCACACTCCACAGAACACGTCACATTTGAATAAAAAAAAGAGAAAATTTCATCTCAAGCAGAGGACGTGGCCGGGATCGAATGTCTTGACTGCAGCTACTTCAGCTAAAGTGACAGTTTCATTTACATCCCACCCACATGTTTACAATAACAGCCCACACGGTTAGGATTTTAGAGAAGTATACGAGGTCAATACATTTCCAAACATTTGCTGTGGGATAAAACAGTGGAGCTGAAAAAGGAGGGAAATACACATCTTGAATACACAAAATATTTGTGGTAAACAAGACTTTCTGACTTACTAAATAACACTCTCTACAGCAAGCAGGGTTCATACCAAGGTTACACACTCGTTTAAAGTCTTTCCATTCATCTTCATTTTGAGCATTGTTTATTGTGTTTCCATGTGGTTTTAGAGCCATCGTTTCGACCAATGTGAGTTTCAGACACTGAAAGTGAAAGCATTTTGGCCACACAGGTTTGAGGCTAGCATCAGGTTTCAGGTAAAGGTGACATTGAGACCATTAACACAATTCAAATGCGTCAGCCATCCTCTTTGATGTGTAATTTTGTGAAGCAACATATGCCAGTTTTTTTCTGATCACTTTCAAGTTTGCCACAAGCTATTTCACCCTCAAACTTGAGCAAAGAGCAAACGTCAAATTCAGCTTCAAACCGATCTGAAATATGAAGAATCTGCAATGTTGATGAGAGTTAGGTTTGCAGCTGCAACCCAGAGCCCAAACAGCTTGAAAGGAATAACCACAATCTCAGAAACCATTAAGGTCAGGAGTGAAATCAGGAGAGTGAATTCTACTGTAATATCTGGAGGCTTCTGAGCATTCAGTATACACAAGTCAAATTTTGGCACATGTAATCGTGCCATCAACACGTAAAAAAGTCAAGCGTTTTTTGGCTGCCTAAGACAATAAAGGCCAAAAAACTTTCTATATCATCACAGTGGAGGAACAAAGAACAAAGATGCAAATATGCAACTGCAAAAAGTCAGAATGGGGCCTCCAAGGAATCATAGCAGGGGCTCTGAGATCAGAATATACCTACAGAAGTAGACCATTTGAATCGCATACTGTTGTGCTTTTAATCCACAAAGACTCTTTTTCATCCCACCTTGTACAATAAGGAGTGTCCTCTCAAAGGTAAAACAAGGTGTGTGTGTGTGTGTGTGTGTGCAACAGGCTACAAACAGCAAAAATACATGCACCTCTTTAGGTACTGTTTGATGTAACATGCTTAAACAGGTCATTTACATGTGGGAACACCCATCAAAACAAGCTGATTTAATTCTTTCTGGCTGCCAGAAGTAGTGTGTTCATGTACAACATATGCCTGTAAGCTACAACACCATAAAGGGATGGCATTAAGCAGGATTCTACCGGCTCTTTTAGACTGACAAGTAGAACAGTCTCAGATCATTCGACTTGTTTATTTTAGACTGGAGCACGTAAATTATCCCACCCGGCAGGACTAAGACTGAGCTGCCAGCTCTCTTGTCGGCAGCTAAATTGACAGTCTTCTCTCTTTTCGTTCACAAATCACTGTTGTCAGTTTCAGAGCCTGCATGCAGTTCCTCTCTGTGCAGCAAACTACTCCTAGAGCCATGATATCAACAAAGGACATCACTGAATAACAATTACCAGTGAAAATAAGAGTCCACAAAGGCACAACATCAGGATTATGACGGTCTTATCTCCATATCACACCAGAAGTGAATTATTGATTTTCTGTCTGAGAGCATCATGGTCAAGAGAGATGTGCCATGCTAGAGAAAGAGCCGTGCACACCCGGGGGGGCATGGATGAGGAGCACAGCAGAAGGGGAAAAAAGGAATAACACGAGGAAAAGGAGGTAAACAGACTGACAGAGGTTAAACCTGCAAAGGCGGTTTGGGTTTTTTATACAGGTTCAATATCATAAAAACAGTAGGATGAAAAAGATAGAAATGTCATGTTTCCATCACTATTTCAATGTAATTCTCCTCAGTGTGAGGTGTGACCTCGACTCAAAATTTCATGGCAATCCATTCCACAGAAATACTTAAAAGGTGAAATAACAACATTAAAGATTTAAACAAAAAAAATTACGTTAATTATGATTCAGTTAGTCTCAAATCCTTATGTTTTTATAGCTTAGAATAAATCATTTTCATCTATTTGCACAATGAAAACAACCATGTTACACACATAAAAGGCATGAAAAGTACAGTTGACAAGGCGACAAAGAGGGAGAAATTGGAGGAATCAGTGGTTCTGAATGTCATTTCCTGAGAAGCCGAGTGGGAACCACTCTTCCTTTAAAATGGCACAGCTTTGGTGTTCAGACTGACATTTTTTTTGTCACGTCTTTGTCTGTGAACCTCAAAGCAACAAGAGGCCCTCTTCGCCTGGTCACCAAGTCAGAAATATTCTAAATTTAAAGAACTTTGAGGAAGGCATTCTTTATGGTGCTCTGAGCTACAGAATTCTGACTTTGCCATTTAAAAAGTAAATTATGATGGAGTTCAGAGAAGTATGAACCATTAAGTAACAGAGAACCAAATCTCAAACTAAAAAGGACTAATTTTGCTCTTAAAATATTGTCATCTATGTAACGTTGCTGTCAAAACCTCCCAGAACCAAATTCTAAATTGAGCAACACGCAACCAGACCCAAAAGCCAAATAAAGTAAATTTCTTCAGATGTGAATATATCTGCCAAATTCAGCAACAATGTCATACTGTAACACATGTCATGCTGACAGGCCCCCACTCAGTCACTGTCATTGAGTGAACTGTCACATAACTGTCATTATGACAAATGCCATCTATAATCAACTCCCAATAGGGTTCCAAGATTTGTCAGGAAATGAAGAAATTGAACAAAATTATCCCCGCAAAAACTAAGAAATACTCACTTTTCCACAATTTTTTAAGCTAACAAAACATTTTGGCCCATTCAGAAGCAGGAAGCTGAGGTATCTGTCTTCCATGCACCTGTCACCATCTTCCTTGAGCTCATTCTGGAGGCAGGATGATACAGTGGCTGTAGACAAACCCCCAAAGAGACACTATAGTGGACTCCAAAAAAATGCCATAAAGATGCAGCAACACGTCCGCCAGTCAGCTTGTGTCTACACACGAGTGCATGCGAACAGCGGTCACCAGATTTTAATTTTCATATGGTGTTAACCACAGAGTCGCAGGGGAAATGCAAACAGTGTTATAAATGGGAGAGAGCAGATGATATCTGGCCACATCAGGTGGAATAAAAGTCTTGGATAAAAACTGCAGTTAGAATTCTGTTTTAACTGTTATTAGAAGGCTAGATTAGGTTAAAAAATGTGTTTGAATGTATTTATTCTATTTTGATCTCATCTCATTACTCATCATAATTCACAGCAGCTCTTCTTGCATCATGATTAGAACATAAGAGTCGGATCATTTTTCCAGTGTAATTTCTTTGCTCATTTCATGCATGATTGTTTTGTAATTCATCAAAACCATTACAGCAGCACAAAGAAGCAGGTTTTCTGCAAAACTCTAAGAAAAGAAATGTGTGCAGCAGGCAGAGCACCGACTCACCCTTAAAAACCACCAGTTAAAAGTGTTCCACAGTAATCACAATGCTAATATTTACCCTCTGGAAATTGTTTAAGAGTGGGTGAACTGCTGTGTTCATGTACTGTAGAGTATACAAGGAGTGGAAGAGTTGCTGATTTTTGTTGCAATAAGGTAAAGTTGTGACTTGTGTTTGATGTTTCTGTAGGCTTTTTCAGGATTAAACTAAGACCATAACCTCCAAATAACATTAACAAATTCCAGTGATTCCAGTGTGTATTGTATGTTCTGATCTCATATGACAGCCAAGTGAAGTGTGAATGCTCCTTAATATACGCATCAAGGATACACATTCAAAGGTGGTCTGGGCAGCATACCCACATTCTTTTAGAGGCGTAAACAGAAATGCTTCCTGGGCCTTATTAACACATTTTAGACTCCGGACAATCAGAAAGGTTTCTATTCATTGGTGTGGAGCAAACAAAATAGAAGCCAGAAGGTAACCGTGACATGAGGCAAAACTGTAGTCACTAGAATAAAGGTTGCAAACTGGAAACAAATCTCCAGGAAATACATACAAGCAAAACTAGTCACACTGGCCGTATACAAAATAAATTGTTTTCAGGAGTTTGCTTGTGATCGTTAAGAATTCCATTTTGACTTTTGAATAATGGTCATGTTTATGCTCATGAAGTGGGACCTGCTGACAGTTCATCTGATCAGTCGCGTGTACAGTGACGACTTAAACCAAAAAAGGCATTTCCATAATCCTTATGTGTATCGAATAGAAATATATTTTTAAAAAGGCATCTTAAGTTTTTGACAGTTTTGAAGTTTCCATCTACTGTACAGTACCTTTCTCAACTAGCATTGGACAAAAATGATGGAAACACAGACAACTGACAATGTCAAATCAACCGCAACTGCAGGAGGAAACACAATCCATGTTGCTTCATACAGAGCGCTACAACAATAGGTGGACAAATGTCAAACTAAATGGCTTGCTGCCTCTTTGAGGGGAAACTTCTACCGACTCATCTGATGTGCATTCCGGTGCCAACAGCAGTCATGCATCATGACCGGTGCCCGTTGTTATTATTATTTGCATAAGGCTGTTGTCCACACGCCTGTCAGAAATGTAAAAATTAGGCCCTTTAGTCATTGTGTGCGTTTATCAATGGATCAGGTCCAGATGCAACATGGACATAATTGCAGGTAATGAGTTAGGTGTATTACAGAGCTTGAAATGTGCAGGTGGATGAGCTTGACCCCCCCACAGCTTTCTTGGCTTTGTTCTTTGTAAGCTGAAATGATGCATTTCCATAAAGAGTGAAAAAGTGAGATCCACTAACAAGTGGTTACCCCAGACTTATGTGGAGATGAATTCCAACAAGTGTGAACTGATAAAATGAGTCTACCTGTTACCTGATAACCCAAGAAACATGTTAATACCAGGTAACAAAGTTTGTGAGCACCTAAACATAAGATATAAGAAATACTGCTGAAATGTGCGATGGATGCACTATGGCCCTCACTGCTCTCCCTCAGGGACAGGCCCCAATTTCATCCACCTGCCTGTGCTCCTATTTCTGTTAGTCTGATGGGAAGCAAAATGTGTGCCATGTCTCACTCGGTTAAAAGATCATGAGGTCTGTGGAGGCTAACAGCACTTTTATATCAAATAACCGACATGGTCAAACTGACTTCATTATAGCGTTGGACAAAAAAACATCTTAGTGGATCCAGGCAGTTCTGTTTTGATAGAAATCATTCTATCACAGCTAATTCTTTCCAGGGTAAAAACAGAAATGGTATGCGGCTGAAAGCTGTCGCACATCCCTCCTGAGGTGTCCTCATCTCATGAGCCTTGACCTTCCTGTGATGGCTGTCAGATTAATCATTGTCTAAGAGGATCAGTAAAGAATAATAATAAAAGAAATTGCACAATTCTGGCAAAGCCAATGATGTTAAGGATTCTCTCAGGTAGTCGAGCTGTAAAAATAAATTCAATCAGTGCATGCGCTCCAGGACTCGTCTACTGGAGAACAATTATGTTACAGGGAATCTGGTAATCAATCGCACAGCAGGCCAAAATAACCAAAGGGATTCATTTGGGGTTTACAAACAGAGGGACGCATGCATTTAGTCACAGAAAGAGAAAATGCACTAGCACCCCCAAGTGTACGGAATAAGATGTCATCTATCTGGCTTCTTCTGAGACTAGATTTGTCAGATATACTCATTAAAAGAAAGACTGAAATACTTACATTTCATGCGACTGTAATGCTACATTTGAATTTCTAAATTAAATCTAGATCTAGAAGAATGACAAGGCAGACTGTTGAAGAAGTGTTACGCTTTAGTGTAAAGGTCACCCTGATGTCACGGGCCAGCTAAAAAAATAGTTGGACCTCTTGCAGTTCAGGTTACAGTGCCTTTTCTGGCTCGGCCCACTCACATCTCTGAGGATATGTGTGTCAGTCAAAATATACCTTCACGGCTCCTCTAAAAACACCCTCACACATATGTTTGTGTGCGCACATATAACACAGACCTCGCATGCTTTTTATTGCATTAACCTTTTCTCTAACTGATATCGAGCACAAACACAGGATGACTCATAGCTTAACATCATTGGATTAGCCTCTGCTTTTGATTGCATCTCACTCCTGAGACAATAAGATCACGACAGCCCACTGGAGTATCTATCAAAGTGATCTGAGTACAAACACTGAAGGTCATCTCTCCTCATGATGTAATTCAGTTCAAAGAGGAGGCGCTTGGACCTTCTCTATAGCCTTTTGTCCATGTGCTTTTCCTCAAATCTTAAGCATTTAGATTGCATTCAGTAATGCAAGTATGTAGCTAATTAAATGGTCTGTCTGAATAAAGTACATTTTCCTTGATAAACAGCACTGATGTCGTGTGATTATGAGGCACATAATAAAACAATGAACCGAGGGCTATTATCAGATGGCAGCAGCGACAGATGAGAGCTATTAAGAAACATGTACATAACCCACAGGTCAGTGGCATGCAGAAATAACCAAAACAAACGATAACGTGTGGAAAAACTCATTTAAGCACAATGTCATATCACGGCTGTAAGAAACGTCTTCGCCTTTCTTCTTTATCATATCTGTGACAACCGCCTTCACAGCTGGTGGCTAATCTCAAACATCATATGTTTGACTACCATGTCCAACTGAATATAATTCAAGTAGACAGTGTGGTTATAAGCAAATTATATATCAAGTGCCACGTAATAAAAAGCATAATGCCTTAAGATGACAATTGTTGTAATTTGGCACTATATAAATAAAACTGAATTGAAATTGAATAACGTGTTCAGTGTAATTCACAAACAGGGGAGGTTGTGTTTTAACAAAACTTTGTCCTCAGGCCGAGGTGTCGAAAGGCTTTCCCTGATAACAGGGTGTAGACCACTGCAAAGGGATCAGAATTAGGAATCACTCACCAAGCTGGAGGTGAGCGAGGGGTCAGACTTTCCGAGGTTCAGGGAACGCATGCGAACAAGGTTAGAGGTTTCAGATGACGGCTGCAGCGGTGTCGGAGTCTGCTGGAGGGTGCTGGGCAGCAGAAGGTACTTTCCTGCAAAATAACAGGATGAGATCAGCTTTCCCTTGAAAACTTTTAAGATAACTGAAGCAACATTAAACCTTAAACAGAAAATGTAATGCCTAAAGTCTATTATTATTGTATGAAAATGGTATTTAATGCAAATAAAGGATCTGAATAGCTTTTACATCTCTGTACACTCAACAGTGTACAAATCCCCCCCCGCCCGCCCATCACAGTGAGCTCATGGGAAGAAAGTACAGGTCAATAGATGTAGCACTAACTTAAGAAAATCTCAGCTGTCCGCTCTGGTTAGGAGTGTTAAGCTGAAGCTTTTGACCTTGTGCAGTCAGACAAGAAGTCAAAGGGTTAAATTAGGCCAGAGGGGGCAAAAGCCCATTAAGAGATCACTGAAACCCATGGCATTACATAAGTACAGTGCCAGCACACTCTGCTAAATAGAGTTAAATAGGTGTAACTTCAAGTTTTACTAACAAGAGTTCTATGTAAGAATGTTCTTCATTTTCATCTTTCCCCGCTAGATGGCACTAAATGCTGCTTCACCTGCTCCTGATCTTGTCAGAATATCTCCCAACACAAAGATAAGCTGAAGATTAAAAACATAACACGCCTCAACAAAGCTACATCACTGGTTCCCCACAAAGTAGAAGAATTTTCATCTACCTGCACGCCAGCTTTCTGTGGCAGATAATATTCCGGGAAAAGCAGAAGAGGATTAACTATTTCCTCAAGGAGAAGGAAGAACAGAAAAGGAGGCAGTGTTTTAAACAGAAAGGGGATTTCTCAAGTTAATTCAGTCCAAAGCAGGTAGCTCTTTTTACCAGACGCTTCGATACGCTGCACAAGGCAGCTTAATTAGTTCCTCGTCAGGCTGAAAGTCGAGAGGTTACGTTTAGAAGTTTATTAATTTTTCCCCACAGATGGAGGGTGTTTAATCCAGGTTAAATCAGGAGGAGTGATAGGGAGGTAGCCAGAGGAAATCGGAGAAAAACAGAATACTGGCAGGCATAAAAGTTTTGTTTTGTTTACCTGGCATCAGTAGAAAAATATTAATGTAACTTTGATACAAATGTTACCTGAGGTTACACTGTTGTTACCAATTACAGCTTTCTTGCTCAGTATTTGATCAATTTCAAACATTTTTGAACCCATTTATCATTAATAAAGGATTAAAATGTCAGATTTTTTCTCTAAAATAATCATAGGTCTACCCTTGTACTCTTTTACTCAGAAAAAGCTATATATTCTATTAAAAAAGCATCTAATCTGGTGGTTATTTCATTTTCTTCCCCACTGGCAAGTCAGAAAACATCTGATAAGAAAACCACGACCAGCACACCTGCTGATCTTCTCAGTTTTACTGTGATCGCCACAGTAAAAACAGGAGCACTGAAGTGAGAGCAAACAGGATGAGAAGGGAAAAGTCAGGTCTTTCCTTCCTTACCGACAAATGCTTTCCTCGCAAGAGCTCATCACATCCCGGCATAAGGGAAACTGTCACAAACCAGTCAACACTTTTAGAAAGGGGTGTATCAGGATATACGTGGAGAGGGTTAAAGTTGTATCTACATTTAGTCACAGGTTTGTGCAAGGTCGGTTCTCCAACTGTGAGCAGATGAAATCCAGCTTCAACCACACCTTGGTGAGGTGAATCATGTTTAAACTCTTTAGTCACATTGTGAATGTTCAGTTAGACGCTTGTTTAACTGTATTCCAACTAAAACCAGCAGTGTTCTTCCATCTTGTCATTCACTGAAGGGTAAATTAGGCTAAACTGCGCTGTCCCACACTTATCTCATTACAGAGAGGAAAATAGTCATTCCTCAGGGTACTTAAGAGATACATACTCTAAGTTTATTAAAAGCTGACAGAAGCATCTTGTTTATTGCAACATATAGATTTGACAGTATTGTTCTTTCTTCTTCAGAGCACAATAAGCACATTTACAAGACAGTAGCTAAAATGGACTTTTAAAATGCATGTATAGATGTTAGTCTGGCTGAAATGAAGCATCTCATAACCAGGCTAACACCACCAGATTAGGGATCAGTCCTGCATGTATATTCTTAACTAGACTCAAACGAGCTCTAAAGTTCTATCTTATTAAAATTTTTTTTTAATAAAGTCCTATAAAGGGTGTCCAGGCTGTTGCTCTGCTCTAACAAAATTATGTTTTTTTAACCACAGAGTGATTTGACCAAATCACCATTCATGTGACCTAAAGACAACGCCTGTGCAGTGAATTTACCTGCACTTACAAACTTAGAAGCAGGATATCTGGACTGAGACGCCCTTTAAGTCAATAACTCGATTCCCCACCTGTGTATGTATACTGGGTCGAGGACAGTGGTTCAATCAAATGGTCCAACTGAGCTGCAATGGCAACTCGACTCAACTCTGGATGTAACCGTACTGACTGGTTAGTTTTCAGATGTTGACTGAGTGTTCAAATTCCAACTTCGATTTAAAATGAATTACTGTCAGTCCATAAATAGTGTTTGTATCTCCAGTCTGGCAACCAGATCAACAACATACTCGGCGGCCTGAAAGAAAATCAACTCTCAGATTAGAAGGAATGACTCACACTCATATTGTTTAACAACACAATCAAAGCTGACCTGCTTTAGGTTTGTTCATCAACCTTGTTTTTATGTAGACCAATTACTAATGGGTAATGCATTTATTCAAAGCTGCGCCTTTTTCGTTAACTAAAAAGGTCAACATTTTAATCAGTGAGGTGAAGTCCTCCATTAATACTTCACAAGGAAAAAATACACTGTTCAAAGCAATAAAACAGAGTCTGAGGCTTACAGTTTATTGAATGGAGGCAAACCAAAGGAGTCATCCATCTGTATTTGTCCACAGTCGAACATACAATGGTGTGAAAAAGTGTTTGCCCCCTTCCTGATTTCTTTTTTTTTTGCATGTTTGTCGCTCTTAAATGTTTCAGATTAAACTAATTTAAATGCAAATAAACACAAAATGCAGTTTTTAAATGAAGGTTTTTATTATCAATGGAGAAAAAAATCCAAACCTGCATGGTCCTGTGTGAAAAAGTGATTGCCCCCCCCCTGTTAAAACATAACTTAAATGTTAGGGATGTGACGATACACTCATCTCACGAGACGAGACGAGACAAGACGAGATTTTAAGAAAACTAGCTTAACAAAATATAAGACTGGACCAACAGACTTTTATTTAACCAGTTGCACATGCATTTACATGCATGATGTAAGCATGAGCTTTTAATAAACTTCTTCTTCCACAAATTGAAACTGAATTGCGGCGGTGTACAACATTATTTTCATATAACGTTTGCATATTGTCCGTGTCTTATCAGTGACTCTACTGCCATTTATCATTTCCGCCAGATCCCCAAAATGCTGCCAAACAAACTATTTGAAAGTGGCGGGGGCATCTTCAATGGTAATACCGGTATTTTCCTGCGTCATTCTGCCTGCTTGCTGCTTCCTCCCCTTCTTTAGTTTTTGGCAGGCTAGACATAGCAAAAGGCGCCTTACTGGCCCCACAGGTCACAAATAGAAGTTTGGATAGCTCACAAATCTCGCAAGACAGATTTTTAACGTGACAAGAAATATCAATGAGTATAATCTTGCGAGATCTTGTGACACAAGATCTCGTCACACCCCTATAAACTGTGGTTCATCACACCTGAGGCCTGATTACTGCCACAGCTGTTCTCAATCAAGAAATTACTTAAATATGACTTGCCTGACAAAGTGAAGAGGACCAAAAGATCTTCAAAAGCTAGACATCATGCCGAGATCTAAAGAAATTCAGGAAAGTGAGAAAGAAACTAATTGAGATCTATCAGTCTGGAAAAGGTTATAAAGCCATTTATAGCCCAGAAGTGGCCGCCCGACAAAAATTACCCCAAGAGCGCAGCAGTGACTCATCCAAGAGGTCACAAAAGACCCCACAACAACATCCAAAGAACTGTAGGCCTCACTTGCCTCAGTTAAGTTCAGTGTTCATGATTCCACCATAAGAAAGAGACAGGTTAATTGGCAAAAATGGCCTGCACGCCAGAGTTCAAAGACAAAAGCCACTGCTGAGCAAAAAGAACATTAAAGCTCGACTCAGTTTTGCCAGAAAACATCTCGATGAACCCCAAGATTTTTGGGAAAAAGCTCTGTGGACAGACGAGACAACAGTTGAACTTTTTGGAAGGTGTGTGTGTCCCGTTACCTCTGGCGTAAAAGTGACACCGCATTTAAAAAAAAAGAACATCATACCAACAGTAAAATGTGGTGGTGGTAGTGTGATGGTCTGGGGCTGTTTTGCTGCTTCAGGACCTGGAAAACTTGCTGTGATCAATGGAAACATAAATTCTGCTGTCTACCAAAACATCATGAAGGAGAATGTCTGGCCATCTGTTCCTGACCTCAAACTGAAACGGACTTGGGTTTTGCAGCATGACAATGATCCAAAACACAACAGCAAGTCCACCTCTGAATGCCTGAAGAAAAACAAAATGAAGACTTTGGAGTGGCCTAATCAAAGTCCTGACCTGAATCCGATTGAGATACCGTGGCATGACCTTACAAAGGTGTTCATGCTCGAAAACCCTCCAATGTGGCTGAATTACAACAATTCTGCAAAGATGAGTGGGACAAAATCCCTCCACAGCGCTGTCAAAGACTCATTGCAAGTTATCGCAGACACTTAATTGCAGTTGTTGCTGCTAAGGGTGGCCCAACCAGTTATTAGGTTTTTCCTCACTTCATTTAAAAACTGCATTTTGTGTTTGCTTGTGTTATCTTTGACTAATATTTAAATTTGTTTGATCTGAAACATTTAAGTGTGACAAACATGCAAAAAAAATAAGAAATCATGAAGGGGCAAACACTTTATCATACCACTGTACTTCTGTTCATAAGAGCCAGACACAAAGTCTTTTAACCAAAGGAAGACTGAAAATTGTGCTTAACTGCGTTACATTTCAATTGCAGTAATGCTCTTTCATAGGATGATCTTGAGTCTCTCACAAAAAATAAAAAAATAAAAAAATAATGGAATAATTCAACTGAATCACTAATTCTGGTCAGACTGTTCATACTCTTGAGTCCAAGTCTCTAATAGTCACATACTTAAATGTATATATCTGGGTGGCTGAGTTCATACTTTCTTCATCACAGGAGGGTGATATGTTCCTTACTGGAGTAACACAAAAAGCAGATGACTAAACCAAGTAAAATAAAGTAGGCATTTATTTCTTATCTCCAATCAGACACTGTCTACCTCATCAACCACAGCCCAAACTACACACCAGGAGACTTGGACTAAACCCAACTGCTGACTTATATCTATCTAACAGCATTATATTAGATTGTGCACTTCTCCTCCATATGTGTTGGTAAAAACTGAGTTTCTTATTAAAATGACTTCATACGAAAATGATAAACATTTCACATTTACTTAACAGTTTATTGCAAATTAAAATACAGTTTTACAAAAGCGCTTTTTAAAATATGACACTGCTAAAGAAGTAGTTCAAAGTGTGTCATGTACAAGTTTGGGCAGTGTCGAGTTTGTTGACATGGCTTTCGTCAGTCCTGTTATCAGTCAGATGAATCATTTTGGCTCATCAGATTAACTTTTGAAAGGTGGAAATGGACGTCTGCCCATGCATGCCAAGGTAATTGTTCAATGAGCCAAGTTTAAGTCCCCGGCAGAGTATCATAACTTGTTGCAACTGAAAGTAGTCGCAGCTACTAGCTTAACACAAAGGTAGGTAATATTTGATACGTGGATAATCATAATACTGGGGAAAAGAAATTAATTCCATTAATGAAATTCCACAAAATATATAGCAATGAAAAGTCTTGGAAATCTCACAGCCAATGGTAAATAAAATGTTTAACTAGCTCTCTGCCTGGTAACAATGAAACATTTGAGTGGAATGACACTTTACAGCTATTAAGCAGCATTTGTTTCCATCACGAAGGTGCAATGAGTTTTAAAAGTGAAAGATGATCATCTGTGGGCATTAATTTGCTAATTATTAACATAAGCCGTCTTTCTGCCTATAAATACTAATTAAAGCTGCAGTAAGTAGAGAAGATACTGTGTGAAGATGGCTAACTTTCAGAGGGGTGAGGATGACAGTGATTTGATTAAGAACTTAGGTGTGGTACGTGCGTACCGTTTTGTTACGGTTTAAGAGAGATTAGCAACCGTGCAAAACAATTCAGGCTGCACAGATTTCCATAAACAATCATCCCATGTGGTCCTAAAAAGAGAATATGTCATACATTCATCCCTGTGAGTGATAAGTATGAGAAATGAAAAAGGAGCAACTTTCCAAACTCAGGACACAAGAAAATGTGAGACCTAAAAAGAGCTGAAATGGAAAGGGTTCGTACAAAAAGAAGTTATTACCTGTGAGACCACCACCGAGGCTCCTTCTACGAACATATTTTCCATCCTCACTGAGATGTCGTTTTAATTTGAGAGCAGGACTTAATCCATGAATCGGTTCAGGGTTACTGGACTTCCTGAGGGATGTGGGAGGCGGACAATGGATGTTGTCCAACTGTGGAAAAAAGGGGAAAGGGTAAGATTGAGGGAATAAGGTACACTTTAGAAGCTATACCTATACAATGACATCCATAAAGCAAACCTAAAACATTTTGTTTTGAAAAAAAAAAATACAAAAAGCATATGTTTCAGGTTTTATTTACCTTTACCTAATATTTAGTGTAATTTCTTGTTTAATCAAATGCAAAATTCCTTGTCTGCCAGACACAAAAACAAGAAATCTATCAAAATAAATTCACAATTTTCTGGAGCTTTAAGTTTTCAGCTATAAGATTTTCCAAAGAATTAGATGCAAAATGATGCAAAGTGTTTTACAAAAGAGGGATGGGCAACATCAAATACGTTATAAAACTACAACCAATAATAGACATAAACTAACAGCGAAAAGTTTGAACACAGCCATCAGTTCATTTTAAAATGAAACAATATATATATATATATATATATTTTTTTACCAATACTGTACTTTTAGGCCATCTATAAAGAGGAAAGTTTTAGGAAATAAATCAAATTTAGCCTTACTGAGACTTATTGTGCCTGATTTTAGTGGGCAGATATATCTAAACATCTATAATAAAGGCCTCATTACCCTCAATCACAAACTGCAACCTGGGAATAAATAGCAGGGAACTATCTGTGGATCTCAACTATATATACCAGGTTAGTAAATCCAAGATGTGTTTAGGACCATTACGTGTTTTAAAAGCGAGATGTAATAGTAAGTCATTGTCAAATGATTTTGTGATTTTTCGCTCCAGAAACAAGCAGCAATGTTTTCAACTAACTAGATATATATTTGACTTGAGTATGACAACCAAATATTACTTCTAGATGTCTAACAGTCTGTGTGATATCTGACAGATTGTAAAAGATAAGCATACATGGTGGTATGGATTTCTAACAGCATGAACTAGTACAACTGAGTCTCATCTGAATAAAAATGATAATATACATTATGATGCTAAATAGGCTGGTTGAGAGGCAGCATGAAAACGGGAAATAAAAGTGGACCCAAGATCTGAGCCCTGGGGGACACCAAGACTTAGCCAAACAGCAAAAATGATTTAAAACGATAGATTAATTGTTAGACTAATAGATTGTTTAATCTCCTGACACACTTGCCTCTAAATACAGTTATAAGCTGTCAGTGCAATACAAAACTTATTTTACATATATATCATCACATGGAATAAATTCAGAAAATTAACCACAGCAGGAATATGTATAGAAATATAAGAAATAAAGCTGTAAACCTAAAAATTTCAGGCAATACCAAGGGCAGAATCAGATTGCCTAAAAAAATGTAAAAAAATAAAAAAAATTTAAAAAGTTGAAAGTTTATTCTGAATCAGTTTTCATTCAAACAAATGGGAAACGTTTTCGTTACGAAACGGCTACCAATCCATTACATATTACATTATACAACCTCACATCACCAGCGCTTTGCACTCTCAGAAGAGGATACCTTGCCTGAGGCTCAGACAAATGAACAAAGCCCAGTAGTGAGGAAGAGGCCCTCCCTGAGAATACAAAGATACACAGGGCTGTAAGAGCCGTCTGTGGAAGGAAATGCCCTCGACTTCTCTGTGGGATGATTCATGATCCCAGTTCCATTTAAGACAACTTCAACTAACCCTTTGTAGGAGCAATACAAACAGAGCAAATGAGAGTTGTGCCATTAGCTAATGTTATGAAATAAAGTGGCTTATCACTCAGTAGTGCTAAAAGCAATAGATAGCATTTACCCATAGTCATGAGGCTATTAATGGTTTTCAGTTCCATTATACACAAACAGATACTTGTAACATTGAGATCTCATGACCCTAATATGCCAGAGCCAGCAACAGTGTTTCATTGTTTAAATACGTTATCTGAATAGTTTAATTTAACTGTTGGTTTCCACACCCTCTTTCTAAGCCTCGAACAGGATATGTCATACACAACTAAATCAAAAACACACATAGGCGCTGTATTCATACTGAGATCGCTCATACCGATGAACTGGGTAGTTTAAACGTACACACAGAACACAGTGTTGTTATTGTACAATCACATGATATACTGAGAATACAATAAAGAAAAAAAAGAATCATAACGGACTTCCCATCTGTGTAGACCTGCTGCAATATTGTAAGAAAGAATGAGAAAGAAATACTTTGGGCTGAACTTGTCAACTTGGCATTTTTCAAATCCAATCCAAATCCATCCCAGCGGTTCAATTTTAAGATTACCCACATTTCTTTTAGTTTTTATGGAAACTGATGAGGCTAAACTCCAGTGACAGACCTTTCTTAGCACAACAGTAATCGCCAAACTGCACAAATGAAAAACTTATAATTACAATAATGATAATTTTGTACTTTTCACAATTTTTTCCCTTTTTCAGAGAAGAGAAAACTATCCGAAAGGTGCTCAAATGGTTGTTGAATAGTTAAAAACAATGTGTTCTGAACATTTTAATCAGGCAAATAACAAATAAACCAAAGAACGTATATACAACAACATTTTTGAGTCATTTGAAAAACTCGTTTGCCAGTGTTGTTGTGAGGATAAGGTAGTTTTTGTCAAATTGTAATCACCTTTGTTTCCATGGCAACACGTTTTACATGTTTGCACATACATCTGTAATTGCTTGTCCATTATATTGAAGGAAAAGTGTTGTCAAAAAAGTTGCACTCACACTGAACTATTTAGCAAGTGAGAGGATGAAGGAAGTGTGTTCAATATTTTGTTAAATGTTCAAGCATTCACCCCCCCCCCCCAAAATTCGTATTTGTTCTCTACTATAATTTCGGAGTACTTGTAAAACTTAAGACATTCTATTATTTTTCCACCAGAAAATGCCCAACGGCAGAAGCCCTAATCCAACAGTGACAACGGCTTCATTATATAAGAGCAGAGCTCCTTTTCCTCGACACTGCAATGCAGCCAGCGCAGCCCAACGAAAACAACCACCACACACCCACTACCTAACATTTAGTCAGTAAACACTGCTGAGGCAGAGATGAAGAGCTGTGGCAGATTTTTGTTAGTTTCAGCTTTAATCTAAAGCTCAAGAGGTATCCAAACTCCATTAACATTTCACCACGTTGCAGATTAGAGGTTTAACCCAAGGTGCAAATACTGTCAATTAACCTATTTTCTATTGCCGAAAATTAATTTCACTGATCTGTTCTCTGCAACCACTAATTTCCTGTAATAGTTGCCTTCCAAATTCTAAGAGTAGAGGTTTAGTCTTTCCATCAGCTCAAGATATGGTAGCACAAGCTTTTTGTAAAGCTTTTGCTAAAAACCTTTTGGAAAAAAACCTTACTTTAGCTAAGAAATTATCCGCTTCTCAATCTGTAGTGCAGTTCAAACAGAAGAGATCAAACGTAAACAGGAAGTGTCTGTGGTGTGATGCAATGTGTTTTTAACTTTCATGACAGCTTAAAGAGCAAAAATGTGTGGAAACTAGAAATACTTTGTTAGTGCTTTTCATGTGTAGATGAGACTGCGACACACATGCACTTTAAAATGAGCGTGTCATAACAAAAAGCTTCAAACAGCTACACGTGATTACGGAGAGAAAATAAATACATGTAGGATCTAGTTTATTCTGTGTGCTGCACCTGATATTAAAGTCAGTAAAAACAGAGCAAAGTTTGACCTGGTAAACAGCTGATAAAAAATACACAGACAAATCACAGCTGACACAAGGAAAGGACAGGCGGTTATGTAATCTTCAAGCAAACGCAGTAAGCAGCTTCAAGTTATATTACGAGACAATCGCTGGTGAAGTCCTGCATCATTTGGTCACATTGTTTAGAGTCAGAAGCATCTGGAAAGTCATTATGAGGGACACCTGAACACCCTGGACTATGATGTAATTATGGTGGATCATTTGACCTGATCAGTTGTGTGTTATTTGTACAGAGGAGGAAGGAAGTTGGACTGATTTCACAGAAGTCCTCTATTTCTCAATACCTTTAAGCTTCCGTTTGTTTCCATCAGTGTTTTGACTAAAACAGCTCAGATCATTGCACACCGGAAACAGTGACATAAGGGCCAGAGAGAGTGAGACTCTCTTCAACGATTTGGCTGTTTTCACAGGCAGATTAGCTATCAGCAGCAGATGACTTTGCACTAATAAAAAGAAGGTAAGATAATCTACAAAGTATTTCTCTATCTGTGCACCGGGTCAAAGTCTGACGTTTAAAGCCATGTAATACATTTCAGCTCCATATTTCAGATCTGTATTTTTAAACATAGAACAGGGCTTCTTGTGGAGCAGGAGGTGCAGAAAAAGCTTCTTCCACGCACTGGCAGATACCATTACACATATCATTACAACCTGCTTCGAATTACTAGTCGAGCAAGATATTGTACAGGCAGATCATTTTAAACCCAGCACACAATAACAAACTGACAGTGTAAGGCTGGTGATCCTTGCAACCCTTTACCTTCAAGTTCCTGATGCACAATAATGAAATTTGAGCCACTGAAAACTGTGGACTGCTGCCAAAGCCATGGCAAGAGTTCTATGTGATTTTCTTATTAGCCTTAGCTTGGCTGTAATTATCAGCCGTAGCTTGGCTGTAATTATCAGCCAATCATGCCAGCTGAGAATCATCTGGGTAATCAGAAAAACCCACACTTCCCACTCAATGCATATCTGAATTTAAGCTGCTCATAAAACAGTCCAACTCCTTACTCTTATCAAAGGATATTAGTAAAATATCTCTCCAGACAAAACATTTAGTTGATTTAAGTGTCTGCTTTGAGATCGGATTACACAGAAAGCTCTGCAGTCAGCCAGTCGCAGCTCACGATCTGTGTGTACAGCAGAAAGTACACTGTGCAGATTTGGCAGCAGCCGGTGCCCTTTCACCCACCATTCCTCTCTACCTGAAGCGGAGCCACGCAGGACTCCTGAGAGCAGCACCAACACTGATCCGCCCCTCCTTCCTCCATCCTCTGTTCCACCCTCTGCTCCACACACAGTGGACAGTAACAACAATCTTTTGTTGCCAAAGCAGACGGCAAACAGATGAAACAAAGAAGGTGGCCATGCAACACACAAAGATGAACTACAGACTGAAAAATGAGGCAATCTACACCTGTGTGGATGATGACATTATTTCAATATGCTTTGTCGTGTATTTACTGTCACGTTACCCTCATTTATGCTTCGGATAAAGGAAAACAAAAGCTTACCATTTGTTTTTGGAAAACAAACGGGTAACCTTGATTGAACTTGAAATTGCAGTCTGGCACGATGCCCCTGTGGTTCAAACTCCCCCCCCCCCTTCCTCTTTCAACATTTGATGCATAAATAAAAAAATAACATGTTCCATATTATTGTAGATAACTCTGTGGTGTATCTTTCAAATTCAAGTGAGAATCTGGATTTATTACATGAGTGAAATAAAAAATAATAATAATATGCTAAAATTAGCAGGGTTTCATAGATAACAAACCTAAGAAAAAATAAATAAATACATAAATAGAGGGGTCAGGCCAAGGAGAGGAATTGGGATTGAGCCTCAGTGGCTCTGTGTTTTTCCTTTTACATGTTGAATTATAGCATTATAAGCATTCATTTTGTGCCCTGGTTCACCGTCTATGATCTAAACCCTGCCACATTCCCCATTTGTTTTTACATAGTGAGTTATAGTTCTCATTGTTTTGATAAGCCACATTAATAAGCACTGCATTCAGAGAACTTCAGACTCTCAGCGAGCCACTAAATGTTGCAAAACTGTAAGAAACTAAACTGCTGTTAATGTAAAGAAAGGAATGCATGGAAATAAGGAAACTAAGATAATTATTTGTTGAGTCTCCATCCGACCAGTGCTGCGTAGATGATGGAATAGTTTCAACAGTGCAGAAAACAGAGCACACATTCAGCAGAGCCTGTACGCCGCTGACCTTTACCAGCCGAGGCTACAAAGACTCAACGCCCTAAAGATGGGACAGACACTCAGCTACAGAAGGAGAGATGCTTTTTCTCAACACAAGTATACAAAGCTACTCAAAGAAAAGAACAAAGCAGGAGTAGCATTTAACCCCACAGACAAATGCACGACTTTGCCTTGGAGCACAGTCCACAAAAGCTGAGTGATAAAATCAACAGTCCAAGCAGATGAAAACTCCCGTTATTCACATACATGTGGTCTATCCCACACCATAGAGCCATGAAGCAAAGGTGTGAAAACAACACAAGAGAAAGCTCATAAGCACGAGGCGCACTGTTCTTCCAGCTGCCTTTGTCAGCAACTTACCAAACATTTCATAGCATAAGCTTCACTAATTTCCATGTTTATGCATTACAACAGTAGAAGTGGCTCAGTCACACCACTGAAGCAGCTGTACAAAGGGATGACAGGCAAACATAATATCAAATCCCCTCTGAAGGCTTTGTGGTGAAGTGTTGTTTATCATTTTACTGAGATGGATGAAAGGAACCTTTTAATAGTGGGAGCAAATTGTTATTGGAGTCCTTCAGTGGTTGCCATGACACAGTGTGAGCACGTTTACAGTGAAACAGGAAGAGAGACCCCATACATCAAGAGCCATTACACCTCCCTCCAGTCAGTGCTGTCCTTTTTTTTTCCACTTATTGCTCACCCTGCCATTGTTCCTCATCATTTCCTTCTAAGAATAACACATAGTGACGAGAAATAAATCACTTTTAGAGCAAAACGGCTTTTACAAGAAATCCTTTCGCTGAGGATGTCAAGATGCTCTCTAGATAAAAGAAAAAAAAAGAGGAAAATCTTTTTACCTTTACATCCGGTTTTATTTAAAGACAGAAATGATGACAAAGTGGAGCTTGTTACATAATCCCAATTCATCATGTTCGGTGTCAAATTAATTCACTGTTGAGTTATAACAAGTCTGTGTGAGATTAAGAGGATGATGTCAAAGATGAAAGAGACTTCTGCTCTAATTAGCAAGTCGAGGGACAGCAGTTTGAATGTGAAACAAGTGGTCTTTAAAATGACTCATCCTGTGTGAAACAGCAGTTTGTCCAAATCTGTTTTGACGTGATTTCTCCAGTTTCTGTTCCATAAAAGATTCTATGATGATACAGCTGAGGGATGTTCAGTTGTTTAAACTGAGGGAGATAAAAGGATGACTCTGATTAGAGCAAAAAAAAAAGTTTTGTGTGCATTATAAGTGAAGGATGTCTGGAAATAAGGCTACATAATCATCAAAAACAAAATGGATCCAGGTATTAGAGGTAAAAGCAGTTTTTTTTTTCAAGTTGATTCTTGCAAACTCATTTTAAAAGAAAAAAGGGTATTATTTGTGCAGTTGACAGTGAAAAATATAAAACTACTACTGGTGCTTAACTAACTCTTTTTTTGGTTTATCACTGTAGGTGTTACCATGTAACTGATACTTTCTGATACTTCTCTTGGTACTACATCAGCCCAGGCTCCAAGTGAGACAGACCAATAACTATACAGTGATGTGGAAGCACTGCAGAGCGCTGGTTGGTTAAAGGGGAACATCACCTCTGGGTGTGAACATCTCCACAGCAAACACACACAGAAAATTTACCACATAAATCCCAACCAGCTTAGTCATCAACACAAAATGTGATTCACGTGGACAAATAATGAATACACAAACATGTTTAGTACCAACGAGTATGAATTCCCAGATCAATCTTTTTCTCCGCTGACAGCGCTGTAGCGCCCAGTCGTAAATTATCTCTCCCAAAGGATAACCACACTGGTTACACTCCTTCTGAACTAAAAGCCTTTTGCAAGCCCCTTCAGTGCAGTAACTCTTCTCTATTCCTCTGTAATCCTCACTTCTAAGTAGATCTGAATAACAGCATCTGATAAATTAATGTAATGCATTAAACACACTCAAAGTTGTGAGTCTCATCTGTTGTCGCAGCTTAACACACGCTGCAGTGATAAGCAGCTGATCCATCCCACAGTGCGGGAATATTATCTGTAATATAAAACAAGGTATGGAAAAGACATGCAAAGTAGAACTGTACTGTATTACATCATGTCAGGGAAACATGCTTAATTGTACTACAAGACTAGGCAAAAACTGCATGTCACTGGCCAAAAACATTACTCTCAATAATCCATGCTGAAGACTTAAGTTAGTTATGCTCTGAGTGCCACTTGTTTGACTGTCTTGCAGGATGATTATACAAAAGTTACGAGGCTAATTAACTTTGAGAAGTTGTAAAGAATGTGGTTTGGATCGGGATCACTGTTTAAAAAACTCCAACACGGGACGTACCCCTTGGTGGAGGACAGCGCTCTCTGGGTGCCCTTCCAGTTCTGCAAATGATGTAAAACGTAAAAATCACCTAAAATAATCCCCATCTGCCTGCCTCAGAAAACATCTTGTTTTGAAAAGAGTGGTCTATGTCTATTTCTAGGTGTTGTTGCATCCTCAAGGTCCCACGCCTAATTATGATACGGTATAGATAAGCACAGAATGCAGATGCAGCAACAACTTTTACTTCACAGGAACAAACACGACTCCTGAAACAAGCCATTAGAATCCCAGGGGTCATGAAATGCTTGCATGTCTGTGAACTGCATCCATGAACTGTTGGACACGTTCATCTGCCTTTTTCTCAGGGTTGGCTGCAGCAGAGTAAACCATGTTCTGGCCGACCTTGTCACCCAACATCTGTCTTATTCAACTCTCCCCGAATTCCAGCCCAGACAGAATCTCTTTCCCCGCTCTTTGCTCCAAAGAGCCGGGTGTTTACTCATAAGGATAACAACATGAAAAAGGGTCACAGCTTAAATCCAAAAAACTATGTGAATAAATAGGGTGTTTCACAATTTGGTCAGCCAATGGACACTTTACGTTATGATGCTGTCCTCTCATAAGCTTGGAAACCAAAAAAAACCTCAAAGCCAGGCTTTTGAGCTTTTGAACTTCACAGGCTCTCACTTGGGAATTCAGTTTCCTGTGTTGACAAAAGTGCACAGCAGTCCTTTCCTTCTCCAATTTCTTACAATTATCCATGTTAAGATTCATCATCTCCAGCATTGGAAATAAGTCCCCACAGAGGAGGTCATTTTTCCTGCAGAGGCCTTTAGAGACTTACTGTATGCATTCCCTAAAATCTGCTACCCTGACAGGTCAAAGGCCACAGAACAAGCCTGCATATTTTGGTTGTGTATCTGGGAAGCCATGAAAAATACAAGATGAAGTCAAGTAATGGGGAACCCAAATAAAAAGTCTACAGCAAGGCTGTGTGACCACACGGTCTGTTGTAAAGACTGATAACAGCAGCTTTATTTAGCCACTTACATGGATCTTGACTCGGCCTGAAAAGATCTGTTTCAGTAAACAGGAACATTTTCAGCCAAGAGGAAAAGGTCTCACCGTTAGTTCAACTGTTAAGGTTTGCCTCTTTAAGTCCATTAAGACATAATAAACACAGCATAAGGACTTAATGCAAAGGTTTGGTCTCATCATTACTGAATATAAAAAAATAAATAAATCTATGACAAAACAAATTAAAGGAACTTAAAAACCAGCCTTCGTCTGAAACCCACTGCATCGCGGTCTCTGCATCACGGTCTCTTACCTTGATTCCATTCGAAGACGAGTACGGACCAACAGTTAAAATCCGACCAAGAGACATTTTGTTTAGGTACCAACAAACTTCTGCTCAGTTGTCACAGACGATGTGGATTAAATCCAGACATGCATCTATTCAAACAACAAACGGAAGAGTCAAAAATCAGCCAAGGATCGTGGACAGCCAGTCCATCTCAGGGGTGAAAAGAGTCTTAACCAGATTGTGTTAATCCTCTTAGTCTCAAAGCACACACCGACACAAGATGTTCCTCTAATCACCCTGCTGGCTGAAATAAATATTTGAATAGGGGCAAAACACATGGTTGGAACGATTGAACAGATAGAGAGTTAAACATTGTCAAAGAGAAGCGAATGTTGATACACAAACAGGCACTTATGCAATGTGTGACGGCTGCCATTTCAAATTCAAGGAACAGGTCCTCACAGAAAAGATCAGAAGGGGATGTTATTGTGTGTCAGACAGGAGCAAATCAGAGAGAGACAACGTCACTTTGATGATGAAAAATAGGCGATTAAAAAAAAAAAAAAAAAAGAAAAATAGGCGATTAAATCAGGACTAGTTGTTTAAATTTGACAACTTAAATCGCCAAGCTTTTCCAAACCTCTGTAAGTTTTTGTGTCTTTGTATAAACTCTGTTCCACAGATTTATGATCTCATGGCGTGGTTTTCACCCCAGCATGCGCCATCAATCGTGACAACATATATAGAGGTGTGTGTGTTCCTAATCATGTCCAGCGGAATACTGCTGAGTAAGCATTTTAAGGGCCACTCATAGCTCAATTATGTGTGTCACAGAGTCAGAATACCTGGACATTTGGATAACTGGTTGTTTCAATCTTTTGTTTTTCATAAATCAACAACTCCACTGTTAAAAAAAAAAAGATTTTATGCCATTGTCATTCTGGGGAATCGGGTAGACGGATGTGGAAAAATAAACTATCAAGGTAAACAGGAGTCAGAAACTTGTAGGGAAATTGGAAAGCCTTTTCATTCACGCCGTGTTGCTCAAATGCCACAAAATCCTTGTCCACAGAATGATACAACACAGAACCTTAAGAAGACACGTGTCAATGAGAAACAATATCGGTACGTGTCAGCTGAGTCATTGTTCCACTATAATGAGATAATTACAGCCCAACCCATCCCGCAGCACAGCTCATACCAATCTTCTCTTGTCTGTTCTTGTCCTCAATATCCAGTCTGTATAGACAGTTAGCGTCAAAGCAACATTTTACCTACAGGCTCTAGTAAGCTATTGATTTCCAGCAGTCGGCAAGTACAACAGGCAAGTTTGAAACCCTAACAAAGCTTTACTTGTGCAGGGTAACAGTGGAGAACAGATTTGTTGGAAATTAACGAGCAATATTTCAATCGAACAATTTATTGCTTTGAGAGTCTTGCATAGCCCCAAACAGTGTTTTTATTACACAACTCTGTTGCATAAGATGCACCAAGTGGACACAACCAGCCTTAAAAAAAAAAATAAAAAAAAAACCTGCTAATCTTGATCAGTAACACACTAAAACAAGGCAGCAGGCTGAACCAACCCAAAATGTAACACTCTGGTTAGAGTTACTCTGAAATCCTAAATATGTATGTCTTCAAAGCAACTTTTTTTTTTCTAAATGCTTGTTGCCTAAGAAACCCCCCAATAACGCCCATCTCCAGTTGGCAACAGAGAATTTCCCTTATGTCCAAGCAGAGATAACCTCAACTACATCATGAGACTTCGAAAAGCTTCCCCCAAAGCTACACAAGACATGATATGTAGAGACGCAATAGAAAGGCTTTAAATGGAAGTCCTCCTCATTCATCTGAGGGACATTTTAACAGGATACTGACAATAAACGGGCAAGAGACAGAAGACTCAACACTACCTGTAGAAAACAAATGCGTGTTAGTTCATGAATGTTAAACACACCTCTTGGCACAAATAAAAACCCCGCTGATATGCATGTTCCAACATAAAAATAATATTTCATCACTAGATGAAACAACCTTTTTCCTGAAGAACCGAATCTCCTCACACACCAACACATTTCCCTCATGATGATTCAGCTGTCGGCGAGCTGATGCCTCAAAACCAACGCCACGAAGACTCACTATTCTAACTAAATGGAGGAGTTTGGCAGTGTGTTCCCATCGTGTGCTGCTCCATGACAAAGCTGTTCATTAGCGATGCAAACCGCACTCGAGAATCTCCAAAAAGGGCCTGACGTAGACCTAATCTGAATATAAATTAAGGGTAATTGAGAGAGGAATTGAGTTAAATAGTTAATTAAACTATTTTCATTATTCATTGGATTAATCAAATTAAATAAAAATAAAACTGAAAATGATCATTAAACTTACTTACATTAAACAGCTCGTGTTCATACCAGTCAATCATGCAAGATTTTACTCTTTTTTTTTTTTTAAAGTTGCTTTGGAAACTTTAATGATTAGTTATGAAAACACTAGGAGCCTGAATATCTGTTGTCTGACAAAGTGCTTCAGCAGGAAAATGCATTCAGGACGAGGCTTGAACTGGATCTGTAGATGGTTGTGTAGCAGAGCTCCACTGTGTGCAGAGAGAGGTGTGGTGTCTGTTTTAACAGATTAAGAGTATAAAATGACTCCTACACCTGCCTGGATGTCTTAAAAAAATGCTTTTTTTTTTTTGCCCTTCAGACATTTTTTCTCTCCAGAAGCGGCCTCTGTAAGCTGAACTTGGCCAAACTGAATGAACATCTTTTCATGAGATGAGTGAGTGTCCTGAAAATCTACAACAGTGCAGCTAATTCAACAAAGCCCTGTAGTTGTTTTATCCTTCAGTTAATGTTTGCTGTGCGCCGCGTCTCACACATGGTTCGTTTGAACAAACTCATAAGTTATCACAGAGGAGGGTGTCAGTTTGCTCAAACTGAACTGCTGAGGGAGACTTATCTCTACATGTGGGATGCTGCTTTCTGTGCTTTTAACAGCTGTCTCATGTTATTGGTTTTTCTTTTAGGGAAGTCATCTTGTTTGACCAGCGCCATTCTGTTGTAAATAATTTGACTGCGCCATACAGGCCCATCATTCAGTGTAACAGATGTGCAGTCAGTCAAAACCTTCCTGCTTGGTGATGGATAGTTATTTTAGTCAAATATGGCACAACAAGGACATACAATAACATTACAATTTAAATCAACATGGAAGTCTTGTTAGAAAACAGCATCCAGCACTTACATTACATTATTAATCTATGTATTTTTAGACTAAAAATTGTATCTTATTATTATTTTAATATCATTTATACAAGTTTTTTTAAATTCAAGTACACCTGATAGAAAGGGGACTGAATCCTTTCACATGGACATTTTTAATCATGACTTACTTCGCTTCGTGGTCAAAGACCCACCTTTTCAAAGGACCTTGGTCTGGTTGTTTGGTGTGCACCAAAGTTTGGATGACAGCATTCACACTTCTTCAAATGACCTTTGTGTGAATTCACCCAAAAAGGATGATACACAACCCAACCCGAATCAGTGCATGTGTGGGTTTGCACTGCATGACGCTGCAGATTTTGAGATAGAAAGCTCCAGATATCTCTTGACTGCAAAAACGAGAAATGACATGAAATGGCCAATGATAAGAATGGATATGAAAATATATCTTCTTAGTTTTTACCTTTGCAGGAGGAGAACTGGTAACTTTGGTGCTTTTAGATAGTAAGTCATGGGTTACCTTCAATAATGGGTTTGAAACCCACTCGTATTGACTACTGAAAGTAGCTGCATGCTGTGGGTGAAAAAGCAATGAGGGTGAAACCACCAAAGTAAAGCTGTCGGCCAGACAGCTGAACAATGAGCTGAAACTTGCTATTTATGTCCAGATTGCCAAGGAGAGCTGCAGTTTCGAGGAGAATTCTGAGAGCAGACCCCACAATATCAGTGTTTCAACAATGTCCTCAGCTGGAGCTGCTTTGGAATCACTTTCGTAACCACGAAGGAGAACTGTGTACATTAACAGAGCTGGCAAAGGCATAAGAGGACGCTTCTAACCCTCCTGCTGAGGAAGCCAGTCAGTTTACTTTCCTGCTCACAGTGTATCGAAGAAAATTCTACCCGACTGCTGCACAAACATCTGCAGGTTTTATCATAACAGGGTTTAACTGGGAAGAATAGAAGAAGTGCTTCTCTTGAGAATCATTTGTGTGCCAATGATATCCAACCAGATCGTATATTATAGGAATACACTGCTAAAAGTATAACATTTACGAGCTAAATTCCAATAGACAAAGAATTTTTGGTGATCTTTTGCAGGAAAAATATTTGTCTTTGCCACAGTAAGGCTGAAAAATAGGATGAGGCATAAAACTCGAGGAAATATCCACACTCTGTTGTCTTAACTCGACAAGCAGAAAGGAGAAAGTAAAGAAAAAAGGATTTACGATTATGGGGGATATAAAAGTGGTGGGACATAAAAGACAAGTAATATAATGATTAACACAGAGTATGGTTGTGTACTTTGGGAAGCAAACTGTAAAGACAGTTGTATTGGACATTTATGATTTACACCAGCTGAACAAACCGTTAAAGCCAAGGTGCGCAAAATGTTTTTGAAAAAGCGGTGAAGCTTAATGTGGGTGAGCATAAAGTTCATATTCAAACACTGAAAATATTTGTCAACTGATAAGTCAATTTTTGGGAATTTTGTTCAATAAATTCTCTCCTCCATAACAAACGCTGAGGAGAAAAAGAAGAAAAGTCCTTTAGGACGATCAGTTTTGACCATCGAGAAGCTGTGACTAAGCCTCTCGCCGTTATTACGGACTTAAATTCACAAATTAAACTTTTATATAAACTTCAAGAAATCACTGAGCTCCTGATTGCACTCATTTTCTATTAGATCAGGAGTACAATTAAAGTAGTTTGTATAATTGTGGTTTGAAACTGACCTAAAAGGTCCAAGAGAGTTGAGTTTTAATGTGTGTTGCAAAGTGCTCCAAGTGGGACTTTATGAATAGAAACCAATGCATGTAACATTTTATTGTCAGGGGTGCCTGTGCATGCTCTCCATACAGAATGCAACCATGAGCAGAAACATGTCACCAGTGATTCATTATAAAAACTGAATGTGAGGGTGGAGGCAGGGCTGAGTTTCAAGATATCGCCACACGTTTTAAGTTCCAGACAAGAAATCCTTCAGCATTATCATAAAGACTGTTACCATTGACCTGAATAACAAAGACAGTATTTCATCACTGTTTCCATGTCGTTTCCCATCATCTGAACCCCCCTCCTTCTGCTATGGTTTAACGCCACTAATAGTTTTATTAAGGAGCTTAACTTTAAATATTTTTGTGAAAATTATTCAATGGATAAGTTGCTTGTTTTCTCTTGGTGAAATAATTCACATCCAACTACTGATAAAAATTTGTGGCTCCTGTATACAGAGGGAGGGTGGATGGATTTGACATGGCTGCTCTCTCCATCCTGACCATTGAAAGTCAGAAAGAACACACTGTTACTTTAAACCAGATTTTAAAAAAATAACTCCCTAATTTGGACAAAACCATTTTACAGATTCACAGAGGCTGCTAAAGGCGGGAGTCATATCAACCTCAAACTAACGACTATTCGGTTCATTTAAAAAATATCAAATCACTGCACTTGATGACAATCTCAACAATCTGAATAAACCAGCCCTAAATCAATCAGGGGAGAAACTAAAAAGCTGGATGCTGATACTCGCACACAAAAGATCCGATATGATGGTTTCTACCACTCAGACTGTTGAGGTGGCCTTCCCAAATTTATGGTGACAGTGGAACATAAGTCAAGGGGGGGGGGGGCTGTTCAAGTCCCGGCCTGCGGCCCTCTGCTTGAGTTATATGACCACCTTACACCAACCGACTGAGATCATGAGAGCAACCTGACCAAAAATGCAGGCAAACATGTTGGTCCGACTGAGATCGTAAGAAACCGAGTTCTGCAAAACTAGAGTTCTTAATGATGGCTACTGTGCAGTGAAGTCAGCTTTACTTACACATGCAACATGATCTCCCACAGACAAAGTTAGAAGTGGAAGAATGTCTTTAAAGGTTAGGGTTAACCCTTAATTCACAGCAATCAGAAATACTTCAGTCATAACTCAGTTCCTCTCTTCTGCTTATATAACAGGAAACTGTAACTTGACTCAGCTGTGAATGTTAATATGCGGACTGAGGGTTCAAAAGCGGTATGCTACCCATTTTAATTTATTTCTGTTGTAGTCTATTATGCATGAAAGAAAGGATTAGCTTGGGATAATCTGTAGATCGTTTTCTCCGTCAGTGCCCACAACACCGGACAGATTTAAATGTCTGGGTCTGACAAAGCTGCAATGACACAGATTTGTAAAGATAGGCACCAACATTGAGGAAAGCTCAGTGAAGCAACACCACACTTAGAATCTCACTACTTGAAACACTGCGCGGCTCCAAGTGTGGAAAATAAGTGGAAACTGAGCCGGTCAGTGTGGAGAAGTGATGTCACAGAAGACTTTCCTTTTTTAACTCTTTGAGAGCAAGACACAGGTCGAAGGTCAAGGTTCCCCGTCTAACCCTGCAGTGATACCGGCCTGCTTTGCCATGTATTAGCCAGAGATATCTCTGTTTAGTTCAGTGTAACAGGTCAAATTACGCTTCTTCTTCTGTGGTCAGCACAAGTACGGTCACTGGTTTTAAATAAACATCAAACTGGTATTTGAAATATGTCAGAAGGAAGAGCACAGGGTTCATGCTGCTAAGGTTCAAAGTTAGGGCAGATTGCTTTTATTTTCCCCTCCGTTTACGAACGGTACATCTGAACCTCCAGTAATATTACACCTGCTTTCCATTATTATATGAAGATGAAATATGTATTTCAGTGAGAAGGAACTCACTCACTCACACACACACACACACACGTTAACGGTGCCAAACAGCTCACATTGAGAGAAAATTAAATAAGAGATTAGTCTCAGTTCTTGCCCCACACCAGTTATATCTCAGCTCTATTAAGGTAATGGACTATCAAACCGTCATTCAGCCAATCCAAATTAGTTAAACAGCTCTGTTAGCAAACATGACACCACCCCAGGAGTATCATCCATGGCATGTTGGAGTGTGTTGGAGAGCCTGGTACACACAAAAACCCCGACTTATCCACTTTGAGACGCTGTGACCGCGATGAGGCAAAAGCAGCAGAGCGAGAGCTGGAATATGTTGCACAATGTTCAGTACTTCCCTGCTGCTAACGTTCAGACAGCCATTGGTACAACAAAGTCATGTTGCCTTGCATTCCAATTTTAGAAAGAATGTCAGACGAATGCTTGAAATTTCAAACGGTCCACATGCACCCCATAGTCTGCAATTTTTTCAATTATAGCAACTCAAACCAGTCTGCAGAGGCATCCGTGGAAAGTGCCATTTAAGTGAAAAGCCTGAGACTCAAATTGTGTCTTTCTCAATTTCTCCATCTGTTTCCTGAATCAACACCACAGTGGCTGCATTCTCCTCTAAAACGCCACAACCAGTGCCCAAGTTTGTTCCTCTCATGTGTAACCACTCATTCCTCTTATAGATCAAAACATCAAGGTTCCCAAAAGAATAGTTCGACAAAAGCAGTCGAGATCGACTCAAGTTTCTCTATGTGGCACATTTAAAAACAACACAAGTTCGCCATAGTTCCACACAAAGTAAAAGACAGTGATTTAGTCATAATCACACTGGTTCTGATTGCATTTCTGGAATCCTTTAGCATGCACCAACCCAGCAAAGTAAGAAAATATTCAAACTGCTGCACATTAAGATAAGCTGAATCTTCTGTTGCAGGTAGCCAGAAAAGACACCCGACTTAAAGTTTACTGCAATTCTGCAATAACTTCTGCTCATAAACTGTTAAGAGATTAAGCCTGGAGGTGCACCTTAGTTGCATTGAATGACACAGAGATGAGCGCCTGTTGGTTCCTGCCCACCAATAACTGAAATGTTGCGGAAATTTTCCACCGAATGGCTAAAAAGGCGCAAGATGGAGAAACAGCTGACTACATGTTTTCTTTCAGGAGTCTCGCGCCTTAAAATACCGGTCGTTGCTGGAATTTTCATCGATTATATTCAGAAGAACCAACTAACTTTGAATGACGGACTCGGGTCTGCAGCAGGGTGCGCGTGGGGCGTAAAAGGAGCGCGCGGTGTGAATTACTCTTGGATTATATGCCGTCTGCTGACTTCACGGCTTCCTGATGATCATGAGCTCAGCTGAAGGAAAGGTGCTCGCTTACAAATATCTTGACAGCAGGACCAAAACTAATTGGGTTCAGTGTTTTCTGAAGTGCGTCGCTTGCTGACAGCCGGAGTTAAAGGATTAGTGACACACCTCAATTTAAGTGTGTCAGTCATTGTTCACCACAATGGGAGGAAAAGAACAAAAACGTAAGAAATCGGAGTTAAGAACACAAGTTCATCAGTCTGTCTCAGAAACTGTCAAAAGGAAAGCAAGTGTTGAGATTTTTTATTATTTATTAATTGCCTCAGATTCACTCCAGCGGTTTGTGTGTTTACCTTTTCGTCCTCTTCCTCCTCTTCATAATCATCTTCTGTTGTGTCCTTGTCATATTCTGCAAGTTCAGCGTCCTCTGCTTCGTTCACGCTTTCCAAGTCCAAATTCTGACCGCCTCGTCCACTGACATAAACTTTCAGATCTATAACATCCGTCACTTCTTCTCCCTCGGACATGGTGTTTGAACCCGACGACAGACTCTCGCCGCTGCCAGACGCCAAAAACTGTTTCTGCTCCATAACGTCGACTTCCAACGCGACGCTTTTAATTAACCTGTCGACACACCTGTTCGGGTCATTTTCGCAGGGGAGCCCCGAGCTCACTTGTGTCTCCCTCTTTGTTGTTAGTCGGAGTAGAAACAAAGTTGCGACACTGACGTGGACATCGACCCTGCTCTAAACCAATGCTGGCCCACAGCTGGGCTCGCCGCCTCAGTTATCAGTCGCCTCCTTTTAGATTTAGTTGCTCATGACTTTCCCAGCTGCGTGAGTCCATGCTGTCACTGCCTTTCATATCTCGCAACCACAGCCTGCTGCCCCGACATAAACCCCGCCCACAACAGCGGGGGCGGACCAATCAGATCACCGCAGCTGCCAAACCTGCCAAACCCTCTCACTGTCTTATCTTTACGTGTCCTTTTTCGGCGCTTTAAGTGAAGATTATCAGGTTATAATAACTGTTATTGCTGCAAATCCGCCTCCTATTTGTTCCTGACATTTTTCTCTCTTGCTCTGACTTTCTTTATAACTAACTATTTATCTGTAAACACAGCTCAAATACACACCCACAAACACAACAGCAACTCATATGCGATCCCACCACAGGTTGCTCTCAGTTAAATTATTATTTACTTTAAACTCTGTTGTTTTCTTCTCATGCAACACCATATTTCACACTGTGTATGCCCTCCGAAAGTATTATTCAACCGGTACAATGGACTTCCAATGTATTGTTAACATACTTTTGGAAAACTGAACAATTACACACTGAACAGGGAGATGATTAAGCTGTGTGGACAGTAGGTCAAATACTTTTGGCAATGCAGGATCAAAACATTTGAAATTAGCTTCTATCTACATGCTTTTCCTCTCAATCATTGTGCAAGTTAAGGTTCCCAATGTGAACGTACTGTATGTACTCATTTATACTTATTTAATTTTATCTTATTTTTTGTAATATGTAGCAAGCGAGTCCTTTCAGCCAAATGCTTTTGTAGCTAAATGTACTTGTAAAAGTAGCCAGTGTGCAGTATCACACCCTTTTAGAGTGAACTTCAGATTATGACATACACCTGTGTTAGTATACTTTAATGTTGTATTTCATATAGCCTACAAAATTGGTTTTATTTACATCAATATAGACAATATCACACAAAATTAATTGAACGATTCATCATTTCTGTCCTTAGACTATCTTCTCAAAAAATGGAAGAAACGTCATGAAATTTTCCAATAAAATGTTATGTTATTAAAGTATAGAGTGATTTAAGTATTTATATTCACATGTACAATGTTTGATCAAATGTAGTGTGTTTCCAGTCAGAAATGTCTGCATTATTACTTACTCTAAAAAGAAACCATCAGAGTTGCAGAATAATCTGCAGAGGTGTTAAACAGTGAAGGCTCCCTGAAATGACTGGAGGTAAACTACATTTTATTGTCCAAGACTACTGCCCCTTCTTTTACATCAGAACATGGGGAGACATTTAACTGTATTGAAAGAAAACTGGATTTTTAAGTGCTTCTGTTTGTAATGATCATAATGGACCTACTGCACTAATCATCACCATCGGAGTTCAGCAGCCAATACAAACAATAGCTTCAAGTGGTTTGTTTTGAACATTGGCAGATTTTAAGGGTCTGAAATGATTTGTGTTGCTTGTTTTTTAGGACTGCCTGTCATTACAGGCTCTGTATGCGCAACATATTCGTTCATTTATCTGACCCCGATGGATGTTTTGTTCATGCCGGCAAGCTTGTTTTTCAGTTACTCTGCTGGCTTACCCTGGTAAAGCAGCTCCAAGACTAATGGATCTCTTGCATGAGTGCATGCCTAAAACTGCATGCAGAGAACTGTACTTGGATGGAAAAACAAAGAAATGCGCAAGGTATTGCGTAAAATTAATTTACCTCAGTTTACACCTCATATGATGCTGAAGCTATCTAAGGCTTTGTTTCTCAGTAATGTTTTTCCTCTCTGGACATAAAAAAAACTCAAATGAAAGCCCTGCAATGGCAGATGTTTGCGCTGACATTCAGATTACTCAGTTTTTAATTCCACTAAAGTATTTATCTTGACTTGATTGTGTTATACGGGTAAGGAACCCCATATTGTTTGGCATGACACTGCTCCCACATTTAGCAGCAGTATACCGATAACAGGGCGTGTGATCACCACTAGAGGGAACACTTGCACCAACATCTGCAACTGCTGGAAATGGAATTGATATCATATTGAATTAGTGTGTTTAAAACATGAAGTTGACATCGCTGACTCTGTATGAGTTCCAGAGATTAAACAGGTCATGAACAAATGTAAACACAGGATGAAGCAACGAGCTTTGAGAGCAGCAGTCAGATGGTTCATTTTATAGTGCCCTGAGCTCTGTCTGTCAGGCTTCATGTAGTTTGGCCTGCCTATTTGTGATTTTTATTTATAGTTTAACATTATCCTTGAAAAAAAAAACATAATTTGTCAAAAATAATACCTTAAATGACAGGGATTATGTTGCACATATGGTTTTGTTATGCCTAGTCTATTAATGATGCAGAACTTGTGCATAATTTTTATTTAGATAATTTCTTCCATGATTAACAGGTACTGTTATGGGTGTATTTCAATCATAGTGTCACACTCACTGAAGACAGGCACAAAGTAAATCTTAAAATCAAAGACTGTCACATCCATGCTTTAACTTTAATGAACCACACTGAACAAGAGCAGGTTCACATTAAAACGTGCAGACTCCCAGTATTACTGTTTTACCTGAACTTCCACACACGGTTAACTCAGCCAGACTTTTACAATCCTTATTTAATACATTACGTCACAGCTCCAATACAGTTGCCAGCGTGAGGGCCATTATATGACACCGGCTTTTGTGGCGCATTGACGCATCAACACCAGCAAAAGTGTGAATTGCTGGCCTGCATGCATGCTTGCTACACCCAACAACGGTGCCATCAGGATGAACCCATTTACAACCTCTAATCCAAAAAGGTTGGGAAGTTGTGTCAATGATTTGCACAAATTATTACCTTATCTATGATAGAACATGAAATATATAAATATTTAGTATCAGCCATTTTAATGCTTCATGAATAATATTAGCTTGTTTTAAATTTGATGGCAGCAACACATCTAAAAAATGTTGGGGCAGAGCCCATGTTTCCTCCTGTCTAACATCCCTTCTACTTTTAACAACAGTCTGTAAACATTGCTGAACCTTTGGGAGAGGAATGTTGTCCCGTTCTTGTGAGATATAAGATTCTAGCTTCTCAACAGTCCTGGGTCTTCTTTGTCATATTTTAGCTTCCATGTGGTTTCAATTGGTTAAAGGTCTGGACTGCAGGGACAGGCCAGTCCAGCAAACTCTTCCACTGTTGTAACAGATGCAGCATGTGGTTTAGCATTGTTTTTGCTGAAATATGCAAGGCCTTCTCTGAAAAAAGACACACAGGTTTATGGTGGATTTACAACCTCCCTTTTTAAAAAGTTGGGACGCTGTTTAAATTGTAAATATGTTGCTCTGAAACTGTATATACCGTTCAGCATTAAAGGTGCCTTTCAAGTTGTCCATACCATACCATATAAGATGCAGGCTCTTGAACTGCCGGGTATAAAGCCAGGTAGTCCCTCTACTCATTAGTCTGGAGAACATGGTGTCCATGATTTCCAAAAATAATTTCAAATGAATTCTTCTGACCACAGAACAGTTTTCCACTTTTCCTATGTTCATTTTGATTGAACTTTGTCTCAGAAAAGATGGTGGTGTTGGGTAATTATGTTCCCATGTGGGTTCTTCTTTGCATGATAGAGCTTTAACCTGCATTTGTGGATGGCACGGTGAACTGTGTTCACAGATCAGTATTTCTGGAAGTGATCCTGAGCCCATGCAGTGATTTCTGTGTTTTTAATGCAGTGCTGCCTGAGGGCCTGAAGATCACAGGTATCCAATACTGATTTTAAGCTCTGTTCCAGAGATGCCTCCAGATTCTCTGAATCTTTTGATGATATTTTGTAGTGAGAATGATAGAATATTCAAAGTCTACATTAAGGAACATTATTCTGAAACTGTTCCACAGTCTTTTTTTTTGTTTGTTTTGTTTTTTTCAGGTTGCTGAACCTCTCTTTACTTCTGAGAGTCTCTGCCTCTCTAAGATGCTCTTTTCGAACCCAGTCATGTTACCGAACTCTTGGAAATTAACCCAGTTAGTTGCATTTTGTTTTAGTACCACTTCATTTTTCAGACTTTTGTTGTTCCCTTCCATCTGCTTTTTAGACGTGTTGCTGCCATTAAATGAGTTAATATCTTTCATGAAATAGTAAAATGTCTCATTTTCAACAGTTTAAGTTTTTATTTGACATCACAGCTTTTTTGGAACTGGGTTTGTATACAGTCTGACAACATCTGCTCAAGCCTGCCAGTTTCTGAACACATAAATAATATTTCGGGGGTTCAGACATGCGAGTTCCCAGTGAGATATATTCTTCTGACTGTTGTGATGCTCCCAATGTACAATGCAGCATCTCCATCTCAATCATACGGGTACATTTCAGTTGGTTTATTGCCAAATACCTTCAAAAACTAGTTCTATTCTAGTGTGAGCATGTCAGTATATTAGTGAAAACAGTAAATCTGCTAAACAGCAGTACTATGAAATTCTCATTTACCTTTTTGTGGTCTGGCATTGTTAAGTAGTAATTTGCCTTCGGTTAGAAGGTTTACGAATGGAAATATTTAGCTATAAAAATCAGTGATAGGATTGTCTGCCAGTGAATCATACTTTATTCTATGATATCTTCCCCTTCTTGGACAGAAATTACTCTGCAAAAACAAAGCACGGAGTGGATTCTTTCCAGAGTGCTTTCAAGCTTTTGGCTGACTTTGAAAGGCTAAAAATGTCTGTTGCAAATATCATTTGGACATGCATCACGATCTGTACAAATGGAAAGATAAGATTAATGATTTAATCATACTGTTAGGATACCACCCAAGGAAAAGAAAAGAAAATTAAATGAACAAGTGTTCAACAAATGACAAACACTTCAATTTCCTGCAGGTCTTAACTGAGTAGTAATAATCAAGTAATTTTCAAAGAAAACAAGAGATGGAAAAAAGAAGATAAATAGGGGCCCCACAGAAACACTTCAGAAATTGACTACAATTCTTAGAATGACTGTTGCTTTTGTGTCAAGATTTATTCGTTGAAATGCTTTCAGATCCGTTTTACTAAACTTTAAACAAAGCTTCACCATCTTAAATTCTTAAATTCTCAGCATCGGTTGCGGGCCTCTTTATCTCTCTCATTGCATGTCTTACAGGTTAGTCCACAGCAGGGTACTGTTTTCTGTTGCTAGCGAAAAGAGCTGCTAACACTGTGCTTCTGTATGTTGGCATGTAAACTTTCCTCAGCCGCTGACATTACAATAGGTATGAATGCAAATAAAACTTGTTTCCATTCTTGAATCCTTATTATTATAGAGCTGATCCTGGTCTCCTCTGAGAGGAATTTCAGCTAAAATAATGATTTTTAAGAAACATCTACACAGATAGTGACACCTCGTGCTTCAAAACACTGTTCTATCAATGATTCATCAAAACAGTTTGTGATGTTAGGAATTTCACTGTAAAATTACTTTTGTGTCTTTACCCTTTTTCCTGTTTTCTGTATTTGTTGTTCCCCTGTCTGTGCTTTTTCCTTGGTGGTGCTGGTTGTGTGGGATGCTGATTACTCACCCAACTCACCAGTCATCTTTCCAGCAGTTATATGCTGTTTGCTCTTCACCAGTTCCTAAGGTTAACCTCAGCAGGCCAGTCAAGTTGTGCCATGCTCAGTGAAGCCCAAACTCGTGTGTTCTAACCTTCAGCTACTCACCTGGATGTTTGAAGCATCTGTTCACCCTGCTGCCACTCCTGGGAAAGCAAAGAGAGACCTGTTACCTCTGCAGCTTCCAGCCAGTCTCAGTCTAGACCTCTTACTCTGAAGTAAAATTATTCTCTCAATTTGCAATACAAGTTAGCTCTGTGATCTTGTCATCAACTTGATTCTCTCCCTCAAAGATCTGTCTCTTACAAGCCCTGGAAAAACATGGAATCAGCACTCTCGGAGGATGTTCATTCAGCTATAACAATAAAACAACGATTTACAAATGCCTTTTTTTAAACTCAGAACTATTCATTTTTTTTTCTTTTTTTGTCATTTCTTTCAATGAAGTAGAGGAAAAGATGATGGAATCACCTTGCACATCTGCATTTCTCAAACCAATACATACTCAAGTCTAGATATGTAAATGAGTCGGCAGTTAAAAGAAAGTGCGTGCAGAGTTTAAGGAGCTGCTGCACCTGGCTGATTGACATGAAACATGGCCTCAACCAGAGAGCTGCGCGTGGAAGGAGGTAATTCAACGCAGAGTTCAATTAACTTCATTCAAAAACAATTTTCTTGATAATTTTGTAACACAAAGTTGTAATGAAGCCTCTTACGGGGCTGCTGCTGATTTTAAATCCCAAACTTATCTGAGAACATACAACCACTTTACAGGTTCTAACTCTTTTAAAAACAGACATTGCCTTCAATTCATTCTATGAGAGGCCATTTAGGAAATAATTCATATTTGCTCTCACACTTCATACTCACTCACATCACATATCATTCTCTCATACATTCACTATCATGTTGTTCCATCCAGAGTATGATAGTGTAGTGTGTGTGACTATAGTTGTGTTTGTTAGAGAGTAGGATAGTAAGCGAGAGAACAAATATGAATTATTTCCTAAACAGCCTCTCATACCATTCCACCAGTGCTCTTCAACTCCAGTCCTCGGGGGGGCCACTGCCCGGGATGCTTCCCTGTTCCAACACATACGAAAATGGCTCTCCTCAACCAGCTTGTTCTCATGTCCTGCACGAGTCAGTAAATGACCCATTAATGTGAGTCAGCTATGTTGACGCAGGAACACATGCAGCATTGGGGTCCTCAAAGAGCAGAGGTGAGGAACACTGTCCTGGATGGGTCAAACTACTGTTTTTAACTGGTAATTCATATGCATGGGATGTGAAATACCAACACATAAAGATGAAAATCAACCAGATACATACAAATTGTCCAGATGCATTTCAAAACAAAATATTTTCAAGAAACATTCACACACACCATCTAACTGTAGAGACTACGTAGAAAAGCTCGTACTCATTGGTGGGGCCCTTTAAAGTCAAACAACAAACGCTCAAATGGATTCAGATCAAAGCAAAGCATCAAGATAGGAACCCACATATAGCATTTCAACTGTTATTGCCCACAAGCGCATTACGGAACATCACTGATCTTAAGGATGATAAAAGTTAAGGTGGGGAAATTTACGCTAGAAAAAAAACCTGAGTAGGTACAAAGTTGTTTAGCGGAAATGTACTCTCTGTGAAGAACATTTTTGAGTAGTGTTTCCTAATTTTAGATACGACAAAAAGTCTGTTTTGCTGTCAGCTGTTTTTTTAGGTTTAGGTTTTTTTAGCTTTTGGCTAACTCTGTTCCGACTTCAGCGCACCCTGACTGGAAGCATGGGTCTCATACAGCAGCAACCACGTTGCACACCTTGCACTGTAGATGGCACGGTGCTCGAGTACAACGTTAAGATTAAGATCATGATAAACAGCCTTTATGATGTCATGATGGCTTACTAACGCAAGTCAGTGAGGTGTGAAGTGAGTTTCCTGTGTGTTTAGAGTTCAGCACAGAAGGAGGAACTTGCAGCAAAAAAAGGCACAAAGCAGTTTTTCTGAGCCTTTCATATCACACATCCATGCACTTGTAGTACTTGCAAACCCCCCACTTTGCAAGATTAAGAGAGAAGTAATACCTAAAATTACATATCAAATATAAAAGCAAAAATGTAACTGAGGGGACAAATCTCCACCAGACATTGGCTGAAGAACTCGGGACTTAATAATGCCGCTCCTACTGTTACATTCAGCCCCCTGACATGTTTGAAGACTTTTAAGAATACGTCAAACAACCACTAAGAACCTCAAACCATCATCATAGGATCTGCAGGTTGCTCACGCAGCTGCTGGAAGACAGACAGATATCTCACAAATCTGACCTGCGTCAAGAAAGTGCCAGTGCCTAAAAAGAACATTTGAACAGATCTAAAGTTTGCTAATGAAAATAAGGATAAAGACAAGGCCTCTACGAGGACACATGAATCAAAGACTTGTAAGGCAATAGATGCTTGGGGTTGCGTCATTTGTTCAATTATGAATTCAAAGAATTGAACTATGTTTTAAAGAGTGCTCTTAGATGATGTGAGACCATCTGTCTGATAACTGATAGGTGATTTTTCAACAAGATAATGATTCTCAGCCCGACTTATCACCAAAGATAAATCAAGGGACTTAAAAGACAAGCCTTGGCTGCTTCGTAGAAAGCAGATAATGTTCAAGATGTTCTGCCATTTCTAACTTCCTCTCTGAGTAATCCTTGTACCTGTCTGTCCTCCTGGAACATACTGCCTGGCTCCCCAGAGATATCTTCTTGCGTGGTGTGGTGGAAGTAGGTCCCGGACGCAGATGTTTTCAAAAGTAAAACTTGATTTATTTAAACACAAAAACAACAAAAAGTCACGGCTGAGAAAAAACCTAAACTATGGAAAAAGCTGGGGGGAAAAACACAGGTGTGGACATAACTGATGGCAGGGCAAGAGAAACTAAGGAAAAAACTAAAGACTAAAGCAGGAATTTAAAACAACAAAACTAACAGACGTGACCCTTCTGGCCTGCATCAGTTGTTTAATCAAGAATAAACCTGTTAAATCTCCTTGTTCCTCCCATGCTCTGTTTAAAGGCCCTTTCCTCACCACATAACTTATGTGCAATGATTTCAGTTATAGTTACAGATGAGTACAGAGCAGAGCAGACACTGCAGGCCAGTGGATAGGTAGCTAATGGATGGCAAATCACTTGAGAACAGCAGACCTGATACTTACAAGATGTTCAAGATGAATTACCTGACTACTTTTTCCTGTGATGAGTGGATGATTATCAGGTGGCGGCAGCAGTAAGTACACAGGTTTACCCGAAATGATGATTATGTCAGATGATGCTGTGCTTGTGAAATCAAGACTTTATTACAGCAGAGCAGCACAGCGTTTTCATACAGACCGCGGCTGCATAACTGGTTTCGATTATTCACTTTTAAGTCTGACTTTCTGACTTAATTCTACACTTGACAACAAAAACAAAAGAAGTATGTGAATGAGAGCAGCTTTATGGGAAAATGACACTCAGTTTACAGCTACACTATTTACATTTTTTTTTCTTAAACGGACTTCAGCTACAGTATACCAGAAATAGTTGAAATGTTGTAGTCGAATTTCAAATGAACAGAACATGTAAAACAACCCTAAAATATCATGTAAATGAAGGAATTTTTTAAATGGAAAAGTTTTCTTGAAAAGATGAATAAAAATGCTAAAAATGTCCTTGTGTTTTTGTTCATCTATACCAACTTTATCATTTATGGGTTAAACAGAGATCACTCAAATACTTTGAGTAGAGAGAGGCCTTTAATATCCATTCAAAAATGTTATTTGTGTTGAGTCAAAATGTAAGGTTTTAAATAATCTCTAGTTCTCCAAAAGCACAGAGAGTAACTTTTGTGTTAAATGATATTTGAGGTGCCACCTTTCAGTAAAAGTTCCATATTTCATAAGTTACGTATAGATACTTTCTGATATGACTTCATCGACCTTTTAAAATGTCAGAAAAGAGTGTAATTATATGAGTCAGAGGTTTGACATAGTGACTGGCACTGCTCTCTTTTTATACCACACGAATTGGACATAAGCGCAAAAAAACCCACTCAAAAGTGTCTTCTCATTACTGAATGGATTGATAAAGTTACGATAAAAAAACATTTGGGTGTTTGTGCCACAGCCAGAAGCCAGCAGTGACATGTGGACCCAACACAGACTGTTAAAAGTGTAACTGGGTTATCTATGCAACTGGTTAGTCCAGGAAGACAATGAATTCCAGGAAGCTGTCCAGTTACTGGGTGTGAGAGGGGAAGAGAGCGGAGCTATTTTCAATGGGTAGGAAATTCCAAGACCTGGTGCAGAAGTGTTGCTGTTTGTAACTGAAGTTGAAAGCATACATTTCATTAATATTCCTTTGAATTAATGCAAAGGTAACTGCTACTATAGAGAAATATAGACAGTAGTTCAAACTACTTTGTGAAAACAGTCACACTTCTGGAATGCATCAGAAAAATATCATGCAACATAGTTGATACTCTCAGAATGCTGTTAATGGGAAAGTGCAACTCATTACAGCCTTGGTGTTTAAGTAATAATCCAACAGCGAGACACCAGCCTTACACAAACTTGTCCACTGCACCAAGCAGTGTCACACAGTCAGCCGGGTAACTTCCATAATAGTATGCAACAACTTTCCTCAACATTTGTTCAGACAGCAAAACTAAGCGATATTCATAAGTAACTTCCTCCTAAAGCACATAAGATTTGCGCTGTGATTTCAGAGATATAAAATAAACTAATTAATTTGCAGTTTCAGAGGATACCAGTGAAAAATATGGCAAAAAATACAACTGAACCACTTGATTAATTACGCATGAATGTTGTTGGTTTACTGGTTTATTTACATGAGGTTCACCATCACTATTATAACTGCTATTATCACTTATTATTCTGCAGATCCGCTCATGTCTGAGAAATGTTCTGCAATACGTATTTGAGCTGATTTAAAAGTATGATTTAATTTGATTTAATCTTTTATCAAATGAAAGAATGTATGTATGTCAATATTATTTGTCGTTTGGTTTGTTTTGGCTGCTTCAGCAACTAAGTGACACAACCAGTTTGGAAGTGCAACTGTTGCATTTATTTTTGATCTTTGTAGTTTAAAATATTTAAAGCTTTATTGCCAAAAAAAGCCTCCACAGACCAATGAACTGGGGGCTAGCGTGAGTGCAAAATTTGAATCAATTTTGCAGACTTTTGCATTTACCTCTTCAACTTACATTGATCACAGCTGCTTTTCTGACACGACACAAACATACAAAGCTTTTCCCAACTAAGTCATTGGCCTAATTACCACATTACAAGCTTTTTTTTTGGTGGGGGGGATGCAACAAACAGGAGATAATCAATACACTTAGGTAATTTTTTTTCCAGGAATTGCAAAGCTTAGTTGCAGAAAATCTTGTTAATATAAAGAACGAGTTTGAAAACTTTAATCCAAAGCGCTCCTCTGACTTAGACTGGAAAACATATTTGCCAGTTAGAGTGGCACAATTTGTGATCTTCACATGAAAACTGTATTCAATTCTTTGAAAGCAAAATGAGCACGAAGAGCTCATGAGATAACAAGAGAGTCATTTGTGTTCTCACTTTGAGTCACAGTGAGCCTTTCACTGACTTCAGGAAGAAGTTTTCAGTAACTATACAAGTAAAACATTTGTTAGAACATGTGGATAGAAACTTTTGCTTGATCGGTGCCTCCTGCAGATGACAGTGAATGTGTAATGAGCACAGCCCCTTCTGCTCAGATCTATTTGTGGAAAGAAGAAGTACTGTACGAATGACGTGTTTATTTCACTGAACCGCTGCGTCTCGTCAGTCTTAGTCTTGAGAACTGTACCTAACTGTATCTCCGCCCCTCCACATTTCAGGTGAAACCCCCTCCTTATATTATATTTCCTTCTTGTTCAGTCTCAGAAGAGCAGCTACTCCGCACCGTGCCTGTGAATGGCAGCATGTTGTGGGTGTGAGATTGCCTCAGACCCAACGTCTCAGTTTCAGTCTGCAAGGCAGCCGCAGGCAGCACATTGAGCTGTGGAGTTCAGATGGATTTTTTATGCTCCAAATCCTGCTCATGGAGTGGACATTCATCACTTCTTATCCTCGGTAAGACATCTGTTAATGACATTTTCCATTTCTTATTTGATAAATGTTCATTTTGGGTTATTCACGGGTGTAAATTTCAGCGCATTTTGTAGATCTTTTCTTTGTTTTTGGAATATATGAAAAGCATTTTCACATTGCACTCAACTCTTATTATTGTTCAAGGTCTGCTGCTTGCCTTCCATTCTGCATTCCCCTCACATGCTCTAGCTAGTGGAGGTAGGATTATGCCACATTTTGTCACAACATTTCATCTTATTCATCATGTTTTTAATACTTGAATATCTTAACAAAGGAGCTTTTTCTCCAAAAACATACAAAAGTCATGAAAAACTACTAAAAGATAACAAATAAGGGAGATCAAGCTGGGTTTTTCCAAAGTGTGTGAGTTCCTGTAATAATGACACATTTCATGTGCTCATTGATCTGCTTTCACACACAATGTTATGTTCCAGTGAGATGCAAGGCAAAGGACATTTATGTCAATCATCTGCACTGTGGGATTCAGCCAGGTAATGAAAACACATCTGAATCATCCTGCACTGAATCACCACTCTTATTCGCAAATTTGAGGAAGCAATACGTTCTTTTTCTTTGCACTCATGCTTTTACAGATGGAGTCCACGATTTAGACTGTTTTGAGAGACATAAATACATCAGTTCAAAAAACTGTACGTGGAAACCTGGAATCCACACATCAGAGAAGAAATACACACTAATACTACAACAACGGTAGGCAGCACAAGGTTGCTCTCTTAGTTCAGACTTCTATGGGGATTTTCAGCGTTAACTTCTTCTTTTTTCGTCCACCCAGAAACAAATGCAGAATTTACTACAACATCACAAGATTCTTTGAAATAATCGAATGGTCTCATAAAGAGAACATGACCGTGGAGGTTTTTGAAAACACTGACCGAACAAAGTGCACAAAAGCAATTTTCAAAGCTTCACCAGAGAGGCTACGTAAGTCCAGAAAATATCATTTGACTTCTCCTTCCATAAGAAATCTCCAACAGATCTGAATACAGGGGATTCCTTTTAATTGTAACTTTTCAGTGCGTTGTGGGCCTCCAAATTATGCGTCCTTCAGTCGCAACTCTGGAGGACTTCATGTGAACGTGGGATGGCCAGAGGAGGACAGAAAGTACATTGTCAACTTCACTGTGAGATATAAAGCACTGAGCAGCTCCTTGTGGAATGAGGTCAGCATGCGTGGCTTTCTACTAGTCTTTGTACACATCAACCATACGATTATGAGAAGTAAGATAGAAGGATGATGATGGAGAAGATAGAACAACCCAGATGACGCCTACTGTATAAATGCATAGCAAGAATGTAAGATAAGATAAGATAAGATAAGATAAGATAAGATAAGATAAGATAAGATAAGATAAGATAAGATAAGATAAGATAAGGTAAGATAAGATAAGATAATAGTAAATGGTAACATCTGAGCCCTCATATGTTAGCATGTCTGAAGTTGTGGTGTTAATATATGCATCATAAAGCTCCATAATGCAGCCCAGGCAGCTCCTTGAGATAAAAGTCCTTATAATAGGCTTTGGTTAATTGCCAATAAGACTGTTAGAAGTCTTTACAAGATGCTTAATATCATGTGTGAAGTATTAATGAAATTATACATAAATAATAAATCATATATGCATTACCTGTTAGATTATAAAACATTCAGTGACATGGATGAGAAACTTTGTAACAGCATTTGTTGTGTTTTATTAAGGCTAATAAACCCTTTATAGTGAAATGTGCTGCCTTACATTCTGTTTATGTGCTTTCAAAATTTCTATTAATTTGTACTTTTTTGTAAACTATGCACTGTTCTCACTGTAGATGCTGTAGCTGAAAAAAAAAGCCCATCTATTTGTACGTCAGAGCACAGAATAACTGCTAATAGGTCTGATCAACTCATTGTTTGTGGTGCTGTTTAACTGTGCCAAAGTCAACTAAACAGGCAATAGACAAGTTTCTCATAAGAGCTTCTGCATGGCTTATAATCCAACAATAAATGTGCTTAGGGTGCTATTATTGAAGCCTAAAATGTCTTTAACTTAACCTTTGAATTTGTTTTAATCTCATCTGTTTTGTTTTTTTTACCTCTAAACTATGATCTCTTACTGTTTTTTTCTAGCTGATTTCAACTGAATCAGCTGATTACAAACTCTCCAGGCATTCATTAGTGTCTGCTCTGTTCACAGTCATTCATGGCAACTAACAGCAGACACAGAGTGGAAAATCTAAACTCCTCTCTGGTGTACATTGTTCAGATGCGATGTGCCACTAGTGATAAATGCACACAGTGCCCATGGAGTGAAGTTTACACCGTCCCGTCACGTAAGTGCTTGATTTTTTCTGAATTCTTTTCGTCTACACTAATAATAATGTGCTTTTACTTAAATGGAGGTCAAAAGAGGAACAGAAATGAAACACTGAAAAAAAGAGGTGTATTTCACAGTGGATAATGTTCTCTTACAGCTCTCACAACGCCACCTGTCATTGTCAAGTTCAAATATACTGACATTCCAAATGAAACAGGCCGCCGGCTGATTTCTTTAAGCTGGAAGGTAATTTTTCTTCAAATTAATAAGCAATAATAATAATTCTTCGAATTATTTTCAATACAAAGTATTACAGTGAATACATCCCCTGTGGGGCCACATATGTTGGTATCATGACAGTAAAGCAAATCTGTTTGCTAGTTTTCTGCAAAGGAGCTGTATGACTGCTACAGTTTGACCATTGGGAAAGTGTCAGGAGAAGCCTCATTTCAGAAAATCAACACTTCTCAGCCTGAGATCAGTTTGATTCTCTCCTATTCGGCTTACCAGCTTAACATCAGTGCTTTCAACAATGTAAGCTACTCTCCAGTCGTGAGCCACACGATACCGCAGCACGAGGACATGCCAGGTCTGTACTCACTTGTCTCTTTTTTTATTGAATCAGTTACTAGTTGTTTCAGAGCAGAGTCATTCTTTTTTTCTTTTAGTTTGAAAATGGATGACAGTATGGAAATAAGCAGTTCTAAGATCTAAATAAACTTTACATCCACAGGTGTAGGAGGTGGGAACCTGAATGTGACGGTCAGACACAATACATCGTTTACCATCTATTGGAAAGATGACTTGATCAAAAAGTACGTCTGCTACTCTGTGGAGTGGAGGAAAAAGGGCCTTCCTCCACTGTACAAGTCCTTTTATCAGGACACCCAAAACTACAGGACTTTATCTTCTTTACCAGGTGTGTGATTATTCCGAATTATTTTTTTTTCAAACAAGTTGGGGCTAACTTATTTTGCTGGAGGTGTTGTGGGTTTCTGCTGGAAAAGGATGAGCCGGAAAGGAAAAATCTTACAGTATAAGAGATTGATTCGTATGAGACCAACTTAACAAAATAGACCAGAAACCAGATAGTCTGGCCAGATAGACCCATATGTGGCCAGACTGACAGCAAAGAGAGCAACTGCTCCTTCACTGAGTTTTTTATAGAACAATGAGATGTATTTCCTCACGTCACTTCTGCTGCTATTATAACAAAGGAATGTGTTTTTCAAGAAACCAGAACATACACGAGCGTGTTTGACTGTGCGTGTCAGTGTTTGTGTGCCAAAGTTCATATCAAACCAGGCCTGTTGTTCTGAAGAAGGGTTATGTAAATGCAATATGTATAATATAGACGTATACAGACAGACAGAGGTTGTGTTCGGTTTGTTCCTTCTGAGCTTATGTGGAAACATTCAGGGATGCATAAAGACAGACTACAAGGAGGAGACCCTGACCTTCAGAGACCTTTTTTTCTGCTTGAATTCGCTCTGCAGGATTAAACACTGAGGGGCTGGCTGTCAGAGTCCTGTTCCTCTGTTGCATATGCACAATAAACTCTGGGCTTCACTGTCAGTCCATCTTTTTGTAGTCTGTTTAATTGTTCAGACTTTGGATCAGAATCATTGCTGTGGCTAATTTTTGTTTTTACCAGTTTCATCGTGCTTTCTTGTTATGATGCTGCCCAGAAGTATTCCAAAAAATTACTCTTAACTTAAGATACAGTTGGTTTCCACTCATACTGGGAGAGTACATGATCTGTGTACAAGCTGAGAAAAAATTCTTACAAACAGAGTTCTGAGAACTATCTCAGTTTCCATGAAGGGGTGCTTCCACCAGTCACTGAGTTCCTGTGATCTGAAAGCACCTTTTTAGTCCAAGCATTTGCCTTAAAGAAACTTTAAGGTTGTTCCAGTTGTCTGCACTTCTACTAAGGTTTCAGAACAGAGTGTGAACCAGGGTGCCAGAATTGGAGGAAGTTGAAGGTCCATTTTGCACGATACACTTAGGTCACTGTATCTACTTTAAATGGGCTATTTTTCAGTTGTTTACTCTAACTTATTTGATGTTGTTTCATCATGGCTGCTTGACTTTGTTTGGCATCACTGTGTTCTCCATGAGAGAGGAATGGTTTTACAGAACCTCTGTATTGCTAACAAACATGAAACACAACTTTCAAAAGTCAGTGCATCACCTTTGAGGACGTTTTACGTGTCATTTTAAATAATTTCAGGCTTTTAATGTCCTTTCGTAATATTGTGCCACATTACAAATTTAATCTAAGTGCAAAAGCTTACAGTAAAAGCACATTTATTTCACACAAAAAGACAAACTTTTAAAATGCACGTTGGCCCAGGTGAAACCATACACAGATAATGTGGTTGGGGATTGAATCCCTCCTGCATGTATTTTTTTTTAAAATCTTTTTTGTAAAAACAGTCACTTGTAAGTGTATATTGATATAGTTTTCATTTGCATAAATGTTCTTTTGTCAGACGGCTAAATGTGACAGAATTTGTGACAGAAAATACGCATTTATTATAACTCCGTCTCAGTCCCTTTAAGCATTTCCAAGCTGTCGCTCTGCTCTCATAAATTCTTGATTTTTATAAATGCCGTGTAATCTGACAGAAGCAACAATTCTCCGTCCTGCCCGTAATCCACATCAATCAGTTTATTTTTTGTTTCTTTTCTTAAATACCCAGAACCTTTGGAGCCCTATGTAAGATACAGCCTCACTTTGCACACACGACCAGACAAGGAGACCTGCAACATGAAGCATATCAACAACAGTGAGAGCACCTACGGGACAACACAATTTTATTTCATCGAAGGACGTAAGTCAGAGGTTGCCTAGCATGACAACATTACAGTCCGCGTTCACATTGCCCTCCAAAACCATTCTTTTTGTCTTGAAATCCCCACAGCTCCTGTCAGTGCGCCCTCAAACTTCAGCAACCACAATGCGACAGGTAATTCAGTGGTTCTGCAGTGGTCGTCGATCCCAGAGGAAGACATCAGAGGGTTCCTACTTGGTTACATAATCTACTACACTGAGTACCACCACAAATGGACAAGTACACAGAACAGTAAGTGTCAACCACCTACAGCTAAATCATAGTTTCATGTGTAAAATCCTGACAAAAGAGTTGAGTGAATTTGCTAAATTCCCCTCAGCCTACACATGCATAACTGTCGGCGTTCCCCAGCTGGTTTCTGTCCTAATAGGTTAATGAACAATGTAGCCATTCTGAAAGTTTTAGAAGTGAGCAGTGAATTCTCATCGTACCAATCTGAGGAGGATTAGTTTGCCAAAATTTGCTTCACAACCCAGATGAAGCCTACTGTATAAATGCATAGCAAACCGGTGCACTCCTAGTCTTTTAGTGCACAGGGCCCGTGAAAAAGCCTTAGAGTCACTTTTAAAACACTGCTTTAAAAACTGAAGATTGATTCTCAAATTAGCTTAATTTGTTCCAAGATAATCTAAAAGGTGATAAACCTCGCAACTAAATGACCAAGTTGGTATCACTGAAAAGAGGTATATTCATTTTAAAGATGGCTGGTGCCCCACCTTTGATGATACATTGCAGCAAACTGGGACTCTTTCTTTGCAGATGTAACAGTGGATCCAGATTTGAACAGCTATGAACTGGGGAACCTCAGAAGTGACACAATATATGAGGTCCAGATATCCGGTTTCACATCTGCAGGAGCAGGAGTGAGGAGTATCCCAAACGTCTTTAAAACAGATAATGACGGTTATATCAACTTTTCAACCGTTTTGTCATTAAAAAAAGAAACAACTACTTTCTGAAATGTAACATTTTCTTCCCGTTGCTCTTTGCGCAGGATATTCTTATCTCGGTGGCTTCATCTTCGTTTTTATAGTTGTGGCCACTGTGCTAATATTTGGCTCGCCAATAATAAAAAGGTACAGCAGAAGAATGCAAAATTCATGTGGAGAGGATGTTTATCTGAACTCTTAACACGCTTAAACATTCAACACTGTCGCCTCGATCCACTCTGTCCCAGGGTAAGAGCCCTCCTGTGGCCAAGCATTCCCAACCCGGGACACAGCAATGCGGTGCAGAAATTAGACTGGCCCTGCCAGCTGGTGAGTGGAACTTTCTGCTTTTACAACCAGTTGTAATACCCTGCCAGAGTATTCCATCCCTCTTTTGCTATTTCATCATCTGGCAGCTTGATATTTAAAGGTATTTTTGTGGGATTTGTATCATTCGATCAGTACAACATGCCAACCAGTTCGAAGGTGAAAAATATTTATAGATGTGAAACAAGTCGTCATGCCCGACTCAAGTCTCTGGATGACTTGGTAACCCTAACTCCAAAAGCTTTTGCTTTAAGGGACGACTTTTTTTCCGGCCAGTCCTCCATTAAGAAGTCAAAACTCCATTAACAGTAGTACATTATAATGATGTTTGCCCAGTGTATTTTGCATTGTGACCTTTAACAGGGTCATTGAAATATCAAAATGTTATATATGAGTAAGAACCCAAACCCATGAATTCGATTGAACAACATAAATTGAAATTCTCCCTGGTCTGAATGAAAACTACTCTGCTTTTCTTGGTAGCTTTGTTAGAATGCCTCATTATTTTCATTATTCCAAAAGGACTGAAGGAAACTCCAGTTTTGGATATTTGTTTTTGACCTGTTGGTACTTCTTTAGTGGCATCGAATCAGCCTTTCAGTCACATCCATATCTTTACGATATCGATTTAGAATGTCAAAATAAGCAACTTCTGAAGGTCATTGGCAGAACCAGATCTTAATGTTACAGTCTTTTTTAATCACCCATAATCAATTTGGAGCATTTTGTGCAGTTCAGTTACATAAAATTCAGAAGCCCGTCCATTTTAATTCCATTTCTAATGCAGCAAACCTGTTTACTGTTGATAATCTCTCACTCAGGAACTCCTTGAGGCAATTGCCACTTTAACTGTGGAAGAATTGGACACAAAGAGCCTTCAGATACTTGAAAAAGAAGCCGTGATCCCTGCTGCAACGTTACCATCAATGTTGCGACTTCTCAGTACGACAGAGGATGAGACAGATTCACCAGAAACGACTTCGAACTGGATCCAGAGGGACACGGTCAGCGAAACCGGGGAGCTCTTCCCTGATGATTCTACAGACACATCCTTGGACACACGAAGGGCAGAACTCCAAAGCTCTCTTTTTGTCTTTCCAAGTGACTATACAACACTGGAAATGTTCCAGAAGCTGACGCCACATGGCGTGCCAGCAGATGCAGCCGTTACCACAGGAAGCAAACCAGAGAACTTGACTTTGGTAAGGCTGGGGTCAGACTATGTGAGGCAAATTAGCACGAGTCCAACTTCAGACAGTGACATGTTCACAATTTTCTAATTTGATTTGATTATATAATCAAACATTAGACGGCAGAGCACGAACTGCAAGAACCACTACACGAGGAGCTTGGTTTTAAACAGGGAAAGTGTTGTGTCTGGCTAATGTTTGGATATGATCAGCCATTTGGAGATTATGTGGAGCAGTTCTTCTGCTCCACATAAGAACAACATGGATATATATTCAGTCCTATATCATCACTGGCAGTACTAAAACCGTGTTTAGTGCATGTTTATATGAATAATTCCTCTGTTAAGTGAATGATGGAATGGTTGAAACCCAATTTGATAGGTTAACAGTGTATTTCAGAGGATATTCTACCGCTCTGCTGCACTTACGCCCCTGAACACGCAGGATCTTATTGGTGAATGTGAACACACAGCTACCCGAATGATTTAAAGGGAAACTCCACCAGTTCTCAGGTCTGGTGTTGGTCCGTAATAAAACTTGTTATACTTCACTCTCAAAATATTTGTTTTGATGAAGTGTGATAGAAGACCTCAAGTGAGGTTGGTTGAACAAGACAGCAACCACCCTAACCTCTGTGGCTTTCTAATGAGCTTCGTTTGAGGCTGAAGCTCCAGCAGGAGTCACAGAGGACATAACCAAGTGAGTCTGTTTAATAAAATACAGACATTTTGTCGCAGTTTTAAGAAGGAAACCATTACTGGTAAATTCCACAAAGAATATATCTTTAATTATGAGATTTTGTTTTCATGTTATTATTTACTCCTCATTAATAATGAATAAAAACACATATCCTGAGTCTAACTGAATTAAAGTGTTTAATTCAGCCACATCAACAGAAGCTGACAGGCAAAAGGCACAAGGTTTTATTTAACATTAATGTACAGATCTGTTATGCTGTCCAAGAGGTTTCTTTATGTGCAGCACACTATTTACTGTATTTCTGTGCATTTTATAGCCACAATAAATACGTATCATTGACATATCTTCACCTATCAGCACACTTATTAGCATTTTTTTCCCCTTTTCAACCAACAAATGAAGAAGTTTTTGTGACTTCTACAAAGTTTTTCTTTAAAGTCCTGGACTCTGGGACCAAATATCATCCAGTTTCAAACACAAAGTGATACAAATCCTACTTGATGCAAACTGTGTAGATCTATCGATTTATTTTTCCAAATGAATAGATACCGAAAAGGCTACCTTATATGTGTCCAAGTATCAGCCTCCCTGAAGGAATCGGCCACTACCCACCAAAAACTGTTCAGTTTACGTCGGCCACGTTTAATTCTGGGTTTTTAACAGTTTTAACACTTGCAGCTGCTGCACTCACCACATCTTTGCCCTTATTTCTTGTGTCGGCAGCACTGAGTTACAGGAACAAGAGACAGACGACCTTGTTGCAGCTCTGTGTGGCGACGCTCAAAATAGAAAGCTGCTCAGCAATGCCAATCTTTGATAAATGGTACTGAATGCAAAGTTCAGACATTATTTTTGCAGATGAGTCGAACTGACCAGAGAACAGAATTGCTGGCTTCGCGTTTTGAGCTGCAGCGCATCCTCAGGGGAGCATGAATGTTTAAGCTGATTTTGTCTCGGCTGATTTCAGATATTAACGCGTTTCATTGGCAAAGTGAGAACCGAAGATTAAAGCATTTGGATCAGCATCCAGTGGGTGTAAACTCCACTTACCTTCTTGAAATGAAAAGGCATCAACAACAGAGCAAACTAACTGAATGAAAAGTCTCTTTATTGAGAGCGTTTGGAAACAAATAAGATGTACTGTTAGATTCAAACTGAAGATGATTATGTACATACATCCAAGGTTTTCAAAAACTGTCACCAAAGGCGGTTCACCGAGTCCCAAACGCAGCATCAAACCTCAGATCCCCTGCAGCGAAATGTTTTTACAGTCTTTACCTCATGTAGTGGATTCAGTGATAGAAAATAAAATAACACAATTCTTCACATACCGTCAGCTGTATCTGAAATGTTTGCTTTTCTTTTTTTTTCCTCCTGAACTTAGAAGCTCACCACTTCAGACTGAAGCTTTAAAAAAAAAAAAGAAAGAAAGAAAGAAAGCAGGAAAACTAAGGAAAAGAAACCATTTAAAAAAAAGAGAGAGAGAAAAAAAAGTTGTAAAAGCCAGAGAAGTGGAATTGGGCCAAGAACAGCCATGAAATTTCATTTTTTTTTTTTTAAAAGTAAACCATTTAAAATATAGAAACTTCCAGACTTAATCTGGAGACACTTTGTTCTCAGACAGTTTTGGACACAGTTACACTCATAACAACATCAAAAATTACAGAAAAAAAACTGAAAAAGACCCTTGAATGTTTCGCCTGCTCTGCTACCAAGCACAGCTTACATCTTTAATATTACATCTCAGCAGGTTTTTTATGCTCCACATCCAAAACGTTTCTGTTAGAATATTCTGTACAATCGTAGTCTAGGCACTTTTTGACTATTTCTGTGCTTGCAAGCAGTTTGTTGACCTTTGACCTTTCCCGTTCAGCCTCATCTACACTCTGAACCAGCAGCTTCTCCTTTAACATGAGCCGGCAGCCATTCTGTACATCATAAGCCTGTGTTGTGTATAAAAACAGTTAGTAGTTTTAGTCTCACAGCAGTCCAACAATAGCAGGGACGATGGAACATGATACTTTGTGATGTTCCTGCAGCTACTTGTGTGTGTGTGTATAAAACAAAACATTTTCATGTACACCTACAAAACGGCCAATAAATCAATGCTTTCATGTTAACTAAATGAGAAACGTGTGTTTTATCAGTTCACAGCAAAAACATAACACATAGCTATAATCTTAGAATTACAACGCTCCAAGTCAGAGTGGATCTTGCAGCACAGCCCAGCGCCCAGATGATGCGGGAAGAGGATGCAAAACAGGGAATGAAGAGCACTTCACAAACCTCGGAGTTGAAATATTCCTTCAACAGTTTTCAGCGACTTTTTTTCGTCTCTTGGCCGAATTATTTAAAAACTATTCCAATAAAAACTTGGAAGAGAGCGACTAAAGCAGAAATCTACTGAATTTGGGCAGCGATGCGGCTGGCTTTGCAGAAAATGGCCGAGCGGGGTGGAGGCCTCAGGAGGGGAATGAGCTGCTTTTTTTTTTTCTCGTTATTTCTACTTCCCATTTTCACACTGTGCCGTTGCAGCCTCGCTGTTCCTGCTGCATCTAAACGTCACGGCTTCACCCAGTAAATAAACAAACTGAAAAAGGGAAGTTGTCGCGGCCGCCTTGAGAGCAGAGCGACAGAATTAGACAAAGAAAAAAAAAACAACAATTACACCCCACGGGAGGGACCAAATGAGAAAACAAACAATCGACGTCCAGTTCGGTGAGGCAGCCTGTGGCCGATCCGTCACACGCTCAGATCAACAAAAACACAGGAATATAAAATATTAAAAGGCCAAAAAGGGACACTCATGATTGATTCTGAGGCCAAATTTCATTCAGAATGACAGAAAAGCGACAAAGCAGACTTTTACTGGAGAAGCAGGTCAGCTTTACGGAGAAGTTTTTTTTTTTTTTTTTTTTTAAATCGCTGCAGGGTTGAAGTTGTTCAGACTCTGTATGCACATGGCTGAGGATCAAAGCTAACATCTAACAGCTGCCTTCCTCTTCCCTTTACATTACATCTGACCGTTTGTGAACCCCGTCATCTCTTCACATGGACCACAGGCACGAGGACAACTACCAAATAAATAAGACGATAATAAAGACTTTATTACTTACAAAGCAGAGTTTTGGTGTATATTGTGTTGGAAATTGTGTTCATACTGAGCTGCGACAGGTACTGATAATCTGGGAGGCAACAAATGTCTTTTTCTCCTCTTTAATCTACCGTCGGAGACGCAGCCACAGCTGAAACCAGCTTCGAACTGATGGGAGCACCGACTCGGTTTTGCCTGGCTGTAACCCGGACTTTCCTTTTTAAGTCTCCGGGACTCTGCGGCTGGCTCAGGCCTGCAAGTTTCCAATCTGATATGGTTGATGTCTGCGGCTTTATGGCGAGGATTGTGAGTTTTAAAAGCGGTGAACAAACTGGTGGAAAACACATGAGCCAACAGAACTGCCTTCGGTGCTCCACTGAGGTGTGAGATAAACATTACGTCAGGTGCGGAACGGGCTCAATGACAGAGTTCTGGTGTATTTTATCAAGAGGAGGAGATGTCGGGGGATTGCGATGAGGAAAAGGAGCTGAGTGGTTATTCAGTGTTTATGTATACGCACACGATGGGTGCTGAGATACTTCGACGGAGTCAAGTCACTTGGTGCCGTGCGCACCCAGAGGTGCATCCTCCTCGCTGTGCGTCTTGTAGCTGCCGTTATGATGGGCGAAGGGCGACGACGTCATGTCCTCGCTCGGTGTGGCCGAGTCCTCTCTGTAGCTTTCATACTCTTCCTTTCGGCGATAATCCGCTTCCAGCTGCGAGGAACGAAAGCACACAAACCTCGTCAAAAACAACAACATCTCATGGGTTTATGACACAGGAAGTCTTTCTATCAATAAGAAATGTAGGAGCTGAAGGTTTGAAATGCTTATTTACAGGGAACCGACTTGTTTTTTTGGCCTAAGTCATCACGAGATGACATTTACTGCATTTATTTTCAATACACCTGCTGTATTATAAGCTCCAATAAATCGTTAATCATTTTCATCTGAACTTCTGTGCCGTTTTTTTTGCAAATACACTCAGGTTTACCCGATATTGGTGAAACGTTAGCAGCCGTCTGATAGCTTATTCGAGTCAGAGTCATGTAATGCGTTACAAACATCTGACATTGTATGGTTTTATTGTTCTTTCCTTTAACCGTCGACAAAAACCTGCCCCCCCCCCGTAGACTCGTCATTTTACAGTCAGCATGTTTACATGGAACCAGATTAGTCTTTTCTGTCCCTGAGGGATCATCTTAAACGTTCCTGTTTGTGTTGTTTCAGTACAACGATGGTGGGGAAAAGTTATTCTAGAAAGAAAACATTTCATGCTTCTTCCATCTGTTTGACATGACAGTGCTGTCGCAACCCATAGAGCTCAATCTAAACCATTCCACAACATTAAGGGATCGTTTTCATGGAAATTCACAATGTTCAGCTTGGCCTGTGTCAATAATGCGAGCACGGCTGCGTTGATGAAGCTCAAGGAAGAAGCAGCTGCACAAAGGAACCCCTTCAGTAAAGACGATTTCAAAGTTTTATGCAGCAGTTTTTTTTCAATTAAACCAGGTTTCAGGTTAGTAGAATTCCTGATGTCAACGCAAGCCGACAGGCGGGGGATTAGATCACCAACAAGAGAGGAGTGACTAAAACACAGTGAATTCATCCATATCTTGCATCAAAATGTTTTACTGTGAAGATGGATGGCCGAGGAGTCAACTGTGCTACATTTAAGCGTTTTGACAAGTTTATAGTTGGTTTTTTTGTTTGTTTGTTTTTAACCAGCAGTGGAGAGTAAACACAGAGTTTGCTGGTGAAAATGCATATTTAGCGTTTGCAGAACTGCAGAAAGGAGCGCGTGTGTGAAAAACGTCGGAGGTCTGCAACAACAAAATGCAAGCTGTCAAACAAGCTGTCACGCTCTGATCGTTATCAACAGAAAAGATGGAGTGTGATAGTACCGTAAACGTGTCACCTTTTATCTCACAGCCGCCGTTTGGCTGCATCTCTACCCTAAACTGAGAGAAGTAGGTCGGTCGCGTGGTCTGAAGTTCGAAGCGGTGAGAAAGGGAAATATTTACCAAAGAAGCGAGGAGAAATGGGGCTGAATGTGCTGAGGACAGAAAATGGACCCATAAAAACATACATATCACACACATCTAGGGCTGAACAATATGGAAAAAATAATCAAACTGCGATTTCATAAGCGATTATTTTCCAAGTTCCTCATCTTTTGTATTTTTCAACAAATATAGAGATTATATCTTTCTGTTATAGTAGACAAACTCAGCTGTTTTCAGCTCTGCAACACATCGCGATTTTATCGCAAATGCAATTATAATCGTTCAGCCTCACACACATCCCAAAAGATTCCAGAGGTGTCGAAACAAGAGGCGACGCAAAGCAAAACACTGACCGAATTCCACATCCACTACAAAGCACCAGCTCCTGTTCATTCATTTGGACCCAATTTCTATCAAAGAAAAGACCAGATCAGACATCACAGCGCTGCAGTGTTTCCCACGGGTTCAGAGATTAACGGGCGACCTCCAAACAAAGAAAGTTTGCTCGCCACAAACTGATCATCTATTTTTGGAGCTGCACACCACAATAACGCACTCTCAGTTTCTCTGATATTCTCCCAAACGGATCCACCTGCACCCACCCACCCCAGTCCGACCTCCCTGAGCTTTAACTCTGCAGATTTGTTGTTTTCTTAGTTAAGGACTAAAAACGGTAAAAATGACTTGCGCACAATACGGCTGAGCGAAATGAACCAAAGATCATATCCCAGTAATTAAGGCTGAATAGATATACGACGTGTGCCAGTATTTCATGCAAGTTGGGCTAAAATGTAATCCTTTCCGTTACTTAAAGACTGTAACCAAATAAAACCCTAACTTTGTCTAACGTCGGTGGCATTTTGATGTGGTGTGGGTCAGTTAAGAGGGGACAGGGCGCTCCTCTGAGCTCTGCTGTAGCAGATTTCACTGCTTTGGCAGGTAACCTAACAACTTCTTGCTTTATATTGCCACACGGGGCTGTAAACGTGGTGTTCATTTACTCTTAAACTGTAAATTCTGCTTTTACTGCCAGTGCTTTTCTAAATAGGTTGGATTTGATGTGATTTTCCCTTTACTTAACTCTTATTTTTGACTCCTGAGTGAGCTTCCTAACCTTTGTTGTCTTGGATTTGCTCTTTATCCGCTCCTCATCTTTGCGGCTCCTCTTCCTCGACGTGGAGCGTTCCCTCCTGTCCCTGCTGCGCTCCCTCCTCTTCTCCCTCTTTCCTCTAAAAGAATCCAGTTGAAGTAAATCAGCACATTAGCTCACATGCTTTTTAGCTACTCGAACACATAAAGTGCAGGACTGAAAACAGTCTGGTAGGATGGGATGAAATTGATTCACCGTTTTGGCGAAGGTGATCTGGCTTTCCTTCGAGGGCTTCTGGATCGATCCTTACTCCTCCTTTTATGGACTCTGATGACAAAATGTACACTTGATCAGCAGATGCACTGAAGCATTGGGAGCAGCTGATGTAAAATAACAAAAACATACGAGTTTGATTTGACACCCGACTGTATTTAAAGGTTTAATAGTAATATTTGAATCAGTCAAATTCAGGAAGCTATTCGGGTACTTGAAAAGCTGCTGACCCCTACTGTCAAAGGCAGGAATAACAGGTTTGTTGTATTTTGTTTTCTTGATGGTAGAGGATCTGACGTTTTCCAGCCTGAAATAGTCTGGAGTGGATGGTGCTGCACATAGAGCTCAGCAACCGAACAGCAGTTACATTTTGAGATCATTTGGAGATCAAAATCTAAGCTGGCTGCCGCCCACAAACCTGGAACGACTCTGAGCGCGCCTCCTGTCTTTGGAGCGAGAGCGCCTCTTGTGACTGCTTCTGGAGGCGTGGGAGTCGCTCCCCGTCCATGGCTTCTGCGGCGGTCTGCTTCAGAAGGAGAGAAAAGCGGTCAGCGACTGGCCGGCATCACATCCTGCTGAACCGTACGTTAAAAGCGTCGGCCGGGCACCTGTGTTTGGAGCGGGACCTTTTCCTGCGAGATCTCGAGTGCGAGCGTGAATGAGACCGCCGTGACCTTTGCGACCGACTGGAGGAACACTTCTCTGTTTCTGCTGAAGTATGAAGAGCAGTTTCAGCATCAGGATGGAGACAACTTCGGCTCAGCTGCTGCGACCCCCACGCATGCGGCAAATCAAAGCGCCCTACCTGGTTCTATGGCGGCAGCGATGGTGGACTGGGCTTCCCTCACCCTCTTCATCACATTTTCCAGCTCCTTGGCAGCGGCTTGTGGCGTCAGCTCTGGGGGTTTTACTATGGCGTTATTGGAATGATTAACCCTGAAAGAGATTTGATCGATCAGCTCGTGAAAATGATGTAACAACATTTGACTGCATTCTTCAAAGGAAACAAGTTTCTATCTCTGTTTATTCACAATCCCCGACCCTGGACTGAACCGCAGAAGAAGAAGGGGACATACTTCAGGGGTCTGTCTCCAAACATGACTCCATTGAAGGTCAGGGCTCTGGCGACGGAGTCCTGCTCAATAAACTCTACGAAGGCGAAGCGTGTCGGCTGGGTCTCGTCGCCGGCCATTCGCACAAACTTCACATCTCCCACCTGCTTAAAGAACTCCAACAGCTGTTCTGCAGTGGTGGTCTGTGGGAAAGAAAGAGCAACTAAGGTCAGCAGGTTTTCTGCAAACACGCAAAAATCCACAATGTTAAATTCCGCTGATGTAAGCACAGCCGAATTCTCTGCTCAGATGTTCGTCTTTAAGATACTTGAATGGTGATTTGATGGGATGATGCTGCGGTCATAAAAAAAAAATCAGGATTTTTAAAGGAGGTGAGCGACCATCTGGAAACGCTTTCAGCAGCCTTAATCTGCTCCATTAATACAGACAAGCATTACCGCTCCCTGGAGTCTGGGCTTCCCTCCTGAACCCGACATCAAATCAGCAGGTTAATGGATGGAGTGCATACGAACACAACAGCATTATCTGGGTGGAGACGCACCTTTTCTGAAGTTGAGAGCATATAATTTGGTGTCTGAAGTCATTACAAACTCAAAATCAAATTGCAACAGTGGCATTTTATTTGGGTCCGACATAGCTGAAAATGTTCCATCCAGTGGGGGAAACGTGCAGCCTGCAGGGTTATGGGCCACATTTACGGACCACCTACTAACCTGACGAGACTAAGCAGGAGAGATCACACTAGTGGGGCTTCCTCTCTTTTCTGTATGTTTTCGGGTGAAAATATTCCGCAAAAAGCAGCATCCAAAAATCTCCTGCTGGCCTTTTATGTTCATTTCTGCAGAGATGGTGAACAAGGCAATTGTGAGTGATGTGCTAGAGATTCACAGCTGATGCTCTACCCTGCCAGTCCCAGGAGTTGTCATTCAACTGACCTTCCCCCGAATGCTGAGAGCCGAGTCGCACAGTTCTGCTCGGCACAGATGGGATTATATTACGAAGCAGAACTCCATGTGAATCAGTTCATCGTGGCTCGTTTCCTCAGAGACCGGCCTAGAGTGAGCAATCGCTGCAACTGAAACGTCTTAATGTCTGAATAATTACGTAATTCAGACCCACGGCTTCATTTGCGATGTTCTACAAAGCTGTGTGTGCTGGGTAACTCGGGTCCGATCACAAGCGGTCACTCAAGAGACACAGCGGGAGGAGTTTTGATGCCAGGTTTGAAGCACCTCACAAAAAAATACTACAGAAGAAGAAAAACAAAAGCTGTGACCCCAGGTTTCCACAGAGTAAAAACATTTGTTACCCCCCACCACATGGCTTCATATCATGCTGGGATTGTTTTAGAAGTACAGTGTTTTATCTGCACTTTGTCCCACAAACACGTGTTTCTATGGCATCTCATTACAAGTTCACCAACATCCTGCTCCCCCCCCCCCCCCAATGGTCTGATTCATCATAAATGCTGAAGAAAATCTGACTTGTTGGTGACCTTTTGCCACAGGTTCCGCACCGATTATACGCAACCAGCGTTGGAATAGTGATATAATTGAGCAGATCTGTGAGGATTCTTTGTCTATAGAAAAAAAAAAAGGTTCTTCGAGCGCTATAGAGCTGAACTAACTCTAATCTGGCAGTGGCACCAGCCCAGCACATGGTCAAAAAGAAAATATTCATCATCCAACTCAAAATGAACCAAACTGGCAAAAAAAATAAAAATGTTTTGAAAACAAAGCGTTAAGCTGGACGCTGCCTTCAAGGACACAACATCCAGATTTGGTGTTACCTGCGAGTTCAAGTTGCCAACATAAACCGTCCTCCTGATCTCGTCGATTTTTGAGGGATCGACATTTCCTACGAGCGGAGGCTGGGAGAGCGCCGACGACGTGGGGCTCAGACAAGCGGAGATTCGATTCACTAAGGGGAGGTTAAGCTGCAAGTGTAAAGCACAAAAATGGACTTCATTTAACCGCCACAGCTGAGAGGTACAGAAGAAACAACAAAAAGGAGATTGGCTCACGTTCTGAAGTGGCGCTGGAGTAGGAATTGGAAGCAATCCTCCGCCAGGAATCAGGCTGGGTGCTGGGGTGGCAGGTGCCAGTAGTGACAGAGCCTTGGCCTCTTCTGGGATTTTCCCTGCAGGACAAAACGGACATTAGTGAAGGCAAGAGAGGCAATCTTATCTCTGTCTGCACAACTAGCCCACTGTATTCTAGAGAGAAAGAGAGCATAAACTTCCCCGTACAGTCCTAAAAGTCTTCTACTGTCTACTCATGGCCGAACATCCTTACTTTGCTTTTATAGAATTATTCTTCTCAATGTGTATTACAATATGAAGTGCAAAAAAAAGGAAATAATTACACTTTTTTTTCACAAACAAAAGAGCACTGATTCTGTCGTTGTTCTCTTTTCATAGGTTAAAAAAAAAAAGAGAAAAAAGAAACAAAATGCAGAGAATGAGTCAACACTTTGATGCATGGGTCACCTGTACTGGAAACATATTGGTCATGAACCATACGATATCAAGCATGGGCGCTTTTCCGTGTGGGGGGGGCGATCGTTTCGCAGTGTTGGAAAGGTGTGCAACACAAGACAACCCCAATGGCTGCATCACTAATAGCACACAGGACATCAGATACAGAAAAGAACAACAATTTTAAGAACTGTTAGCCAAAACTTAGCGATTATAAAAAAGACAACCAATTAGGATTTTTGCTCATTCCTCTGAATTATACTCTGCTTCCATGCTGGGGGGGAAGAAGACATAAAGGCTACAGATTTATTCGAGTACAGGTGGAGGAATTTAGCATAGATTTCCATTTGTTTAACATCAAAGGCTTCCCCCCTTTAATGCGAGGAGCCATCTTTCAAAACATTAACAATGCAGAGTATGTTATGATGAGAAAATAATGCTTCACTGATCAGTTCTGCGTTATTACAAAATACTTTACATCCATAGCAGAGCAGTACTGTAGCAATGTGAGGAAAAAGAAAAAAAAGAAAAACTTGTAAATGTTGCCTTCTTTACATCCTTGAGTACAGACAAGAAGTGCCTACGTAATTTTAAAGATGTCAGCTTCATTACTGGGGCTCACTTTTCCAAAAAGACTGGCCCCTCACTACATCAACAGGTGTAGGAGACAAGAGAATTAAAATGTTAGTGATCCTCCTAGCATCCCTTTGTGTGAGACACATCCCACCGATGTGCCGAAGCAACCTGGACAGAATTCAATCACACACAAGCTGCAGCTGTAGCAGAAAGAGAGAGGGGGGTAGGGGTTGGACAATAATCAAAATAACAAACAAAAATAACAAATATAAACACAACGCTAGAGATAACTGCAGTTTCTAGGTAGAGACAATAGAGATTGGACAACATGGGATAGTATGAAAGGAAAACAAACCGAAAATAAAAGAAAAAATAATATTTAAAAAAAAAAAAAAAAAAAAAGAGACAAGGTGTCCATCTTGGAAGGTTCAGCGGGCTATTCTCCGGGTCACATTCCCCCTTGAAGGCTGCGTTGGCCCGATCGGGGATAGTGGCTTGGAAAACAATGCCTGACTCAGGCTAGTGTAGTGTAACAGCTGGGCCAGTCTAGTCATCTGATATGCACACATAATCACACAGAAAAAACATACAAAACCAAATTAATAAACTCAGTAGCCATCCAGCACCAAGTCACGTGGACAAATGCATCAGGTTAGAGGTGATATCATTGCGACTGTACACAAGGGAACAACAGTGGCACCAAATAGGAAGGGGAGTTCAAAGTTAAAAAAAAATTAAAGAGGGAAAAGATTGAATTAACTGAGTTACAATGGATTGATATTCAGTTTTTGGTAACAAGTCTCATTCTTAAAGATGCACGAGCTACATGTTCCAGACAGTCCAGTTTTTTAAAATATATTTTTAAGTGAAGTTGCTCTCAACAGCTAATTTTATCTGAACCGCCTTGTGACACCAAAAGGAAACCTTGGCTGTGTGCTCGGAGAAATTAGCTGGCAATAAAACCCGTCACCTGTGTCAAATACAAATGGCTGAAAACCTAAGCCGAAGTAACCAATGGCACAACTGGCTAATTTTCCATGTGAAGAAAAAAAAAATCCCACAATGAAAAACACCAAAGCAAGGAATTCAAGGGAAGACAGCAACATCTAGTTTACCTCTTCAAATGAAACGGGTTGCACTCACCTTCCGCACATGGTACTACTATTAAAGCTCTGTCAATAAAAACAGTGTTGGTGAGATGTTGCGCCACACCAACACTGGAAGGCTCTCGGTACTTTATGTAACACACTTTGGACGAGAAAGACAGGGCAGCGTTGCTGCAAAGGGGGGGAAGAAAAAAAACAGAGAAAAAACGCATGTTAGTTATCCATTAAACCTGAGACTCCTTAATTGTAATGTTCGTGTGGACCGCGAATAGGCCGCAAGCCAGCGGGGTTGCCTAACTAGCTGTGCCTAGGAAAGAGGCGCTTACTCGGGCGGGTAGAGGCGCAGCTCCTCGATGTCTCCCAGGAAACCGAACAGAGTGCGCATCTGCTCACTGCTCACAGCCGAGGAAAGGTTGGTGACCTGGACGACAGCAGTCCCTGGTATCCCGCTCATTGTTCAAACTGATAATTGCGTTGACTTGAAATGTTTGTGGTGTTATTACTATATTTATTTCCCAGATAGCTTTTTCTGTGCAGTGCATTAAAGAGGGCGGAAGGGACGTCTCGTTCTTCTTCATAGTTTTGAGCAGGGACCGACTATCAGCTTTTGGGCGCTCTACCTCCCCCTGCAGGAGGGCACTATACATTACCGCCATCATTTCAGCGTTAACGATGTTAGCAACTTATTACATTTGTACTTAAATTATCTCTGGGATGGTGAAGAAATGTAAAAACATAAAAATAAAAAAATAAATACATTTTCTCATTGCAGACAATATAAACACAGCATTTTTCTTATTCCACCTACACATTTAAAAGGCATGAGATTAAGCATTTTTTGGTTTCAAAATTACCCACAGTGTAAGTAGGCCAATCTATTACCCGTTGCCTCTTATGTACTGAAATCCCTCCTGATTCCATCAATGTTTTAATAATATTGCGCACTAAAGAGGGGAAATATGTAAATCCTTTCGAGTATTTCTTTAAAAAAACATTGTTTTACAACATTTCCAATGATTTCCCCATGCATTTGGCTCATTGGCATCTCTCTCTTTTTAAATCTTATTACAAGCCCTAGACTGCCTGATCCCAACTTTTTTGGGAAACGTGTTGCAGGCCTGAAACACAAAAATCAATGTATCAATAAATTGTATTAAGTTGATAAATGGGTTTAAACAGTCTGTAGTTGGTTAAAAATCAAAGTAAATGTTGGAATCACTGCTTAAAATTTACATGTAGTGAAGACATCCACTTGTTCCTAAAAAGAAAACCATAATATAACAGAAACCGTTAGTAGTAGGTCAGAAGCTAAAAAGTTTAGGAATCTTCAGTCTAAACTTCCTGTTCGATTTCAGTTTTAATTGAAGTGTTTTTTGACTGGAAAAGCCAGAGATAATAAACCTTTTGGAAATTTTGAGAAGATGATGGGCAGAAAAGACTAAAGAAAAGATTTGAAAATACATTTCTTTTAGATTTATTTCTTCAAAACCACTCAGCATTTTGCACCTTCTCTTTACCAAAGAGCTATAAAAGACAAAGTATTGGCAAATTCAGGAGACTCCCACAGAGCCGAAATGAGCTGCGAGGACCACACTCACCCTGCTCCGGTTTTCATTTTTCTTTTATTGAATACCAATCAAAAAAAGAACTGTCCCATGTAAGCAGAAAATCAACACAGAAATAATGGCCCTGAAGCTAAATCATGTACGAGGTTTTAATATCAAGTGAGCCCACATATTGCTACAGTGCTGTATTTTTACATGCTTCTAAGAAAAAAACAAATGTGACTGAAAACTCATGTTTCTCCACAGTTCATCCGTTTAGGGGCTGCTGGATTTAAGTCTCGAACAACAAGGTAGGCAAAGATGAGACGTTTCAAAGCTCGAGGTGCAAACGCTCATCTAATGCTCGGCTCATGAAAGTCTTGTGTGAACTTAGCCTACAAATTATTGCTGGTTAATAAAATATCTCCGTTTTGGCATCATTCTTTGAGGAAAACCCAATAAATGGAAGAAAACAGAATCACTGTTGAACAGCATTAGTTTATTTTCCACAGGTTACTTCTGAAACATGTAACTATGTACAAAATCTGGAATGTTGATAAATGCATATCAATCATCATCATCTCACTGTGACCGTTTCTAGGGAAACTTTAGAAATACTAGCTTTACATCAAAACGGGTGCCTCTGCATTGCAATTTATTGCTGGTTTTACAATCGCAAGTCACTAATGCCTTTATGAGCTCTTCTCTCAAAGGTTTTTTTTTCTTTTAGAGTATTTACAATTTGATTAGTAAGGTCTAAAATCCACGTAAGTCGGCTAAATAAATATGAACAAAGTGGGAGCTTAAGAAACAAACCGACATGGATGAAGAAAAAGTGAAAAGATCATCTCCCGAGATTGTCTCGAACGTCAAGACATTTGTTTTCCATGAATATAAAGTGACCATGAGCCCGGAAAAATCCCCCCCCCCCAGTTTAAAAAGTGAACAGAAAACTGTAACAAATTAAAAACAAATATAATCGATAGTTTTATCCGTGTAAAATACAACATTGTGTGAAACATTTGGGAAATGCACGTTGTCATGTTGTTTTGCCTTTGAATAAAACGGACCAATCCTGGACTGAGATTGAAAACTAAAAAGCACCGCCTCATTAAGAACAAAAGCTACCTTTCAACAGCACAACCATCACAACAGGAATTTAAACTCAGTTCATCTCCACAGTGTTTTCATTTTGCTCTGCCGGTGCCACGAGCACGAAACACGAGCCAAACTTTGTTACATACACACAGTACAGCAGACGACACCATCCACTGTCAACAGGTGGGGGGGGGTTGTTAAAACACCACAGAATAGAATGCCTTTATAGCTATATTGTACAAACATCTCAGTGGTCACAAACACACTGCTGGAATTTATGGGGCCACGACTTGGCACGTGAATTTCATCATTTCATTCATTTTCACCGCCGGAGCAGTGAAAAGGCCGAGAGAATCAAATAAAGTAAGAAAATCGGATCTCACAGCTGCTCATTAAGTGGATTGGTTTTCTCCCCCACAGTGTAAGTTGATTATTTCACACACAAGAACATCGACGGAGCCGGTACTCTACACCACGGACAGTAAAAAGTCTCAGGCAAAGTGACAAAACGCTCACTTTTACACACTGCAGAGTTCTTTTGAGCACTACTTTAGAGATATAAGTCCTGTGCTGTTCAATTACAAAAAAGGTTTCATTTCACAATATAAAAACCATGTAAAATCATCAGGGATTGCTAAAAAGGTTGTGTTTTGTTTTAAAAACGATGTTCTGTGAATGAAAATAAAGGCTTTAAATATTGCTTTTAAGCCGTTAAGCTGCAAATGTACTCAAAGTGGTTGTGAGCGCGTGAGTATTGCTTGGGTTCCGGGGTCAAACATCCTCCCCTGCTCAAACAGTTCAAGGTCTATGGCACTTTGACAAATGTGTGTCTCCCAATTCTACCCTCTGTACAGTGAGAAAAACAAAACGAAAAACAAAACTGCTCCAAAGTGATGAATGACGAGCACAAAAAAAAAAAAAACATTTTCAGAAACACAAAAGGCAACCTGTGGTCTTCTCTCATGTGGAAAATAAAACTGCAAGATGCTGAAACGCACTCATCCTGACAGATGACGTCACATTACTAAAATATTGACCTTATTCGAATATCTATCTTAAGTTGCGCCCCCTGCATTAACCCTTAATCAATTAGCACATCCAACACATACTCTGACATTTTGGGAAATTATTTGACAGCTTATTTTAGCCTGAAAACTAGTGGCAACAGCTAGCATGTCTATCTTTAGCCTAATTATATCATTTCGACTAAAACAAATATGCCCATTTCCCCCAGTTTTAAACACATGACACTTTGACCCACTTATTCTCCCGATATGTCCATTTCCTTTCCGTTTTCCTGCCTCATTACATGAAAACATGCAGAGTGCATTTCTTCAACCTCCTGCAATCTCAGGGAAGTTCTCATGCGATTTCTCGATGCTTCAAGTGTGAATGGATCTAGCTACACCAGGCAACTGAGTTGGAGGGAGGTGTCTTGTGTGTTAAAGGTTGTCTACAGGGTCACAGAAGCAGGGGTGGATGATTTCCTCTTCTCCACTCTTCAATCTTGCAAGAAGAACAAACCCAAACCGCACACGTCTTTGATCTACATTCGTCTCCCCATGACAAGCACGTACCACTGTCCTCTGGATAAGATCAGCTGGCAGGCGAGAGTTTCAACATCTGAAGTAAGAAGTCCAAAAGTAAAAAAGGCAAACTGGATGACAGAAGAGAAAAAAAAAAAAAAGAAAAAAGGAGAGCACTGCCCCCTAGTGGTCAGCTTCCATGTCCATCTGCAGAAATAAACCTCACCCTTGATCAGTGGTTGATGAGTTAAAAAACAACACCAAAAAAGAAGGATGATCTGTACAGAGACCACAGTATTTGCATCAAAGCACATCATATGTTCAGCTTCTTTGTAAAAAAATATATATATACCACAGTGACGGCCTTTTGAGGACGCGTACTTGCAGGTTTTTGATGCTGTCTCACTTAGATCCACTACATTCAGTGGTTTCCCCGTTTAATCGAGGCTAAGAAGACCTCTGAAGCTCTCCACTATAAATAGTCCCAACAGGTGTCAGCAGATCAGTCTTTTATGTATAAAAATATGACGGTCAACATAAATTTCTTTGTTCTTTCATGTGCCAACCATCCGCCAACTGTGCCGGGGGTCACATCCCTTGAGTCTATGCTTGCACTTCTCGTACGATAGTTAAATCCACAGTGGTTGCAAATGTCTTCAGGAGGGACACCGCATAGCCATGATCGATATTCACAAAGCTGTATCCGTTTGCCTGACGACAAGAAAAAAAAAAGAATTATTGGTTAACATCTCAAATGCACGTTAGAGGCTGAGCTAATCAAACAACGCAGACAGAAGAATACCTGGATAATTTTATCTCCGGGCTGAAGAATCTTGAACGCCGGTCCCTCAGGTTGAACCCGTGTCACAAATATACCCTGAAATGACACGACACGTAAGCTATCAAGTGTAACTATTACGGTCATAATAGCTCATAAAAGAAAGAAGATCAAAGATGTGAATTTACATTGTCGTCAGGACGAAAGGGGTTTCCCCGGCCTCCCACTCCTCCTGAAATACTGAAACCCAGTTCTGGATTCTTCTCTACTTTCACACGGATCTGAAACACACCCACACATTCTTATTAGCCAAAGTAAAGCAGTCACAGTCACTGTCAATTACGCAATTTTCTAACACTAGTACAGAGCTGTGGGAACTTAAGAGGACGGGGTGTTTCATGAGCGAGCCAAGGCAGATATAAACGAAAGGGACTCAGATTTAGTTGGGGGACCACAAGCATTAGCGTCCATGTTGGTAAAGCTTCCTTTCCCAGGATTACGTTGAGTAAGAATTTCTTCTCAAAGTTAAGACCTGATCTTGGTAAATGTAACGGTTATTCACAAAGCACCTAAGCTCTTATGAGAACTCCAACAGAGGGCTAATAAGAGGCTTAAGAGATTCTAAAACTGAGGGAAAAATGTCAGAAATGAGAAATCCTTAAACGCAGATGGATGGTGAGGTAACGAAAGACGTCAGATTGGATTGTCCAGCAGAGCTATGGTGGTGCTCCAATCCCCAACCCGACAAAATTAAAATTAAACCATTACACCAGAAAGAAAAGTGAGCACCGCTCTAATGACGACGCTCAGCTCCAAACCTTTTATTAGGAGGTATGGGAGGCTACCTCAAACATGTTTGTTAACAGAGCCACTGGTTAAAGACTTAAAACTCGATTTAAAGGAATAGAGCCCCTTAAGATCCTTCAGTTAAACATGAATCTGCAGCCAGCGCGAGGTTAAATGAGCATCGACCCTTTACCTCTTGCTGCAGAGTATCGTTTGGAATACGCGGAGGCCCTGGAGGTTGCTGGGAGACTTTGAGCATCAGGTAGTCAATGAGCTGCTCTCTGGAAGGGTGTCGAGCCATGGATGTCTGGCTCATCTGAGGACGAACAGAAGGGCCCATCTGACCATTCATCAAAGGCACCTGGGCAACAAACACACACCATAATAAACAGAATGCTTTCCTGAGCACTCAGCAGGTTTTTATATCCTTAATCCAATTATTGATTCCAACTTTTGCAGAGGACAGAGCTTGAATGGCTCTAAAAAACTTTAAAATAGGCCGTGCTACATAATGATAAATGCAGAACAACTTCTGAAAGTCTAATCAATTCCTCTTTGCTCTGCAAGTAACAGCCTGTATATATATCATACATACTTTTCTGTGGGGGTCCATTGTGTAGCTTTGTGGCCCTTGAGGAACAAAAACATCATCCTGAAAGGTAAAGAATAAAGATTATTGTACCCAAACAAAACATAAAAGTTATTTAAAGGCTGACATGAACAGATTTCATGTCTTGTAATGACATTAGGCAGCAAGGTGTTGATAAAGGGGGTAAAAAACAGAATAAACTCTTCTTTGGTTCTGTCCAGGCAGTAAGCAGTGTGTAATTTTGAATATTAGCCTTCTGGAAATTAAATTAATTATAAATTGATGAAGCTAAAGAATACAATGACAGCATTAAAGGGCAATGTGCCTCTACAGATTCTACATCACTTCGACACACACTTAACAGCACTTACCTTTCACCAACACAGTTTCATCCCCACACACAAAGTGAGCGGTTATGAAGTGACTCTGAAGTGATCAAAAGCTGGAGTGAAGATGACGAATGAGTAAAAGAAGCATTTAAAGTGCAGTTAAAAGAGAAAAGTTCTATCACAGGATGATTTGAGGGTGGCACGATGGAGAGAAGGACAGGGATGATCATACAGGGACAGGAAAGTTTAAAGGGGGCCATTTCATCCTAGATGCAAAGCTCCTATTACTCATTGGTATATGTGAATGTATGTTAATGTGTCACTAGAAATAACAAGGAAACAGTTTGACATAACATGGCCCCTTTTAAACAGCTCCACCTCTAAAGATTACGAGCACTAGCAACACAAAAACTAAAATTCATCTATTTTTTTTCTTTTTACTGACATCGAGCACTAAACTAGGGTTTTTAGTCATGAGAAATCACATGCTGAGAAACACGGTCAATTGTCTATAAAAAGGACAAGTGAAAGAAAGCTTCAGTGGGTCTGACTAATTCTCAACATTGAGGAGAGAAGGAACCAGCTATTTCCTTATATTCTAAGGGATGTGAAACTAGCAGAAACAGGAGGCCCTGGCTTAGTATGAGCAGGAGTCAACTACAGGTTTACAGTACTCACACAGAAGCTCAGGGCTCCGTAGGGCTGTCCGTCCCTGCTACTAAACGCCAGGGAGCCTTGGCTGGCATGCATATCCCTACAGCTGCCGTAGTGAGACCAGCTCAGTGGAGAGTTATTGGAATTATAGGAGCGAGACAGTGCATTCTGACGACCAGCAGTAGCAGCAGACATGCAGCAGAGGTGGCCATGCAATCCACCAAATGATTGACAGACATGAAATAGACACATAAAAAAAAAACATTTGCAGCTTACAAAGATAGAGAATCAGAGAGATCTTACATAAAGACGGGTTAGTAGGCTCTTGTAATCTTTTGCTTTTAAGAAACCTCACTGTTGTGCTGCGCTTTGATAGCAATTTGAATTTGGTTTCATCTTAGAAAAGATGTCTTCTCTGCTTCAGTGCAAAAAAAAAAAAAGAAAAAAAAACTGTCTGCATTCAGAGGCACCAAACAAACAAATCAGCCCCGCAAATGGAGTTAAAGGTCGAACAAAGACTTAATAACAAAGTTATTACTCTTCCATATGCTGAACTTCAAAAGTTAATAGAACAACGAAAGATGTCAAGCCCAAGTCTGTTGCAGGTTTAGTAGCAGTTTGTTTGAGGAGTCACTGGTACAAAGACACTGATTAAACCCAAATTCATATTTAACAATGTATCTGAGGGCAAAATAACAAAAGCAGGCACTGTGGCATTTTGGAAACAGACAGTACTGGGGCAGCCGCAGGCAGCTTCGTCCCCCACTAAGTGCAGACTTCGGGGTTCATTCATACAAGCATCTGTTACCTTTTCCATTTTCTTGGCCTCGATGTGTCGCATCACCTGATCCCTCCAGTCTGCTGGCACCCTCCCTGCACCCATTCCTCCCGACATCTGTGCTGGACCGTCCAGGAGGGAGTGCTCCGACTTCACCCTGGTGTTGGGCCGCTTGCTGGGGCTGCTGTGCTGGTAGTTGAAATCGCTGACAGACATGGTCCTTTCTGGAAGCTCGTGGGGCTGTGGCCTGGCGCTGGCGGGCCTGGAAGCTCCGGGTGCATCGATGCTGTAAGTGCGAGCTGAGAGGGGCCTCTGCATGGCCTGGCTCATGGCCAGGGGCCCTCGTGCGAGGGTGTGGATGTCCCTGTATGTCATGTACTCCCCCTCGTGCACCTGCATACGCCTTGGGTCGCCCATGGAGGCTGTGGAGGAGATGCTGCTTTGCCTCTGCAAGGTGCTGCTTCTCGGCTGACCGCCTGGAGGATGAAGCCTCTCCTTGGTCCAGTCTCCTTTGGGAGCCATGGGGGGGCCCCTCTGCTGGGGCGGCAGAGGGTAAGGAGGTGCCTGATTACGGTTTGAATAATTGGTGTTGGCTAGTGAGTGTGGGGGAGGGGGGAGGTAGCCTTGGTGCTCTGGAGGCATGGGTGCTCTCTGGGCCCAGGAGCCCTCATTAGACATGGCACTGCTTGTGTATTGTATATTATACTGAGGGGGAGAAATTCCCATATTCATGCTGGATGAGACTGGATATCTGCTGGTGCTCATCGGAGGCTTAGAAGAGGACAGCAGGTCTGAGGAGGATGTAGATGAGCCGGGGTAGACCAGGAGCGTCTGGTCATTGAGTAACTGACTGGCGGACTTGCTCCTGACTATGCTCTGGCCCTGCGATCCTGGCCCCGGGCCGGCCCCTGCCATTCTACTCATTGCTGCAGACTCATAAGGGTCTGCAGCCCCATCGAAGGAGTACAGCTTCATGCCCCCCGTTTCTATGTTGCTAATGCTGTGAGACTTCATCACCTGCGGTGGGTGACACCTTTTCTCTGGAGACAGCTCCTCTGTGCTGCGAGACAGAGACATGTCACTGCTGGCAGTTACGCCTGTGGAGGCCACATGCACAGCAGATGTCTCTACTCTCATCACTTGGCATGTGTTATCCAGACTATTGATGCAGTCGTTCCCCTGCTGATTTCCATTCTGTAAATGATCCATGTTGTCATTTCCATAGCCCTGCTTGCAGTTTAAGTCCTCCTGAGCTACTGAACTGTTCTTTGCTTTGTCCATCTCATCCAGCTGACACACGTTGTAGGTTGGCAGCTTGGTCATATTCATGTTGATCTGGTCCCACTTGTTGTACGTTTCTCCCATACCATTGTTTATTCCCTTCTCAATGAACGCCAGTCTGGCTTCCATTGACAGGTCATAGTCTGGCGGCGTCTGTTGGCTTTTCAAAAGGGCCTGAAGGGACGTTTCAGAGCCATTCCCATTATGAAGAAGTGGGGTCGTGTCTTTTGGCTGGTTCATGTTCTCGTCTTCTTGCCTAAAGCAAGGACATAATGCAAGGCTTCAGATGCAAGGCAGCAACAGCAGGACATTAACACGGTAAAGAATGGTACTAACCGGCTTTTTGGTAGGAAAGGCATCTTTGCCTCTCTCTCAGGTGTGCACAGGGAGTTGTCCTGACTGCTGTCTGTGGTCAGAGACACAGAGTCGGACATACGTGATGGTGACGAACAGTTACTGTTGTTCTGGTTGCTGTTGGCTACCGTGTCATCCAGTAAAGAGTCAGCATCTTTCCCATCATCTGTCAAGCACAAATATCACTGTTAAGACGCTTCAGTTAGTTTTCCCGGTTAAAATCTTGTTATAGTCAGTCAAATTTACCTTTTTTATCCTTACTTAGAGTCACTACTTTAGGCTGATTGATGGAAATCTCAATAAGGGGAGGTCTCATCTCAGCAATTTTCATCTCCTCTTCGTCATCCGACAGTTCCTCAGAATCCTGCAGACGATGAAAATGCTTTTGTAAAGACTGCACCTTTTCATTCAAACCTCATTTGCTCAGTGTAAAAAGAACTTGTGAGAACTTGTGAGTGCTGCATGTTTGGACAACCTCGAGTGTGTCCTCGTGGTTCATTACAGAGCCCTCTGAAGACTTGAGAGGGACTTTTTGGGAGCTGAGAGACTCAGAAGTTTCCTTTGTTTCGGCTGCAGAAGGATTGGAGGATTCTGGGGGCTGAATGTCTGATGCCACACCGTTGGGACGGGGGGCCTCTATCACCTGCATGAAAACAAGTGCTCTCATGTAAATCTTCTTCTACGTGCATGCAGTTAGTTTGTTGAACAGAATCTAAAGCATAGCTAACTAAAAACAGGATGTGAAAGGGAGTTATTTCTTTCCGAGTACAGGAGTAGCTTTTTCTGAAGCTGACCTTAACTCCTGTGTCCTGTACTCCAATGTGGTTCCTCTCTGTTGGTTTTGATTCGTCACTCGACTCGTCCTCCTTTAGCCTGTGAGCCACCGACTGAGCCGTCTTTACCATATTCTTCAGCTCGTCTGGATATGGTGTGGGGTAGCGCTTCAGGTTTCCCTCCTGACAGAGTAAAAATACATACAGACTAAAATTAGAGAGCTAAATAAATAATGAGCGCAGAGATTAAAAAACAAACTCATCCTTGGCAACAAACTGTGCTCATTCTTTGTGCATTATATGAACTGGATTCTGAACAAAAGTACTTTGAACAAAGTCCAAAAGAACTGAATAATAGATTCAGACTATGGTGTTTCCTCTGCAGCCTAAAGTACATGGGAGCAGGTCTAAGACACAGACCGAGAAGTGAAGGAGGAAGTGCAAGTGTGGGATCTTTCCACAAAACCGTGTTAAGATGTGGGTGTTTTATCTGTCCCCTACAGTGAAAATTCCCTGAAACAAGCAGAAAACAATGTCTATTTCTCTTGAATTTGGTGCTCATTCATCGGACTGCCAGCCCATCATTGAAATGGTTTCAATGTTCAGCGTTTATAAATGAGAAAACGTGTTCATTTGGAATTCGTTAAAAGGGGAAACCAACACACTGGGAGGGAACAAATATTCTGCAGTGAAAGCCTTATCCTGAGGGTGACGGGGACTTTTTAAAAAAGCCTCCAAACCAATGACATTTTGGGAGGTAAAATCTCTCACAAAGCCCTACAGTTGTTGCTGTAGTATTACAGTGTTGTTGCTCAGGTCCTTCAGTTTGAACACACATATGATTAATTCCTCTTCCTTCTTAATTACCAGTTCATTCAGACACCTTTCAACTGAGTGCTGAAGTCATCATTAGCTCTGTTTGTGTGAAACATTCCCAGCCAGGCTGGAACAGACTGGGATGAATGTTTCTATTGGTTTACATGATGGGGCTTGTAGAGCAAAGTAAAGCTTCGCTGATAAAGATAACAACAATAGCCTTGCAGTTTCAGTAAGTTGCGCCAGCGCCGTTGTTTTTCCCTTTGCCAATTATGTACACTGTAACAAATGTGTGTCACTAACCCTCGGGGGCGTTTCTCGCTCATCCTTGTCCTCGTCACATTCGAAGGCCACCTGAGCTCGCTGCTTGCGCTGCTCCTCCCAGAGGGTCGGATTGAAGCTCTCAGAGTCGGAGTTGGGAATGTCTGAAAAGAAACAGAGGCCATGCATCAGATTATTCATCAGTTTTTGGTATTTATGGCTTTTTCAGTCACCACCACTGTGTTAGTTTCATTGACGTCTCACCACAAGATGGAGCTAAGACAGCGCGAGGCAACCTGAAGGAGGTTGCCTCTAAAACCACCTGGAAGTGCTGTTCTTCTTTCTTTTTCTTTTTTTAAAATTTCATTCTAACTAACTAATGCACATTATTACCAGTGTTTTAGCTTGATACTATGGTTAAAGTAAAGATGGAACATATCTGCAGTCTGCTCAAAAAGGGGCAAGCTTGTTGCTGATGAAGAAAGCAAAACACTGATGTGTTGCAACTCCTGTTTGACTACTACATGCTGCCAAGAGAAAAACAAGGCCACGGTTACTATGAGGTCGTGTTAGTAGTGGTGAACACAGAGACGCCACCTTCCCGAAACTCTGCAGAATCATCTTGCTGCTCTTTGTCTGACAGTATTAACAACTTTGCCGTGAGTTGATATGAATCTGGTGTGTAAATACATGCACAGACTAATCGAAGCTGCTTGTACCAGCTTAAGCTTAAAAATCAGTCAGTGTGGTTCCTGTGTTAAAAAGCCCTTTACCCTGGAGTTCTAAACACTTCGATAAACCACGTTTACAGACTGATGATCAAACTGGTGATCCAATTTGTTTGATTCTCAGCTAAGAGCAAGTCTTCTAAAGAATTCTGGTTCAACTTGTTGCTCTGTGCCAGAGAGTAAAAGCACACTGGATAACATGAGTCACCTTGTATGCCTGACAGATCACAAGTTGTCAAACATAATAATTAAGGTTAGGTCATAACCGATTCCAGCTTCCCAGGAAAACAGAACGGGGGAAATGGTATCGAGCACATGGCTGGCATGTAGCAAATAAAGAACAGATCTTTTATGGCAGCACAGCAAACCACAGACATTATCTCAAAAATCAACCTGTTGACTCATGACCATGTTAGTAGGTCAAGCTTGTCGATCCTGAACCCCTAATTACGCAAAGGCTAAGATGCAATAGGGTCAGTTCAAGCATTCTGGTGTAACGGAAACCCAAAGCAAACAGATGGATGCTTGACAACAACACAAAGGCTAGGGTTTCCCCTGCAGGCTCAGGTAATCAGTCTCCCATAAAATATGCAGTGAGGGATCCTTGTAGGTCACCTATAAGACTGTGATAACAAAGAACCTACTTGTAGTCATGGCAGTCACTCAGAATGTGGCATCAAATTAACCTAAAATTAGATTCATACATCAAAAACTAAACTGATTATCTGTTATTTTAAAGGTTTCTTTAGGTTTCAAATCATGGGTTTTTACTCTGTTACTGTGTTTTCTGTGAAGAACTTTGATTGAACGCCATCTACAAATACATTTAGAATTATTGTGTACATATTATTAATATAAAACTCTGATAATTGTCACAGCTTCATATGAAACTTAAATGCAGTAAGTTCTACATCAGATACATAAAGCTCCGGGCCCTTAAAATCCTGCCCTGTTGCTAATAGCTAAACATTTGTTAGTCTGCCAGATGGAGCATGAAAGAATAGAAAAGACTGTCTACTCACAGTCCTCGGTCCTGGTTTGCTGAGGGAACATGTAGTTGGTCAGCACAGTTTTCTGAGTCTCCGGATCTTCTTCTTTCTGGAGAGGAATCAGGGGCTTCGACTGTGGGAGACAGAAAGTCACTCTGTCAACACTCAGAGAATGTCCTGGAGTTTTCGGTTTCTGATCAACTGGGCCGCAACATCAAGATAAGTGGACTTAAATCCGATCAATTGTAGCACACATAAAGGAGGGAAATAACACTACTGATTCATTGTGTCTCCCTCAAATTGCTTTGCACATCTTTCTTCTCTCGTGGCATCTTTCCATCGCGTGGAACGATGCGCCTGAGCTTTGGGTTTTCCGTTGCAGGCAGCACAACGTAACCGATACTGGCTACTGGTTGGTTTTTGGGCACAACCTCAGCTGGGGTTCCAAGTGAGCCAAGCTGGTAGTATACAGTGACACGGTGAGAGAGAGAGTCACTACTCACCTGCTGCCATAAACAACCAGATCTCTGTTGCAGCACATATACGCCAACACGCTCACATGCTCTATGAGGTCGCCTGAAAGTATCTCCATATCTCGTTTCTGCGCATATGTGCATGTGACCAACACGTACAAGTTTATCATAAGATAAAGACATAGCGAACCCTTCCAAGTGCAATGATCATCCCTTACTCGCTACACCGCATCTCATTTCTCTGCTGCGATGATAAACAGCTGATCACATCCAGGGGATACTGCCTGTGGGGAAAAAAATGAAGCATGGAAGAGCCGGTCTGTACGACCGTAAGATGGAAGGTTTTAAAATATGGTTCATTAACCGAGAACAGTTCCCTGATTCTTCTCAGGCCTCCGGCACTCTTATAACATCAAAGGGTTGAAGTTGGAGCAGCGTTTATAGAGATAATTTCGCCAATTTTTAAAGCAATTAGATACAGTTGGTTGACTTGGTCCAAGGAGCTTCAATGCATCCTTGGACATAATTTTCTATCATTTAGGATTACATCCTTTTTTTTCAAACATTTACTGTTTTTAAAGATTTGATTCAAAGAATTTTCAGCAAGGTTTCGATGTTTTTAAAAGCTTGGAACATGCGACGTGAGGCCATGAGGGGAGAGAACACCGCGACAGGAAAAAGGCCTTTGGCCTTATACCAGCTAAAGCATTTGATCCATCTGGTACTACAACTGGTACCGTTAACCTGTTACTTCACGACACATTTCAGTTCAAGCCCAGTAGGACGGGAAAATGACAACTTCACAACAGCAGGGAGAACAGCTCCTGTCCTCGTTGTTTACGGCTGAACATTAAAGGAAGAAAAACAGCATCCGTGTGTTCTAGCTGACCATTGAAATATTATCAAATGACCCCAACCTGAAACAAGCATGAAGACGTAGATATAAACAGAAGTAGAATTACACTTAAAGCCCCCGCACAGATCACCCTCACAACCTTACAAACTCAGAAAGCATGAACTAATGCATGACTCAGCTGTCCTTCCTGAGGTGTATTGAGAAGGGTGGAGGGGGGGGGGGCAAAAAAACCCAAACATTTTCCCTTACACTGCTTGCAGCCATTTTGTTAACAATCATTCTGCTCTGTCGAACAGCTTGGCGTCCTCTGAGTGTCTTCTAATCAGCTACGTTCCCTTCGATATCTGGATCCCTTTCCTTATCAACCATTTCTCAATGAAGCTGCTCTACGGCCCACCTGCCACCATTACTGCACCTGTGCCGACATGCCTGCTGGACTCTGTTCAGTAGAAGGTTAAGAATTTAAGGAGGAATTATGGGGAGCCTTGTAAGAGCAGAAAAATGCTCTAATCTTATTCTCTGTTTAATCACCAATTTGAGGCAAGGACAGCAGAGACGGGAGCTCCACGGCTGATTCTGCACAGCAGCTCTTCTGCAGCATTCTGAAACAGCTGCAGTTTCCCAGGGACAATTTGTCAAGGCAGTTCATCTGAGCCTTGGAATAGACCAGCCAGGAGGAAGAAAACGCATGAATAATTGATTTTAGAACCTTGTGAGAGTCTGTCTGTAATTTGGAAATATTTATAAGTCAGACAAAGCACACAGACTGCAGCAGTATACTCCCACAGAGTGTTCTCCAACATTACTATTCCTTTGTGTACTTAAACATTTCAGATAGGCTTGATATGTGTAGTTTAAGTATTCTTTGACCACACATGGCCCCACTCAGCTGAGATTACAAGCCACTTTCTCACTTTCTGAGCTGACCACACTTCAGCATTTCTACAAAAGACGGGCCTGTTGACTGTTGAGAATAGGGGAAGCAGTTCACATTTTAGACATTACAATTTGCATGCTATCCTTGATCTGATTTTCTTCCGTCCAGCAGCTGCTGCTTTATCTCACCAACTGGCTCCCAGTCATTCAGATGCAGCTCGTTAGGTTTCGGTCTAGATTACCACTCTGTTTTCCTTAAAGAGTGGAGATAAGGATATCATTTTCTGACGTTCATTAGGCTTCTTCCACACTTTAAAGGCAAAGAGGTATCACTGAAGCTGACCTGCACTGACATTTGGCTTGTTTAGATCGAATGTCCTGGAAGTGGTTTACTGCATTTTAGATGCGTTTTCCTGTGAGTCACATCCACCGCAGCCACTCACATGACCATCTGACAGCTTGGAAGCCCCACGGAGCTTTCTATGAGCCCATTATATGGCTTAGAAAATAAGTGTGGTCTTACCTGGTTTTCAGACAGCCACATTGCAGTCATCTCACTGAGTTTAGTGAAACTGTAGGGAAGATTTTTCAACCTGCAGCACAACAAAAGCAAAAAGTAAGAGGTGCAGCCAATATTTCCAGCAATCATTTGTGCTGGAAATACAGATTATCCCTTATGTTAGAAACTCAGCTGCTGATTAGACGTTTGTTTAATTGATCGTATAGTCAATAAAACCCGATTAGGATATCCACCAATGTTTTGTTTAGTCTGAACAAAGAAGCTAATTTCAATTAAAAGATAAATTCACAAACAAATAAACCAGACCAAATTAATTGATTTAACATTAAATTACAACAAGAAAAATCGAATTAACTTCAGTCCTTTTATCTCGGCCTCATAACTTAACACCATCGGTGAAGACTCACTTGTTGTTGCTCAGATTGATGACCTTGAGCCTCTGCATGTCGCCCATCTCCTCTGGCAAAGACTCCAGCTTGTTGGAATGTAGAAACAGAACAGTTGCATTCTTCCAGCTGCCCATCTGTGAGGGGGAACAAACCAAGGACGCGTGAGCCTTTAGCCAACAGTGCTAGCAGTGCTGGAGACGAGCGGGCTTCAATCTACTGAAAGACACGCTCACCTCAGGGGGAAGCTGGGTGAGGAAGTTGTGATCCGCAGCAAAGGTGCGAATGGAGACACACTGGCCAATGGAAGAAGGCAATGCTTCGATCTCATTGAAACTGCAGTCCAGCTCATCGAGAGATGCCAGCCTAACAGAGAGTGATACAGGAGCATTTAAATCAGGTGCTTTAATCGCATCAGCTCTAACATCTCAGCACTGTTAAACATGGGAAATGAGATGAACTAGTCTGTCAAAAGCAGTGGCACAAATGGGCATGACATTTTGTTTTGCTACCTGAAACACAACATTCCAACAGAGATCTGTGCATTCACACCCGAGTAATGAACTAATTCCACAGTCTCCAACACTTTTTCCTTAAAAATACTCCCAAGCAACTCTTTTAACAAGAGCCTAGTTAAATTTTGAGCCATACAGCGTGGCAGTAGCGTACAATAACAGGGTCAACGAGGGGAGACTAGCCAGAAATGCTTGTCTTATGCGTTACAGTAAAAGAGGGGATTTGACTCCTTTCAACGGAAAACAAAACGCTACAAAAGCAGTGACTACAACCAGCCAAGTATAAATGAGAAAGAAATTAGCTTGCTTAAAGGAGAATCCATGCATGGGATTAAACTAAACCATAGGCTTTGTTACATAATCTGTGTCAAAGTACACAAGGAGACATATTCCGACATAAGGGATAACCAACGGTGTTTGGACACAATAAATCACAAACAAGCGGCAGTATTTGTCAGTAGATGTAGATTGGTCTGTCGCAGATGTAGGATGGGGAAAGAAAAAAAATCTATTTTAGACGGATTAAATGGTGCCTAATCTTTATGCTACACCACTATGATTCGCAGGAGATTGAGGGTCAACATGTGGGCCCGGCTTACTCACTACTTAGCAGCTGTCTCCTGCTGGATTTACCTGTCTGCTGCCGGCAAAAATCAGCCAGGTGCTGCTTATCTAACCAGTTATCGATCAGTTTAGCGCCAAGTTTTTCTACCACCAGCCCCTCTCCAATACTGTCAGCGCTTTCCATAAAAACACTGATATGCACCGACTGTGATCCGGTCTTCAAAATCCATGAACATTAACAGGTCGCTTAATACCGCCAGCATTAGGGAAGGGGGGGGGGCGTACAGAAACATTATGTTCAGTGGGAATATCAGATTTATCCAGACAGACATTGTACGCGATCAGTGGATTGATGATAAAAACAGAATAATAATCCACTGACCTCAGGCTTTATTCTGCTGATTTTAAAGCTGTAAAACTCACCCTCCAACAGAGTCTGGCAAATACATCAGCTGGTTTTCATCCACTTTCAGAGCAGTCAGTTTCTTCAAGGAGCCTAAAGACGGGATCACAGAGATGGAGAGAGATGCATAACAACGGCCCAGAGGAGTTATTGATCATCTCCTCTTGATGAACCCACAAAGAAGAGTATCCACTAGAGCAGTTAATTAGATTCATTAATACTGACATCAGTGCAGTAATACGTTTAATAAGAATCCCAAATTTGACAGCTTGTACTCAGCAGGTTTTATTACTCTAGTCTGAAATGATTTGGCCCACGAAGTGACTAAAATGACTAAATCTAGTTATTGAAACAAACTCTACTGTTTATTACTGCGTAATAAACCACGTGTAAAACCACCCAATAATGCCACCTTCTCCCAACAATATTCTGTCCCAATTTATTCGCTCTGAAACCATTTGGATGAATACACAGATGAACAATAAGAAAGCAGCCTTCATAAACCCATTGTTGTACTTCTATACGTTGTATCAACGCACAAGCAAACCAGGCAATGGCTTCCTCTTGTGAAAATTTTTCTCGAGAAAACGTTTTGACACTTTCTGTGATGAAAACGTATTTCATATAGAAAGGAATTACATCCCCAGAATGCCAGCGCAAACAAAACAGATGTTTCAGAGCACATTATCCTCAGATGTTTTCTGTGTAATCTGTTATCTTTACCGATGGAGCCAGGAAGCTGTGTGAGGGCATTGTTGGATAGCAGGAGGTCCTGCAGGCTCTCGCAGCCGCGGATTTGTTCATCTACCATCTCTAAGCTGTTTTTTGACACATCCAGATACACCAGTTGTTTTAGCATTCCCAGCATCTGTGAAGATAAGAGCAAGCAAAAATGACATTAAGGTTTCGCACATGACTCATTATCTGTTCTTAACTTATGCCAAGGGCTAAGGACAAATGGCAGATGATCACATAAGCAGTGGATTGAAACTAGAAGCGTCCAAGACCAGATATCAGCCGAAAGTGGCTTACAATTGTGCACGATTTCAAAAGTGAAAGCATACATTTGATTTAATGGAGAACAGTCACAGCCACTCGTTTGGTTTTATATGCTTGACAGACTTCGCTGCTAATAAAAAGCCAGTCTGTGATTACAGCTGATGCTGTAAAAAGTGCTGGCAGCAGAACTAATGCTTTGACCCAGTTACAACAAGCAGGTCATTTGGATGAGAAGAACCTCACGTCATTTTTAAACCATCGATGCATTCTTGTACATCAGTCATGTTCAGTGGAAAAACGTCTTTTTTTTTTAGGACGCGTGCAAAGCAAAAGTCTGCAAAAGGCTGCTCCCCTGCTGGTTTTCTCTAGTCTGATGTAAACTGACTGCTGTTTCCTGTGATGAAGATTTGAGGAGACGGAGAGTTTTGAGAAATCAAAGGAAATAATCTCAACATGATGTTTTTTGGACACAACAGTGCCCTGAAAGTATAAACCACTGTAAATTTTACCCCAGGTAAGAATGTCAGTCTGTTCCCATCCATCCACAGTTCTTTGAGTCCAGTCAGGTGCTCCAACACTTCAGGCTGCAGATGCCGACAAGAGGAAGGAGATCAAGTGTCAGAGATGTGTGCGAGAGTGTAAGAAAGCTAAAAATTAAACATCAGGAAACTCATTCGGCCGACAGCAATAACAGATCGCCAGTTAAAAGGAATGAGAAGTCTCCATGTGTGCTTATAAAACACTGAGGAGGAGAAAAGCAAACACTTTAAGGAGATGAGGTCACCTCAGAGAGGTAGAGCGCTCTGGGTATGGATGGACTGACGGCTACTCACCACTTCAGTGAACTCATTACTCCCCAGGTCCAACCTCTCCAGCTGTGTAAGCTTCTGCATGCTTCTGTTGACACACAAGCAGTAACACACTAAAATCAAACCGTAAGAATGAGGTGAAAGCGCATCACAGATTGGTGTATTAGAGGCTTAAACAGCGGGAATGCTGCATGTTGACAAATCAGGATAAAATAATGCTCTGCACCTCTGTGATCTGACAAAAGTAACAGCTAAAACCGAAAGGAATGTGGAGCATATGCATCGAAAAAGAAAGCCCACATAAACTTCTTAAAAATGTCTGTCAATTTCCATTATGTTTGCTTTTGGATATTTTTGGATGGCACACATGCTTTCGCTTTTCTCCTGCCACTGAATACATTTAAGTGGAAATAAATATCTTTTAGAGCCGAGGCGTGACAGAATTATGCTTTAAATAATGGAAAATGTGACGTATGCTTGCCCTAAGCCTTGCTCCAGAATTTCCTCCACACATTCAGGTCACAGGCTCATATTCCCCATTACACCGTAAACAAGCAGGAACAGACCAGGACTGTTCAGCTGCTTACAGTTGTGACTTTATGCAGCTGGTCGTCGCAAACAGAAAACTGCAAAAGCTCATTTCACTTTGCGTGGTAAGGTCGACACTGACAAGATGCCTCTGACCTGAGCAGAAGCAGCAAAACGCAAATCTGCTCTAATCCAAAGTGGCAAAACAATAAGACTGAGCTGGTTATAAAATGCACAAGAGTCAGGTGTTTAAAAGGAATTATTCAAAGCTTTCCTGTGAGTTATTAAAAGTTCAAAAACTTATTTCACACTAAAACCAAAGCAAGACACCGCCAAGGTAGAGATATAATGTGATATGATGGGCCTTTCATGGCAGGACTGAGCCGTCCTTCCTTGTGCCTTCTCATAAAATAAGAATGTCCGACAAACGGCACGAATTATAAATACGATTTTAACCCTTTGGTATTTGGTACGATATTAAAACACGTGATGAAACAGAGCATTTGCCTGCTTTGTCACATTCTTACTTAAAATAAAATGGCACGAACACAACAGACCTACAATTTGAGCTGAAAGGCGAAGACCGAGCTGTGCTGGCTCATCAAAAAAGTGAGTTCACAGTTAAAAAAAAATTAAAAATAAATACCACTAAGGCTTCTGACCCTAAGCCGTGAGCAACAGCAACCGTCCTTAAAATACAGAGAAAGGTTTGCTTTCTACATGTGCTCGGTGCAGGTCTGTGTGGGGAGAGAAAGGCACAGAAAGGAGACTGCACCTTCCATATAGAAGCCCTGAAAAGACCTCTCCTGCGGCCCTTTGTGCACGGACACATTTGTTTACATCTCTGAAATGCTTATGCGTTGCTTTGGTAACGCTCCCGATCATTAGTCGTCTTCTTTGTCAGGGCTCCAGCCTTTAGCAGGTCTGGCCTCTGTCACATATACACAGTGAGAAAAGGAGATCCGGCTCTGCGCTGCAGCACCAACTGCGCTGCACTTTGAGCGCTGGCTGGGGCCGTCAGTCATCGAGAAAAAAAGTGAGCAAGATAAACAAAAGGAAACCCAGCCAGGGGAGGGAGGACTAAAAGGAAAGTAGGAAGGCACAGTTTTGCAGAGGAAGTGGCAAGGGAATAAAAATGATACAGCGAGTGAAGCATGAAAGAAAGAGAAGAAAGAGGACAAAAAGAAAGTCACTTCCACCAAAAGCACCTGGAGCCTTCTCTAATGTTTGTGGGATGTTCAGCCTCCCAGCGCAAATGGTGAAATAACCCTCACCACTGCGAGTTGAGGATTATAAAACCTGTCACGGCAAGCAGCCAAGTACGGGGGGGGGGGGGGGGCTTTATGTAACACAGTGGAATTTAATACTACAGTCAGAGGTGTGGTGATAAAAAAGAGGCAGGACCGAGGACACACAGAGATATCACAGGCTAACCAAGAAGAGATAAAGATTCTTAACATGCCTCATGACAAGTGCGAATCCCAGTTAAAGCGCTCTTTGATGTTGTAGCTGGTGTTATGAAGATTTAGGAAGTGACAACCACTTACTTTGGCAGCATCTTTAACTGGTTCTCCCTCAACTCCAGGATCTGCAGCTTTGTCAACCTGCAACCAAGAAAAAGTCGGCGTCATATTATCACAGTTTTTCTTTTAAGCACCAAGTTAAATCACTTTACAGTTTAACCGTTACTGTGGCTGAAAACACATTCAAATAATATGCAAGGTTCAAACAACTTTTACTTTTCAACCTCGAGAAGCTTAATCTGAAGTACACGGCTGAAGACAAATAGCTAGTTAATGAACACTTTCTGAACTTTGGCAGCATACTGGCTTGCATTTTCTCTACTGAGCAGACATAATCCAGCTATATGACACCTTTTTGCACAACAAAAACAAAGAAACCTGATGTATTGATGTACTCTCCTGCGTTTAAGGAGGACTTAAAGCTGGGTGGCAATACGGACTGCAAAAGAGGTGTTTTAGAGGGAGGAAACAGGAAAATAGGGCATCTCCTCTCACATGTTTTATGCAAGCAGAGGACTCAACACGAACTCGTGTATAAAACTGCAAACAGTGAAAGCCATCAATAAATCATGATGCTTTGACAGCTTTTACTTTTGACAGAATCTATCAAATCATTGTGGATCACAAACAGTGTGACATGAAATAAATAAACATTTTTACAGTCTGGTTGTCCAGTGAAAGACGTATTTAAGCTGTGCAATTCTCTACTGATCAAGAGCCAACACTACAGATCCATAAACAAGGGCTTAGTGGGCGAAAACAGGAGACGTCCATTATCCATGTCCGAAGACTTCATCACCATGATCTGAAGAGGACATAAGCTGGTCCTATGTCATAATCAATAGTTTCTCTACGTTACACCCAGTACAAGCATCTCTTATAGGTTCATCTGATCGAGGCAGCGATGTCATCTTAAATACTCTGATGTTTATTACTCATAAAGCCCCATTTTAACTGAGTGCTTTTAGAAAATATGAGTCCAAAAAGACAAACTACTGATTTTTTTTTTAGTGATTTCAAACACCGAATCCAAATCCCAGAAATATCCTCACAGCCGCGTCGGTGTCGTGAGCGACTTTGGCTGCACAACACGCCATTAACCAAGCAGTGTGCGTACGCACAGCAGTTACATCACAGGACGTGCAACGTTAAGTACGCCAAGTAGAAGTTGTAACACATCATGTTCTCTTTTTCCATGACTGGTCCACCTGAGAGAGCCGTCTCATAAAACACAACCTGCTCTGACAGAAGGGCTCTTGGATACACAGAGATTAATCTTAAAATATTTGCACTAAACACAGAGTTGGCAGCTGGTGAGCAACCACAGCCACGGTGTTCTCCGCTGGTTTGAAGCCTTGAGTTCTGCTTTTGATTGGAAGCAAGAAGTGACCAGAGAGTTACACTTGAAAGCTGATAAACATACATATACAGTTTTTTCAGATGGAAAACAAGCACACTGATAAGGAGGAGTGTTTACATTTCTATCACAAATGTCTTCACATGTCGCAATAATGTAAAATACTGCGAATTCTGATATCCTGCCAGCCCCAAGCCATACAATACATTAGCTTAAAACAACAAGGTCTGCGTGGATGGTTGGTGTTTGAGCTTTTGGGGGCAAAATTCCACCTGATAAGACTGGAGAACAAACTGACCTGCCAAAGCTGGCTGGTAAGAACTCCAGGAAGGCATCGTTCAGGTAGAGCTGTGACAGACTCAGGAGCTGTGTGAACCCTTCTGGGAGCCTGACGACACAGAGGGAGAGAGCAAGAATCACATGAGTCAGACAAAAATCAGCTGCTGTGTCAGAAAAGGTGGCTCAGGAGCTACATGGAGAGGTTTACTCACTTGGATATGGGATTCACACTGGCTTCTACAATAGCTAGGACTTTGCAGTTCTTGATGTTTTCTGGAAACTCCTGGATACCTGGAAAATGTTCAGTTAAATTCAAAAATACTTTATTAAGCCCTGAAGGGAAATTATATTGCTACATTATAATATATTATCAAAGATAATGAAATGAATAAAGAAGCAAGCAGCTGTGAACATTCAGAAAGTTGAAATGTAGCCACAAGAGAGGTGTGGAAGAAACCTTCAGAGGCCGCCAGGCGTGGACTGGGGTGTTTTGGTAACTTAGCAACAACGCGGCTGCTGATGTCACACACAGCATTGTTCAAAGACGCTCATGTTTTTTGATCAAATCTTAAAGTCACTAATTCACATGAGATAGCTTAAAAGGACAACCACGACACGCCACCCACCGTCATATCTTAATCTGCTGAAACAAACAAACAAAACAAGAACTGATAAAAAGAAAGAAAAAAAGAGATGCAAGACCGAGTTGTGCGCTCAAAAGTGCACGAAGAGCGGCTCTGCACCGTTCGGCTCTCAACAACCACAGAAAGGAACACTCGCTGTGACGTAATAAAAGCGCAGGAAAGAAGAAAAAAAGAGAAAGACCGCTGAGAGATAGTCTGCAAGTTCTCACACGACTTCCACTGTTAAAACTACAAGAAAGAGGATGTCTCAAAGTTTGTTTCCTCCACTTTGTTTTGTGTCTACAACACTTAGGCTAAAGTGCTGTGTGTAGGAGGATAAGCCACTTATAATGTAAACATGGCACATGCATCTCTGGTTAAAGGAAGAAGAAGAAGAAGAAGAGAAAAGTCACAAGATTAATCTCGGCTGCTTCTGCACAGACTTATCTATGTTAGAACAAGCTTTCTTTAACCAAAGAACTCTCTACACAAGTTAAAGCTAAGTTACTGTCATGTTTGAACCACAACTCTTTGCATCAACAGCATGATATTCAAACGTGGGACGTTATCTCGTTCTGAATATCAGAATAAAGACGACCCCTGCTGTGAGAACTTCAAGTAAAAGACGTTAAACAGAATAATCGTTTAGCATCAAACGTCGGCTACTTCACTGCCTTTGATTCCAACTCAGTGAAACAAGATACTTTGAGTCGAGCAGCAATATGTATCGTCATGATCTGTGAGAACAGACTCAAAGAGACAACTGGTTGCTCTTTATCGCTGCTGTTGCACTGCATTGTGGAGACAGCCTCTGGTATACGGCATGCCTGGCTGGTGCATTCACATCAGCGGCTTTAAGTTCCATACCAAACTAAAGATGCTTTGCCACTTTACCACAGAAGAGATCCGATCTAAACATGGTATCTTTGCAGTTCTCCACTGGAAAGGTCTTGTTTGAAGTCCTTCATTGACAGATGTCAACGGCAGTCACAACAACGCACAGAAAACTAGGTCGATTACACATTTGAGCTCTCCAGGACAGACTGAACCGCAGCCAGTTTTCAGGTTTTAGGGACCTGAACTGTAGTTTCCCGCGACCCATTCAACCTCAGAGATGACACTCGAGAAAATAAAAGACACACAAAAACCAAACGAGGAGTTATTCTGCTTACTGTTTTTGCTGACATCAAGCTCCCTGAGATTGATGAGGTTTGCGATTGCTGCTGGCAACACTGTTAGGTCATTATCTGGCATGCTCAGTCGGTTGAGTAACTGGCAGTTAAACAGTTGCTGGTTGGAGAAGAAAAGAACAGTAAGTTCAAAATTATCTGCTCGAAAAATACACATTGCTAAATCAACTTCCAATGTCCAACATAAGCAGGGTAACGAGGTTATTTTGATGAAATACCTATGAAGGATCTGACATGAACCTCCAGGCTTATGATAAAATATTCTACAAGATGTTCTTTGGTCACAACAGCAGCCGTTGTATTGACAGGCTGAGGACATCACACAATGTACCCATTCATAGGTTATGTGACTGTACTGATAATATTTAAACTCCTGAAAATAACTGATATGTACAAAATATAATGCTTCTGCTGAGGGGATCCGTCCTCTCTCTCTTTATAGTTAAACTTATTTGATCTATATTATTTCATATGGCCTCCTCAATCTTTTATAATTGTTTATTTCTGTATTTGTATTACTCTACCGGCTATAAGGAAGGGCAAAAGGAAAAAATTGCCTTTTATAAGGATTCTTTAGCACATGGCAAATCCTTCTCTTTTCACATGGACTGGCCTGATTTTGGCTACTTTTTCTGTATTTGGGAAAGTGGCGTAATTGAAAAGCCAAAAAGAATAAATCATTCGAAAATAAAGGTTCCATCAATGACAATGTGCGTCTTACTTTGGGCAGTTCCTCGATCTGGTTGGCATCGAGGAAAAGTTCCTGCAGGGTCTTCTCAAAGCTAAAGATCTCCTTAGGAACAGTCTCCAGGCTGCAGTGGGAGTAGTCCAGCAATGTTACCGTCTCCTCCTCACCCCGCAAGCAGCGGCACGGCACCAGGCGAACAAACAAGCTCCGCTTGGACATCCTCAGGCACTGCAGAGGGAAACCAGAGAGATAAGCATGAAGAAGAGGCTGTCAGCATATGCATGGCACCACTTTAATATGTTCATTTTAAGTGTCTGGACTAAATTCTTTCTCGCAGCCCTACTGTGTAACGTGACTTTTTCCCCACATTTGATCTTTTCAGATGATCCTCATGTGGAAGAAGAGAACTCGTTAAATTTGCTTCCTTGGAACAGAAGATGATCAGAGGTGTCCACGAGACGAGCACAAGTACAGGGACTCGAGCGTCGATTAGGACGCAACAATAAGCTACTATCTAACTCGAAAAGAGCGGGTTACGAAACGTCAAGGAGCGGAGAGTTGCGGTCAAAAACTCCTGTTTACCGTCTTTTCCCTGCAAATTTAATTTGTTTTTCCAAATAACTTGAAAAGATTCAACAGTACACACATCAGACTCATACATTACATCATAAGGTCCAGCAGTCATGCCTGAGCACATCCAAAAAAAAACACGGATACTTCAACAAAGAGTCATATCAATATTTGTCTACTAATTTCTGATAAATACTGAATGACATATCACAGAAGTAGCGATAGGAGTGGCAAATTTCTTCTCAACCGCAATTCAGTTTCTCCCAGTGTCCTCAGGAACAGCCAACTGACTACTTTCTGTTTACTCTTGCTGGAACTCGTGGTGCACGGGTAGTAGATATCTCATAAACATGCGTTTCCTGGAAAGCTGTAGGAGCCTTCTTATCCCAGTCAACAATGGTGTTGTGTAAGTAAACTGTCATTATGTGGAAAAATATACAAGTCTGACAAATACTGGGAGGGAATTCTCCTTTGATGCGGCAACTCTCTCATTTTTAGGATACGAAACCTTAAAAATATATGTGAAATGTAGGATCCAGTCGAAAGGACATCGCAGTGTTACAATTATATCGGTGGATCTACAACAGCCCTGTGGCACTTGAGTAGAAGGACCTCTCAAAGCAGGCATGAGCTGCATCCTGCATACTCATTTGTATGGAGTCTTTCAATCTGCAATCAAATTTGCATTTTAAAAACACCGATCAGGGACAATGAGTGACCATTCAGCAAAAATAGAGCCTGAATTAAACCACTGACAAATTCAAACAGGCAAATACGCACTTCCTGTGCTGATTTTCGACTTAATGTCAAAGAAAGTACAGGGAGGGAGTTTCATTTTTGGTTCCCATTTCTACATTTCTTGTAAGGGTGGTGGGGTTCAGCACATTTGGGTTGAAGCAGAGAACCTATGCCAAGAATCGGATTGTATTTTGGAAATCCTCCTCCCCGAGGAGGTTTTTCTTTGTACAAGAATGAAATAAAGTGATACACAAGCCAGTAAATCTGGTTGAGAAGCAATTTAAAAGGTGAAGGGCATGGGTGTATGGAAATATATATTTTTATAGCTTGAGAGTGGGGTCAAGACAGAGTACAGTAAACACTGGGGAATGTGCTCTGGTCAACAGAGGCTTTGTTCTTTGGAGCATGTAGAGAATGTGACTTTTCCTCTCCCTGTCTTAATCTGAGTGCCGCCACAGCACATAATCTTCATGCATACTCCATTCGCTGTGCATGTCGACTGCCCAATTTACCAAATTTTCTATGAAATCTGGTAGATTGAGTACGACTGTTTTGTTTTGGTCTTTGGAAGAAATGCTTGTCCTGGACAGTGTGCAGAGGAGTCGATTTTCTTAGGTAATCAAATGTGATCCATTTGCCTACCACCACATTTGTTGTGCTGACAAAGAGATGGAGGGGGGGGGGGGGGGGGGCAAACCAGTACTTCTTGATTATATAATAGAGAAGTTTTTCAGGAGAACCCTTCAAATCTGTCATAAGTTTTCCGAACGAGAAACAGTCAGCAGTTCCTCCATCTCCAACTAATTATTAATGGGTGCATGTATGCACACACCCACACTGGTGAGGTATTTTGCCTCCCACATAATCTCTGCCTCCAATGCTATAGAAGCAGACAGCTCATGTATAAATATTCTGGTCTATCACCACAGAGAGCTTGGCTCAATTCACCCAGAGTAATGACAACTCAGCGTATGGATGACGCAGGCTATGCTGAGTGGGTGGAGGGGGAGGGGGGGGGAGACACTGACAGAGGAGGGTGCGACATGGTTTAACGCAGAAAGCGGGTAGCTGTGGGTTATCTTGAGGTATGCAAGAAAAGCAATGAATGAGAAAAAACAGAAGCTGTGGAAAAAGGCTGTGGGGTGAAATGTGTGCGGTTCCGAGGACCAACAGGCGAGCAGCAAGGTCGCATCAAAGATAAGAATGGATGTGTTGGACATGTTAAAACCTGCCCAATATCAACTAAGATCTGGAGCGTATGCTCTGAATGACTAGAAGTAGAAATATTTTAAAAATTGTGTTGCCTGAATTATAAATGAATGACTGGAACAATAAATAATGCTCCGGGCTGTGTGAGGCTCTACTTGGGAACTACATTGTCTTCTTTTATCAAACACTAACGTCGGCATGCTCTGCATAGCAATGCTAATTTGCTTTTGCTTAGCAGACAACATGTTTACCGTGTTTAGTTTAGCATTCTTTGCAAATTAGTGCTATGAACAAAGTCAGAGTCAGACTGGTGGGACTCGTAGTTTCTGGTATTTGGTTATGAACCAAGATGTTGGTCGGTGGTTAGAATTTTTTCTGAAATTTCTCTACACTCAACATCTGTGACACCATGCTTCTTATTTTTCACATGCTTGGCATATCTTGCCCCACATTACTTCACAGTCAACCAAAACTTCTAAAAATTCTTCTGAGGGACACATTTCTTTCAAGCCATGACCAAAGCAAGAAATGCACAGTTGAAAATAACAGACGTAAAATACAACATTTACTCCTGTTTGAGGAATTAATGCTGTGATTTTAAAGCTACAGCGTTTCCTCTAGAACTGCTCAGGCCTCGTGGCCTCTTGAAACCACTGCCAAGTACTCAAAAATTCCTTTAATGCCAAACATTTAACCATTTATCCATTAATTCAGTAATAAATTGACAAAAAATTAGGAAACAATTGTGGTTTCTGTTCCCAATTTAAAGAAGAAGATACGCATTTTATTTTCAGTTCTGTGTGAGTTTCTACAGAGTTCTGGTGTAGTTTATAGTAGCCTAAGAGAGACGGGAAAGGAATTGGATGAAGATGTTCCTCGTTATGTTACTGTAATTACAACAAAAGCTTCCCAACAGACGTTAGAATATGTTCAATACCCAAGATTAACATATATCAGCCCAAAACATCTGTGAGTCATCCCAAAGTATCTGAATCTGGGGTCAGTGGTGAGGAGAAAGATGGAACACAATCTCTGATCAAAATATTAGCGACTTTTTGAGAGCAATTTCTATTTCTGTTAGCTAATTTAGCTAGTTAATCTGCTTCATGTAATCCAGATATCCATGTACAATTTTCTGAACATCTACTGGTTAAAAGGACCCAAAAGGCAGAGTCCCCAGATTCAGGGTTGAGATCCCCATAAGAAAGACAGTAATGCTACGCTCTTGTTCCCGACAGCAAAAATACGGAATATTGCTTCTTCGTTACAGCAATAAAATGACGCAAATGCTCAAGCAAGCTGCTAGTGAAGCTAAGTGAGGTTCATGTATCTGCTACATCCTTTATAGAACATAGTTGATGGTGGTTTTACACTTTTTTAAACAACTTTTTACTACAAGAGAGTTTCCCTACATGGAAAAGAAAAGAGAGAAGAACTGCAATTCCCATGCTTGCCATCTACCGCTAACCCCAAAAGTAATCTGGAAGGCAGCACACTAATGAGAAGCGCACAGCCCACAACATAGATAGGCTTATCCACTGACCTACATGTTGCAGGAATGATGACAGACTACACTCACCCAGCTTTAGTCCAGCGGGAGCTTCTGACTTCCGAAACTAAGAAAATTCAAGACATGCTACAAAGATTCCAGACAAGTTAAGCTCTCTGCGGATTTTTCCTTCTTAGCCTACTTCTATAAGCAAAATATCATCATGCATGTAAGTGCTGATAGCAGCAAAACTGTTGAAAGCTTTAAAAAAAAAAAAAAAAACAGGGAGTGACTTTATGCCAACAGTGACTGTATTTGTTCATAAATTTTAAAAAGAAAAAAAAATGTGTGGGAATGTGCCAGTTGTGACCATGTGACTTTGCAGCCAGGCGGTGAGCTCTGTGGCTTCCTCTGTGCAACAGTGAATGAAACAGTCCAGAGGGCAGGCCAATCCCAGATTCCTACTTTATTCTTCTACTTCTACTTCCAACCAGGAAACCACTTTCCTCTTACAACCCTCTCCCTGCAACCTAAGAGCTCCCTGGGTCAACGCTGGTGCCACAGAGATTACGGCCAAGGATCGGCTCTCACACCCACAAATGTCATGTATGACACACACAGCTGAGCTCAGCTATTATATTCATATGTAAACAGCAGCAGACTGATTCAAAACACAAAGAGCGACGCAGAAAGCTCGGTCTACAGTGAATTCTAACAGATGCTATGGTATAATGAATACTTTCCATTTCATGCTCTACAGATTACTGAAGCTGGAAGAATGCGTGTTGGGTTCAAAGTGAGTGTTTTCTAAACAGTCTCCGCTTTTATTGTGAAACTCTCCTTCCAATTTATGCTTTGTCAACCTCATTAAGCTGTTAAAAGTCCTTCGTGGAACATCTGGCAGGCACAGAATGGACGGGGATATGGAACATAAGCGCACAGGTATCCAATGCAAACACAGGATGCGCTGCTGTGTGCGTCTGAATCTTCGAGTGGGTCACGGGTTAAGCGGAAGCACAAGTGCAGCGTTTGACAGTAGCAAGCAGCTTGTGTTATTTATAGGACTCGTCTGGTTGATATGGCTGAATGTGATTAGTTCAGGCGAGCTCTTACTTTATGAAAACAGCTTTTGAACCAGATTGCGGTGCACTGTTACAGGTTTGCCGAGCCACAGCTGAAATTTTTACATTAGAGATTACTGCAACAGAGACAGAGCAGGCGGGGCGGGAAAAGGACACACGGCAGCCTCCAGGCTCTGTGGTGTTGCTTCTGTCTGAAGGAAGAGGAAAGAAAAAGCCACTTCCTCAATGTAGGGCAGAGCGCCAACAGGCGTTTGCTCTTACTCTTTCTACAATGCAGCTTCAGCTACCTTTTAAAGTCGACACCGATCCATGTTCATTTCAACATAAACACACACTGCTGCGGAATGCAACTTCAGGTTTGCAGAGGAAACTGTCTGTATGTGGTTTCCATTACCAGGGACCTTCAACTGTCCTCAGATATGTTGTCTTCAGACGCGGTACCGACATCCTGGCTGATCGGATCTGAAGTCCACAGCGCTAAATACAGGTTAGAGCGCACTGCGGACGCACTGAAGACTCATTCAGATGTAGTCTGATGAGTCCTGGGGTACACTTAGCTGACGTGACTCCATGGAAGTGCAGGTTTTCTAAATGTTCTTCTTTTTGTAAAAAATGAAGAATAATTAAAAGAAAATGTCTTGCTTGTTTTTTGTTAATTTCTGCAGAAACTGAACAAAAGAGCCAGAACTCCACTCTATTGTTCCCAGGAGCAATATCTGGTGTGAACACCCTGGGCCTGAATCAGGTCCACTAACATAGCAAACTACACTCGCATGGATCATCATAACAGTAGGGTACATCACCCTGGCTGTGACTGGAGCTGTCTCACACATCAGCTCGTCACGCCCAGGTGTCTGGAACTGAAAATTTATTCATTGGTCGTATGCACGAGACATGTTCTAGTCATATTCTGTCTGTTCATGAGCAACAATGCATCCAACAGCCCAGTGGTATCCGCACCCACTGACTCATTATGGAAAAGAACAGCAAAAAAAATGTGTGTTCATCAGCACCACCTCTTTAAACAGCTGAGATGGGTGAAGTAAGCAAGTGGAAAGTAAGAAGGAAAGGAAGTGATATCGAAAGGAAGAAGCTGGAGGAACGTTTAGCAACTAATGAGGTTAACTGGCGGCAAGTCAGTAGCACGATTGGGCATAAAAAGAATAAAAAAAGAGCACCTGAAAGGTATTTTTAAGGTTCTGGAGCATTCAGACGATGTCTTTTTCAGAAAAGGCCCGGCATATTTGAGCAAGACCATGTTAAACAACATACTGCATCTATTATAACAGCGTGGCTTCGTAGTGGAAGAGTGTGGACTGACCAACCTTTTGTCTACATTTTACACAGCATGACACACGTTGCATCGTTATCACAAGTGGCATCTCTGCATTTGTGAGCTGAGAGCTCTGCTCCATGCAGCATTTTCACAGGGCAGCAGTCAATGGGACAACACCAACACTCAGCTGGCTGAACAGCTGTGTAAACTGGTTAGTAAGTGGTGGACAAAACCAATGTAGAGCTGTGCTGAGCCAAGTTTCAAACAAAATGTTGTGTGGAAGTTCAGTCCAGCGCACCACTCACTCAAATATCCTCAAGCACATAGTTTAGGTGCAGATAAGACGTTTTTGCAGTCACGCTGAAGGAAAGGAATGTCTCTTTTCACAGGAGTACAGTACAGCAACTCATTAACAGCATTACATTCAACTCCGGCTGGCACAACAGAAGCGCTGCTTCTCAATAATGCAGCGGGCTGTAGGGTTAAAACAGCAGTGCAGCAGCCAAGACACTCAAAGGCATGTTTGAATGCTCCATACTGTCAAAACAAGACATGAAACAGCTGCTTATATGCATGTCTGTTGTTTCTTTTCCCTTTTTCTTTTGTAAGATATGCTTTAAAACCGCTTGCGATCAAAGCATGAATTTCCCTCAAAGTAGGACTGAATTGTACCAAAGAAGAAATCCGTGTAACGATGGCTGAGAATACAGCTGAAACGGGTAGAAAGACGAGCCTGTTTTTTAGTATCGCTCGCAGGGAGTGCGGCCGAGTGAAACCTGAAGTTCCAGTTTTGCTCTCCCCTTGGTATTAGTTCTCACCAGTGAGTTCTGGTCTCAGTGGTCTTGTGTCGCTTCAGGAAACAAAACCATGATTGTTTTCTTTGAAATCGTGTTGAAATGAGTTGAAGTAATCTGATCTTTGGGGAAGATGCTGTAAAAAGCTCTTTGTCAATGCTCTACTCTGAACAGACTGGCTCTGCAAGAATACACCCAGCATGAGTGGAGATGTTTTTGTCCACTTCGCTTTCATCTGCTACTTATTCCCAATTTTTTTTAAATAAAAGGTCAAAACAGCCCATTACTCTTCCTGAACCTGCCATGGCTGCAGAGGACCGAGGGATTTATCAGTTACTTTCTCTCTGCGGGACAAAAAAATGCAATCTTTCAGTAGCATCATAAAACATCCAGCAGATCATACTAATACAAAACGCAATGTTTATAGGAAAACAAAGGAAATCACATGTAGCCAGTAATGGCAGAGGAAAACATTTCCAGCCACCACCTACTTCATCCATTCCAACAATACCCAGTATTGACTATCAACACAGTATGTTTAAAGAACAAGCCCTCCCACATGCTACCCGCCCCAATCCCATTTGGTCTGAATTCTGATGCTTGCTGGGGGTAAATGAGGCTTTGCATTTGTCTCACAAATGTATCCCCAGTTGTTTCATGGGACGTAAAAATGAAAAAAAAACACTGGCAGCTGCAGCTGTAGCTGTATCTGGCGCTTTGTGGGTCATCTTGTCCTCATTATATTGTAGGTTTATGTACGATTTACTGGTTTGTTAAAATAAAAGGCATGACACAAGGTAGATGTAAGAGTTCTTTTGATAAAAATTGAACTGGCAGAAATTCGACACATTTATAAAGTCTGTTCACTGGCTTGCTGTTACAACAGTGGTACATACATGGGACCTCATCTCATTAGGTTAAAAGGAATAGGTTCCAGCTAAACTCCTCCTGGGTTATCATGTCCAAGTTAAACCAACTCAAGTTTCAGAGGGATCGGTTTTATTCTTCCCTCTACACCGGCAGCGTGGCTCAGAGTGGAGCGGATAAAGATCCTGAAACCAGGACATCTTCATTTAATATCCCTTTGAGATGTTTGAGATGGCCATTATAATTACTCTAATGAATACTTCCCGTGTTATCTTTAGACACGGATGGGACCGAGGCAAATGAAGGCAGACTCATTTTAACTTAATTTGTTCAGGCCTTTGCATCTCTGAGGTTATAGAGATGTCATTTACTCCCCGGAGACTGACGCAAACTTGGCAAAGGGTAACTCTTCTTTCAAAGGTTGTCTACCCTACCACGAGTGGGTTCATTAATAGGCATGTTTATCTTCTGTCCTTCCGTGCAAGCAGCTGATAGTCTGCACTGTAATTCACGTAGCTCTGAAATGTCAGTATGTGGAAAATATGTAAAAGAGTCTCGGTATTTCAACCAGCACTGGATTGCAAACGTAATGCTGACATAATTAAATGACAACTACGTATTATCGTTTTTCCATCTAACTCATTAGGACCCGAGGCGCTCTCAATACAAAGGAAACACTATGCTTATGTTTTGCATCGGGCCTTTAAGGATTAGGAAAAAGATCATTCTTTTAACATGGAAGTCTATCTTGCAATATTTCTCTCAATAATGCGATATAAACCAGGTCCCACAACAGTTTGTACTCAATGGCTCCTGCATGTAGAGATGAATTCTAAAATTCTACATTGGAAATTTTCTTTTGTTTTACGTTATATGTAAAAAAAAAAAAAGATGAAATAGTGTAACAATGTGCTAATTCCACATCTACTTCTGATTTTTTTTATGATTAATGCTACAATCTACCACGTGATGTGACGCAGATGTGACTTTGCCCTTTTATTTCATGAATGGACTGGTTAGAACGTCATAAGCTAAAAAAGAAAAGCTGTTCTACATCGACACACACATCTGATCTATGACGTTCTAACCAGTCCATTCATGAAATAAATCACATTTGTTCCAGAGCCTGTACCTCTGTGAGGGTGTTTCTCAACCCCACTTCAGCTGTGCATGAAAGTTTTAATATAATAAACTAAAAGATTACAGGGCTGTGTGGCGATGCAACAAGAGAAACTCATCCATCCTTATAAAGATCCATTAAAGAGCTCCCCATGGTAAGAATTTTTTTTGCTTAGCCAACATCATTAAGTCATCACTGCTGGGTGAAATATGCAGGATCTGCGATCAGAACATTATTCACAGCTGGTTTTTTGACTACCTGTTTTTTTTCCCCCCCTCTGAAAGCCACTTCCTGCAGAAAGAAGCCTTCTGCTGACATGTGCAGCATGAAAGCAATCTATGAGGAGTTCACCACAGTTGTGATTTGACAACTCACCTCTCAATTTATATGCCAATGCAAAGGATGTTTTTTACATTTCCAGCATAAAAGCAGAATGTTAACAGGTGAGAATCTTTTGCAAATACCTTGCCTTAATAAATTTGTCTCGCCTGATGAAATCAAAGCACGTCAGAATACATAACACTCTAGTTTGAGCTGCAGTTCAAAGTAAATTCCAGAGACACAGCTGAAAACAAGCAACTCCAATGTATATAGCCTAGCAGAATATGTTGAGTAGGACTTGATGAATAATTTCCCCTGCACGATATTACCATTGCTAATTAGGAGAACACTACGAGGAGAAAAGTCATTTTCAGTGACAAGGGTTAGCAGATAGAGAGGTGCTTCAAAGCCTGCCTTTGTAAATGAGGCAGCAGCTTCATTAACTTTAAGCAGACAGTCACTGAGCATTTTCCCTTACTCTCGCTTCCTTTCCCTTACTGCCTGATGCCACGTTTCCACAATCTTAACCATATCTAAGCGCTTTCACTCGCAGAACTGTATGCAGGTTGGGCAGAAGAACGACAACAGGATGGACGGGTCTGCTGCTGACAAACCGAAATATTTGCATAAATGTTGCACCACCTGAACCTGCCAACTGTCACTTCAAACACTCTTTTCACACTGAAGGTATCCTCATCAACACCTGACCTTATAAAAGTAAGGGAGAATCCTCGTTATTACTTCAGTCTCCTGAGAAAAACATCCCTCTTATGTTAGGGTCCAAAGTATGAACAAAATCCAGCTAATTCTAACCCTCTGGGACTCATTTCCTCACATAAACTCATACGAGCTGCATGTTTCTCATGGTTCGTGGATATTTTAGATTATAAAACTACTCTAAAAAAGTAGAAGCTTAGCTAACAAAGCAATAATCAATTGTGTTTACATGAAAGGAAGGAAGAAAAGGAAGCTAACCACTACCAGTACAGTGGTGCTGATGGTCTTAACTGATTCACTTTGAGTTTCCAGTGCTTCCAAACAGCTCAATACTGATCTCAATGGAGACAGTGCCCTGCAACAACGATAAGCCAATGCACGAGGGACAGGGCAGCTGACAACAACGCCTCCTTACAACCTGTGAAAACAATAACACGTCTTCCTGATGCAAGTATTGTGACCGTTTGGACTATGACGCAGCACAGACACACAGCAGTGTCTCAGTGAGAAGTGCACAGCGACAGGATGTCGTGCACAGCAGCTCTCACACAGAGGACTGCAAAGCTGCTAAATTCCTAATGCACACTTTTCCCCAGGTTAAATGATTTTCTATCAAAATCTGATGAAACCTCCTTGCTGCAAAACATCCCGTGGCAACGGTAATAATACAACAAAGCGTTTGGGTTCGGTAGGTTTGGCTTTGACGTCGTCGAGCGCGTCATCTGTTCAATTCCAAGATCTGTCACATGACATCTTGAATGCATGCAGCCACCATTTCCTACCGGCTCATTTTGAACCATGCCGTACTTGATAAACAGAGTACTACAGTAGTGCAAGTACAAGTACTAAAGAGCAAAGCTGCTCAGATTGTTTTGAACTCATTTATCTTCAACAGAGCTGGAGGGAGATCTGCTTGTGGTCGAGGCCAAGAAGTGCTTTAAATTTGCATGCCAGACAGGGAAGGAAAAGCTCATCAAAATCATTACAGTATACAGTTTACTTCTACTTTAAATGATACTGAAGAAATTGAGGAAGTCTTCCTGAGTCCATTTACAACTGAATCAAACTGATGTTGCCGTTCTCTTTGAAAACATGACCGAAGGCTGATGCTTCCCCAGTAAACGGAGAAATTGGACAGTGTATCTGACACTGCCGCTCGTCTCTGTACGTTTGTCCATGTGAGCAAGAAAGATAAAGCGGATGAGATACAATTCGCCAACTCTCAATAGCCAGGTCAGACGCATTCAGGTCAGAGCCACGCATCCGTGTAGATAACTGCCACATTTTAATAGTTTGCATTCTGCGGGACATAAAGACGGAAAACATTTCTCCTAATGACTTGCTTAAGTCCCAAAGTTTGCTCATTAAATGCCATTTTGAAAGAGAAAAAAAAAAAGAAATCTCTGAATTAGATCATGAGAAATGAGTCCATTTTCTCTCAGAGAAGAAGTGAATGTTATTTGCCCGTTTAAGGATTATGCAGAGCAATAAAATACAGCTAAGAAAAATCAAAGTTTCCATCCGAAAGTAGTGTTGAAAACTCTGAGCTGAGAGTCAACCAAAATAATTAGATTAATTAGACCGAGTCTTTTTCACGTCATCTTCACTATAAACAATCTCTGCTTAAAAAGAGCTTTTTGTGTGCAGTCGCTGAACAATATTTGACCGCCACGATCATATATATATATATATATATAAAAAGATATATATATATATATATATATATATATATATATATATATATATATAAGATATATATAAAGATCTGATGATCTAACAATATACACGGATGGGACCAGGTCAATGCAGAATGTATCTTTATTTGTAGATGTAGGAGCCAGTCAATACAAACTGCAGTGGGACCTGGTTTTTATAGTGCCACTGGCACCATCCGCATGCATGGGAAATCTATAAGATGCTCCGATAAGATACTGGAGAGCGAGGGTAGTTAATTAAATCTGTGGATCACACGTTGCAGCTGTTGAGGTCGATTAACTCTTGTCTTAAGACACCCAAGTATGAAAAGTTTGCCTTGAACAGATGATGCAGATGAAGCTGGCAGGGTTGGGTTAGAGGAGCACATGTCAACGTCACGCTTCAAGCAAACTCTCTTCTCTGGAAAGTTAGTGAGATGAATAAGAAGCTGGAGGAATTTTAATTTAAGAAAAATAAATGGTGCGATGGTTACAATCCCACAAACATCCAGTACTAGGAAGTCTTACAGCAGAAGAATTTTTGCCTTGAAGGATCATTCTGGAGAACTCTCATCATCATGGGATAAATGTCTCCTTGGGAACGGTTAGTGCTTTACAAACTGATAGTTTGTATCAGGCCTCGGTGCTCAAAGTGTGCTCACATCATCATTATGTAGTTATACGCCCCTGATGCTCTCCCCCGTGTAACTTTGTGACCCCATTATTGAAATTAAGACCGGTTTGATGGCTTCAGACTAGATCCTTGTATTAAGCTAATGAAAAGCCTTTCACTGATACAAACAAAGAGACTATGAGTTATGGGCAAAGTAGTCAAACAAGTAATTGTTGTACTTAAGACAAAGCAGAATGCCTCAGTTTTGAAAGGGAAACTTTTCCGCATCCATAAAGCAAAGAAAGACGTTGTTGTTAATAATTTGTGGAAGGGTGGTCTTCTGTCCTATGAAACCATGATTAATCCATCCAAAATTCAGGCTGGGATTCAAGAAGGCTCTGAAACTGAACACTCTCGCATATCTCGACCGGCCATGGCTTATTTTGTGCCCAACAGTCACATAAAAAGCAGTTTGACAGGGTTTCACTGAGCAGCAGCTGAGATTTTTTTTCTGAACACATAAACGCCAAAATAGGGACACCTCAAAGTGACTCGCTGACAAGGCTGCCAAACCAACGTGGCATCCAGCACTGAAAGTGAGTGTTAGTCTTTGCTACTACAACTGTAACAGCTGCCCAACTGAAGAAACATCATACATGTAAGGTGAGCTGAGGAAGTGGTGATGCTGTAGCCAGAAGCAGTCTGCACAATATTAGAGCTGCTTTCTGACCTTTTAATGAAATATGATACCGATTGCACACAGAGCTAGTTTGGCAGGTGTATCGTGTGGTTTGGCCTCCAGGAAAACAGGGTGGAGCATTTCTTGTTGTTTCTTGTTAAGAGTTGGGCTAATGTTTGACTTGACATCACTTCCATGAGGGGAAAACAGGCCAAACACGCACACACAGGCTTCATGGCACATTCAAATCTAACCTCAGAAACCCAACCCAACAATCCAGACAACCTCTCTCTGACATATCTGATGCATTAGCATTAGCATTAGCCTTAAAACTGAGCTAATCAGCAGACTGTAGCGTGGAGTTCTACTTCTAATAAATCAAACTTAACAAAATGAGTTCTACCAGTCTGAAATGATCGGTTTCCTTTACTTACCTTGTCATTTATGACTCAAGCGCCTGGCCCCAGTGGATGGCTGATGATAGATCCAACAACAATTTGCTTATCTAACCAAAAAAAAAAAAAAGATAAAAACACAACATAAGAAATAATAACAAATCAAAATGTCCACCTCATTTAGACCCATTTGAAAGATGTGCTTTTTGTGCACCGATAAAACATTTTGTTGCGTTTTATAACACTGAATGCAGCCCCCCCCCCCACATTGATGTTATCGCCGTAGTGAACAACTCAATCGTCTGTGAAATATCACAACATCCAAGATTAATCATTGTTTCGTAGTAAGAAAAGAAGCTCATCCCTGTTGGATCATGGAAGTGCCTTGTAAAAGCTGATGGAAACGCGCCAAAAAAATCCAAACTGATTGAGCTCGTTAAGAATGCATGTTTCCTGGCACATGCTAAGCAGTCAAATTTAGGTCAACAGAACCTCTTTTCTGTGTCACGTTAAGTTAAGCTTCAAGCTCGTTAAGGGCTGACTGTGAAAGTGTGGCAGCTAATGTTTGATGGGAGAAATTGATTCATTAACTCGAGCTGCTGGACGGACCAGGAAGTTTCCCCATTCACCTGTTCATTTCCACCAGATCTCAGTAAATTTCATAATGCCTGAACATATTCTGAGCAGCCAACACTTTTGGGTGCACTGACAACACGTTAAAATCTCCCAACGTTAAACCCACTCGTCTTCAAGCAGAAAAACAAGAACCGTAACAAGAAGCAGCGCAACGTGAGCGTGATTATCAGGTCTGAGCACAACACAACGGCATTGTCTGTGCATGCCCAGAAAAGCATTAGCCCTGCCAGCTGATCTGAGAAGAAAAAACAAACCGGAGCCAGCTAAAAAGATAGGATCGTCCCTCCTCTGTCCTCATCGAGAACAACAGAGCTATACAGCAGGGAAGAGAGGAGGGAAAGACATGGCGAAAGAGGGGAGGAGGAAGACAGAAAGGAGGAGAAAGTTTGACTTATTCATTGCGACCTCCCAATCAGCTGCGAACACATTGGACTGCACTGTCACCCATTAGTTTCTGCCCCACTTCCTCTGGGGTGCCTTTATCCTCATCACGTCTATTTGGATGGTGACTCTAACTGAACAAAAGTTCTCTCCATCATAAAAGAGACGCTTCAATTTTAAACGGGGGGGTGTCAGAGGAGGGATGGGGGTGGTTACGCTGCATTTCTCTCTTCTTTGCAGCTACTTGCCTTTTGATTTAGTGCCATTCTGAGAAACCAAAAGCGGCTGTGAGAAGGAAATCACCTGAAAGCTTGTTTACATCAACCCCTCAAATGAGGAAGTACTTTGTCCTGTGAACAAAAAGATGTGTTCCGAGTCTAAAAATCAAGATGTATCAGATTGGGAAGAATTTTCATCTGTGCACACGTTTATCATAATCCTTCCTGCACGCTGTCGCCCTAAACCGACATTCATTCTGAATTCACAAGCTACAAATAACCAACGTGATCAAGACCGTGCTTCGCTAAAAATATCGGTGCTCCTCCAAGCTTCTTAACATAATAAATATACTCTTAAGTATTATGTTTCTCATGAAACTCAGCAGGGACAGGCCTTCCATCGGCTATCGTTTCGGAAGTCAATCATATCCATGGAGCAAAGTAAAAGAGCTGCTGTTTGTTTTGTTTGCTATGGCGATAAAGTCATTATTTCTGAAATTACTGATCTAACTGAGTTCTAGTAATACAAACGTCTGGCTTCCTCATTTGGTCAGCTCCTTTCTTTGCTCCGCTAATCGACTCTGCAGAGCGCCGCAAATTCAAATCCAATTTGGCTCCTTCTCAAAAGGCTGTCAAAAATGACAACGTGAGAAAGAAATGAGGCCGGCGCAGCGTAATGTTGGTCTGTTGAATGATTTTATCAGCGAGAGAAGAAGTCTCCAGATCAAGGTGGGACCAAACCTATTCCGAAGCTGCCGCTGGTCACATGACTTCACGGACAGGCTGTGGTGTCATGGGGTCAGTGAACAGGCCTCAGACTGTTTAAATCACGGCACACCGCAGTGACACAAATGCAATTTATTCCACTTTGAAAAGGGGCAAAAGCCAATTCGGAGCGGTTCACATCTTATAATTAAATTAAATTTAAATAATAATTCGGCTGATTTAGCACGAAATGCGTGACGAATTGGACAGCAGAGACGTTTAAGCTCATTTTGCAGCTCGTGTAAATGTTTGCAGGAGAAGCTCATAACAAACGGTGCAATCGTCGATACTAAAACTCAGTTTAAAATCGAATCATAACGGTCTCTTGAAGTACAAGTGATTTACACATTCAAACAAGAGTTGAGTTTGGGGTACATCCCAAGTGGAAGCTGACAAAAACGCTGTAGGACCTGAAAACAAAGAGCTCCAGCTGTGAAACATGAACAAACAGCCCCGTTGGCTAACGATCTGATCAATGCACTGGTCTTTTGGGGATATGGGAAGTTAAAAGTTACGCAACAAATGTGATTAGTTGAGGAAATGATTTGAACGTGACACCAAAAAAAAAAAAAAAAGAGCGTTTGCATGATGGAAAAACTCCCAACGTCATCAGTGAGACGCACAGTATCTACCAAACATAATTGCGCAAGAGTACAGAAAGGGTTTTTGGCCCAATTTCAGCAGAGGAAAGATAAAGTGATTCATCTGGGTGAAACAGACTGCAATGAGCCCAAAAATAAACTGTAAAAATGTATCTATTATATACAGCTGATCTAGACAATTGTAACACTACGTTAAGAGCTCTTCTTTAAATGAAAGATTTTACCCATAAATCTTTGAGAATGTACTTTAAAATGGGAAATGTGTTACCAAATGTCTGTCTGGGCTCCTGCTAACATGCTCTGCTGCAGACAGTTCATTTCCATGCTTTTTGGTGAGGTGATAACTGCACTGCCGTATGTTACTGCATTCATTTTTGGACAACGGTTAAATAAGAAATACAAAGTGCACCGAGTTGACTGTACTGACTGTATTATATGTGCCCAACTGAATGATCAAGCCCTTATCATATGAAAACAGCCTGAAGACAATGCACCGCATGCCCACTGCACATAAAGTAAGTTGGGCTCAACAGTATGAATGCATGTTTTAAGCAGAGATAGAAAGCATATCTGCAGCAGTTATTACAGCAGACCATTTCTTGCGGGGCATATTCCTTAGAACCCCTTTTCTTTCCGATTTGGAAACAAAACCCTGTCAAATTTCTTCCATTACATAACTTCACATTTTCACTCTACGAACACATGATTTTGGTTTTCTAAGTCCAGGTTGAACAGTTTCTTCGTGCTGTCGGATTTGTCTCCATCAACATGACTGCTGATGGACAGAATGAGCGAAGCACAGACAGATGCTGTACTAAGTGGGTCAGAGAAGCAGAGAAATCATTAAGGGGAACGCACAGATGTGTCTCAAACCAATACACCAGCATGTCAAATGGTATGCAAGTGTTCACTTTTGCACAAAGATTGAAGATTCACGCAAACTCACAAAGCTTGCTGTGGGTTTCCAGCACACTTCAATGGCTGTTCATTCGATATTTATATCTGCAAGCATTAATATGCATTACTTGCTATATATTAAACCAGATTTAGCAAGTATAAAACATGCCGCAATTCTTCTTTGGGTTGAGAATCAAAGCATGTATCACACAAAATACTGCAGATCAGCCGTAGGACAATTATGTCTAATGAGTATATTATTTATAGACTGTAATATTTCAATGAACACTTGTTAAGTTTAGAACAATTTAGTTTAGAAAGGGCACTCAAATCTTAAATGGAAATGAGCGTGGGGGCTTTCTTTTTCCTGCGATAAGGTAAGTCAGTCGGATAAAAAGTTGCCAAGAATGATAAATATCAGTTCAGGATGCCCCTTCTCCGAAAATGGACTATTCCTCAATTACCCGCACAATCAGCCTTTTTCGTTAGCTAGCCACCACTGGTGCCGTAACATTTGCCAGCTAATCCTGAAAAGTAATGAGTAATCATCAGGACACATGTGCACATCCAAAAATACTCTTCGTAGGCGCTCGATAGTAATTGTCCTTGGAAAAGATCATGAGGCGTCTTTCCCGGTTCTTCTTTTATCGTATGCGGGTATCACAGCTGTGTGACCATGAATGGTCATCCTCAGGTTGCTGACTCAATCTCATGATTCTGCTTTTTCACGTGACCACATTTCCAAAGTCATTGCATGCAAATAAGCATAAAAAAATAAGCATGCATGCACACATTGACTTACATGAATCTAAACCTGCCACTTTCTTAAAAAACTGCATTCAGAAGTAGTTCTAACAAGTTATACGAGCAGAGACACTGATGATGTCGGCAAGGCGTTAAAATATCGGCTCATGCTCTCTGTTGTACGAGAATAGATGTGACATACATGCAAAAATGGAAGAGTGGGTTATGTCTTACTCTCAGTAACATCTGAATAACAAATACATACACGACCATGTGTATGAGAACAGTGCCAGTTACATTTAGCACAGTGAACACGGGACGCTGGGGTTCAACTTTTGCTTCTCCGCTGGAGTAAACGTTTCTAAGGGCCGTGACACTGAAGAGGTGAGTTGAGTTAAGAACCGCAACGTAGACCAACTTTAAATGATCTGCATCTAATAATGCTACGGTCCCTCTGGGTTTCCAAAGTTGCACACGTGACTCCCCGCAATCGTTCAATTTGCTATATCAATTTGCTAAATATCAGAAAATGTTGAAATTTTCTAAAGCAGAATGTCAAATTCGGTCCAAAACTGAAAAATGCTCATATCTCACAGAAGCTAAACCCTTATCCCACCAAGAGAAGCCTTAACTTACAGCAGATAATTACACAACTCCTTCTGCTCTACAGGAAAGATTCGCATTATATAGCCTCTCTAAGCTAGCCCATTAAATCAAACTCAATAACGTGCAACACCTTGTCCTGCAGGGACCTGACAGAGGCCTGCATATACAGCAAACTTAATGCATCAGCTCACCAAATACAGGCCCAAACCAAGGGACATCTAATGAAAAGGTTCAAACCCAAAACATTTGTCAGCTAAATACTTCTAAATGCATGGGAAAACAACAAGACTGCAGGGACAGTCTTATACGGTTAAAACTGAGTTTTTAAACACTGGTTCACCTTCTGAATCAAGCCTATTAAATCTTTTACCACTCCCGGTAATGCATTTACCCTCCATGATGTGAGAGCTACAACCCACTTATAGAACTGGAGTTATGTCCAGTAACTGCCACCACCTGCCAGGGAACAGCCTGCGAGCTCCAACAACACCAAGGGAAGGCGTTGGACTGCAAATTCTGATCACAACTTTATGAAATGATAATGATAAGGCTACTACTTTGGATTTTTGACAAACGTGTGGACATCACCTCACACACACAGATGAGCTTCTACCAACATTTCTTACAACATGGCTTTACTCATGCTATACTGGGTCACTAGCAAATAATCAACACATCACAAGAGTGTTTAGTCAGTGAAGACGTGCTACTTGGATGAGGTTACCTAGTCATAACTGTCATAAAATATGAGTCAGACCTAGGATTAATTTGCTGAAGAGGAAATGAGCACTTGTTTGGCCACACAGGGAGGTATATTTAACAAGTAAAAAGAAAAAAGGCTGCTCTCTCTGCCATAAAATGACCTTGAGTCACGCTGGTAAGGAAACAATACACAAAGCACCGTGTCAATTGTTCAACTGCAATACTAGAAGTCAACAAAAGTCCACAAATCCCTCCTGTCATCTGATAGTCCATTGGTTGACAGTTTCTGTTTCAACAGGAACTACATCACTAAGGTAGACATTTCAGGAAGCTTTTGAAAATGGTATTACCCAAAAGTAATCCAGGGAGAGTTCAGAGCAGCTGACCAGAACAATCATTGGCCATTAAAGACAAAAATAAAACAGCTTTAACATATCTGACCAAATCAGTTTGTCCGAGTTCAACGTTTGGTGGAGAAGAATTCCCAATGGAGGCAACCGATCCATAAGTTAGCATGACTGTTAGCACCCTGATTAGCATTGTTGGCGTATAATAAAGATAAGGAACATGGCTTTGCTGCTTTTGTCAGATGTTTGCTTCCTTTCAGTCTCAAAGAGGCAGAACAAACAGCTGGGCAAGTGTAACAATACTACTGTGAGAAAACAAGCAGTAGAGTAGGGAGCCTTCTGCGAGTGCCGATCTTATCTTTGGTTCCAGATAAGGCTTGTTGTAAATGATCATATGAGGAGCTTAAAGGAAGTTAACCACCAGAAATGGCTTTCAATACGTCAATGAACACTTATACTGTAAGAAGGCGTCACCTGTGCTATTCATACAGTTTGAACCAATCCAGCATTTGCTCTGATAAATGTGGCTTAAATAATACAAGAAGAGAACATTCAAAAATTAGAGAAGAGTGCCTAAACTATAGGGATAGATAGCACATACCATTAGTCAATATCATCATAAACGTCTATTTTATAATCCACAATTGTATGACTAACAGAGGATGTAAAACTAAGAGAGATCAGTGGCTTTGTGAGCTGTGATGGACTGAAAGATTTCAGTAGCTCTCTTTTAAGCTGACGACATCACCTTGGCAGCTCAAACTAAACTCATAACCCGCTCCTTTCATAAAATCTGCCCTTCTTATGAATTATGTGTCAGGTGATTGCCATTCTTTGTGTAGAGGAAGCCTCAAACAAGACTTAAAAACACCCATTTCATGTGAGCCTGCACAAAACCACAGTCGCTGTTGTATTACCCGCCACTTTTGAGCAGAGACTGAAGTTACGCCAAGCCACCTAACACAAACAAACCTCGGCTGTGTGGAACTCGCTTCCCAGTAGAATAAAGGCTGACAAAACAACAAATGGCAGCTGATATGTCCTAGTGTCTGTTTACATTTCATTACAGCAAGGATGGTCTTTGAAGGCTAATTAGATATGGTATCAGTTTAACCATTCGACAACGTTGCCATCGCATTGAGAGCCTGAGTTTTAACCACCTTGATAGACACATGGTCACCACATACAGACACCTCTTGCAAATATACAAATCAGAAACCACTTCCCGTTCAAAGCCTGTATCCTTATATTTTACACTTCTCAGGTCTTACTCATCCAAAATAGCCAGGAGAGAGGAAATATTCATGCACAATTAAAGCCTGGGTGTGATGAGGGTGAGGGAGCATCGGCCCTCTCTGTAACAAGCAACACAGAGGACCTGAATCACCTGATTTACATGCAAACATACAGCCACATACTCCCTTTGGCAACACCATCTGTCAGCCTCTATGGCTGGTCCAGCAGCGTCCACTATGCTTTGTGAAATAAGACGATCCACATAGATTCAGACCATATTCTATTAGTCTGAGTGGCTGGAAAACATCTGCATTTTAAACACAGGGTGATGCAGACACAGGGGCTTTCCCCGTAAGTACCTGTAAATCAGCCAGGGAGAAGAAGGGGAAAAAAAGACCACAATCTTTCCTTTATTTTCACCTGCATGTTGTTTGGTTTCATTCGGGTTTTTATCTATGTATTCATTTTCCTCACAGTTCGTTATTTTCGAGGCTGGATCTCTTGACAGCGTCTCCCTGAGGGAAACAAGCCCGGACGGATCCGCTGTCATTAGACAAATCAAAACTAAACGACAAAAACACCCAGTTCCATCTGCAACCTTAACACTCGAGTTAAGTGCATATAGTAAGCTGATTAGTGAGGGGGTGAGAAAATGAAAACACCGATTGTGTCGAGTGTACTGCTCACTAATCCCCATCCGTAGAGGAGCTCAAGGTGCTCCGCCACGACAGACTGCTGCTGCTGTTGTTGCAATACAGCTATTAGGTTAATGACTGCTATTAGCGACCGTGTTAAATATATTGACTGCTTTAAATTGTTACAACAATACGCTACGTTTGATGTTCTGCTGACTGGAAATGACAAAGAGCGAAATAGCAAAAGGAGCAGCCACCTACAGCTGTTGATGTAAAACCTACCAAAAAAAACACTCAGCACATCCCAAACTCCACTGTTGTTTTACACAGAAAATATGCAGACAACAGTCACTTAAGTAGTAGCACTCAGGTGTGGGCTCCAGCATTACAATTTGACGATTAAAACCTATTAAACTAATAAGTAAGACTCAAGTCGGACACCATCAGAATGGGACCAGGGCGATACAACAGTGCGCTACGGTGCAGCTAGCAGTCATGCTAGCATGGTGTATGGGGCCCCACAGACAGAAGCAGTAACTTGCACAAACAAAGCGACTTACCGCAATGGACGTCGAGTCGGTGTCTCGCTTAATGATGCCCACGCTGTGGAAAGTATGCCGTTATCCCAAAAAAAAGCATATATATTTAGAGAGGAGGGTGTTGGCTTGCTTCACAGATTTTCTCAACGATAGTTCAGTTGGGTTTGGCTAGCGTTAGCAACTAGCTAAAGCTGCCCACTTAAAGAGCAACTCGAAGTCGAAGCTGGCCCAGTGCGCACATTCTCCTCAGCAAAGCCGCCCTCAAGTAGTTGAACGTTCCCAGCTGTTTTCGGACTTAAAAGTGTTACCTTCCAAACGTGACTCAGACACACGAACCGAAGGCGAAGACGGGAGCAGAATGGTCCGTAACAGGTAGACTATAATGACACAGAATATTTAAAAAAATCCAAAATGTCCACGACATTCAGCAAGGAAATACAAAAGGCAAAAATGCGTGAGACCTCCGGCAGAGCGAAACCTTTTCCTCTAGTGTGCCGCGCCCAGATGTTTTCTGTCATAATTTCTTATGTTTAATCATTGACAATAAACGCAGCTGTATGGAGTCGACAGAGCTACGCTGAGGCTGGTGAAGTACTGCATGAAGAGGCGAGTTTCTTCTCTGCGACCTCTACATGTGGGAGGCTGTCCACCAGAAGTCGCTTTTCCAGCTTCACAGAGAACCCCCCCCCCACAGATGATGCTTTTCCTATCTCACCCAGACAGTGTTGGTGATTACCCCTATCTACCCCAGCCCATCGGTTCGACTGTATTTTCCCTTTCAAATCAGCGACGGTTCCGTTTCCAGGCAGACTACAAACTGTAAATGCACAAACAAGGCATAGATATATCTTTAATAATCACATTTACATGTATACAAAGGTGTTGGTGCTGTTCACAACTGGACCAATATTGTTATCTTGTGGCGCCACCTGGTGTAAGTACAACTTTTTCTCTCGGTGGAGATGAGACATTAGAGGTGAATAAAGTACATTTTTAAAGTAAATGTAACTATAAAACACGGGCAAATCAATTACATTTGTGCTCATTTTGAATATATTTCCAATACAGAACCCCTAATGTTGGACATAACCAGGTTTGTTGCAATATTTGAGCCAAAGATGTCAGGTGTCATGTAATGGATTTTTCCTGTGCATATTTTTAATCACAATGCAATGTTCTGATGACAAAACCTGCATGCCACTCACATAGATGAATAGATGTTATTTTGATACAACAACCCTTTCAGTCGCTGCCTCACCTGACAGGACAGCAGCCGGCCAGAAAAAAACTGCCAACAAGGGCCTGAGGTGTTTACCTGGCCTCCATACTCCAAACTCAGGATCTAGCAACCTGTTATCGAACCCTCAAGGACAACCTTAAATGTTCCTGGCCTGTGTTCTGACTGCTCAGAGCTCTATTTGCGCCCGAGAACGACCTACTTAATAGAAGTCAGGTGGTCATAATGTTATGGCTGATAAGTGTAGGTTGGAATAAAGACAAAAAAATCCACACATATTTAATGGAAAGCACTTTTTAGAGGTAAACCTGCAACAAGTCACCATGTTTCAAGTTGAAATTGTATATGTTGATATGAAAATTAGATATAAAGTAAAGTAAAATGAATACCTTAATGTATATTTTCAACATTTTCTTCTCATTTTTTCTGAGAGACGACACAAATCAAAGCTTCCTACTGTAATGAAGGCATTTTTCTTTTAGATAACGGTAATGAGGAGCTTGTCACATAACAACTTGATGCCTTTTAAGGATGGAAGTTTTCCATAAACTGCATAAACATTTAGGTTTTAGGTTTTTCACTGCACTGCATGTGCAGCTGCTGCTTCTACTGCTTCTCACATCTGTCAGTAGTTTTGAAACAGTTTCTTATCAGTGTGCTCACTGATAACATGGCCTCCTACTCTAAGAATAAGAGTTCCAAAACCAGGCAGTGTTGCTCAAAATGCTGAAGAGCAAGAGTGCAGAAAACAGGGCTCCTTCAACCAGCTCACTGAAATAGAATCTGGTCATTTCTAATGTTACATCTGTCCATAGTGCATGCTAACTTGCTGCCACACTGCTATGGCTTATCAGGACACTCAAATGTCAGAGAGCCTAATTTATTTTTATTAGAGATATAACTATCGCAGCTGCCACCGCGCCGGAGGCAGGATACAGACTGCCAGTTCATCGCAGGGCCAGCAAACGAGATAAACAGCCACAACAGCCCTGAACAGGAGGAAACGGCTATGGAAAAATGAAGATTTTTGATAACTTGTAGTTTTGATAACCGAGGAACTAAGTTGCTGGAGTTTTTGAAGGAATTATATTTTTGTCCATGTGATAATGCCCCAAATGGACGGACGGTTTCATACCCAGACTCTCATTACAGAGGATTACAGGATGTGGTTTGGCACGGTATAGCTAAAATCAGCAAGACTTTCCCGTAGAAATATGTTTTCTGAATGGCAGCATATGTTGCTCCGGTCATGCCGTGTTCACAAATATACCTCCATACCGTCACAGATGCTGGATTTTGAGCTGTATTTGATAACAAGTCAGGTGGTCCATCTTTTCTTCAGCCTGGAGGACACAGCAGCCACAATTTCCATCCGTGAAGGAGATAATTCCCCAAGTTTGATCATATTTATCCGGTTACCCAAACTGGGATTGGTGTGGATAAATGATAACAGCCTGGAGTGTGAGTCTGAGTAGCCTGCAACAGTTATCTTTCATTTTTGTGCCTTTCTTTAATTACCAACGCTGATCATAAAGTAATATTTTCTAACTTATGCTATAGACACATATGTGATAAAGCAGTGGACAAAGCATCCTCATGAATCTCTCCAACCAGCCTTCCTTAACCCCGTGACATCTTCCATTGAAGTTGAGGAAAAGGGCTTCGGTAAACGCGGCACAAGGTCAGTTTTTCCAATTCATTCAACCGTAATTTGTAGAGGAAGCAAATGCTGTTCACTGACAGTGGGTTTTAGATGTGTTCTTGAGCCAATGCAGTGATTTCCATTGCAGAATCCTGTCTGGTTTCAATGCATTACAGCCTGATTCCGGTCACTAATTATTGGTTTCCAGCATCGTCCCCTCTGCACAGACACTTTTCGCAATTTATCATTCATACAGATGATCCATAAATGTTATTTTATCGCTGTGTCACAACACAACTCAGCTTCTGTTTTTTTATTGAACAACCCAGTTAAATACAAGGCCTGAATTAATTATTTGCAACTCGTGGCACTCCGTTTTCATTCTTTATTGAGATTTTATATAACATATCCCCATATTTTTGAAGACTGGTTGTAAATAGAATTATGATGTCTTTGTTTCCTGTGACTTAATCAGTCCTTTGCACTGAAAGAAGGCTTCCTGGCATGGTTCACGCCCGAGGAAGGTTTTCAGCATGTCTATTCCATCCACAGAGCCACCAGCATCCAGAATCACCCTCCTGTACTCTTTTCCAACCTGTCGAGCCACAGACGTACTTATAAAAGACAACTCTACACAAAACCAAATTACAATTAAATTAAATGACAGAATCTGTCGGACCCACCTTTGGGTTCATAATGCCTTCCTTCTTAAAACGACTGAAAAAAATGTCCATGGAGTAGACTTCACTCCACAGATAGCTGTAGTATTGGCCATCATATCCGCCAGCCAAGTGGCTGAAACTGGCTGTCATATTGGTTCCTGCAGAGAACAGAAAATTACAACAAGGATTTTAAGGCATGTGCTCCATAAAGGAAATTAAAAAAAATCTTTGGTTACCCATAATGAGGTATTCATAATTAAAACTTTTTTTATATTATTAGTAGAACAAGGGAACTTCAACAAGAAGCTTAGTCGTTTTTGCTGAAACTGTCACTTTATGCTGATTAATGAGGAAAAACACCTTTCAGGTCAATCCAACTTCTCACAATGCATTACAGCCTCCTCTTCAGGGAGGGGCTTTGGAGGCAAAGCTGAAGCACAGCAGAGAGGGAAGTGCAGGAACCTGAAGGTTGAATTCTTTCAAATTTTGCTTCTTTAGGTATCAACCTCTGATTTGAATTCATTCTAATGTCTATTAATGTGTAATTTTCCATCCATCCATTTTCTATACCCGCTTAATACAACTGTAGGTTCGGGGGGGTAGGTGGAGCCTATTCCAGCTGTCATTGGGCAAGAGGAGGGGTATTAAAGTACTATACTCCAATTAATATGTGCGTTTTTATTTCATTATTAGTTTAAAATGAGTTAAAAAGAATGTAAAGTGGACATTTTTGGCTCCACGGTGTAGCGATCCTTCATGCACGCACTAAGACTTCATTCATTTCTACTTAACAACACAAAATGCTCAGCACATTTTCAACAAGTTCCAGATTAAACTAAATCTTCATTATTAGTAATGGGACTGATCAGCTCTAAAAACCCGCATGACTATGATTTAATAAAAAGAACATAGCCGAATGTTTTAGGAGGTTTAGTGATTGAGCAAAAAAAAAAAAACTGCTTCGTTAGCTGTTCCTGTAATACTGTTTTTCAAGGGATTCATAACGTTTAACTCGCACAAATTGCATCAGCGCAGTTCAAACACAAAGTGTGGTAATGTGAACTGAGGCAGGGTATAAAGGCCAGCAGTCCAGTCTAGCATACGGATCCTGTTGCTTCAGTTTCCTTAGTTTATCCAAATAACATCCCCTGGCATTGTGATTCAATTTCTCTTTATAAGCTAATTGTTCTCTCTTCTCTCCAGTCTTTGTCGATTTCCTATGTCAGCAGTTTTGAACAACTTTTTATACAGTTAAAAGAAAGAAAAAAAAAAGTTAACAATTTAAGCAGGCTGGGTAATGGTGACCTCGCAGGATCAGTTTACATATTTAGTTGAACGACAGACCAAACGTTGTCCACACTCAAGGAAGCTTGGAGGCAGTTTTTCACACTTCATTGCAGAATTTACACATGATCAGAGAAAAACAGAGATGCATGGCAAAAGTAGCATACTCTCAATATTTTAAACACCCTCCAACAATTCTCAAATCACATCTGCAAGCTAACACAGCTAATGTCTTATCTAACAGAGCCAGGGCCCCTTGGTGAACGGCCGATCCCCTCGTGCACAAATTAGCTAAAACGCACAAACAAAATGTCTAGAAGTGCCAATAAGACAACCAAAATGTACAAATGTTGAAAAACTTGGCCTCAAAATAATCTTTATTCATTTTTGTCGGCGCTTGTTGCTCAAGTTACAACTGACCTGGCGTAGCAGGGACACCCAGGATGTCCTGGCAGTGCTTTGCAAACACTTCCGCTGTGTCTGCACTGTGGCTGGAGTGCAGGGACTGGTCCACTTTACTGAGGACTACCTGGCGCAGGTTCATCATACCTGAACAGGAGGCGAGCACATTGACAGAGACTCTGAACGTTTGCATAAGCGTTACAGAGAGCTTTATATTCTTCTGAGAATTTAAGCGTCTGACCAGTGTTGGCTACTCTGGAGGCGATCAGTTTATCGAGCAGATTGTCTGGGATTGGCGTGCCGTCCCTGTAGTGGCGAGACATTCTTCTTAGAGGCTCCTTTTCCCAAACCCAGTTTTCCAGCATCTGAGATGGCACTTCCACAAAGTCCGTCTCCACGAGAGTTCCACTGAATTCTGAAAAAGTGGTCTGACTCACACACACACACACACAGGGGGAAATTAAGCCTCCTTAATTCGAAATGAACATACAAAGAGACTGAAACTGCAGATTGTGTTGTTCACAGTGGCGCACACCCTGGAGCAGAGCTCGTGCATGACGTGACCGAACTCATGGAAATACGTCTCCACTTCATGGTGTTGGAGGAGAGAGGGGAAGCCTTTTCTTGGCTTGGTAAAGTTGGCCACCATAGCCGCCACAGGAAGCCTGCGTTTTCCATCAGGTCCTCTGCAGCCAGGCAGGAGCCCAAAGCAAGCTGCGTGGCCATATTTTCCTTCCCTGGAGAAATCTTACAGTCAAGACGACGTCTGAACATTTATACAAACAGAATTACAACGATCTCATCATACAGAGTGCGTATTTGCGAACTGGATGTTTAATACGTGACACAATGCCTACCGTGGATGCAAGTCCAGGTAAAACTGTCCGATCTCTTCCCCCGTCTCAGTGTCATGGGCTGAATAAAGCTTGACATTTTCATGCCACACGTGAGCGTTTTCCACTTCTGCGAACGTGAGACCCAGCAGCTCCTGGTAGATACCAAGCAGCCCTTCTGTCACCACCTCAAGTGGGAAATACTCGATGAGCTTGTCCTTGTTCACAGCAAACTTGCACTGCTCCACTTGATTCATGTAGTAGGGCAGGTCCCAGGCATTGATCTGCTCATCAAATGGGAAGCCTTTCATCAAGCACTCCCTCTTCTTCAGTGCAAGGATATATTTCCTCTCTTTGATTCCAATGGGCTTCAGTCTCTCGTAGAAAGCGTCTGTTCGTGGAAGAAAAACACAATCTTCATGGTCAACAGATGGAAAGAAAACCATCACTACTCAGAGCCCCAAAGTTGAACCCAGTGGTGGCACGAAACTAAAATCAAGTTTCCTTTTATGTGATCCTCTCAAAAACAGCCAGGCCTGGAGTCAAAACTCTTCCATCATTTTAATCTCGACATTCATCTGTATGTTTTTCTCCAGTTCTGCTTCAAATTGCTCTGACATCTCATCAGAAACAGCTGTTCTACATATGTGTTGATGTCATTAAAAAAAAACCACAGAGAGAGGATCTCCCAAGTGGCACATTATGGAAAGAAGGTCATGGTCACTGGGGAAGCACGGCCGCAGGGTTTCAACCCTCCCGCGGCTGAGTTCCACTCATCATGAGCCGATGCATGTGTTGTGCTTTTAAGCGCTCATATAGGCCAGCAAAATAATTCATCGCCGCCACTTGTCACTGTACATCAAACGCCGTCAGCAGTTTTTTTGATCTCTCTACGCTCAATACACTGGAGTGCATTTTAAAAATGATGCGTGCGCAGCATATTCTGCTGCATATTTAGGTCACGCTTGCTGCTATATTCTGAATTTCGATCAAGAATTTGTGTTGGGTACTCAGTAGATTACAGACGAGTGATGAGTAAACTGCATGAGGCTGTCACAGTGCTGCAAAACGATAACAACAGACTGTTCTCACAGAACGAGCCCATTCCTGTTTGTAATATCATCCACCTGCCGGCATGAGTCCTAATTTACTGCCTGTTACTCTATTTATAAGAAGAATTTACAGTATCAGATACTAAACTCTTCAAGTTTTTTCTTTACTGCCACATCGTTGTCAGATGACATTTATCTCCATCGTAATCTTAAATGACTGAATGTTAATATGCGTGTCTGTGTGGGCGGGGGGGCTGAGATGTCAGAGCGGTCATACCTATGAAGTCAGACACATTGCTTGCATTTTTGGCCATGTTAATCTCCAGCACATAGTTTGCATGGCTACTGTAACCAAGTAAGTCTGCGATCTTTGCCCTGAGTTGGATCAGCTGTTCGAGGATCGCGGTGTTCTCCTGGAAAAGAAAGGAAAACAAACAAATCTGCTTTATTTGGTGACATCTGTGGTTACTGGTGGTGCAGAGTATGACAGTAACGCCACAAGGACAAGACCAGAGCAGCTGGGAAGCTCTGTGGAGAGCGCAGCCATACGTCCGCACAGATGATGATGGATCTTTCTCTAACATGTCATTAACAACATGAGTTATTTCATGCCACAGATGGTGCGTAGTGGTTGGTTGCAGCTAACAGTTCTTTGGCAATCACCTTGTTGATGCAAAAATACTATTTTCTGTGTTATCTTTGGCTTTTTCTGTAGACGCAACTAAAGAAATGGGAACAAATGATGTGTCTTCGTGAAAGGCTGGTAGTAACAAAGTGCCCAAAGACACTATTTAAAATAGGTTTTTTGCTTAGTTTGTCTGTTATGTTACAATACTGGTTCATCCCTCAAGTAATGTGCCTTTTTCATTAGGCTTAGATGGTTCATAGGTCAGTGTTAAAGTAGGCAATAACCCAAGAAAAACGTTTAAAGGCCTTCAGAAATCCTGGAGAACTATGGCTCAGGACCACTTAAAAAGATAAGAAAGTCCAGCTCCTCGGAAAGAAGATATAAAGAGATGGGTGGGTAAAGACTTTAATTGGAGAATCCAACAAACAAACATAAACCTCCTCAGAAACATAGATTAATTTATATAAAAGGACTGAAATTTCATACCTTAAAGTAATATTAAGTAACAGCATTTCCGGGCAGCAGATGGTAAACCTGTAGGATTCATTGACTTCACTTACCTCTTTACACCTGCTGTGAAAAGCTGCTTCCATCTTCCTCCTCGTTTCCGGATTGTGACACCGCTTCATCAGCGGGTAGTAATGAGGGTATTCGAGAGTCACTTTATACCGACCCTCTTCCGTCTTCTCCAAGCCGTTGAGATAGCTGTCAGCCAGCCCGCCTTCGCAAGACGGACAAAACAAGTGAAAACAGTCCAAGCACTTTCAGATGAGACAGGGATCTATGCCAGTGAGCTTACCCAGTTCATGCTCGGAAAAAAACAGAAATGTGTTGTCCTCGTTCAGATTCTTGCAGAACTCTATGGAGAGATCACTGATGAGCTTGGACGTTCTTTCTACTTCCTTGGAAAAGAAAAGAGACAACGGCAAGAACGTTACGCCAGAATATCCAATTTTGTCTCTTGTTATGCAAGATGATTAGTAAGGAAATAAAAGGCTGAATCTGAGATCCAAAGACCAGCACCAACAGTTCACCAAATATGAGAGACTTATCTAGCAATACATGCTCAAACACCTGCATCCTCACACAGTCTCCACCCAAGTTTCCAAAAAGTTAGCATGCTGTGTGTAAATAAAACTGAAAAGGTCTGAAAATCATTTAAACCAAACATCCATCCATCCATTTTCTATACCAACTTAATCCATCGGTTGGGTCGCGGGGGGGGCTGGAGCCAAACATTCTATACAAAATATAGTTGTTACTTCGATTGAATTTAACATTAAATCAAATCAATTTGGATTTCTTTAATACAATTAATCAAATAAAAATATATATATATATAATTTATTGATTTAACATCTATTGAAATAAATCAAATGACTCATATTTATTCAGTCATCTTTAATACGGTAGCAAACTACAGCTGATATTTGTTAAATAAACGCCTTTTTCTTTCCTGCCTTGGCCAGTTTACAGAGCTAACCCTAAAAAGTTTAACAGAAAAACAGAATACATGATTTGCGTTGCTTCGTTTAAACTATACAACTGATTAAGAGGAGCACTTTTGAACTTTCAGTCATCAGACCACAGAACAGATGAGATCAGGCCCCTTTTTCCTCCATCAGAGACTTCTGCTGACATTTCTTGAGAATGCTCATCAACACTTTTGCTTTTGTTAATCCGCAAAAACGTCTGTCACACGTGCTGCTGGCACCTAATCCAAAATCAACGCTATTTTTTAAAAATCTGTCTTAGTACTATTCCCTGTTTTTATACATTTTAGCATCCTAACATTTCTGGAAAAAGGGGTTGTACGAAACTGTGAAAAACACCTGGAACTGTAAAGATGAACCATACTCAGACAGCACACTGCATTACCTCCCGAATATCTTTAGACAGGTGCAATCCTTTCCTCTGGCCCAATGCGACAAGTCTGTCTAAGAACCTCTTCTCTTCACCTGAAAGACTGTCTTGAAGCTTTTTCTGTCAAAACATAATCATATAAATGGGTTTGAGACATTTACAAAAAAAATAAATCATCCGTTTAATCGCTGCCGCATGAAAATCAGCCACGGAATTGGCTGCCTTTGATAAGATGAGATTCAACTTCTTTCCAAGGTTAAATAAGAGCCAGCGGTGGGGCTCAGATGAGGGCGCAGGATCCTTGATCTTAACAGAACATTGGAATAACTGCTGTGATTAATTCATCTAATCCTCACACCACAGACGCTGCGATCGTGAGTGCTTTCACACATCATTGCCTTCGTGGACCAGAGGCCTTATTGAATTGCAGTGTTTACATAAACCTTGCCTCCACGATATTCTTAGCCATGTGCGTGTTCGGGTAAATGTGACACCGGGTGTACCTGCAAGGCAGTAATTCGTCTGAACACGTCTTCCCGCATGCTGATCTCCACGTCAAACTCAGACAGCTTCTTATCTGCCTCTGTGCTCGCAGATCGAACCTCCTTGCTGGGACAAACGTACTGAGGGAAGTCGAGAACATGTCGCGATGCTAAGAGAGCAACAAAATGGAAGAAAAACAGTAAGCGTTTCAATGATTGACAGAACACACAACGTTTTATACAGAGTCTCATTAAAAGACCAGTGGATTGGTCCATCTGTTAACGTTTCGATTTTGCTAAAAAAAAAAAAAAAGGTCTCAGATGCTCAGCTGCAAGCATTAATATGTTTCTGCTCATTAAAAACAAGTGTTTGGAAGAAACCCCGACCACCAAGACTTATGGCCTTTGTGTGTTCTAATTACCGTGTCCTCCAGCGAATATGAAATAATAATATAATGAGCCATAAAAATCATATTAGACAGGATCCTTAAAAAAAAAAGAAAGAAAAAAGAAATCTGATTAAATGTGAGTGAGTGGTGTATTTCTTTGGGACTATTTTAAGACGAGGATGTATATGCATTCAGTGCTTAGGTGAAAATTTTAGAAAATGGTGACCATGACGCTGAAGATTAGCTGCTTAATCCGTGTATAGATTGACAGAAAATAAAACTGCCATCTGCCAAAGTTTGGACTCTGGAGGCAGATTATGATAGCAAATGTAATGAAATGTAATCTGTAATGAAAATTATCACTGGTTGAAGTCACCCAGTCATCAAGGAACATTTGGAATATCTTTTCCATTCACAAAATGGGCCATTCAAAAGACTTACATGCATAATCCAGCTTGGCATTAGCCAAGGCTTCCAGTGTGTTTTCAGCTGAGACGCTCTCCATGTTCAGAGATCCAATGTCGTCATAGACCTGCTTTACTCTGGCTATCAAGCTGTCTGTCATGGTCCTGATCTCGTCTGGAGACAAGTCCCACCTCAGCGTGTTCCTGCCATTTCCCGCCTGAGAGCAGTCTCTGGCCGATATCACTGAGCCGCGTGGGATGGTCATTCTCAGGCGTTGTTTGAAGATTCTGGAAGAAAGTTGGACCCTCCATTCAACATCGGAGTGTAAAACAGTGTTAAACAACCTATTTCAAAAGAACAATCTTATCTTATTTGAAAAAAAATCAAATTGTATGAATGACTAAACCCAGTCTAGGAACATTTTCATCTGATAATTTTCAATTTTCAAGTCTGAAATCTGAAAAGAAAAAAAACCCTCCTCCGAGTTCTCCTTCCACATTTGATTTCAAACCACATTTGTCCTTGGATCTAAGCCTACCATGCTGATGCATGCCTGTCAACATGCAAACTGTCCAGCATAAGAAATCAAACAGGTGGTGGCAGTAAATCTCCATTCGTGTGTGACTGAACTACATTCACAAACAGAGGCAAAACGAGGTGGCATTATTAAAAAGGTGCAAGTCAGCGCAACCAAATGGAACTATGCGCAGATAGGACATTTTAGTTAACAGTTAACAGTTATTTTAGGCTTAACAGAGCACCAGGCAGTGTATTATCCACAATAAGTAATAATTGGCAATAGGCCAATTTTTCTAACATATCACAATGTTTTTTTTTTACAATAATCATCTTGTTTCTTCAAAATGACAGTCCTAACTTTAATTTAGTACGATTTCATCATTAAAACACACAATCGTGCTACTTTTTGTTTTCAATACTTCAGGAAGCACAGGGCTGAATGAGACAGAAAGGATATTAATTATCGCTGATGCAGTGGAATCAGACTTAATGAGCAGGATGAAAACGAAAGACACCTAATGTCTGTCATTGTTTTTTTAAAATCTATTGACCTTTAAGTTTATCAAACCGATGATTTATGAACTATACCTCGCCTTTCGACATCAGCTTCAGCATCGTTGTGGAGAAGACTGGCCAATACCACCAAAATGTGGGCTCCTTTGATTACTTTAGCCAAAACATTCTGGTACACGACCATAAAAAAAGAATGTTAGAGCATCCAAACCAGAAGGTGGTGCTCATCTCTGGAAACACCCCTAAAACCCTGCCAGAATTAGAAAATAAACCAGAAATCTGCATTAAAATTAATGTGAGAACATTATACTCCCAATGATAGAACTAATAAACTAATAACTAGTGATGCACCACCGTTTGTTGCGTGCTCGTGTCGGACGGTCGGCCACGTCCACACAAACTGAGCTATCGGCATGTTCTCATTTACAAGGTTATTCTTGGACTGCTTCCTCCTAATCTACACGACTACTTTTTCCACAAAGGCTCAGGAAACATTCATGATAACAAGAAAATCGGGACATCACTGGAGAAACACAGAAAATACACTCCTGTCAGACTAGTTGTCCTTTGCTTTCCTTTTACTCTGTTGTCTCCTTCTCAAGGGTAATTAAAGAACACTCAAAACAGGAAGTAAAGAACAATAAAGATACCATATTTCTTACAACCATCTACAAAAAAAAAATTCTAAAGACCTACACTTTTACTGTCAAACATAATAAACCCCTCACTGCCAGGAGAAGTGTACTTTGGAGAGTTCAGTGCTCCAAACACCACATGCACTGGTCTTTCAGAGGTGTGAAAAGAAAGTGATACAGTCAGCTCAGCCATCCTTCACCAAGCTCTTGACAAGTGCACCGGGCCTGAACTGAATGCTTGACCCACACTGTGGGAGGATCTGGTGGCTCTGCTATGCCGTGGGAGAGTCTCTGCTTAGATTGATGGTTCAAAGCAGATCAATACAAATCTGCTCAGAGTGGTTGCACATTTCTACCTTTTTCCCGGATCCTTCCACGCACAAACAATGAGGGATCACTGAAGTTGAAGCTGCTCTGGTTGCACTACACCTCAGGCTACCTTTATATGTTAGTTTTCCCTTTAATTTGACACCCATTTATACCACAAGCGGTAAATCTTTCAAGGTCACATGGACGAAGTGCTCTGCATTTTTTCCATGCTAAGCAGAAACCTTTTCCATGTCAGTGTAAAGTTTCACGGCGTGGCAGTTGAAAGTCTTTCAAACCAAGCTCATAAGAAAGTAGAATAACTGTCAGGGAGCTATCAAATCACAGCCAGGACTTATAAGCAGCAAATGTCCGAGAGCAGGAAAATCACACCTGGAAAATCATCATTTTTCATGTTTAACAAATGCAGGTGGAAATATAATGCAAAGCAAACCACAGAAGCTGGAAATAATCCTGCAATTTGTGGCACGTTAAATAAACACATTTTACTCGAAAGCATACCTGCAAAGCGTTCGGCAGACCACAACTCTTAACGCACACATGCCGGCGTTTCATGCGTTTTTTCGAGCACAAACCCCCCCCGAAAAAAACACAATGTCGTCCAGTCTAGCCCTTACTGTCACTGTCACGAACAGCAGCACCAGCGTCCCTCCCTTTCGCTTGTGGGAAGCCTCTTTATTTCCGATGTCAACGCGCAGGCGCGTAGGAGGATGCGATCAGTCTCACGCGAGCCCTCATGACGCGGTAGCAGCAGACAGCTGAGGAGCTCAGGTAGGTGGGCGGGTAGGGGGGGTGACACCGAGCGGCATCCTGTCACCAAATCTTAGGTATAAATTCATGTTTGTGTCGGGGTTCACCTTTGTTCCTTCTCCTCGTGCTGTTTTCTGGAGGTTTGTGGGGTATTTTTTTTATATATATAGCCCAGGATCCCGCAAGCTGCACAGTGCGCGAGCCTTGTTGTCAGATTAGGCTTTTTAAAATGACACCTGCCGATGTCACTGGCTGAATTAGCCTTCATGCGTTGTGTTTTTTGAAAGTACGACATTTGTGAGGTGGATTTAAACACCCCTGTTCTCCCGTGAAGCGGTATTACATCACAGCTTCTGCATCACCGCATCTACGTGTGTCAACACACTGAAGGAGGAGTGGCTGTGCCAGCGGACCTAAACGAACATAACAGCGCGTGGCGTCAGCACGTGATGGATATATGAGGCACCGTTAATGACCATCACCTTAGAGTCAGATTATAGTCCGTTTTGTGGGTCTCTTTATGAGACAGAGGAGAAACACACCAAACCAGAGCCAGCGTGTTGGTGGGGCAAAGCATGATTTCGCTTTCATCCTCTTGTGAGTTGTCTTGGAGACAAGCATTGAAAGCACCACCAGCATCCTTTCCAGTTGTGAGAGATAAAAGATGATAACGTGGCTGGATTAACCAGTTTGCTTTACGGTTTATGTTGTGGTAGCTGCGTGTTATCACCTCTTTGTGGGAATGATGGGAACACAGGGTGTATTTGCGCTAAAATGGATTTGAGTGCACGAGTTCATCTTTGTTTAAATTGCACTTTAGTGGTTCAGATTCCTTAACAGATGCAGTTTATTACACTACAAATGGTCTGTTGGTGTGCAGGAAACCTGGGTCTGTTGTTGCCCACTGGATAGGCCAACCATAATAACTGTTATAAACCATCAGTATAATGTTTTATCCAGTCCACTGAGGTGAAGCTGTGAGAACATCTCAACTTTATAACTAGGGTGCATACCTAATACATTATTAATGATTAGAGTTGTCACAATATTATTACAGATAAAGTGGCACACATTGTCTTTAATTAAACACAGGGGGCCCAGAACAAAAACTAAAGGGCACTGCTTCAATCAACTTTAATGCAAGACTTTCATTTTTATTTTCTTCATGTTGAATCCGTTTCTCGTGAATGAATATTTAGTTAAATAGAGAAATGGACAAACTTTGAGCATGGCTGTTGCTTTATAAAGCAGTGCAGTTGAGCTGCATGTGGACTTAAGCCAACACATCCTGTCGTTTCAGAGTCAGACTCGCCTGAACTCTGTTTTCCCAAACAACCAAACGTGACCCATAAATGAAGCGAACGGCAGCTCTTGTTCTATGCACTGAATTTGGTCGTCGTTTCACTCTTCTGCAGAGTGATCAGTCGATTCCTGCTGTTAAACTGCTGCTGGCAGACCCACTGCAGCTCATGGGCACGGTTTTATGTGTCATGCAGTTGTTGTCAGGGAGATGAGTGAATCCCTTTTTGTTCGCATCAGCGCCATCTTCGGTCTTTGTTTTGGGGCATGTCCCTCCAGAGCCAGTCCTCTTCCAGCTGCTACCTTCTGCCTTTACTGCAGCCTGGCAGAAATCAACATTTCTGATACACAGACAAGCAGTCTCATATGACTGATGCCTTCACTGATACATGTTTTTAAACAGAAAGTTGGCAAATTGTGTTATTTTCTTTTGGAGTATTTTACAACTTTTTGTGCATGCAAAGGGTTTCCAAGGTTACAAAATCAGCAACAAAGAGAGCTTTTCTCTTCCAGTAAAGACCTACCTGAAAGGCCTAATTTGTACATCTTTTTATGACATCACCCTGTTACACTTTTGCACAATTGATGCTAAAACTGGGCATGTGTGACAATCAAGCCGACCGATCTGAGCAGACTGGACCATAGAGGTGGGATGGGGTGGTGGCAGGAGTTATGTTAGCTTGCCAGGAGCTTCCACCACTGTTGCAATCGCTTTGCTTTTCACTACTTATTGCTCATCTATGCACGATAGCTACTGCTGGCAACTGTTTCCTCTTCTTCATCTGTTGGCCGCAAAGCAGACGAGACACTGTGATGAGCCCCGTCCTATCTAGTGGCACAAAGTGGTATTACAGAAACAGAAAAGTCCGGTCCACCACTACAGTTTCTCATTTGTATCTCAGCAACTTGTTACGCGGGTGCTTTTTTAATATAATGTCAGAAGTGTTGCTTGTTCCATTTCTGTTAAAAGCAGTAGTTTAGTTTTTGAGGTTTTAAAAGTTATTTTCCCACGATGAGCACCTTTAAAGAGAGAGGAGCCAAGATGGAGCATTTCAGACACAAAGAGACAAGATGTGGCTCAATAGTGAACAGTATGAGGATAAATAATTCTAGTAGAATTAACAACTTTGCAGTTGATAAAGATGGACATTTCTACTATAAGCCTGGAGCAGGACGTAGAACTTCCCTGTATATCTGAACAGCTCTGTGATTCGGAATTTTTCTGACCCAAACAAAATGCCACACACAGCATTGCATAGATACTCCACCTGACTACCATTTTTAAATGAAAAAGCGTAACGCATGTATCACTTTTATGATGAACCACCGCCTAACGGATTAACGGCGTGGTCATTGTTGTGTGGGTGCCTTTCTGCCAGCAGTTTCGAGGTAAACATGGCAGTGGAGAAGCGCCTGGCATTCGCTATTGTGCAGTTCCTACGAGATCAAACACATTGTGGTGCTTTGAATTCAGATGAGCAGGAGAGCCTCGAGGGTGAGTCGACTCGCTTATACTTCGGAAAATGCCATCATTAATATATGAGAGTCTGCTCTGTCCATCCCAAAATGACTCTTACTTTCCAACATCCATTTAGTCACAAAGTAAGACAAGTGACTACATATAATAGGGCCTTAATCTAATATAAAAAATGAAGAGAGGAGTTTAGACTTCTTGCTCTGGACGTGCTGCCAGTGCTGTTAACAGCCCACTTCTCTGACTGTTCTGTTACATTAAATTATTCTGGCATATTTTACTCATTCTCCACCACAGTTGCAATACAGTGCTTGGAGACTACCTTCAAGATCAGCTCCAGTGACTGTCATCTTGCAGTTCCACAGCCACTTGGAGAGATATTCCTCAACGCTCTGCTCAAGGTGGGTGCTGCAGACCACACAGTGAGTGGCGTAATGCTTGATGTTTTTAATTACACTTTTCCTGGTTTAAGTAAAACTGTCACTGCTATTTAAATCGCATCGGTGGCTCTTCTATTTCGAACAGAATGACAACCTAACCATACCGGAAACCTCCCCGTCTCCTGAGGACATTGAACGGGCAGAACAGCTTAAGAATGAAGGTGAGGTTAAGTAACTCGATATGAACTCTTAAAGGTCAGATACCTTTTGAGGCCACAATTTGACCGAGAGAAAAATTATTCACGAATGGAATGCTCGGAGAAAGGGCCAAAAACCCAAGAGCTACATCTCAGACTCTACAGGCCTCAGTTAGCATGTTAAAGGTTAAAGTTCATGACAGCACGATTAGAAAAAGACTGAACAAATACGGCTTGTTTGGAAGGGTTGCAGGAAAAAAAGAACATGGCAGCACAGCTCAGGTTTGCAAAGCTGCATCTGAACAAACCACAAGATTTCTGGAACAATGTCCTTTGGACAGACCAGACCAAAGTGGAGATGATCCCAAACACAGCAGCAAGTCTACAACAGAAAAAGAGGTGTTACAATGGTCCAGTCAAAGTCCAGACCTCAACCTGACTCAAATGCTGTGGTGGGACCTTAAGAGAGCTGTGTCTCTAGAAAGAAAACATAAGAGAGCATAAGAGAGAATAAACCAATGCTGTAAACCTCAATGAGCTGGAGCAATGTTGGAAAGAAGAGTGGGCCAAAGTCCCTTCCTGGGAGACCGATAACATCATACAGAAAACCATTACTTCAACTTATTGCTACTGAATGCATTTCTGCTGCCTACTGAATCATAGGCTGGACTTAACTTTTCAAACACTGCTTGGCATTTTGGTTCAGTAGTTGTTAAATAACGTAATACGTAACATGCTGTCCATCTGAATCCCCCTGATTTTAAGACCTCAGGATCAGACGATTTTTCAAAACAGCTCCTGATGAGTAAAACTTTAGGACTGAAAGCGGGTGTCCTTATTTGTCACAGACTGAACAGAATGACTGAAAAAACTAAAGTTGGTCTGATGTTTGCATCCACAGTGTTTCTGTACGACTTCTGTAAACAATCCAGTTTTTAAACTTCTAGGGAACAATCACATGAAGGAGGAGAACTACAGATGTGCAGTGGAGTGCTACACAAAAGCCATTGATCTGGACTTAAGAAACGCCGTGTATTATTGCAACAGGTATGCGCTACAGAAATCAGGATTTCTTACTAAGTTTGTCCTTCTGTCCAAGGTTGCAGGTTTTGTTACGCCTGCAAACAAACCGTCTATGTGATAGACTGTGATAGACAGTAAGCTATCTGATGCAACTCTCTGCAGGGCTGCAGCTCACAGTAAACTGGGGAATTATACCGAAGCAACTGGCGACTGCGAAAGAGCCATTGGGATCGACCCAACCTACAGCAAAGCCTACGGGAGGATGGGGTGAGTCCAATGTTATTTCCTCATCATCAAACGTTTTTTAACAAACTCCCTCTGTGGTATTTTCGGAAGCCGATCCAAACGGACTTTCTTTTGTGGCTTCAGATTGGCTTTGACAGCCATGAACAAGTATCCCGAGGCAATCACCTACTTCAAGAAAGCTTTGGTGTTAGATCCCGAGAACGACACTTACAAATCCAACCTGAAGATTGCAGAGCAGAAACAGAAGGAAGCATCCAGTCCGGTGAGTTAAAGAAGTTCTACGTTCATTTTTGCTTTATTGTTTATGTAGCATATACAGCACTTATTCACTCACAGACACTGTAACGCCGTGCCTTTATGCCCAACAGATAGCTGCTGGATTGGGATTTGACATGGCCAGTTTAATCAACAACCCTGCATTCATCAGCATGGTAAGCGTCCGAATATCTGCTCTGAACAGCTTGTCACTGGTTCCATCGGAGCCTGTTAACCATCAGAGTTATTGTCCTGTGGAAATGTCCTTGTCCGGAGCGACAGAATACATAGTTGTTAAACGATGACACATGGGAACGCCTGACAGGTCAAGAACGCTTCTGCAGGCATGCCGGAGTTTTATTGCAGCAGGGACATGACACATCTAAATCTGAGAGCTGTGCACCTGCACTCAGGCCCCAGCGCAGTGACTTACGGACTGCTTTTCCTCATAAAACTGCCAGTGGGAGCAGTAGTAAATAGTCCTTTTTTTAAACCTGTGAGAGACACAACGGGTTTCAGGTTGATTTCTTTTTTACAGGCTGCGAGTGTCATGCAGAACCAACAAGTGCAACAGCTGTGAGTAGAATCTGCGTTTGATTATTCTGGCATCACATTTGTTTGTGGTCTTAAATGGAGTTTCATTAAGCACCGACTCACTCTCGCTGTGTTCAGGATGTCAGGAATGATGTCTAACGCAGTCGGCGGGCCTGCAGCAGGAGTGGGAGGACTATCAGACATCTCCAGCTTGATTGAGGCGTAAGTATCAGAATGATACACACGGGTTTTGGAGCAACATATGGGAAGACTTTGCTTATTTCAGCAAAACAACACCCACCCACCCACATCCTAACCATAATACTAAAGTGACCTGCCTGCATTCCAGTCATGTCACCCACTGAAAACATTTGAAGGATTATGAAACAGAAATATGCCAAAGGAGGGCCTGGATTAAATCAAACAAGAGTGGTAAAAACCTCCAGCGACAGTCTGTTCAGTTCCCAAACATTTACAGTCATGTTGAAAGAGAAGATGCCACACAGCAGTACCACCAGGCTTTAACTTCTTCCTTTTTATCGTCTGATGTGCTGCTTTTACACGAGCCCCAACCCTCTTTGGAACTGGGACTGTGATATTTTATCCCCTCGAAAGTCAGCAGAGAAGTTCCTTGTTTTGATTTACTGGATATCAGAAGCTGAGCTAAAGCTGATCTGAGCAGAAATACAGCCGGTAACCAAATGATCTGATCTTTCTGTCAGCGGACAACAGTTTGCCCAGCAGATCCAACAGCAGAACCCCGAGTTGATTGAGCAGCTCAGGAACCACATTCGGAGCCGCTCCTTCAGCGGCAGCGCAGAGGAGCACTCATGATCTATTCAGGTATTCTTATATTTAAAAAAATATTGTTTTTTCATTCACAAAACTACATTTTTAAACAAATAATTAACATGTAACATTTTCATTCCAGCCACACTTTATTTTTTTTTTCCCCCCACAAGGAAGAGCAACCATATGGCGCGATAACAATCTCTACACCCATTTCTTTAACTCAATTCCCCGGCATAGCTGGAACCAAGAGACAAGGGTGGGGTTGAAGGCACTTTACTGTGGCTGAAGGCCCAGGAGTGGAGGCAGACGGGCCTGGAAACTGGACCATGAAATGAAACCCGACTCAAAAAGGGGCAAAACAAGCCGTTAACACCTAATCATAAAAAAAAGAGCCAAGAAGTCATTCAGCCCGCTGACAGAACATGTGTGAATTCTTTCTTCAGAGCTTTTACGTCGGGCAGAGATCATGATTTCCATGTGCTGAACCTACTGCCTTCTTCATGTTATGAGTTACGGATCCGACCGCTCTGGTCACGTTAAATAGAGGGTCGGGGAGGAATGTACATGTCAGCTTTTCTCATAGGAACACAAACAGAACATCTTGTCGACTTTGTTTATAATGTTTAATATTATTTTTGTAGGCAGAATTTCTCTGTACTTGTTCATCTAAAAAAAACAAAAAAAAAAACAAGTGGGACTCACATCGTTGCTTTGTACGACTTAACTTTTGATCAAGACAATGTAACTGTACAGCAGTGTTTGTAGCCTTTGTTAGGTCGTTACAGCACTTTAGCAAAAATAAACGCCCTTCAACCTTTAAGCCAGTTTAACCTGCTACGTCGCTACATATTCATACGGTTCATTTTGCATGCTCTTAAATCTGGTATTTGAGATCAGATGCTTTCTGGAAACAAATAAGTATGCCATGGCAGCACTTTGTTATGTCAAAACATGTATGAATAATGTCTTGAAATTAAATATCCACTTACATGTTTGCTTGCTGTTGTTTCATTATTTTATTTCTGTGGGATTTTTTTTTGGTAAACAGTGAGAAATTGTGCAATGTTGACCTCAAAAACAAAAAAAAACCCCAATCACATTGGATTCGGTTGAAATCATGTTTTAACGTAACTTATTGTGCGATTTGCCTTTTTCTTTTAGCAAATTCATTTTACTCAAGACAATTCTTGTCAGCGCTGACCGATGATTTTCATAAACAAACACACTGGACTTCCTTAAATAGCTCCAATGAGTCCTGTTTTTTTAAAGATGAGGCCACAGGATATGTGGAACTTGGGCACCGTTAGGTATGACTAATGTAGAACTGTAACACGTATAACTAAAATACTACACTGAGCCGTTAACCTCAGCACATAAGGACGAGAAGGACTTTCATCTCGAACCTTCCCCTAAAGATGTTCTACTCGGGTCATAAAGAATAAAACTTACAAAACTCAACTATTGCTTCTGAAGGGGGATTCACAAAATAAATAAAAAAAAAGAGTAGATTCCAGAAGTCCATTAAAAATAAGAAAATGTGCATGGTGTTAGATATTTTAATAGCAAAATCCACCGTTGTTAGCATCACATACTGCATGTCCGTAAAAACAGGAGGAAATCAAGTTTACAGAGAATTTATTAACACTATTACACATTTACAGGAGTTTTTTTTTTTCAAGGAAAATGATTTCTATTATTCACAATTCATTTAAAATTCAATATCCCCTCCTTAAGTTGCAAAAAGAGAGAACTATCAAGTGCAGAGTTCCACGGTTGGTCCATTCATATCTAAAAAGGCAGTTAAAAGTTCTAGCACTCGTTGCTGGTGTACGGGCAGACCACACACACCTGTGCTATGTCATCGTACTCGTACGTCCTCTTCAGAAACGTGTCCGTGAGCCTCAGCCCGGAGACACTCTGAAACAAAGAGGAGGAGAATGTGATTTAAAAAAAAGAAAACAAACTAAATAAAAACCTTGAAAGTTTGGATCGTACCTGCAGACCCTGGACAGAGGAGAAGACGGCGAGGGGCAGCGAGAGGGAGGCACCGGGACTCAGTTTGCCCAGCTGCTGCCCTGATATACCACACCAGTGGATGGACCTGGTGTTGCACATCTCCAGCAGCAGGTCCATGGTTCTTTCACTGCAACGTGAGCATTAAAGAGAAGCTTTTAGGGTGCATTCGGATCATCTGATCTCATGTCACGTAGCGTTAAAGCTTTCCCCACGCGGGCGGCACGTCGCACCTGCAGTTGGTGATTTTACAGATGATGTCAAAAGGTTCTTCGAGGTTTACAGTGTCGGGGATCATCTCCAGAGACAGCCTAATGTCTCCATAACCTGGAGCCTGAGGGGCACAAAAGAATCAAAGCGAATAAAAGATAAAGATCAAGTGTTTTACGCTGAGAGGACGAGTCAAAGAGGGGACTGTAATACCATTCTTTGCAGCTGACTGGTCTGCAGCCTTCCTCTCTCTCCGAGATTGGTCTTCCACACGATGTCCAGCTTTCCTATCACCGTCACTCCCTTGATGACGCCGGCCTTCTCCGCGTACTCCGGCTTTGGCTTCAGGCAGTACAAGTACTGCCGTGTGTCCATGGGCTGCAGGTAGGACATTTTCCCAAATGTGGACTCTCTGCACGATAAAAACATGAAGAAATGGAGCTGAGAATCGAGTTTCCATCCACGTTTTTGTGCTCAACGGGGGAGGAATTATTTACCCATGATCCTCAGATGTGACCGTGTTGAGCTCTGTGACGTTGTACATCATGGAAGGTTCTAGAGACACTTTCTCCATGAACATTGGTGAGGTGGTGATGTTCTGGATCTGAGCTTCCAGAAACACTTCGTCTGTCTGGAATGGAGAGCTCAGGGGTCACATTAATACTTACTGTTACCCATCATGTACACTTACATAGTCTCTTAGGTGAACTGAGCAACACGTGGACTTTATCTTCAGCTATCAACGAGGTTAGACTAAAAATTCTACTGCCTCAAAAGGATAAATTCACATTTTTCAAGTTTGTCCAGAGGCCCGACTCACATGCTCACATGAGCATTTCAAGGGTTTTTGGTGGCTGTAGTTTCTTCCTGTCTTTACTGGCCACGACCAGCGCCCTCACACGTCATAAAAGTGAGAGCCGATGGACGAAATCCACATGCAAAAAGAACAGTTTCAAGTTTAACCAAAGGTAGTGAGATTCAGCAGCCCGAGCGACGCAGAACAAGGCGATGATACGCACTGAAAATAACATTAACTTTGGAAAACAGATGTTTTCTTTGACTAACTCCAACTGCTGAAGCGTGGCGTTTGCTTACGCTGACCTTTTTGCACAAATGAGGGGCGTGAGTTCTGTCCACCAGCACACGAAGAGCTCTTTTCACAGCCAGTACGGACACGAAGAGCTCTTTTCACAGCCAGTACGGACACGAAGAGCTCTTTTCACAGCCAGTACGGACACGAAGAGCTCTTTTCACAGCCAGTACGGACACGAAGAGCTCTTTTCACAGCCAGTACGGACACGAAGAGCTCTTTTCACAGCCAGTACGGACACGAAGAGCGATCATACACGGCTTTCAGGCATGTGAGAATAAAATGTGAACCCATCCTTTGAGCTACTCTCCAGGGGATGGGAGTCATTCGGTGACTGTTTAATCAACCATCCTTGGAGGACAAACATTTAAACACAAAAACAGAGTTGGCATAGAGAATTTGATTCTATCGGGTTTGCTCAGTGTACCTCTGAGGATATGTTAGTACCAGTGCTGCAGAAAAACAGTGGAGGCTGCACAAGTTTGACTGACTTTAGTGCTTCAACTTTACTTTCTGAGTTATTCACAATGGTTTCTCACACATCAACTTGCTGAGCCTTTTTGTTTTAAAGCCATTTTGCCTTTTATTTGGACACCAAAGTCTAGCTACTGTGGGGTGGATGACAAATGAAACGACACGTAGAAACAGTTTGGTCAACTGGGGGTTGAGATTCTGCTGACCGGGGCATTTCTTCCCTTGTTGAATGCACCATAAGCATTTGAACATTGTTACATCCAGGCCATGCGATATTAACCAATCAGCTCTTTACTTGTGAGTCACTCTGGATAAAAGCACCTGCCAGGTTAATGTAGTGAGTGTTTGAATGACTAAAACAGTACCAACAGTAACCAAGGAGCAGGAAAATGTGATTTAGTACTGAGCAACATGAGCTGAAGACGCTCCTCTGTCCAGCGTTTTAACATGAAACTCGCCCATTATTAAATGAAAGGTTGCGATTGGTCTGAAGGTCTGAGGTAGAGCGCGCCTCATTTTAAATTTTAAATTTACCCTCCAAAGGCCCGCTCATATGTCCTGATCAGGTCCTGATCAGAAGGCTCATTTTAAAGGTTGCTCAGTGTTAGCACATTCATTCATGCTTGCCTTGGCTGTGCTTTATTTAAGTTTATTTCAAGTGGAAATGACAAAATATGACGGCTTAACATAACCCTCTTATGTGTTAACCGTTCGCTGCCGTTAAACGCATCGAATCAAGAGAAGAACCAGCAGTGACATAAGCTTATTATTAGTTTCGATTTTAGTAACCAGCATAATCTTATGTCACGTGGAATTGGAGGTCAGTCGTTTATTTAGTGAGGCGTTTCGATAAACCTGCATTTCAGTTGGAATTAACACGTCAAACTAACTGTTTGGTCAATTTGTGTTTTTATTAAATACTGTTTAAGGTGGAAAAATGACACTGATGTCTTAACTTAATGTGGAGAGCTCATTTACTACGCTGAAAAACTAAATCTAATTCATAAAAAAAAGGAAAATGTACATGATTGTACAGAATCTCACATGAATTACTTTCTTGATTATAATGGGACTTAAATGAGTCAAACAGTGAAGGTGTTCCACATTACTCGCCTTCACGTGCTGCAGGACTGTGGTTTTTCTAACTACTGTAGTTGATGCTTTGTGGGAACAACACACTCTGCCTCTCTATCAGTCAGTTTGTTTGTGCAGCCTCTACTTCACAGTGAAATTCAACAGGAATAAAAGCAGAGATTAGTTCATGCCTGAAATTCATAATACGCTTCATTGACTCTGAATTAAGTTAATATAAATTCCCAGAGCTTAGCAGCTCTGCTCCATGCAAAGCCATTCCAACAAAACCCTAACACCTTGTTGAACATGATCGAATATTTCTGTCACATCCGATTAATTTCACATCACCAAAAGTCAAATGATTGGAACAAAACAAGAAATTTTGGGTGTGAAATCACCAAAGACGAGACTGTAATCGGCCTGTTCCACCAGCCTGCGACATTCAGCTAAAAATGGAGATTAAAACATCATTTGTGCTCTGACCCGATCAGTTCAATCTTTACAAATTAGCACAAATCGTCGCGTATCCTGCTGCTTTCCCACCGACTGTTTTAACACAATTACTGCAGCTCCCACCCACCAGTTTGATCACCACAAACTTCAATTAAAGACAGTCCAAGCCCTGTGAAGGGTGAGTTTGCAAGAAAGCACGAGCATACAAAGAAAGGGCAAAAGAAAACTCATGGAAGGTCACTGAGGTTGCAGGTGCATTTCCTCCCATTCTTTCATTTTGCACCTTTCTGTGGGCTCAGAGAGACACAGTCTGCTGCACCGAAAAGGATGAAGAGAAGCTAATGTTCAGCCATGAGAACAGAAGGATGAATTACCACAGAACTGAGGTCACTCTAATGGAGAAAATAAAATACAAGACATAATGAACAAATGAAGTTACATGCAACAGTTGATGACAATGAATGTTTGCTGTCAAATATATTCTTAAGAAGCTACTGATATGAAAATGAGGAAAACAAAAAAAAAAAGAAAAAAAAAAAGGGGGGGGGGGGGGGGTGGCTTATTGCCTCTACTTAAGGAAAACCCCTGATCTCCAGCTTTTATGTCATTCTGCTCAGCTCATCTTCCTGGAGACACAAGGGTTTTCCAGGAGGCCTACTCTAAAGCTAACTGCCTCTAAGAGCATCTGGAAATGTTCACGTCTACGACATGAAACACGATACGAAGCGTGTTACGGCTGGCACTTTGCAGCGGTGTCTGAGTGGCACTTACCTCGGCATTGTAGAACTTTGTCTTCACGTCCAGCGGCTTCAAAACCTGGTTGAAAATAGATTGAAAACTGAATGCTGGGCTTTTCTCACCGTGTTGCTCCATTCGGCTAAAAAGAAAAAAGAGGATTCCTACAGCTGGAAAAAGGCTGCGCTTGTTCCTACAGTAAGTTCAGAGGACCGTAAGACGCCAAACCCACACATGGGTGGCTAATTGCATTTGCTGTGTTGCAGGTCTGTGGCATTTCTCAAGTCACCTCCAAGCTATGCGGCGTCATCTACTGAGAGCTCTCAAATACATCTCACCTGGAATTTGAAGAACTTCCGAAAATAGAGTTTCTCCCCGTACTGAGTGGTGTAGCTGACCGCACACACTAATCTGGAGATGTGGAAAGGGGAAAACAGAACTGGAATCAGAAAAGTTTGTCCTGAAAATCAGCTTTTTCTGGTTTTTGTCCTCAGGCGGGAGGACATTTTTGAGACCGATTGAGTGTCAAACCAAAGTTCAAGTAAAACGAAAACACTCACATGTGCGTTCCGATTTCTTTGACTTCGTGGTGGATGACATCATCGATGCAGCACTCGGATTTGAGCTCTGCTACGGCGGAGTTTGACGCAGAAAGATTGAGCCTCTGCGAGCTCGTCTGTAGATCAGCCTGACGGGAGTCGCGGCACAAAAGGCGAAAGAATCAGATGCCAACAGGAGCGAAAAGTGCAATGTTTGTCAGACGGTGATTTTGTCTGTGCCGTACCTTCACGAGAATGTCTTTTACGACTTGGTTGCTGTCATTGTGAACACTTATGTAACTGGAGAAGGTCTCGCCGAGAAAAATATTTCTGTGAAACACAAAGAGAAGAGTTACACACAAAAAAAAACCTGCTTTGCAGCAGTTTAAGTTTGAGTCGATGGGAAATAGAAGCGTTTATACCCAAAGTTCTGCGGTAATGTGAGCATCTCTCCCAGCATTAACGACTCTGCTCCTTTTATAGTGGAAGGGTCTTCCCTCATAAGTTTTCCAAACAAATCCCCTTTGAAGACAAAAACACAAGTTTAATAGACACTCGTGGCTTTGACTCTCTGGCTCCACTGATAGCTGCATGTCATTGGCCTTGTAAAGCAGTGGTGGGGCTCATTTTGCCATCACGGTTTGGCTTCATGCATCTGGTTGATCGGTTCCTTGATCCTGCCTCCCATCTGCCTCTCTGACACCTTTCTGAATATGAAACTGCTCTGTCGGGGCTGTGATTTCATGCGAGCGCCTCGCCGCCACCTCTCTTCTCTGTTTGGTCAGTGGTTACACGGTGCTACTTTGGTTCTAAATGCACTTCCAAGTGAAAGCTGAGACATTTCTACTACTGTCTGCTAGTTTCTGTGTACACTTTGAGGTACTTCCTTAAAGTTCTGCATGAAGACACCAAGTAGTTTATTCCTGGAGACTGAGTCAGGCTTTGTATGACCTCCTTCTGCTACATCGCGCACACACACACACACACACACACACACACACACACTCTGATGGGAAAACTGATATAAAACTGTTTTTATTGTGGTTGGGTAATGATCGTATTCCTTTGTTTAAAACACACACCGGGCTGATTTTCATTACTTGCTTTGGAGTGAATTAACCAGTTTGCATGATGCTGTCAGCAGGTGGCAGTAAATGCTTGTATTCCCGTAGAAGGAGCCGATTGTCCGTGTTATCGATGACGTAGGTTACATATCCTGATGCAACACAACTCAACTCAAGCAAGACCGGGGTTTTTTTCCCCCTCAAATTTGCCATTTCTATCGACTTCTTCTACTTTTCAGTGTCAAAATGCACATCAAAAAGGTTCAAATAAATATTTTAAAGGGTGTCTTGATTCACAAAAGGCATTCGGAGAGGAGAGATGTGGTTAGATGGAGACGCTATAAGGGAGGATGCATTAGTCTGTTCTTTGTCATCTGTGATGCCTGAAGGGAGCACACCTTAAATCCAGATTGTAAATTGAATTCAAAGTCAATATAAACATGGTCACAAGCAGCTTTAATGCTCATCTGACAGAAATAATCTAATTCAATGCAGTAGGCTGGAAGAAAACAGTGGTTTGGTGATGCAGCTGCGTCACGCCTCATATTTAACCAACGTCAGAAAAAAAAAAAAAAACATGCAAATATGTGACATTTTACTAAATGTCACCTCGAGGCTTCTGCTCACATCACCAATGGGAAAAACAGCAGATTCTTATCAAAGAGAGGCGCAAGGAGAGGAGTCAAGGGGAGCAACGGAGTATGTGCAAACTGGAAAATGGAATAAGAATCAACAGGCTCTGAAAAAAGAAGGAATCCTATCCGAGAGGAGATGCTGAACGTTTAAGGGGCACTCATCACAAGCACCATCACAACACAAATGAGGGAATATCCGAGGAAGAAAGGTGTTCCAGTCCTACAGCAGAGTTTCAGGGACTCGTAGAATCAAAGCCTTAGAGCACTGAAATTATTCCAGCAAACTTACTCAGACACTTCATGTTTTTTCCTTTTGACTTATAAACTGTCTTTGTTTCAACCGTAAGTCCTTTTAAACAGTCCATTTGTGTGTCCTGCTGGGTTCAATTCTCTGTATAACATCAATTATACTGCTCACACTTCTGTAACCATTATCACGACATCCTCCAATGTATCCATCTCTATTACCAACATCAACAGTTGGATCTCATTGTATGGTTTAGCTAACAGTGCAGTAGTTAAAGAAAAGGGGAACACTTTTACTCATCTTTAAATACTTCAAGATAGACTTTCACTTCACTGCTACTGACTATATAAATAGAGAAACTACCTAGAAGTGTCTGTGTGATTGATGGTTTCTGTGGTGTTCGGTTACCGGTGCCCTGCTTGGTCTGCACTCCACTAAACTGAAAAACAAACAGTTAAATCTCTAAGCAGCCTTGCTGTCCAAGAATGTGACCTTGGACTGTAAATCTATATCTACAGACGTAAACTAAATCCAATCCCCATACCTGTAAAAAAATTCCATGAGGGTAGTTAGTGTTCTTCTTAATCAAAAAGTGAGCCTTAGCATGAGGTAGATGCAATCCTCTCAGGTTTATGGTCTCTGTCCTTAAGTTGCCTCCCAAACTGCAACAAAATGCTGACCAGAGCCTCTCTCCAAACCAAAGCATTATAAATTTTACATCAGTCTTTAGAAGCAGTTTCTTGACTCAGTTTCTCAACAAACAGTTATGGACTAAATAGAAGAGCAGCTGAAATAAGAGAAAAATCTCTCAAGTCACAAAGATTCCAAACAGAGTTTCCACAATCTGATGAACAATAACAATAGGTTGAGGCAAAAAGTAAGAAATTATCCTACAATCACAAGACTTTTGTGTCACTACTCAGGTTTGTTTTTTCCCCTCTCGGCTTTATTAAGATAGTTATACACCTGCAATGAGCAAGTTTCCAGACTATCCCATAACATGCAGATCAAGTGATATTACAGGCAACGATAGAGAGACTGCTATTGGATGACACAAAATTAATCTATGTTGAAAGATTCAAGAGGTTAGACATCACTGACTCATGTAATCCACATTTGAGCTAAAGAGATGCTGGGGAAACAACAACAAAGTGGACTGATGAGTCAGTCCACAGCCATGGTGCTTAAATGCATTGCAATGTGAGCCGAAAAACAGAAAATGTGGTTCTACCCAGGCTCGTTGTTGTGGACGGGCTCACCTGGAAGATCTCGGTCTTCACACGTCACCGGCAGGTTTGTGAAGAGAGTCGGTTTCGTTAACCGCATCACTGTAAAGCAAAGTGGTGTCGGTGAGGTTAGTTACTGCGGTGATGCATTTACCTGTTTGAAAACCAGCCTCAGAACACAGATCATCACACATCAACCTTGTGTGGGAATGCCTCGAAGTGACAGAAACAGTGGAAAATAGGGCTGCAACCAAATGTTATTTTCTCTATCAACTTGGTCATTTGGAAATCATTCGGTCTGTCAAGATGTCCATTTGGATGCAGCATATGTATGCTTCTCTCTTTAAGACCTACAGGGACGTTAACTCCTTTCATGTAACGTTAAGGCTCTCAAGTTTGAAGTTTTTTGGTTTATTCAGTCACACAGTAAACAACAAATGTGTTCGGTACAATCAAAGCCTTTTAAAGTGACTGAAAAGGCACAGGCTGAAGCGTAATGCTTATATTTACGCCTGTTCTATTGAAAAAATATATATAAATCAGCTACCCATCAATATATGTTTTTTACAAGTACAAGAAAATAAATTAATAATAATAGTGATAAAAAAACAGTTGCATTCAATAAAGTGACAGTCGATCAGCTGAAGTTTACAATTTGTGTCTGCTGATCTCAAATAGTTGGATGTCAACAACGATTCTGGTATAACATTTAACACCGTATTATGAATAACATTCAACGACATATAACATTTAACATATCATATATTGAACACTTATTATGAAAAAACATTGATACCAATTAAACAGAAACAGAGTGAAGACTGTTGGTCTTGTGACCGCCTGACAAATTATTTGACATACGCGGACACACTTGCTAAAGACAAGACAGCATAGCTGCAGCAGTTATATTATTGGGAAACCTAAGCTAAGTGTTTTAGCTACTGCTGACAACACATAAAAAACTCCCTAAATTACACTATGACAACTTAATTGACACTTTATTTCTACAGTATCTACAGTCTCATATTTTAGTTTCGAAAAGAAACGCGCTCTGTAAAGCTACACCAGCCAACAACATTATGTTGATAAATTAATAACCCACTGGAAGCTGTTGCTAATAGTTACCGCTATTAGCATCTATACTGCAGCCACGGCTATCTACTACACATCTAACAAACCCGTCTGTTCTACCGCTAAACATCCTCTGAAAATACAATATTCGTTGATGAAAAGCAAATACCTTTTAACGCAAGCAAGTGCTCCTGCTTCGTCTGATTTACATCCATTTTGAGAAATGAAAAGTCTTAATCTACAAGCCACTTAGCTAGCTGGGTGATCATCTGGCTAGCTGATAAACTTTGACCCTAAAGGAAACGAAATTCTTCTTCGTCCTCTAAAATAGGAAAGACTGTAGACAGAATGTAGTACTGCCCCTCACAGTCTGAGATGGGCATTACAAAAATATTTTATTTTATTTTATTTTATCCAAGGCAAAATTAAACTGGTGCATAGTTTATATTACGCTTGTTGTATTCAAATAACTACTTCTTCTTGTTTCGGGCATTTAAATGACATCTTACCATCCATTCTGGTAATATATACATTATACACACAGACACGTATACCGGCCACTTCATTAGGTACACCTTGCTAGCAAAAAGATTGGACCCCCTTTTGCCTTCAGGACTGCTTTAATTATTCGTGGCATACTTTCAACAAGGTGTTGGAAACATTCCTCAGAGATTTTGGTCCACATTCACATGATAGCATCACACAGTTGCTGCATATTTGTGTGTATATATATATATGTATAGCCTATACATATAAATGTGAATACAAGGGCTGTCAAAATTGATTAAATGATTGTAAATATAATAATTGTAAATATATATATCAATATGGATACATATATCCATTAAGGCGTTAAATTTGACATATTTATAGAACGTGCGAACGGTAATCTTGCCTAAAAAGCTCATTTTGGATTAAAAGGTTACATTTCAGTTAACTTGCTTTAATTTTGAGAGCTCGAACGTTTTTCCAATCTTCTATTGTCTAATTTTGGTGAGCCTGTGTGAATTGTAGCCTCAGTTTCCTGTTGTTAGCTGACAGGAGCTGCACCCGGTGTGGTCTTCTGCTGATGTAGCCCATCTTCTTCAAGGTTCGACGTGTTGTGCGTTCAGAGATGGTATTCTGCATTCCTTGGTTGTAACGAGTGCTTATTTGAGTTACTGTTGCCTTCCTGTCATCTCGAACCAGTCTGCCCATTCTCCTCTGACCTCTCACATTAACAAGGCATTTTCGTCCACACAACTGTCGCTCACAGGAAATTTTCTCTTTGTCGGACCATTCTCTGCAAAACCAAGAGATGGTTGTGTGTGAAAATCCCAGTAGATCAGCAGTTTCTGAAATACTCAGACCAGCCCGTCTAAGCCATTTGTGTTAACAAGCAATTGAACAGGTGTACCTAATAAAGTGGCCGGTGAGTGCATATATATGTGTGTGTGTGTGTGTGAGTGTGTGTATACATATAGTCCCTCTTCATGCACCATCTACATGTGGTTGTGATATCACATGTTGCACTCCATTAACATCTAATGGAGTGCAACGCGATACATCTGCATCATATTTGGTCATCAAAGAAGCATCAATCGTTCAGTTTAACTGGATAAAGAAGAAATAAACTTTTAGTTTGAAGAGTGCCCAACATTGACTTTGTCTTTCTATCATGTTTGAACACTTAATTGTAATTAATTCTAATGTTCTTTGTTTTGTCTTTGGAATGCTATTATTTCGACTGGCTTTATTTGGCTTAATCATTGCGTGATATCTTATTTTGTACAGCACTTTTGTTTAATTTTTGAAGAATTTACGAGTAGTCTATAAATAAACGGCATTTACAGTTATCACAATGATGATGATGTGTCATTGTGGGGGCTTTGTTCGTAGAATAGACATCAAGAAAGCTTTACTTTATACCAAGAGCCTAAAATGTTTTTTAAATAGACAAAAATTTCAACTGTAGCTGTTTTAGCGTGCTTTATTCAAAACAGAATACCACAGTCACACTGCAAAAAAGCTGTGGTTGTCATTAATTGCAGATTCAACTTTGCAGGAAGAGGAAAACAGAAAAAATTCCTTTAAAAAAAGCATCCATCAGACTCTTTACAGAAGAGTCAATCCTCTGAAACACATTTTGCGACCCATGAAAAACAAGAAGGAACAACTGTGACAAGCAGGGATAATATCTGCATTACAAGGAGGCTTTGCTTCTCAAGTAGATTCAACCATAGAACATCAGATCAGTTTTGTACAAGTCTGGTCATATGAAACAACAAAGAGTTGTTTTATTCATCCTCTGTATACACTGATACCATCACAGTTTTCATGTGGCTGTGAAGACATGATTGAAGCTGGACTCTTCGGGCCTGGATTTCATGTGCCATGTTCACTGAGCAGAGGCTGCAATTTGAAATGACATCCGCATTAATATCTTATCAAGACAGCGCAAATACAGAGAGAAGCAGGGATGAAAAACGCGAAAATACAATGAATATGAATGATGGAAGATGAAAAACAAGTTTATCAGTTAAACAGTTGCTCCAACTTTACAGATTCAGACCAAAATAACATACTTCTGTCTGCTTCGGTCATATCGTTCATATAGAATACTCACATAAGCACTTTCATCTGTTTCTGGCCGCTGCCACTGGGCTTTGGATAAGATTCCAAAGACGATCAACCCAAAAGCCATAATGAGGATACCGAGAAAATTAGCAAACTTTGCTTCCACAGGCAGTGCATCATATGATTCTCCAGTGTCTCCGTCACTGCAGCAGATGGAGGCATTGGGTTAGAAGGAATTTTTCACTTGAATACATATTTTTTTGTCATTCCCATACTGCACAGACTCCAGCATCGTGATTCTGTTAATGTTACAGCTGCAATCCCATTTAGATTAGGAGGACAATTCGTTGTCATCTGTTGGATATTGAAGTACTCACAGAGAAAAGAACAGTTTTTCGCCGATACCGCTGATGCAGGAGGTCAGGCTCAAAATTAAGATTGCGCTCCCCAACCAGATATGGGCTGGTTTGAGACTGGCGCGGAACCACCGAGGAGAACAGGGCAATAAGAAGCCAGCCAGCCCGAGGACCCACTGTCCAGCAACACGAGGTCACAAAAGAGGTCAATTATACTAACAGCTCCTTTTACAAAGCAAGATAAATGTGTAAATATTAGTAATCTGTACCTGAAATGCAAACAGGACCACAGTACAGATGCCCACCCAGCTGTGCAGAGAGTACATGTCAGGGATGCCAGCAGCTCTGTGGAAGTCAAACACAGCACACAAGCCCAGGATGGACAGAAGAAGGGCCAGAAACATCAGTGCAGCATGCGCCCACTTCCAGATGGACTTCCTCTGCTTCCAGGTGAAAGGTACGCGATACATCACAGCCGCTGCAGACCAAACCCGGAAACAGAGTGTTTGTCGTGGTCGCATTATATAAAGTGACAGATAAATAACTTCAGCTGAGACATTTCTGAGAAATGATCGTATTTAACTAAAAAAAGAAACAACATCTCTATCAGTGGAACTCTCTTTTAATTCAAACATTTCTTGGTTCTATATATTTTGACACTGTGCTGATGCACAGTTCAAAACTGCACGCACAGAAATAAATCTGCCTTACATCTATTTTTCACCAAATGCTAATGAAGTTCTTCATCTATTTAGTATGACGCCACGGAAAAGGGTAAAGTAAGAAAGAAAGGTCAAAATCAATCCTGACACTTTGTCTCCACCTCCATTAAACATCGATCTGACAATTTACACAACAGCTTATCGAAGATTACGCTGATGACATCGCTCAGATGTTCAGAAACTCTCCTCAGAGCCACAGATGGCATGAACCAACTGTTTTCACAAGCAGAGCTCTGCCCATTGTGGCAAATCAGCTGAGACTCCTGGAAAAACTGGTGGAATGGTCTTTTAAAGCTGATGTTTTACTGTTCTAAGCGTTATATAAACGACATCCTACAGAATCGTAATGATTGATCAAAATCTTCAAAAACGTGTTAAAAATCCCAACAACTGATAAAAAGATTGAAACTATAAAAACAATGAAACAATTTAAAACAGAAAAATGGTCAAAGTGCTCTGGTTCCACAGCTCAGGACACATAGCAGGTGTAAAGCAAACACAAGCATCCACAGTGATGGAAATTAGCAAGGATAAAATGAACAAATCAGAAGAAAAACAAGAAGCTGACTACAATCAGAAGGAAAAAAATTGGGGGAACTTTCTTTGCCAAGTTTGAAATTTGGGTTCGGAGGTTTTTGTGAAAATTTGCTGACGGACAATGACTAGAGAAGGGCTGGTATGACCCCAGTATGAAAGCTTACCAATGCCATACAGAACTACCAGGCCAGACACCATGAGGACAGGATGCCAGTTGAACTGCAGGTCGGAGCCATTCCAAGCGAACCCACCCAGCCACAGTGAGCTCCAGAGGCTCACGAACAGCACACAGAGCAGGCCCAAACACAGGCACAGCCCGTAGGTGACATAGAAAAACACAGGCGGATTCGCACCTGTGAGCGTGGGAGAGAGACAGAAAGCGTTGCTACTCCACCAGAACAGTGCAAGGCTGTGAGAACATTTTGATCCAAGTTGGTTAAAAGTTTATGAACATTTATGAACTTGCTCTACCATTTGAGAAAAAATGAAAAAATATGCTTTAGATCGGCCAGTTTTACAGTAATATACATACAGCATACACTGTCAGATCATTGTTGCTGATTTCACTAAATATTTCATTGTTGCAGCTGATTTAAGTGGCAAATTGTCACCGCTTTATATTCTTTTTAAATCTTAAGTAATAGCCTTGGATCTTTTTTCTGTTGAGAAAAATCTGTACTTACCACTGATGTGCTTCTCTGCCTCATGTGGATCCATTATTTCGACAGGAAAATGCTGCTCTCCTTTCTGTTTTATATCCGTTCATCAGGAGGTGATTTCAGGCGGACAGATTTCATCAGAAATGGCTTCTGATGTTAAATAAGCCTGCCGGTGGAGGGAGGGATGGGCTTTGTGGGGTTTGTTTTGGAGGAGCGTGTGACGAAGATGCTGATAAAGTTTTCCCAGCATTATCCTGGTCACTGAAGGGTACAAGTCACTGTTACAGTTGAGTGAAAAAAAAAAAAGGTAGAAACTGGTTACTTTCTAAGATATATTCAAGCACGGATAAGCCTTTGTTCCTCTGAAGAAGTAACTCGATAAAAGTGAAACCCGTACATAATTGGCACATGAAATTGACCTTTTGCAAATGTTGCATTAAAAATGTAAACCTCAAAGTTTATCACATGTTCAGATCCACTGAATAAGAACTAAAGAACTCAGGCGACGTTTTGGTAATTAGAACTTCTTTAGTTTCTTCTATTTCCAGCCTCTGATAATTAGGATGCAGTGCTCTCTGTGCTAGGTGAGTATGTGTCATCATGCCAAGCTCTATAGAGCTCTCTGATGCCGTTAAAGGTTATGATTCTTAAGAGACTTGCTCAAGGGTTAAAAATATCTCCAAACGATTTTGAATGAATGGTTTCACTGTAATGAAAATCAACAACAAGTGGGTGCTGATAGCTTCGAACAGCCAACAGCCAGCAAACTGCAGCCCAACAGCTGACTGGCTGATATAAAAAAACAGCTGCTGTCCATGTGCTGTGTCTTACCTCGGAGGAAATGAATAAATAGCAAAAGAAAGAAATGTGGGAGCCAAATGCTGTGTCCTAAGTTTCCCAAGAAACATGCAGGCAAAAAAAAAACAATTTAATTGTCCACATCGAGATGGTTGGAGCAGGACAAAGACATCTTTTCAGAAAAACAACATTAATCATCAGCTGTGAAGCACGGTGGTGGAAATATGATGGTTTGGGGTTACTTTTCCGTGACTGGACTGAGCTTCCCGTCACAGACTCAGCTTTGAAGTGTAGATCTTATCAGAGACTGACTCAAGACAATATGACATCATGTTTGTGACAGTGAACCTCTCAGCATGATGGCAAACAATTCCACCACAGAATGACGTGAAAATAACAGAGCAAAGGTTGTGGAAGTCCAGAAAAGTGAAAACCCAGATGTTAGTTTACTTGAAATGTGATGATTTGCTGCTGAAAGAATTTTACGTTGCGGAAGAGCCCAAAATTTCTGCAAACCAATGAAAATTGCACAAATGACCTCATTAACTTCTTCTACAGATGCAAATTTTCTTTGTGACGTTGTTCATCTCCACCACATTTAGAAGGTAATTTTATTTTCTCGTTCAAACACAGTTTAACTGGAGGAAGAGAAAGGGTTACAAAATCCTCACAGATTACGAGTTTCATAACTAAACTGACTTTTTGCTTAGTCATGTGGATTTGCCATGGGCTCTGGCTCTGGAACAACCCATTTATACAGTCTCAGTTTTGAACGGTCTTCACTGGCAAATCAAATTCACAGGGTTTTATATGTTCAAAATGTTCTCTATTATTTCATAAGTTTGAGCAAAAACATTAGATTTGTACACAAATTATAAAAGTAGATGGAGCGGACCAACATTAGCAGAAATATTAGAGTTATATTTTAGTTAAATCCTCAAATTTCATAGGAGTGAGTGGCACAAAAATGAAAACCTTTGGAATTGGTGGTTAACTTCAGGGTGAAATTGGAAGGCAACAAGAGGTGATGGCCATTGTTACCCTCATCAGGAGTATTCAAATTGTCAGGATTACTGCAAGACAAAGAGAGTTAATAGTGTGCGAGGTCACAAGAACCTTTGATTCTCTGTTTTTTTAGGTTTCTTTCCTTCTATTTAGAAGCCGTGACGGTCTGTGTTTTAGGTAACTTTACTTCCTGTTATATTTTGTAAAAGCTTTTCCTTTGTGGATTTCAGGTGATTCTACTTCCTGTGTTTGTACCAGAAACACAAACTAAACTCAGACAAAGAGCAAGTGGAGACTTAATTAAACAGTGACGGGGATCTGTCAAAGAACAGAGTAAAACTTGACATTTAAACTCTAAGGCAGATAATGACAAACATGAGGCAGGTGCAGCAATCAGCCACTGAAACCCTGGTCGAAAACAGGAACAGGAAGTGGGTTTAATGAAATTAACAGGAGCAAAGCTCTTCAAAATAAAACAGGGAGCAAGATTAACTAAAATATTAACTCAATCTGAACATGAGCACCAGAAAAGCATTGTATTCTATAAGATGTCTAATGATGTGCACTAATTCTAACCTTACTCATATACCTTTAACATTTAACCTTAACCATTGTAAGACATTGTCAGGAAGAGAGAAACAGCTGAAGGAACAGCTTATCCGGTGCAGTGCCTTTCATCACCATCTAGTACCCGCTTATAAGCTTTTTTGGCCAATGCAACACTTTTTGTGTTTTGTGATTTTGTGTAAAAATCACAAAGAATATTGAATTTATATTGAAAAACTAGAAATCTCAATAGTAATTTATGAATGAGGTGTAGTAACCAATAGCCATCTTCCTTTCTTTAAAGCTTCTATAACATGCTGACTTCGTTCGTAGCACATGAATATGTTGACTAAGCGACTCAGTTAAGTGTTGTAACATGTCTCTCTTTTTCACAACAACCATGTGGGCGACAACATCAGCCGCTACCATGACATTTAATTTAGCATAGTCTACTATTAGCACAAAGCCTTCACAGTTGAGCGACGGTCCTGAGACCTGGACTGTAGCAAATGATCAGAGAGGGCCAGTCATGCAACCAGATAAACACAGAATGGACGCGTAATCTCTTTTCATTTTGTAATGACAATGCAAAGACAAGATGGCAAAGAGCTGATTGGATTTTTTATTGGAGGTGTCACAACAGACTCTTCTACTTTCTCATTACGTGCTTGTATGCAGACAACAATGACTAGAAGGCCTGTGATATCACTCTACACATCATAGAGCAGAACAGTGACGGGAGCACTTAGCGCCATGTTGAGTATGATTTGTTTGCAACAAATGTTTTCATCGTCTTCATCCTCCACGAAGACAGACAGAAAGCGCTGTGACTCCCAGGGCACTTCCTGAGTTTGAGAGGCCAGCGCACGCACACAACTGATGTCTTTCCTGAAGCTGAACTTCTTACCACCCGGAAGCACAGACGAGCTTTTATCATCATCTGTCTGGGAGGTGATGAAGGCGTCAATCTCCTGAGCCTTGTCCATGATGAACACTCGCACGTTCCGTTTGCTGTAGTTGCTCATTTGGCATGCAGTGCTGGTATTCCCCATGCTGTTATTTATGATATGACAGGGATGACTGGTCAGAACTGCAGGCTTACTGGAAGCTGCAATGTCAAAATATGCAGTCATATTAGTCATGAACTGGAAAAAGGGTTTTTTATCCTCACTATTTTGAAATGCTTTTGTTGTCTTTCTGTTTTTACTTTTATGTTTTGCTCAGTAGCCTTTTTAGCTCAGCTTCAACAATAGGTTTCCAATATCATTACCAAATAACGTCCATGAGAGTTTTAGAGTTCAGCTTTCAGAATTTCATGGATGCAAAGGAAGAAAGCTTTTTCATTGTAGTGAGCAGGAATTAGCCACATGCATTAGTGCAAAAAAGTTGTCCATGTGCACATTTTGTGAAAACTGTTAAAAGCATTTGCTAGAGTCCAGAAAGGAACAAAATAAACTACAGATCAGACAACAAACAAACATTTAGAGTGGATCAAATGACTCATACCTGTTGATCCAGTGAAGGCAGCTGACAATAATATACAGTAGCTGTGTCTCCACCTGAGAACTTTGTGTCTAATGGTTACACTGTCTCATAATATGCAAACATATGCTGATAGCACTGAGCAATGGAAAAAGCACCTACTTAAAAAAAGAAAAACAGAAAGAAGAGAATCGATTTGATGTGTTTCAAACTTCAGCCAAAGTTTCAATCTGTGAAGCGATTATTGACAAGAATGAAAACCCGTAACCATGATAACGGATCAAAAAGATGGTATGAAAATATATTCCAATTCAGGCTTCTGTTAATATCCAGGTGTCCCTGCATTTAGAGGAATCTATTCAGCTTTTTCAAAGTTTGTTGAAACAGCTTAACAGTCACTGCAGGGGAGTATTTCTGTCAAAAAAAGATTTATAAGAGACTGATTCTAAATAAACTACTGTGGCCACTTCCACTACAAGAAAGAAATATGGGACAGAGCAACACTGATAACAATTTTAAACTGTTTTTAGAACAAAATGTTGGCCAGTAGTGCTGAGGAATAAGCCATAGCAGGCCTCAAAATTAACCGTTTTTTTCTTCCTTTTCCATTTATTCAGTAGAAAAAAAAACAGATTTATCCTTTAAGTATTATAAAATGTGGTAATAGGAGTAGCTTTACATCGAAATGAAAAACATTAAAACATAACTCACTTTATCTAAAGTGGACGAACAATTTAAGTTGTTACAATGTGTGGTGGTGATGGAAAGTCATCTCTTTGTAAGTTAGAAAAAATGGTCTTTTATTTGCTGAAAGCTTTGCATATGCAAAGCAAAAATACTGATATAAGATAAAGCCCGACTGTTGAGTTTATGCTTCCTTCCAACATTTATTCTCAACACAATGAGGACGTGGCTGCTGGTGGCTCTGCTTGTCTCTGATCTGAGTCCCCTTGGAGACGGGGACTGGATTATGGATCATCTCAGATGCCACAAACTGCTCCTCAGTAGACAGAAGAATCCCAATAAAGTCCTGGAGTTAATTCTGACCAAAACTGAGTATAATCGTATGCATTTCCAGAGACATCACAGGGCACATAGAGTTCATTATGACCATGGGCACACTCACCAGGACATGACAGGAATAATCTATTGGATTCAGAATCCAGCACTGGTATGCTTGTTTCAATCAGTTTTAATATGAATCTAATGTGATCCTCAATCAACTTACCTTTTTCCTTTATATCTTGTTCATTATTGAAGTGAATTACAATAACTACTGCTGCTATGATCAGCAAACTCCACAAGCTGGTATCTGTCTGCATGTTATTCATATCCATCTTGATTCATTTTCTCTGTTTTGCTGCTCCCTAGCTGCAATGTGCATAAATTATCAATATACCAGGTGGGAGTGCTATATTTTGCAGTCTAGCCTTCTCCAAATTACACTACTTACCAGCAGAAAGCTGATTATTACTGAGCCAGAGATTGGTTTATTTTCCAAGTAATTTCACACTGATGGGAATAAGAACATAGCAGCATGTTTTTTTTTTTACATTTATTTTGAATATTTGAGAGAGAAAAAATATATAGTTATCAAGCTGTTTCTGATAAATGGTTTTAAATTGTTGTGATTTTTAAGGCAGAAAAAACTTGAGTTAGTAGTAAATAGTAATAGTAAAAGGAAGATTTACTTTAAAAGACCCATTAAAAGTTCAAACAGAGCAAAGTTTCTTGAGAAAATCTCCAGCAGAGCTTGTTGCTTTGAAGCTTTTATTAGCCTGTTGCATGCTAATATCTGCATACTAACATGCTTAGAAAATGCTGTTTTGTCATTTAGCTAAGAATATTTACTACGAGCCACTATTTAGGAAAAATATATAGCATAACGTGAAGCTAAACTAATGTAAACACCTTTTGTTTAAACTAGTAAGCAGCAAGTTAGCTTATAGCCTTGAAGTGTTGAAGCTAATATTCCAATGACAGAGATGCAGCAATGATATTTGTGACAAACAATCAACTAGTATACGTCATTTTTTTGTTTTTTTCTGTTTGTTGTCGTTGACACTGAGATCCTGACAGATTGTGCCTTATTATTTTCATGCAGTTATTGAGTTACTGCAAAATACAGCAGTGCTGATGTTTTTATCCTCAGAAACATTGTCATTTGAAGTAAATGTATTTTGTCAGTTAGACTGATGGGGAGCGACATCATAGGCCTGCAAGCAAATAGGAGATATGGACAGAGAGTCACGGATCTAGAGCTGGTGAGGTAACAGTCAGCAGATGGCTATTGAAGGCCTTGGTTTAGACCTCAGAGTTACTGACCACATGACAGAATTATAGTGTCATTAAAAGGAAAGGTCAAGGGATCAATTGACTCAGAGAATACCAGCAAATGGTGTAGATCATTTGGGAACTGTGAGAGAGATTTACAATGAGGTGAATGACAGTATTGTAAAGCCCATAAGACAGAGATTAAATGTGAGCAAACATATCTTACTTATCAGACTAAACTTCATCAACTGACAACAAAATATTGGACAAACAAAATTTCATTATCGACCTAAAGATAGCACTAGAATGAACTCAGGGTCTTAACAATGTTTTTCCGACTTTATCCTGAGGATGAAATGAGTGTCTCAACTTTCGTGGCATTCCATGTCAGCCCCAGTTTTCCACATTTCACTTAAAGTTAGAAGTCGTCAGTCTTCTGGTGCCAGTATAGAGTTAAAGGAGATTGCCAAAGTCATTTGCGATTTATCGTTTGGGAACCATGACTGCCTCTGCAAAATGCAGCCTGCAGCCACTCTGTCTTGTAGATAGATATTTCAGTCTGGACTCTGGATGATCTCAGAGCCTCGCCACCAGTGAGGTTGAAATGGCTATTTTTATAGCTCAGGGCTTATATATTTGTCTGGTAGCAGTTTTGTAACTAATTCCATCTTCCTTTCCTGTCACTTCAGGCTGTGTCTTCCTCTTATGAAGAGGGAATACATGTCCACACTTTTTTAGTGAAGTCGAACAATTTACTAGCCCTGCATGTTATAAGTGAAATGAGTCACATTGCCACGGATATATTTAAGAAGAGCCCTGATCTTCGGCGTGCATGGTTGCATCACCAGTTCTCCGCCTCAAGCCACAATTTTCCAGCTTTCTTGTTGGAGAAAGCCAAGAGTGGGGCACCCATCACTGTTTTTCAACTGCAGGAAATGTTGATAAAGAGATGCTGCACCACAGTAACCGTGATTATTTCCCGCTGTGCAGAAGATGGTGGAATAAAATCAGCAATGACGATCAAGAAAACATCAAAGCAGGAGGTTTCACAGCCAGAAGTGAGACAAAAACAGAACACTCAGAGAGGAATGGACCTTAGACAAGCCCTTATGCAGTATGATGGACAGTGTTTTCTAATCTGTCACCAAGACATTGTCCAAACTACAATGCTGCACTCTGGCAGCTCTTGCGGGAAAAATTCTGATAAGTTCCAGCTGGACATACAAAGACATGTGTTCAGTGTCATGAGGACAAATGAGCACTTGAATTTGGACAAAGACTCTGATTCACCCAAAAATTTCCAGAGACAATTTTCTTTAAAAGCATCTAATGAGCGTTCAGATGGGTTTTATGTTCAGAAGCAACCCCTGTTGGAATCCAGAGACAGTAAAGGGTCCATAAATAGGCCACAGTATGCAATAAGGCCTGCTAAGGATGATAACAATGAATATTTCATTGGGAAGATAAACACAGAAGAAGTAAAACTCCGACGCCTAGAGGGAGAAAGTAAAACAAAAGAATTGCATGCAAATACTATGGAAATTGGGGGCAAAAAATTATTAGCATACAAACTACAAACACACTGTACGCAAAAAATAGATGATGATGACATCAGAGTAAAGCACATGCTGTCTGATGTAGGAGAGGAAGCCTTATTCACGTTATTCCTTCAAAATGCAGAGACAGAGACACAAACAGAAGCCTCAAATGAAAGAAAACTGGTTCCAAACACAGACATGAGGTGGAAAACAGTTAAACTTTTAAAAGGTGACCCTCCACTCATGAACATAGCTGTGCAGGACTTCATTATTGAACTAAACAAATTAACATTCAAATGCCTGAGAGGAACAGATATAACAGCTTTAAGACTAGCTGACCCCATAGCTGAAGTAACTACAGCGTCTTCTACAACAGAGAAAACAGAACATTCAGAAACTAATAATACACCTCGAGAAAATGTGAGTACAAATCCCATCAAAGAAGAAAATGTGCCATTAGAGGAATCAGTCATTCCTACACCACTGAGAGCAGTGCAAACTGAAACTACAACAACTGGACATTTAACTGAGGCAACCACAATAAAGAGCAAGACACAAGAAACGACTTTTGAAGTCTTCAGTCAACTCAGGGCAGAGACAGCTGATGGACAGCCAAGAAGAGACGAGAGCCCGACAACCACAGTGATTCCAGAGCCCGAGACAGTCACTGAGCCGAGATTCAGAAAATATACAACAGAAAACATACAAACTACTACGAAAAAAAAGCTCTCAGGCCTCAGGATGAGAGAAGACACCCAAGTAATTCCAACAAAACTTCAAAAAGGCACAGAAACGGAGAGGAAAGAAGATAAGAATGACCCTGGAATTAAATTAATGATACTTCCGAAATCTTCAGAAGCTGTCCACAAAGAAGCCTCAAATAATCATCTGACGGTAGGTGAACCTGCAGCTGTTGGTCAGATGTTCATGATAAATACTGTCTAATTCTATCATGGGAAAACATTTTGGGAAATAAATATATTCACTTCATGGCAAGGAGAATATCGAGAAGATCAGTACTGTATTTATCTTTAAAGATAAGGATACAGCTATAAACAGCTATAAAAGACAGCAAGGTTCTGTGACACAACTCACTGGGTAACTTTGAGAATTTCCACTTTCGTCATCTCTGCTTTAAAACCAGAAGAATGAGCAGGACACAACTCAACCAGAACAACTTGTGCGTCGAAAGGAGCAGATCAAACAAGAATTTGAATAATTTACTCTTATACCCAAGACATCCACCAAAATTAGGACATAAATACAGTTTTCATATGTGAATACAGACACTAAAACAAAGCTGCTGACTCATTTGCTGCTGGCATTAGCAGGGTGGTTGCTCAATAAGATGGACTCATCGGTTTCAGGGATCCTGTAGTTCATTAGGCTACAAAAAGGAAGAGGTGCCATGAAACTATCTTACTCCACAGTTTCCAATAAGCATGTTTCTTAAAAGGTTTTAGGTTATCAATTCTAACTAGACAACTGGACAGTGATGCGATATTGAGCTCTGCCTTGAAGCGTGCACTATAATGTGTTTTTTTTTCTGTCTTCTGGCTGGTACACTTGTCAGGGTCAGATCCTCTGTCTGAAACCACACTGTCCTTAAACCATTGTTTATTATACTTAATTCAGTGCTGTGCTTTCTTGTGTATCCCTGAGCACACTGAGAACACTCGGTGGAAATTACCTTGTCCACCAAGATGTTATGTTAACGGTACTCCACTTAGAGATGGAGGCGATAAAATCCATGTCTTACTGTAGAGCCGTTTGTTGTAGGACTTATTGCCAAATATATCTTTTACAACTGAAGACAGCCATCTGTTTAGTGTTCACGAGTTTCTGTCCAGTGCTAAAGGGACTATCCACCTCTGTGCAGACCTCTTTTGGCACGCAGAGGAACTACTTCCTGCCGGTCATTAAAGAAAATGCTAATTTCAGGCTGCATGTTGGCTCCATTTTACTGAGACCCAGAGGCTACATCAGTTTTTATATAGTCTACAAATACTGCTAGCAGCTTACTAGCTTAACTTACCACAAAAGTGGAAATAGGCACAATAAAGACTTTTTAGCCAGCATTTTATATCTTGTTTAATTCATATAAAAAACAATATAACAATTTATATAATAAAGGGAAATGTGTAATAGTTTCTAAACTAACTCAGTGATGCCTTAGTCTAACTGGTTGTTTAACAGGTTAACCAAAACCTTGTCTGGCACAAAACCTCCCTTAAAATTTTAGCTTGTTGTTTTCACACTTTGGACTTGCACAGATTAAACTACTGTGACCATTTAGGAGCTATACAGAAGCTGGAGGGCAGGTTATCTCTGCACAAAGTCAGATTAGCTGTTTTCCCATGTCTATAACCTTTGTGCTAAGCTAAGACATGCTAAGCTAATAGCCTGCTGCTGTTTGCTTTATGTTTTTCTTTATGAATTTCTCTGCCAGAGTCAAATAAGTTTACCTTTCAGATGATCAGGTTTTATTTCACTGTACAATATCACATGAAATAGTGGGAAAATTAAATACCCCAAAATGTGGAAAATGCAATACAGATGAAAAGATAAAAAATGATGTAGGCTATCATGAAAGGTAGGCAGATAATTATACTGATATTTGCAGGAAACTATGGGATCTTCATAATTGTTGGCCATTTAAAATACAAAAATTTTAGCTGTAAACCTCATTTAACGATTAAAAAAATCTGTTTACACTCAAGGTGGTTAAATAAGCCCTAACTCTTGTTGTTCATCACACCCAGCAGCAGTGACTGTACTGATGAACGCTCTTCTCCACAGGCTTCAACTGACATGGTGCCACTCTGCAGAGGTTTGATCCATCGGAATGAAGCTGGGTGGAAACATTGCATGCAGAGAAACGGAGGACCAGCATCCAAAATGTTTTCTATAAAGGACGCTCCAGATAGTCCGGAGGAAAAACCTATCAGAGAGTATGACCGCAACCCTGTGAGTGATGATGAAAATGATCACTTCTACTACCTTGATGGAGTTCTGAAAAGCGTTTGGAGTAATTTTTATCCCTTTTACAATAGGAAAAAACACCAACCGAGAAGCCACAGCAACACAGAAAATGGTGTTACAGAGCGAAATAAAAGAGACTCTCACGAAAATCTTCTCAGTTATATCAAGCGTCTTACTGAGAGAAATAAACTCAATCACCTCAAATGACTCCACACTGAAAATAGAATAAATTCAGTAAATGACTGAGTGACCAAAATCTTTAAATTAAAGAAGAAAATACTGAATCATTGTTATTCGTTTAGCCTCCTTTTTGATTGTTTGCTTTTGAATTGTGTCCTTAAACAGCATCATCTACTGGACACAAAGTAATATGGACCCCGTTCAATGGATAATTTATATATTCAAGCCTTTTTAACTGAACAACACTTTTTGAATGACTGTCTTTGTACATGGTGGCCTGTTGAATTTATTCCAGCATTTCATATGTAGCTGCATGTCTCTTGATTTGATCAGTTTGTGTGCAAAGCTGTTGAGAGTATTATGTTTGTTCCTATTGGTTTTTACATTTTCCTTCCGAATTCATTTAAATTCATGCATGCTAATTACTTTTGCTATATGTGTTCATTTGGAGTTCATTTGGCAGTAATTTGGAGTTTTTCCCTCCAAATTACTGCTTGTGAATTATGATATTCATGTGAGCGGTTAAACGAGTTTTTCTTGCTGTAGTGGTTCTTGGTCATAATGATCATTATGAGATGCCTTAATGGTGGGAGTGGTAGGGGACATATCTGCGTTCTCTGCCAAAGTACATTCTATATATTTGTTTTTAGTTAATATAACACTTGTCTAGACTAACAGTTAGAAGGAAGAAAGAAATTCAGTGGCTGTGAGGAGGAAACCAACTTCAGACAAAATAACATTTCACACAGACTTCAGCGGTCATGGCTCTGGGGGTAGAGCCGTTGTTGCAGGTTGGTGTTTCGCCCCCCTGGTTTCTCTGGCCCACCTGTCAAAGGGTGCCTGGGTAAAATATTAGCTTCTAAAGCGTACATGAAAGCATTCATCAGTGTGTGTATAGTAAGGTTATGTGCTCAGTGTATAGAGTAAAAAACACAGTTTGTGGCTTACAGCCAGATAAGAAAAGCGTTGTATAAATGTAGTGAATTTACCACTGAAAAAAAAACAATATTTCAGATTACACTGTTTCATATTTGATGTTTATCTTTTTTTTTTTTTTACATTTTCAAGTTGTTGATTCTCTTTATAGTGTTGTTTTTCTTTTTACTGTTTTTTCCGAACCATCTTTGTGCTTTTTTTTCCTTATTATTCTTTTTTGTTGCTTTTTTGTGTAATGTTCTTATGATTCTCGCCAAAAGGCCACAATAATACAGCTGATTTAAGGCAGACCTGTTTTTGCAGCAGGGATTTGGACTTGCCCTGACATGAAAGAGAGCAGGTGTAATGAATAGCCTTAATGATGGCTTCATATCTTTTTAGTGCCCCAGTAAACTCTAATCATGACGCGTCACACCAGGACCTTCCCACAAGTGGAATGCAGCCGTCATTAACACAGCTGTGCATTTCCTGCTATGAAATGTCATAACGTCTACTACGATAAAGCACCATTGTCCTGTAAAAATGCCTGTTATGATTTTTTTCTTGGATCTGGTGTCCATTGTCTTAATGGCACACCTGTTAGAAATGGTGGTGAATCATCATCTTATTTGTTACACCTGTGCTTTTCCTGCTCTAACAAACCAAGATGCTGTGAATAAAGAAAAAATGCTGATCACCTTTGGTTCAAATTTGATATCTACCCTTCTTTTTATTTTTTATTTCCATGTATAAACTGTATTTCATATATTTTGTTAAGGAGTGAGCTGTCTGCCGTCGTCTCTTAGCGGAGTCAGCCTGCAGGTTAGTTTGACCTTGTGCTCGGTCGGAGTATCTCATCCTGTGAGAAGCTCTTATCTGCCTTCTCTCACAGACGGCACACAGATGCAGCTCTGGGAATATAGGATTTGCCTTCATTGGTAGAAAAAGCTGAAAGGATTCTCATAACACACATCCACACAAATGCCAGCTACCTACATCTCCTTTGCCAAGATGGTCAGAGAGACCATTAATGGAATTTATAGTCTCTGCCTGCATCTGCAAAATGGACTTACCCATATACATATAGTCATATTGGAATAAATACTACTGCAATACTTATCCTTGATAGTAGAAGAATAAAAGAGTTTGTCAAAATGTTTAGAACTAAAACTGTTTGGAAATGTCTGATATAACAGCCAAAAGTGGGAAAATCGGTTCATTTTTACTGCATGATGTTCAGCATCTTTTTGGATCTTTGGTGATGAGACTTTAAGTTAAACTTACATAAACTAATGCAAGTTTGACTGAATAGAACAGAGTTTAGGAGTACAACAGGAGTTAGTAAGATGTAAAACGTTATTCCTAAGTTAATTCTATATTTCACATCATTAACAGTAATGACTGATCTGAAATAACTCTGTTTATGTCAGCATTATGAAGGCTGAGGTTTTAGACTCTTAGAAATAATCTTTTTCATCCGTGGCATGTTTCTATTCAATAATAAGACACCTTGTGGCAGTATATTAAGAATAACATGAGCATCTGATTTGTACAATCTCAGAAATTCAGGTTTTTTTCTTGAACAATGAAAATTCAAAAAGTTAAAAGAAAAAAGGATACCTGTACAAAACATTTATTTGAAATGGATGTAAAAACAGCTTTGATGTATTTGCATGGTTCATATCTGAAAACCACGATGAGCAAACAATAACTAAGGGAGACATGGCTTAACAATAAACAGGAAGATGTAAAACGAGTAAAAAGGAAGTTAATTAAACAGCTTAGACTTGCAATGAGAGTATGTAAAAATTAGAAGACGTAGACACATATAATCTGCCACAGAATAAACAAAACATGCATCGAAGCCTATTCACTGCTATGCTGCTTCAGTCCAGGAGGAATTTTTCTGCTGAAAAATCAATGATACAGAAAAGAAACAGGGAAAAGTGAGCATGTTAGGTCCCTAGAAATTGATGCAGGCTGCATTTTCATTGTCCGTCAGTAGATGGCAGTGCCAGCACTGTAGCATCACTCCTCAGCAACAATATATAACTCTAACTCTGTGCTTTTAACATAAGAATGCAGAAACGGGCACACAACAACAAAACAAAAAAAGGGAGAAAGAAGAAAACATCACTGTCATCCTCAAAAGCCACATACCTCATTCTATTCATTTTGGCATGTTAATACAGCGGTATATATATACAAATACACGTCATGAGGCTTGTAAGCTCTTAGGACACATGCATGTGTACATGGGGCAGATTTGAAGAAATCAATTTGAGCTTCTTTTTATATCCAGAAAAGGTTTCCTTCATCCTGTCTGAGTTTAAGACAAAACAATCCGTACCTGCGCGCATGTCACACAGACATGTGTAGAAGGACTCAGTCGGTTCGCTAAAGCAGTTGGACTAACTCCAATTTCAAAAGATACATTCTGCATTAGGCATAACGGAAGCTTCAACACTCTCCCGAATGTGGGAATGGGAGTGGAAGCTCTCATGTGAAGACATGGCACACGAATCACTGACACATCCACAGTGTTGCGCTGAACCCAGCGCAGCGAGCAGGAACCGAGTCCAACAAAAACGAGTTGAAAAGCTTGGATCTCAGTCATTTTGCCCCCGTAGCTAAACCACATCACAGCACAAATATCGCCTGTGCTTGTGTGTTTGATTTCCAGGGTCGTTTTTGCAAAAGGTATAAATAATGAGAGATAATTATTCATTTCAATAAATATGTCAATAAATAAAATGACCTGTGAAGTTCTCAGAGTTACAAAGAAACATTGTGGAAACAATTCACTAAACTATCAACAGTTGCTCCATCAGAAACGGCAGGTAAGAGTCCTTTCGACCATGTTGTGTGTGTGAGTGATAACACTGAACATATACGCCTGAAAGACTGAGAACGTTACTGATGTGACCAGATTGTACAAAACCAACATTTTCAAACGGTAAGCTTAAGGAACATAATGAAGTTGTAGAAAAAAAAAAATACACCTAAGTGAATTTCAAACAAGGGTGAAGTAGGGATTAGTAGGGATGCATGTTAATAATCGGCAATATTTTCCTCTCGTTAGTCAGGAAAATGTTCATGGACTGATATATATGGTATGAGAGAAGGCTAAATCTACAAATCAAAAAAATACAACATGACTTGTTTTTAATCCTACATGTGCCAGAGATCAGTGCATCAAAGAGGCACAGTTTTAGTGGCGTCGCTAAAGCCACTCCTACAGACCAGTGTATATCCTCGTCTCCTGGTAGCGTCGTATGATCTGGCCGGAGGACCAGAAGAGTGACCCACAGCTGGAGACTTCTAAGCTTTCAGTGTTTGGCTGCATGTTGCTACTCAAGAGTCTGAAACATGCACCCGTGCCTGCCTGCCTGCCTGCCTGCTGATGCCTTCACGGTTTTTTTTTGACTCCTTTTGAAAACGGTTTTATGGTTGTTGAATCTGACCACAAAACTTCTGCCTTGTTTACATTATTAAACGTCAGCATTTGGCGAGTGTTTAAAATCATCAGCCCACTGATCAATCCATCTGGACTTTCCCCTTTTTGTGTTTTTCTTTTTAAAACTACTGGCTTTTAAAAGCATGGCTGTTCAGCCACAAAGAGGTAAGCCTGTTCATGAGACACAGCGTCCACCAACAGTGTCTATGTGCTTGTAGTTATTCATGTGATAAGTACGTTGTGTTTACTTCATCTGCAGTCCCTGAGGTTTCAGCTTTTCAGGGGGTGTCTGCGTGCTTATAGTAGCCCTTCCTGATGGCTGCAGAGGCGATGCACTCAGCTGAGCGCCGCTGGTCCATACTCAGCAAAGCCTCTAACAGGTCATTGATGTCGGCTTTTAGTCCCTGCCTCTGCATCCAGTTCTTCAGCAGTTCGTAGACTTTATCTCCGGGGGCGCCGTTCTCTGCGATCCGAATGTGGTTGTCGCTGACTCCAATCATTCTGAAGAACTTGTTGTGGATCCGCACGTCCAGGTACTCGTCAAACAAGTCAAAGCTCTTCCGTAGAGATTTTTCGGACCCTTAAGAACAGAGATAATTACAGTGAATAGATGGATATTTAAGTGTTCACACCATCAGGTCAAACTGAATGTTTATGTAGTAATTTTCCATGTTTTCTTCTTGTGGATCTAAAAAGCATTCCAGCGTGACGCCCTGTTCAGTTTTCTATACTCATGTCATGTGGTAACAGTACAGCCATTGTTCCTATACGAGGATATAAACATCAGTACGTTTCCCTTCGGGGGATGTCAACTGAAAACATTACAGAGGATCAAACAAATCTGAAAAGCCATGTCCTCTTAAATTCAACATGAGAAACAAACAACAGTTAAAAAAAAAAAAGCCAGTATGTTCCAGAGCCCCGCAGGCCTGACTATCCAGATCCAGCCTGACTATCATGAGATTAGTAATCTATCAAGTACCAAATGTGAGAACTTGCGGAGATTTTGTTTATTTGACTTCACTGTTGTCTGTTATGGACTATAGTGAGCTCTGCTGTTTCCCTTTAGCCATTTAAAAATATGTATATCAAATACCATGAAAATATCTCAATGATAAGAGAAGAAAATGTGTCATGAGGGGAAACCTCCTCCTTCCCACAGCAGGAATCTTACCTTGTAGTGGCACCAATCGATGTCGCAGAGGATCATCCTGTAACGAGAGCGAGAGAAAAAAAGTTACATCTTAAAGATAAAATATCAGCCGTGACAAAGATGTGAGATGTAGCCGACATTCGTCTTCACCATTTCTGCAGGCAGCAGTCTGAAGGCAGTGGGGCTCTGGTGTGGCGTGTTGCCAGAGGATGCCGCTGTGGGCAGGGCTGACAGGCTGGTCTGAGATGAACTGGTGGTGTTGGGCAAGCTGTCCCCAAGTCCTCGATCCTCATCTTCAAGGGTAGGGGAAGCCTTGGTCATCTCACCCTGAGTCTCTTGCAGCAGTGGCCGTGACTCCGGGCGGGACTCTTCGCCCTCCAGGCCTGCGTTTTGATTATTTTGTCTCTCCTCTGCTGTGGCTCCACTCTCATCCTAACCAAAACAACAGTGGAGGAGGCAAACAAGTCACATATTGTCCCAGAGATTATCTACAATAATTGTGACGAGTAACACAAAGAACAACCAATTACAACTTACAATGGGAATCTTCACAATCTCACTGGAGTCACAGGTGCTCTTTGGCCCTGTTACAAGCAGGAAAACAGCATTAGGAATACGTTTACCCAGCAAATCACACAGAAAAGCTGCAGTACATGATGTCAACTTACATGGTATTTCACATGAATGACGCCTGATTATGAACCACAGTACAGCCAGTCCAATGAGGACGAAGAGGACCAGCAGGGAAACGGATAAAGGAATGGCTGGAAAAACAGACACAAGTTAGCGAAAAGGTGCAATTAAATTCAAGTCGGGCCCTTTTTAAAGTTGAGTGTGAACATTACCGATGCTTGTTGGGGAAGCAGGAGTCGGCTGGGGACGGGCTGGAGGAGTTTCAGTAGACGGATCCCGTTTTCGGCACACTGTGTTCGAGAAGGGGGTGCACTTCTTCACCTCCTCTTCACCCGATTTACACCTGCAGTTATGGAGAAATAAAACCTTTCAGCTAAAGGTAAAACATCCCAAAAAAACCCCAGCATGAGTTGTGATGTGGATGTCTGCTTCTCCCGCTAACATTTCCCATGTGTTGGCTCACCAAATAGCAAAGTTTTCACTACCATGACCAGTCAGAAATGTGAACTGCAGAGTGTTGGCGGTCAGCTGTAAGCGGCTGTAAACGGGACTCACTTGGCACAGCGTTTGCAGACTTCGCAGGCCTGATCTGGAACGCAGAAGGTACCTTGTCTGCACTGGCACCTGGTGTCTGTAGTTGTCGTGCAGGATGCCGTTACAATCTCATCTGTAGATAACGAAGAGAGCTGTGAGCAAGCTAAATCTGATCTGAAATCACCTTAACTTCAAACAGAGTCGGACTAAACTTGGAACAAACCTGTGACCATCAGCATTTGTTAAATCAGAGAGAACCCGGTTTTAAATTTTAACTCATTTGTAGGCAGCTGGCAATTACGTGGTCATTTTTCCCAAAAACGATAAGTCAGATAATTGGGTTTCCTACTTTATCTCACTCTTAGGTACACTTTGCCTAATTTTAACAAGATAATGAGGGACGGACAATCTGTCATGGTTCATTTATTAAACTGAAACCTTAAAATGAGGAAGAAAGCAGCAGTCCACCTCCACAGGACACCCCTTCTTCTGAGTCTGATGTCCACACTTGCCAATTATTGAAAATTTGCTTTGTTGGGTTGGTTTGTGAAACATGGGCACATTATCTTTTAATCTTCCCCCACACCAATTTTCCAGTACTTCAATTCAGACAATTAAGCTCATTTTAGAGAAAGTTCTGAGCTTTCTTTTTTTTTTGTGAGTATGAAAGAACTCTGAGGCAATCTTTTAAGGTCTTTTAAGGTTTCCGGACCCTGCTGCAACTGGAAAGTTTAAAGGCAACTTTCTTTTGCAGGAGAATTCTAAGCAAAAGTGGCACCTTTATCTGTTCATACAGTTAAAATGAAAGGGCAAACACTTTGACTCTTTTTATTGCATCCTTCCATGTCTTTATACTCTGTCTGTCCCGTCAATAACTTTTAGTGACTATCAACATAATGACCAAGCTGGGTAAAAAGGGCCCGTGATGCTAAACTACCTATGGAATGACTTGATGGCTAAGGAGATTTGTGTGTTTTATCTAATTTCTCAGTAATAAGATCATAGTGTGTCTTTTTTACCTGAACAGCTGCTGGAATAGATTCTAAAACCAACATACTTTGTTTCCCCTGCTGGAGTGTGTACAGACCATTGACACACGGAGGACACAACTGCCACTTACGCCATGACAGTGGCTTTCATTGTTATCACTTCAATGACATGTAATGGTAAAAATTCAATTACAATGTTCCAATACAGAACAGCTCTGTGCTGCATCTCAATAACAGCATGGCTGTCAAACGCTGTGCCCCGCAGCAGAGCTTCTCCGACAATTCCAGAAGACAAATATGTGTAAAGAAAAACAGCTTAACTGAAGATATGTCAGATAAAACAACAGAATTATCAGGATCATAATTCTTCTGGACAAAAAGGTGAAGCAGCTGACATGGTCTGTTGCAGTTTGTCATCGACATAACGTGACTGTGCTGGAATTCCACTTTTTGCAGTGTATTTTGCTGTTTTATTGTCAGTCTGTCGACACAGTGCTTTGCGTTTCCTTCATGCTGCTCCACAGAGGCGCATTTTTGTCTCAAAGGTCATGCAGGATGCAGATTCAGTCCAGTGACACCTCAGAGAAGAGAAGTGACAATGAAATACAGCGCATACGGAGGCGAGCAGCTAAACTTAACACAGGATGACGGGGTCGACAGAATCGGTAAATAAAAGAAAAAATAAATGGCTATTATCAGTCTGGAATTTATTATGTTACCTCATCATTGCCAGGTGTCTCTGCATCACATCAGACTGGAGCATCTGAGCAACTCTTCTCTATACTTCCAGTCTAATTTAATTTAGTCACCAAACCCAAACTGTGCCCTAAATTAATTACAGTAGGCGGGCGAAATAACATGCAAAAAAACATTCAGAAACGTCCATTAAAGCTCCTCCATCTGACACCATAAATGATTAACTAAACCAACAGCAGCCCTATCAATATGAGCTCCCAACAGGAAGATCTTAAGTGCTCCAGATAACAGAGCAGCTCACTTAAAAGTGCACGGGAAACTTTTTAAAACCAATTTTCCCTTCCTTTAGAAAGTGTACCTTTAAATTGACACATGAGTTCCAACTGGAGCGAAACATACAAAACTGCAATAAACGAGTATAAAACACATCCTATGTAACATTAGTCTCTTTTCTGTGGCTGCTGCCTTTCATTGGACACAAAGACTCCCAGTGTGGGAAGACAATGCCACGCAGCCACACCCAGTTCAGCCAGGTAAGACAGACACACAGGCAAGTCTCCCGAGACGAGAAACACGCTCACATTCAGCCCACGAAACAAAAACAACAAAGACACGCCCTGCTACTCCGTGTAACATCATAAGATCACATTATCATGAGTGGATGTGAAAGGTGGGGGCACACACAAAGAAGTATTAACTTTCCTAAAACAATATATCTTTGACCAACTGGATTTTTAGGACACTCAGGAGTGATCAGATTTTTAAAAAGATAAAGGGACTGAATTAAAGGGTACTTTAGTTAGGTGTTGGTTCATCCTTTTTCAGACTATACTGGCATTTATTGTTAAGGTGAACAAAACTCCTTCCGGGTTCAACCAGACATTCAAGATCTACATGTAGTTAACAACTATTTCCCTTTAGAACCTTCTTAAATGTTAATGACAACATTCACAGTTTACTGTTTAGAAAATCTGAATATCTTTGAGGTTTTCCTGTTAAGTATTTTTAGGTTTGGGGCCGACTTTTCAGGGATTCTGGACTTTTGTGGACGGATCATTAGAAGATGATATAGAAAGTAATAATAAAAAATAAAATTAAAATAATAATTCACCATGAAAAACATTAAAGTTGTGCAATAAACTCACAGTCTATGTGACTTTCAACAACAACAAAATCTTTCCACAAACTCAGATCAGTGTTGTACATCATATGATCATACACCAGTCACGGAGAATTTCGTTACCTTGGCGACAGTGGGTACACGGCAAACAGCGTTTCATCCCGTTGGAGTGCTCCGTGTAGGTCTGGCCATGCTCGCAGGACAGACATGTCCCTTGTTCTCGGTCTCTTTCACATTCCTTCTTCACGAAGGTTCCTGCAAATTAAATTAAATAAAAAAACAGTGAGACAACAACTGGAATGAGAAACATATACTCACTTCTACACGGCTCGTCTTAACTTGGTTAACGTGGTGCGTTTCCTGCTGAAACAGGACATACCACAGGAAGGTATCGCACTGTGCTCACAGCAGTAAACCGATGGGAGAGCGTGAGGGCCAGTAGGATGTGATACAAGCAGAGAGAAGGCGCTTTTGGTGTTTAATTGTGCACATCTCACTGTTATACAAGACAATTTTTCAGGAAAACGTACAGAAGAACAGATTCATTGAAATACACAGTTATCTGACCCACTTTGCTGGTCGATTGTAATGCTTATCGTTTCCATGATCAGTTCACGCATGCCATGAATAAAACCACTTGATTCTCATGTGTTTCCAGAATTTATCTGATGTACAAACGAAAAAAAAAAAAAAAAGAGAGAGAGAGAGAAGAGGAAAAACACAGGACAAAGCACAGATACCTTCAGCTGGACTGAGCAGGGACGAAGCAATGGACGCATTTGGAAATGAGTTTGTTTTAGAGACGTTGCAGCTTGTTTTAGCTCAAATTCTGAGAGGAGCACGACAGCAATTTTTGATTTAACAGATTTAACAATAAATAGTTAGATTAAAAAAAAGAAATCTGGTACATAAAAGCTCAAATTAACAAAAAGGATTACGTGGTCACAGAAATACAAGATCAATCAAAACCTCGTATCCAACTCCTATAAACAATGAATGCCACTGGAAATAGGGAGGTCTGCAGTGTTTCACTGCTATCACTTGATTTGTGAAACTTTTGAGTCTGTCAGACTCAAAGCAACTCCTTCATAGTATCCTAAAGGCTTTCGATACATGTTCAAGTGCACATAATTAGATGAATTGAACATTTGTCGGCAACGTTTGCAGTTTACCAAGATTCATTTGGGAACTAAAGAGTCTGCTGTTCTTATAACAAAAACAAACGGGAAAAAAACTGACTTGATGGAATATAAAAAGGCACTTCTTAGAATTCAGAAACCAAATGAAATAACTCAATAAGCCATCAGCAGAATGCAGTAATTGCATCTTGGCTAAATATGTTCTGAGCTTTACCAAAAAAAGAAAAGGAAAACGTCAACAGCCTTATCACATTCTGTACTTGATTAATAAAGAAGGCTGGTGCTTTTAATGATTTGGGTAGTAAAAATAACCTTAATAGACTTAATACCCTGCCCTTTTGACTGTTTTTGTGTTTCTGCTCAGTTGGAGCTCTTTGCTTTCTCCTCCTGGGCGTCGTGAATATCTCTATAAGCTATTATCAGTTCAGGTTTTGGTTTTGTTTTTTAAACTCCCAACAGATGCTGACATCACTCTGCCTTCATAGCACTTCTGTTCAATTCTGTAACAAGTGTCAAAGGAAACGTGAGCCGACAGGCTAATCGCATCGTTAACAGCTTCCCTGCATGTTCAGCTACTCAAACACCCCATGGTGTGTCTCAGTTTATTTACTCTATATTCAATATGACAGAATTGCTTGATTCTGCACACTGAACGCACAAATATGCAAATCACAAGTTACTGAGAAAACTCAAGTTATGGTTAAAGAGCCAGCAGGTCTTCTTTTTATTTTAGCTTTTACCAAAAATGTTTTTCATTCAAACCTAATGTTGGCTCAAGTTGACACTAAATTCTAGCTGTAATGTGGGAAATGAGTGCGTGTTTTAGGGTACTTTAAAAATGGTTTTAGTTTTGTTTGAGCGTTTTCCTCCTTACCGGCCTGGCAGTTGAGGCAGCAGAGCGCCTGGTGGAGGTACTGCTCATTCTCCACACATGTCCTGTGCCGCCGCAGGGTGCTGTTTCTGTGTTCGTCGCTGGACCACTGAGACGCCGGGGGTTCTGCTGCGTGACATACAAGCCCGATGAAGAGCGCCGCCACCGACACCTGCATCAGAGGCCAGGAAGACAAAGGAGGAGAAAAAGACAGGAGTTTTGCTTTATTTTTGTGTAGCCACATCATACAGACTCCACCACTCAAACTCATTAGATGAAAGACAGTAAAGACGAGAGCCTGTCTTCATAGGAAACCTTGTGTGAGCAATCTCTGACTTAATTTGAACCATCTGATCTGAACATCTGCTGTGGGAAAGCAATTAAGGGAGCCATGCAGCCGGTCACAACTAGAGCCAACACAATCTTGGTGTGTAGCTCCTCATCCTGTACACACAACAAAATGCAGCGTAACATGCAACCAAACTTAATTACTCCACGATCTGGTCTTCCTCAATAAGAGGCTAAATAAAAGAAAAAACAGAATTAGCTTCCACTGCTGCGGGTGTAGCACTTTTATACGGTATCTTAGCTAACTAAGTGTTAGCTTAGTTAGTGGCCGGGTGACCATATCAAATGTGATTCCAGAAATCCATTCATGTGTTAGATAATAACAGGCTTGTATAGGTGGGGTACAGAGAAGAATACGACCGAACACTTTAGTGTGGCCCCCAGGCGCTGGTGTTTGTTCACACGCTTTTCACCATGTCAATGTGAGAAGGCCCCATTCACTGGCAAACAACACACTTTAGTGCCTCTACTTCAAATGACCCACATTCTTAAACCCGGGCTCTTTGAATGCCATGACATGCGACACCACCACCAAGCGCCTGAAACGCAACGCGACACCTCCCTGGGTAAATGAGAGTCCTAGATTTGGAGGTTTTGTCTCTCCTGTGCACCACCACCACCCCCACTCCCCCCCCCACACAACCTCCACTAGACCCGGACAGAAAGGATTGTGAGGAAGAAAAGGAGAGACTGAGAAACTGGAGACAGAAAGTTGAAGAAGGGATGTTTGACGGAGAATAGGTACCCTAAAAAGAGAGTGTGGGACACTGGCAGGAATAAAGACTGAGGCAGCGAAATGAAGAACAGGCTGGAGAAGGGACTCCTGACGTTAGACTTGACTGTTTGGAGGGCTGCCATGCCTTGTTGTTCAAAAGAACATTCCCCTTTTTCTCTCTTTCTGCCTTTTCCCTTCTTCCTCTCCCTCTGCTCACGTCAGACTTTCCAAAGACGCTGAGAGGCAGACGTGGAGGGGCAGACGACCGGCAGAGCAGTCACAATCACACCATTTAGATCTATCCAAACATTCTGGGGAGGGGGGGCAGCAGAAGAGAGAAGGAAAAGGGGAGGGAGATAAAATGGGAGAGGGGACGAACAGCTTGCACTGCAGGGTGAGTCCTTAGACTTGAATACACTATGTGTACGGCTGGTGGGTGGGGGGGTGTAGAGAGGCATGGAATTGTGGAAAGTAGAAGGCCATGTGAAGAGAAAAAACATCAGCGTATGAGCACATGTGCACGACAAAGCAGTGGAAAGACGAGATGTGAAGAAAAAGAAAACCAGGGAAAGTGGGAGCTGCTCTAAAGGCGGTCTTCAGTGCAGGCGCCGAAGGTGAAAAAGAAGAGAAAATTCTAAATAAAAGTCGATGCAAAGGAAAAACTGATGCCCCTCCGACAGTGACACTGCTGACGTTACATAACGTCCAAAATGTGGTCGCTTCAGGGTCTGTGACTCCAAACGCGCTCATTTTCCATATTTAACAGAAAAATCTGTTCTTTTTTCTTTCTTTTTTAATGATCCGATGCATTCACTAAATGCAGAGTTTGATGTGCCGTCTTCAGGTATGACATAACTTGCTAATCAGCAAGTTAAACCAGTATAATCATTTCTTTGACATCTGATGTTGTTCTAAGTGTATGGCGCAGTGGCTTTTTTAGCCAAAGACGAGCTTCCCTATGGAACAACTAAATGGAGTTTTTTCTTTATCAATCTGGTCTCGCACAGCAAAGGAAAAGGTGAAAGTTTACATCCCAGCTTCTGCAAACTGTGTGCAACTGGCAGCTCCGTCATGCACGACACAAAGACCCGACAACAAAACAGACAACACGACTTCACAGAGAAGCCCCACAGCTGGGAGTTGATGGTGTGCATGTATCACGTTTCTGCATGAGTTGTATTTGTTACATCTTGTGCTTTCTGGAATGTTCTGTTTTGTTGTCATTTTAGAAAGTGGCATTGTATTTAAAAGCAAACTTTTTTTTAATGATATCAGCTTTGCATTTTGTCTTTTTTTTTATCTGTTTTGCCATCTCATGTAAAACGTTTTGCCTTTTAGCTGCTTTCTAAAATGTGCTGAATGAATTCCCGTTGCACGGTTTGGTGAAATGTGTTTGTCTTTTGAAATGTTGCCTTTTCTGTTCTGTTCTGCTGCTGCTTTAAGTTTAACGCTGTGCTTTGTGCGATGTTCTCCAGTTCTAATGTTGCATTTTGGCGTCGCTGCTCTGTTTTCTCTCATGTTGCTGTCATTAGCTTACTTCTTTGTCACTGTATAAAACAGATCTGCACTTCCAACTGAGAAGAGCGGCACAACCTCACAGCAAGGAAGCTGCGGCTAATCAGTCACGGGACTGAACGTACTCGAACGAAAACAAACAATCAGAGCTTAAGGATGGATTGTTTTTAATGGGATGGCAGTCCACAATTTCTCAATAACCCAGAATGAGAGAAAAAGACAATCGTTGTCCAGTTTTTACTTTGTGATACAGAGTTTTCTAATTCGGGGGGGAATCCTGCTAAGTGGTATTTTCTTGAACAGAGCCTGCTTTCACACAAGGAAAATCCTATCCTAAGGCTGCCAAACTACATCAAACACACAATGGGACAAATGCACTGTGTACTTAATCACTATGGGCTGCCACAATGCGGCTTAGTTTTACCTCTATAAGTAAGTAAGGAGGAAGAGCGGAGTGACCGTAACCTCAGTGCAGAAGGCCCTCCAAACCCACAATCCCTGGAAACATTCCAACATGGGCTCAAGTGGTTCAGTCCACTTCATATCCTCAGTACAATGAGTGAGCTCACTGTAGATTATTTGTTACAACAGTGTCCTATTGACACACACTCTGACTCTATGATAAGTTAGTACTATGCTTTTGTGGATTCGAGTTAAACTAATAACAGCTACAATAAAATAATGAGGGACTTTCTGTGTGTCTGACAACAGTAGTGCTCCTCCACTTCCTCTAAACACCCTGGGTTCTTCCAAATTGCCTTGGCACCATCTCTACACATGCCATGTACACTGAGAATGCATTTGTGACGAAATGACAGGACATCCTTTCAGTCGACCCAGGTTATCAATGGGCCATTTACAGGGCTGTGATCACTCCATAACTCTGAGGGTATTACAGTGCGGGGAAAAAAAGGGGGGGCAGAAACCGAAAATGTGGTGAACTCCTGCAAACACGTACAAAAAAAACCAAGGCAGTCTTCATTTCATATTGGACAGATGATTTCAATCATAGCCGACTGATAAGCAGTGACATGATGCATCTCATAAATCCGAGGACCTGATTCTCCATATCATGCTGTTCCTATTAGCGAATCCTTTTCTTTTATCAATTAAGAGGCATCTGCGATAGTTCCGATATGGTACGTCCACTACAAAATAAAAAAAGGTTCTTTTCTAAACCTTTTCCTGCAGTCTAAGCAAAATCTGCTCAAAATGTAAAAAGTGTCCGTCTGTAGTTCACACAATCAACCCAATCCAGGTTTGGAGTCTAATCTAAACAGTGCAGTGATTTGTTGATCAAGCAGCGGTGTAATCACTTTATCAGATTAGAGATTGTGAGCAAGCTCTGAGTCAACAACTGAACTAACTGATTATGAACCACTCCTCCTGTATTTCCATGTTGCATTGAGGAATTCAGCCATTTTACCCTGAAGATATCGAGGCACTCCAGCACATGACAGGGTGGAGGAAGGCAAAAAAAAAAAAACATGTTTTGCTCCTGCTGCTGATTTGTAAAACTGACTAAAATATGAAAGGTTTATTTGAGTTCAAATGTCAGTAACATAAGGCGCTCCTCGTCTCACCAGAGTTCAGTATCTCTTACAACTGTAGCAACCACAAGAAAGAATATGAAGATTACATGATTTCCTGTCACGTACAAATCAAAACCTCAGATGAATAATCCAGGTTTGTGTGTTAAATCATGTGCCGTCTATTCGTTAGGGGCATTTAAACACTTCAATGACACTGTAAGATGTAGGAAGATCCATATATTCATCTATGTACCTTTTCAGTGAACCGATCGCATCCCAAAAAGGCCAACCAAAACCACACAGAGCCCCCGTATTTTCAGTCTGACAAACAGTCAGTTTACAATAAAAGTCTACAAATAGTCACATCTGAGAGGGTGTGACATTTTTCTCCATTTTTGACCCTGTTGATCAATACATTTGGACTCTTTCTTCGTGACTAAAATGTCGATAGCCAAAAAATTCCCAGGGAGTCAACGACTTTGGACTGGAAGCGGCGCTGTTTTGTATTACGTTAATATACATAATCTATTCACATCGACACACTCTTTGATGGAAGTGGGATTGCTTTTTGACCTAAAGAAACTCGAGTTGAATCCAAGGTTTAGAAAACGGCACCAAACATAAAGGCAGTCTCCACAACAGAAGTCTTCTGTAATATCATTAGTTTACCAAGGAAAACTAATGACCAAGATTTGTTTCAGACCGATTTCTAACTCAATTCTGATTTAATCAAAACATCCAAACTCATCGCTTAAGAGATTTAAATGTTTTGTGTGCTACTGAAACTGTAGCAGCTGGTTCTTACTGAAACAGTTATGTATTGTACAGTTCAAATCCCTCATGGCTGACCCTCACAGGACAGTGAACGCTCTCTGCTTCACAGATAAATCCTGGCATTCCCTGGAGACAGGGGGTGACCATGCACAACTTTCCTCGAGTGATAAATCACACTGATGTTTTGTGTGAGATGATGAAGACAAGTACAAGCCAGCTGCTGTCAAGAGAAATAACTCTTGACTCCTGCTACATCGCTGTAAATAAATCCAAAGTTCAGCCAAGCTCAGATGCATTCGTCTTTATAAAGCTGAATGATGTAAAATGAGGAGAATGACTCCCATGTCAGTTTACAGCAGAACAAGAGAGCGCTAACAGTTTGAAAAGCACATTGTTGGGCCACGGGCACGGCACACACACACACACTGAAGAACACAGGCGAACATACAGTGTATGTGTGGGAGCGTGTGAAACGCGGCTGCCCCCTCCTCTCAGGGAGCACAGGAAGCTCGAGACAATACAGAGGCTTCATGCAGGGTTCAGCTCCAAGCTGTTCCCTCAGAACAGGCCGAGCAGCCGATCAGACCCACAACATATCCGCCAGCCTGGATATTTATAACTCGGGGAAGCTGCAGCTCCACGACACAAATTCTTGAGTTTCCTCAGGAGGTATGCTTCACTGATTAGATGAGTGTGACTTTGTGTCACAAGCAGGTTAAGTGACCTTCACCTCCACACCAGATTAAAAAAAAACAAAAAAAAAACACTGTTGACGACAATTTCAACTAATTTCCAAAAGGTTATCCCACCAACAACAAGTTGGTGAAATGACTGACACCTTGACGTCAATGTTCACCACATAAAAATGCTCAACGCTGCGTTGAGGAAGGTGACAGAGCGTCACCGGCAGTGCAAAAAGATCAAAACTCGTGTAAGCAGGTGCAGCATGACACATTTTCAGCATTTGCTTTTTGTCGTAAGGTGGAGGTGGTCCCTGTGGTTTTAGTGGGCTGTTTGCACAAGCAAACAACATCGCTGTGAGTCATACAGCGTGCTCCAGCGGGCCAAGCAAGGACAGTGAGTTTGAACATTAAATTAAATTTGAGTGCAGGAGGGCTATTAACTTAGCCTTTTCAAATTCCGGCTGGGTCTGTCACAAAGACGCCGAGCGCCGACTCACAAGACAACTCCAGGAGGGAGGGAAAGGGGGGAATGAAAAGAGCAAGAGGGGATGACTAACAGATTGAAGTATGAGCAGGAATCCATCACCTCGCTCCAGAGAGAACCGCATTGGCTCCATTAAAGCTCATCTTTGTGTTAAAGGAAAAAAAAAAAGACATGAAGTGCTGGCAGTTTATAGCCCACTCTATAAACACATCGCAGCAAAAATGCTAAATATGTGCCTGTTGGAGTAGGTCGGCAACGACTTAAGTGACCATCAATAGCTGGAATTTTGACCAGGTTAATGTCTTTCTAAACAGAAGTCCACTCTCTGGACAAAGATTGAAGAAAGTCGTCCAAGAGAGCAGGAAGGCAGAGGATTTAGTTCTGATGCATATCTTATGCCACTTTGGCCACGTGTTACATCACATTTCACAGGTGCCTGTACATTACTGCTGTAGCTGGACAGCAAGGTGGAGATCTAACCGGCTGTAGTTAGTCCAGAGAAAATAAGTCCTTCACTATTGTGAAAATTAGGTCATCCTAAAGAACCACAGTGTGCTACGGAGTAAGTTTATATACACTTTATGACCGTAAAGTTTGTATGGTAAAAAGAAAGCAGAGTTCACGTAAGTTCAAAGTTGATTTGTTTTTGTTCTAACTTGACAGAATGAAAACTCTTGGATTTTGTATTTCCTTTTTTTGTTCATTTGCGAGACAATAGAAACCATAAACTTTGAATTCCGGAGAGAGTTTGTTTATAACCCACGGTCGATTCAATTTGACCGCAAGAAAGTGCAATGAAAAAGCCAGCAACAGTCAACATTTCTCAAGACGATAAATGCTTATCAATATCATCCTCGGTTACTTTGATGCCCGAGATCGCGCAAGAATCCACCTGCCACTTCATCAATACCTGGGTGGAACTGAGGAGAAAATACAACAACAGCATCGACTAAGCGGAGTCCAGGTGCCAAGTTATCTTTTTTAGAGTTGAGGGTGGCAAGAGTAAAAAGAAACTTTGGATATGAAATAAATCTTCTGTTTCTCTAAACATTTGTTTACAGTTAGAAAATTAAACCGACTCACAAACCTTCACAGACCACCAAGTTTAACTGCGAAAATAAACTGATAATTCATTCAATTTTGGTTCTTTTAGACCACAAACTTAAACATCGACGGTGGCGACACAAAAGAATCGTGATCGTTATTATGTGTTACGACCTGTGACAAAACAGCAGACCTTTCACAGGAGTGGGCCTCTAGTTCCCAATTATCTCCATTAGAGCTTAAATAGAGGTCAACTTGACTTCTTTTCTCTGTTTTCTTGAAGATGTTCCAGCTCTCATCTGACAGGCTTCCTCTGAGCTAACGTAGTCTTTTCAATGAGTGATGAAACACCCTCAAGAGAATCAAGAAAAGCCTCGGATTAAACATTACTTTCAGGATTACTATGACCTGCATGACCGAGAATATACACAGAGGTGTTCGCTACAAGTCTAAAAGAATAACAATTCAACAGCTGTCGAACTGAGAGACGCATCCAGTCCTCACGTTGGAGCAGATGGGACAAGAAACTACTGGCACTTTTGCATAGAAAATAACTGAAACTAGTGATTTATCGAAAACAGCTGAGAACCACCTTGGTAGCTATTCCAACTTCATTTAAATTCCATCACTTGTTTTAGAGGTATTTGAGGCAATGAGCATACAAATACTCCTTCAGTTACTTCTCTCTACTTCTATGAAAATAAAAAGTGTTTTTAATGAGATCTAATGAAAGCCGCCTCTGGACTCCTAACGCAGAATAACAACAGAGCCTCCCCAGAAGTCATTCTCCTGTCCACATCAACACTTCAAAGCGCTTTCTGACATGGAGAACTTTGACACCCAGTGTCCTCAAATTGGACCGTATACCTCTGAGTCATTTGATCTCACCCATCTGATGACTTCAATAAACAAGTGTTGAGCTGTCCTCGAGAGTGTGAACCTCATCAAAGAAGCTTTCAAACTTAAGAGAAAGCTTTGTGTGAAGTACTGGTTGCTATTTGAACCATTAAAAATAACTCAAATATCAAGCTGGATGAGCTCAGTCAGTTTAAATGGGATGTTTGACAAACAATTACGTATCCACACTTATCTTATTCTTGGACCGTTCACGTGAGTGGTGACTTGCCTCTGTTGGTATGCCTTACATGAGTAGGCAGCACCTGAACAGGTGGCACACCCTCTGTGAGTCAATGGGGCTTTGATATCTGCGGAGTGATTCACCTTAACAACGGGCACAACAACAGGTTCCTTCAGAATAACCAACCTGCCAGCAATAAAACATACCTTACTGGGTCTGCTGTGACATGAAAAAAAGACACACAACCACCTGGTGTCCGACAGCGATTGAGTTGCGCTGCATTGCATCATTCAGCGCAGCTTATCTAAGCCACAGGCACGATAAAAGCTATTCACACGGTCACCAAGCTAAGCAGCAACAAGCAGGAGTTACAGTATTGGGAGTTAGAGTTTTTAAAATGCTGCTTGGTCCCCTGTGCCATAGTTTGGCCTTCACATGTCCCAGATTTCAGTCCTGCCCTTGTTTGTGTTGTCCACAGAGACAGAGGGGACCATTTCCTGTGTGAACCAACACCCAGACAAACAGTAAGCAATCACAGCAAACAATCTAGTGTACATCTGCAGGGGCATGACAATTCTAAGAAGTAAGTTGATGGCACTAATATCTGCATATCTGTGTACTCTCGACAGGAAGTTTACTGGACAGCCAAGCACGTACACTCTGGCAATTTGGAGGGGTGTGTTGGAGGGGGATTAGAGAGGGGGAAGGATGGGGGTGGGGTGGGGTGGAAGTTTCCTCACAGTCCCTTAGCAACAAGGCCTGCTGGCAAGGCCTCCAGAATGTACTGTGGTTTACAAAAGAGATAAACATTGACTTTGCCACCCGGAGAAGTAAATCTGATTACTGCATGACTTAAAACACAGATCAGACAGCGGAGAAAACAAATAGCGGCGCTCCAAAACCCATCAGCTGATGTTACATTTACTTTAGGGGCTAGGTTTACAGGGCGCGGGGACACAGTTGGGATCCCAGACGAAATGCCACATTACTTCTGTTTAATGACTAACATCGTTGCCCCTATCAACCCACACAGCAAGCTTACGCTCAATCTGCCGTGTTAGTCAGGAAACTTGATTCCTTCTTATCACATCCTGTAATTTAATAATCTCTGTGTGAGAAGGGAAGTTGGACCATCCTGGTGTCCCAAATAAATCCCAGCTTTGCACACACAGACACACACACAGTTAACTAAAATAACGTCAAGTTACGGTGGTGCACAGTTTGGAAAAAACAACAGCGGAGGAATGAATAGACATCTCTGTGAGAGTCTTAAAGGAATAAACTTTCCTGGAAAAATTACTGAGAGACTTTCTTGCTTTAATTGACTAACTGGCAAGGTGAATTATTGGCTTTTTAGGGGGGGGGGTCAACTGGTTACAGCTTCAGTCAGGCTACTACACCCATGCTTCTCACACTTGATTTAAAGATTGCATGAGCCCAAGTGTACCCCACAGCAGTCCGCTTATTAATAGTGGCTATAGAAGCAGCTACATCCGCTATGACAGGCCGAGAGCCATCATATGCTGCATGTCTGCACTATATGACCACATGATCTCCAACACAGATGGTGCCTGTAATGTTGGAGGGGGGTGAATGATACGGCACATGTACTGTAAGGAGCAAAAGACTCTTAATAAAGGGACAGTAGGTCTAAATGAGCAAATACCTACAGGAATAAACACGTAAATAGACAAGAACAACAAACACATTGTTGCTTCCCGTGTGAGAACATTTGCGGGACAATGAAGAGGCTTGTTTCATCTTCTCACACAAGTTCACAGGCCTGGCTGGGACTTCAGCTGCCGAAAGAGTCAATGTTAGACGGCTTTACGCTTTTACAGAATAAGTCCGGAGAGCTTCAGCACTCTTCGAAATAAGGTGCTACTTTTATATCCCTTTCTCAATTATTACACATTTCAAAGAAGTATCACAAGCGCTTCATTGTAGAAAACTTAGACAAACGCAGTCAGAGCCAGTGAATGTAACCAAAATAGTTTTTAAAACGTTATTGTCGAGTCTACTCACATAAAGTTTCCCGACCACCGGACCGAAGTTCATCTTGGGAACTTCGAGAGTCAATCCCAGGCAATTCGCGTTACAAACCACCAGTCAAACGTGTCTGAAAAACACACTCAGTGAAAAAGGACAAAAGCGAACAAGTCCAACCTAAAACCTATCGGTCATCCTGTTTCTTTCATGAATTCCCTGTTTTTAGTGTCAAAACTCTACAGACTTTTTTTTCTGAGCGAGAGGACGGACACACGGTCTCAAACCAAATGAGAAGCTTTTTTTTCTCCTTATTTTTTCATGCTCTGAGAACTGCGCGTGACGTCACGTGGGTTAGGACCAATCACAACGCTCCTCCCTGGAATAATAATCAGGAAGGTAATTATGCGGGTTCTAATTTCTGAGAAAATCAACATACACTGACTGAACTGCTGAAAATATATCGCTGATATGTAGCGTCGTTTTTATCCCGCTCTGATTCATATACAGTTCGTTTCCTTCATAATTAATCTGTAACTAAGTTAAGTGTTGTGCTTTGTGCAGGACTCACAGGTTACACACTGCAGCCTCATTAACTAGTTTATGTAATGTGTAACTTGCCTGTATTAACCAGTTTATGTGCAACAGGAGTGAATGAATAATCCCAAATACACTTTCCAAGTATTTGAAGACACTAAAAGAGACAACCCTTTTCACACGCTGAGAAATAGTTGTAGTTCTAATAGTATTTTGATTTAAATTAGCACAGAATAAGTGTTGAATCTCGAGAACTCTATTGTAAATAAAGCAGGTCGACTAGAATTTAATGACACCATTTAAGCAACATCAAATAACAAACATCCTGTTAAATGTGGTTCCTGCTGACAAAATCTTATCTAAAGTGAGTCTGTGGTCTAAGGGGCCTAAGCGGCTTGTGTATCAAGGGAGGGAAGAGGAAGACATTTGGGCAGACCATGTGGGAGTAATTTACAAATCAAACAAACAAACAAATAAACAGAGCCAAGCATTAATAAATCACAGGCCTGACGCTCAGTCAGACATTCTGGTAATGACACAAGGATTGGGCAATTTCTTGACATTCAAAAGCAGTCTGGTATGCATCGCACTTCTCAATTACCAGTCTGGAGTTACCACTGTGTTATGAAACATTCCGATGATTAGTTAGATATCTTGTGACCAAAAGGCATGGTAGTGACATTACAGAGAGACAGGAAGATAGGCGAGTATGGCATAATCATTGCGTCAGCTGGTACAGCAGAAATGCCTTGGTGGATTAAATGTTGATGAAAACTGCGTGATCTGGTCACAGGTGACCTCTGCTGCTCAGTCAAATATCAAAGACTAATACTTACTTGGTGGTTCTCACACGACTGTGTTGTTCACTTTCTGTAAAGTTCTACAAGGGGTGAGGCTACAAGCTCCAAAAGAGACAGAAAACTGCCATTTCAGTGTGCCTTGAGCAAAAAAAACAAAAAAAAACAGTGAAAAGGACAAATATTGAGAGATTACAAGGCTGATGATCAGAGTTTTAGTTGTTACAGGAAAAACAAAACAGCACAACACTCATCAAGTTGCGCAACAGATGCAACTTATCAGCTGCCGCCAACATGTGTTTCAATTAATACTGTCTAGGAAATCTCTATCTGTATCTTCCTCTTGGAGCACATCCTGTGCTCCTCCTTCTGAGGTCACAGACTACGTGCTCAAAAACAGGAAGCGTATGACTGAGTTGTTTGCAGGCTTATCCTGAACAAGTCAGTATTTATGGCTGCAGGGCTGATTAGTTCAGACTGTCGACACCGGAGCCACGAGAAATATCTCAACAAAGTTAACAGTTTATCAACTGTAATTTTTTGGAAAGCGTTCAATTTCATCAGCAAGGGAAGTCAGAGCAGCTCAGGAAAAAAAATGTGCATGTCCTGTGTGGGATATATGTGACGGCCTGTGTGTTTATTTATCTGACTATCCAGGGGCGTGTGTCGCAGATGGTGGTACATCTGAGTTTTGTCTCTGCACAGAAGTGACCTGCAGAGGAAAAGGCAAAAAAATAAAAAATAAAGGAAGGGAAACCTTCCTCAGCGTCAGTGATTTATCTTGTGACGCCTGCTGGGTATTGTTTCACTTGCTGTTGAGGAAGGCTGACCAAAAAAAGAACTGACAAGGAGATGAAAAACTAAACAGACGGGTTCCGTCTTCAAATGATTCTCTTTCATAGACTTTCAACAGCAGAGTCAACGGTAACCAAAAAGTTTCATTACAAAACTGGACCCACATTCTTTGAACAGTGGAGGCATGTGGACTTCAGAATAAGTTGAACTGTTGAAATGTGTTAATGCTGCAAATGTTGCTCATGTCAGTTTTATTAAAATCAATATTTGTAGAAGAGGCTGCAGCCTGTTCAAAGTTCAATAAGACTTTTTTAATAACAACATGCAGAGATTTGAGCTGCCCGGTCACAGTCAAAGGTGAAAGTGCACAGCATGAATGTTGTGCTGCAGCCTGACACAGAAGCTGGAGTTATTGTTTCTGTTCTGCGTGGAGGATTGAAGCATGGCAGCCCAAAGCGTCCGCCCTCTCATGCATTCAGACTGGAAGTGGAGGGAAAACACATGAACATAGTGCCAGTAATTACACGCTCTCACACAAATGCGTTGAACTTGCTGTGCAGTGTAACTACGTTTAGTTTTAAATGAACTGCCCAGACACATGCTCGCATGTGAAAGGGATTGCTTATAAAGTGAAAATGATCAACCAACTGACATTTTCAACATTTTTGAAAAATGACCTTTTTGGAGTTCTGCCAAATGCAGCGTTACTGTCACAGAGTCACATCCATATGAGTCATTCTGTGAGGAAGTACAGAGACACAATGATTTGAGCAAAATTCACCCTAACTACTATTGATGCTTTTTCCTTTTAACCGTAGATGTAGAAGAACAAAAAGTAACCATGTTATTCCATTGGGTTATCATATACCTGCACAAGCCAGAAATGAAACATCCTCAGAATGTGAAACGGCTTAAATTGCCCTCCATACAAAACTATTTCTCAATAATCAACATGTTAGTTTGTAATTCTATTAGTTGCATTTTTGCAGATTAAATGAGCCACATGTGGGCCGTTCTGAGGCACTGTAACTGCCGATGTAGACATATACAATCACAAAATGAACCATGGTCACATTGTATGCAGAACCGTTGGCAGTTGTGACCTTCAAGAGGTTTTATAGCCACCGAGAATACACCAATAATGTCGCAGGGGTATTTTTGGTAGATTTCATCACTCTTGAAATGTTCACGCTTCAGGTACAATTGGCAATTACCACACACAGAAAAAGCAGCCCCATAATATGATCCTCCACCACTGCACAGTGGGTAACCTCTTCTTTTCTTTATGGGCAACTCTTTGTTGGCTGTAAACAAAATGTTGCTCTGCAGAACCAAACAGCTTAACTTTGGCTTTGCTTGGACTCTACAAAGACTGTGGCTTGTCTATGTAAGTTTTTCAAAAACACACGTCTTGCCTTTTGTGTGCATTCATTTTAATATTTGTGTCCTCTTTGGCCATTACTCACGAAGCTCTGGTTTAGCAATAAAGCTTATAGTACAGCCTAAAACCCCCATTACACGTGAGCCTGAAGCTCTTCAGGTGCCTTTGGTGTTTTTTGACAGTGTGCAAATATATTTACTTACCTCTTTCATTACGCTTTTCTTACTTCTTCTTCGGGGACACATTCAGAAAGCATTTCCACAGTTTTATGGCTGTGAAACGTCCTGAGAACATTATGAAGTGTCAGTACAATGATTTTAAGAACTTTGGCGATGGCTTTGCAGCCCTTGTAACTGTTAAGTTTGTTTTTCAACAGCAATCCTAAGACAGCTCTGTTGTCTTTATCACTGGAAGGAAAAAAATTAAAACAATCAGCCCCATTTAATGCTGTAAAACCACCAATTATTGTAAATCAAGGTCATGTGAACACAAAATGTTAAATATAGAAACAGATATAAAAGAGTTTTATTTGTTCTTTTTTTTATCTTGCTTGAGGAACTTTAAATCAATCAAAAGAGTCACAGTCACACAGTCCGACGACACATCAGAACAACACAGGGGAACGACACAAATAACAACACAACAAATGATGTTCAGTGGGCATAAACAGTGTACATGAGAGCATAATTTTAGCACAAATAAAACCTCATAGCGTCTCACTTCCGTTGCCCACAATTGGCACAAGAAATCAGTTTTTACAAGATTAATACAAGAGGAAAGGAATGTACTTTTAGTAGACTGAAGCCTCTTTCACACAGAGATTTTGCTGTAATTCTGCTTACAGACCCCCTCATTATGTGGTCTTTTCTCATTCACCCTGAGCCAAATAAAGCTGGGATAATGTCGACCCTTTGCTCTAGATATGAACAAGATGAAAGGTGAAGAAACCTCACCCGAATGCGCCCTTTCTGACTTTTGGATGGCGTCAAAACGTTAATCAGCAAAATGAAGGTGTTTTCTAAAAATTCATATTTGTGATTATTTGTTGTGTGACATGAACAGGATATTTTTCCTTTTCCTTTGAATGAGCCTTTCAAGCACTTGGTAAGACTTTGCGAGCTACGGTTACAGCTCGACACTTACTAAGGCCACCGTTCTTGTCCCAGTAATACAGAGAAGCAGATTCATGTTATAGGTAAAGTCTGCTGTAATGCTGTGGACTGTGCCACAAAATGCTTCTAACTTTCTCTGTGGGGTGTCATCATACGTGGAAATATAATCAAATTACTGCACAGATGTTGTCTATTAGTTACTTGAATGGTGATTTTGTCAGATAATGCTATAAAACTATAACTATGACTATAAAATATGAATTTTATTGAAACAGAGCATCTCTCCTGACTCGATCTCTGTTAAAAGTGCAACATATTTGAACCTTTCACACAGAAAAATGCAGAAGAATAAAACTGCAACAGAAAAAGTCAGAAGAGTCTATTAACACATCATGAAATTGTTCCTCTATATCAGAAAAAGTTGATTGGAATGGCAAAAAACTAAGAAAACCTTGCTTTTAAGCTCAGGTTATTTTCCCTTTTTGAAAAAGAACTAGTGCATGTTAGGGCAGATGGAAGCAAACGTGTTCTTGGACCACTACAAGAGTCAGCTGTTTCTGCCTTCTGAAATCAAACCAATACTTGCTTGCATAAAAGGATAATCACAATGTAACCAGCTGAAAAAAGCTCTCTTTGCTGTATGTGGCCAAGGGGACCAAATGTGTCTCTTCTTTCACAAAGTTTTGTATCCAAGTGGTGATGGCAACTGTTTATAACCGTGCACATTGTTGCCTTCACCGTCTTATGTTGACATTACAGAATCTAGTATTTTGCTTCAAGTGACAAATGCAAAAGCTTGCTTCAAATTTACTTGGATGGAAGAAAAGCTTTTGCAGTGTCTGAGCTAAAGACCAACATTAGCATGCTTACAGGCTTCCCAGACTCACCCTGAAAGTAGTCAGGTTTTCATTCACCAGCAGAGCCAATCTGTTCCAATCTTTTGAAAAAACACAATAAGTCTTTATTGCCTCGTTTGATGCAAATAAATTGGGCTTCATAGTATCTACTTAAAGTGACAGTAAAAGCGATGTTGCAAATAGCTATAATGCACAATGCAGTAAAAGAAGTAGTTGACCTAACCAGAAACGACATCAATTGTAGTGGACATCCTCAAGAGAGAAAATGGAGAGAGCTCTTCTTCCTTTAATCTCTGGAAATATCTGAGATATTAGCTTTATAATATTTGGGAAGACGCTGGGCAGTCATGTGTCTACTGTTAGCACAAATCAGAAAAGCTGGTAAATCACATAATCTGAATCTTTGCTGAGTCAGATGTGATTCGCAAAGTTGTTTTTATTCTCCCTAAAGCACGTATAAACTTTGTTGCACATAAGTGGACGTTTTTTTTTTTTTTTTCAATCTTTACAGTTTCCGTTCATCTTTTCTTGTCAGAAACGGCAATGGATATCCACCAAGTGATGGCTTGGTAAAAACAAAACTACTTGTATACTCTGGCAATAACACAGTTAAAAGGATGCATTTAGAGTCTGCTGTAGGAATCAGATTTGAAATAAACAGCAGCTGACTGTTTTAGTCTGATGGGAAAAGAGAAAGAAAAATGACTGAAAGAGGCAAACTTATACACAAATATAAAAAAAAAAAATCTGAACAATTCTGGGAAATCCTTAAAACTGAATAGCATACAGTGCAATCCTAGGCCACTTAAAAAGGATAGAGGGCTGTTGGGGAATACCTTTGAGTGTCTTTGAAACAATGACCTCTAAGTACCAATGGGAAAAATCATCTCATGCCAAGTTCCTATAATCTGACAAAAGCAGAAGACAAATGGTGTGGGAGTTCCTGGCAAAATATACTGGAAATATACTGTCAAGTGTCTTATTGTCAAACCAGTTAACACTTCCTAACACATCTTGAGGGGTAGATGTTTGCTTGGGAGCCAGAATAAATGTCTAAAAGTGGGGCTGATGTGAGAGACTAAAGACTCAGAGTAGGAGGAGGTGTGAGAGAAAAGCCTCCTGACTGGTTTGATCTGGTTCAAATAGTGCTGTGTATTAACACAGTGGATTACGATAGACTGGAATGCTTGTCTTTTGTTGAGACCTTTGTGGTGATGTCATCAGTACTTTCCCTGACAGCACCTGGGCACTAGCCATCGTTGTGGTTGGGCACTTTAAGGCAGTGACGTGCCGTTGTGATGTGGTCTGATTTGTCAGCTGACTTGCTTCTTTTTTTCATTTCTAAAAGAACTTTTCGACAGTAGACAGACTTCAGTCAGCAGGGCCAAAAAGATTAGCTGCCTGGTGAACTGTGTAAACACACAGACAAATGTGTGTGTTTGTGTGAGCTGTCTACAGGAATGTGTGTGGGTGTCAGCGTCTGTATGCTGTTGCACGGATTGTGTGATTTAGGAGGGAAAATGCCATGAATAAATAATTTACACAATTTTAGTGAGTGGAGGTAATTAAGAATAGAGGCATCGAGCAGTGTATGCGTGTAAAGGGAGTGGTGAAAGAAAGCCAGCAAAAAGAAAGTATGCTGGAAAAAGAGGGGGAATTAAAGGAGGACTCGTGGCTGAATCCACAGTGCTGATGTTAGCTGTCTGATCCACTCAGAGACAGTTGGCAGCAGACTGTCTACCAGCCGCAAATGTACAGTAATTCAAAGCATGCGATGTGACGCCGTTCCCTGCGAGCTGGGGCTGCAGTCACCCACCCACTCACTCACTCTCACACACACACAGGCACACACAGAAGCAATATACACCGTAGAAGTAACAAATGCACTGAGCGCTCTATTCCACGTGATGCAATTATTCACAGTTCCATGGCAGATTTTGGCTGAAGCTAATCTCATAACTAAATCGCAGGGTGCTTTTGCAAAAAAAAAAAAAAACAGATTTTCCAAACAACTGTAAGGCATTCAACTTGCTGGTGTCAATAGCTTTACAAGATTAAAACTTTATGGGAAAGAGAGGTCAACAGAGTTTGAATGCAACAATTACAGCACAACAAACTCAAAAGCATAACCGTGCAAATAGGATTTACTGCTTCAGTCAATTAGTGTTTGGGGGCAACATAACTAACCTTAAGTTTGAGAATTTTCAACAAAAACTTCTAAATAGGATTATATTCTTTTAAAGCAAAAAGCCCGATTTTATATAAACAGATAAGAACAGATGTAGGATTTAGAACCTGAAGACAGAGAGACAAAAAGCGTAGCAGTAAAGGGTTGGTGAAAGGAAAACAAGATTCCATCTTTTGTAGGTTAGTTCTCATGAGCTTCACATGACTTGCATTTAGTTCTTCTCTCGCCCCCCCCCCCCCCCCCCCCCCCCTCCCTCCTCCTCCTCTCCCTCTGTGCTGAGCACTCCCCCTTCCTTCTTTCCTCCACCACTTCCCACCCCCCAACCTCCCCACCCCTCTTCGCTCTCCTCCATGCAGCACATAGACTTCCTGTGTGTCCTGGCCTGAATGGTATGCGCATGGAGTGGGTGTCTGGGAGGCCTTTCATCCGGCATGGAAAGAAATAAGTCGAGAGAGAGAGGGTGAAAAAAAAAGAAAGTGAGAGAAGAGAGTCATCTTTAATCCGTTTGAGTCAGAGCAGTTGTCCAGAGGCGAGTGGGGTGGGGCCTATTAGAAGGGGTGAGAGGGCTCGAGTTGTGCCAGGGATGTGTGTGTCGCGTCTGGAGGGGAAGAGAGAGGCCTGCTGGGAAAGCCTGCAGCCTGCCTGTTTGCCTTCCTGGGACTGATGACATCCGGCTGGGACACGGTCTGCATGGCTGAGTGAAGATACCAAACTCAAATAGATAAAAAATTAACTATTCATGCCCTACTGTGAGAAACTGTTAATGTCATCCACATCAAGCAGAAAGCACAAAATAACTATTGTGTGTCATGCAGTTCAACTGGACTGAGAACCTTGCAGGAACACGCTCCTGGGTGGGTGTTGAGCGGCATTTGGCGTTGTCAGACAGGGTGTAGCTGGCTGCTACAGTGCCAGGCCTGACTGGACCCACTGTGAAGGGGCACATATGCAAGTTTGTGAGGCTGCCTCATGTCATGGAAACAACCTGCATGTCTGTGTGTGTGTGTGTGTGTGTGTGTATGTGCACATGCGCATGTAGAGAATGTTAAGACATGCTGAGACAAACTGACCTTTAATAAGAAAACAGCATACAGCGCCATCTGCTGTTTGGATTGGGCTGTGTTTTGTGTTTTCCCATCAAATGATTTACATTAAACGTCTCACGATGTTTGGTGGAACATATTTTAGATTTCAAGACAGGGACAGCTAATCTTGTTATTTATACTGCGGATGGATTATTCAAGATCATGTTATGACAAATGTTTGTACAAATGGCACTTAAAATTGATAGTTTTCACTTATTTCTTTATTATGCTGATATGGAACCATTAAGAGATTCAAAATACACTGAACTCAAGTGTCAAAAGTTCTCCGTTTTACTCTAATCCCACTATCCTCATCTGACAGTATTACAGTTCATTACTTGGTAGGCACGTGTGGCAAATTAAATGAGTTATTATGAAATGGAAATGACTTCGCCTATGATTTTAGTATTTAATCTTCAGTTTATTTAATGAAAATAGCATTACCATGAACAGACAATCCATTTACAACTCAGAGATGCTTTACATAAAGCCCACATAATTTTCCATAATTAACCTGCTACAGCAGATTAATGAGATAACAGTCCAATTATCCAGCCTTAATATTCACATAAAGAGAGTGGAAATATAAAGGTTAAAACTTAGTTATAGTTATAAATTAAATGTCATGGGAGGATGAGACATGAGTTAATGAACTTATAGTTTGCAGTGTATATATATAATATGAACACATGACCTTTCTCTGCTATACACCGTACCTTTGACTGCTTTTATATAATCAAGTCAATATGCTTGTTTAAGAATTTTTTATTCAATATACTTCCTGTTACTTGATCCACCTGTTTCTATACATGTAGTTCTTTGGATTTGCAGGAAGAAAAAAAGAGAAGAGTGCACTTCAGACTCAGTGTTTCAACAACTATGAGGCGAATTGTCACGAACTGTTGTGCTCCTCTGAATATGAATTCTAATTACTTTGGTGAACTCCTGACTTGTAATCTTGCAGTATTATCCAGTCAAATTCAATACCATTTGATTCCATAACAAATAAACGTGCAAAATGCTAAACAAATATGCCATCTGCTATGATACGGTTTTGAAATGAATAAAGAATAAACATAAATATGTAAACATATCAATGAGTTGATGAGGCTCATTCAATAAAAAAGATATTGAATAAACATTCAAATGAAGACCAGCGGTTGCGTGAACGAGTAAGTCAGACAAAGCAGCAGCGTAAGAGATTGACTGGATCGGTTGACACAAACTGGTTTAACAGGTGCTGCTTGTCTAACTCAGATTACCATGCCCATTCATTTGAAAGAAAAAAAACTTATTTGCCACAAAAAAATAGTAAAAAGTTAAATTGTCTCCCTCAAATGAATGACTGTGACATTAGAAAAAAGTTCCTTGTATCAAATTTATCTTATTATTTATTTATGCTTTTTTTGAAGGGGGGGGGGTATTGGTATGCATAATTTAATGAGATGTTGTATTTAAACGGTGTTCTTATTTACAGTGAATTAGTCTTTTGTTGACTATACTTAAACTAGGAATGTATGTGTTTTATTTATTTATGATCTCGTGTTAAGCCACCTAGGACTGGCCTATAATTGATTAAGCATAAAAAGGTACCCAACACAAAGGATAAGCCAGTGTTTTGTCTACAAATAACAGACAACTTCGCAAAACAAACCAATTTTATGTCACAAAGACATTTGTTTTCTTCCCATTTCTTTAGTTCTATGAAAAACACCAAAGATTACACAGTTTGACCGACAGAAAATGGTATTTTTGCACCAACAAAGTGATTCCCAAAGAGCTTTTAGCTGAAAACTTGGCATATCTCAGCATGGTGTGCAGTGTGTCCTTAAAAAAATCTGAGGTCACAGACAAGTGAAGGAAAAGGGAAGAAGTGTCAGGCTTAAACATTTATCTACAGCAGATGAAGAGTATCTGAAAAAGTTTTTCCTTGAAGAAGCCTGGAGAACTATTCCTGAAGTCTACTTAAAGAAATGACAGAAAGCTTGTCTAAGAGGGTTCAGGCTATGTTGGAGAATAAAGGTGCTCAGACCAAATACTGACTTTCTAGTTGGTTAGAATGGTACTAACCCTGTCTTTTCCTTATATACTGCATTTCCTTTTATAGCTGCATGTTCCAGAAAAAAAATTGTTTCCCCTATTTCCCTTTCTGTCACTATTTGATATTAGCATTTAGCAGAGTGCAGCGCAACCTCACAGAGCTGTGTAGTGTAAATGGACACTATCTGTCTTGTTCCTCAGCTCACAAAGAGAAGATTTATGAGGCTGCAAGTCATCCTATCATAAATTACATGAGAAAGGAAGATTTATGTCAAGTTTCCTCTTACAGTTGGCCAGAGTATACAATCCATGCCCAGATACACCCATTTGCGGGGTTTGCAAAACATTTCATGAAGGGAGGATCTAACACAGATGAACAAAGGAAAAACACACTTTCACTGCATATTTATTCAAACACAATACAGTATATACAGCATCAAAATGGAATTTGTTTTTGGAAAAGAAACGAAAGAAAAGAAATAAAGAACAGGGCCTATGAGAATATCACCAGTGATAAGCAGTATGGCTGTTAAACATTTCCAACATTCATATACAGAAGCACTTAATTCAAATGTTCAGCTCACAAACTGTATTTAAACATTTTAAATGAAACACACACAACTGCAATAAATTGTCAATGTAACCTTTTGAAGAATTACTTAAATCAAATGAAAGTGTAGAGAAGAGCAAATTAGCTTAAAAAGGCAGTAATAGAAACAACCGCCAAAAAGTTTGAAAGTTTTGAATGAAACCTTCACCAAGTCTCAGCTTTTGTTACACCGATACGACTCAGGTTCTTTTCCATTCTCTTTCAAAGCAATGCAGATCTTACAATAGAGACAGTAACAAAACAGAACTAACAGAACCTCCATTACCTCACACTTTGAATAAGCTGAATTAGGAGCAGCACTGTAGGCTGGATTCTTCAAAGACACGGAGCACAGCTTTGTCAAATTTACACACAACTTTTCTGCACACACTCACTCACGAGCGCTCTCTGGGTCTGAGTTTATTTAAAGGACACTGACAGACATGCTGAGCATCCTTAGGCGACAGATGGTCAAATCATCTCCAGTCAGCTCATTGTCGCTGCAAGTTCCTGGCATCGGCGATAACAGGTTTAAATGCTTCAGTGTTCTCAGTTAACACCTCTGCAGTGAGTAAAGTGTGCACACTGCACACTGCGCATGGCACTTACCATGCACCTTTGCATATAACATATTAGTTTCTTTGATAATCTGTGTAAGAAAAAAACATTCTGGTCACACTCGCTGATGACACAAAACCCACACGAAGAAGAGGCACAGTTTGTACACAGGTGACTATAAAGCTTACCAGTAGGATTTTTCATCTTGTACACATGAGTGTATATAAGAAAGAGGGAGGCTGATCTAAAGCAGCAAAGCAGATGAAAATAAAATCCCAATTTGAAGAAAAAATGTTGTTCAATAAATGTAAGAAACATCCAGAGTTCAAGTGTGCTGTTGAACTCTGTGGACACCCAGGGAGCTGAAAAATGTTTTTGGAGTCAGATTTGGCAGCATAAGTTGTACAAGCTTTAAGCCAAGAAGTCGGACAAGCTTCAATGCCTTTTGCTAGAAACAAACTCCAAAAGTCCAAAGTAATCATTGACTTCAGCAGTGTCCATGAAATCTTTAAGCAGTAGCATAAATCAGAACATTGTCACTGTTTATTATAGGTCTGCATAGCAAGGTGAGGCTCCTTTCCAAACGAAAAATCATTGTAAACTGGGGAATAAAGTGTAATTTTGATCAAAATGAGGAGAAAATTCCATAACGTTTATGAAATACATTCAACTTTCCTGTGGAAATAGATGCTGTTTGTATGCAGGTGTTCTGTTGGATTTGGTGCCAGTAGAATCACACCGCTCCTCCTTCTTAACAGATCAACATTTCCATCAAGTCTCCATCAGTTCTGTCTCTAAATCCAGGTGGTGAATTGGTTGCTCAGTATACTATCAGTCTCCATCCATCTACAGCAACTGTCTCACCCCTAATGCTCAGTGGGAAGGTCGACATGAAAAACTCCCCTCTTTTAAACATTTCTTCTTCTTCCCACATACTTCCAGTCTTTCGTTATTGTTAGCTTTGAAATTTTCTGTAATATTCATGATGGAGGAACAGTGCCAAAGCAGCTGTTTGACTGCTTTCTTCAAGAAAAGCCACGAAAAAATTCTTGCTGTTACTTGCCTCATTACTTCACATGAACACAAATATTTTTGCGTCCTCTCTTGTCCGTTATGAGTTCTCATTGGTGTGACTTCTTTTCATTTTATTCCAGTACTTGCCCAAAGGAAGTGTTTGAAAGTTGCTTCCTGTCTCTTACAGATACAAATAGATCTGACTAATGCACAGATGCGTCTTTAAATACTGTTCAAAAGTTTGCCCAGTTATCTAAATATACCAGAGGTTTGTCATCACATGGGCTTGCAGCAGGAACATATCCTGCAGGGCATATCCTGTGTTTCAGGATGATGGGTCAAGCAATTTTATAGGCGCTCAGGTAATGGTAACACATCAATGATTTGTGTTTGGCAATAGATCAGGAACCTCTTTGACTCAGACAATTTTTTCTTAATTTTAAAGAACAACTAATGTAATAATTTTTCTTTTGGTAGCTTTAGCCAACACTACAGCTCTGCAGGAGATTTCAGTAGCTCTGCCACTTGGATAGGAAAGATGTACCTCCGGGTGGCAAAAAGGGAAACATTCATCCAAAGATGACAATATGTCAGCTGCAAATTAATTTCTGTGTGTTGCTGGGAAATTGATCCTAAACAAAAGAGAAAAGAGTTTGGGAACAATCCAGTTGTTGTAATTTTACACTGTAACTCCTGTCACTGCTTGATAATGTTCACAGATTCAAACAATATTAGTTTAATTAGACAAATCACAGACATTAAAGTGATTTTTTATTTAGCTGATTTAGCTGATTACACTACTTCAAAAGCGAAATATACAACTTTAGTCACACTTGAACGGCGAGGAATTTTAGAAATCAAAACTGCACCTGGAGCCCCTGCAGGAGCTCGTTGATCCTTCTCACTCAGGGAAACTAGAGCAAGGTTGACTCCAGTCTTTTCATTTTCTTGTCAATGTCTAAGAAATTTTTATTTATTTTTATTTTTTTTAAAAACTAGTTTTTCTAAGAAAACTTGTTTTTTCAGTAGGGAGAAAGCTGAAAGTTTGTTTGTTTTGGACTTCACGGCTGGGTCATACATGAATGGCTGAACCAGTGGCCTCAATAAGAAAGCCTATATAACAGCACACACAGAGGAAGAGTGACTAGTCTTTACTGTAAGAGAAAAGATTTGAAACATTTCAGTGTTTGTCACCTGGTTTCTACTGCTCTGGTGCTCCTGCGAAACACCCCACTTCAACTAAAGTGGATTGAACAGTAAAGGTAATGACTTATTACTGACATTAGGAAGTTACATTGCGTACATCTGGATAGCCTTCAGTCAGAGAGATAAAAAAAAACTATCTTAAATAACACGGCCAGTGTGGTCCAGTACTTCAAGAAGAGATAAAAAGCACTTCAGTACTGAGCTAAAAAAAAATAAGGGAATAGTACCTAAGGAAATAAGACTCTTGTAATGATTAATCAGATCAACTGAGTGGTCAATTGAAGACGTATTTCAACCAAAAGTATTCAAAACTCGTCGTTTTATTCCTCGTTTTTTAAGGGGCTAAAAGATTTTTTAGGTCCAAGGTACAGAATAAACTAGGTAAATCAGGCGTTTAAGGTCATTTAAGCCTGACACTTGACTCCTGGCATTAGTGTTGTTGGGGCAGTGCTGGTCAAAGCAGCCTTCACACAGGGGAGTGGAACGAGCAACATAATAACTCTTATGTTACTCCTCCCTGTGGATTGTGAAAGTTTTTACAAGTGCCCTATAGCATAGCCAGTGTGAAACTATCAGGGGTTAACTTTTTCTCGGTTTATACATTGGTCACTGCTTTGTTCTCACTATCACTGCTGCCTCTGTTTGTCTGCCTCCACAGTAGAACACAGAGCAGCTGAATGAGGAATTCACCCAAAACCTGTTAATGTTACACATTTCTTCGAGGTTGTGAGTGTTTTCATTTATACTTTTGAGCACAACCACTGCAAAAACAATCAGATTTAACATTTCATTATGCAGATTCACTCATGACATGATTGAAGCATCTATCAATTTGTTCTTGAACTCGCTTAACCGCAGCAGCTTGCGGTGCGGGCTGTTTCTTGGCTGATCGAGGCAGACGTGAATGTAAAATGTTTTCTTTAAAAACAGCGACAACCATTCCTGCGAACCAACTTAAAGTTAACAGATTTTGCAAACTATGATGGAAATTAGGTATGAGATGAATGAGACAGACTACTGGGATAGGCTCCAGCCCACCCACTACCCGACCGACGGATTGACGGTATAGAAAATGGATGGATGGATGAATGAGACATAAAGGCAGATATAAAATACTCAGTTATTCATGTTCAGCTCTGCAAGCCCCATCTAAAAGGTTCGGAGTAATCTCAAAAGTCCCACCTACCTACCAGGGAAGTTATTTGGGGTGAAGTTTCTCTCTGGAACTGTTTAATGTCTGGTTCTTGCAGCGATAATGGTGGGGGTTGAGAAAAGGACCCCCCAAAAGACCATAGTAAAACTTAAAGAAAGCTTCCCTGTTTAGTAAAAGCTTAGGTTTTACGATCTAAAAGCAAGTTAGGTTGTTTAAGAGCTTTAGGTCAACATGACCACAGATGAGTCAGTGTTCTTCAGTGTGCAGATATGCCAAGCTTTGGCCTTTTAACATGGTGACATTTTTGTGGGTTCTGTTCTCATGCAGACCACAGAATGACTTGCTGATAGACAACAGGTTTGCATCATTTGCATTAAGCATTCCTGACTTATTGAAAACAGATTTCAACATCTATTGGATAAAAATGCATACATTTGCGGTTGAATTCCTTAGAATATTTCCATAAATGCACAAATCAGCAAGAATTTGCCTGCATCAATCTGCATCCTTCTTGGCCAGACTGAATGTGACTACAAACCGTGACAACGAATAAGTAGGAAATAGTTCTGTTCATAACCCCACAACAAACAGAAAACTATGGTTTTTACTCATAGTTTCATTGATTGGTCTGCAGATTTAATTTCTTCTAGCAAGAGTCAGCGTGGTTGATTCCTCTCTCCAGTCTTTATGCTAAGGTAAGCTAGCAGCCTCACTTAAGAGTTGTCTTTGCATGAAACTCTCAGAAAGAAAGTGAATCCCAAAAAACGCATAATTAAGTACTCTGGAGTAAGTACTGTGGAGGATGGCAGCATTATTTCATCATGCAAATCCTTTTTTTTTGAGGGTGCAGAGTGCAGGCAAAACTGCAGAGATACTTTATCCTCCATCGACAGGCCTAGAGATTTTGAAAGAATATTCAAAATATTTCAAACTAGTCTAGTTATTCAAATAAACTTTAATGATTACAACTCATAAACTCTTGTATATGTTTACTCAAGGGACTGTCTCTCTTAATCAAGTCTTTTTTGGTGAAGTTAAACTCCGACACAATGCAATGTCAGCATGGTCAATGATTGACCATTCAAACTTAGACACTGCATGAATAGTTATTTTTCCAAGTTTTCCGTTTCATCTCTTGCCTGAAACAGGTTTGAAGATTAAGAGATTTCTCTCCTGTAGCATACATGGGTTGTCCTGTGTCAGAATTCAATTCAGTGAAGTGATGGAAAGAGAGTACCAACACAGAGTTCAACACAAAATCACTTTATTAAGTTTGGGGGCAACTGACTGGGGGATTTAAAGTGGACGCTGGCTCGGCTGAGATGACATCGGAGGAGGAGTGGGACCTGGCAAAGTGTCCCCAAATTACGATCCAGCGATCGGAGAAAGGCAGCTCTAGTCAAACCAGACATAAAAAGTCAAACTTTTAATTAAAAAAAAGCCCCAAGGGGTCCTCAAGATTCACACCACTTCGCCGGTGCCAGCAATTTATAGGGTTTGTAATGTTCCCCCGGGTCTGTTTGGTATGAAGTCACATGTCACACAGAAACATTAAATTTTCTCCAAATTAACCATACGTTGATTACTTGACATCAGGGCATGTGGGTGACTGGTTGACTTCTGGCTGCATTTCCAGATGAGGCCCTGATCAGCTGAGTTCTTTTCTGCAGTCTTTTCTTTAATGACGTGCTTGGAGCTGATTCTTATAACGACTGTCATCCATTTGACATTATCATTACGCTATCTTTTCTGCACATGGACCTAAGTCCTACACACTAATCACTGCAGACACTATTGGTTATTGTTTCTGACCTCACGGGATGGACAAAATGTTCTGACAGAAAAATTTTTCCTTTCTTTCTTTTTTTTTTTTTTTTTTTTTAAGTCAAACTCCAGAAACATTAAACATACATTTCAGAAAAGAAACAAAGCATTAGGAGATCTAGAAAATTAATGACAAAATACCGGGAGGACATTATTACACTGAACATTTTGATAACCCAGAGGACTATTTGATGAAAAGTACTGTACTGGGAGGGTCACAACACCAACCCTCAGACTCTTTCAAACAGTCATTCCTACTCAGAGAGTCTTCTGCACACCGATACCTACAATCTGAATACAGGTGGTCAAATCGGTCTTAAGATATGTTAGAGGTGGACATTTTTCAATCAAAGATGGGTATGTGGTGTACTGATATCCCCTTCCAAAATGTGTTGTAAGTCCCTTATAACACAGGTACTTATCTCTTGGTCATATCTCGATTTTGTTTGTCTGTATGGACCATTGGGTTTGGCAGAGGAGTTCTTTTAATAACATTCTCCTCCTTTCCAAAGGTTAGTCAGTACACCTGATCATCAGTGTTCATGCAGTAATAGTTCATCATGAGTTGATCTGCTGTAGACCTTCCCTACCCAGGTTTTGTGAATTCAGACTCCTCTTTTCTGCAACCAAGAGTGGTGGCTCCCCTGGGGGACTGGACTTTGCCGATTTCCTCAAGGGCACTGGCCAGAGAGTCCAGATCCCCAGAGTCCTGGTGCTGGGCTTCCCATAGGCTCAGAATCACTGAGGATGGGCTCTCCTGACATGCAAAGTAGCACAGGTTCCTGGAGGGCCAAGGAAAATGAAATATTTTAATAATAGATCCCATTGTACAGCAATGAGTAACGGCAGATTGGTTGAATAATGTAAAGTGGTTGCTTTGCTGTCATTATAATAGGAAAGGTAATGCAAAGTCTTTTTTCAAAAGCTTATTGTGTGAGCATCAAATTCCTAAGACATTGGGGGTTTCAAGAAAAAAAGACAAGGAGCAACGGTCAAAATCAAAGGAGTAGACACTGGTAGCCTGACGTTTTGTTACTGAAGTGGGTGCTTCAGTAATCTTATATTGCTAATTAGATGTGTTAAGAGATGAGCCAACCTGTTTAGAATCAATCTCCAGTGATCGTGGTATGATACATACTGGTTAGATTTGTGTCCAATATGACTGACTTGGTTTGAAGATATTGAATGCAGACAATGATTACCAAACAAGATTGTAGTGCTGCAGTTGCTTTAAACCAGGTCCAAAGCCTCAGGGAATGATGGGAAACATCTGGCTCTAACCTAGCAGTTTGAACAGTTGATTGGTTTAGATATTGGCTCCGTTACATTTTATATAAACTTTCAATTCCAGATGACTTTTCAGATTTTGAAGGCGTATTCTGTTAGCAGAGTAAATGTTGATTCGTTTAAAATTGTTCAGTAAGAGAGGACGAACGCATTGTAATTCCAGATGATGAACTTCCTGTACACACTCAGCATTTAATAACAGCTTTTTGTCTCCACTCACTTTTTTGTCTGCTTTCAAAGCAAAGAAAATAGTTTGTATTTTAATCTAATAATGATCTTTTAAAAATTCCTTTGATAATTTGAAGGACAAAGTAGCTAAGATCCAATTAAATTTGTTTGCTTCAGGGACAAAAATACTCGTGTCAAAGTGACACGAAGAGACATCATCATCCAAGAAAACTAAGAAAGTAAACTTTGGTTTCCACTGATTTCCTTGTCTGCTGTTGTTTTAACGTCTGTCCAACAGAGGGCACTGTTTTGTTGCAATGGCATATCTTACACTGCTTTCTCTTCTATTTTCCTTTCTATTCCACTTTCCCCTGCTCTGTGTGATGATGTTCCCACACACTCAGAGAAATAATTACAAAAATCAGCTTAAGTAGGTAGAGACATTCCTATTACATGCTTCTTGGTGTGCTTGGCTGGCTTGAAAAAGCTCTGAAATCCTTTCCCATTTCTCAGTCACAGATGTTTGTTTTCAGACTTGGTGAAAGTGAAATTCCTTAATCGCATAGTTTCATAGTGTCATCGTTTCTTGGGAGACTTTTTCCTCTCATGTTTCTCCAGCTGGCAAGAAACAGAGAATATCCCCTCTGTCAGTGTCTGGGAGCTCACTGCATAGATCTAAAAAACGTCGTGGGTATAAACACTTGATTATTGACTTCTTTTCTGAAGCACAAATAAAGATCGCCCCATCTCTAAATAACTAAAATCCTCCTCAACCTACACAAATACCGACCTGGCACAACCTCCTGAGAGTTCAGCAGGGGTTGAAAGATGGAGGACATGCAGAGACGCTGCTAATGAGAAGTGCTAACATGAACACATTTTCTTGCCAGAGGCTGGCCTGTCAGCAGTCAGAGACCTTCCTTCAGATTTCTGCACAACACGGCATCTTGACTGCAGTTACGGTATTCTGACTGTGAAAAAGTTGGCGGTAACATTTTCCTCCCCATCCGTCTCTGTGCATGTGTTTTTAGATCTATAATGAAATCAGCAGTGTGGCGTGCAACTGAGCGCTGGTTGGAGATGGAAGATAAAGGCAGACACGGTGCCAAAATTCCAGATTAAAAGTAGTATTCAAAATGAGAATGGTGTTTACATTCATGGAGAAACATGCATGCAGCCCCCCCCCCCCCCCCCCAGTCATTATTCTGTTATTCAAAACAAAATATGCCAGCTCATTCATTCAAAGATGACTCAGCAGTATGTAAATGGTAGCTAGAGGGTGGGATGAAATTTAGTGCTATAACTCAGACCTGTCTATGTGGAGCTTTTGTGCCAGGAGCTGCCAGTCCTTCCCGTTGGCATTAGCGATGTCGAAGGTGGCGCTGATGCGCTGACGGATGGACAGGGGGATTTTAAAGGCCCTTGACCCTGTCTGAGAGGAGACGGTACAGTCCGACTGAGTGAAAAAGGGAACCACTCCCTTTTCATTCTGCTAGCGAGAAGGAAAGAAGGAAAGAATGAAGTTTCGATATTGAAGCCTAAAATGTCCCCCTTAAATATGAAGGACAAAGACTCATCAAAACAATTTGCAATCTATACATGAAAAGCTGCATGAGATGCTCATTACCCAAACTCTTAAATCAAATCAAGACTTATTCAGTGTAATAAAAGAAGCTATTAGCAGGCCATATAACTGCACATGCACTGACAACACACTGTGTCCTTTTATGAGTGTGACTCACCTCCACTACAGACGTATAGATCTGGAGTATCTGCTCCTCTCCTGTGACCTGTCGGATGCTGATTTTGCAGGAGAGCTGAGACGAGGAGTGGCTGTATCGCTCCAAAGAGAAGGCACACTGCAGGGGATGCTGGTTACTGGCCCACACCTGAGAAAAGGAGAACTCCTGCAGAGCGAGGAGAGACAGTGGGCGGACAGGGTGAACATCATGATGAAGGGATTTAGCCGGGGAGACAGCAAACTCATTAAATCCCTGCTAAAGACATTTGTTTTTCTTAATCTTGTCTCACCATCCACTTTGCTGTTCACATGCTTAATTAAGAGTGAATGAGTGACCTCGTTACCCAATCGATGATGTTACCTAATCAAGAAGTTTTTAAGCATCAGAAGGAAAACCAGCAGTTACTGCAGACCGCGAAACGAATGAATGATGGGAGAGTCAAACTGCTGCGTAAAGTCTTCTCCAGCACATCTTAAAGATTCGCAATGGTCAGGTCTGGACACAGGCCAATCCATGTGTGAAAATAATGTCTCATACGCCCTGAACCACTCTTCCACAATATGAGCCAATGAATCCTGACATTGGCACATAATGTTGCTGAACCCAGACCTGAACTAAAGCAATCCTAATTAATAACACTGCACTGACAGGTTTGTGCAGTAGGCATGATGGTTACAGATCTTTATTCAAGACTTGATAGGCAAGTCTTACATTAAGTTAATGATATTCATCAAGCAAGTTATCACCAGCCTCATAAATATTACAAATCTTCATCTACATTGATAAAAAAATTTAAAAAAAAATCACTGTAATGAAAATGAAAAATCGTCCTTTGTAGCGATGACTTGTTTTTTTCCCCCCTACTGTCCACATTCCTGCTATGAAGCTTATGTAAATTGCACTCTTTAGATAAAAACCTGTTATGTACTTGTGGAATTAGGACAGAGATGCCTCTGAAAAAACATTTAAGAAAAAAAAAAGAAAACAAACCATTTTGACTTCCATTACTTACTACTGTGTGACCCAGACAGTGGTGCAGTGAGAACAGGTCAAAACACTGTTTTACACATGAATCATCCTCTCTTCAGATCCATCAGACAGGAAGATGGCCACTTATAAAAGCCTCCTTTCAGTCAGAACAGTGTCTGAATGAGAGCTTATAGTCATCTTCCTTGTAAGACCTCTGTCACTATCTAAAAAAGTCTTGTTGGCATTCTAAAGGCGCTATGGTGGGCTAATTCTACTAGTATGTTGCTGGTGGGATAAACATCACAGGGCAGAGCAGAACATGCAGCAAATAGACCCCTAGGAAGATAACTATGAGATATATGTGTGTGTGTGTGTGAATATGTGTATTCCTGCCTGGCAGTCATAATTAAGTTTGTAATGGTGCATGTGTGGGTGAGATAGCTAGCCTTAGTGATCTCCTGCTGTGCCCTTGCTGCTGCCCTTTAGCTTTGATGTGACCATGCAAGAAAAAGGGAGGCTGACAGAGAGACAGCAGGAGGAGAGCAGGGAGCAGAGAAGATGAAGGTGCACAGCTTCCTGCAGGTGCATGACCGCGACAAAGCTGAGCGTGATTTAAATTAGAACACCCATCGACCTACAGTAAACATGCTTATTTCTTTAAACGCTTTTTCTTTATACTAAAGAAACCGCCTACCTGGCAGGTGGTGAAAGGCTTGATGCTCCAGAGTAACTGTGGGACGTCCTGGATCGACACCTGGAGGCTGAAAGTGTTTCCCCTAAACAGCATAATTCTAGGTTCTTCCAGTAGCCGTCCACCCCTGCTGCGCTCCCCCACAGCCACCTCCTGATAAGAAAAAGTAAAAGTAAGGATAGTTTTTTGCAGAGGTTAGGAGATACTAAAAAAAAAAAGCTTTATAGTCTATGTAGCTGCATCATACACAGATTTTAATGTTGAGAAATATGTTTCTGCTTACTGCTAATTATGATAAACAGGCTTGTGAAATCTTCTCTATATAAAGGGTGATTTATCTAGGATGACCAATTACTCATCAACCACATTCGGTCTTGTTATATTATCCACCTCTTTCTCTTTTCACAGTACATTGACTCCTTATGTTTAAACTGTTGAAATGTCACCCAAGCCTTTTGAAAATGATAAATAAAAGCTGTGATAGGCATTTGCGACTATTGGCTGACATTTATAGACCAAATAATAATCATCTGATGAACAAAATCATAGTAAGATTAATTGGGAAACTGATAGGCTCTCAGTATTAAAAAAATCATCAGAAGTTTTCAATTAAGATCCAAATTTCGTCCATCACCTTTCTGGATCACATGTCTTTTCTTCATACATTGTTTTAGCCATTGTTTAGTCTCCACTACAGGTAGATGCTTTCAAAACAGTTTTTTTTTAAATGAGTTTTGAGTTAAAACTCTTTGCTTGTTATTCTTGGATGTCCTCGTACTTTAGAGGACACACTGTGAAAACGAATGTAAAAACATGACATTCAGCATTTAAAAATCCACCCAAAGTCATAGAGCTCTGGAAGTCAGTTCTTAATAAAAGTAAACAGTGAAATTGCTCAAAGTAAGGTATTTCAAAAGATGATTGTCAATAACAAAAAAAAAAAGAAATGTCAAATTCCATAACTAATTTCCCTTTGATGCTGTGATTTCCCAGCCTGAGATGACAATGACAGCATCAAGTCTGTGAACTCCCCGCACAACTATACCTCTTCAGTCTTTTCTGGAAATTCTCTTTCATGCCTTCAAGGTAGTATCCTTCATTCTAGGTTTGCTACTTAGGAAGCTACCCTAGAAGTGAGTGTGAGCGTGCATGGTGGTTTGTCTCTGGGATGGATTAGTGACCCGTTCAGGGCATACCCTGCCTCTCACCCGATGGCAGCTGAGATAGGCTCCAGCCTCCCCCTGCGACCCTCAATTGGATTAAGTGCTTAAAGAAAATGAATGGATGAAAGATCTAGGGAAACACTTGGGCAGTTTAACTATAAAAGCTCTGTATTTGTGGACAATATGCTTGTGGTCATTGTCTTTTTGCCGGATGTGGAAGACAAAGTGTATCTAAACACTTCTGAATACATCCTGCTGCAGCTGTCGCCCTCTCCTTCATTAATAAAGTGAGTTCTGAAAGCAGCATTATTTGCCTTGACCACGACTTGACCTCCACCATGTGTCACTGATGGGGTGCAATCACTCGGCTCATTGCCACTTCCTGCTTCTCTTCATACTTTCTGATTTCCATCGATTAAGCAAAGGTTATGTTTGCTCCTCTGAGGTTTTTGCTTATAAAAACTTCTCCAGCTCGAGTAAAGACTGAATGTAGCTTTCAAAGAAAATGGATTATGATGGTGGAGATGTTGCTGTCTGTTCTTCATAAATACATTTTTTTTCTTTTTTTTGCCAACACCAGCTGTTTTCTCCACCAATGGTTTGTTTTTCACATTTAATATATCATTATAAATAGCAAAACAAGATACGTGGGCAGTGCTTCTGCACATCTGAAAAATGGACTCAGCAATGAATTGGCTTTTTGTATGGAATGACAACATGAATATGCATATAAATAGCTTAGAAATTCATTTTAAAATGTCAAAAAGGGAAAAAAACAAACAAAAAAAGAGAAAACATACCAATTTTCAGCATTGTTGCTGCACTTTTGTGCGGTGCTGCAATGTCGGTGTGAACCACGCTCGCCTGTTTGAGTTTACATTTTATTTATCTTAGATTTGAAGCAAAGGGTGAAGAGCAGGGGACAGTGCAAAGCGCACAGGCTGTCTTGAACCAGATCGATGTTCAAGCTCACAGGGGAAATTATTTGTCGCATGAAGCACAAAGAAAAAAAAAAAAGCCAACACAAAAGAACAAATGAACAAATCACCATGTCTGACGGATGGAGAGGAGGAGCGAGTTGGTTCTGAGCACCTGCATTCAATTTTTCATTGTTGACTTGCAATTTTTCAGAAGCAGGAATAGTGGTGGCAAGAGGCAACTACCCAGCACCAAAGAAAATTTGTGTGTGCTTGTATGTTTAATTTGCTGCAAAAAATTGTGTCTTGGCTAAAGAATGTGCTTAAGAAAAATAGCTTTGTGTTTTAGGGCAGGCTTGTGATGCAAGGAGAAGGATAGACTTTTTCACAGAGCACCACTCAGGAGCACATTGATGAACTGCTGCACCATCTTGGACTGCCTTGTTCAAATACTTGCCACATGGAAAGCAACACAGAAACACATTTAATTAACAGAGAGCAAATTAAACTATGTAAAGAAAGGGCAGAGAAGCAACCTTGGAGCATCTGTTCTCTTTGTAATTAAAAGTCCCTTTTTGTCTCCTCATCATCAAGCATCTCCCAGAGGTAGTGACACTAAACAAGAGAATCTTCTGTAGAGCGCTACAAACTCACCCAGCAACACAGAAAAAAAGAAACCAAACAAAAAACAGTGGTCACACTGCTGATTTTTGATAGAACTGATTTAGGTTAGATTATAAATTTGAACTCTTTTGCCTTACTGGCGATGTTACTTTGTGGATAGCAAGTGAAATTTACTGTGGTTCAGACTGTCAAACCAGCGCTGGATGGATAAATTCTTGTGCACACAGTTCAAGTTCACAGTGTCTTATCTGATTTTTCCTCTAGTCCAGTGGTTCTCAAGCCCCCCCAACTTTTATCTACAAAAAATACCCACTCCTCGCTGCCAAGCTTGCACATGTGTGAGCTAAGGATGGTCTCCAGAACTTTATTTTGTTTTTCTACTTTAATCTAAAAAAAAAAAGAAAAAAAGAACGGCCGTCTTCAGTTTGCATGCTTCCGGCTGGGGATGAGATGTCTGGTATGATATTTGTGAGAGTCTGATATTACAAGGTACCAATGGCTGTCTCTGACAGATAAATGGGGGGGGGATAACATGAAACTGCATGTTTTTCCAGTCTTGGCACAATAACACGTGCTTTGACAACCCAAAAATCTCTGTATCTGTTCTTGTGGAAATATGAATAAGCTTAAAGGTGCAAGCACCTTATCACAGCCGAGGTATTCTACGTCCTTCGGGCTGGACTTGTAGTTGTGTCAGTTATATGATGTTGAAACTGATAAAAAGAGACTTAATTTCCACCTTCATATGCCGAAAATCTGTAAAAGCGTAAAGATGCTCACACATTATTGCTAAGGGCTCTGCTGGTCTCACTGTGGAGACTCAATGTTTCTGTGAGGTCTGCCAGATGTTTTTATAGTTGTAGATTACACTGTTTCAGGAATTATTTTATGTTTATCCTGGGTTGGGGAACTGTTGCTGTAGCACCACCATGAGGCTAACATCTACGGTTTTAAGGGGAATGTTTGACAATGACTTGGTGGATTGTCATTAAACTTAGAACAGACGTTTACTACTTATCAGCGCATAACTGGAGATTATTGTGTGTTATTGTCAAGTCAAAAATGTTAAGACTTCTGATTGTGGTCTTGTTCTATCTGTGCTCATGTTCAGTCAAGCACAGTTTCACAGATGATCTATAGCTACCAAACTAATGTATTTCACTTAATGATGTGCATCAATGTTGGAAGTTTGGCTTTGGCTAACAAAGAAAAAACTGTTGCTCACTTCCTGTCACAGAAAACAGCTGCTCTGTTCTTGTTTTACAGTAACTTTTGTGGTATTTTAAAATCAGAAATTATTTTACACACTCAAATTGATTTGTTCAGTTTAAGTCAAAGAGTTTTTATTGCTGAGCATAGCTCAGTGTGATGGCAGTGTTAAAAAAACCCTGCTGTTCTGCCCCTGCATCTTAGTGTCACGTTATGCCTCAACACAAATGGATGAGCTCCCAAGATAGGCACAATGGTGTTTAATGGTCTAATGAACAATGTTTATGTATTGTAGCTTTCCTCTGTAAGGGTCAATTTTCACACAAACCACCCACAATGTTTTCCAAATGTTAACCACATGCTTTTGGTCCCTAAACCAAAAGTGAAAAGAGGTTGCCTACACTGGACTTAAACAACACTTCCCTGAGCGAAAGTTTAGCAAATCATTTTTCTTTTTATTTCTGCAAACATTCCCAAACATATGTATTTGTCACGCCTTGGCAACACAAAACATTTACTGACATGGTGTCTTAGACTAGCATGGTGGGTCTATTTCATGCTTTGTTGTGATGCTGGATATGCAGTTTTTTCACTGTTAAATGGTATCAACAACATTCAAATGCACATATCTAAGTACACAAGAAAGTCGGTATGTCTCTTTTCAAAGGTAAATGAGGTACAAAGGTAAAAGAGTCCCAGTTAAATTTCATTTCAGTACCTGCAGCAATATAGTGAACGTTTCCCTGTTCTTTCATTCATCTCATTTAGCCTGCCTTCATTTAAGTATGTGACCAGGTGAGGTTGTCACATTCAGTTCAGTACAAGCAAGCCAACATTTGCACTGAACATAAAGCTGATAACTCGACAGTTTTCTTTTTACATCAAATTTATGAGATAAATATTGTAGTTTTTATTATTCTTTAATAGTTTTCAAACAATAAACACAAGGAATTGATATGATTGCTGAGCTGATAAAGGTGCTCACAATAAAAGTGGTGCTTGAACATTAGTGAACACCTTACAATTCTTTTTAAATCACAGCAAAAAAATGAGTTCAGCACTAAAACAGAAAAAGAAACCCCAATTAAAGGGGCCCTATCATGAAAAATAAAACTTATTTTTCTTGTGCTTGTGAGCTCGAATTTGGGTATCTGAAGGGACTATGACAGTCGTTCAGTGAGCTGTTCAGATGTGCAGGGTTCTGCCATGTCGCAGACCCAGGTTAGAGTAGAATTACCCAGCCTCCCCATCTTCAGCTGTGAGCTCCACCCACAGTTTGAAAGCAAACTGCAGTCACAGTACCTCAGACGTGGGACATTCAAACCCTTTTGCTTTTTGCTGTGTAATTAACAACAAATTCTCATCAGCAGGTAAACATTTCATTGAAGAAAAACAAGCTAATAATGTTTTACCCATTACTTTGTTTAATCTTTTATATTTGAACCAGAAAGCTTGACTTTTTGTTTGTGTTTCCTCAGATTTTTTTTTTTTTTACCCATTCAGTTCTTATAAATAAACTTGCAGCATCTGTAAAACGTTTCCCATGTAAGCAACATTTTTCTCAATGTTAGCCTCTAAAATATTGAACTAAACACAGAGGGATGGACTGACAGCAGACCGCAGAGTTTACTGAGCTTGTATACAATGGTGAAATTTAGACATAGATTTTGAACAACTCGGTGTTGTGTTATTTTGGTGTCCTTTCTAAGATGTTTTAATGACCTGGATCAGTTCAATGCCAGACTCGCGACAAAACTGTATCTAAAAGAAGGGTCAGTACCAGTTGCCTGTGGTCAAACTTCAGACAAGAGAAATGTAGGTATTAAAGACTAAATTTCCAGTTAAGCATTTTTCTATCAGTTTGGTGTGTGGTAGTGTGAGCTCGCTTTGTTGTGTGTGCTAGTGTGAACTCTCAGCCTAGATACTGTATGTTTTCTCATATAAGAACAACCCAGTTCAAGGGTTATATAGATTATTTTCTGTCCAAAGTATGCTTGTATGGCCATGAAAAGCTTTATTATATATGTAGCTAGATTTCAGTGACTCGCTCACAATTAATAGACAAAAAAGAAACTGCTGTACAGTATCCCTGTGGTATTTTGATCGATGATCAGACATTCCACAATCCACATTTAGAGAGAGATTATGGACCCATGGAGAGGATTAATGACTACTTTCAACCTCCCCAAAAGTGGTCAAATATCGGTTCACAAAGGAGCTAAAAGTTTTTTTCATTAGTTCATATAAACACCATTAAATAAGTGAAGCTCTAAAGCTCAATGTTGGTGATGATTCATTGGAATGAGCTTAATTTAAAATTTTTTTCAATATTTCGTATATAAAGTACTCATCTCATGTAAACCAAGTAAGAGAATTCTCATTTCACCGTTTCTTAAGTCGTACCTGAAATGCGTGGGGCGTGTCGTCCACACAGTACACCCTGACGGTGAAGCCCAGAGTGTTGCTTGTATCTGGACTCCCAAACACAGCCAGTCTTAGCCGCTTGGCTGCCTCCTGGTTCAGAGGCTCTCCCACCAGTGCGTAACGACCTGGCTGCCCCAGCAGCACATGACACCTCTGGGCTTCCAGAAGACAGTAGCAGGATGTGCTCTCCTCGTCCACAGACATCACGTCCTTTGGATGTAAAGACACATCAGAAGGGAATAAATTTAGCTGTGGATCAGCGAGCAAATACTCTGAAACATCAGCTGTTTATTTACAGCATGGAAAATCATCATGATTTTGGTCAGAATCATTATTCATTTTTTCAAAATGATTTTTAGATACTCTTTTATTATCATTATGATCAAGTGATATTATCAGGGTACCTCACAGACAATAACCTGGAAATCTTCCAGGGCACCTAGGATAAGAAACCGAGTGAAGCTGAACGGGGGCAAAATGAATAATGACACAGCTCTCTAAACAGATGGGGATACAGTAACACTTTCAAAACAGATTAGCAGGGTGCACTTGTATCCGATGGCCGGTTGCTCCTTATCTTGTACTAAATTCTCCCTGTATCACCTTTGACCCAGCAGTCCCCTCTTCACATGGCCTGGTTGTGACATGTAAAGCGATGCAGAGTAATCTAGCGTCCTGCAGCTTCTTAAACCTGCCCCATTAGCAATGCAGCGTACATGATGGAGCTCAATGACATAGCTCATCCCCACCAGTCAGCCGGGGGAGAAATGATACAGTTAAACAAGTGTAAAAAAGTGCAGGCTTAAACGGGGATGGCACTGGGAGAAGGGGAGGATGAAGGAAAGAGAGGAAGACAGAGTGGGAAAGAGACCTCCATTTCCCATTATAGTACTAATTTCAGAGATTAGGTTTTGAGTAAGCATCCTTCCTGAGATAAAGGGCTCATTATTTCTCAATGACAGAGATGGGCCACAGTGTTAAATTTAAAAAATATCTTCCTTTCTCTTCCGAAACCTACTTCGATCTTTCAGTCTGTCTCATCCCCCCTGTTGAAATCTCCCTTTTTGTCTCTCCTGTGTTGGTATATAGCTTCCATCCGAAAAGGATATTTTGATTGCTCTCCTTTGTGCAACATATCTGTTGGCAAATTATATCTGTGTAAATGTCACGCAGATTGAAAAGGCCAGGCTGGTAGATAGCCACATACCCCCAAGTTCGAGCAAACTCGGTGGATCGCTCTGAAATAACGAGGTCCCCAAAGCTTTTTGATGAGGTTAGTTAAACATTAAAAGAGCATCTTAGATGTGTCTACTCTAGTGAAGAAAAGCAAGAGAAAATGAATAAAGGCGTATGGACTGAATGCAGGTGTCTGAGTGCCTTGTTGGTGTAACTGAAGCTGCTCTATAGGGCAGACTTGAAGGACTTTTTAGAGGTGTTGCTTGACTGAAAGGGCTCGATGTGAGAAAAGAAACTGGAGCTGCAATCACAGAAATAGCATCATAATACATTTAGAGAAGTAGAGTCTTAAATCTTTTAAAAGGTACACTTGCCAATTTCCATGTATTTTTGGATGCTCACCAAGGTATCAGGCATGAGTGGGTGCTGTTTGTTTTGTTTTAAAAACAGTTGAATTACTCAGAGGAAATAAAGGAAATCAATGAAGAAAATTTGCAGATGAACTTAATCCACGTCTTTTTACTTTCTTGTCATTATACCATGTGTTTCTATATTCATCGCTTGCTTAATCAGCTGTTCCTTCATTACCAAGAGATTCCCAAAATATCTTTCTGATCAAGATGAAAATACAATTTTAGTTAGAATAATCTATCTAGCATATTAAGAAATAGATTTAAAAATATATATCTGACTGGTAGTTTAGTGCTTCTAGTAAAGTAATCATTGCTAAGGATTGAGGACATAATTATTTGAAAGATTACTGAGATTAGATAGTTTAGATTTGCTAATTTAGCAAAGCAGACTGTGCAGACAGGTTTGTAACAGAGTAAGGATTTAAAATAACATAACTATATCATCATTAGTCTTGATAAAAGCTTTAGATGAATACTAAAAGCTGTCATTTGCATTGGGCTGACATATTCTTAAAGGTAAAGCTTGAAAGACTAGATTTCATGCAGAAGGACAAATCTAAGCAACCCTGAAAATGACTCTGCGGTTGAATGACTGCTCCGCAGGATGAAATTTTTTTTTTTTATCAAAGTAGCTCGCAGCAGTTTATCAGATCATATTGATATGCTGGGTGCTGGTGAAAGTTAGGTATAAGTACTTATCAAAAGTTTGCGCTGATATGCAGAAATGTGAACCTGTTAACTGCAAGTGAAATTAAACAGAAGTGGCTCACCTCCCACTTGTTGTCCTGGATTTGTCTCTTTAACCGGATGGTCCAGTTTTCAGCAGCCACTTCTGCACAATGTGCGATGGTCATGGCTATGGGGCAGGACAGGTCAAGGCCTGGTGGGCCGTATGTGACCGCAGGGCTCATAAAGATCTCTGACCCATCCTCGGACACAGCGCTGTTCAGAAGGTGGAAACACTGATTAACTTTTACGTGTATTTTTCATTCGTTAATTTCAAATTAAGTTGATAAAAATCACAGACACTTATTAGAATATGAAAATAAAGAATAACAACAAATTAATAACTGGGCAAATAAGCATTCAGATTGCAACCTTTGACTTTAAACAAAGTAAACTCAAATCCTTTGACATTCATAATGAATCAGTCTCTTACAAGCCGACGCTCAGACACACAGATAGAGGAAGATTAAAGCACCAAGACTAATGGACAGTGAGGCTGGGGAGGACAGGCTTTAGCACAGAGTGTGTAAGCTTCGTGGGTCGATAGAGCTTATGAAGCCTGCTTCGGCCAGCCTGGTGACAGATTAGCCAGGCCAAGCTGCTCTTGGCCAGGGGCCCAAACTTGGCTGGAAGCCCTAAAGACTGAGAGCAATCGATGGGACCACCATCAGTCATGCAGCTGGCCTGGCTGGATACCTCACATACACAGGACATAATATTGGTGCTGTCGTCAGTGCAGCAGCATGGATATTTCTCAGCATCATTAATATAACTGTGGCGGGGACAGACCCTGACATGAAGGCACAGATGCATCACAAATGTGTAAGGTGTGTGTGGACCTGCATATGTATGCACAAATATAGGAAGCACCACCAGCGTGCAAATGAGTTAAACACAGAAAATGTAGTCCTAATAAGTTATGTGTGTCATGTTGTTACAAACACATTGTACCACCTAGTACACGATAGTGGGATAATCAATACTAGATTTAAGCATATTTTTGTATATACTTTGTTCACACTGGAGTTGCTGTGTTTTCATCTATCATTTTCATGTGCAACCCCATAGCAAGATGATGGTACCTTTTAAAAGAAATAAACAAATGAAACACAAAACAGTCAAACTATGTATGTGGGAATGATGGTGATGAGGTCCAAATAAAGTGACAATGACAAAAGTTTTAACTTGTAGCATCCAACACGGTTTGCAAACATCTGCTAATAATGACGTAGATTTTCAAATACCTGTCTGTCACAGGCATCTTTTGGAAGTTTTAATTCCTATTAGATTAATGTCAGTTTCTAACTAAACAGAATTACAAACCCTAATTTTTCATTTTAAAGAGAAAAAAGAACATATATATGGATGTTGACATTGCATGCTGCAACACCAATAATGCTTTCTACTTGCTGTTTCCATGTTCTACCACTGGATTCTGTGCAAAAGCATGGTCAGAGCTTTGTAATTTGTACATATAAATTGGAAAATTCCATGTTTTCTATTGTTCCTAGTAATGTTCTCGCACTCTCTTCATGTGGAAATCTGTGCATAATCTGTGGATTACAGTCGTCTCTATGAATTGCAGTAGTCCATTTGGCTCCCATCTGTTTACTTCATAGAAGTTTTCGGTTTTCTTGCTGAATCTGCTGGCAAAGTTGATCACACAACAGGTCTTTCTCATTTTAGATGTGTCTTTTTGCCACTCATTGGGTAAAGTCACATGTCTATTGATTACAAGTGCATTCCCTCTGTTGCTGTTTTTATTAGTTAAAGATTAAAGTTGAGAGGTAACACTTCCTGTGGATTATTTTTGTTGCTTTCTAGCACTGCATAAATTCTGTGTAAGAATTCTAAATATTCTGTAAATTCTGTACATAACCGCATGGGCGTCAGAATGCTGAACTTTCCTTGAGACACAACATATGGTTGCATCTTTTTGACTTCTGTTATCTTAAAAGTTTCTTATGTAGAACGTTATATGAAGCTTTATTTTTCCATTTAGCTCTTTCCAATCAACACTACAGAATTAAAAGATCTGCTGTCTAAAAATAAAATCACACATCAGAGCAGCACCTTGGCAATACAGCTGCACTTTTTGTGCTAATCAGCCCCCAGCTCTGTAGAAACCAAGGTAACCTACTGCTGTGACTATGGTGATTAGTCAGACTGCCTGTGAACAAAGATTAAAAGATGGTTATATAGCAAGCCTGATTGTGTATATGATAAGAAAGAAATATCACTCTTCAATGACTTTTGCGATTGAAGTAGTTAATTAAGCACTTTCTCATGTGAGTGGATAATGTCTCTTACTTTTTTAGAATTTTCTCCTATATGATTATGTGTTTCCGTTGTTCATGTTTGCATTTGAACAAAAAACTGTCCGCAGTCTGTCTGTATGAATTTGACCATGCCAGGTTACTCTGGACACCAATGTAGCTTTGCTTGTGGTACTCACGGCAATGAAAAAAAAAATATTAATAAAAATCTCCTTCTTGCCTCTGCTGCTCTAGATCTAATCCACAGAATATGATGTGAACAGCTGTGGTGTGACAGAGCTTTCTATCAAAGAAATAGTCCCTGTGAAAACTGCTGACAGCACTTTATTTTATTACTAACTTGTCAAATGTTAATACCCAACACTTGTCACTGCAGTGTATAGCTATACAGCATTTTATGCAAGCCAAGAAGTTAATAAAAAAATCTAACAGAAGTCTGTGCAGCTCCCTCTTGAGCCACAAAATGCTTCAAACAGTTGTTGCACATATGCAGTAGTTCTCCCTACTGAAACCTTTTTAAAACATATCTAATATGATATCCCCTTTGATCTTTGATTAAAAACAAATTATATGTAATGCTCTTAGCTACTTAACCTCTCAAACTGTAGACATTTTTACATTTCACTTTACATTTTGAATAAAAAATAAAATCCTCAAATTCAGTCAGCAACAGCTGAAAAAATGGATCTTAAAGAACAACCTTGGGTTTCTATATATACAAAAGGTTTCTATATATACAAAAACAGTTTGTGTGTTCTCGTTTAAAGAGCAGAGTGACATTTAAAAGATACAAAAAGCTGATATCTTTCATGTCCACTTTGTCAAAACAGTAAATTGTAGAATGAATAACAATTATCACACATTTTCAGTGGTAGGTATGTCAGCTCTGATGCAATTAAAACAATGAACAAGAAAAGCTTCATACATTTTGGTTATTTAAACCCAATTCAATTAAAGTGCCATACTAAGCAACCCAAAAAATGGCTTTTTATTACTTTTTATTAATGGCTTTTATAACCCCCCAAAAATAATGTTTTTATTACAGATAAAATCCCATTATAGGGACCTCCAGGGTGGAAAGGATTAAAACAAGAGACATCAATATTTCTACATTAATAATGGGTCTAATGATAATGCCAACAGAAAGATTGTTGCTTGTAGTCTCAAACCAACTTAGAATCATCACCAGACTCTTTTTACTTTCACTCTTTGCTCAATTGAGCTTTTTTTTTTTTTTTGCCTCTTTTAAGTTTTGGAACACCCTAATCATCTCTATCATCAGAACTATTCAAGTAAGGATTTAAGTAAGCAAGTCATTTGTCAGCCAAACGCTCCACAATCCAACTAACTTTGCTACTAAACAGACATTTGATACTGAGATACTGTGACGAACACAAATCTCAGAGTGTGATTAAATATTTACTACACATCATTTTGGGGTTGCAAACTGTAAAATGATGCAATATTTTCTGTCTGCTGGATGTGCATATGCTTGGTGACAGTACTTCAAAGGTTTATTTCACATGCATTGAACTGGCTTTTTATTGGTCATCAGTTAAGGGAGGTCAGATTAAATTTAAACAAGGACATCTAGTGGATAATATCAAGCAGGAAAGCATCAATATAAAACAAAGTTGGTGAACTTTGCCAATGACAAATGACAACCACCGATTAAACTTTCCAAATGAACCAATCTGAGCCAGATTAGACTGACATTACAGATGAAAGAGAAAACTACTGCTCAACTCACTCAGTCAAACTTTCACATCATTTCAGGTATATTTTGCCACACACCATGATTTTGTTCTTGGGTAACTCTCTGGCTCCTGGTGAGCTGAAGAAAATCACCCACAAAACAACTTCTTGATGCCCAGAGGATTCACAAAAGCTCTTTTGAGCACCTTAAACTGAGCCACAGCTGATCGATTCCTACTCTTTGCAAAGGAATACAACGTCTTATGTAGATGGCCAAGGTTTGAATGGGAAGAAAGGATCCAATTTCTCCCCTGGACTTCGCAGCTGTCAGAAGATAGGCTTTGACTGACAGCTCAGTGGTGCACGGATCCTGCAGCTACTTAAACGACAGCCACAGAAGTAAACAGCATCAGGCTTATCAGAGCAAAGCAGCAGCTTGGAGGGCAACAGTTTGGCTGAAAAGGAGGGACTTAAGGCAGGGGAGTGTGCAAACAGCCCTCTAAGTGAGCTCTAAGCCACAGCCTACATATCACCTTGGTTATGTTTCCTTTCCCTCATGACCTCAAATACTTGACGGGTGGGTGAAATCCAAGGTGTTGACAACTGATTTTCAGATGTCACTAAATGCCCCCCCCCCCAATTTAATTGAAAAGCCCAAACGATTAGCTGTGTTGTTTGGGTTACATCTTGCGGGGATTCACACAGACATACTGACATGATACTTTCTGCTTTAAATCAAGAATGTGTCCAAAAAAATGTGACTTTTGCTTGTCAGACACCGTTTGAGGCTCTGCTGTAAAGGGAGTCAAATGTATTATATTCCTTTTTCAAACAGGTCTTATCTACTGTGCCATTTTCTCCTTGAGCAGGAGCTTTGTGAAAATCTCAAACAACAAAGTTGCAGAAATAGACTCCTGCTACTTCTAAATTCTAAAGCATATCATGCCCAATCTCTGTCCACCGAACCAAAAACCAGATTGATATCACCCATCATTCAAACGTTCATAATATTCACTACTCTAACCAGTCAAGATGGAAAGAGATTTTGTCAGTCATGTTTACAAACACAAAACAGGCTACCAGAGTTGTAGAGTCTGTTTTCCTCTGCTGAGACAGTTGCTTAAGGCAGTAATGCAATCTGTGTACAACTGCCAATGTATTTGTGACACATCATGTCCTCCCCTGTAGTGTCTGCAGGATGAAAGAAGACCACATGCTGGGTGGGAACATGTGCATCTGTATGTGCGTGTGTGTACAGCACATACAGTTTCAATGAGATACGGTGTGTGTTTGTCTTTGCATGTTTGTGACACCTGTTAGGAAAAAGACAAAGTTGCAGGAAGATGGATGAGAGATGGATCGTGAAGGACTCAAAGATTAAAAGAGAGCAGCCTAAGAAGCAGACTGCACCACCTCAGCGAGAGTCCCTCACCTGCTGTCCTCCTGGCTGATGCTCATATACATTTCCCAGGTAGTGTCTTCAGCAATCCCCCCGTGAGGCACCAACAGACTGATACCTGCAGAGAAGGGGGAATGCAAGAGCTGATCAGCACACAGCCCGACATGCAAACACATGACACACACCTGCTCAGCTGTCAGCTCTCCTTACTGAGGGTGACAGCAAGAAAGGTGACGGCCCAAGAAAAAGGTAACGGAAGCAAGTCTCAAAGGCCTTGTGAATCAATGCTGCCAGCACTCTGTTTGCCACAAACCGACACTCTCATTCGTAAACACAAGTGCACATAGACATGAGCGGGATTGTACGGCATCATAAACAATTACTGCCAATCTGGCAGAAGATAAAGCCCCTTGAGGGACAGGATGATGAATGTAGGCCATGAGAAAGAGATGTCTGAATAATATAGTCGACGTAGCAGGAAAGGCTTACATCACACCCCACTAGATTACTTCACAGTGTGCATTATTTTCTTTCAAATGGGAAAGCACAAATCTATATTAGTTTTCTAAATAAATGCAGCAGATGAAACACACAAATAAGGCATGTACCGTAGCCAGGAACATTTCCCATACTTTTTTTTGGATTTGTCAGAAGACACCATTCAAATAATTGCCAGTAAATAATAAAATCAAGATAATATTAATTACCGTCAGTGATATTATTGCAATTTGAAAAAAATGTATGAAATCCATCAGCTGTGCTGTAGTTACAAAGTACACTAAACTACATATTCAATCTTTTGTGAGTGCTTGTTTTATGTTAAAGAAACTTAAGTTTACACTGACAGTAGCAATGCATCAAATAAAATAGTCTCACAGTGGGCTCACCTGTGTTAGGTACCACCAGCCGGCCTCCAGCGGTGCCAAAGACAGCAGTTGCTTTGTGAAGAGGCCTGCTGGGAGTCAGCGAGACTTGCGACGTAAAAAGGTTTTTGCCTCTTCTGCCCAGTGTTGTCCCCACTGCAACCCCTCTGTAGTCTGGAGCCAAGCCCCGCGGAAATGTCTGAGGGTGGGACATGACGTGGTACTCTGCCCTTTCTGCCGCCCCTGTGGACACAATGAAAGCTCTGAGTTTTGGTTGCACTGAACAGGTTTTAAACTTTGGAATAATTCTAACCCAGTTTAATCATCCTCAACAGAAAAACAAAGAAGCATGTCGGGAAAACAACTATGTTTACTTTTCGAATATATTTACAATGAAACCAATAACTCTCCGGCTGGCTGTTCATTAAAGCCAGACTCCAAATAGTGACTGAAACTGGGCTCAGCAAGCCTGTCTCTGTCAAGTTCTTTGCCTCCAGCTGAAACAATGAGCCTGAGGCTATAGTAAGAGTGACACTTTGCATTTAAATAGTTTGGAAGTGGAATCAGTCTTCAGCCTGTTGATACCATAGATTCTGTGTAAGAGACTGATGCAGCCACCATGGCAACCACTGTTTTCGTGGACTGTCTTTTTGAAGTTCGACATTTAGCTGTTAACCATTTTTTTGCAGCCAAAGGTGAGGCTCAGAGGATGGATCTGTGTAAGAATCCAAGGACATTACATGTCCAAAAGTTGCCCACGCTCGTCACAGTGCAAGTCTTGATGCAATTTCAATAGCCGAGTCAATGAAATGGGAAATAAGCTAAGCACTCCTTTCTGTGCCAGGCTATAACTTTCTGCTGTAAAGTTGGACCAAATCGGATATCGGGAAGTTGGATACTGAACATAAACTGTACATATAAAAGTAATATATATTTTTTAATGAAGCCAATGTGGAAATAAGAAAATAGCTCCAATATCTTTGGTGCTTTCTCCAAAATGACCCTTAGCATTGGCAGAGTAAAACAGATGGATGTAGTCACATTGTCGATACCCACCGGCTTGCAAACTCACATTTTTAAGCGATGAATGCAACATTTTGGCAATGGCTATCTTGGTCTTTTGAAACAGATTTTTCAGGTTTCTGGTTTCTCAGACTGAGAAGTGCAGAAACGACAAACTCTTATTATTTGGTGGCTTGTCAGTCATACATTAGCCACATCATGGTGCAAATCCTAATCCTCATCACTCATATTTGGACATCAAGTTCACATAACTAAGAAGTTAAAATGGTGATTAAGATCATAAATGAATCAAGAAAATGTTTACTGAGCTCACCCCATGTTGGCTTTTAGACAGAATGCAGATTTATTACACTTCTTGGTTGAAAGGAGAGTCTAGGCTAATCTAATAATAATAATAAAATCATATAAGGTCACTTAAGGTTGTCAATAAACCAAGATGGCAATTTCTAAATGCAACATTTGAGGCTTCAAAACAGTAGTCCACTGACACACTGCATATGCCCATTTTCAACCCACAGTCTCTAGGCTTGAGATGTTTTTGTAACTATTCTCAAGAGGCCACTTGAGAAACTGCATATTTGGGCACTTATGCGTTGGCTTCACTTTCACCCTGGGAGGTTTTTGTTTGGCCTGAACCCACAGCACAAGGCAACTGAACAGGAAGGACTATACTGAGAGTTTCCTGATAGAATGTAAGCCATCTCCTCTTGGCTGCTCACATTTACCTTTACATTTAGACATTTAGCAGAGGGTTTTATCCAAAGCTACTTACAAGCTCTGGTGTCTTAAGAAATCTCGCCATTGGCAGCAAGTGCTATCTATTTATTTAAAGAACATTAGATGGAGAAGAAGTAAGTGTGAGTCTGGTGTGTTAGGTTGTTAGAGGTGCTTAAAAGAAGGCGGTGTTCTTGGAAGAGACGTGCTTTAAGAGATCACTGACGGTAGAGAGGCTCCTGCTCTGATTGCATTTGGCTGCTCTTTACACTAACGTGGAACTACAAATGAGAATAGTCTGGACTGAGACTGCCTGATGTACTTTAATAACAGAACAAAACATGATTGCTGAGAGTACTTTACAATCTCTTGATATCATAAAATTACAAAAGAAAAAAAAATCATATCTAACTTTCCTCTTTTTAGAATCAAACACACTATAAGATAATTATTCTTCTTAGTTATGATTCTTTAATATGGATGGTGAACTGGCAAGGAGAGAATCGTACAGCTTTTTGCACATGAAGGTGTATAAAAAGCTGTACGATGATTTCACCTAAATAGGAAAACAGCCTATATACCATGCAAGTACAAAAAGCATGGCAGGCACAGTAACATGACGTGAATTGGTGAATGGTCAATTTGTCATGTATGAAAGCTTTCTTAGAAATTGCCTTAGGAGTAAAACACTTTCAAAGCAAGATAGATTATCCCTCTAACTGCTGCTACAGACCTGCATCTCCTGCCCTTCAAAAAGTAGACTACCACAGAAATGAGCTTTTCTGTAGTTCTGTTTTCATACCTTTGGCCTTAAGATCAGGTAGCGGGCCAAGAAGCGAGCATTCGGCCATTATCTCCTTGTCAATGGAGTCCTGGAAACACATGGGGCTGGTGTAGGTACGCGACACTGTCAGATCAGGTTGCATGGATGAATTAATAAGCAAAGGGTTTGCTGAAAAACACACAGATGAAAAGAAAATTATTGTCTGCTACAAGAAGGCGTTAAGAACATTTCTGCGTGGCGAAACTTTAGACTAGAGTGCCACTATTATAAGCATTTAAAATATGTTCAGACCGTTATTTCTTATTTACTTCTGACTTTCGCAATTATTTTCTCACCTCAAAAAAATAATTACCTACATCTTACTGCAACAATGCCCCGCTTAAATGTGGCAAACAACAACGGCCAGGGTATCATCTACAATGTAGCTTTAAAAATATATGCTTTATAGCGTGACATATTGCATAGGTTGCTTTGCAAATGAATCACTGTCACACACATGTGTATCTGTTGTAGTAGAATTAGTAAATGAATATTACAGAATAGATAAAGGTATGATAGAAGGCTTTATCTTCTGATTTAGCTTCTGTAATGTGAAATTATTTTGTTACAAATTTGATGTGACCCATATCATTGAGCATAGAATTAGACAAGTAGACACAGTAAAGTAATCAAGGAACAGAAATGTCAACTGCAAATTGTTTTGGCATGTTTTTACAGTAACTAATAATGTGACTACAACAAAAAAGTGAAATGAAATGACTGCTGTGCTTCAAATGTGGCAGCTTATTACCGTGCAAGGGAAGGAAGGACATGCAGGATATTGCTGGGGTTTGGCTGTTTTAGCCCTTCTAACACAGGGAACAGAGACCAAGATTAAAGCTTTCCCTGCCTCCTGCTGTGTTATCAAAATGAACTTTATTATGCCCCGCCGAGAGCTCCTGCTGGGGCCAACCATAATGCCTCCCTTGTAAAAATATGCCACAATCTGTAGGGCAAAACACACCACGGCACAGAGCTCTGATGTTTTAGCATTTGGAGACACAAGAGCAAAAATGCTCCCCTTCTGGGCTCAGTGAAAAACCTTAAAACCCCAATAAAATGCATTTTTAATTTTCTAATCATGAATAATTGATTGAAGTTTTGTTGTATGTAAGATAATACCAAAACAGCTCATAATGCCAAAACACTGTACCCTAAAGAGAGCCTGCTTTTAAGCATTCTGCTGAATATATGGAAGGAGAACAAAAATGAAAGCAATAAGAATAAGAGTGAAAATATTAACAAATAATGTGCTTCTTACCATATGTTTTCAGCAAAGGTTTATTGCTTTGAGCATACTGATGTTTGCAATAAAGTAGCAAATACAATGCAAGCTTTATTGATTAATCTGTATATTAATGGACATTTACACAATAGCTCTGCAACAATAAGAACCCAGAGAAGCTCAAGTAAACAAACTGAAACATTAAGTACTGTCATTCTGGCTCCTGGAACATTTTAATAATTGATGTAGCTGTATCATAATACAAAGAAATGAATGCATAATTCATAACATTATATAAATACTTACAGCATGCACTTAAAAATCGAAATGCATTGACATCAGTGTGTGAGTCCAGAAATGTTTTTTGAATTTAAACAGCTCAAGAACAACGTCTTGCATTGTATTTAAAACTTAGTCCTGCTACATTTAACATCTTCCATAAGGGAGACTGTCAGTCTCGTCGTGAGGCATTTGTAAGCGTAGCTTCTAATTTCTATTTTCGATGTTTGGAGGCAGCAACTTAGGGCGGCAAATTTATTTTTTTGTTCTTCATTTTTTTCCATTTAGCTCTGGTTTAATCCATTGTTTGGTTGGGTATACTCATCACAAGTAACAAAAATCTAATCATTTTCAACACATAATATGCTAAATGAATAGAGGTGGTTTTTGGTGTGTGTGTCTCATTGGGTAACACACTGAAGTGAGAATTAAAATGAACTCATTTGTGCCAAGGTGAGTGTAGTGGCAGTTATATGAAAATCTATTTGCGAAGTGCACTTGTTTAATCACCCTCTCACTGCAAAGTCAAGTAAAAAGGACATTTGTGTATCTAGACACAACTCTACAGTGAAGAGGCTCTTCATAAAAACAAACAAAAAAAAAACTTTCCCTTAGATTTCTAATAATAATACAGATCTAAATCCATGTCATGGTACACATTCAAAGGGATGAAGGCAGAGTCTGTACTTTTTCCATCAGGAGATGCTTTGGTTGCTTACTAATTACTGTAAAAACAAAGCAGCATCTGGACCTCCTGCATAACAAATGAGACAGCAAGAAGGTAAATATTCCAAAATGACAATTTGCAGTTGTTTTATTTTTGCAAATGACTATTTATCATATGTTAATCGTGAATGTGTTTGCTATAAAAATGTTGTCTCTGTGTCAATTTGAATTTCAGGAGATCAGTAAAGACACATTTTGTTTATTCTCTCACAACTTACTGTACATTTTTGTACACTGAGGAGCCACCGCACTTTGTGAAAATATAGTTAAAGAGTTAAAAAGATTAGCACGAGTCCAAAAACCTGACTCTCCATTCTCTCTATCTCAAATGCATCTATTCTCGTAGAAAGTCCTGCTCACAGTGGGAATGTAGTATTTCATGACACAATTGAAGGTGTAAATGATTTGTTACCGTAAGACTCGATCACTGACTTACCTTGTCGAGAGGTCTTGAAGCTGAAAGACTGAAAGCCCCCAGTGAGGGCGGAGGAGTCGATAACATCAACACCGTACTCGCTCTGGTTTCGCCGGTAAAGAGTGACAGCGATGATCAGCAGCACCACAGTAACAACCCCTGCAGCCAGGCCTGAATACAAGGCCACATCACTTGTGCTCTCCACGCCTTTAGTGAGAAAAAGACATTCTTTTAAGACTGATAGCTTTAATTAGGGTGCAATGGAGACTTTTTCCCCACAAACAAACTGAGTATCTGTGCTGAGGGATATCAGCTGTTTTAAAGTTGTGGAAGTCTTCGGTAAGAGGCAAATCTGATTTGGTTTCAAACCACCTTAGTGCCTCTTTTGTTTTCCAAAAATGTCTTCCTCCTGATTCACAGCTTCATTGTTCCATCCTGCAGTTTTAAGGCTACTAATGAGGAACCACAGAAGGAAGGCGATTATAATCAAGCCAGCACCTGACTGTCATTTCAAACACTGCTTGGATCTAGTGTTGGAGGGACTCTGCGTTCTATTGGGATATTGTGACAAAACCAATTCATTAAATTAGCTCATCGGCAATGATTATGCTCTATCTGCTCCCACCAGTACTGCAGCTTCCAACTTCCGAAGAAGAAAAAGAATGGATGGGAAACCTGAGCTGCTTGCTTGTTTTTAAAAGATAATGAGATCGGCACTAAAACAGGACATGCCGAAAATTCCTCTAAGCAGCCTGAAGCTCATACAAGAAAAATTGACAAAATATGCAAAGCTGTATTAACGGCTATTGTTGGGGGTTAATTGGGGGCTTGGGAAGTTTTGGCAGCCTGACCGCATTTTTCTTACCATTCTTGACAAACAAGAAAAGACAACTAAGTTAAAGGACAAGTAAGGAAGACAGGAGAAGACATGCTTGTGGCTTGCTAGGTATCAAATTGATTTTTCTCTGTGCAAACTACACAATAGCAAGTGGCTCATTTCCCTTATGAACAATTCAATATAAAGCAATGGATATTCAGTGGTTAACCACAAGCACTTTGAGCTGAAATGCTACACCTACTGAAGTAAAAAAAATAATGGTTTAATAGAGGTGTACAGCTTATTGGAACAGAAATAAAAGAGAGGTAATTTCAGTAAGTAGAAAAAAAGGGAAAATATATTCCAATATATTAACTGGCATAACATCAAATAATGCTTTTCTACCAAACATACCCTCCAGCTAATCCCATTAAAACCTAAAGCTTTGTTTTAATAACAAAAAGCGCTCTAAAACTTGAGGGTTTATTGGAAAACTTTTTTTCCCCTCAGCCTCTAAAGAAACTAAATTCTTGAAATGAAGTAAATATGTATATGTATATATTTGTACTCTTAAAGGTTTTTCTTTTATTGTAAATTGTTGTCTCTATCCTTTTTAAGAGATATATTTGTTTTTGTCTGTTGTGGAAATGTTGGAACGTACAGTTTTCAGACCTGAAAGGTGGAAGCACATCTATATTTCATCAGGTCAAAGTAGGTTAAACACAGCCTAAATCCAGCCTGAAAAGTAAACAAGTTTAAAACTGAAGTTTGATTTCTTACTGCTACATTATAACAAAAAATTAAATAAATGAATATGCTGTATGCTATCTGTGCGTCAGAATATTTTTATCGGATATGACTAAGTCTCTGTTTCAACCACGCTCGTCAGCAGGATTTACATCTTGCCAGTTTAGTCCTATTTTGAGCGATATGTTCTCTTAAGTTCCTCTATTAATGGGAAAGGCTTTGGTTTTATATTGGTTGTGACACATAAAGCAAGAGAGATGTCCGGGCTAAGAACTTCACCCACTTATCAGTGGGGAATTTTCATGCACCACTGGTAACTTTTCTGCATCATAATGTCTTTATACAGACATATTAATTGCTTTCAAACATTTTTGGGTGTTCCTGCATCCGGGGGGCATAACATTTTTCCCACCTTATTTGACAATATCAGCATTATGGTGGTAATATTAGTAACACTTGGCACAAAAGAGAAAAAGGACATAAAGGACATGTTTTAAAATATAATAACTCAACAATTTAACATCACTCCTGCTGAATCAGCACACATGTGCGCATGGTATATCCCTCTGTCCTCTCTGTAAGCCTTTTGTTTAGGGAATTATAACCTTTTGAAAGACAGACTTAGCAATTTTCTTTAGACACTGTTCACAGTATGTAAACTTGGGTGCTCTGCACCCTAAGTCAGAGAAGCCATTGTGATCGGAAGCTTGAAGTAAGACTGCAGACAATCACAGAATAAGGCCATTTGAAAGTGAAACTAAATGTCATTTACTGATTGTTTCACTGTGTTTATGTGCTAAAACACAAATTAGACCTTTACTATCTTAAGATGAGTTAGCAAACAAGCCAAAATAGAAAAACATTAGTGGGTAATTAGGGTAATTACTTGATTGGTTTTGAGATTTCTTGAGAAAATATATTCTCCCTTCCTCCTCTAGCTTTGTTAGGGATCTAGCAGCGGGAGGATAAGAGAGAAAGAGATGCTGTGCCACTCCTGATTGATGTCACATTCAAACTAATATGTTTTAGGAGTGAATCCAGAACCACTGCTGAGGAAAAATAAACTATTTGATGCATTGTTGCAACTACGACTAAAGTTACAGCCCTCAGATGTACACTTCTTTCAAGTTGTTACTGGGGTGGACAAATGCACGTGAGGAAGAACTCACCCTGCGGCTTTGCATCATGGAGCAGCTTCCGATCTGCAGACAGAGGTAAACATTTGAATCTGAGAGCTTGTCCATCACATTTTTAAATACTCCAAGTGTGGGTTGGTTTAATTATCACTTGTGTATGCATCCAAGCCTGCACAACTGTGTTTGATGTATGTGGAGTCGAGTGTTTGAATAATGAAGATGAATGAGGGTGTTAATGAGCACAAGTATAATCACAATCATGATTGAGCCCACTCTTCCAGACATTATGAACAGTAAATCTATAACGACACACAACTGTGAACACAATGCAACTGACAGCTGTGATGCTCAAGTATCAGTTTGCTCATTTTTTAACATGTGAGCAGAAGAGTTGATGTTACCCACTCTGTGTGCAGAGGGCGCCGGTGCAGTTTTCTGCAGCCACTGCAACCCCGTCACACAGACGACCTCCATGTTTGGGCTCCGGAGCTGTACAGTCTCTGCTGCGCTGCCTCTCGCAAGCTGAGCTACACACTGACCACTCACTCCAATCCCCCCAGCCACCATCCACTAAGGGGTCAAATACAAACACAAACGTTTTCATGTGCATAACGCATTATTAAAGCAGAGAAATACTCCATGTGTGACTCATGAAAGCAGAAGTGACCACATCAACTTTAAGTTGATTCATTTAAAAGTTAGTTGGAATGTTTTTTTTTGGGGGGGGGGGACACTTTCAAAGTGGAAGCTGCACTGCTCTTAACATTTTCTTCCACAGTTTACCAAAATATTGTTCAGTCTTGTTGAGTTGGAGCACAGAAGTTCTCTTTATGCCATAATCAAGTCGTTTCAGCTGTGTGAGCTCTTTAATCTCCCCTTTTCCTGTTAATCAAATGCAGCATGTTTGTGTTCGTATTCAGGAGAAAGAATAATTCAGAAGGAGGCAGTTGGCAAAGAGGAGAAAATGTTTGAGTGAACCACCTTCCCCTGATAATTTACATTTTTCAAACCGATGAAAATTTTTCCTTTATACTTTGTAGCGGCTGAAATCATAAATTTGGGCTTGCTTAAAAAAACACTTGGGCAGAGCAGATTGCTCAGTAATTTTGATAACTAGAACTGCTGCTCTGCTTGGTCTCTCACAGTCAAAACTGCTACTGTTTGTTTCTCTCAGCCTCCTGTAGTTTTTACCCCATTTCTCCATTTCCAGGAGATTTTGTCTTAATTTGTTGCTTCATACGGTCCACCGCTTTCAATTTCAGAAACAAGCCATTGTGACCAGTACATTGTAGACATGCAATGCATTCATGGTGAAATGTAACTGACTCAAAGGAGACTGTTGCTGTAGCTGCAAAGGCTATCCAAAGATTTTGGGCTGACTTTATGCCTTCCCAACTCTTTTTTTCTTTTAACTTCAGATATAATTTGTTCATTTGCAGATACTGATTTCAAGAGTGTGCAGACACCAATTAAATAAGCTTAAACACTCAAGCATCAGTGTTATTATTTAACTGGATTTACATAGATTAGTACACAACATTAAAACCACCTGACTAATAGTTTGTGGATCCTTCTTTTGCAGTGTTTGGCACATGTTTGCTGTGGATACTTTGGGTCCTGTGGTCTGCAGATTCGGCCTCTATGGATTGTACTTCATCAGATTAGGATCTTGGGAGTTAACGGTCAGACTATGGCTTTTTGCTGTGTTGCTTCATCTGTTGCAGAGCTCGGTCAGCAGCAATGTGCAGGCGGCTGCTTTGTGTAGAAGCCCCATCGACATGAATGCAAGGATCCAAAGATTCCCAGCAGAGCGTTGCATTGCAACGGAATCATCAATGTTATTCACAACATATGTCAGTGGTTTTCAATAGCTGATTAGTGTGTTATTCAGTGTAGGATTGCTTAACCCTATTCTAGCACCTTCCAGTGTATACAAATATACCATCTATATTTCACGTGAATAAAATATGAGAATAAAACAGAAAAAAAGGTAGCATAACAAATAATAGCATTATCTTGCACGTTCCTGATATGAAACAATGTATTTTGTGATAGAAAGATGCAAAGAGATATATAGAATACCACTCAAATACACAAGTTATAGACAACAATTTGGGGCAGTAGTGTGAAAATATATTCCATCTAAATAGAAAGTAACAAGTGGTTCGAAATGTAGCTGGTATGAAAAGATGCCACCAGAGGGATTGAACAAACCTCTTGTCCTTAACTTGATTCAACTAACATCTGGTGGAAAAAAAGTGCTATCAGTGGTAGAAATCCTTTGACCATTGGGTTTCTGGCCTCATGTCACCAGCTGTATTGATGTAATGGTTTGACATAAGTTCATGGACTGTGTTCTTTCTAAAAAATTAACCAGGTTCTCTTTGACGTCTCCACATGTGACATCCTGCACAACTCATCTTCCTTGATGACAGAGTTTCTGTCTAAAGCAGAACAGCTGCACATTGTCCCCAATAAACTTAGACAAACACATCAGAACATTGCACATGTGGAAACCAAGGCACACCACAGAAACAGGAAAAATTAAGTGGAAGTTTTGATTTTGGAATTTGTTGGCAGCCTGTATAGTTCCACAATAATGTAATTTTATATGAAATATCAGATGCTGAGAAAAAAACATTTTGCCCACAGTACAAAATGACTGAAGAATTACATAAGTCTTGGTTTTTGCTCATTGGGATGATGGCACTTATTTTGGGATCTTCTTATCTAACCTACTGCATGAAAACAAACAGGTTTACGAAATGGCAAACCATTTAATCATTACATGAACTTTGAATCTCTAACAGGCAAAGATCCATTAATCCAACAACAACATAGCAAACTTAACTAGTATCTATAAACCGTTTGGCTGGTTTTAATTCTATTTACAAAAAATGTTGTGGGAGAAAATCCTCAAAAACTCTAAAATGATCTCCAACAGCATGAAGTCTAAGCTGTTTCTCTTACCTGGACAAATTGTGTTGCATGTGCTCTTCTGCACTGACATGCCCTCACAGAAGGCTCCTCCATTTAGAGGAGCTGGATTCGTGCAAGTCCGAGAGCGTTTCTGCACGCCTCGACCACAGCGTACGTTACAAGGGGACCAGTCTGTCCATAATGACCAACCGCCATTCACTGCATGTGCCAAAGGGTGAAGGAGAAATATATGAACAGTTACAATAAGAATGGCAGCAGGCTTACACTGCGTGGTTAACGAGACATTTTCTGTCATGTAAAGCAGCACCTGGATGATTGTAACACAAGGCTGACTCTGAGGTTTCCTAAAATAAAGCAGGATGACTGACTAATCTGCTCATTTGCTGTCATAGGAATGGAGGAAAACCTATTATTCCATTGTGCCTGTCATGGGCTTCATTAGCATTACAGGTATTAATGATTGACGGGTCTCAGCGATGGGGTTTCAGAAAGAATCAGATGTATTCCTGTCAGTTAAATGCACTCTCTGCATGAAGAATAAAATGACGAGAGGTCAGTAAAATGAGCACAGAAATACTTCAATTAAGGCTATCGTTTCATGAAGGAAACTAGAGTGAGTATGACATTATAATTTCACTCTCTACAAAGCTATATAAATGCTGGAAACATGACTTACTAGCCCACAGCTACACAAAGTGTTTTACACAGAGTATTTAGTGCTGGCAGATAAAAGCTAGAGAGTGTAAGTGACCACATTGCAGCTTTTCCATCATTAATAATGGAGTTCCTCGAAATATTGGGCCTGTGTCTCCTTGTTTAACACAAAACATCGCTGGCCCATTAACTACTCATTAGTGAAAAAGACCACTCACTAGCACTTTCCAAATTCATTCTTTTGAGGGAGTTTGCTTGAAGTGGCAAGTTGACACCATGTGTTTGTGGAGAAAAATTCATATTCCTATGCAGGCACAAAACTTTTGTCTCTTAAATTACGCAACAATTATCACGACCTTCTGGCAGAGACATTATTGTGAAATGAGAAAATCTTGACCGTGATTTCCTACCATACACCACAACCATTGCTGTGGCACTGCGTCTCCTGGCCACAATGTTGCTGGCGACGCAGGTGTAGTTTCCAGAGTCAGAGAGACGAGCTTCTGAGATGATGAGATTATGGTCATCTCTTCTATCAATGACACCGTCATCAGCCAAGCTCAGAGGTTCCTCATTTTTCAGCCATTCCACCTGAAAACAACAGAACAGATTTTTTCAGTTGAGGCATTAAAACACCCAAAAATCAGACAGAAGTCACACCAGTTAAAATCAATGCTAAATAAATCCCATCAATATCAGCCACTTCTCCTCGGGCTGATGTAACACTTCTATACTGGGACCTCCTAAAATGACACATCTCAAGGGATCTATCTTGGAATGAAAAAAAAGGAACATTCATATTCTGTTTTACACTGAAGTTTCTAAATATATATCTGCAATCTACTGTAAAGTGAATGTGCAACATTGACAGATATTTTGGTCCACTCAGCTTCTTTTCCTGCCCTTACACACATGATGTGCAGAAAGTGGGTCGACACTGATGCTGAATGCTTCCGTTGTTCAGTATGAGTTTAGTAATTTAAGATTATGCGGTTGTCTACCAGCCAGCATGATGTACTCGACAACCATATATGATGAGCTCAAGAGCCCATTCATCTGCACCAATCAAAAATATTCTTATGACTATATTTCCAACTTAATGTCAGTCAATCCATGTAAAAAAGGTTGGCATATTCTTTCTCTTCCAACCATTTACCGATGATTCAAGATAACAACATGTTAATGCTACATCTGGCTTACAAACATATATATACTGTAAATTGTGAATCCATAACTTAATTTCAATGGTTATTTCTTACTTTTATCATACTATCTCATCCTTTTACAACACTGCGTATATTTCTACAAACTGAGGAGTCCAGCTGCTCCAGTTTTGAATGGAAGATGTTTGCCCATTCATATTTGCTCAACCCATCAGGGCCTCCATTGTTGTCCATTTTGTTTTATGATCCATCAAATGTTTTCAGTGGCAAGGGGAAGGTCGGTTTAGCAACTGGACTCCTGTAAAAGTCATGTCATTTCAAAATGTGCACAATATGGTTTGGCATTACACTGGAAATAAGGAAGAGCTTATCTGAGAGAGTTTATCTGCATGACAGCACATGTTGCTCCAAAATCATATATCAGCATTAGTGATGCCTTTACAGATGTGAAAATTACCCACACCATGTGCAATAATGTACCCCAGTCCCCCCATATAAATGTAAACTTCGTATTAGTCAGACCAGAGGATGGTTACATAGTTCATCCCAGCTCATCTTAAAATGAGCTCAGGGCAGAGAAGATACTGTTACTTGGATAAAAGTTATTTTCTTTGCATGCTTCAGTGTTTTTTAATTCGTATTTGTGGAGGCAAAGACAAACACTGCTGAACGGAGTTCCTAAATCCATGCAATGATTTTCCCATGGAATGCAAAATGTCTGTTTTCAGTGCAGTGCAGCATGCAGGCCTGTTCGTTTTCAGTATCATCCCTTACCTAATTGAGGAAATCCCCAAATCTTTGCAATTTTGAATGGAGAAATGTAAAATATTGAACTCTTATAGTCTTTCTCAGACTGATGAACATGTAAGTAAACTATTGCATATTAATCCTCTATCAGTTCTCCAGAATGTTGTCCCTGATCCAACTTTTTTAAAAACAATTTGCTACCATCAATTTCCAAATGAAATACATAAATTACTTTTTTTCATGCATACTAGCTACCTATAAAACTGCTCTAATGATGAGCTCATGCATTTTACATGTTGAAGGGTCTTGTCTTATTGTTAAAGTTACCAAGCTAATTTGTCGTTAATTGACTCATTATCAAAAGCAATTTCAAATAGTTAATAAATGCAATTATTTCTAACAATCTCTATCTTTCACCTTTGAATAAACTTAACCAGCTTTCACGTAATTGGAGGGTAATATATTTACTAGGTACAATACGACCTAAAACAATTTGTAACTAATCCCACCTTTATGAAGATTACAATGATTAACTTGTAAGCTGTAAGTTCAAGCGTCTAGTGTGTGGTCCCATTTTCTATTACTGAATACAAACTCTATCCATCTATCACAGGTATCTCAACAAAGAGATGTTAATATAAATACAGTGGACAAAATAATAGAAACACAGCGAGCAAGATTCATCAAGCTATAAAGGGACAGATTATAATTACAAGATCAAGAGTTTGTGGGAAAAACTTAATATGGTTGACAACCACTCAGAAGGAGTGATGTAGTAGGTAGGTCACATCCACTAGCGTTGCCAATTCATTGGCCGTGCAGTGAGTGAAAGTAATAAGGAATTACAAAATAAAGGACGTTCTGTTGATGCTCCTTTCCTCGCATGACTGGCTCTGTAAATTGCTATTAATGTGTCACTAGCACAAGCTGCTCATTGAGAGGGACGAGCGAGAGCACGAGGAGTGGGGTTTGATTTATGGCCGTGTATTTGAGGATTAAAACTCCACCCCACTGGGAGCTCTATGTGCTTGTGCATGTGGCTGTGCTCCAGTGTGTGAGTGCGCATGTGTTTGTGAAGTGTGTGTCCACTTGCCAAGGGAATTTCACAACAGCCCACAAACTCAGAGACTGCTTTGCTCTTTCAAAACCCTCAGTCAAAAAAAAAAAGAAAGAAAATGAGCTAAGAAATCAATACATCAGGAGTCATGTTGTCGCAAGTATTTTTCTCCCTCCTTTTGATGGCCAAAGAAGTCTTTCATCATGTGGCTTTAATTTAGCCTTTTTTTAACTGCTGGCTTCACAGCTTTCAAGACATAACAAACAACAACACTGGTGGGTTGTACTGGTTCTTCTGTCAGTCCTCCTTTATAATTTAACCTTTCATACCTTCAATTTTTAACCAACATTCTCCAGTTGTGTAAAAAATATACAACTCCAACTCCAAAGAAAGTTGGGATTGTTTGTAAAATGTGAATAAAAACAAATGCAATCATTTGCAAATGTCATAAAACAATCTTCCATTCACAATAGGACACTGAAACCTTCAAATGTTGAAAGTGAGACATTTTACAATTTCATGAAAAACATCAGCTTGTCTTGAATACGATGGCAGCAACATCTCTGAAAAAGTTGTGACAGCACCATGTTTACCACAGTGTAGCATCCTCTTCTTTTAAGAACACCTCAGGGAATTGAGGACACCAGATGGGAAAGAAATGTTGTCCTATTCTTGTCTGATATACAATTCTACCTGCTCAAAAGTCCTGGGTCTTCTTCGAAGGGTTTTAAATTTCATGATGCACCAAGTAGTTTCAGTTGGTGAAAGGTCTGGTTTGCGGGCAGCTACAGTCCAGCACACAAAGTCTTCTATCACGAAGCCATGCAGTTGTAAAGATGCAGTATGTGGTTTAGCATTGTCTTATTGAAATATGCCTATAGTGAGGCCTGGGTGAGAGTATATTTTTCCTAAAATCTGTAAATACTTTTGAGCTTTTATTTTGACTTTCCAAATGTCAAAGCCATTTATTTCCAAAAAGAATTTCAGATTTCTGTTCATCTGACCACAAAACAATTTTTCACTTTACCTCACTTCATTTTAAATTAGCTTTGGCCCAGAGCAGACATCTGTGTTTCTAGATCATGTTCACATATGGCTTCTTATTTGTATGATAGAGCTTTAACCTGCTTTTGTGGAGGACACAGATTCAAGCCTGTTTTTAAGGCCTGAGGGTCTCATGATTTTAAACTGTGTCTCTTGGAGACAGAGATTTGTCCAGATTATTTGAATCTGAGTGACTGTATTTCAAATTGGAAAACATTATTCTGAAAGTGCTCCACAATTTGCAGACACATTTCTGCAGATTGCTAAATCTCTGTCCATCTTTACTCCTGAGAGACTCTGCCTCTTGAAGGTGCTCTTTTTATGACCAACCATATTACTGTTTTGTTGCTAATTAACCTCCTCAGTTGCAACCTACTCCTCCAACGTTTTTGGAACTATGGTTATATTTTTGTTATCAAGATTCACTCTAATGATTTTATCACAGATCTAATTAGTTTGGTACATTTTTATCATTTGTTTATTCAGTCACATGTGAATTTTGTAATTACATTTAAAACGTAGAGCATCTGTTCCTTTAACAAAGTTCACAATATTTTGTACATGATATGGATAAGATTCCATCATAAAGACCTCTCTTATCTCACTAAGAGACAAAGTATTCAGAGAATGAACTGATAATGAACCAAAACAGTCTTTTTGACCATCACTCTGTCAGGTTATCTGGTGGTGCACAAGCAAAAAATTCTATTTGGAGGGAGATTAATGCCTCAACGTGAGCCTTTTATTGCTTTTGTTTTGATACTGACTCTAACTAAATGGTTACTTTGAAATGCTGCAAGAGAAAGGTCATTAATTAACCAGGGATGGAGTCTGTCCTCACTAACAATTAATAAGAGAAAGTTTCTGTACATTATAGAACAAACGTACAGTAAGGTTAGTATACAAAGAAACAGTTTGTTCAAAAACCTATTTAGCTCAAATAAGAGTAAAATGAAATTACTAGGAAATATACTTCCACTTACGACAAAAAACAACTGAAATCTATTTTCCTGAATTTCCCCAAATGGTATCGTGGGGCCATTGTATAATCTAATGGAATGTTAAATGGTAGCGGCAACTTAACCTCCAACCCTTCCTTCTTGTATTCATAAAGGACGCATATTTATGGAGAAGTGCTGGAATTAAACTTGACAAGTACCAAGATTGAATTATTATGTTGGATAAGTCAAATATGTTTCAACTGTCAGAGGATAATATGTCACCTCGGGAAATACACAGCAAAACGGCATGCATTGCTCCAAGCAAAGGCTCACGCATGGGCTACACCGTTCTACATGTAACTGTTGTCTATTGTGCATAATTTCTTTCATTAACCAGGCATTAAAACAAAGGAAAGAAGTATTTTTCACATTTACACCACACCTAGGCAAGATAAGGTGCAAAATCCCTACTCTGTGCTGAATTTGTTTCACAAATAGTTCACCGAGTTAAAGAAAATAACAGCTACACATTATGATAAAAGTTCATGTATTTAATTCATGAACTTATTACCTTGAGCTGAAACAGCAGGTCTCTGATAAAGCCCCAGAAAAACAGTAACCGAACACTAAAAGCTTTGGAGTAGTAGTTTTTTTTTTGCCCAATGCTACTGCGTTAAATCATGCAGTAGGTTTAAAGCTGTCCACCTTCTACTGGTATAAAATCTATCAAATATACTGTAGCTGTGAAATGCCTTAAGTATAAATGTACCAAATTTGAGTAATTGAAGTGATTTAAATCTTTTTACAAGCTGAATGAGCTTTCAAACTTTTATTACTTTTTATTACAGTGACATAGAACGTAAGAAAGTCACAGGGAAAGAGAGAAGATTTATTGTAATTGGATTCCAGACAGGATTTGACCCTTGGCAGTAAAGATGCACTTCGGATGACAAAGTCACTATTCAAACAACTCAGTTTTTCACCCAGTCATGTCTCATGTAGCCTATTTCATTAAGCTGACAAAATTAAACAAACTACATTAAGGCTGATCAGGGTTTTTCACGCTGTGTCCTTCATTGAGATCGGTATGTATGTACTGATGGATGGTTGCGTAGCTGGTTGATCTGCTGTGCCCATTAATTTGATTCATTTTTCTTTTCAAATCCTGACACAACGTGAGCAATCATCATCAGCAAACCAATATGACACTAGAGGACAAACTCAAAGCTAAAAAACTATTCCATCTGTTAAAAATGTCATTGTAGGTTGTATATAACATGGTAGATTGCATGAGCTTTACTGTGCATTTATAACTATAATTATTGGGATCATTTCAACATCATGGAGAGCTTCACCTGGTCCTTTTGGTTCCAGGATTTTTTTTGGTTCAGATTTTGTTCAGATTTGCCTATGGAGATCAGGCAAATGAATGCCCTGAGGTATGACAAGCAAACCTCATCCTTCCCTTTCCTTTCTGTTTGTGTGTGTGAGCATTCATGTCATTTGGGTGTGCCGTTCTAGTCTTTTCTCTCGACCTGCACACCTGACACACTTTATACCTCTAGCCTTTCTGGTATATATATCTTTTTTGCCTTCTATTCCTTGGCAGATTGTCACTTCACCTATGTAGCGCTGTGAAAGGGGGCAATTCTAGCTCATTAGTCTCTTCGGTTGTTATTTGATTCTTAAGAACTCCTTGTTTTAGTTTGTGCTTGATTCCCTCAGTCTCTCTCCCACCGGCCTCATCAAATGACACTCCCACCCCTCAGCCCTGTTTACCTGAATGTTTGCCCGGCCCTCTAAAAACGAGGCTTCCAGGCAAACTTTCTAAAGTTATTCTTATCCTAAAGCTCTGCTGTACAGTTTGGAATCACAAGACTTGCTTGCTCTGCAAAGCTCATCGACCATCTGAGACTCAGGCTGCCAAGACAATAAAACTTGTTCAAATGTTTTTTGATGCCTGTTGTTTGTGTCCAGCACTTTATTCAAACGTAACATTTTCAGATTTGAATAATCCTTATTTATAAGATTTACAGAAGCTGACTGAAGGAGGACGGCTGCGGCATGTTTTTTGTCCAAAAATGTGCATTTTTCATATTTTACATCAGCCATAATCTTGCAACCATACTTAAAGACACATTTCTAATCAATCCATTCAGTTGGTATTGATAATCAGTGTGATGTGTCTGAGTGAAGCTTCGATCAGTGCTGTATTGATCTGCCCTTCAATAAAAATCATTCATTCACCCTTTTTGCAATACCGCTGACTTGTTTAGGAGGCTATGCATCTCAGATGTTGTTCTCTCATTTGTATTTGTGTGTAATTAAAAAATAATCATTGCTGATATACCTAAACTTCCCAGAATGCACGAGTGTTGAGTGTTACAAGTATTTCAGTTCTTCTATAGCTGCAACTCCAAAGGAAACATAATTCTAGTTCAGACTTATGGATAAAATATTGTTTTTGAAGTAAAATTAAAGACAGACAGAATGTTGTGAACATAAGGTCAAAGGAACTTGAAGCTAAAATTAGCCTACAGTACTTTACAGAAGTAAGAAAATCATTCAAATACTCTCAGAGATTCTTAAAGGGTATCAGAGCACAGTGAGAAAAAGGTTTGGGTAAAAGAATACAACACCAGGAGAAACATGTAGCTTCATTAACCATCAGACATCAGTTGCTGTCCTCTTCAGTGTGACTGGTCAGATAATTGTCCCCCTAGTCTTTCTGTGATAATTGGATATATACGGTGCTTGAATTTTCTTTGGTGGAGAATTTTGATTCTTTTGGGCTCTTATCTTTGGGAATTCTTACACTGGTGTATTATTACTGTTTTATTTCTGTGTCTTGTGTTTTTGCTTTGATTTATCTTTCACATTCTGCTCCTTCTTTTGGTCTTTCAGTATTCGCTGCAGGACATGCATAATCTCGAAGTGTAATATGCAAGCTGTGTCGGACCTGGAGTCTCCCCTTCGGGGGGATGTGGTAGAGAGATGCACATGCTGATGAGAAGGCAGGGACAGCATAGACTCAAATGAGCCTGATAAGCTACAGCCTGGGGAGGAAACAAATGTGCTTAATTGGCAAATTTGTTCCACTTAGATAGCAGCAGTTTGTGTTGAACAACACAACACCTTACTTCACAGGCCAGGCCTTACAGGCAGTGTGTTGGGTTGGTCTCAAGGTCACCATGTTGACCATTAAACTGCAGTTAAATTAAGCTAAAACCTAATCTCCAATGTGCCTCGTAAACTTTCCCAAGCAACTTTAGTCTCAGTTAATTTTTCAGCCAGTGGAGAAATAACAAATTAAACTATGTTTAAAGCTGCATCAAATGGTCAGCAGGGCATTCAGAGCCCAAGCAGAAAAGTTATATTTTTCTGACAGCCTCAAGCTGTTTAAAGAAGTTGAAATGAGAGAGAAAGCTAATATGCTTGGAGCAGTGCGGAAAGGTATCACCTTAAACTTAAACATACAGTCAGTCATTTCAGTGTCTCCTTACATCAGGCCTAAATGCTCACTTATTCTTACAGGAGATGTAACGACCTACATTTGGTATCATTTTAATGGGAAGTGAAAGGAACATGAAGACAATTGCAGAGCGATGTGCTAAGTTTTGTTCCACCTGATTCAATTAAAGCTCACTTTCATTAACACGTGCCCCCCTCATTTCCCTTCCCACGTGCGACACTCTCCCCACCTTCCCTCAGTCATGTATGGCCTTTTCTCAGTGCAACAATGACTTTCATGAAATCACATTAAACAAATGAGCCCTCCAAATCTGACAGCAGCATATTCTGGAGGCGGGGTGTCTAAACCCTTGTTGTGTCCTTGGTTTATCTCTACACTGTCTCTGGAAATGTTATGTTTATCACTGAATAATTACATTTTAAGCACTTCAAATGACTAGGGATGGGATGCTTGATGATTAATTACACTTGGTATGGAACACTTGGGCCATTAATGTGGGGCTAATGATTGAAAAACGTTTTTACTGAGGTTGCTAAAGTAACTTGCTCATGGCTTTAATTTTAGAAAAGTTAATCTTTTAATCAAATAATACTTTAAATAAACATTTACATGATCAGAACAAATATAGGAGAGGACGTTGCAGCAGAGACCTCACAATTCAAATCAAGCACTGTGCATTGAATGATTTCTCAGCAAAAATACACTTTTCAGTGATCTGAAATAGATTTTGTTTGGTTTTTGATAGAAGCTACATTGTGTTTTTTGAGGTTTTCCCTCCCATTCACTGTGTTTTACTGATTTTTGAACAACAAAAACCCAACTTTGACAGCACAGGGAATTATTCTTTCTCACAGAGAACACTGTTTCTGAACTGCATGAAAAGCTTAGTTTATTTTCCAGGTTTTTCTTCCTTGACTTAATGACATCACAAACAGCTTTCACTCATTTGCTCATTAAGTCATAGTTAATCACATGAAAACACTTTACTAAAACACATTAGTCACTTCCTGGTTGGGCTTAGTAAATAAGGGATAAGAAACCGGTCATGTTAAGAGTAAAAGACATTCTTTTTTACAATAAGACCTACCCTGATGGATGCCATTAACTGGATACCTTGGTTATATGTAAACACAACATGCTATGATGACTTTGTCACTTCGTGGTTGGGCAATAAAATGACTTGGCTAGGGTTAGAAATCAACACTACTTGGGGACTGGAAAATGATAAAGATTAGGAAAAAAATACATTACATTACATACATACATTTTACAACATGACTGTTACCTTCAAGGATGCAATTTTTACAATTCACAAGCAGTTGCTCTCATAACCACTGGAGTTTGCATTTTCTTTGAATGTAATTATAGGTTGCTGTGGTCTGCATGAGTAATGGGGATATATTTGGAAGGACAGTCTCAACAAAAGGGAACAAACTGGACATTTTGGGAAGAGGGCCTTAAAGAGACATTGGCTGCAATGGTTTGTTTTAGACAGAAGAGGATGAGAAGTCCTGCAACAATCTAACATATTTGAAATGTAATGTGAATCCCTTCTACTAGCTAAAGAGTTAGCTGTGACCACGTTGCTGCTGTCCTCATTGTCCTTCAGCTGAGACTCTGGTTCTGCAGACAGACTCAACTTTCTTAGACTGCAGCTGGCAACAGTAGTCCTCATTGTGCTTCCAGGGAGGACTGTTGTACACTTGAGGACAAACTCCAATCAGAACTTAAAGTAGGTGGAGAAATGAGTCATGTGACATTATGCGAAAAATCATTATGGTTTACTGTTGTCGGCTGCAGTCCAAGACAGTGCATTTGGGGTCCATGCTTCAGAACCAGAGGGTCACTACAACAAACTTTCTGATGGGAAAATTAAAATGGAACTGAGCAAGCTGGTTTGCAATGACAGCACTACAAAAACACTATTATTTATATAAAAAAGGATCCATTTTAAACTCTTGTCACCAACAAACTAAAGTGATTTTAAGCTCTTTTACTATGATCAATTCTCCACAGTCTGACTTCAAGTGTGCACATATTATTACCTCTATCATGACTGGGACAGATAATATGGTTTTCTGATTTTTATTAGCATCCAGCACAGCCAGCCCAGTAAACTCCCACAAGGCTTAGTTACAGCAAGATGCGGATAAAGTCCTTTCCTCTCTCACTGTTAATGTGGCCTCCGAGATCACGAAAACAGCGGCAGCGTAAGGGGATTTCAAGCTATAAAGTCTGCTGTGTTCATGTGTTAAAACAGAATACACAGTTGGAACTCGTTTGCATCTTGTCAACTGACCAAAAATTACGAGTTGGCATTCCCTCACCATCACAAGTATTAAGCTAAATCAAGATGCACTGCAAGCTGATGGGGTATGGAAGCTTCAAATAAATGTCCCACGACCAAAATAAATGTGCCTTAAAATACGAACTGAGTTTAATAGATCACATTGCACCATGACCTCAATTCCTTAAAATTCAAACTGTGCCTGAGCCACAGTTTCTCTGAGCAAAATAACAGTGTTTTTTTTTTTTCATACCGAAAAGGCTTAAATCTCTCATCAAAACCCAAAGTCATACAGTTCAGTTCAAGTTGTACTAGGGGAGCTGGATTTGTCACTTAATTATTTACGATTGCGATTGTCTTTGTTAGCCAGAGCCACATTAATGAATGCATGAGGAGTTGCCTATTTGATGACCACAAACCACTGGGGAGGCTCGTGGTACACTGATGCTCCATTTGCCTGAGCTTAATGATTCATCACACATACAAAATGCACATATAATGTTTTACACATGTGAGGAGCTGTTGATACCTTTAAAGCTCAAACTACTTTTTTTTGTATCTTAATAATATAACAATAAAGCAATAGCAAAGCAAAGGAGATATAAATGTACAGAATATTGACTATCCAAATGCTGATTTTCAGCTTGAACTCAATGTGAACACTGTTGAAGTGAAGTGCACCAATTTTAGGAGTCCTTAAGTGATCATATTTCCATATCTATCAAAATCCTATTTGTAATATTTATTTAAGCTAATTCATTATGCCTGTACAGCAGCAATCTTCACTTTTTGCTCATTTAGGGTATTTTTGGGTGCCGAGCATTCAATGGAATGGTACATAGTGGTATATCTGGACTGCTGTGTTCAAAACAAGCAAGTAGAATGTCAGTATTGAGTAAGCCCAAGGGCTTTGACTTCTGGTCACACCAACTATTAATCAAAATGTAATTTTCTTACTGTTCTGTCACTTTCTAAACCAAACACTTCCAGCTTCGAACCTCTTTCCTGGTTATGAAGTCCTGACCTTTTAGCTGGAGACAGCAGCAGCAGAAATGTCTCAGGAATCACAATGACTATTTTGATGTTTTCTGGGCAAATACCTATTTGTATTTTCAAGCAAACTTAAATAAAAAGGTAGCAGTTGGTAGCTGAAATACAATTTGAAGCATTCAGTTGTGATTTCCAGAAATCTCAATGTGTCCTGGGTCCTGCTCTCATAGAAAAAAGTAAAAGAAATGCCTTTAATGGAAACTTCTGTTGAATTTAGAGAAAAATGTTAACAAACTTCAGCCATGAAACGCAATTATCAACTATCATGATTTAACCAATTACTAACGAACAAATATGCCTATCTTACCACATTTACCTGACATCATTAGTGACTAGTTGCCTCTCTGAACTATATATGAAGCTTGGTGTAAGGCTCACTATAGATGATACTTTATGTAGAACCAAAATGCTTGGTTTTAGTTAAGCTCCTGCTAAATAAACATTGGTTCCTGATAGTTGAGCTCCACCTTCCTTTAAACACTGGTATTTAGTGTTATTCAATGTATCAAAGCCACGGTTCCTTATGAATTACAAAACTTTAACCATTTAAACTATTAATGACTTAGTAGATAGTATATGTGGAGGCTTGTCAATCATTTTAGAAGTAATAACACTGCTCTGGTGTTGTGCTTGGTCGCATTGGCATTTTGTGTACATATAGATCATAAGTAAATGAAAAGCTTCAGACGCTTGGGCACACAGGCTTTGATATTGACATATCTGCCTACTGAGCCTCTGCATGAAGGCACACAGCATCACAACACACCACTCTCGACATGACTGTCTGTGAGAGCCTCATTTTATATTCATAGTAAAAATTAAAATAGCCATGACAGGGACTCTTTTTCCACACACACACACACACACACGCACACACACAAATATATATGTACGCTCACAAACACAGCCTCAGGAGAGAGTCAGGCAATGGGAGTGAAATTAATACATTACTTCTAAATAAGTCATAGACATACATTCAATTACCAGAGAATACAGGAAAAAGAAAATGGATTCATAATGCTCCCAGTGTAGGAATAATCACTCTAACTAAAATAAAGGAACCAACTAAACAAATGACCAAGTAAACAAATATTAAACTGAAAGGAAAAAGAGGGGATGTGTCTTTGATATGCTGTAGATGAGAGGAACAAAACACTGAGCAATGCTGTGAGTAAGCCAGGCACATGACGGCTTGTGTCAAGGTGGCAAAGGAGAAAATGTTACTTGTTTAAAGTGCAAGCAGCCTTTACCTCAGCCACAGGCACTCCCTCTGGGGGACGACAGTGCAGCACAATCATGCCATTCAGAGGTACCTCAGTGCCTTGAGGGTCCTGCTCAAAGTTCTTCCTCAAGTCTAGGGAAGACAATAAACAGCCTGAATTAAAGAGCAAAATACAATAGCATGAAGGAGCAACATAAAATGTTACTTTATTACATGTGTGACCTTCCACCCATGAGCGAACATACATGGACATAAAGTTTAATCATTTTTACACAACAGGTTTATGGAAGATGACCTTTTCAGAGACAGTAAGGTCAATCTAGAGTCAAAGCGTCACAAAGTTGCTTACAGGCAATTCGGACGGTTGCCTTGCGGCTCTTGGAGGTTCCCAGATGACTCCAAGCAACACACAAACACCAGTAATCCTCTGGGCCATGAAAGTCCTCCACCTGCTGACGTGACACATTGATCATCACTTCACGGATCTTCAGGCCTGCAGACAAAACAGATGATTGCTCACATTAGCTTTCATTATATCAGGAGACTCAAATAGATGGAGATTTGCGGAGACAAGATGATGAGTGAATTTTGAAACTGATAAGATTACCAGCAGTAAACAAATGTGCCATTTTGCCAGGCGGAGATGCATGTCAAGCTATATACATTTCAGCGAGTTTGTTTGATCAACAATTCAACCTGGCACAAATTCATAGAGCTGTCCACTTCATTTTGAATATCAAAAGCCTGCAATTGCTGGCCTTTTGAAGTTTCAGTTTGGCAAATAGATGGTCGGGAACGCAAAGTTCTTGTGCTAAATAGAAACGGTTGGTGAGCTTTTCAATTCATTCTATTTCTTTCACCATCTGAAAATTAGAATCCAAAAAAAAAAAAAAGTGAAAAAGTGGTGCTAACTATTTTGCAGCAGAAGCATTAACTGAGAGGAGGAACACATTAAGTTTTTATTGTTGTAAAGAGCGTGACCACTCATTCTCCTTTGAATACATCTGAAAAGCTCATAATTTAAAATGGGAAAAAAAAGGAAAAACAGCACGACTAAATGCTGCACCTGTATGCAAATACCTTCAATGACAATAAGGTTATTTCAGTCTCTGCAACAAAAATCTGATATAATGTCACATGGGTAATTTGTCAATATCTGCATATTGTCTGTGATGCAGCCTGTAATGAGCTCAGAACGAGAGGAACGTTTTCTGAGACAACTAAAGGAAATATAAACGCCTGGAATTTTAATTATGCTAGACTATGCACAAAAGATGACAGGCTTGGACCATTAATGTGTTGCATAGTAGGGGTAGTTTCATAAGTAACTAAGAAAATTACAGCTTTCAGCAACCATATGTAATGCCTGTCTAACCCTGTAGAAACCTGCATTTCTTTAATTATGCAAGTACAGAGTTAAGAACAGCTAATGTTTGGTGTCTAGTGTCCAAATTAATCTATCCCAGAATAATACAGTTAAGCCTGCACAGTGGGGAATGGCAGAGGGTGGGGTAAAGATAGTGAAATACCCACCCCAGTGAAACAAATCTAGCATTCTTGGGTTGAGGTGGTAAATAGACTGTGTTTTCAGTGAGCTACTGTCAAAAGCAGCAACAAGCCCAACAGCTAAAAGCAGGCCATGTCACGCCTTCCTAATTTGACTGCTTTTTGTGTCATCAAATAATGCCATTATCCTATCTTTGTGCACAACACTTTTGTTGCTTTTAAATGTGCTCGATAAATAAATTGACTTAACTTGATTTGACAATAGCCAGAGCAGTTTTGGGTAAAGACTTTTGAGAGGAGAGGACATATTCTGGCAGGCAGAATCCAGATATACTTCAGCACTAGAACAAAGAAGGGCATCATTATCTAATGAAATTTTAAGGTTGAACTAATGCCAGTGTGTATCAGTGTACCAAGTGTATCAGTCTTGGTTGATTTGGCGACTGATGGTAACAAAATGCACTTATTGTAAAAACCACAAAAACTCTCTCTAAGCAGCTAAGTTAATGTAAATACCAGAAATACATGGATCATGCACAGTGCTGTGTTTGATAAGAGATGTTGATCAATAATTGGCCGTTTTTCACCATCAGCACTCTGTTGTCCACAGCTGTGGCTTGTTCTTATTCAATTACACCTTAAAACTGCCAAAGACAGCTGCCAAACAAGCTAACCATATCTTCCTTTGTAGACACATGGTTGATGGAAAAGTGTTGCCTGATTTTTGCATTATTAGAGACACATACACTGTATTCCCCCAAAGAAGATTGCAAACAGTAGATTTTTTTCTTTTAGGTTAGTTTGCATTTAAAATGTGTAAATACAGATCTGATATGACCATAGGAGTAAATACAGTTAACAGTAACCCTGGACTCGCTTCCAAGACATTATTGTACCATTTTGGGGGAAACAAGTTCTTGAAGGCATTTTGCATGATTCCATAATCCTCATATTCAGCTTTAGGACTTGTTTGGATTTGTTTATGTGCTGAAATTGATTTCTGTGTTGAAAGGTCCTGCTGGAATGTTTGACAGGCAGATGGCCCAACATAATCTTCCAGTGCTCTTTGATACGACACAGAATTTGTTGTGAAGTCAGTGACTTCCCATTCCCTGAAACAGGGATGCAACCCAAAACCATAACACTACCACCACCATGCGCTACAGACATGGTCTAGAGGGTATCTGTCTTTGAGTCAGCTTCTCATAGCATATTAGTTCAAATGGCTTGGTCTTTGCCTGTATACTCACTGGAAAACTGCTCTTTCTTTTTGGACAATGATGGCTTTTTCCTCATGTGTCTTTCAGATACTGTGAAACATTGGGCTCTTGGCATTTCTTTTTGCTTCAAACAGCCTGCCTCTTGGCTGGGTGGATGGTTGGGTGGTGAGCCTGGTTAAATTTGCAGTCTTTTAACATCTACACCACTTGCAGAGCTTCCCTATTGTAAAATGAATTACTTCACACAATTATCAAATGTTTTATATGCCTTGCCAAACTCAAAGGCATTCACAACATTTTTAGTATTTTTGGCAGGCCTTAAGAGAGGTGTCTAGGTCTTAGCATAATGACACCACAGAGGTCATTAGCAAAGAAAATATCAGGTATGAGTTTCACATAAATAAAGTTTTAATCTGATCCCAACACCTACTCTGGGAGGAACCTTTTCAAAGAGCATCAAGTGTTTCCTTGTTCAGATATGTTGAAAATCATAAACATTTTCCATGCGATATACTGTATTTACCTTTATAAGTGTAGACTAATTACCATGCTAAACTGCTTACACATGAGTGATTGGCAGCAATTTCTATCTTGGCAGTACTAAAACTGTTCTACAATGTAGAACAATGTTCTACAAGCTGCCAACAAGGTGCTTGCCTACCATTGGGAGCAACTTGGGGTTCAGTGTCTTGCCCAAGGACATTTTGGCATGCCGCCATGATTTGTTAACAGGCCCTTCTAAAACCCGAGTCACCTTTGCAATTGGAGATCTTGGACTCCACCATGAAAAAGAGGGAGGGGATCTATATGGCAAAGAAATTATCAAAATGGCTGATATGATCAGTATATTTATATTTTTTCAATCAAAAACATTGTCTAATTCATTGATAATGAAAATTAAGACTTTATTTGATCTGATTTAAAACCTTGCTGTATTTGGACAAAGCTCATTGTCAGAAAGCCATGCTTAACAACACATCTCACAGCTGCTGTTTAAGACTCATTGTAAAGCTCGGCCTCATGTGGCTTATTGCTTAATCACACGGACCCCCACTTGTAGAGGAGCCGTCTCTCCACAGGCTTTTGCCATCCTGCCGTACATTGCAGACAGCAGCTTAGACATGGGCAGGGATTAAATGAAAACTAATAATACAAAATGGAAGGTTATCTGAAGGTGCCTAATGAAGTAATGTAAAACAGAAAATGTTCTCTGAAGACACAGTAATCCTCTGCAATGACTCACTGATATTATGATATTATGTAGAATACGGCCTCCTCCTCCATCTACTCCTCCTCTCCACTGCTACAAATGAGAGACTTAATCAACATGCCTGATTAAGTGAGAGTGCAGCAGATTTAGCTTCAGGAAAATAAAAACACAAAATTGCACTCCAGTGAGTTGCATTTATCATCAAATCATGAGGAATTTTTAGTTTCAGTGTGTCAATTGTTGCTCGGATCTTTGGGCTAGTAATGTAATGTAAAAATGTTGTAATGTAAAAAAATTACGATTACATTATCTTGATTTTTTTTCATGAATGGTTGGATTTGTATCCCCTCGGCAACTCTTTACAGCATCATTTGCAAAGTGTTCCGATCATTTCCACTGGTTTTAGACTGTGTCCTTGGTGACCAATTTTAACAAATGGACATTAAAAATTTTAAATGAAACTATGGCTACTCAGACTTTTCATCTTCATCATAGCACTCAGATATTTTCTTTATGCCGCAGCAGCACACAGTAAATTCAACAAACAGGCTACGAGCAAGACCCAAACTAATCGTTTTAAGTTAAATACCTAAAATGATTCCAAATAGAAAATAGCAGGTTGAAAATAGGGACTGTCTCACAAGGGTCTTTTATAAATAGGTGTTTCATTTCTTTCAAACCTTTGAACCTAAATTCCTTTAGGTAGATGATAGAATAATGTCATTTTGCATGTGTTGGTGGTATCCATAAGTGAAAGTTGAAAGCAACATAGTGAACAAAACACATTTTCATTGTTGTTAAACTATTTCCGTTGATAGAAACAAAATATTTCATGCAGGCATAATAAGCAACACGTATTTCTGACTGCTCTCGTTTGGTCTTGCATTTTCACGAAGCTGTCTTATAATAGTCAGTTTGCTGAGACATATTACAAGATATCTCTGAAAGATAAATCCGACTGCGAGGTAAACTTTCCAAAATGTAATCATAAGGAGCAGTTCTGGACTGGCAAATTTGAGCTCATCAACAGTGTGTCAAGACAAAATGGCCACTCAGTACCAGGTGAGCTATGGTGGCACAGAAAACACACACACACACAAAAAAAATCACACAAATACTAAAGGTTTGTGAATAAGAGTTAATAAAATCAAGAACCATTGTAGTTCATCGTTAAATCTCTGCAAAGTAGTGAGTTTGGTGCTGCAGCTAAGTTTCTCTTCATCTACCGCCTGAGACTTCAACATTACTTAACTTGACAAGAGGATTTAGTCATAGAAGCACAGCAGTTGGCAATGACTCCAAACAGCATAAAATGACCTAATACCACTGTTTTACAAACTGTGCAAAGAGACTAACTTTCGGTTAGCAGGAAAAAACATGGCACTTTCACATCTTTTTTTTTCACGTGACTTCAGTGACAAACAGCTTAAAGCCCTAAAGGAGACAAGGGAATGGCTTCATTCATGTTTCCCTATTAATTCTCATTAGGTTTTTTTTTCTTTACAACCACATGTCCTCATACTCATTATTGTTGAGGAAAAGTAAGGCAGAGTGAGGCAGAGTAAACTAATGAATAAACAACAGTTCATTGATCCTTACGTTTTCTGTTAAAAGCAGACAAACTGACACATGGAGAGTAGTGTGAACCAAAGATGTATTTGTAAAAGAATCTCTGACAACTAAACAAAAAGAAGAAAAATAAAAGTAATTCCTTTCATATCAGCCACTTTCATATTATGTTAAATTCACAAAATGCTGGTATCAAATGATCGCCTCGTGGAAGACTGGGCATTGTCTGTCTGGGTGAGAGCCATGGCTTTTCCTCTGAAGGCAAGATAAACAAAGGAATAAAATCAGAAAGACACCGACTTTCAGGTTCCTTTGCTTTAGGTGGAGATCAAAGAGCCTCGTCTCTTTTTCAAGCAGCCTGAAAGGACACTCAGTGACACTACGTTAGAGAAATGATCCAATAACTGCTCGGTCACACTGCTGATGATGGCCACTTCTCTGCATTCAGGAATACAAACATTAATTCAGGTCCTTCCACGAGTCTGTCCCAGGATACTTGTTTGTTTCCTTTTACCTTTTTCTCTCCTGCTTTCCGTTTGCTTTCCCTCCAGGCTCATGCCAGTGGCTGGTGACAGAGTGCCACGAAGCCTTTACGACAAGCCTCAAGGTGGAGCAGCTTCCACTTGCTCTTTCAATCATGTCTTTTCATATGTCTCTATAAGAGATTTGGAAAGAGATGCTCATATATCATCCTGGTTTGCTCTCATTTAAAAATTGTATTGTTGCTTTGTCTTGCCCTATAGTGTTGCCTTCTAAGCTTTAGCCCATTGTTTCGTCTTGGCTGAGCTGATGAAAGACTCTAAGAGAGCCAAGCATTGCCAGCTACAAGTGGCTTGATCTGAGTGGCTGTCTGGTCCAGCTCAGCTAAGCCATGTCCATGTCTCTGTTGCACTTGACTCCACAGCAAAGGAGCAGAATTTAGTTTGTCTGAAGGATCCTCGTGAGACGGCTGTGCACATGGCGGGTGACACATCGTGGGCTGCGGGTTGAGGTGGATGGATTATAGCTTGAGGAGAGTGCCTGTCTGATGTGAACCCAGCTTTGGGCAAATGTTTGTGTGATGTGACATTGCAGCATGCAGCTCAGCATGTGGGGGCTGTGGGGGTTGGCTGAAGGCCAGACGCAGACGAACCCTGCTAGACAAGCGGAACATGCTCCCAGCAACATCTTCAGTCTGGTCCCAGCTGTGTGTGTCACACTTAATCCTGGAACCAAAGGGACGCATTACTCCATGCATTAAAAAAAACGTCATGGTAATTCAACCATTAAAATGCTGCAAGACTTTATGTGCGTCATTTCTCCCTTTTTGCTTTGCTTCGTGTTTTCCAAAAACTGTGTGTTTGCCTATTTGAACCAACCATTGCATATACAAGTAACTTTCATTCTGTAGGCTAGTTCATTTATTTCGCTTCCGTTTCTCTAATACTTTTTGACGTGGAGAGACTTGAAGGCATCTCACTTCTCCTTCATCAGCCTACACCCACTTCCATTTTTGTTGTGAGTTCATGCGAGGTTCGTGGTATCTCACAGGCTTCAAGGATCATAATACATAACACTGGAGACTTTATCTTTGACAGGGCATCAACAAAAAGGGATATCCATACTTCCTCTACCCACCCTGCATTCATACATTTAACTCAATCACTATCTCTTCATCACTAGATCTACAGAAGCTGCTATCCTGTCCTTCTCGAGACAACCAATGTGGTATCATTTTCAGCCTCTCTTTCACTCTCACATCACTCTTTCTGTTTCCAATGTCCTCTTCCTCCTATTATTCCCTCTATCTCTTATCTTTCCATCAGGGTATCATCCTTTCAGCTGGAGCCTAAAGGCACAGATATCCCCTCTGTTCCAGCTGCCTCCCTCCTCTTCTTTCGTTCCGTCCTTCAATAATCTCAAGTTCAATCACTCATTTCCATCTTTTAGCCCTCATACAGTATTTTAGTAGAGGGAAAAATAACACATCCTCTGTGATAGGTTACAGATGGTTGCAGCATGGTACTGCAACTCAGTCCGTGTGACTGTTTGATGAAATAGAATATAATCAACAACATAGCATTTGCTCAAATTTCTATGAAATTTGAAGTTTTTTTAGTTTTTTTTAACTTCTCCAATTCTCCAAAATGAGAGCTGTCCGACAGCTGCCTACTGGATTTAAGAGACAAACTATTTACTAGTTCTTCACAACCACCCCCCAACCCTCAAGCCCCCAAACCCCCTCCCAGAAAATTACTAAATAAAAAAAGAGGAATAGCCCTTTAAGGAAAGCCCACTTTCCTACAATAAGGGCAACTGATTGATTTTATGTCTTTAAAGAATAAATACATCTCACTCAAATCATTCTAAGGAGTTTATCAGAGCAAGCTGTTTTCCTGTCGGGAGGTTAGAATCTGGGCCGTGATGATTACACAGAATATCTCGCTGAGCCACGTCCGCCTGTGGTTTATCACAAAGCTTAGCAACTGCAAAGGTGCTGCACTGAATTTAAAGATAAACTGTATTGCAATAAATGTGCAGCAACAAATGTTTCGGTCAAAAAGTTATTGCGTCAGTTACAGACAGTTTTCTCGACTAAATCCAAACAGTCTGTTCAAATTTATCTGTATGTCAAATATTAGGATGACTTCTGATTAAAGGTACAAAAATGCACCAAAAAAATCTCTCAAAAATGAAAAAAGACGAAGCCCATTTCAGAAAAGGGCTGGAGAAGCATGGTGTTTCTTCCTCTTATTGGAACATTAGCATACTTGTGTTATTTTGGTAAAACAATTCAGAGCTGTGACTGATCAAGATCACCGGCATAATGCCATGTGATTGTTTTGTTGTCTGACGTGATCGTATCAGACTCAGATTTTCCATTGCAGCAGCCCAAGTCTCATGTGTTTAAGTTGCTTCTGTAGAGGGATAGTCATAGATTTATGTTGATTTAGCTTAAAACTCTCATTGTGCTCTCTCCCCTGTCGGATTTGGGTCTTGGTATTCTTACTGGGAGATCACAGAACAGCAGAGACAGAGATGGTTTCAGGGTCTACTGCACTAAATCCATATCTGTGCTACTTCCTCCAATGTTAATGTGTGGAAATAATAGATTACAATGAAAATGTAGCAAAAATTAAATTAAACTACCGGTCTCTGCATCTGCATGCATTTTGCTGTACTCGGGACATTTTAAACTTCCCCCCTGTGTTATACTTTACCAGACATGACTTTTTACCCCATATTACATTTGACTTTTAGACAGAGGACACAGTTTAGACCAGACAAGCAGTCCGAAAACATGCATGTTAGGTTAACTGGTTATTCTATATTGTACAGTGACTGTGAGAGTGTGTGGTTGTTTGTCTCCTATTGGTTCTGCAACAGTCTAGTACCCTGTCCCGGATGATCCCCAGCTTTCATCCAACAGTAGCTGGGATAGGCTCCAGCCAGACAGAGACCCTGGATTAGACAGTGGGTGTGAAAAAAACATGGATGCACAGTTTACGTTGAACTCTCTGAAGCAGCTGTACTGTCATGAGATTTGATCACTAGACACAATCACTAGAAAATCCCACTTTTCCGGGTCCCAAGCTATCCATTCTTGGCAAAAACAAAAATGTTTGGACAAAGCAGCTTCCTGTCCTGGAAGTTATGGATGGTCTTTAGATGTGACAAGGATCAATAGGGTGTGGTTTGTGACTTTAAAAGTGCAGTGGGTGATGTATTGAAACCACAGAGTTGACTCGCCACTCAGCTGGAAGAGCAGCGAGTTAGCCTTGTGTCAACACCAGAAACCATGGCGAATACAATCCTCGACTAACACATAATGTAGCCACATAGCTGTGCTAGCTATATAATACTGAAAACAGATAATTCCCCACAATCCACACCAAAGCATTAACTTTCCAAAAGAAAAAAGCAACCATGGTGTCAGTTTTTAAGTTCTGTGACTCCCAGAGCTGTAACCATTGTGGAAAAGCTTTCCTTATGTTGACTCTGGTGTGAACACTTCCTTTATCCAAACATTTTTTTTAGCTGCAGCCATTTCTGATACAGCCTTCCATTTCTTGCCTGCAGTAATGATACCCGAAGGAGGTAAGGTAAACAGGAAGAGGAGCTGGTGGGCCATCCAATCATTGTATTCAGGCCAAATGCAATGATTGGATGGCTTTTTTTACACACCTGTGACTGAAAAGACTGATTTTTTTTAATGCAAATTCTCTAAAAGCTATTGGGATTTGAAGAGAACATCAACACATCTGACAATAAGTGCAGTTAGAGAGGATTGGATACCATGCCTTTAATAGGCAGGCGCTTCATCCAGTCACCTGTTAAACATTTTTGAATGGCTTGCCCTTTCTCCAAATTGTTTACACAGAGGACTTCCCATATGGTTCTGACACAAACCATCTGGCGCATCAGGAACAGCAACAGAAAAGGCCACAACCAGCACACTTCGGATTCTGAACTGTTCTTGAAATATATGAAAAAGTCTTATATACACAAACTGGTTAGAAATTGCAAATACAGTTCTGTTCACTCTTCTGTAATTACTCTACCTGAATACTGCATCCATCTATTGCGCTTTTGACTTCTATCCATGTTTTCAGTATAAAAAGACACATAGTTCCAACTAATAACACAAACTGTAAAGCAAAATACATAAACACAACCTTTAATTCTAAATAAGAAAGCAATTCAAATAGTAAAGAATACATTCAAATAATCCCCCACAGCATTCACAAGTAGTATAAGTAAACTTATGGTCTAAGAGTAGAAAGCACATTTGTGCAATGGTGTCATCCTCATTCCCTCATAGTAAACAAAGAAAACTTAAGAGGCATTTGATCTGAAGTCACAGCACTCTGGTTAACCAGGTCTGTGCATGCACTTTATTTCAGGCTACTGCAGAAACTGCACTTCAACAAGTGGGATATGGTAAAGATGAAAGATTGTGAGTTATGTTTTTATTTTTCCAGTCAGTTCTACAAAGCACAGTCAGGAAAGCCATTCAAGCAGTTAAGGCTAAATCTATGTTGCACTATGTCATCTTTCATACTCTTTGCTGCAATCTTTATGTGTGGAGTCTGAGCTCAACTTGCATCCTCCACTGCTGATGATTACAATTCCAAAGTCTGAAATAAACTGTTGTAAAATGCCACTTGTTCCAGCTGTAATCAAAACTTTAAATAGTACAGCCTAAAAGCATGGACTAACTGTTTGAATGCTTTTGTTAAAGACAGTGTGTAAACCAGTATGTACAATATTCTGGCTGAATATGGTCTAATCATGTTTTGTCTATTTTCTAAACTGCAATTTCACTTTTAATTGTGTATTGTTAAGCATTTTAACTAGGAAAAAAGTTGCAAAGTTTGTAAGCTACATGGAAACTTTGTCATTTTGTCTCTACTTACTCAAAGTATCATTTACTCAGTTACCTCAAAAGGAACTTTTCATGACACATCCCAAGAGTGGTGTTTTTCTGTTTAGTATTTTCTAACTTGACGAATGTTTTTGGTACACGTGTCAGCCGAGCCACAAACGGAACGTTTGATTTGGAATAGGCAGCACTACAAAAGTATTGCCACTTTGGTGAAAGTTTGGATAACAGATGTGCTGGAGAAGAGACAAATGAATCAGGTTCTGTCAGTGAGAGCATACAAACTATTTGGAAGGGCCGAGAGTTTCAGGTATACTTAAAATTGCTTAAATAATTTCAGTTAATACCTGCAAATGATAGTTGTGATTGTACTCTGTGGGTAAAGTTTAATGGGGGTATTTGTCATCCACAGATGCTTTATATTATGAAAGCTTCTCTTTTAGTTACTTTAATTAAACTCCATACAGCTTTGTGAAGGGAGTAAGAAGAATATGTGATAGATTTACAGCTTCCAATCTTTATGTAGAGGACCAAGCAGAGCCTCTGCGCAAACTGATTCACTGTGTTTATATTGATTAAATGATGGTGAAACAGAAGGGAGCTGCAGAGAAAGATTTTTGCACTCATAAGGCTACAAAATTAAATCTGTCATTGTGTCAGTTTATGAGACACCCCGTGGGTGCACTGGACACAAACTGTTCACAATGAAAAACTGAGACTATTCAAGTTCACACTGTTTTCATGACCCTAATTCTTCCTTTTTTGTCTCTTCTTATGTTCAAAAACACAGATTTACAAGAAAGACAGCTTCCCTTGTGTCATGGCCTCTTTTCTTTGTGGCAAAAGCATCATCTCATTTTAAAATCTTGAGAGGATTTTTAACTGTGATACAATGTTTCATAGCAGAACTACCAACCAGATTTTCATTGATTCAACCATCTAAATTGCTTAAAGAAATGTTAAAGAGATTTATTTAGTTACCTTAATCCTTCAAGTATGATTTTTCTGTTGACATTATAAATGTATCTGTTAATTTGGAGTTAATTTTGCTTTGGTTGTTGATTTGCTTCACCTTTAATGTCTAATTTTTTTCTCTTTGGGCGTGCTAACGCACGTCACGGGTGATCCGATAACAAGTGGACGGCAGTAAGTATGTAGGTTCAAAGGGTGTCTCCAAATGTGTCTTGAGTCTTGTCTCTGTAGGCAAATAAACAAGTAGCCTACATCAGCCTACATAGTCGGCTGTCAGTTGATGGAGAAGAGATGCAGGGAGTAAAGATACACACACGCTGAAGCTCTAAACCCCTTCTATCTGACAGCTCACCAGTGGGGCATCAGCTTTTTGTGTATACATCTTTGCTGTGCACATGAGTGGTTTGTGCAAGTGGGTGCACATGTGAAACATTGTTGGATCTGATAGATGCAAAGCATTATATGATATGGTAACCACAGTTGATCCAATCAGAACAAAAATTAAAGGCAAACCACCTATAAAGACTCCTGATAAAGCACTGATTGATATATTCCAGGCAAAATTGACAAGGGGCCTGATGATCCAGCTTTGTAAAACATGTGACTCCAAGAAAAAAAATCCTTTAGTATATTCCCACTTGAGACTACATGAGTTGTTGTGTTCACAAGCAACAAAAGCAAACTGCACTGCAAGAAAGTGCATGGCACTTTCCAACCTTGAATACATCGAGCAAGCTGTAGACGAGCATGTTTGGGTCAAGACCTGTTAAAAGGCAGCGCCCAGGACTGACAGCACAGATCCAGATCTCGTAGATGCTTTGTTCACTGTCTCTGCAGAAAGCTGCTTATTGCAAATGAGAAAATCCTGGTAGTAACTCTACTGTTTGCATGAAGTCACTTCAGGTCAGTAGCAGATCTCAAATTGTGCTTCTAGTCTGTTCAGATTATCATAGGAATGCGGATAAAAGTGTCTTTAACCACCTGTGAATGAGACCCGAGTAATCTGATCTAAATCCATTTGGAATGGGGTCACACCTTCATTTTCCGCTGTGCAGCTGCGATCGGATCACCCAGGATATATCTTAGCATCAGGTCAGACCGCTCTCTTATTTGTTTAAGTGGAACTTCTTTTATTTCATCCACATAAATGTTTGTCTGTTGTATTGTATGGCATTTGTATATTCTTACCTAGATGCAAATAAATAAATAAAAGCTAAACTCATAGAATAATATTTTTAGACTCATTTAATGAATTCCTTTAAAACATTTTTTTTGTTCTTGTTAACCATCCTTTCCGAATAGCTTTATTTTTCGTGTATGCATTTATTCTGTTTTAATTGTACTCTTGGCATAATTAAAATGAGGGCATGTCCTCAATGGTTTGTAAAGGTCTAAATAAAAGCTAAATGAGTACAGTAAGTGGATGATAAGTAGATCATTACAAAATATCAGGGCAATATGATGGGAGATGTGACATAACTAACTCTATACATTCAATATGTCCAGAAATGCCACACCATCTGCCTTCGGCTACTTGTGGCTCATTATATTCACGTCAATAGACCCTGCATTTTTCAGACAACATTGTTTTCCTTCTAAGACAAACTCTCTGCTTCCCTTTATTGAGCTGTTTTAAAATGCCACTCTGATTGCCACATCTGTTCAAAAGGATGAGAGCAGTAATGAGACTGTCTGAGAAGTTTAATGTTTGTCACCACAGCCTTCTGTCTTGGTTGTTTGGTTTAGCTTGTACCATTTTGTTTCATCATTTCAATCATCCAGCAGGATCCTTCTTCCTGTTATCTGACATTATCTGGCTGATACAAAGTCTTTGTTTTGCAATGCCTATTAATTTAAGAGTGAAATTTGTCATTTTGTGCCGCATATTTGAATCCATCTCGAGAATTACATTAGGCAACTGACGGCAATTTGTGTGTTACCAGCTAGTTTGGCCCAGAGACTGGATGTAAAGACAAAAATCTCGTTGAACTATTACCAGCACCTCTTGATCTGTGGGTGGATTTTATGAGGTCAGTGTATTGAGCTGGCCAAATGGTTATTAATGGGGCTAAAATAAATCAGTATCTGGCTACTCTAGTCAGTGGGATTTCCCCAAGATGTAAGGTACAAAACATCAGAGATTTACTTAAAATCTTACAGCCTATATGTTTCTGTATTTACATTCTAATATTTAGTTAATTTCAAAAGAAAGGAAATCAGAGCATTGGCCATCAAATCTGGCTATGTTTAGCATTGCCCTACATTCTGATCCTCAAGTGCATTCCCCTGAATGGTAGAGTAGAATAACACCCTCACTGGACTGGCATCACTCTTGTTGTTATTATACTATAAAATCTTGCATGAATAACTGTGTACAGTAATCCTCAAAGTTTCTCAAATACTGGATCACATGACAGAATTAACAATAGCTATGTTGGTCCACACCAATAAACATTACATTTCACTACAAAAACTCAAAAACTGTAGTAAAAATACTAGGCTACCCTTACTCTGTTCCTTACAAATATACAGACTAAGTTTCAAAATGTCAGGATATTGACGTTGTATGTCTCCATATGTGTTCCGAGTGCGTCCACTCTCCATGTCTCACTACTGTTTTTTAGGCCACAAAGAATAGGCGGATGGTGAAAGGAGCTAATGCACAAACTTTAGTGCAAAGATCTTTCCTTCATGACTCGAAAGTACACGGTTAGGCTTAGAATTTATGTACACGGTTAGGTTTAGATGTCAAAATTCTTCATGGTTACAGCATACACTTTCAATTTCATGTGCCACGACTCCTGTTGAATTATCTGAAAGCTGGCCAACAGAAAACATCAGCCTTGTGACACATTCCCATCTCACAATTTACAATCATGTACTGTGGCACTTCCATGATTTGTATATGTGGACTCGTGAGAACGGGCTGATAGAAGAAAATCTGTTGAAAATGTGCAAACAACATAATTATTATAATTAACAAATTGAGAGAACTAAATATGTCAGGTTGTCAGCACAGTGTTATCATTTTTACAAACTGTATTATGTAATAATGAGATAATAATTAAAGGTTTGTCTCATAGGGATACATGACAACAATTTTTCTGAAGACATAAAACCATACTGTTATCTCTTGAACTATTGGTCTACAAAGCGGATGTTAACTGAAAAAGACATTTTTTTTAAAGTGCTACTTTACTGCTGAGAACCACACATGCTTTGGTTTATGAAGGAAATACAGCAACCACAAGTCAAGATAAAACAACACCTTCATCACTTGGCACTGCTGCATTTGTTGCTGTGTCAAAAAGGTGGTAAGAGTTCAGTTACATGCAGAAGTGGCTTGCTTGTCGAAATAAATGTCTACACCGTGCCAAGTTATCTTTGCTCTTAAACAAAGCTTGTGACATGTACAGCTAAAAGTAATGTCTATAACGATTATCTAAGGTTATTTTAAACCAAGTAAATTAAGTTCCGTTTATTTTGTACTTAAGTGTATTAAACAATGCCAAAATTTCTTAGGGAAATGAAGAAAAAAAGGAAAGAGGACACATTCATGAAAAGAAGAGAAATTAGGATTAGCAGAGAGATTATATGAGTTTCAGGTATGCAATATTTAGCCATTAAATGGTTTAAAAATATTCTCTTACTCTGTTAATCATCTTATAGAATGAGAAACACAATACAAATCATCTAGTTGAAATAAACAGTATATTTATCTATATCTTATCTTTATCTCTTTGTCTGCAACTGGGTCCTCTGGAAAGCACATCTGAGCTGAGACCAAATCTGACAAAAACACCACAACACAATGATAGAATTCTGTATGTCTCCCTTACTGCCTTTGGATATACATGGTTTCTGTTCTCTGCCTTAAACCCCTTGGTCAAACAGTGTTAAGGCATGTGTTGCTGAGTCTGTCTACATTTAATTCACAGCTTACTGCTTTAATAGCTACAGCTCCCTACACAGTGCTGAACCCTGGGGCCATTCTACCACCTCACTCAGACTTTAATAGCTTGAGATACAGCTGCTCAACTGCCTCCAACAGATGAAGCTGGATGGACGGCCAGATGTGTCTCAGCAGACAAAAGGTGCTTATTTTCACAACATGTGGCGCGTCTGACCACCTTCATAAGCGTGTAACATTGATACAGTTTGTGGCACATATTACTCAGAAACACCCACCGAATCCCAAGTCAGGCCAAAAAAAAAACCTTTTATATATACACATCTGAACACCAATGAATAAGACATGCATCATCATCCAGACCAAACTTCACGATTTTCATAGATACATCTATATGGTATAATCTGGTGCATTTCAGCTTAGATATATTTCTGTGGAAGTACTGAGATGAAAGCAGACAGAGATAGTAAAAACAAAGGATAATAAAGATATTCTAGTTCTAGGGACTGAAGGCTCCCTGATGAACCGTTTTCTTTTTGTTGGCATTCAAAAGTCACTGAAGTGACTGAAGAGTCTGTTGTTAGCTAGTAATCCAGCCAAAATTGAAATGCAGTTTCTGGGTTGCATATGGGCCCAATAAAGACTTTACTGCTGGTTAATTTCTCTGAGTTTGATGTTTTTCACCCCTAACATAAATAGATGTAAAATTATTTTGTAATTTCAGTTGCTAGTGCTGCGCTTGTGTGTTCAAACTGTTCCCTGTCGGAATGTCAGCACGTGTTAACCAACTTGTGTCATTCTCACGTCCACGAGGGTCCAGTCAGTCACGTGTTGCCTAAACATCTGTAACCGCTCAGACTGAGCACATCCACTATGCACCTGCATCATTCAGAAAACAAATATACCATCCAAAGAAGTCAAGGTGTACACGATCAACAGAGATGAACAAAATATCTTCATTTGATTGGATCAGATCAGTGTTTTGTGTCTTCACACCAATAATCTATCAATATAGTTTGATAATAATGTTGTATTCATTGCTTAATATGTATCCACACTGGTGATGCTGCTAGCATAGAAGCCTCATCCCAATGTGCCAGCAGACAACTTATTCCAGTATACTTCGACAAACTGTCATCCTCCATATTAAGTGTTTGGTTGGTAAGAGGTCGGGTGCTGGTCAGCAGAGCTAAAAAAAACAAACTATTTTGATGTGATTGAAAACCGTGTCCAAACTTGGTTGATTTCTAATATGGAAAAAAAAATTGAGGGCTGCAAGTTGGTGTGGTGGTTGTCGCCTCAAAGCAAGAGGGTTCCTGGTTTGAGTCCTACTCAGATTCGTCATCAGCAGCATCAACTCGGTCACCTACAACATTGCCAAACACCTCACCTCCAGTGCAGTGCAGCAAGGAGTGTACAGATCTTTAAATAAGGGAGACCAAACAACAGCTTCACAAGCACATGGCACAACACAGGAGGGCCAGCTTTTCAGGTCAAGACTCAGCAGTTCACTTACATCTTAAGCAGAGGGGACACGCTTTTAGGACAGTAATGTACATTTTCTGGACAGAGAAGACAGTAAGTCATCTAAGTCAAACTGGAAAAAACATCTTTGAACAGAAGAGTTGGTCTTATCACCTTCCAGCAGTTGCAATGCAGCATTCTCTCTCCTCCCCAGGAGGTTTCACAACCATTTACAGCTTGGAGCCTGTGACCAAAATATACTTTTTCCAATAGGTAAACAACCTACAGATGAGAAGGACTTGAAGGATCCACACACTGGTCAGGTGACTTTGTGACATGTGTGACTGTGACGACCTGCCAAGTGTGATCGGCCCCTCTACCACTTGAGAGGTTTAACATTTTCAAGTCCAGTTGCCTTGATTCAAGCTCTGATCATGTTCACTATTATTGCTAAGCATGATAGCATAGTAATAGTTGGTAACTGGCACATAATTGAACTAAATCCAAACTAATCATGCATTACATTTTAACTGAAGAAATTAGCAAAGATATAATAGAGGGATCTCTGACAAAAGAATGATTTCAAATTTTATATTTCTGCACCTTTAGTGATTGACTTGATGGACAGGGAGTCTTCTTTAAAATGCCACGTTTGAAAGGACATATCCTCCATGTCATAATATGCTAAGAAATGACAGTTTCAATATTTGAAGACATTTACTGCTTTCAAGAAAGACTGTCTGAGGTTTCACTCAGATCCAAGTGTGGGCTGTCAAAGATGGCCAGGTCTAATGTTCTTAAAAATCTACTGGTACTGGCATTAATTTGGGAACATTTTCTTCTCTACTTACTCCTCCTTTCGAAAACATCATCCAATAAAGTGTCTAAGAGTTTCTAAATACTACTATGCCTGAAGACCATCACTTCATGCGTATTTCGTAGTTTATCGTGTATAATGGAAAGTTGTTTCCAGGCTCATTCCTGTGTCTGTTAACAGGGTTACAAAAGCTTAATCAAGGAAATAGCACATAAGTATTTGTTTAGATTTGTGGGTGGCTTCTTTTTTTTATATTACAACTTTAAACGTGTGAAACTGAGACAAACAGTGTGGTCCTTGGAGGTGACCAAGTGTCAAAACGCATTATGGTTCTTAGTCAAAGTTCATAACTTGTAGGAGGAAAGTTCAAAATCTCTGGACTGGATGATATTTCTCTACTAGCAACCCTCTTTACATTACACGGAGTCAGCTTGATTTAGCTATGTTAATCAAATAAAATTGCTCTGTTAAGGTAAGGAAAGATTTCCACAATGCTCAAAAGAAATATTGCCAAGAGAGAGGACATTGCTAGCTGTCTAACTGTAAGAAATACTGTTTTTAATCCTGTCTGTTGGTAAGAGAATCAAGTCGTAAGTTTATTGCAGCAGTTTCTACCAGCATCTCCACATGGCTCTTCATTAAATTTAAACTCTGCAAAAGCTGGCTGCCTTTAACACTTTTTTTGCTCTTGCAACTTTCATCAGGGGTGC